>NC_141695.1:1334200309-1335458604 GCF_964263255.1 Lissotriton vulgaris
AGGGTTACATAGTCAGCATAAGACCAAGGGGAGGTCCTCCTGGCACATGTAAGCATGCACAATGATTAATATGGGGACCCACCTGGAAGTTGTGGAGGTTACCGTTTGACCCTGTGTTCTCGGGTCTGACTCTTCTTGGGCTGTCCTGTGCTGCCGCTGCCTCTCGCCGCACCCGCTCCGCGGGTGCCGCTTCGCGGCTTGGAAGCAGGGAGAGGCGAGGTCTAAGCGCTGTCACTGGGAGGCGCCTGGAAGGACCAGCACGCTCGGCGCTAAGCAGGGACTTGGAAGACCAGGAGTCCCTGCTTCCCCAGCTGCACAGGCGGACGCGCCCACCTACAGACACGCCCCCGCCTGCAACGCCCCCTACTTTACGAACAGCTCGACGCTCAGCGGGACGCGAGCGGGACGCCGAGCGAAGCCCGAGCAAAGGGCGGGCAGTCTGTGGCAGTCAGGGGCTGTCAAGGCTGGGCTGGGCCACGTCCCTTTCCTATCCAACGCAGTGCGCTCATACGGCCCGTGTGAGGCCCCCTGGAGTCCCCTACAATTATGTCTACCCGCTCTGGAAAACTTCTCAGGAGTGAAGGTGAAAGAGGAGCCATTACCGGGAGCCCTGTTATTGGAACCATGGACCGCTTTATTACCAGGGTGGCGGCTGTAATAGAAAAGGAAATTGCTATGTCTGAGCGGCGCCTATCGGAGGTCTACCTCCCTGCAAGACGTTCTTCCCTGGGGGCTGCTGCTCAGGCGCTTACACCTGCCAGTGAGCGGGTTTACTCCGTCTCCCCCGCTGGCGTTTCTGGAGACTCTACAGACCCTCCCCAGTTGCTCGAAATAGGGCAAAATATAGACAGGCTGGAACTCCTGGCCGCGCTCCTACCTAGTGGCACTGAGGAAGAGGGTGGTCTTAGTAAATCATTGCCACCAGTATCACCTAAACCCCTAAACGTAGCCACCAGCCAGCCTCTATCACCAATACTGCCCACTCCAATCATAGTAATACCAGATGAGGTGCCAGAAGGGGTGTCCCCTAACATTCAAACTCCTGAAACTAGGCTGGATAAAAGGTCCGTAAACAAAAAGGCAGGAAAACGTAAACAGGGTAGGTTGGTGAGACAGGCCGCTCTTTACCAAAGAGCAAAAAAGCCTTCTGGAGTTGGTGTGAAAATCCCTAGGGGCCGGTCAACAGAGAATGAAGCGGACATAGAGGGGGATGTTGTGGTCTCTCCAAAGGGGCCACTTATAAATGATAACTCCGCTAATGTCTCCGATGTTTCCAAGCCCACTAACCCGGTAACTATCGAAAAAATCCTGGAGAAGGTAAATAGTCTCCTGATGCCCCTACTAATACAGGTTAAGGGCTTGGGGGCGAGGATAGATAAACTTGAACAATCAACCCTTGACGGGTTTCATTCACTCAAAACTACATTTAAACAACTAGCCAGAGCGAGTGAAAACCTTGATATGGGTGTAAGGGGGAGCGAACTACCACCACAGAAAGACCCCAAACCCCCAAAATGTTTAAATAAGGTTGAAAGTAATAGAGCACAAACCTCAGCTCCCAAAACTTCTTCCACCTCCTTAGTAGGGCCAAAACCTAAGGGACCTCCAGTACACTTAGAGGCTGTTACAAATAAGTCTAAGCCACCCCCACAAAAACAGCAACAGACAGCTAGTGGTAAAGTGAAAGACATTCAAACATCACGCACAGGTGAAAAAGCCCAAAAACTAGTACCAGGGAAAGCTACTAGACCTGTCCCCCAACCTACAGCTCCAACTACTACCCTATCGGGCCCTAGAAATCCAGTACGACGGATCCCCCCAGTAAACCTCCCGCCAGACTGCCAACCTTTTGTTGCTGTCTTGGTAAATGTACCCCCCCTCAAGGAAGGCCAAATGGAAAACCATCAATCCCTCAAAAATAAATGCATCCATTGGCTCAAGTCAAACAAGCCAATCCCTTTGGGTGTGGATGGGATCATCTTAAGTGTTCGCAGGGTTGAGTGGGTAGGGCAGGGTAAAAAAACTCAGGAGGGGGACTGTATAATAATAAATTTTCAATACCCTAGAGTAGTCCCTTCCATCTGTACTCCAGTTAGAAACATGGGGGCTCCGGGGGTTAAAGTAGTAGATTTATCCTACTTTTACCCCAGACATATTGTTAGCTTAACTGGAGGAAGTTTAAACCCCCCCAGTTTCGGCCAAAATTGGGAGACATGTTGGGCAGGAGCTGCTGGGGGTCCAGAGGCGAATCCCTTGTGGATACCAGGGTCCCACTGACTGGAGGAGGCTGACCCCAGGATAAGTAGGAATAAAGAATCTGTGAGTAGAGTAGATCCAATTGGAGTACCATCCCCCCAAACTGTCCCTCTCTCAATTGATGTTATTAGCGAGATGACAACCTTTAAAGGTATTCCCCAAGATCCTTGCCCCCTTCAGGCACCCTTGATGAGGGCCATAGACAGGAATTCTCTTGCGTCCAGCGACATTCCAGTTGTGACGGACCTAGCTTTTAAGGTTTTCAGCTGGAATGTCGCAGGGATTGCAAGAAAGTTGGCTCTACCCGATTTTACTGCTTGGGTGGATGAGCACTCCTTGTGCATCTTCCAAGAGACGTGGAGCCTGGTGCCGGTACACAGGGTGGGATTTTCTTCCCATTCCGTCCCTGCACGAGCTTCGGAAACAGGGAGGGGGCGACCGTCGGGCGGCCTACTCATTTGGGTTGCAGCCTCCCTCGACTGCAGTGTAGAGGAGCTTTACACAGGCTGCCCTGACATCCAAAACATCACCTTAACAGATCAAAGGGGAAGACTGATTCTAAATGTTTTCAACGTCTACGCCCGTGGGACTAAGGGTGGGAGAAAGTCACCCGTATTATCTCTCCTTGAAACCCTCTTAAATAAAACCCCACACAAGAGGTGTACACTGGTAGCGGGTGATATGAACTGCACGTTCGAGCCTTTGGGGTCGGACGTTGCCATTGACCAAGATGAGGAGGATTCTAGGCTGGGGGTCCCTGTACTGGACATCCCATCTGTCAGGAGGTGGTCAGAAGTGGCGCTTCAGCTATACTCCCTGACCCTTGAATTCAATCTAAGGGCAGCCAATGGGAGGACAATCTCAGACAGGGGGGGGCCCACACATACAATAGACCAGGACATACCTCCAGGATAGATTACCTGCTAATAGATGTATATCTATGGAAACACGTGAGGGATATGCTGGTGGTCGCCACGACTGAAAGTGATCACAACTCACTTTCATTAACCATGGACTATTGGTGGCGACCAGTAAGAAAGGGTGATAATAACTTGGTAGTTGTACCCCCCGACGAGTCCGAAGTCTCGCCTTGTGGTAGACGTTTAAAATGGGCCAAATTGGTCCTCTCTGAGGCAAGGGTTGGGGAAATTTCATCCCTTTTAAATCATGCGATGTCAACCCTGGGGTCCCCCCTTGAAGGGGTGGGTGGAGTGAGTAGACTTTTTGTTTCCTTAGTGGAGGCCCTGACAAACGTGTTCACCACTCACTCTAGTAAATCGGGTAATAAGAAATCTAAAAACCTAGAGAATGGCTGGTATACCCAAGTATGTAGGTCACATAAGGCAAAGCTAGTAGAGGCAGTAAAGCATAAATCCCACAGTGACATACAGGAAGCAAGGAAGGCATACAATAGATCCCTCAAAACTGCTAGGGAGGAGTGGGAAGACAAATTCTGGGATGACCTGCTCCAAGCTAGTAAAAGTAGGGACCCAAGGTCCTTTTGGAATGCTATAGCCAAACGGAATAGGCCCGAGGGAACTATTAGACCCTGTAACATCCCCCTCAAAGTTGGGTCAAACACTTTGGGGCTCTATACCTTCCGCCAGAAGGGGAACTGAATGCCAGGACGAACTTGCAACTAGTAATTGAACCTCACACCTATGACCTCTTTACCCCCTTAGAGATTGAAAAAGTAATAGGGTGGGTAGCCCCACGCAAGGCAGCCGGCCCAGACGGCCTTCCAGGGGACCTTATGAGGGCTTACCCAGTGGAGTGGGGAAGGGTTAT
This sequence comes from Lissotriton vulgaris, assembly GCF_964263255.1. Lineage (NCBI taxonomy): Eukaryota > Metazoa > Chordata > Amphibia > Caudata > Salamandridae > Lissotriton > Lissotriton vulgaris. The sequence continues at coordinate 1,334,204,354 of NC_141695.1, forward strand.
CGCCGCTCTCCTCAATGACATCATGATGGGAGGGTCAGTACCCGAATCCTGGAAAAGGGCGGTGGTGGTCCCGATTTACAAAAAAGGGTGTAGAGAATCCCCGGGGAATTACCGCCCCATAAGCCTGATAGACTCCACCCAAAAGATAGCAGGTAAAGCTATACTCGGGAGGATTCTCCATTGGGTGGAGGAGAATAAGATACTATCGGACTTTCAGGCAGGTTTTCGGGCTGGAATGGGGACAATAGAGCAGGTGTTTAGGTTGGCACTTCTGGGGTGGAAGGTGGTGGAACTAGGCAAGGGCAGTCTCTATTTGGCCTTTATAGACCTGAAGACTGCCTTTGACCTAGTCCCCCGGGAAGAACTATGGAGGGTACTTTACGAGTTGGGTTTACCCCCTTATATCTTGTCCCTCCTCATTAACCTCCATGCCCATACCTTCGCACAGGTTCGCTGGGGAAAAAACGGAGAGCTCACTGAAAAAATACCGGTGTCCAGGGGTGTAAGACAGGGCTGCGTCTTGGCGCCCACCCTATTCTCACTATATGTGAATGGGGTGGTAGAATATCTTCAATTAGAACCAGCCGATACCCCCTGTCTTGGAGGAGTGCGGATCCCCACCCTGCTTTTTGCGGACGACACGCTTTTGATCTCGAAGACCCCACAAGGCCTCCAGAAATTGCTTACCCGTTTTCAGGAATTTTGTGCCGCAAAGGGTTTAGTAATTAATGTGGACAAAACAAAATATCTGGTTCTAAACCCCCCAAAGAAACTGGGCCGCCCACCTATGCTCAACTCTGTTGCCCTAGAGAAAGTATCCGAATTCGACTATCTCGGAATTCGGATAACGGACAGAATGACGTGGGCACCACATATCGACAAGATGGTCCTTAACCATAAGAGAGTAGGAGGAGCTCTCTTGAGGGAGTTTCGGGCAGTGCTTAATTTGTAAAAAATGAAGTGCAGGTGCTCAAATGTTTGTCAGAGGCCACACCTACTTTTCTCTGGCTCCGCCCACTTCATCCACTGGCTCCACCCACTTACTTTATTAGCTCCACCGACATTTTCAACTGGCACTGCTAAAAGTCAGAGGGAATGTTACATCAGACAGGACTACAAGGTATAGGAGTCACATGTCATACATGTCCTACATGATTGTCATTGTAGCAATATAGTTTAGGAGTTCAAAGTCTGAAAAAGCGCACATGCGGAATTCAAAACATACCAGCGATGTTAGGGGTTCTCTTCAATAAGAAGTGATTTTCTACCCACATTAGACCCTTTTTGCAAGATTAGGATAATGAAAGACCCGGGTGCCCCTGGGTCTGTCACTGGAGGGCCGCTCCTGGGACTCACTGGACTGGAGCCAGCCTAGAGGGCTACTATCACTGATGCGGCCGACAAACTATTACGGTGGCCATCAGTGGCTCGCAGCCTAATTGAGCCTGTAACCACTGCCTTGCAAAGAAATGCTGCCTTAGTCATTATTGGAGCCCTCATCGCCGCACTCCTTGGGACTCTGCTTCCGGCCCCGGCCCAAGTAAGTATCAGCCTCTGTAAGGTTAAGTTAACATAAAGAATGACAGCGCTCAATCAGGAAGCTGCAAGAAATTTTAAATAAATCCTACATTGTGATCCCGTGATGACTGGGGCCTGAACTCCCGGGATCGCAGCGGCCGCGATGGAGCCCAGAGCAGGTCAGTACACCACTTATTCACTGACTGTGAATCATTGCCGGTTTGCCTACGCTTGAAGAGGAGTCGTGGCTAGGACTGGAGGCTTCCACGGCCGAAGACCGAATTGTCACACTGCACAGTGACAACGTATCCACTCCAACGAGCATGAGCAGGTGTTGCAGCACAGACAAGCACTTAAAATTACTTGCTGTTTGCTCAGTGCACACCTTTATACTTAGGTCAGCACGGACAGGTTTCTCACGTCCTGTGCCTGCCTGGTATCTAGTTGCACTCAAATGGTATAAAAATGACTTCATTCCGAGCTGCCTTCCTTGGCCCTATACTCAAGCAATTGTGTCTTTGCTTGAGGAATGACTCGCGTGTGGACATTACTGTAGTTTAACTGAGAGGGAGGTGTAACAAGGAGCCGCGCTAGTTGGCTAATACTGCTTGCAATTATAGTGCCCGGTGCCGGTCAATACAGCGATATTTCTAGCAGAACTTGGCCGTCCCGCCCACCTTAACAGTGCTATAAGGTTACAAGGGAAGTGCCCTTCAATTTCAGATGATCAGTTTTAAAATATTTTTCTAGTTGCTTAAATGGATGTTGTAAATTCTGGTATTTATATCATGTTTCCCTCTTCTGCGTTGCTTTATTTTGCTTGTGCGAGTGTCACTCATGGTCGTTGAAATGGCACTCATATTTGTACTGTAATAATGAAAATGTCACACATAGCAATCTGAAACGGTGGGTGAAACCTTGGCAGCGATGAATGTATGATTGTGTAAGAACATTTGCGCACGCTGCTTGCCTATGATCACAGCCCCAACCCCCACTGACAGATTTTATGAGCGTCACGTGCCCGGCCTGGCCTGGCCTAAAACGAAACTGAATCCTGCCCTGGCTGGGCCTGGCTGCATAAAATAAAATAGAATAAATAAATAATCCTACTGATTCCAGTCCGGCCCGCAACTGCGCAACAAGTAGCCAGTGCAGTCACAGAGTGCTGGCAACAAAACATGATCGTGCACATGGCGATGACCTATCCCAGATAACCAATCAACAATGATAATTAAAAAAAAAAACGTAAGCCTGCAGACCCCGCCGCCCCCAGGGCCCAGGCCCTGCCTGCCCTGCCCTCAGTGCCCTGCCTCACCTCACCTGCCTGCCAGTGCCAGTGCAGCTCATGATTATAATTTCGGCCGCCGCCCCCCCCCCCCGACTGAGTGACACCAGCAAATATAAACCTGACTGACTGACACCAGTAGGTAAATTAATCACCCCGTAACCGTAACGCCCTGGCTGGCGTGGCCCCTGCCTCGCTCGCCCTCACCTGCTGTCTGAGCGCTCCCAGTCCCAACTCCGACCGAGTCCAGCAACTTTGAAAGGCCGGCTGGCTGGCAGAATCTCCTAGATACTCGGCGAGGCCAGGGCGAGGGGAGAGGTGGTGCGGGTATGCTGGGGCGAGCAGACTGGCAGAGGAAATGCGCGTCACGTGCATTCAAATGCATGCAATCTGCGCACGCGTCGCTTCCTCTGGCGCGCATAGCCCCAACCCACTGCCCAACCCCCGCAGCAAAGCCCTGCCCAGTGCCTGGCCTGGCCCCTGCAACATGAGTCAGACACAAACAGTGTCCCGCCCACTGGGGCCCTGATCCGCACCGCGGCCGGGCCGAGAACTCTGACATGCCTGAAGAGAGAGTAGAGGTCGGAAAGACCGTGACGTCACCACCGACAGCAGTAAGTAGTACTGCATGCAGCATGAGCAAAGCAGCTAGCGCTAGCAGCATCATCTTCATAGACGACCTGATCAGTGAGTGAGTCAGTAGGCAGCACAGCCACACTGACTCACCAGTGACACACACGCACGAGTTAAAAAATCAAATTTTAAGGCAGGAGCACAGGTGCACTTAATGCCGCGCGATAGACCCGGCCCCCATAATTAAGTGCCGGTGCTGAGCACCGGCAAGCTCCGGCTCAAATTAAGCCCTGGTTTCGGGCTTCATCCAGGAGATCGCTTACCCCAGTAATCGACATCTACAAGGCCAAGGTAGTCACATCAGCCTTGTATGGGGCAGAACTGTGGGGGCACTGTCGTATGGACACCCTGGCGACAGCGGAGAACAAGTTATTAAAATCCATCATCGCCATTCCCCTGAGCACACCGACCATACCAGTGTTGCTGGATACAGGCTGCAAAAGCATCGCAGATCAAGCCCAACTTCGCCCTCTCCTCTTATGGACACGAATCTGGAGAGGTGAGGAGCTAAAATCCTACGCGGATGGCCTGGGGGAAATAATGAGCATGGGTGGCTGGGCAAAAATAAGATGGCTGAGAGACACTAAAAAGCTACTGGAGAAAATCGGTCTGGGGGATTGCTGGGCATCACGCTCTGCTCCTCCGAAGGATGTTGTCAAGAGCCTTTTCTGGAAATGGACGGCGGAGCACTTAATCACAAACCCGAACCATTGTAAGTCTACTGCCGCCTTTCTACTAGTTAAAGACATTGTGATATTCGAGCCCTACTTGGACCTTATTACCCTCCCTTTTGACCAAGCTTTATATTTTAAATTCAGAGTTGGCTCTCTACCGCTTGGAGCTGTGGTATCAAACTGGAAATCAGCGGCTCAATTGTCCCCTAACTGTGCTTGTTGTCCGAGTAGGATAGAGTCCATCTCGCATGCCCTGTTTGAATGCCCGGACTATGCAAAGCCCAGGAGCTTTTGGTTGAAACCACTTCGCCGAAACATGGGCACACGCAGCTACTTAGTAGCTCTACGCATCCTAATGACGGACACATCCCCTCCAGTTGTATGTGGAATAGCTAAATTTTTAAAACAGTTTTGGCTTATTCGTTGCAAGAGACTGTCAGTAGCTGTTTAATTCTTTTTTTAGATAAATTATTATGGGCATCTTATGTCCTTTTATTCTTTTTAACATGAGTTCATACTGACTTCTTAAAGTGATGTATTTTTTTTACAATGTCAATGTTTGTATTGTATATGTGCTTATAAGATATCTTGCATATCGAATAAAAGCTTATGACTAACTGACTAATATGGGTATGCAAGATCTGCTTGCTCAATAAAGTGGGAGGAGAATTACTTCTCCATACATCAGCAAGAATAACCTGACAGTTCTATACGATGTGCAGGTGCATTCTACTAGCTAGGCCCTTCTGAGCATGTGCAAGGCTCTGAAGAGGGAAACAGCACATGGCGAGCACATGGCTACCTAAAATGGCTGCCAAGTACAAAATGGCTTTCAGCTCATGCTAATAAATCCCTGCAATCTTTAACAGGTGGTCCTTTTAGCATGAGCTAAAGACATTCCTATGATCCAGTAGGAACATAGAAAATATTTGCACATTAATTTTTAATACATTTATCAATATCCTAATTCATTGCTAGGTGTGCATTTTCCATTCTAAACATTTAATTAAGCGGGTATATATGAGGTATAACCAAGAATACAAAGGGAACAAAGCATCGGGTCATAATTAACATAAAGATAGCAGGAGAGAGTAATGACCACTATCATGAACAGAATTATCATTTTTTCTAGTCCTAAGGCAATCCTAGAACCATTTAGTAAACATTTTCAGGGTTCCTAAGCATTTCAGTGACCATTCATTTCAATTTCAGAATAGCCAACAGCACATATCTAATAAAAACATTTTCAGTAGACTTTTCCATTGTTCCCTTTATCAGGGCAAGAACATCAATTATTTTTGGGACCAGGAAGACCACACAGGCCATATGAATTAGAACGAAGAGCTGCAAAGGGCTGCTCCTCCTCAAAAATGGGACGACCAAAGGGGTACATTGTTGACGAAAAAGAAGAAGTCCTTGGGGAAATTGAAGCAGCTGTACAACCAATCCAGAGGGGAGTCTTCTCCCTGTGTCTGTTTGAGCCTCACAGACAGGCTCTTGTTGTTTCCACAGTGGAGCTGCACAACTCGCAACTCAAGAAACACGGCCCAGTTTCAAGGAAAAAGTTTCTTCTTTCAGTATAGGACAATCGTACAACACAAGAAACACAGGGGGTCTACCAGCTGAATATTAGAGCTGTACTGTCACAACCGAGTCGACAAGATCTCAGAGTGTATATATCACATAGACAGTATATTTGTGAAGACAAAAGAAAAGAAGAGTGAACTCTACATGCATAGAAGAGACCGATACATCATAAAGTATTCATGAATGGCTAACCAGTCCAAAACAATTGATGTAGGGTTTCCATCAAAGAAGACTTAATGATCAGCCATATCATCTGGCCAAACCCTGGTGCATAAAGGGCTGGTCCCCTGATCATTGGGAAAAAACCGCACCTTATTGCTGTTTTGGGATTTGGTCCACCAACATAAACGAAATGTCCATGATGACTGATCTTTTGATGGTAGAATAGACAAGTGCAACAGAACAAATAGTGACTTAAAATAGGATGGAATGCCCTCCTTCTGGCAACTTTATTCTGTGGACATGACGCCTCCTAATTAAAAACCAGAACAGTGCAAAAAGACAGTAACAAATATCTGCCTATAAATGGGCCAACATGTTTCTTCCTGATGGGTGTTCAATCCCTTGGCATTCATCTGGGCCTCTGCTCTTATAATAGTTGCACCCCTAGTAGTGAGATAAAGGAATCACCACCATCACCAAAGAAATAAAGTAAAAAGTAAAAACTGATTAGATACGGTACAACCTGTAGGAACCATGGACTTTCACCCTCCGACTCACTTAAGCTACAGTGAATTCTGCGAAGGAAAGCATTACATAGTTAACATTGTATTGGATGTGTCAGTCCCCAATAACATGTGTCACCCAAAGACCATCAGTGTGTATAAAAATTAAATATTCAATGCTCACCCTTAATGGTAGGGGAATAGACCTCACCTCACCTGGACTCTGCTCAGGTATAGGAGGCCCCGCACTACCGAGATATAGGGAAGAAAGGAGGAATGTAGTATAATGAAACAAAGAAATTATAAACTTATCACCATGCATCAAACTCATTTCTATATATAGTGCCCTATATCCAGATGCTAACATGTGGAGTAGGTCAATCTCCAGACACAGTGTGCCAAGCCCTATGGTAGACCAAACACTGGACTCTGACAACAGACTGTTATAAATACCAAATGTGCTCTTACAAAAGGTAATTTTGGCAGAATAGACTATTTACAACAACAAACACCTTCATCGATGGCAGTCAGTGATCTCATGTCCACTCACCTATCCGTCGGTGCCTCAAGCTTCCATCTGAGGCTTGGGGGAGGCACCAACATATGTGTAATCTCTGTATAAGTAGGCTATCGGGGGTGATGTTCCGCCTGCATAGTCTCTGCTGCCTACTAGCAGCTATGTTATGGAATGTCCTAAAATTGCTTTAGCGTTAAATGAGTGTACAGGACAACAGGTTTCCCAACATAATATTGTCAAAAGGTCTTGCGTTCTGTTTAATCGCTTTAAAATTACAGCGCACTACTTTCCGCTCGAAAAAACGCGAGAAAACACGTCCAAAACTACAGAATGGCGTCATCGCGGCCATTATTGTAGTTTAATCCGTATGCGCCCATGAAATAGTGTGCCCGGGTCTGCATCTAGCCATACACTAGGCTCAGGGACACCTGGGGGTAACAATTGTCCTGAATGGCAAGTGCCTAGACCGACTAGATCGGTAATATGCTAGAAAGCAAAGACTAAGGATGTTAACTCATCAACAAGCTCCTCTGCTGTCGAAATCACGCAAGATCTCGTGCTAGAGAACTACAAATTGACATCACTGCGGCCATATTTGTAGTTCAATTTAGCAGAATAATCGCAGGATCTATAGATTACTACTTTAAAAGGTGTATATAAGTTGACATACACTGAGCTACCTGGTCTTTGAGGTTTAGATGGAACACTGACATGCAGAGTATAGCAGTTACGATGCATTACAATGCTTATACTAATTAAACTACTGCCTTGAGTTGTTGCCATCTATATTACATATGGAGTATTTGGGGTTTATGTCTGCATGTTAAATGATCCACACTACTTCAGAATCACTGTTGCTTATACCACTTATGGAGTATGCCATTTCTCCACAAGGATGCATAGTCAAAAATACAACATCTTGTAGACTTTTCGCTATTAAGCATTCGTAATTGCTATTTAATCTATAGATCCTGCAATTATTCTGCTAAATTGTATTCTGCTAAACATTTTGTAGACTTTTCTCTATCAAGCAATTACAATCTTGATTCAAGCTATAGATCCTGCGATTATTCTGCTAACTTTGCGAGATTTAGAACTACAAATATGGCCGCAGTGATGTCAATTTGTAGTTCTCTAGCACGAGATCTCGCGTGATTTCGACAGCAGAGGAGCTTGTTGATGAGTTAACATCCTTCGTCTTTGCTTTCTAGCATATTACCGATCTAGTCGGTCTAGGCACTTGTCATTCAGGACAATTGTTACGCCCAGGTGTCCCTGAGCCTAGTGTATGGCTAGATGCAGACCCGGGCACACTATTTCATGGGCGCATACGGATTAAACTACAATAATGGCCACGTTGACGCCATTCTGTAGTTTTGGACGCGTTTTCTCGCGTTTTTTCGAGCGCAAAGTAGTGCGCTGTAATTTTAAAGCGATTAAACAGATTGCAAGACCTTTTGACAATATTATGTTGGGGAACCTGTTGTCCTGTACACTCATTTAACGCTAAAGCAATTGTAGGACATTACATAACATAGCTGCTAGTAGGCAGCAGAGACTATGCAGGCGGAGGGTTACCATACGAACATCACCCCCGATAGCCTACTTATACAGAGATTACACATATGTCGGTGCCTCCCCCAAGCCTCAGATGGAAGCATGAGGCACCGACGGATAGGTGAGTGGACATGAGATCACTGACTGCCATCGATGAAGGTGTTTGTTGTTGTAAATAGTCTATTCTGCCAAAATTACCTTTTGTAAGAGCACATTTGGTATTTACAACAGTCTGTTGTCAGAGTCCAGTGTTTGGGCTACCATAGGGCTTGGTACACTGTGTCTGGAGATTGACCTACTCCACATGTTAGCATCTGGATATAGGGCACTATATATAGAAATGAGTTTGATGCATGGTGATAAGCTTATCATTTTTTTTGTTTCATTGTGCTACAGTCCTCCTTTCTTCCCTATATCTCTGTAGTGTGGGGCCTCCTATACCTGAGCAGAGTCCAGGTGAGGTGAGGTCTATTCCCCTACCATTAAGGGTGAGCATTGAACATTTAATTTTTATACACACTGATGGTCTATTGGTGACACATGTTATTGGTGACTGACACATTCAATACAATGTTAACTATGTAATGCTTTCCTTCGCAGAATTCACTGTAGCTTAAGTGAGTCAGAGGGTGAAAGTCCATGATTACTACAGGTTGTACAAAGAAGTTATAAACTTATCACCATGCATCAAACTCATTTCTATGTGCTCTTTTGTAAGAGCTCTATTATGTGCTCTTACAAAAGGTAATTTTGGCAGAATAGACTATTTACAACAACAAACACCTTCATCGATGGCAGTCAGTGATCTCATGTCCACTCACCTATCCGTCGGTGCCTCAAACTTCCATCTGAGGCTTGGGGGAGGCACCAACATATGTGTAATCTCTGTATAAGTAGGCTATCGGGGGTGATGTTCGTATGGTAACCCTCCGCCTGCATAGTCTCTGTTGCCTACTAGCAGCTATGTTATGTAATGTCCTAAAATTGCTTTAGCGTTAAATGAGTGTACAGGACAACAGGTTTCCCAACATAATATTGTCAAAAGGTCTTGCGTTCTGTTTAATTGCTTTAAAATTACAGCGCACTACTTTGCGCTCGAAAAAACGCGAGAAAACACATCCAAAACTACAGAATGGCATCATCGCGGCCATTATTGTAGTTTAATCCGTATGCGCCCGTGAAATAGTGTGCCCGGGTCTGCATCTAGCCATACACTAGGCTCAGGGACACCTGGGGGTAACAATTGTCCTGAATGACAAGTGCCTAGACCGACTAGATCGGTAATATGCTAGAAAGCAAAGACTAAGGATGTTAGCTCATCAACAAGCTCCTCTGCTGTCGAAATCCTTACTTTAAATGTTTTCCTGTTATCCAAAATAATGAACCTGATTTTTGTAACTTTTTAAAACAGCAGTCTAAAATGCAGGATTTTACACCGTGTTTGCACTGACTTAAATCCTAGCTGAGTCAGCATCCCTTTCTCTCCGCGGATTACAATCAAAACAACAGCTGTTTCCCAGCGACAGTTAAAACACAGCTGTTGGAAAGCTTTTTTTAGTGTTGAAATGTAAGCACGGTGACAGTCTATTTAAAACTGAGACATTTCAATGCATCGTTCTATAATGTTTGTTTAGGTCAGCAACATCCAATTTACTCAGATGATACGTTTGCCTGTTAATATCTAATAAAATGTATCTAAGGAAAATGCTGCAATATTTTATAGTTCAGTTTATTTATTACAAAACACACATGTTCGTTTTTGGGACCTATTTTATTCCTATTCAATATAAATTCTAATTCTAATCTTTTTAGCCTTGTGGTAGTTTGTACATGTGCATAGTTGCTTACTCTATCAATTTAATAGTAACACGTAGTTATTTAGCATACCATATGGTTCATTTCTGGATTTTTATTTAATTTTTATTTAATATTAATTAAATGGGATTTTGCATAACAGACTGATGACAGCAAAAAAAACACACACATTGAGCTCATTCCAGACATATACAGAAGGGGGTCATACACTCAGAACACACAATACAGCACACTTAAGGCTAGCCATTCTTTCACAAAGAGCGCAATCGCTATTTACTCACAGAAGTACCACTAATGTGAAACCACATAGACATTTAAACACACGATTAACCCACAGATCAACACTTCAAAGGACAGCCCACAGTTTGTACACAAACCAAACCATTTGTAAATACTAGTTGTAAGTCATATGTACAAGAAAAGCTTCTCAATAACCTTTCACAAGACTACACAACAGACTGTTTTATTTTCAAGAAGCCAAAATACACTAAATTCACTAGCTTTGGCTGGCAGAACACCCAAAAATCGCTCTGCATATCTCCATTTATTAAAGTGCGCAGAATAGGATCCTTGTTGTTAGAAATGGGGATTTCCAGTTGGCTAAGGCTTGCGCCAAAGCCAGGCAGAAACCACCACTCTAGTCAGGGCAAGGAAGTCACCTGCCAAAGATAACCCCTGCTCACCCCCTTGGTAGCTTGGCACAAGCAGTCAGGCTTATCCCGGAGGCGATGTGTAAAGCGTTTGCGCGCGCACCCAGCAACAACACCCAAGGCCTACCTCAAAGGAAATTCCACACAAGGTTATATATAAAAATAGCCTTTGTATTATACCAAACACATTAGATAATAAACACACACTTTACAATGTGCCATAGGCACAGGCAGAATTTACAGGGGATTATGTACATGGGACAGGGCCACGTGGGTCACTGTCAGGAATAAGCACTTTTAGAACTAGCACTTGGTAGGATTAGTACTTTGTAGGAATAACGCTTAGCACATAGAACATCTAATAACTGAAGCACCAAATAGCAAATATAGCACACAACCAGTAACCACTGGTAACAGGTAAGTACCTCCTATGCAATCCTAACCACCTTAGGCATATATCACACAGGGAACCATGAACACACTAGCATAACCTATGCTAGATAAAACAACCTCCTAAGCATAATCATACATTTAGGGGTATAGGCCTAAAAGCATCGCATATGACATAACAATCATATTAGGCAGGTAATCACATTTGTGCAAGAAGCACATGAGGGAAAAACATGTACCCCACGCAGGGGCACAACACATGGAACTGTCCCCAGGCCAACTGGCCTCTCAGGGGCTCAAACGCCATTTGTCCAAAATGTCAGGGCAGGCTGCGCGGGCAGCCAGCAGAAATGCGCCAGAGGGATAAGCCTAAATGTAGCAGCTGCCCACTAAGTGCTGGGCAGCTGGGGTTCTCCTCTGGGGCTCTGAATAACCAATGCCAAAATACGTGGGAGCCTCGCAGGCTCTAATGAACACAATGGCCCCGTTGGAGTCTCGTGGGCTCTGAGTGAACAATTGGGGGCCTCCGGAGCCTCGTGGCTCTAAAAAAATATGCGGCCAAACTGGGGGAGCGGCCCACTGCCAACCGGGGCCGCTCTACCCTCGGAAATTCCCCGGAATCGTTGGAGTGCCGCTCGGAGGACTCGAAATACCAAAAATGCCCAGGAGCGTCTCGTGGGCTCTAATTAATAAAATGCCCCCATCGTTGAAGTCCCCCCTCTGGGGACTCGGAACGTATGCGGCCAAACGAGGGAGAGCAATGGGAGAGCAGCCCGCTGCCAATCGGGGCCGCTCTACCTTCGGACTGGGGACCCACCGAGACGCCCACACTCACTGTCGGCTGGGAGGCGGTGTCCTCGCTCGGCTCCTCTGCTCTGTTCCACGGCGACTCTTGGGCTGCAGGGCTCTTCTTCACTGGGGAGCCTCCCGCCCAGCAGCACTCCTCTGGCGGCCGGGCCTGGTCCTTGCTAGTGGCAGCACTCGGGAGCTTCTCCTCCGACCGCGCTCGTCTTCCGGCTCAGGCCCCGCCTCTGTCTCGAGGAGGTCTGCCTGACTTCCGGTCTCGGCTCCACACTGGGTCAAGGTGCTTATTTCTCAGGGTAGGCTCCCGACTTGGAGACACGGGCCCTGGCGGGGTAGGCACCGGTCAGGGTATTCACAAGGGCACAAGCACCTGGCGGTCTGGAAACCCGTCAGGGGTTAAACTAAAGGGGCAAATGCGCGGTGTAGGCTTCCGCTAGGCATTCCATGCAGGGTGGGCACCTGCCAATGAAGTACCAGGTACGGCAAATAAACGGGGTGGCACCCGTGCCGCAATTCAGCAAAAAGGGGGGGGATCTCCATGCCGGGGAATCCTTCGAAGAAGGGGACCGCAGCCCCGGGCTGCAGGTGAAAGTAGAAGCGTTACTTCTCCCAGGATGCAAAGGAAGTGCTCAGAGGCGCTACAAAAAGCAAAGTCACCAGTCCAGGCAAAGTCCTTAGGAAGGCAGGGGGGGCAAAGGCTGGGCCCAGGGGCCAGCTCACAGGGCCCTCCAGGCAGGGAGGCAGTCCCCAGTGGCGGTCCTCCTGGTGCCCAGCAGCAGCAGCAGGCCCCCCCTCAAGTTAGGATCAGGAAGAACATTTTGTATGGGGTCACAGCCCTTTTTTATACACAGAACCCCTTTGTCTGTGTCTGTAGGGTGGGGGGAAAACCAGTTACAGCTGGTTTTGGAGCACTCTGTTATGCTCAGTCCCTCTCCTCATTCACTAGTCAGGCTAGGGTCATCAGTCGCACCACAGGGGGTGGAGCCAGCATTGTGTGGGGAAAGCACAGCCCTATTCAGGTCCCAGGTGCACTCCTTCCACCCATCTGGCTGTCAATCTCCCTATTCACCACCAGGGCAGACCCATGTTGGCTCAGCAGCCAGCTCCAGCCAGTCACAAGCCAGACAGGAAATTTACCTTTTTTTTTTTTTTTTTTTAAACCTTTATTTTCGGATTGCACTGTACACAGCATCTGCCTACAACCCAAATGGGCCGGCCGCTATGACAAAAAACATCTGGATACCAGATAACAAGGCATTACATTGAAACCATAGATAGCAACATATCGGTGCACCGGCATCAAAACACCATAAAGAAAGGATCAACCAGGTTTAGTTTTTATAATTTTGATGAAAACAAATAACAAACATCACCAACACTCACATGGTAGGAGCAATACCTAGGGTTCGGGTGGAGAGGAGTGGGAATTCAGACTCTAAAGAATTTAGTGACTCATATCGAGGGGCGGGGGATGGTGAAAAGGATCACAAAGAAGTTTTATTAGTCAATCTTCAGGAACGTCGATTACGGGGACGAAGGAACATCAACAGTATACTCGAGTGAAGGGGTGCAGATATCTCCCCGATACTCATTCCACTGTGACCAAATCCTGCCCCACTTCCTGGGACGGCCCCGAGCCTCATAGACCGTCTTCTCCCGAAACATGCACCAGTCCATGTTTTCCTTCCAGGCTGCTATCCCAGGCGGTCTATGAGAACCCCAGAGTTGCGCTATGTCCCTCTTGCCAACCATGTTGCCAAGAGTTACCCAGAAGGTCTGAGTGGCCGTGCAGTCCGTAGGCTCCCAGACATTAAGCAGGCAACGACGTGCCTCAGGCAAAAGAGAGACCCCGGTGACCCGCCCCATAATGTCATGCACTCTGGACCAGTAAGCGGATACCACCGGACATTCCCAGATGATGTGTAGAAAGGTGCCACTCATGCCACAACCACGCTTACACAGCCCATCAATCGAATATCCCATTCGAACCAGACGCGTACCAGTCATGTAAACTCGATGGAGGATCTTCAGTTGCACAAAACGAAGGCGAGCTGGAATAGCCACCTCTTTAGGGGAGGCGATCGCTATCTGCCAATCCTCGTCGTCTAATTCCAGGCCATCCGCAATCCAGGAGGCCCGAAGCCACACAAGAAGATCAGCTCTGGTGTTGATGAGCTTTTTATAAATCAAGGAAATCGTACTGTCAGGCACGTGGCCATCCAGAATACGGTCCTCGAGCGGTGACGACTGGGGGATCTCCATCCCAGGAGGGAACACAGAGATCAGAGCATGGCGCACCTGAAGATATCGAAAATACTCCTTGTCATCAAGCTGGTACTCCACCTTAAGGGCATCAAAGGACTTAACTGTGCCCTAGGACCAAAGATCCTCCACCTTGCTAATACCGATCGTATCCCACTCATCAAACCCTTTCGACCGCCACAGGCTGCCAACCTCTCAGAGTCATACAATGGAGTCAGCCGCGTCATCTTATCACCCCAGCCCGTAGCCACAGTTGCATCTCTCCACGCACGCACAGCACATTTTGTAGGTCCAGTCAGAAGTCGGAATGGCTCCTTCGAATACAAAGCCCTGTTGAAGTTACCGCCCGGCAACAGTAATTTGTCCATTGCGAAGGCAGGGACGGGACCCGGGGAGTACGTTACATGGTTGACCGCGCTCAACTGAGAGGCCCAGTAGTAGCGTTTGATGTCCGGAGGGGCTATGCCACCGTCATACCATGGCAAAGTGAGTTTAGATAAGGAGATACAAGCCCGTCCGTCCCAAATCAATTGCCTCTGGAGCCCCTCAACCTCACGAAAGTAGCTAGAGGGAACAGGGTCAAAGAAATTCTGGAGGGCGTAGAAAAATCTAGGGAGGGACATCATTTTGAAAAGAGCTGCACGTCCCAGTGGGGACAAGGGCAAGCCGCGCCACCGTTGGACGTCCAGTTTAAGGCGCCGAAGAGGAACATATAGATTGCGGTCGTAACGTACAGAGGGGTCCAGGGAAATGAAGATTCACAGGTATTTGAACCCAGTCTCCGCCACCTGGATCGGGAATTCACGGGGTAGCGGAGGCAACACCCCCGCTATAACATAAATACATGATTTATTCCAGTTAATTACGAGCCCCGAGTTCTTCCCAAAGGAGGTGAGGACATCAAAGAGCACGTTAAGGGACTTCTGAGGTGAAGTAAAGTAAAGGAGAATATCGTCTGCATATAGAGAGACGCGATCCTCAAGATCCGGGGCCCACCGGATCCCCTTAATCGAGGGCTCCCACCGGAGCCACGCCACCAACGGTTCTAATGCCAAAGCAAAGAGGAGGGGGGAGAGCGGGCAACCCTGTCTGGTGCCTCGCGCAAGCTGGAACGATCCAGAGACACTGCCATTAACAACCACCTGGGCCAATGGACTTTCATACAGGAGCTGCACCCACGCAATAAAGTTAGGACCAAAACCAAACTTCGAGAGGGCCGCCCACAAATAAGGCCACTCGATAGTGTCGAAGGCCATAGTGGCATTCAGCGAGGCCAAAATGGCGGGTTCAGTCAGCATCCCAGCTCTCGCGAGAACTCCGTGGAGTCTGCGAAGATTAAGCGCCGTATTCCGATGAGGAATGAAACCGGACTGATCCGGATGGATCAGGTCACAGATCACCGTTAGCAAGCGAGTCGCTAGTACTTTAGCCAGGATCTTAGGCTCAGCATTGAGCAAAGAAATAGGGCGATAAGAAGTGCATTGGTCACGAGGCTTACCATCCTTGTAGATGACGACTATAGTGGCCAAACGCTGATCAATGGGGAGGAGACCAGCCTCAAAGGCATCAATGAACATATTGCACAGATGGGTCGCCATATTATCAGGCCGTAGCTTGTAGAGCTCAATGGGTAGACCATTCGGCCCCATAGCCTTACCCGAACGCAGGGATCGTATAGCGATAGCAACCTCATCTACCGTTATAGGCGCATCCAAAGCGGACCTATCCTCGTCCGACACACAGGGCAGCGCAATATCACGCAGAAGCAAGCGGGAGTCAGACTCGTCTCTATCACTCACCGATCGGTATACCGTCTGAAAATGGTCCACAAAGCATTCAACAATCTCACCTGGGTCAGACACGCATTCGCCAGTCACACGGGTGATCACTGGCACCACACGACTCATTCTCTCAGACTTATCCAACCATGCCAGTAGCTTACTAGCCTTATCTCCCACATCATAGAGTCTGCCCAGTTGATTCCTGTGCATAAACTTAGCAGCATCGGTCACCAGGGCCCTATAATCAGCCTGTTTCAGCGCTAAGGAGAGCAAGATTGCAGGGGTGTCATCACCACCCAAGTCGCTCTCAAGCGAGGGAATTTCGACGTCAAGGAGCAACAAGTTTTCCCTCTTGGCATTCTTATCAGCAGCAATGAAGGACAGTGCAGAGCCTCTTACCACAGTATTGAAGGCCTCCCACAAGGAAATAGGGGAAGAGACGGACCCCTCATTCTCATTAAAATAACAGTCAATAGCCTTGAGAAGTTCAGAACGGAGCTTGAGGTTCCTAAAATGCCAAGGATCGATAGGGGGAATCCTACTCCCACCAAAATATCCCACCGAAACCTCAAGCATCAAGGGTGAATGATCAGAGATGCCCCTGGGAAGATGACGAACCCCACGCACCAAGGGGGTATGGGCAGCCAACATCAGAAAATAGGGGAATTTACCTTTATTACACAGACAGGTCAATTCTAGAAGTGGCACTTCAGCACTAGACACATTTATTCCACAAGATCATCGCGCAGCATTTAATCACACGAGTCCGCACATGCCAAACTCGACCCTGCACTCCCCACACATCAGGAACTTCCATGGACACTCACATTCCCCATGCATTCCTATGGGAGGGCAGGCCAATCTCACCACACACACTCAGAGTGCGCACGCACTTTACACTGGGACACAGTATGTATGTATGCATTGGTACTCTTTTATAGCGCATGTCTGTCACCCAACGGGTATCCTGGCGCTTTGTGAAAGTGCGCAGAAGCCAAAAATAACTAACACCAGGTCACAATTAAAAGCAAAAAGTTTAGGGGTGAACCTGCAAGAAGGGCCAAGTCCAACACTTGTTTTATGTTCATATTTCAATTCCATGGGGTACAGAATCACCAAGGGAGAAATATGTTTTTTATACCTAAACCTATTAAGGACTTCTCTCTAGGGGAGCCGGCTAATTTACTTCCCATCTCACTATGGTACCTCCTAAAAGCAACACATTCTTCGATGTGTGCTTGAAACAGGCATGCCAAAAATATTGCAATATATGCAAATATTATACGCAAAGTAGTACTTAAAGTACGCTTGTACGTTGTGCGGTTCAAATCTTATACAAAGTAGAGAAAAGTCTCCTCATTACCTGCTTACACAAATTGCAATTTATATATTCTGAATCACAGATTCAAAAATTAGCCAATACAAATTCCAAACCAACAGTAAGCTGCATCAAACGATCTTACCAATCCCTGTTATCAAACCAACAGCAAGTGTCGCATCAAAACAACCCTTACCAATCCCTGGTGTCCAGATTCGAACTGCCAAGTTCTGAATGACCTAACAGTAATTTTTAGAATACTCATGACGAATAGGTTCTCAGTCAGGAGTGGAAAACATGTGGAGGGTCAAAATCAGGAAGACCAGAAATATACTGGGCTGCAGAGACAGAGAATCCCCAGAATCTCCGTGCACAGAGTACCTCCTTAGTAGAGTCCTGTTCTGTCCTCCTCAGTAGATTCCTGTCTCCTGTCAAGATCACTCCCTTGGATAGCCCCTTATCTGATGAGGTCCACGTTGGAGCGCCATTTGAAGAAAATAGAAACCTTCTCAAGGGTCTCACTGATACCTGGTCCCTTTAAACCAACAAAGAAGAGATTGGCACAGAAGTTCTAATATAAAAATATTTCATTTATTAACCTCAGATGAGGGAGACTACGTCACACAGTACCCTCAGAAACTGTATGGGGCGGTCTACAGAGTACAGAAAACAGGGGCCTTATATATGCTTAGAGTTACATAGTCAGCATAAGACCAAGGGTAGGTCCTGGCACATGTAAGCATGCAAAATGACTAATGTGGGTATGCAAGATCTGCTTGCTCAACGAAGTGGGAGGAGAGTTACTACTCCATACATCAGCAAGAATAGCCTGACAGTTCTACAAGAGGAGCAGGTTCATTCTACTATCTAGGCCCTTCTGAGCATTTGCAAGGCTCTGAAGAGGGAAGCAGCACATGGCGAGCACATGGCTACCTAAAATGGCTGCCAAGTACAAAATGGCATTCAGCTCATGCTAATAAATCCCTGCAATCTTTAACAACTACATCTCCCCTTTTGTTGCAAGAAAATGGCAAAGAAATGATGAGAGAGCGATAGAGGTAGATAGAGGGAGAGGGAGAGAGAGAGAGAGACCTTTTGTTGTTCCCATCATTACATTTCTTCAATCAGTCTTTTTGGTCTTTTGCTCACTCTTCTTGGACAAGGTCCTTCCTTGTCTTTCTGTGATCCCTCTTCTTGTACCTCACCATGGTCTGATCTTCTTCCTTTGCTGTCCATAGCTTCACGTCTCTCATCTGTGTGTTCACTGCTGCTGTTTCCTCTCCGTCTTCATCCACGATCTTCAGTCCCTTGAAGTCAGAACTGTGCCTTGTGATTCGGTAGAGGCCTGCTGCCGCCGTTATCATAGGCCCCTTGACATGTGTCACTGTTAGCGATTCCTTTGAGAATGGATTGTCTGATTTTATCAGTTGCCGCTGATGCACCACCACTGAGTCCCCTTGCTTGAGGTGCAACGGAGTGGCATGTTGCCGATATCGGCATATGCTTTCATTTTCTCCTTGGCCTCATGGTCTCTGAAAGCAATGCTGCTGTGCTCTGGTGGCACTGTTGCTTCTAGTTGTGGTAGCCTCGTCCTGCTTGGTCTAGTTCAGCAGGGCATCGTCCTGTGGAGCTGTGAGGGGTGTTTCGATAACCTTGACAGAGTGCTTGTCCTATTGATATCTGCGCCAGCTTTGATCTTTGGACAGCCTTCTTTATGTTGCCCATGAACCTCTCCACCATGCAATTTGCTTGTGGCCACAGAGGTGTTATCTTCCTGTGATGAATGCCTAGGTAGTCCATGAATTTTCGAAACTCCTCCCCTGAGAATGGAGGACCATTGTCTGTTTTTAATGTTTGTCGGAAGCCCCAGGCTGCAAATATGTCATCCAGTATTGGCAGTGCTGCGCTTGCTGATGTTGTTGAGACTTGTCGCACTACGGGGAATCTTGAATATTTGTCAATGATCACAAGCAAGTAGTTGCCAGTGTCTAGAGGTCCATAGAAGTCTGCTGCCAACATTGTCCACACTGCTCCTGGAGGTTCCGACATTTGTAGTGGTTCAGGCTTTGCCAGCTGCCCTGTAGTTTGGCAGATGTGGCAATTTATGATAGTGTCCTCCATCATTTTGTCTAGGCCAGGGAACCATACTTCTCCCGTAGAAGTTTCTTTGTCGCAACAATGCCTCTGTGTGATTCGTGTGCCAAGTTTACAGTTTGTCTGCATAGTGCACTTGGCATGACTATTCTTGTTCCTCTCATTAATATTCCATTTACAGTCTCTGATAGTTCTTCATGAACCGTTTTAAATGTTAGCATCTCCTCCTTGTTGACTCCTTCTTCCATGATGCTCTTGTTGTTAACATGTCTCCATCTCGGCAGTCTTGGCACCACTTTCACCACTTGCATTGTGGCATCCCTCCCTGTTTGTTGCAGGAGTTCCGCTATCGTTATTGATGCCGCAGTGTTCTATTTTAGAACAAAGTTTAGATATTCTGCTGCTATTTATTTATTTATTTACTTGAGTTTTATATAGTGCCGGCTAGACCCAGAGGTATCAGAGCGCTTTACATGAGGAGAGTTACATAGGTTACAAGTTACACATTGTTACAGGAGGTACAACAATTACAAGTTACATCCGTTGGTTGAAGGCGTTGCTATTGATGTGTTCTCAGGTGTTTGCGGTAAGGGATGCCTGTTTGTGCACAATCTTGAAGTCAGAATCCACCAGTCTTATGCCCCATCACTCAATGCGAGGCGGTATCTTTGCATTTGGATTGCCATATATATTGTCACCAGGGCCTGATGGTCGGTTACGATGGTGAATGGTTTCCCGTAGATGAACATGTGGTAGTCTTCATATGCCCATACTACTGCTAGGCTTTCCTTTTCTGGCTGCGAGTATGCCCTCTCAATGACAGAGAGACTCTTGCTTGCATATTCCACAATCTGTTGTGGAGAGTCCCTGCCCGGCATATGTTGTGCTAGAATTGCTCCTAATCCTACCGGGCTGGCGTCCACCATCCGCTCCGTGCTGAGCAGTGGATCAAAATAGGCAATATGATCCACCGCTATTACAGCATGTCTGATGGCCTCAAACACCCTATTGCATTCTTCTGTCCAGATGAATTTCTGACCCTGCTTCGTTAGTTCTCGAAGCGGTGTGCTCACCGTGGCAAAGTCTTTTATGTATCGAGCACAGTAGCTGGCAAGCCCAAGAAATGACCTCGCTTCTGCAACGTCTGTGGGAGGACTTGCTTTTTCCAGCGTCTCTACCTTGCTGGAGTCTGGTCTCATTCCTTTCTTGAAGAAGATATGTCCGAAGAACACCAGTTCACTTCTTCCCAGTTCACACTTGTCTTCATTCAGTGTTAGGCCTGCTTTTTCCTGATGCAGGCATACTCCCTGCAAACTCCGTCATGCTCTTCATTTGATCGACCAAACACCAAAATGTCGGCCCTGTAGTTTAAGCTGTTCTTTACTGGCCTTATCACCTGCCTTATGGTCTCCTGAAATATTTCTGCTAGCGATGAGATGCCAAAACTCAGTTGTTCGTAGCGAAACAGGCCCATTTGTGTGGAGAATGTGGTAATGTACCTTGATTGTGGGTCAAGCTCCAATTGATGACATCCTTTGCCCAGGTTCAGCTTTGAAAACCGGCATTCGCCAGTGAGACAGCTGATCATGTCATTGAGGTGTGGCCCAGTGTCTTTCCCTTTCATTCGTTGTATTTGGTATCCTCATGTCTACACATATTCGAATCTTGGATGTGTTCTTTTTTGGAACTGCCACTATTGGCGACACCCACGGGGTCGGCCCATCCGCAGGCTCTATTATGTCTTGGCTCAACAGGTTTTGTATTTCCTCTTCTATCTGTGGCTGCAGGTGTATCGGCACTCGTCGGTGATGCTGAGCCACTTGTTTCATTGCTTCATTGATGTGTAGTGTTATTTGCCGTCCCTTTAGTTTGCCTAAGCCTTGTAGCATTGCCGGATAGTCCAGCAGGATGTTCCATTTCTCTGACATGACTATGTCATTTCGAGGAGACCCATTACCTGCCCCGCGACGATGCTTAGCACACATGGCGCTGGAATGTCTACCCCTAGCACATGTATTTTTTCTTTGCTTGACCTGTCATTGTACATCAGTGTCTCTATAAACTTCCCCATGTTGACCACTGGTTTCCTCGAGCCCCAGGTGAATACATCAACAGTGGACAGTGATAGTGGCGGTTTCATTTTCATCTTTTCATATTCTGACATACACCTTATGTTGCATGTGGCCCCACTATCTAGCATGAATCATGTGCTGTATCCTCCAACGTCCACTGTCTTTGGTTTTTTTATTTGATGTTTCTCTATTGGAAGAATGCGCTCTGGCTCTCTGTCTTCTATAGGGGCATCGGTCATCAGATATAGTCGTTGCACGTTCTCTTGTACTGCTGTTTCTTCTGATTCAGCTGAGGAGCTGCGATTTGCTGTTTCCATGTGTCTGGCATATCTGTTTGTTGCCATCCGTGCTCTTCCCATTTTTCCTCGATCAATTTTAAATTGTGCACCCATGCAGGCGCTTGCAAAATGATTGTCCCTGTTGCATTTCCTGCCTTTCTGACCCATTGCCGGGCATGCGCCGACGTGTGGAAACTCGAGTCTACATCTATAACATGTTCTTTCTTGCGGTGTTCTTGGGAGTGGTGCAGTGCTTTCTTTCTTCCTATTGTTTCCAGTCATGCAGTTTGTTTTCTCTACTCTTCTTTCTTTTCCCAGTTCCATCTGTCTTGCATGTGTTGTTGTTCTTGCTTACGCCCAGGCCATGGTCCGTATTTTTTCTAGCGAGGTCAGCTCTTTCAGAATTAGTGTGCGGAACTCCACAGACTGACAGCCTTCAATGATGATCAGTCGAATTGCCTGTTTATTGTCAAACTTATGGAATTCGCAATATGTGACCAGTTTCCGCAGTCTTGTTGCAAAGTCGTCGAGGGACTCCTCTGCTCCTTGACACGCAGTGTTGAAGGTGTACCTTTCGAAATCAATGTTTCTTTGCAGGTCAAACTTACCCGTGAGGCACTTTATCAGTCCCATGTATGTGGCTGTTTGATCTTAAGGAAATGTTATTAGCAGGTCCTCCACTTCATCCTCTACGAAGTTTAAAAATAGATCTATGTGTTTTGCTTCTGCGATGTCAGTGGTGCACAAGTATCGTTCGAACTGTCGAATCCATCTTTCCCACATGATACCTATCTGTGGTTCCGATAAGCTAATTGGAAGTGGCCTGCGAAAAATGGCCTGCGCGCTATTCTTGTCACTTACAGCATCCGTTATTTTGTTGACGAGCAGGTCTTCATCTTCATATGGTGCTTAATTTCCTTGTTGTATTCCTTTTTAGGTCTCGCCTAGCTATTGCGTAAGCAATCGCTATGTGAGAGATATAGATGGCCACCAGAAAATCCTACCAAGAGGGCTTTGGAATGCAGATTATGACCAGTGCATGTGCGCCGGGTGCGCGCTCGGCACTTGCTCCCCCGCCCCCTCCATCAGACTTGAAAGGAAGCCATTCGCACACCACCATTTGTCTGAGCCTCGGCGTCAGACTTCAAAGGAATGCGCTCCCAGACTTGCTGGCCTCACTAAACCTTTCAGAGTTACTGGACTGTTTGGAAAACTTTTTATTTCCTTTAAATCTACTCCAGTGTTGCAACCATCTTGTTGGAGGTGAACACACAGTAGCCTGATCGCTTTACTTGTGATTTTTTTTATGCTCTACACTATCCAAGGAGCTAAATTGGTTCCCTGAAAAAGAGCTTGCGGTTTCTGCTTACATTTCACATGCTTTACTTAGTCTTGTTTTTGTGTTGGAATGCAGCGAAAATGACTTAATTGGCGTAAGTTTAACCCCAAGGCGCAGTGGCAGGGCTGTTTCAGCTGTCTCCCTGCTGTTGCTCTTCCCCCGCATCTGTGCTTTTATGACCCTCTCACCAGTGTGCCGCTCTGCTCTGTGCACTTCCCCCAAATGACGGACCTGGCATGCTGTCCCGCTGCGCTGTATACTTTCTGCTTTATCACACTTGTCATACGCAACGGCTATTTTCTCACATGAGCACCTGCCGAGCTGTGCATCTGCTTTGCTAGGTTGCTTTTGAAGTGTCTCATGTCTCAAACTCACCCTCGCCCCCTCTCACCCCCACACCCTCACACACCCTCACCCTCATACCCCCTCAACCCCCTCACCCACCCTCTCACACTCTCACCCACCCTCACCCACCCTCTCACCCACCCTCTCACACCCTTTCACCCTCACATACCCTCACACACACTCTCACCCACCCTCACCCCACACCCCCTCACACACCCTTACACCCCCTCACCCTCACACACACCCTCACCCCCTTACCCACACCTGCTCACACCCCCACACACCCTCAGACCCCCTCACCCCCCCTCACACACCCTCACCCTCACACACCCTAACCCACCCTCACCCTCACTCACCCTCACATACCCTCTCATCTTTATTTATTTATTTATTTATTTATTTATTTAAAAGGTTTTATATAGCGCTGCTGGACCCAAGAGTATCAGAGCGCTTTACATAGTAAATAAAAATGCTAAAATACAGAATAATAGAGTCAACGCGCAGAAAAATTAAAACAAGATAAAAACAATGCGTTAAATGGGAGAGGGGGGCAAAGGAACAGAGGGATAGTGGAAGGGACAAGGGGAGTTAAAAATTAGGGAGAGAGCGGGGGAGAAGTGAGGGAGAGTGAGTTGAAAAGGGGGGGAGGGGTTAGGTAATAACAGCTAATCAGAGCAAAGAGGTAGAGAGCGGGGTCAGAAGTCAGTAACATTAAAAACCCCAATATTTATTGAGGAGGAGAACTTTGAGTCTTTTTTTGAAGAGAGGGTAAGAGGGGTTGAAGCGTAGATCTTTGGGGAGTGAATTCCAGATCGTAGGAACGTTACCAGAGAATGCACGAGATTGGGTCTTAATGCATTTTAATCTGGATGGGATAAGGACAAGGGAGTTTGTGCTCCTCAGGGACCTGGAGCACCCTGCCTTTTGTAGTTTGATTGAAAGGTAGGAAGGGGTGTTTTGGTGAAGAGCTTTGTGCGTGATGCAGGCAATCTTGTAGGTGGATCGACCTTCAATTGGAAGCCCTTTTAGGTTTTTAAGGACAGGAGAGATATGGTCAAATTTTTTACAGTCAGAGATAAGTCTATCCGCTAGGTTGAGAACAGATGTAATTGGTGCTAGATGGACTTTAGGGGTGCCCGCAAGAGTGGCGTTACCATAGTCAATCCTGGAAAGGACAAGAGATTGGACGACGATTTTGGAATCATCTGCTGGAATGAAGGGTTTGATTTTTTTGAGGTGGTGAAGAGAGAAAAGAGCACTTTTTGCTGCATTTTTAATGTGGGGGATGAGAGTAAGATTATGATCGATGCTGATGCCTAGGGATTTGACAGAGTTAGAGGTGGAGAGGGAGCAATTAAGTGCTTTGATATTGTTAATCCTTAGATGGATGGGAAGGGAATTGTTTTTGGGAGTGAAAAGGATGATTTTGTTTTCTTTGGGATTACGTTTGAGATGATTATGATGGAACCATAATTGGACTTTGATAAGCGTGTCGTTAATGTGTAGGATGTCATTGTGGGATTTGATCCTATAGTATAGTTGAGTATCGTCGGCGTAGACTAGAGGTGGTAACTGATTTTGGCTTCTTTGAGAATGAGGGTGAGTGGTTCTATAAAAAGATTGAATAGGGTTGGTGAAAGGATAGACCCTTGCGGGACACCGAGTGAAACCGGTTGAGGTTTGGAGAGGCAATGACTGAGCTTAATTTGTTGTGATCTGTTTTGAAGGAACGAGGAGAACCATTTGAGTACAGTGCCTTTAAAGCCAAAGCGATCTTTGAGGGTGCTAAGAAGGGTGAGATGGTGGACAGGATCGAAAGCAGCAGAGAGATCGAGGAGGATTAATAGTGAGGATTCGCCTTTGTCTAAAGAGCGATGAATGTCGTCATTAATATTGAGCATAGCAGTTTCGGTGCTGCACCCCTTTCTAAAACCAGATTGGAAAACATCAAGGAGATTGAAGAAGATGATGTGTTCATCTAATTGAGATAGAACACATTTTTCAAGGGCTTTAGAGAGGAGAGGAAGGTTTGAGATAGGGCGCAGATTGTTCAGGTCGTTAGGGCCAGCGGAGGGGTTTTTAAGAATGGGGGAGATTTGACCTAGCTGAAGGGAGGCAGGAACACAGCCAGTGGACAGTGAGGAGTTGATGATATCGGTCCATAATGGGGCAATGATGTATTTGAGTTCTTGAACTAAATGGGTGGGGAGGGGGTCTTTGGAATGAGAGGATGGTTTGAGTTTGGAGATGATGTTAATGATGGTGGTTTCTGATATTGGACTAAATTTGTTCCATGAGGCCTTGTTTTTGGGAAGGAGATCAGTCCGAGATGAGTCAGGATGGGGTATAGCGGGGAGGGGTTGAGATGAGTCAAGATGGGTAGGAGAGGAGGCGAAAAGTGGATTATGAATGTTCGGGAGGGGGTTTTGGTTGAGGGGAGGTTGGAGACAGAGAGGGGGGAAGAGAAAGATAGTTTGATGTTGTTGACTTTATTCGAAAAGAAGGTGGCAATTTCTTCGCACCTTTCCACAGAGGCTGCTAATTTCGGAGGGCCAGAGGAAGTTTGTTTTTTAACGATGTTAAACAATTCTCTGGGGCGGTTTCTAGCCTGGTCAAGTTGTGAGCGGAGAAAGGAGGCCTTTCTGTTGAAGATATGTTTTTTGTAATGGGCTCTGGTGGTTCTTAGGAGAGCTAGGTTGTCAGCCGAGGGTTGACTACTCCAAGCACATTCTGATTGTCTGAGGGCCCGTTTTTCATTATTGAGTTTGGTGTTGAACCAGGACTTGGGAGGGATGTTTTTTAGTTTTTCTAGTTTAATTGGGGCTATTAGGTCAAGGGCACTAAGAATAGAATTGTTGTAATGGTCAGTAAGGTCGTTAGTGCTATGAGAGGGAGGGGGGAGAAGTAAGCGAGTTTTAATAGCGGATTCTAATTTGCCAGGTGGGATAATGTGAAGATTGCGAGTGGGTTTCATAGGTAAAGTACTAACTGGGGCGGGGCGAGAGATGGGGAGACTAAGGGTGAAAAGGATGAGGTGGTGATCAGACCAGTCTACAGGAAGAATATTAGAGAGAGAGGCCAGATCCTTGCTCGTCACAATAGCATCGAGGGTGGTACCTTTGGTGTGAGTCTGTGCATGGCAGAGTTGGGTCAGGTCAGTGATGTCTAAGGTTTCTTTAAATAGGATGACAGTAGGGTCATCAGTTTTGTTCCAGTGGATGTTGAAGTCACCAAGTCACCAATCGCGGTGATCATCATCAAGGGAATCTCGATCCCCATCGCCCACCCCCCGAGTTCGAAAGGAATACCTCTACCGTGTAGCTGACCTGGATCAGCTAAAAGAATACCAACGCTTAGACATCAGGGTTGGCTCCCACCACGCCAAATTTGTGCTAGACAGTGGAGCAACGCTAAACTATCTACCAGTGAGGGAATACCAACGCATGAAACCACCACCAAAACTAGTTGACGCCCACGTACAAGTATATACGTGGATGGCCAAGGAACCACTCACATGCCTTGGGAAGTTCGAGACCGAACTGTCATATGAAGATCGAACAATACCAGCATATATCCATGTCATCAAGGGGCATGAAGCCGACTGCCTCCTGAGCCTAGCCACTGCTGAGCGACTGAAATTAGTGAGCCTCCTATTCAGAGTCACCGACAAACCAGCACTCATCAAGAAATTCCCCAA
Source organism: Lissotriton vulgaris (assembly GCF_964263255.1). Lineage (NCBI taxonomy): Eukaryota > Metazoa > Chordata > Amphibia > Caudata > Salamandridae > Lissotriton > Lissotriton vulgaris. Next base: position 1,334,231,635 of record NC_141695.1, read on the forward strand.
ACTTTTTCACGGCCTGGGAAAGATGAAGAACTGCCAAATTAAATTGCACATCGATGAACAAATCACTCCCGTAGCGCAACACCACCGAAAAATCCCGTTCCACCTGCAAGAAGCAGTGGAGAAGGAACTACAAGACCTACTGGAAGCCGACATCATCGAGAGAACAGATGGACCGACCCCATGGGTCTTCCCAGTCGTGGTGGTCCCAAAGAAAGGAGAAACTGACCGAGTTCGCCTGTGTGTAGACATGAGGGCGCCCAACACGGCAATAGAGAGAGAGAGACATCCAGGCCCCCACATCAGCGACATGATCACTTCCCTCAATGGAGCCAAGATTTTCTCAAAGCTAGGCCTCAACAAAGGATACCATCAGCTAGAACTGCACGAAGGGTCGAGATACATCACAACATTCTCGACACACCTTGGACTATTCAGATATAAAAGACTAAGTTTCGGAGTGTCTTCCGCAGCAGAGATATTCCAGGAGGCTATCAGGAGAACAATACACCACATCCCACAGGTCCTAAACTACAGCGACGACATCCTCGTCTATGGAGCAACAACTGAGGAACATAACAAAGCTCTAGATCAGGTCTGTCAAGCTCTGATGGACGTGAACCTGACACTCAACAAAGACAAGTGCGAACTTCACAAACCAACATTAAAATTTTTCGGACACTTATTCTCTGGAAGGGGCATGAAACCAGACCCAGAAAAGGTAGCAGCACTAAATGATACACCAAGCCCGGAAGACGTAGGTGATGTACGATCGTTCCTAGGAATGGCCAGCTACTGCTCCAGATATATACCTGACTACGCCACGCTAAGCTACCCGCTACGGATGCTCACGAAACAGGGACAGCCCTTTCAGTGGTCCACTCAATGTGAAGGGGCGTTTCGAGAGATCAAGAGAACTGTAGAATCAGCAAAGAACCTAGCATACTTCAATCCAAAAAGAAAGACGGAAATAACAGTAGATGCCAGCCCTGTAGGACTAAGAGCCATCCTTGCGCAATATGATAGAGAAGGAGACCAACGGCACATAGTAGCATATGCCAGCAGAAGTCTGACGGACACAGAAAGGGCATACTCACAGCCAGAAAAAGAAAGCTTGGCTGTCGTCTGGGCATGTGAACACTTCCACATTTTCATTTTTGGAAAACACTTCACACTGATAACCGACCATCAAGCTCTGATCACAATATTCGGAAACCCGCGAGCAAAAATGCCACCGAGAATAGAGCGATGGGCCCTAAGGCTCCAAGAGTACACCTAAACCATAATTCACAAGCCAGGAAAAGATGCAAACCCTGCAGACTACATGTCCCGACACCCCCTCAGATCAGACAAATCAGAACAATCAATCGCTGATGAATACATTCACTTTGTGGTGAACCAAGCGAGACCTCCAGCTGTTCCACTAGAAGCCATCTGCGAAGCGACGCAAACGGATACCACCCTGCAAGAGGTGAAACGGCTGATCCAAACTAACAGCTGGAGACACACACCAAGCAATGGACAAAACAACCAAGAAATGGCGGCATTTAAACATATCAATGATAAACTGTCGATAGCAGCGAATGCCCTCATCTTACGGGACACCAGAATAGTAATCCCACGACAACTCAGACAAGGGGTCATCAACCTAGCACATGAGGGACACCGGGGCATAGTGGCCACAAAAAGAGCACTCCGTGAAGGAGTCTGGTTCCCAACACTAGACCTGATGGTGGAGACGACCTTGAAGGACTGTCCGCAATGCCAACTAGTGAGTCATCCGGACCCCCTGCACCACTTCAAATGTCTCCACTACCGGAGGGTGTCTGGCAACACATTGCCGTTGACTTCTTTGGGCCAATCAAATCGGGCCAATACGTCCTGGCCATCATGGATGAGTATTCCAGATTCCCCATCGCACAACTGTGTACTTCCACGAGAGCATCGTGTGTCATACCGATCCTAGATGAGGTCTTTGCCGCATGGGGCATTCCCCTAGTGGTGAAGTCAGACAATGGACCCCCCTTTAATAGCCATGACTTTTCTGAGTTTGCCCAGCACCTCAACTTCACACACCGCAAGATCACACCACTGTGGCCACAAGCCAACGGAATGATCGAACGCTTCATGGCCACGATCAAAAAGACCATCCAGCAAGCGGAACTCACCGGAAAGAGCCTTCAGACAGCACTCGACGAGGTGTTGCGGGCATACCGAAACACGCCTCATTCCACCACAGGCAAATATCCTGCCACTCTCATGCTAGGACGTCCAGTGCGCACCAGGATACCAATGATGAGCATGGCAGGGCACAAACTGTACTCTGACTCTGATCACAAGGAGATCACGGCTAGAGACAAGATGAAGAAGGAAAGAATGAAAGACTACGCTGATGAACGGCGCCATGCCACGACCTCTCAAATCCAAGAAGGAGACTGGGTGCTGGCACGACAAGAGAAATTCAGAAAAGGGGGGTGGTGATGGACAGAGTATCTGAATTAAACAGAACACTCCTACCCAGTCAACAGATCAGGGCTTGATCCATCACCGTTTTTTAGCTCACTGCACTACCAAGCCAATTCTTGGAAAGGAAACAAGCTTCCGGGGACCGGTTTCTGGCATTACAGCCGTCTTCGGCCCGGCTTGCTTGAATCCTGATGGTGCAGTGAGCAAGGGACTCACATCTGAGCATACCCTTCCACGCTTATGGTGGACAAAACGATTCAGAAAAGGGGGGTGGTGATGGACAGAGTATCTGAATTAAAAGGAAAACACTCCTACCCAGTCAACAGATCAGGGCTTGGTCCATCACCGTTTTTTAGCTCACTGCACCATCCCAGCTCAGAACCTGGCTACATGCAAATTAGTCTGTCCCTGGCCCAGTGCATCATGGGAACAGGACAGACCAAACTACCAAGCCAATTCTTTTAGAACGACAAGAGCAGCAAAGAAAGACTGATTGCCAATATCATGAGGTTCCACTTCAAGTAATACAACAAAAAGGAACTATGATCACTGCAGAAGCCGACGGGAAGAGACTTACCAGGAACGTGACGTACTTCAAGAAGTGCGGACCAAAGGTCCAAGAGTTACTGACAGAACCGAAACTGGAGCGAAGAGACCCAGAGACACTGCCAACTGACAGACAGTTACCGACAGAGACTGCCAAAGAGACCGAGAGTGACAATGCCAACCTTCAGCCACGCCCCAGGTGTGTGATCACGAAACCGTATCGCTTCATTGAACAATTCTAAAGAAAGAACAATTTGCTGTTTGCCGTGGTGTCGATTTTTTGTTTTTTCTTTTTCATTTATTCACAGAGGGGGGAGATGTAATGATGTGGGTGCAGCAGTGAGAGTGCCCAGTGACCAAACTGGTCAGGCACTAGGAATAGCCCGCATGAGGGACGAGAGCGGGCGGAAAATGAGGAGCTGGGAGCCCAAGGGGCAGCTAGTCAGTTAGCCGTTGGGATAGGAAGAAGAAGGACGCAGCAATAAAGAAGGTCCATGATAACATTCACTGTGTCTGCCTGAATTCCTTAAGGTCAGACACTACCAAGACACCCTCTCACCCTCACACATCCTCCCCCCATCCATTCTCACTCACCCTCTCACCCTCACACACCCTCTCACATCCTCACCCTCACACCCCTCACCCTCACACCCCCACACCCTCACCCTCACACACCCTCTCATCCTCACTCACCCTCTCATCATCACACACCCTCTCACCCTCACACACCCTCTCACCTCACGCCACACACTGCTGCACACCACACACTGCTGCATGCCTCACACTGCTGCACGCTACACACTGCTGCATTACTCATACTACTGCATGCTGCACACTGCTGCCCACCTCACACTGCTGCCCGCCTCACACTGCTGCCCGCCTCACACTGCTTCATGCTGCACACTGCTGCGCTGCACACTGCTGCGCTGCACACTGCTGCACTGCACACAGCTGCACGACACACTGCTGCACGACTCACACTGCTGCACGCCGCACACTGCTGCACGCTTCACCTTGCTGCTTGCCTCACACTGCTGCACGCCTCACACTGCTGCATGCCACACACTGCTGCACGCCACACACTGCTGCACGCCACACACTGCTGCACGCCACACACTGCTTGACGCCACACACTGCTGCATGCCTCACACTGCTGCACAACTAACACTGCTGCCCAACTCACACTGCTGCACAACTCACACTGCTGCACGCCTCACACTGCTGCACGCCACACTGCTGCCCGCCTCACACTGCTGCATGCCACACACTGCTGCATGCCACACACTGCTGCAGGCCACACACTGCTGCACGCCACACACTGCTGCACTCCACACTCTGCTGCACGCCACACATTGCTGCACGCCACACACTGCTGCACGCCTCACACTGCTGCACGCCTCACACTGCTGCATGCCTCACACTGCTGCACGCCGCACACTGCTACATTACTCAGACTGCTGCATGCTACACACTGCTGCACGGCACACACTGCTGCATGCCACACACTGCTGCACGGCACACACTGCTGCACGCCACACTGCTGCATGCCTCACACTGCTGCACGCCTCACACTGCTGCATGCCTCACACTGCTGCATGCCTCACACTGCTGCATGCCTCACACTGCTGCATGCCTCACACTGCTGCGCGCCTCACACTGCTGCACGCCGCACACTGCTGCAGGACAGACTGCTGCATGCCTCACACTGCTGCATGCCTCACACTGCTTCACGCCTCACATTGCTGCACGCCTCACACTGCTGCGCGCCTCACACTGCTGCACGCCTCACACTGCTGCACGCTGCACACTACTGCATGCCTCACACTGCTGCACACCGCACACTGCTGCAGGACAGACTGCTGCATGCCTCACACTGCTGCATGCCTCACACTGCTGCACGCCTCACATTGCTGCACGCCTCACACTGCTGCACGCCACACACTGCTGCATGCCTCACACTGCTGCATGCCTCACACTGCTGTACGCCTCACACTGCTTCATGCTGCACACTGCTGCATGCTGCACACTGCTGCATGCCTCACACTGCTGCACACCTCACACTGCTGCACGCCTCACACTGCTGCACTACTCACACTGCTGCACTACTCACACTGCTGCATGCTGCACACTGCTGCACAACACACTGCTGCATGCCTCACACTGCTGCATGCCACACACTACTGCACAGCTCACACTGCTGCACACCTCGCACTGCTGCACGCCTCACACGGCTGCATGCCTCACACTGCTGCATTACTCACACTGCTGCATTACTCACACTGCTGCACGCCTCACACTGCTGCACGCATCACACTGCTGCACGCCTCACACTGCTGCACACCTCACACAGCTGCACGCCTCACACTGCTATGTTCCTCACACTGCTGCACGCCACACACTGCTGCACACCACACACTGCTGCACGCCGCACACTGCTGCACGCCGCACACTGCTGCCCGCCGCACACTGCTGCACGCCTAACACTGCTGCATGCCTCACCCTGCAGCACGCTTCACACTGCTACGTTACTCACCCTGCTGCACGCTACACACTGCTGCATGCCGCACACTGCTGCACAACTCGCACTGCTGCACAACTCACACTGCTGCATGCCTCAAACTGCTGCATGCCACACTGTTGCACGCCACACTGCTGCACGCCTCACACTGCTGCATGCCTCACACTGCTACACACCTCACACTGCTGCACGCCTCACACTGCTACATTGCTCACACTGCTGCACGCCACACACTGCTGCACGCCTCACACTGCTGCACGCCTCACACTGCTGCACGCCTCACACTGCTGCATGCCTCACACTGCTGCATGCCTCACACTGATACATTACTCACACTGCTGCACGCCACACACTGCTGCACGCTGCACACTGCTGCACACCTCACACTGCTTCACACCACACACTGCTGCACGACAGACTGCTGCACCCCACATACCGCTGCATGCCTCACACTGCTGCAAGCCTCACACTGCTGCACGCCACACACTGCTGCACGCCTCACACTGCTGCACACCTCACACTGTTGCACGCCTCACAATGCTGCATGCTGCACACTGCTGCACGCCGCACACTGCTGCACGCCTCACACTGCTGCATGACTGACACTGCTGCACTCCTCACACTGCTGCACTACTCATATTGCTGCATGCTGCACACTGCTGCACGAGACACTGCTGCATGCCTCACACTACTGCATGCCACACACTGCTGCATGCCTCACACTGCTGTACGCCTCACACTGCTGCACGCCTCACACTGCTGCATGCCTCACACTGCTGCATGCCTCACACTGCTGCATTACTCACACAGCTGCATTATTCACACTGCTGCATTACTCACACTGCTGCACGCTGCACACTGCTGCATTACTCATACTACTGCATACTGCACACTGCTGCCCGCCTCACACTGCTGCCCGCCTCACACTGCTGCACGTCTCACACTGCTGCACACCTCACACTGCTGCACACCTCACACTGCTGTATGCTACACACTGCTGCACGACACAGTGCTGCACGACACACTGCTGCACGACACACTGCTGCATGCCTCACACTGCTGCACACCTCACACTGCTGCACGCCGCACACTGCTGCATTACTCACACTGCTGCACGCCGCACACTGCTGCACGCCGCACACTGCTGCATGCCTCACACTGCTGCATGCCTCACACTGCTGCACACCTCACACTGCTGCATGCCTCACACTGCTGCATGCCTCACACTGCTGCACGCCGCACACTGCTGCACGCCGCACGCCGCACACTGCTGCATGCCTCACACTGCTTCGCACCTCACACTGCTGCATGCCTCACACTGCTGCATGCCTCACACTGCTGCATGCCTCACAGTGCTGCATGCCTCACACTACTGCACGCCTCACACTACTGCACGCCTCACACTGCTGCTCGCATCACACTGCTGCACACATCACACGGCTGAACGCTGCACACTGCTGCATTACTCACACTGCTGCATGCTGCACACTGCTGCACAACACACTGCTGCACAACACACTGCTGCACGCCACACTCTGCTGCATGCCACAAATTGCTGCACGCCACACACTGCTGCACGCCACACACTGCTGCACGCCTCACACTGCTGCACAACTCACACTGCTGCACAACTCACACTGCTGCATGCCTCACACTGCTGCACGTCACACTGCTGCACGCCACACTGCTGCACGCCTCACACTGCTGCACGCCTCACACTGCTGCACGCCTCACACTGCTACGTTACTCACACTGCTGCACGCCACACACTGCTGCACGCCGCACACTGCTGCATGCTGCACACTGATGCCCGCCGCACACTGCTGCACAACTCACACTGCTGCACAACTCACACTGCTGCACCCCTCACACTGCTGTATGCCACACTGCTGCACGCCTCACACTGCTGCACGCATCACACTGCTGCACGCCTCACACTGCAGCACGCCTCACACTGCTACGTTACTCACACTTCTGCATGCCACACACGGCTGCACGCCGCACACTGCTGCACAACTCACACTGCTGCACAACTCACACTGCTGCATACCTCACACTGCTGCATGCTACACTGTTGCAGGCCAGACTGCTGCACGCCTCACACTGCTGCACGCCTCACACTGCTGCATGCCTCACACTGCTGCATGCCTCACACTGCTACATTACTCACACTGCTGCACGCCTCACACTGCTGCACGCCTCACACTGCTGCACGCCTCACACTGCTGCACGCCTCACACTGCTGCATGCCTCACACTGCTGCATGCCTCACACTGCTACATTACTCACACTGCTGCACGCCACACACTGCTGCACGCTGCACAACAGACTGCTGCACGCCTCACACTGCTGCACGCCACACACTGCTGCACAACAGACTGCTGCACGCCACACACTGCTGCATGCCTCACACTGCTGCACGCCTCACACTGCTGCATTCCTCACACTGCTGCATGCCACACACTGCTGCACACCTCACACTGCTGCATGCCTCACACTGCTGCACGCCTCACACTGCTGCACGCCTCACACTGCTGCATGCCTCACACTGCTGCACGCCTCACACTGCTGCATGCTGCACACTGCTGCACGCCTCACACTGCTGCATGACTCACACTGCTGCACACCTCACAGCTGCACGCCTCACACTGCTGCATTATTCACACTGCTGCGTTATTCACACTGCTGCGTTATTCACACTGCTGCACGCCTCACACTGCTGCACAACTCACACTGCTGCATGACTCACACTGTTGCACGTCTCACACTGCTGCACGTCTCACACTGCTGCACGCATCACACTGCTGCACGCATCACACTGCCGCACACCACACACTGCCGCACACCACACACAACGCCTCACGCCACACACTGCCGCACGCCACGCACTTCCGCACACCACACCTTGCTGCACCCCACACACTGCTGCACGCCACACACTGCTGCACGCCTCACACTGCTGCACGCCTCACACTGCTGAACGCCACACAACACCACCACATCACTCAGGGACACCACCACAGCACTCTAGGACACCACCACATCACTATAGGACACCACCACATCGCCCTGGCACACCACCACATCACTCTGGGTCACCACCACATCACGCTGGGAAACCACCACATCACTATAGGACACCAACACATCACTCTGGGACACCAACACATCACTCTGGGACACCACCACATCACTCTGGGACACCACTACATCACTCTGGGACATCACCACATCACTCTGGGACACCAACATATCACTCTGGCACACCACCACATCACTCACAGACACCACCACATCACTCACAGACACCACCACATTACTCAGGAGCACCACCACATTATTCAGGAACACCACCACATTATTCAGGAACACCACCACATTATTCAGGAACATCACCACATCACTCAGGGACACCACCACATCACTCTGGGACACCACCACATCACTCAGCCAAACCACATCATCACTCAGCACCACAACAGCATCACTCAGCACCACAACAGCTTTGTCCTTGCTTGCTACCAACAAGCATTCCCATAGCCAATAGGACTCGCATTAGGAAACTGTACGCTATTGGCTTTGTGAATAACAATGCTATTAATTTATATATTTTCAAAGCCAACACATATTAAAAAAAATTGCCATTTACAATACCAATAGCTCACACTTTCCTAATGCGAGACCTATTGCATTGCAAATGCTTGTTGTTTCTTTCTTTTCACTCTTGGTTGTTGTTATTTTCTTTTAATTCCCACTTTTTTCTTCTTTCTGGTACTGTATTTCTGTTTGCCTGATGCCAAAATGGCATCTTCTTCTTTCTTGCCTCTTATTGGCTCTCTTGCCTGACCCTAATACGGCCGCCGATATGAGGTATCCTTTATATGGCTTGACCTCAAAATGGCCGCCCGATCTTCCTTGGCTTCTGTTAGACCTGACATTATTGGCGTGAGTTTCCCTTCCATTTTTACTGGTTGCCTCCTCTGTTTTTGATATGTTTTGCTGGTTTAGATGCCTTGGGCACTGTGCTACTGCTATACAGTGCCACAGTGCAAGTGCTGGTGTATTGATTAGTGACTCCATGATTGGGTTATTTAATTTACTTGTCAGACCCTAGTACTGTGCGCCATGTGTCTGTGCACCATGTGTACCCAGGGCTTGTAAATCAAATGCTGCTGGTGGGCTTGCAGCACTGGTTGTGCCACCCACAGAAGCAGCTTGTAAAGTGTGTCTCAGGCCTGCCATTGCAGAGCCTATGTGCAGTCTAGTACTGCCATGTTGACTTGGTGAATGCACCCACTTGCTAGTCCTCAAACCTCCCTTTTCTTTATATCAGACACCCCTAAGGTAGGCCCAAGGGTAGGGAGGACATGCCCTGGTGTGTGTGGTATGTCCTAATAGTGAATGACAACCATTTTTGTTTTTTACTATTGTAAGGCTACCTGTTCTCCATAGGCCAGAATGGGTAGTTTGATCATTACATCCTAAAATCCTAACTGACTCAGGGAACATGTTAGAAATTCGAGTTTAGTATGCCTGAACTCAGAATGATAAAATGCATCTTTTAGTGAAGTTGGTTTTCACATTCTGTGTTTGAAAATACCACTTTTAGAAAGTAGGTATGTTCTTGCCTAACTATCCAAGCCTGTCTCTGCTAGGTTGTGTATTGTGTGTCTGGATCTGTGAGTGACAGGGGATGGGTGATTCCAGGAGACAGGGTGAGTCAGCCCAGTGGTGAATAGAGAGATCTGCCTCTAGATGGGATGGAGGAGTTGCACCTGGGACCTGAATAGGGCTGTGCCTTCCATCTACAATGCAGGCTCTACCTCCTGAGGTGCGATTGATGTCTTGGACCTGCAGTGTGAAAGGAAAGAAGGAGTCATGTACACAGGGTGCTCCAGGACTGACCAGAACTGGTTTGGACAAGGCAAAGGCCTCTCTGCCTTCAGAGAGCAAAGAGAAAAGTAGTATAAATATGAGGACCCAGACCCCAAGACTTTAGATCACGTCTGGGAACAAGACAAACCTTTTGCCAAGGAGAAGAACCAAGGAAGCTGCAGGAGTTTGGACTGCCCCTCTGCCAGTGTGCTGTTTGCTGGGTTGGCCTACAGTGGTATGTTTATTGCCAAGGAAAGGAGAAGGAACTTTCAAAGAACTTTCATCATCTTGCAAAATATTTCTCCAAGAGCTTGAACTAGTGCTTGCCTCCTGCTGAAGTCTCAGGGACAAAAGACTTCACCACCAGCTTCCCTCTGAATTTCCTTGCTGGGAATTCTTTCTGCAGAAGCCTGAGTGTCGCTGGGAGCTGGAAGCGTGACACAATGAGAAGAAGTGTGTCGCCGCCCCAGCTGTAGTCGTCGCATCGCCGGAGAAGCGTGCCACCCCTGCGTCTCCCCAGAAGCGTGTCTTCATCACAGCTGCCTGCTGTCGCATCACCGGAGAAGTGTGACGCCATCGAGAGGGTTGCCATCACATCACCAGAAAAGCGTGTCGCAGGGCCTGTCACGGCTCCAAAGTACAGAGTTGTTGCAAGGCTGCCAGGGCGTGTACACATCGTCGCATCAAGGACGCCATCCTATTGCATCGCACCAGGATTGTCGCATCGCATCGAGGCGCCATCTTGCACATCGCAACTGGGTTGCAGAATGAGAATCTACGCATCACTTCCGCTCCGGTAAGGATCACGACGCATCCCCGACTCTACACAAGCATTGAGGCATGACGCATTATCTCCCCCGAAGCATGGAACCGACGCATCTCCAACTCTGCGAGCCTTTTGTTTATTTTGTGTTATGCATCCAGGTACTTTTGTGAGAACTGTGTCGCATTTATCACCAACTTGAACTAGGTAACTTTTACCATCTTTTAAGTCAAGTTTGAGTACAGTATTGTGGTTTTTTGTCGTTTGTGGTCTTGTGTTAAGTCTACATAAGGAATACTTATTTTTATAAAACTTGTGCTGTGTCCATCTGTAGTGTTTTCACTGTATTACTGTGTGTATTCACAAATGCTTAACACACTGCATCTGAGAAGTCTGTCTGCTCGTGCCATACTACCAAGGGGGTTAACAGGGGTTAACTAGATCTGTAATCCCCTTATCCTGACTTAGAAGAAAGGGTCCCTATTTGGACAAAGGTGTATACCATTGCCAACTAGAGACCCCCAGTTCTAACAGCTCACTATTGGTTGTTCTGCCTGATTCTAAGGTGGCCGCCGAGCTCTCGCGAGATTTCGGCTTGAAATCTTCACGCGGGAGGCTCAAAGCTGTGTTAGCGGTCGTCAGTCGGCTTCTCTCACGGTCGGGTGTTTTCTCACCTCCTTCTCTCCTCACCTCTCCTGATGCGGCCGGGGTGGGGTTCCGATGTCGCAGTAGGTGTCAGCACGTGGACCAGGGTGGGCTCCTGGCTCCGCTTTTCTTGTGATCAGGGTGGGCTCCTGATTTCGTGTTTTCTTCTTTTGGGGGCCTGGACCAGGGTAGGCTCCTGGTTTCATCTTCTTGGACTCAAATGGGTCCTGACAGCACGCTTCCGGTTTAGGTGGTTGGCAGACCAGGGTGGGCTCCTGGCTCCGTTTGGACGTCGTTGAGGAGCGCACGCCTTGGATGTCGATTCTTGATACCAGGCCACTACAATTACATTTCATAAAACTGATAAACTCCTTGTGATTTCCCCAGGGGAAATCTGCAGCTCCCGCTCCCTCTTTAGGTTCTTGGTGGTGGCCAAGTGAAAAACATCACCCATCCCCTGGGTCTACTCATAGATGAGGTCAGATTTGATTTCTTTCCGGTGCACCAAACATGGAATGTGGGCTTGGTGGTAACCCGGAAGTTGTCCCAGAGCATCTTGCCTCCCACCTTGATGAGACTGTTGGCTCCATTGATGTAACCCAACATGGCCTTTTCTGGATGAGATCCAAACTCTGACGTGTGTGTTGTGTGTATACTCGCTGATGCTGTGCATGCCAACTCAAAATAACACCACATAAAGCATGATTAATGAAGATGTGCCTGTTGCTTGCTTTCAGCTCTTATCCTCCCAAGTGTGTGGGGTCTGAACTCTTGGGAGGTCAGCATCCAGAATAAGCGAGTCCATGAATGCGGTGGGGTCCTTGTTGCGGACCAATGGATCTTGTCCAGTGCGAGTTGCTTCAAGAGGTAAGGATCTTGAACCTGCAAACCAGGCCTGCAGTGCCTCAGGCTAGTTCTGCCCTCCAGTTCTTTGGCTATAAAAAGTCATAGCCTCCTGACATGTGACTGGTGCCCTCTGTAGCCCTGCTTCCTTTCCGGGGGCCCTGGCTTATGATTTCCCCACCAGAATGGCGAGAGGAGTTGGCCTATGGCTAGGGCGTCCAACCTTGAATCTGAGGAACTGGGTTCCAGTCTCGGCAATGACGGTAAACATCCTGTGATTCTGGGCAAATCGGTTAATCTCCCTGTGCCTAACAAAAATGAATGTGTCCTCATGCAATGCAACTGGTGCTATGTAAAGCGCTCAGATGCCTGATTCGGGTCAAGTTCGCACTATTTAAAACTGTTAAAAAAAAATTTTTTAAATGATCCTCCAACAGCTCTGTCCTACCTTTTGACGCTCTAAGAAACACTTACCTGAAATGTGACTAACTTTGTCCTGATTACTATGGTGGCCATTTCACACCATGTGATCATGAACATTGTTTCTAGTCTTCGGCTTTCTGTGGGACAACCCAGTACATTCCCATGGTTTTAGTGCTGGTTTACTTCTTCATGATTTGTTTGTAAAAGACCAGGATGCAAAGCAGTTTCCGCATTCATGGAGTGAGGTACCTGGCCTTAATACTGACAACAAAGCATAATATGGACATTGTACGTTGTGTCCAAGAGAGACAGTTACCCATGTTCTTTCAGGAAAGGACTGTGGACCTATATTACCTCGTAGTAGGGTCCAAATGACTGGCATTAATCAAGCAAAAAAAAAAACTGTGAGCTAGCTCATTCATTTGACAGACGTGGCCCGTGAAGGTAAGAGAGGTGGGGGGCAGGGTGGGGGAGACAACAAAGGAAACTTAAATTTAAAAAAATTAAAAACTCTTACCTCGCGCTCGACGCATCGCTGACTACGCAATGCGGCGAGCGCCAGTTAAATAGTTTTTGTTTTTTTATTCAAGTTTCCCTCGTCATTGTCTGGTGACACCCCCGCCCCACTGCTCTTACCTGCACGGTCTACGCCTGCTATTTATGTTTCACTAGCAGGATTTTGAATAAAGCCCTATAGTTGTCAAACAGTGAATGTACCTTTAGCAAATTTGGCAGTGTTCAAAGTCCCACGTACTCCTCTGTTTCCCATTAGAAAACAAAAACTCTTTCGTCCCTATCTCTTGTATATAGGGCATAGGGCTCAGACAGGAAGTACACACTAAGTCTAGTGTTTCCCTTGACTTAAGTGAGGCCCATGTGGTGTGTGTTCTATAAGATATACAAGACAAAAAAGGAAAAAAACCAACATCCTCTCACGACGTCTACTGCTATCATCTCATTTGTTTCATCCGTATATTTACATACATATTTACATATTATCTTTGTTTTTTTATAATGGCTTGTTTCCTTTTTTACTCATGGTCTGTGGCTTTAGATGACATTTTTTAAGTAATTATTTCCTGACCTTGCTTAAGCAGCATGTAGCCCTATAAAATACTGTCGAATCACAGCCACCTTCTTGTAATATATCTACACTGGCTTTATGTCCTTTACAGATGAGAAAATAGTAACAACAATTTTGAATACAAATATTTGTTATTTTAATATTCAAATAAGAAATATAGGAATTAAACTTCAGTTTTAGAGCATTCAGATAAGGCACACAGATATTGCGTGCTGCAGTCAAAGAGTATTTGGCAGGCTGCAAATCAAAATGAATATGGTTTTAAAGCATGTTACAGAAATATTTTATTCTCTAATGAGAATACATAATTTTTTTTATGTCCATGATATTCCTTTTTGAGGATTTTTTAGGGCTGATGTGTTTTCGGGTTTGTTATGGAAGAACTTGTGCTAGCTGTAGGAGAGTAGGGTCTGCTTCCTATGGTTACCACCACTTTTTGCTGTGATTCTGTTTTTTTTACTTTAGTCTGACTGTTGCCCTGCTAATCAGGACTACAGCCTAGCTGTTCTCTCTCTAAATTGATACCATGTACTTTAGGTTGTGAACCCCTACATAGTGTACCCTATGTACCCAGGGCAAAGGTGCACCCCAGGCCTACCAGGGGCTGCAGCATGTATTGTGCCACCCCTGGTTGGTCTGTTCATACAGCCTGGGTAAGGTGGTGTAATCACCCCTTACTTAGATATAGCATACCTATATCTATATACATATATAGACACATATACACCTATAAGTCACTTCTACAGCAGACCTCGACAATCCTGGAGGTAGAGGGCTTGGTTTTGTGCAAGAGGGTGCCCTAGCATGAACTGAACCCCTCTGCAGATTTCAGAACCATTTCCTTATAGCTGTTCTATGATATAGCCATACCATATATTCTTAAGTGCATTATAATCCTCGCGGTTAATGCTAACTTTGGTTTGGCTTTATCAAAACATGTTGTGTAAGGTGTCAAACACTTTGGAATACTACCCCTGCCGCCAGTTCTGGCGGTGGGGGTAGCATTCCACCCTTCTAGAGGGAGAAGACATGTAGTTACTGGCAAACCCGGTTACAGTTAAACAGAGCCTCAACATCACAAAATGGATGCTGCTGCCACAGACACGAGTCTTCCCTCATGCTGCTGGATGAAATCCGGCAGAGGATGTCTGGACAATAGGTTTCCTGTCCAGGGAGGTGCTGGCACCTCCTCAGACAGGGTTTTGTGTATTGAGGCAGGGAGGGCTGTATTCAGTGAATGCTTTCCAGACACTGCCTGGGGCACACTAGGTGCTCCATGCATTTCCCAGTTCAAACCGGTTGCTGGGGCACTCTGCCCCAGCTCTGGCACGAAACTGGACAAAATGAAAGGGGTGTAACCACCCCCTTCTCAGGTCCACCCATAGAAGGGACCTTAAAGGTAGTCCAGCCCCTAAACTTATTATAAGTATAGGAACCCAGTCCCTAGGACTTTAGATTACCCTTGACGAAACTCTGAAACATAAATCCTGGACCTTCGACATTTCATTTTGACTGGAAGATGGAAGACATCTCCCTTGTGGTCAAGGAGTGACCACCCTGTTCAAACAGGCGCCAACATCAACTTTGCTGGTCTGCATTTTCGAGGCTCCCACCGGATCCCGAAGAATCTGGGACACAGGACATGGACTTCCAGACATCTCTGACCCCGACCTTCGCTCTGCAGCAAAGCTGAGACCCATGGCAGACACGAGAGACGTGGGACCAGAACTCCTGGACGTCCTGTATTTTGCAAGCTGCACTCACTTCACGAGGTATCTCGAAGTTGTGCATTGGGATGCTTGAAGCCCCAGACCTGAGCGCCATTTGCATTGAAGCTCAGAGGCCCCACTCCATGAGTGTCCCGTGGGCCCTGCTTTTGCATTTCAGCTTGACGCATTTTTGTGGTTCCTAGTCCGTTGGCTAGTGAGCCCCTGAAGACTTTCTTTTGAATATAACTTGCTTTCCTGGTTGCTCCAAGCTTGCTCCAGCTTCCCTTCAAAGGAAAAGCACCACAGACCTTGCTGGTCTGCACCAAAGCCAATCTCGACATCCTGCCTTGGTTGGGTCCAATCCAGATGCCGACACCGCAGTCAACTAGATCCTTTGTGGGACAGCTCGAATCCAGCTCCTAGTCATTGTCGATACCTCCTGGTCCTTGTGGCTGAAGAGAGAAACTTCACCTTTTCACCTGAAATCACCCGACATTGGCTGACAGCTTTCCATCGCCATCCGGGTCACTGGCAAGTGACCCAGACTATGTCCCTTCTGCTTTCAGGTTCTTCAGATCTTCGATCCACCCTTGGATCCCCCCGGACACTTTTGCTCTGGTCGCCTGCAGCACTTCTTTGCAGCTCTCCATTGAAATCGACGACGAAACCTGACATCAAAAGACACCTATGCACCCGGCTTCTGTGGGTGAGGTAAAATGAGTACTCTGGAAGTCTCGAGGGTATAGGCACTCCTAGTGTCTAAGTCTAAAAGGGTTCCATCATAGTCCATCCGGAAGTATCCTTAAATTGTAAATTTGTAACTTGTTTGTTTCCCATAGAAAGCCAATAGTAACCCGCGGCTGTGTTTAGACACTGCACGCGTCTCCCGTGGGCCCCCTACTTCCTAACGTTTGGTTGTTTAGAGTAGCCCCAGTGATTCCACAGGCCCCAGACCTGATTTCTAATTCTCACGTGGTACTTATACCTCTATTTAAGTATATGGTTTATGAGGCCCCTAGGGCAAAACGTATACTGTGTAACTTATCGTATGCTAATTAAGTAACCGGTATTGTACTTTTACCTCTGACCTCATAAAGAGTGCAGAGGGGTTGTGTTTAGAATAAATACATATATATTTGATATATACCTTGTGTGGTGTGCTTTCATTTGGTACTCAAGGTATTATAATTGGTAAAACAACTTGCTTAATGCGCACTCTGATGTCTTAGCCTGATGACTGCTGGTCCATGCTACCACTAGGATAGCTTTCTATAAGGTTGACTTTACAACCACCATCAATAAGGGTCAATTGGACTGGTGCAAGATGCCCACTAGAACTAGTAGACATCATATGCCAGGCCACCTTCTCACACTAGCTTTAGGCTTCTTTATATGGAGGATTGTGCTTGCTTAGTTTTTAAAATCTGGAAACACAGCATAAGTCAACAAGCAGGAGCAAACAGTGAATGCAGACAAATAGGTGGTATCTGGGCATCCGAGGGAAGGACACATACAGTAGGCAATTGGTGGTTTAGGCACAGTGCTTTGGGACACTTGCAGGAGGCAAATTAAGCAAGTCTTAGTAACGGGGCTTCTGTGGAATGGGGAAGTGAAAGCAAGAGACAGGTAAGTAATGCATCTGGGTTATAAATACACGTTTCATACTATGCACCCAGTAGACTGGATTTCAGGCATAGATGGTTAGAGGCCCCATAAGTCTCCTGCACAATGCATTTTGGGAATTATAGCGGTGATTTTTAACATATTGAGTTGTGTTTAAGTGGGCATGGTTGTGTCTCCACTGAACCCTCATTTCTGTCCGTGACCGTGCTCTCTCAGCAAAATGAATCCGAAAAGAAATTTGAGTGACAGGCTTAGACGCTGTACCTCACTAAAGTCATTGTGAAGGATGGCTGAGGAATCAAGGAGCAGGGACAGTAGTAGGCGGATGATGACCAGTAGGGGAATATGGGCCAGGAGGTGTAATATGAGGGCAAGGATGACTAGAGCCACTAGGACCAGTACAAGAAGAACTAAGCCCAGGGAGACCTAATCTACGAAGACCAGGGTTACTAATGCAAAGGGGGCCACAAACAAAAAGAGGATGAGGAACAGAACTACGGATACCAGAACAAGGGTGAGAAGGATCAATAGACCCAGGAGGATGTTTACCAGGGGATCTACACCCAGTGGACAAGGGCCAGAAAGAATTCCGGGATAGAAAGACAGAAGGTCCTAGACCATAAGGAAGAGGAGTGATAAGAGTGCCTGATTGTACCGGCCAGGGCCAGAGGGACGAGGACGACCAGGGTCAGGAGATCCAGGCAGAGAGACCAAAGAGAACCATTACCAGGAGACCAATAGAAAAAAAAACAGGAGGGTCAAGACCACAGAGATTATATCAAGGAAGACCAAGGGGCCAGGAGCGGATGGACAATGATAGGGAAGACCACTACCAGAAAGGACCAGGGCTTGCAAGAGCTGAGGACCCCAGATTAGAATGGCCAGGGGTATATAAAGGACCAAGAAGTCCAGGCCAAGTGGGATCAGGAACAGAAGCTCCAAGTGGATCAGACTCAGGGGGATAATAAACCAGAGTGACAATGACTACATAGACCAGGGTGACCCTGGAGGACCAAGGCTAGAGTAAGAGGATTAGACAGATCACCACCAAGAGTATGAGGAATAAATCTAGGAGTGCCAGGTGGCCATGGCTATATGACCAGGACATAGAGTACCACATAGAGCAGAAAGACCAGGACCTAGGGTATGCAGGATGAGGATGAGGAAAATCAGGAAGACCAGACAGCCAGAGCCAGGAAGACTAAGGGGACTGACCTTGATGTCCAGGAGGATCAGGACCAAAATGACGAGGCTCAGAAGGACCCAAACAAAAAGAACAAGGACCAACAGGGTCCAGATTATTGGGTGCAGTGCCAGAAGCATTATGAAGGATTATGAAGACAAGGCAGGCATAGCCCGGGAGGCCCAGGATGATCCAAACCAGAAACACAAAGGCTAAAAAGGCAAGACCTTAGGGAACAGAACACAAGAGGTTAGGTGGACTGAGGGGATCAGCAGGACCAGGAATTGATGAACCAGGAAGCGGATGAGCAGGGTGAGAAGGATCAAATTAACCAATTCAAGGGGAGGAGGGGCAAGAGGATCAGGAAGGAAGAGGAAGGGCTAGGAAAAGGGAGCCTGGAATTACCAAGATGCTAAGGAGCACCAAAACCAAGAAGATTAGGCATTTAACTATTTCAATTTCAGGGAATCAGCAATCCCCCTCTGCTCCCTGGTTTACAGAGGCATTGCGACAGGAAAAACAAAATTGTTGTAAATTGGAAAGATGCTGGAGAGCACAATATGATACTCTAGAGAAAAGTAGTTATAAGCCAACACCGGCCAAACCTAAGACGATGTTGATTACAGAAAAAGTATTTTATTTTGATGGACAAATCAAGAAGGCTAAGAATTCAACTAAATAATTGTTTGGGGTTGTAGAGAAGCTCAGGTCCTTGCCTAGTAAAAAGACCACAGAAACCAATCAAAGTTTCTGTGTTGATATGGCCACCAAGTACAGGAATAAAGTTAATAACATCTATGAATCCTTTGAGGATACAGTTACACAGGAGCTCACAGAGAATAATCTGATTACACACAGAGCTGGAAAATACAAAGCCGAGTCGTGTCACATTTGTCAATTGACGTACTGAAGCAAGGAGCTTATCAAGGACTCCACGCTGTGCTGCGTCGCAAGCCACAAACCGTTGATATACGGACCTATACAACACACATTGAAGATTCAACATTGCATGCCCATATACCTTTTCTTAGAAAAACGGTTTACTCTAGAAATCCCATGGACTAGTTGGATGTGGATTTGTGGAAGGTTTTAAATGTACATAAAAGCCATGGATGCCTTGAGACAATATTGATGAACTGCCTTGAAAAAATCTTATGAATAAGATGAAACCTGTGTCGGCTGATGTTTGTTGGATCAAACACTACTACCATTTTGTGAAGTGATTGAGAATAATCATAATGATCACTGGCCCCAGTAAAAATATGTTTCACATTTTCTCACCGGTCACCAGTGAGCAAGTTGAAACTCTTATCAAGGAAATTAAATCTGGATCTCCTTTGGACCCTTGCCCCCCACAGTATTAAGAGGTGTAGCTAAGGAGGTTAGTCCCATTCTTGTGGGATTATTACACCATGTTCACCTCAGGAATTTTTCCTGTTAAATGGAAGGATGCTTCGATCCATCCATTGATAAAAAAACCAAGCCTGGATGCATCTAAGTCTCGAAATTAACGACCAATTGCCAAGCTGCCCTTTCAGCTAAGATAGTGGAGAAAGTTATGAATAAACAACTAGCTCAGTTTGTTCAAGAAAATGACCTGCTTGATTACTCTCAATTTGGTTTTCATCCAGAACACAGTACGGAAACTGCCTTGATAAAAGCTACTTAAGAAATCGTAACAGTTATAGACAGGGGAGACTCCGCCGCTCTGATCCTTTTGGATCTCTCTGCGGCGTTTGACACCGTCAATCACCACCTGTTGCGATCCCGCCTGAGAAAGCCAGAGGTAAAGGGTCTTGGTCTGTCCTTCTTAACATATTTTCTGACCACAAAAAACACAAACATTGACTCTGGATGGCTTCAAATAAACACCCAATGTCCTGCCATGTGGGGTTTCTCAGGGCTCATCGCTTAGTCCATTCCATTTTAATATCTACGTGTCAAAGTAGGATCCACTGATCCAGCATTTTGGCTGTAGCCTAACATCCTATACCGATGACACACAGATTTTCGTAGCGGCATATAAAGAGCAAGCCTTTTCGGTACTGCATTTAAGAAACTGTATGCAGGAAGTAAACAGTTGGAAAGGCAGGCAATGCCTTAAGCTCAATTTGGAAAAAACAGTGGGTAAAGCAAAACTTCTTGGGATTTTAATTGACAAGACACTAACATTCACCCAGCAAACAAATGCAACAATTTCCACCTCATTTTACCTGCTCAAGAAACTGAGGAAGGTTCTTCCTTATATCCCTATGGATTCTAGGATGACAGTGGTAACCTCATAAAGTATTATCAAAATTAGATTACTGCAATGGGTTGTGCCTGAATATGCAAAAACAACTTTAAAAAACTGCAAATGGTACAGAATGCAGCTGCGAGACTCCTCCTAAATCTGCCCTAGTATGAATCAGTCTCGACCGAAATCAGTAAACTCCACTGGCTTCCTGCAGCAAGTTGTGAGAAGTTTAAGACGTTAATACGAGCCTTTAAGGCCTTGAATAATATGGGACCGATGTGTGTAGGAAGGTGGATATCTGACTATGGTTACCCCAGATTTTTTGCCTTGTGTCTAGCTGGTTTTCGACTTAGTTGGCCTGGTTCCCTGCTAATCAGGGCCCCAGGCTATCTGCTCTCTCCTTAAAATGGATTCCATGTACCCTAGGTGCATAACTAAATTGGCTTGGGTCACCTTATCAGCCCCTGTACAGTGCACTATAGGTGCCCAGGGCATAGGTGCAAACAAAAGGCCTACCAGGGGCTGCAGCATATCTTTTGCCACCCCTGGCTGGCTATCCAAAATTGACACAACTGGCTGAATACTCAGCTGGGGCAAGGTGGTGTAATCACCCCTTGCTTAGATATAGTATACCTATATCTAAACCTATCTGGGCACATATAAACCTATAAGCAACTCCTATGGCAGGACTTAACAATCCTGGAGGCAGAGTGCTTGGTTTTATGTGAGATGGTGCTCTAGCATGAGCTGAGCCTGTCTGCAGCTGTCGGGACCAATTCCCTAAGCTGTTCCGGGATAATGCCAAACCATATACTATTAAGTGCATTATAATCCTCGCGGTTATATGTTAACTCTGGTTTGACTTTATCAAAACATGTCGTGTAAGGTGTCATACGATTTGGAATACTACCCCCTCGCCAGTCCTGGCGACGGGGGTAGCATTCCACCCCTCTAGAGGGAGACGACATATTACTTTGCTAAAACGCGGTTGATTTTAAAAGAGCCTCAGCATCACGAAATGGACGCTTCTGCCACAGACACGAGTCTGACCTCCTGCTGCTGACCGAAACTCCGCAGAGGAGGCCTGGACAAAGGGTTTCCTGTCACAGGGATGTGTCACGCCACCCCAGACAGGAGATAGTGGATTGTAGCAGGGAGGTTTGAAAGAAACCAGACAATGCCTGGGGAGCACAAGACTTCCCCTTGCATAATCCGGTCAAACCGGTTCTGGGGCACACCAGCCCCAGTCCCAGCGCAACCCTGGACAAAGGAAAGGGGGTGTAACCGCCCCCCTTCCTGGTCCCACCCATAGGGAGGGACCTAGCAGGAGATCCACTCCTCAGATTGGAAAAAGAGTGGGAGCAGTGCCATAGCACCTCAGATCATCCTGAATCAACTTGAAAATAAGAAGACAACTGGACTTTGAAATTCTGATGCACAGAAGACTGAAGAGCATCTCCCTTGTGGCCTAGGAGGGGCCACCCTGTGAACACAGGCACCATCCAGCAACTCGACGTCTGCTTTGCTGCCGCCTCCCACTGGAGCCTGAGCCCAAAGCCTGACAAGACTCAGATTCCCAGACTTCTTACAGCCCGATCCACAGTCCCTGCAAAGAAGGGATCTGTGGAGGCACCGAGAGACGTGGGACCGGACATCTCGAAAGACCCCCAAGACGCTGATTGCGCAGCACCCGAGACACCCTTGATGCTGTGCTTTGGGGTTTGAGAAGCCTTACAACCGAGCAGCATTTGCACCAAAGATCAACCCTCCAGCTTTTCCACAATCTGCGTGGGACCCTTTTGCTTTCTGCCACTTGACGCGCCATCCCGGCCACTTGCCACGTGGTCAGCGGCCATCTTGGCAATGAAACCTACGGTTTATATTGCGGGTCTGGTTGCTCCAGACTTGCTCTCGCTCCTGTAAAAAGGAGCACCCGCTCTGACCTTGCTGGTCCGAGTAATAAGCCTTTTTCACTTTCTGCGTGGCTAGCATTAGCCAAGGCCTGTTTGCTTCAATTAAGTTGCTGACACCGCCATCAGCTAGAGCCTTTGTGGGACAGCTCGTGATCGACTCCTGGACGTCCTTGACCTCTTCGTGCCCACGCGGCTGCAGAGGGAAGCAACACCTCATCACCTGTTTGCACCCGACTTTGCCTGGTTCCAATCTGGTTCCACGGTGGTCACTGGTCAGTGACTTTGAACATTGTCCCCTCTGCTTTCAGGTCTTCACCACTCCAGATCCACCCTTGGATCCACCGGAACTCTTCACATCGAGCCGCCTGCAGCATCTTCAGGTCCAAGCACCATTGACCTGCGTGACGAAACCCGACACTACTTCGCACCTATGCACCCGCTTCCTGTGGGTGAGGTAACTCAGCAACGATGGTGTTCCCACACTGGTACACACCTCTAGTGTATGTGTCTAAAGTTTCAGCTTTCTAGGTCACTCGGAAGGTTCCTAAAACACTAACTTTGTAACTTTTACGCACCGTTGACATTGCATTGGTGCAAGCCGCGCTTTAAGCGCTGCACCCGAATTCCGCGGGCTTTTCCCGACTTCAGCATTGCTAGTCCCAACTGCTCCCAGTGATTCCCTAGGCCCTAGGCCTAACCACTGTTCGATTGGTATCTCTTATACCACTTTTTTTAATATATGGTGTGAGTGGCCACCCGCCATCATCCATAATTGTGCAACTTTGTATGTTTAACTGTGCTTTTGTTTAAACGCTTGTGCTTCTAGACTCATAAAGAGTATAGAGGATTATTCTAGTAATAAATACATATATTTTTTATAATATATAACTTGTGTGGTGTCCTTTCATTTGATATTTCAGGATTGTGATTGGTAAAACAGCTTGCTTAACACGACATCTTGATTTTAGCCTTAAGGCTGCTTAGTCCATGCTACCATTAGGATAGCTTGTCTATAAGGTTGACTTACAACCATACACCATAAGGGTTGTTTGGACTGATACAAGGTGGTTCCAGAATTGGAAACATCATATATCAGGCCAACTTCTCACAATGTGCCTAAGAAACATTTTTTCTTGGTACTGCCCGGGTAGACAGCTTCGATCTACTGGCATCAAACTTATGACGGTTCCCAGGTTTCGCACCTCTAGATGGGGGGAACAAATCTTTGGCTATGGCACAGCAAAGTTATGGAATACGCTTCCTATGTATATCAGGTCTATAAGCTCCTTAGCCTTATTTAGAAAGAGTCTAAAGACATGGCTATTCTTAAACTGATGCAAGAACCTTTAGGGCTTACACTAATTTCCATAGCGCCAAGACACCTCCGGGTATTCGTTGGGCTTAGTAAGTTATATTAACATAACATAACAACCCAAACAATGGGGATCAGAAACAAAAGGATCAAGTCTTGTCGGCACGAAACCAGGAAGAGAGCACAGACTGTGAAAACAAGAAAAAGGTAGATCAGTGCTAGGCAAATCAGGCTGAGAGCGGTAACCGGACCTGGGGAATCAGAAGGAGATGGTCAAGCAGCTAGAGCCAACAGGACAAACGCTAAGAGGACCAAGGCAGAGAGGACCAGAGGGACCACAACTAAAGGGAAAAGAAAGTTAAAGTCACAGAGTCAATGCAATATCAGGATCTGGTATATCAGAACAAGGAGGAAAAGGAAGACCAGGACAAGGATGACCAGGGTTATAAGAGTTAGGATGACCAGGGCAGGTGGCAAAGAACTGGATGACCTGTACAAGAGGATCAGGTTTAAGTGGATAAGTTAGTGTAGAAACAAGATGACAGGGGGCAGGAGAACCAGGGTAAAGAGTATTACATTAAGTTGGAGGAGGACTCGCAAAACTAGTTAGGGAAGGAGAAGGTGGTCCAGGGCTATTAAGAGCAGGGACAGGATGAGAACTGATTAGGTGGACTACACGAATGAGAATAAGGAGGACCAGGAACATGGCTAGGAGGACCAGAGAGGTCACAACCAAAGGAACCAGGATCTGATATACTAAGTGGAGCAGGAGGACCAGAATATAGGATATTAGGAGTAGGCTGGTGAGGATCCATCAGTGGAACAAGGACAACAAGAGCCATGAGGTCCAATGGGACCAGACCATGATCAAAATTGACAGGCCCAGATCAAGAGGACCTAATAAGGGCAATGAGGACCGGTGGACCACAAAGACAGAGACCAGGGCATGGAGAATCAAGAACCAGGAAGACTAGTATGCCAGATCTAGGAGAATCTACACACAGCATTAGGTGGGTAAGGACCCAGCAGACCCGTAGGATCAGGCTGGGTTGTCAGTAGTACCAGGATCAGGAGTCTCCGAAGGGCTAATACAAGGAAAAGCAAGGAGCAGGGCCAGGACGATGAACCATAGGAAGGATGAGAACCAGGAGTACCAGATTCAGGAAACCAGTACCAGGGCAACCAGAACTAGATGGCCCAGGGCCAGGATTAGGACCTGGGAGATCAAAGCAACACAGAAAAGGAAGAATTGGAACAAGACCAGGAGGGCTACCAACACCAGAAGTTCCTGGAGGAGAAGGAAGAAGACAGGGACCAGGAGGATACCTATGTGATAGTACGTCACATGTATTAGGATATTCCTTTTGTAAATGGTTCTAATTCCTACCTCTTAAGTGGTCAACCCCAAGAAACCTCCACCTTTTTGTAGCCCACATATAGACTGGTCAGTATTTGCTGAAAAATCATAGCAAGTAAAGTGAATACAAAGCCAGTACTGCTACACTCAGGCCTCTGAGTGATGACAGACACTGTTTTGTGCTGGCACAGTAGTCTGAATGCAGATCAGAGGGCAAAGGGACTAAAACATGGCAGAGGGGTCTAAAGATTGATGGGTGAAAAAGAATATGGGTTCTGAAGAATGGCAGAAAGTGTTTGAAAAACTCAGATGGCTGAAGTCGGGATACATGGTTAATGGCTGTGAAAGGGGGATCAAAGAGCTGTTGGAATCAGCAAACAGAAGGTCAGGATCAATAGAAGGCTCAGAGGATCAGAAGAGTGGTTGAGGGAGGCTCCAGCTAGATCGTCTCAGATGGCACTAAGGGGATTCTAATTGACAAAAGTTACAAAGTAACAAAGGACTCTGATTGCCATAGGTAATAGCACTGGAACTAAGACCTGTAGTGATAGCTTCAGCACCAGACGAGAGGTCTGTGAAACTCTAAGGGATAGACGAAGACTGGCGGAAATACAATGTGGGCAGAAGTGTTTGGAAGGCCTGCAAAGAAGCAATGAGTGTCAAGTCTGTGTGACTTGCAGACCTTTAAGTAGATATTTGATGTGCATCATATGTTGTAAGTGTGTAATAGTGAGACTCCATGTGTGATGAAAGCCAAAGTGCTTGGACCAGTGGAATGCATTTTGCATGAAATGATGGAGATTAGATGCAACTTCTCTAGGCTGTGGAAGTGTGCTGTGGCTTGAGGGTGAAGACCCAGACATTGAAGTGTAAGCGGATGGAAAAGGCTTCCACAGAAATTCTGTGAGATCCTAGTTAGGAAAGGGCTACTCATTAGTTCTTCCTGAGTGATGAGGTAGGGGAGATGTTAGGAGTGAGGGGTAGGTCAGAGGTTTCTTTTGTTGAAAGTGACATAGGACCTGATTTAATATTTGGCCGATGACCCAGCGGACATTTCAAGCATTGGCAGATACCCCTGTCACAGCGGTTCCTTTCAATGAATTGTAAGATTAAGGAACGCCTCTATCAACACGATTGAGCCATATTTCTAACTTGCAATTTAATTTTTTTTTAAAGAAAAACCATAACAGATATTTTATTTTTGCAACTAAAAAAGCAATGGCCCTTGCCATTGAAGTGTCCTCCCATGGGGAGAGGGGCATTGAGCACTTTTCATTGCCCCTTACTGCCAGGTTTTCCCTGGTGGTGAAGGTCATTGACAAATGGCTCTCTGCATTACTTAATTTGAAAAAAATGAAGGGCCTTATTTATGAGGCCTTGCGTCACTTTTACCCCTCCGGTACATCACTTGTTGTTACGCACCGGTGGCATAAAAAATGCGCCATGTTGCGCACTATTAACAAAGTGCGCACCTAGGCAGAGGAGTCAATTTGTAAAGGCCTGTGCCACATTATACCAGCGGCACTAATAATGTATGCAAGGTGTGAATTCTCCTGAAAAAAGCCCCGTAGAGGTGGCGCATTGAAATCTATGAGATTTCAGTGTGCTACTTCTACGACGCCAGTGCGTCAATATCTTACAACTGCCTCACAGCAGGCGAAAGACTGACGCAGGGACATTTCTGGAGTTGCGTCTCTTTTCAGACACACCCCAGCAATGTGTCACTTTTGCACCTACAGATACGTCAGAAATACTAACGTATCTGTAACTCCTTGCGACATCACGCGCCATTAAGTAAATAGGACACATCCATCATGTCGCAAGGAGGGCGCACTGAGAAGTGACGCATAGCTATTTTCACGCAGCGATGTGTCACTTCTGATAAATAAGGCCCTAATTGTCAGGGCCCTCATCAGAAGGCCACTGCAGCCTATATCACCCGTTGCCCCTGCTTGCATTATCAATGACACTACCAAACCAGATACTAACCATCTCACTTCTACAAATGTGACAATTCAGACTATTTCAGGTCCCCAAAGCTATAAGATTAGCATGAGCAACAGGTATTAGTAATTTTTAACGTATATTAGCAAACAACTGTTGCTATGCTCACTCTAAATCAGAAAAACTGCACTGCCATGTGGCAGACTGTCATGAGTGCCGATGCTGGCAATTAAATACTGGTGTTGCCAATTAAGTGCCAGTGCCGAGCACCGTAAACCACTATCTCAAATTAAGCCCTGGCCTAATGTCTACCCATCTAATTTAGGTGGGCTGACATACAACTAAACCTCTAATGGTCCTTACTTTGTTGGGCCATTGGAGGTTTTTGACCATGGTGGAGACAGAGTAGTCTCCACCGTCATCAAACTATGGTCCACCCACATTTAAATCCAGTTGGCGAACTATTATGTTGGCGGGAAGGGAACTCCGTTGTCATTGTGCCGGAGTTCTCTTGCCATCAACATATTAATCAGGCCAAGAGGTTGTAAATGGGGCGGCCGTTTTATCTGTGCCTTATGACTGCAGAAGAATATTGATAATAGCCATGTGCTGATATCTCATGCTTCATGTGTCCTTGTTTTGGCTACTCCTGCTTAGAGCCAGCACCATTGCTGCTGCAGTGAGAACTACAACCTACATGATAGCTGTGCCTGAGCTGAAGCCAGAAAATTATATTTGAAAGAGAATCACCCCAACTTAGGGCCCCATTAAAATGTCCGCCCGCCACGTAACGGAAAACGGGACCAACTGCCAGAGGTGCGACGGTTCCGCGAGGCCAATTAGGATGCGATCGCCACCCTGGTGGTCGCATCCCGCATCATCAACATTGCGGCGGGCGGTGTTGTAAGCAGCACCTGCTTTAATGTTGAATTGGCATGTGGTGCATTGACATGCACAACGTGACAGGCACCACACGGTGACTGCCACCTTGTGCGTGGCAATAAAGGGGGGTACCATAGGTAAACATCAAGTGCAGCCACCAACCCCCCCAAAAGTCATTTACCGTTTGACTTTCCATGGCGGAGTTTCCGCCATGGAAAGGCATACCCACTGCAGGCACCCTAATATGGATGGAGGTGCCTGCAAGGCACCGCCCAATATTGTGGGTCTTTTCCGCTCGACCGGCAATCGTGACGATTGTCGACCGGCGAAAAAGCGGTGGACGGACTTTCCGTCCGCCACGGTACACCTCGCAATAGTAATATGGCAGGGGTAAATTGTGATGTGATGGCGAGCGGATCGCCACCGCTGGCCTGGCGGTGGCGATCCGCATGACATCATATTGGGTCCCTTAGTTCTAAAACCTCAACAGTAGATCCATTTTCCCTGTTGGAAAATCAGTATAAACCTTTAACTGTGAAATGATGCATCCGTAGGTCACAAGAATAGTGGTAACATAATGTCTTTGTGTATTCAGTGTCTTATTTCTTACAATACTTGTAATAAAGTCAGTGTTTAAAATATCTCTGTGAGTTTGCTTTACTCCTATGTCATTGATGCCTATATGTCTTTCTTTTATTTACTGGAAGTATTCATTGATATTCCAATGACATTCAGTCCAATTAAATATAGTAAACACACAAAAGGTGATGGGAGGCTGCTTGCACTAAGTCTAGCCACTGGCTATCGCTCCGGGAAGCACTCCAACCCATTGTTCCTTTGCTCACCATGACACCTCAGTTTGGCCCCAGCCATATGCAAATCAGTCTTGACCTTGCTCCTCATGGCATCAGTCCAGCCCAAACTGCCAGGCCAGGTTCTCCTGGAACCCAAACACAAGCAACCCAGGACCGGTTTCACTCTAGTTTTGGGCTCATCTGTCCAGGTCCCACTTGGGGTGTTTGTCTTTGAAAAAACAAAAATAAAATTGAAAAGTTTGCCGGCGGCTATCATGTCTGACAGTATTGTCTGTCAAACCTTTCCTGCATAGATAGGAAATGCCATGATAGCTGTTCCTGTCAATGTAGAGATCTGCCCACATGGGTAGTAGACAACTTTACATTTGGCAGGTGTAGGTCCTTCAGGATGGCGGAGGTATTGTTCTCCACCATCCCATCGGAGTTACCTTAGCCCACAAACTCTAAATCAGGCCCATAGTTTTCTTGCTTCCAAAATGAGATTGGAATGAATCCTCTCAATTAAACTGCATTGGTGGCTTCAAAAGTGGCTTATGCAATTGTGTCTATTTTGATAGGATCACCCTAAATATCTGATGGCACTATGTCACTGGTATACAACATTTCCAGTTCTGGCCTTTGCCTTTACAAATTATTGTCTTGAGCTGTTTTAGTCTGATTTGTTTAATTGAACTGAACCAGAATTATTAATTCCAGAATACACTCATTTGCCACCAACAAATAGGTACTCTGATAACATGGAGGCTTTTGGTAATTCTATATCTGGCCCTGGTACGTTCCCTTGGCTTTTGTGAGTAAGAGGCAGAGCGAGTACATAGCAGTAGAACAATCAACAGTTTCAACTAGTCTTGTAACGGTTCAAACAATGTTTATCATTAGCCACCTCCGCAGGAAATGTAAAGGAATAGGAGCATTTATGGAGAACAAGATAGCTCTATAAAGGTCTCTCCAAGTCACTGTAACTTGGCCCATGGTGTAATGGAGTGCCCTTCTGTGCCATGTCTTATCAAAATATCTTGAAAACATTTGGGACCGTTGTACCTGTAAGCAGGGGTGGGTGTAACTTGTGAAAATTGCTCTAATGTAATCACAGGGAATTACAACAAAATTATGCAGAAATGCATGAAGCACATAACCCAGCATTTAGTGATATTTACTTAGCACAAAATGCAACGTCAAATCCAAAATAACCAGAGAGTGCATTTTCTGCTAAGAAAATAGTGCTAAATGTAACAGAACAGGAACAGCTGCAGCCAGCAGTTGCTCGATAAGTTTGCTCTATCTGTGCTTTGTCTGTAGGACTACTTCCCCAAATTAATCTTAATTACACAAGCTAGAGTAATCACAGACAAGAGTAATGCGGAATTACCAAAATTACTTTGGGTAAGTAAACTTTTGCCCAGGCCAACCTATATATTAGTGCTTGCATCTCAGCCAGCGTTAGCTCAAGGGACTCATGTTGCAAAATCACCGGGTCTGTCACCACAAAAGTACTCCTTATTGTGTACAAAACCCCTTTAATGAGTTGGAAAATTCTTCTGACTTGTAAAAGGACTTTTGCAATTGTTGCCGAATCGCAAATAGGAGGGTTCATGAAAGAAGTTTACCACTCCGCTTTCCAAGATCGGGAAGGAATTTATTGATAGTTTGACTGCAATTGATATCACAGACCATTGATGAGCTAACAGACCCCAAGTTGAGTTGAAACTAATTTATAAAGAGGAAGGGGTCCGCTTAGGAGCCCATTCCTTTTGGTAATCATCTTGGCGGCCTCAAGGGATAATGTTTTTCAAAACGGAAACCTTTTTCTTGAAAGCACTGAGCAAGGGCATAACACAGGCCCCCGCATCCCCGCGTTGTGGGGGTTCCCCAAGCTACAGGGGCCCCCTTGGTACTCAGTACATTCGCTGACAGTAGGGTCCGTCTGGCAGGGCTGGTCCTAGAACTTCTGGGGCCCCGGGCGAAAGGGAAGATGTGAGGCCCCCCTAATTTCTATGTAACATCCAGTTGCGGCCGGCATGATGCACGGGTGGGGGGTCTCATAGGGGTTCGGCGCGGGGGGTAATTAAAAAAATAAATAAACTTACCTTCCCAGGTCTCGTAGTCGTCTCAGCTCCTGTTCTGCTCTCCTGCTTTCCTGCCTCTGGCAGGAACAGGAAGCAGGCAGCCTCCTTTCCCTAAGCCAATCACAAGGCTGCAATGGCAGCATTGTGATTGGTCGATACGCCGACCAGCCAGGCGCCTATGGGGAGGCCTTTTTCTCCATGTAGGGTGCAGTGCCCATGACTTGTTTGGTCGGCCCAGAGGGCCGACCAAACAGTCAGCGCCCTTCGCAGTGGTCAAGGGACTCCTCCCCTGCCCTAAAGCAGACCCGCCCACCCCCAACCAAACACTTCTGCTTTCTTGCAGTGCAACAAGCAGAAAAATAAAATGGGAGTTTTAGTATTTTGTGTTTCTGCTTCTCGCACTCTGAGAAAGCAGTAGGGCGACACTCCTCCGTTCGAGTGGAGGAGCCGCCCTTGGTAACATCACAAGAAGTGACATCACTGAAATTGGCATCTCAACACAATTGATCTTATTTGGCATCCCGAAGAGACCTAACTTGGATACCAGTAACATGGACAAAAAGATCAATATACATATAAAATAAGTCCATATATTTTAAAACTGTATTAAATGGATTACATTTGTCACATTGGATGGAAAAGCTAGGTGCAGTTCTCACAAAAATGTATATTATTTACTCCTCGTTAACTGATTGTTTCCAGATGAGTGCAAGATTCAATTTCCAGTTCTGCCTCATAAAGGGGGGAGATCCTGTTGAGGTAATGAGGGGCGGGATCATTCAAAATATAAAATGACACAAGAGAAAATCTCTCACACCATGGAAATAATTGCAAATTTGAAAAGGCTCCCTTATCTTTCTGTGCCATTATTGTGCTACCTTAGGATGACATTAATACTTCTTAATTTGTTTTAACATAAATCCTCTCACCAGTATCCCGCATACACATGCTAAGAGATGTAGGACAATCTTTTTTGTGTGTGGGATCTTTACTCGCCAGAATTGTGTTAAGTGCAAAAACACAACGCCTAGTACAAAATTACAAGACACCATTGCAAACAAATAATGATTGTACATAAATAAAAAAAGACTTGAAACAACCAAGACCACTGCTAAATCATACATTGACTTGAAGGTAAACTTCAGATTCAAGGGGTTGTCAAATCAACGTTTTTGATTTGGTGGTAGAACTGTAGGAAGTAGAAGTGGCCGCTTTTAGCGCTGGTGGAGCCCTGTGCGACAATGTTGGTGACCCTCAATGACTCTGCCATGGATTGCCTCACTACCACCCTTTAACAGTGCTACCCTTTAACAGTGCCACTCAAGTCTCCATAACCACACTCTCTCTCAGATACATTTAATTTAATTTACAGAGCCGCTGATACCAGTGTAGGGTTTCAGAGAACTTTATATCACATATTACATGGAGACAATCAATCCTACGTGTGTAAATCACAATAGGTAATGTTACATAAGACAAAGGACTAGGAGTCACATTACAATCATACTAGTAGGCAGTATGGTGCATTAGTGATTAATCAGGAAAAACACAAACTCTGAATTTAGAATGTAATACCATGGTTCAGGGTTCTATTTAATAACTAGAATTGATTTCTGTCTTTTTGCAACATTGGGATGCTCAAAGACTGGGGAAAAAAACATAACGCTGTAATTTATACCTTGTAGTTTGCATGCAGCTCTTATGACAGTTAATAGCTCATTGTTCAATGTTAGGATTTTGACTTATAAACTGCAAGTAACAATAGCATCTCTCTGACAAAAGCAGTAACCCATTGGCCTATTTAAATTATGTGGATTTAGTGATCTGCATGGTACATTTTCTTTGCAGCAGGCACATTAACCCTCTGCGCTACCTTTTAAAGAAGTCAAAACTTCCACTTGACAAAACTCCATCTCTCTCTAGGAAGAACATTAATCATCGGAGTATTCATGACAATTTTATTGTGGCCAAAATTGTTGGAGGCCAGGAAGAAGGCAACAAGTGCTTTTAGAAACATAATATGCTCACAAACATGACTCCCCCACCCGAAGTCAGCACTCAGTGCGATCTCATAGGTCGAACCGCCCTAGAGCCTTCCTGCTCAAGGGTCCTATGACCTCAATGCCAGTCACTAGGGTGTGCTGCTTCGAAGGCCTGCCCAAAAGACTCAAGTTGAGCTTCAATAAGGGTTGTAATGGACAGGCCTTCATGTTTAACCCACACTTGCCACCGCTATGGTCCACCTGCTGGTGCTCAGACACCATTCTTCTAAAGTCTTTCGGGGCCTACTAAATGTGCTCTCTTGGGAGAGTGGTCTGGTGGACTGGTCATGAAGGTTGAACCTGGTTCCCCAGTTCCAAATTTGGCCGCTCTGACCATAGTGCCACATCCTCTCCCTCACTGAACACCATACTGCCCCACTGGGAGAAACTTACATTTTGAACCTTTTATTTCTCTCCATCCCAATGCTGCAGGTTGGAAGAGAAAAATGTGAGAAAAAAGACGACCTTTCCAGCAACTGTTTTTATTTTTTGGATTAATTTCACTTGAGAACAAATAAAGTAGTACTGGCTACAAGGCCCAGGGAAAGGGGCCCCCACAC
Organism: Lissotriton vulgaris; assembly: GCF_964263255.1. Taxonomy (NCBI): domain Eukaryota; kingdom Metazoa; phylum Chordata; class Amphibia; order Caudata; family Salamandridae; genus Lissotriton; species Lissotriton vulgaris. The sequence goes on from NC_141695.1 coordinate 1,334,265,437, forward strand.
CTGGACCTTGCAGCTTTCTATAGTGCTTAGAGGCCCAGGGAAAGGGGGCCCCCACATCTGGACCTTGCAGCTTTCTATAGTGCTTAGAGGCCCAGGGAAAGGGGGCCCCCACACCTGGACCTTGCAGCTTTCTATAGTGCTTAGAGGCCCAGGGAAAGGGGGCCCCACATCTGGACCTTGCAGCTTTCTATAGTGCTTAGAGGCCCAGGGAAAGGGGGCCCCCACATCTGGACCTTGCAGCTTTCTATAGTGCTTAGAGGCCCAGGGAAAGGGGGCCCCCACACCTGGACCTTGCAGCTTTCTATAGTGCTTAGAGGCCCAGAGAAAGGGGGCCCCCACATCTGTACCTTGCAGCTTTCTATGGTGCTTAGAGGCACAGGGAAAGGGGCCCCCCTCCCCTGGGCCTTTGAAGCTGTGAGTCAATTCGTAAAACATTGCCCTAGCACTGGCAGTTCTACATACATTAAGTTCACAAAAGCCAGTTGATCTGGCTGCTCCCTCCTCCCCTCACCCACCTCCCTTACCTGTGTCTGGCTGGTCCTGGAAACAAAGGGGGCCTTCTGTCACCTGGCAACAAAATGCAGACAGGGAATGGCCGGTACTTAACAGAGGTGCTGCTCCGCCCCTGACACTGTGATGCTGGCTGGCTGCTCTGCCTTCCCCCCACCCCTGCACCCCCAGGAATGCCAACACGCTGTGATCAGCAAGGTCGACTCCAGACCATGTGTATTGTATTGTGATTGTGCGGGGAGGGGGCCCAGCAGGAGCAGATGGGCAATCTGTGAAAGTGTGGCCTTTCACAGTGAAGCGGTGGTGGCCCCCTGTCTTGCAGCCGAGCGCGAGGCCCTGGGCAGCTGCACACACTGCCCATGCCTAGCACCGGCCCTGCCGTCTGGAACGTACTTTTAAAGTAACGCCCGCTGCCGCGCCTCATAAATTAAATGGTGCGTACGTGATGCAATTTTGCGCATCACGTAGCTGCGTGGTTTTCAGCCTCAGGGTGAGGCATAGAGTGGGGCATGGCTGGGCGGGGCCAGCATTCCCATGTGCAACAGAAACTGCACATGAGGTGGCCGGTGGGTCCCAGGCACTCAGACTGCGAGACCATAATTTAATATTTGCTGGCCGCGGTCTCCTGCTGTTCGCCCTTGCCAGCCACCGAAGCTGCATGCCTCAGCTGAGTCGGATACAACTAGCAGTATAAACCTATGCTTGTTCTCCTTTTCTGCATAGAGGCAATCTGATTATAGGGGCAGTAATGTGTTCCAGCGGTCATGATCGCAACTATTTTCTTTCATTGCCACTTTCTTTTGCACTACCAGCTATTTGTAGAACCGACCTATTGCTTCCGTGCAGATGTCTTTCTGAAGTCTGCTTACATTGATATGAAAAGAATTTGATTAATTTCTTTCGTTTTTTTTTACAAAATTCCGAGCTGTGCCTGAGGACCTCTGTTTTCCCTGGCAGCATAGCTGTAGTTAGTGACAAGTTATTTTAGATGTGTGTCTTGTTTAGTTTGTTCTGCTTGCAAGTTTGAGCATTTATTATTGGTAACCTGTAGACATCATGCGAGGTGGCCATGTCATGTTCCCAGTCTGAGTCAACGTAGGTGTAGTCTGTGGAGAAATGCTGACCTAAAGAGAATTCTTGTGAGTCCAACACCTGCTGTGTTTTTGCTAAAAGCTAATTCCGCTGCCAAACTACGGCCAACAGTTGCCTTTATCTTGAATGCCTGCGTTTGTAGTGACAAAGAGTGGAATTCCAATACCAGTCTTTCACGTCAGGCAGCTCTGTGCGCTTACCTACTGTTGATTTATTTTTTATTGTATTACATGATGAGGAAAAACTAAAGGCACACTTTTATGTAAGGCAATGGAAAAATGATTGATGCAGATAATCGTTGGTAATCTCCATGGTTTACCACACATCTGCACCAAGAAAGATAGAACAGTTACATTTATGGTGGCAAAGAACGAGCGGGTCTTGTTTATCATTGATCAGGGCTTGGCAGTCAGTACATACTCTTCTTGCTAATGGCTGACCTCACAGTGTTCAGCGCTATAACAGAGAAAACTCTACAGTTCACGCCTACAGCGGATGCCAATACTGTGAACATTTGGAAAATAGAGAGAATGTCAAGATACATTTTTTAAAAAACATGACTTTGCAATTAGTAAAGTAGCTCTTGAGCATATTACGTGCTTTGATTATCTTAGACACGTTTATTGTCAAATTATTCTGGTGGAGAATAACTTTGTAAAACCTTGCACAATGTGAAGACTGCACTGCACATAAAAGACTTACCTCTGGTCTAAGGTCATCTCCTGCTAATCCCAGTACTGGTAAGGGTGTAAATTAGAGCACTGATCACGACAAGCACATCTTCCATGGCAATGAAACATCTCTGGTGGACGCGTATTCCCATAGATTCCTTGCATTTTGATTACCTGTATGTACCAGACTGGATCCACCTACTCTTTACAAAGTAGTAGCTTTTAGTTGCAGTCATACGGTGCTGTGGGCCTCCAGATGTGACAACACTTTGCCTTATAATGCACCATTGTGTACCTCAATTCTGTTTCTTCCTGGCACTATGTTCTTGCAGTTAAGTCATCTTGTAAGGAGTAGATCCAAATGTTTCTGCTGTATGGTATTGAAGGATTTATAGTGTACTTACTACCCCTATATATGGCTCTTAAGCACATACCTACATGGGCAGCAAGCTACGCCATATAGGATGCATGGCGGAAAGGGTGTTGTCTTCGGTGCTCCCCATGCCTGAAATCTTGGCGGTCTAGGTGTTGACAGCCAAGCATGAATCCAAGTCTTATTCTGCTAATTTTTCATTGGTCAATCCAAAGACATCGTGCCAGGAACTCTTTGAAGTTTAGGATCTGAACGGCGCCTGGCTGCACAAGGGGACTGACTATCATCCAGCCCCTCCACCCTGCCTGAAGGTAAGAGGTTGACTGGAAGTGGGAGATATGCTGTGCTAATGGAGTGGGAAGAAGCCTCCAGGGCCACTTGTGAGCACTGCGCAGGAATTAATGGACTGTCCACGAGGAATGGGAATGTTACTTTGCACTGCTATTACTTTGCAATGTTTCTTGTTTTGTTCGTGTTTTAATCATAACATACTCTCTGATGTTACCAAATAGTTCTGGGAATATATACTTAGAGGTTTCTTAATTCTGCTGTTGTACTGATACTACTAGTCGATACCAAACATTTTCCAAAGTAGCTTTCCAACTCAAATCTTAGCTATTAAGGGGTAGACAAAGCTGTCTTAGAGAAGCAGTGTTTGCCTGACCATGGCAAATGAGTATGTGGCTGGAGAATTTGACCCACCAAACGCCCGGGTTCCTCAACATCTTATACAGGATTAAAGTTCTTAGATCTGCTCTTTTTTTGTCCTTCATGTCATTATGAGTCCTGGGGCTAACACAGTTAACACAAAACAGACTGGTGAAAAATAACAACCAATGAGTCAGTAGTTGTGTTGTTTTATGTATAGTGAAAAGAGTTTTCCGAAGACTCAATAAGGTGCATAAAAATATAATTATCAGTGAAGCAAACTTCTCTCACACGCATAAAAGCAAAGACCTGGCTTGTGAAGTGAGTACCAGGGAGCTGTAGCAATTCCCTGGTGGAATGTTCTGGAAAAAGAAGTTCACAAAACAGCCCTTGAAGTCTTCTTGCTCCAAGAATAGAGGAGCACACAGGGGCCCAATGGGAAGAGCGAGGTGTACCAAACTTTGTGCCAAAGCAAAGCATCATCAGAAGTGAGGAGAGAGGACCAGAGAGCAGGACATGGAAAAGTCATGGCTGTAGGAATTGACAAGCAGATGAGCTTGGTTCAAATGAGGTAATAAACCAATAGCATAGAACAAAATTATAGATAAAGGCCCTCCCTTCCACATTCATGGATGAGTGCTCCACTTTGCAGAAATTTAATTTTCTTCTACATCACAGCAACATTTCAGGGGTGGCCTCTCCGTCCAAATCAACAGTAGCTTAAAGTGTAAGAAAACAGCAGTGAAGGGCCTGCATCGTGCCTGCAAAAGTATTTAGAAATGCCTAGGTTCCTACAGGAAGTATAGTTGTCACAAGAAGAGACGAGGTAACCAGGCACTACTGGAATGAGGCCATGTGTGTCTCCAAGGGCAGAGACCAACCAGCAGTGACCGTAAAGGAGAAGGCAGCAGGAGCACCAGTCCGTGGCGTAACTTAGGCACCCGTAGCACCCGCAGTGTGTGGGGGCAAGCTCTAAGGGCCCCTCAGCCCAATACCCTTGCTGGAGAGCTCCTGATTGAGTCCGGAGGGGCCCCTTCCACGTATCTTGCTGGGGGGCCCCTCAAGTATCGGTACACCACTGGCAATGCCGCCTTCAAATGAACATGGCAGGTTTTTTTTTTAAGTTTCTGTTTTGCATTCTTAGAGAGGTCGGTGTGCTGTCACTTGCAGGCCACCATCCCTGTGATTACAGCCTATCACAGAGTCCCAAATTGACACCTGCGTAAATAATGCTAAATAACGAAGTCATTTTGCAACCACCTGTGATTCAGTATATGTGAACCAACGTAACAGTACATAGGTAAGTTTGTAAAATACTATTCCATTCTCAAGACAAATGCGTGCAGTTTGAAACCACATTTTGCAAATTAAATATTAACACACCAAGGGCCATATGCATGAACACATTTTCGCATAGACACAGAAAGGGCAAAACCCTTTGAGGCATCTGGCCCCAAGACCCTAGCTTTCATAAGAAGATGTATGTCAATAACAATCAACGCTTGTCTGCAGATCTACCTGGTGATAAGTACCAGTTGAAATCTGATTAAGGCATCATAACACAAGATTTGAGCTGTATAGACAACAGTGATGTTCTCTGCTATTTGCATGGCTACTGGCCACGCTGTGCATACTGTCTTCTATTTAGCGAGCCACTAGTTGAAATGAAGCTTATTTTCTGTTAGCAAGACCACCAGCCAAACAGTACATCAGTGCTGCTATATAGCTAGCAGCCGGGTAAATATTGACCTTTTTGCTAATTGCCTGGCTACTGGTGAAATAATATGTATTTTCTGCTATTTATTAATCAGCCAGGAAAATAAGTATGTTGATTTGCTATTTGCATGGCTGCTAGCCAAATTGTAAATAATGTCTGCTGTTTGCAAGAAACTGAGGAATGAGTAAAATTTATTTTCCGTTTTCATAACCTCTGCTATTTAGCCTGTGGCCAGGTAAATAGTGAAGTTTATTCGTTATTTACATGACTGCTGGCCACACAGTGCAGAATCTCTACTATTTAGCCAACAGCAGGATAAATAGTGACGTTTTTATGCTATTTAAATGGCTTCTGGCCAAACAGTGCAGAATGTCTATTATTTAGCTAGCAGCTGGGTAAAAAGCAAATTTGATCTGCTATTTTCAAAGCCGCTGGCCAAATAGTAAATAATTTCTACTATTTAGCCGGCAGCAACGTATATAGCAGATAAGTCACTATTTATCCGGCAGCTGGCTAAGCAGCCGCTTCCTTTCAAAATTAAGCCATTAGATGTTTACTTTAGTCATTTTATCTCTGTAAGTGTACTAAATGAGTGTCCTAGAATTGTGGCCATCTCTCTTACTCTAGCTGGTTCCAGTACATCACAGGTTGCCTCGTGCTCCTTAAAAAAGGGTGTTATCATCTTGAACCCAACAATCTCCAACATCATTTCCTTGTAGGGATGAAAGTCTGTGTCAGCACCCCATGTAAATGGCTAAGTGTATTGTGAATTATATTACTGCACAACTTACCTGCCTTCCTCTATTGCCTACATTTTTATGAATGGATTAGAAATGCATTTTATTTCTGATCAATTGTTTGTGGAAATTCTGGAATGCTATAGAAAGGTTCACATAGCATACATTCACTATTCTGCCTACGACTACTGCAGCCCAAAAAGAAAGTATCAAACTTTACATCACTGAGGAAAGAGAGAGGAGCCAGGCCCTTATGGACAGGTGAAGAGGCTGGACCCTATTATATTCTAAACACCAAAAAGATGCCTCTAACACCTATATTTTAAACCACATTTGCGGAAAAGTTGAGCACACCAATAGTCGTGATCAACAAGGTATTTTTATTTATACCGAACCAATCTGGGATTTAATCAAGTTTAAGCATTTTTTTCACACATAAAGACACATAGATACAAAAACTATTTACAATTTGAATATGAAATCCATTCAGGAAAAAAGGGGGATACAATCCTGGTTCTAATAAGCAAAAAACATTTTTAAGCAAAAATATGTAATTATTCAAAGACAAGACAAAACCATTAGGCCAGTTAGGAAGGAGTTGTTTTGAGTCAATTCAAGGCAGTAGTTATTTTGCTACTGCAAAAAGTCACAAATTTACTTTGCCTTTTCCTTACTTCCCCCCTTTTTTCTTCATTACTACGCTTGCTTTAATCACCTTTCACAACCCGAAATGTTTCACTGTATGTTACACATGTCCATAATGGTTTTGTCTTGTCTTTGAATAATTACATATTTTTGCTTAAAAATGTTTTTTGCTTATTAGAACCAGGATTGTATCCCCCTTTTTTCCTGAATGGATTTCATATTCAAATTGTAAATAGTTTTTGTATCTATGTGTCTTTATGTGTGAAAAAAATGCTTAAACTTGATTAAATCCCAGATTGGTTCGGTATAAATAAAAATACCTTGTTGATCACGACTATTGGTGTGCTCAACTTTTCCGCAAATGTGGTTTAAAATATAGGTGTTAGAGGCATCTTTTTGGTGTTTAAAACTTTACATCACGGTAAGTACATTTTATGTGATATATGACAAGGAGTATAGCAAGGGTGTACCATACTGTCGCCACCTACGGACTTTAACTAGCCTCGTCCCACCCTTCCAAATTAGTTACTGATCCACTGCAGGGCCTTCTTTCTGGGACTGCCACCGTTCAAAGCAGATGTTTCCATTGGCCAGTTTGTCCTTTCTTTTCTCCTGGCATGAAGACTACAGAAAAGCCAAGTAGGGCCACCACAGGGCATTGTTCTGCACAATTAGGAAATAATCCTCTCATCTTCCATTACAGTTTGTCCAACGTGAGTGAGTGGTCTGCGGTCTTCAGACGGTGGCTACTGCCAGTCAACTCCTTCGAGATTGGCATTCAGAAGGTTATCAAGCACAGCTCATACACCATGCAGCTCTCCGGCTACGACATTGCATTGGTGAAGCTGGTAACACCGGTCGCCATCACAGACAACAATGTAAATATTAACCTGATAGCGCTCTCAAGCACAAACGACCGGTTGGCTGATGGCACTCCATGTGACGTCGTAGGATGGGGAAATGTGCACAAATCAGGTGAGTTTCAAGACGTGCTTTTGTGAGCTGTCGTTTGAAGTATAGTTTGCCATTTTCGAACGCTTTCATCTGTTTCCATACTTTCTCGTTCCTTTGTTTCCTGGAGCTTGTTGAAGAATGGGCAGGGTTGGACTGGAAACCAAGAAGGGCCCAGCAATGAATGATCAGACCAGCCCCCACAGCAGGGGACTGGGCTGGCATGGGGGAAACCGCTTAGAAAATAATATTCTTCAAAATATTGCAGTTGTTCTGTAAACTTTATAATGAGGATATACATAAATCGAGAATCATAAAAAACTCACGACAAGAAAGTAAATCGGGATTTCAATGGAAGAGAAGGGTTAGTGAGCTCTGTGTTGAAATGCTTCTTGAAACAATTAAAATACATTTTTAGGTAGTACACAATATTGTTTTATTAGTTATTTATTTAATAGTATGTATTTTACTTAGCAGCCCCAAATATTGAAGTGGCCCTTTCATTAAGTTTTCTTGTAGGAAAGGACAGTGTCGATACTCGGCACAACAGTCAGGTTGACTATTTAATTGACATAAATATTGTGTACTTAATATCCTTTACAAAAATATCTGTCTTTGATGTAAATGTTCTGTGTTCTATTAACTCCAATAGAGGGATGTCTATGAAAACTGTATTTAGAACGCGATATTTACAGTGGCGTAGCAAGAAATTTGCCTCCTGTAATGTAGTGCCGCGGGACCTCAGCACTAACAGGAGGGCACTCTGGGGTATGCGCCTGCCCGAGGCCACGCAGTGGCCATCAGGAGGGCGGGCTCCTAGTCACGGAGGGCTGTCCCGCCCCCGCATGACGCAGTAGTTCCTCTCTTGAGGCAGTCTCCCCTTGGTTGGTGGAGACTGGTTGTGATGCACGTCCGGGGCGGTTGGGAGGCGCCGTCTGGGGTACTTCAGACCTCTGCCCTGCTGGGGAGCCCTCTTTGCCGCCCCGGACGTCGCAGCTCCGTGTTGGGACACTCTTTTGATAGAATAGACGCGTGGCAGTGTCCTCGCGGGGGACGCTATATCTCCTGTGCTGTTGGTCTGGCGTCGTTTTGTTGGCTTCTTCGCTTCTTCGTGTGCGGTGAGTTTTGCCCTGGTTGTGTGTCGTGAGGTTCGACATTACCGGCAGCGGCGGGTCCCGTAATTTAAGCCTGAGAGGGCGGCGCGAACGGAGCAGCACCTGGGTGCGGGAGACAGATTGCTGCCAGTGCAGGCGCAGTCCTTCTGTGACCCTTACGCCACCCCCCCCTCCCCTCTCCTGCTCGGCCTGAATCTGGAGTCGCGGCACTCCCTTAAGTGGCGGGTTGCCCGCGGGTATCGGGGTGTGTGGTGGATGGCAGTAGGGGGCTTATGTAGGTGCGGTAGTTTTTATGAGGAGTATGCGGGGCCCCGTCCGGCAGGCGTTGAGGCCTCGGCTGCCGGTGTCATTTTAAGCGCATCCTATGTAGGGCAGTGGGTGCGTCGGGCTGTTTTGCCCTCCCGTGGGCAGTAAGTGATGTGCTTATGGGTTATGGCCTATTTAACTTTGGGGCAAGTTGTCGGGTGTTCGGCGGGAGCTCCGGGATGGTGGTATGGTGCTGTGCCCAGCTTTGCGGGTACTATGGTACGAGGCGGTCACAGGCGGGCGTCGCCAATCCTATGCTGCCCTCCGGCCCGTAGTTTGTTTTGCTGCTGTCCCAGACTTGGCGCGTAGGGGCGTGTAAGAGGTTATTTCCACGGTTGAAGCCACGGGCTATTGGCTTTGTAATGCGGCGCTGCCTGCGGTGGTTCCTTCGGTATGTTTTGTCCGCGGCGCTAATCCAATTAGGTACACGATTAGCATGGCCTTCCCAGCATATATATTCTTCGGCGCCGGGTCCTACATTTAATCTCGGCGTCATCTATATATTCCGGTTGTTTCATGTTCGGTGTGGGCCCGGCCTGTACATGTCGGGCCCCGCTGTAAATTTTATTACGTGTTAGTCCCGTTCCACGCCAGATTGGTAACCATAGGCGTTTTATAATTTCTTTGGCCTTGGGAGGGAGGGTGAGTACGTTGCCGCAAGGTGGGGGCCTGCATACCCGGTAAGCACAGAGCCCTCGATCCCCCCCCCTCCCCCAGTTCAGCATTTCGGTGGCCATTTTTGTGAGGTATGGTGGTCGGGCGTGCATTTTGTTCAAGTGGGGGCCGCGTGCTAGGTCTAGTAGAGCTCCAAGTACCTTAAACTTCGGGACGATCGTCCGGAGCTCCTTGTGGTGGCCGGAGTACGCTTTGTAATTGCTTGCGACGGGCATGTTTCATTTAGTGCGCAGTGTTTGCCTACACTGTGCTTCGTTTCTTTGGTACCTCCACTCACGCCGGTGCTTTCCTTCTCTGTCATACAGTTTGCTCGGGTGCAATGGTTTTGATGGCGCCCATATTTGCGAAGGGGGTATATCTCTTTGTGCCTTGGTATCTCGTCGCCTATTGTGTGATGCTCGTCGCCTATTGCGTGCTGTGTTAGACTTATTGTGGCATTGCATACTGCAGTGCGATCGTTAAGCCGTATGTGCTCAATTTGGATTCATTTTCCTCTAGTTATCGGTGATGTATAGTGTCATTGGGTGGTAATCCCACAAAACCCAATTGTGTGACTGATCGTTTTCACGTACCATTTGTATATGTGCGCGAGGTTTCTGCACATTCGGCACTTACATTGCTGTGTGTGACCGTATTTTCAATGCAAGTATAGTATCGTGGGGCATTGGTACTTCGAGGCCCATTCTTGTGACATGTTTAGTTACGCGTGGTAATTTCTCTGCGAGGGTGGGCCTATCCCATGCACAGTTTAGGTGATGGTGGTCGGTTTTACAAGGGAGCATTGGGGCCATCGCACCTCGAGGCCCAATCGCATAACGGATGTAATTGGCGCGCGGCATCTTTTAAATTGTGTTTTCCTTCCCGCTGCAGGTCCGGCCAGCACGCCAAGCACCCCCCCCCCCTCTTCCTCGCACTCCTCGGGCTGCGCGGTGGGCCACGGTTTCTGCCTCTGTGCGAGGTATGCATCAACTATGCATTGGGGGTTGGCTCAAGATGGAGTTGGAGTCGAGTAATTGTGAGGGATTTTGCGTGATGCACGAGGCTTTACGTAGGTCGGGCTGGGTGTCTGGGTGGCATGCGACGGTACTCCTATTCCCGGCAGTATTGGGCCCTCTGCAGACCTGTGGTGGCCCAACCGGGTGTTATGACGATGTGGACGCTTCAGCCTGCTAGTCCGCAGCGACTCTATTTAGCTATGTTCTTCTGTGCCAATTTGTACACGGTATGTTATTCAAAGTGGAACAGGGAATTGCGCCGCGTTGTCCCACCCGCGTCTCGTTCGGGCCATAAATACCGGAATTAAATTTCGAGTCGGGCTACGTGGATAAGCTCAGTGGTTTCCGTTTTTGTAAACAGACACTTTTGTTCGTCTTTGATAAGTTACTCCCTAATATAGTACTGTGAGCCATTAACTGTCATCAAAGAGTTGCCTGCGAACTGCAAGTTACAGGTTTTGAGCCTTATGTTTCCTCCAGTCCCATGACCCGAATGTGCCAAAAAAGGTTTTGTCTGGTTAGAAATGCACTACTATTAGTAACGCCAATCACAACCATGGTACAGAGTCTGGAGTTGCTGCTTTACATAAACACTCGTATAAGATACTGTTTACTGCTATGGAGGCATTGCATTACCACACCTCCTTCCTGTTTGTCTTCGGTAATTTTGAGAAGTGCATGTCTGTTCCCGTGGCATATTTTGCCACTGTATTCTTGGACACTACGTCTGAGCTATCCTGCCAATGGAATAAGTATGACACTGCTACATAGGACCTGTCTTGGCTGAGAAGTTTCTGTGCTTTATGCACTGCGATGGTCCTTGTTTGGTCTCTTGCAGAATCTCGCAGGGGTCTCCTTCACTGCAGTCTTGCAATCTAACTACAGTAATTCTAGGGACTAAATGAATAGGATTTCGTAAATGGGTTAACAACGTGTGACTGTGGTGCGCTGACGAGTCAAGATGCATCTACAAACGGGTGTCCCCCCCCCCCCCCGCCCCCACAGATTGGGAAGTCTTTGCTGTGAATTCCCCTTAAGTGCGTGGGGAAACTCTGAAGTATCATACAGTGGTTTGTTCTTGCATCAGCAAGTTGGGGGGAACCCAGTTCTTGAGTAACGCACCATTCCTAAGTAGGGCATTGCATAAAGTCTCCATCACTGGGGGGTCAAGATTTCGAGGATGCATCGTCAGTCTTCAGAAGCCCTAAATTAGTCACTTGTTACTAGCAGTAACTGCAGGTGTCCACATGCTGGGTAATAAATTTAATGCGAATTGCCTGGCTCTGCCTGCTGCCCGGTAGCTATATCTGTGTGCACGTTGTCTTCCTTGTAGGTCTTTATCCTAGGTACATGTGCATTCCCAAGGTAATAGTTTGGCATAAACCTTTTCGTGCGATTAAGTAAGTGTCGCGCAGGCGTGGAGCAGGGTAACTACCCCCCCCCCCCCCCCCTTTACACGCAGGCTCCGTGCCGTCCGCTGCTATGAGGAGCACGGTAATTTTGTGGGTGCTGGTGTCCAGCCTCATCCAACATTTCTTCCTTGTGATTAGCTAAATTAAAGCTTGGCTTCTTGCAGATCATAACGGTTGGTCATACTTTGCTTTATTTATTAAGCAATTTGTACTGCGCAGACTAAACCCGAAGGTATCAAGGCGCCTATCAAAATCAATAAACAGAAAAGATACTGAATAAAGAGTCACTAATGCAGAATGCCACTAGGGGTATGCAAGTATGAAAAGATGAGTCTTGAGTGCAGATCTAAAAGTTTGCAGAGAGGGACTGGATTTTACATCGAGAGGGAGGTCATTCCACCACTTAGGTGCCAGAAAGGAGAAGGCCTTACCTCCCCATCTTACTTTTCTGACACGAGGTACAGAGAGGAGGAGTTTGTGACCGGAGCGAAGGTTTCTACTGGGGTTGTGCCGAGAAAGAATGGAACCCATACTTGTGGGGTTGGGTTTAGCAAGAGCTTTGTACACCAGGCACAGAGATTTGAAACGGATCCGGTATTCAACGGGGAGCCAGTGCAGTTGTTTTCGGGCTTCAGTGGCAGAGGCACGCTTAGGTAGGTCAAGTGCAAATCTCGCTGCCGCGTTCTGGACCACCTGCAAGCGCTGTAGATGACTCTTGTTCAACCCTGCATACAGCGCATTGCAGTAGTCAAGACGCGAGCCCAGAAAAGCGACAGCAAGTTGCTTTCTTGCCTGGGGTGACAGGAAGTGCCTAATTTTCCTCAGTGTGTGGATAATCCCCCAGCAGGTCGAAACAGTCCTGTTGACCTGTAGGCACATACTGAGGTTGGGGTCAATCATAACTCCCAGGTTTTTAGCTGACTGAGTGGGCTCTGGACATGCACCCAGCGAATCCGGCCACCACTCCGCCGACCAGATCGATTCCTTACCACCAAAAACCATCACCTCTGTCTTCTCTCCATTCAGCTTTAGTGAATTGTGGATCATCCACTGGCCAACTGCCTCCATGCAGGATCTAAAATTGGTGGCAGTTGACGTGGCTGGCTGGGAGAGAGAGACAAGGATCTGGGTGTCGTCCGCATAGGACACTACCTCCATCCCAAAAGATCTAATAAGTCTGGCAAGGGGGGTCACGTAGATATTAAAAAGGGTAGGGCTAAGAGCTGACCCTTGGGGGACCCCACATTGCACAGACAGGGATGGAGATAGGAATGAGCCCAGCATTATCCTTTGTTCTCTGTGGTCGAGAAAAGAGGAAAGAAGTCCCAGAGCAGACCCGCAGACACCAATTTCCCTTAGGCGAGATGTTAATACCGCAGGAGAGAGGGTGTCGAAGGCCGCCGTAAGGTCTAACAGGATCAGGAGGGAGGTCTGGCCCTCATCAACTCTGGTGCGGATGGTATCCAGCACTATGGTGAGGGCAGACTCGGTGCTATGTTCCCTCCTGAACCCATGCTGGGAAAGATCCAGACAGCCCGAGCTCTCCACAAATGCCGCCAGATGTTTGTTTAAATAGGCTTCAAGCATCTTTGCGGGAGTGTCATGCAGGGTTCAGGCCTTAGGTCTCCCTCAGGCAGCACTTGCGCTGTATCGTAGAGGCATGGTGTAGGCACGATGCCCAGCCCGCTTTCTGTTCATCTTGTATCGGATCTCCCCTTGTCAAGCTTAGAACAGCTTTAAAGGTATTTTGCTAGCTTGTGTTAGAACCAGTCGGATAGGTTTATGGCTGGATGTGGGACGGGATTTGGGAGTACCCCTCACTACTGTTCCTTATTGGTAGAAACTCCCTCACTGTGACAGGTGTTTACAAACGCGTGTCGGCGGCGGGTGCTGTGGCACCTAGGACGCCTGTACCCTCCTTATTGCTGTATTTGATCATGGCGGTAATTTTATTCCCTATCACTATCCTGGGGCCTCTATCTTCCTGGTAGCAGTGCTGTTGACACACCTACTACTCGATTAGGCATGCTACCCGCACCCAATCCTGGCGATTCCTGCTCATAGAAAATCAAAGCAATTGCAGCTATAGAATGCTGCACTCTGGGCCATGTTACGGGAAGTAGCCTGCCGTCGTGGTAACGCACGGCTACTTTATTTCGATGGTCCTGCCTTGCATCTGACACGCAGGATTCGTTGAACTAATCATGGTAGCGCTGGATGTTAATATTATTTTCAAAACATTGCGTAAAGATTGGTTAGATCACTCATGTTAGTCTCAAACTCGGTCAGCTATCTATAGGTCCCCGCATTCCCTCCGGTAAGTTAAACAAGAGGCTTGCGATTATGCGAAATACTATGGGGTTGATTGTTTCACATTTACAATAAATATTGTGTGTGGGCGAATGTGGTGAGTATTTGCAGGCCTGCAAACAGTGTATGCGCTAGGGCCCTAGTCATATGAGCCGATAATTACGAGCCCTTGTGGAGCAACTGCTTTCCCCTCCCCTTCACGAGAAAATGTTACTCCAAGCTATTGAATTGCCTCTCAGATTTACCTCACAGTATTATATGTCTGGCATAGCATCCTGCACGTGGTAGTATGCGGATTGGAGTAATCTCCCCCGTGTCAGAGTTGTTTTAGGTTCACAAGTGGGCCTTCATGTTAAGTAAGCCAATGCCATAGGGATCTGCCTTGGCGTGCCCGGTAGCCTCCTCCTGTGAGGTCCCAGCTACCCAGACAGTACTTGGCACATTTTGGGTGGGTACGAATTTTCCTCCCCTCTCTTTCTAATCTGCTGTAACATTCACCAGGCGTAGTGCTGCGGTACACCAGAGGTTCTGTATGGATCCACATTAGGACCCCCCCCCCCCCTGTGATCTCATTAGAAGAAACCTTTCCCCAACTAAATCGTCCCCGTTAGACTTGTTCTTGTAGGCCAGGTGTTGTTTATTGGCGTGGCTATGCATGGGCCTCTGGGCTGCAGCTGTATGAGAATTGCTTGGGGTTGCATCCTACCTAAGGTATTCACAGATGCGTTAACTCTAGGTGTTGATAGTACTCCCCTGGTATTTTGGGCAGACGAGGGGGGGTGCAGCACAAGCGTTTGTGCCATGCTTGGTCGGCAAGCGTGCCACCCAGTGCGGGGTCTATAAGGATAGCAGGCGATACGCTCTGGACCCCTGGGCACACGAACAAACGTTCTAAACACGTGAGAATTCTCAAACAGTACGCAAAAAAAAAAAAAAAATGTTGTGCGGCATGCAACAAGGAGTATCTCCCACCTGGACATATAGAGCACTGCAAGCTGGCAAACTTAAAACTGAACTATCCTACCCGTACCCTCTTGATACGGCACATGTGTTGCTCCACCTTGGGTAGGGAAGGTCATATGTCTAGTCACCCCCCCCCCCTTCCATTGGCCTTACCGTCTAGCTTTTCTTAGGCCTGGGTACTCGTTTGGCAGCCCACCCGCGGTCGGCAGCCTGCAGTATAACACTCAGTTTAGGTATGAGGAGAACAACTGCGGCGTCCACAGCCCGAGCCCGGACTGCCAATATTCCTTGGGTGTGTCCTTAGTAGGCTTTTAGAGACTATTTATTATCTAGTGGGGGGGCAGGTGCTTGCTATAGATTCCTGCTTCCTGTGAGGGTTTGGTGGCGCTATCGCAACCTTGCAGTTTTGGAATTATTGTGTCTGCACTTGGATAGTGGGGAGGATGCTCTGCAGGGGGACCCCTCCCCATCCCCGGTCCCTTGCCAGTGTTGGTCTTTACTATTGCGTTGGAGTGATTGCTCCCGGCTGGTTATGCCTATTGGTGTCGGGGTGGCGTCTTTTCTCCAGGCATGCCCCTGCGCAGATCTAGTGCTTAGGGGGGTTCCCAGTTACAGGTGCAGCTTCCCCTGGGAGGTGGTCGTATGTCGGCAATTGCCTGTGGACACCGTATTTTGCTTACCTGGGACTGGTCCAAACTCTTAGTTTGTCTTGTGCCCTCCATTTCTCAGGTCCTCTTTGAGGTTAGCAGCACAAGCGTCATACAAGCACGTTTTCTGCTCGATTGTGCAGAAGAGGGCGTTTCAGTAGGCACACTTCCTGTTGGATTGTGCAGAGGATGGCGTCGCACTGTAGCAGTGGCTTCCTTGGCGCAGTTTTCTGACGCTTGGAAGGAAGGGATATGTTGGCATCCCAGTGGCAGGTGCTGAACAGCCTATTTTATGAGGCAAAGGGTTTACAGAAGTAGGGGCCCCTCTTATCCCTTTGCTTCCCTGATTTGGTGATAGGTCCCGAGGGGACCAGCAGTTAGGGGGCAGAGGGGACTGCTGCCATGTGGGCATGCATGGCCATGTCATGGGCCTTGGACTCTTCCTGGAGGACAGGGGCCCCACCTGGTGTGGTCGTGTTCCCGGGACTGTCGAGGAACTTGACCGAGCTAGTTTCGTGAGACAGGGTTGATGGTGTCATCCAACGCCTTTGAGCATTGCCCTGTCCCTCCTCTTTCTGAAGGGAGCAATTTAGGTGAAGGTTGCAGGTAAAAGAGCAGTAGCAGTGGTGGGGGGCCCGTGCGGCAGCGGGAACCACCGCACTGGGCTGTGGCGGAGTTACTGGGCGATCCGGAAGAAGAGAGGTGCAAACGCTGGACGTCAGCGGGCACATAGGGGTGCCAGAGCATAACCTCAGAGCCTAACCTGTAACCTCATGGGAGGTGCAGGAATCCGTGTCGGCGCCCCAGTAGTCCTTCGGGCGGTTGTGGGCCTGCGCAACCGGGGGTTTGCCTAGTCACGCCCCACAAGGGGCGTGTCATTATAATTATGGTAATTGTACAACAGTTGGGTGGTTCGCCACTGTGTTGTTTGGCTCAACAGGCGGGCAGGTGGCGAGAATGCGGCCTGCCCTAGGATCGCCCGTAAGCTAACCCACCGTCATTACATATGTTGTATGTAATAAACCTGCAGCAATTTTTACCCAAACCTAACACTTGTGTCTTTGTGTTATTTGCGGGTTTGGGCATGTGGGGCGGGGGTTCATGTGGCCCTGATGTGACTATGCGCCTGCCCGAGGCCACGCAGTGGCCATCAGGAGGGCGGGCTCCTAGTCACGGAGGGCTGTCCCGCCACCGCATGACGCAGTAGTTCCTCTCTTGAGGCAGTCTCCCCTTGGTTGGTGGAGACTGGTTGTGATGCACGTCCGGGGCGGTTGGGAGGAGCCGTCTGGGGTACTTCAGACCTCTGCCCTGCTGGGGAGCCCTCTTTGCCGCCCCGGACGTCGCAGCTCCGTGTTGGGACACTCTTTTCCCGCCCTTCCTCGAACCCAGAGTGTCGGCTTGAGGGGGCTCCGGGGGGAGCTTTTAATATGTTTCTTTTTCGTTGCAGGCGGAGTTACTGGGCGATCCGGAAGAAGAGAGGTGCAAACGCTGGACATCAGCGGGCACATAGGGGTGCCAGAGCATAACCTCAGAGCCTAACCTGTAACCTCATGGGAGGTGCAGGAATCCGTGTCGGCGCCCCAGTAGTCCTTCGGGCGGTTGTGGGCCTGCGCAACCGGGGGTTTGCCTAGTCACGCCCCACAAGGGGCGTGTCATTATAATTATGGTAATTGTACAACAGTTGGGTGGTTCGCCACTGTGTTGTTTGGCTCAACAGGCGGGCAGGTGGCGAGAATGCGGCCTGCCCTAGGATCGCCCGTAAGCTAACCCATCGTCATTACATATGTTGTATGTAATAAACCTGCAGCAATTTTTACCCAAACCTAACACTTGTGTCTTTGTGTTATTTGCGGGTTTGGGCATGTGGGGCGGGGGTTCATGTGGCCCTGATGTGACTATGCTATCGGGCCTGGACAAATAAACACACGGAGCCGTTGGTTATGGGTATGATGGCTTCCGCGCACACGCGCCTACTGACGTTACGGGCACGGTAGATGCATTTATTAATTAACTGTCACGTGATCGGGACTATACCATCTGTCCCGGTCACAGTAGGGGTACACCAGGAGATTCCCCCTTGGGAATGTATTCATGGGGGTGCCCTCACAGTCGCCGTGGTTTTGTCACCACTGCGACATAACATTCCTCCCAAAACCAGAAAACTTGCTCCAACAACAGTCCAGGAAACTTTGCTGCAACCTTTCCTTCCGGATGCTTAATGCGCTTAATAAAAGAGCCAAATAAAAAAAAGGACAGTCTTGTGTGAAATAGTCTCACAGCTTCTTGTTCGGCTCAGGGTTGCGTCGGAGCTGGTACTGGGAACTTCCCTGCCCATGGGACACGACTCCGGCATCCTCACTCGATGTTGGGGGCAAGATTTCTTCAGAGCTTTCTGGCATTTCATCAGGCCCGGCTACCACGGTGTCATTATCCAGTGATAGGCGGGTGTCCATCCCAGGTGTTTGGGATGATGCACCTCCCACGTCCTCTACTGCCCCTGGGAGGATCGGATGTTGACAGGGACCTGAGGCTGGCACTCCGTTCCCTGGTCCGACACAGGGGTTTCTGCAAGATGACACTTTCTGAAGTTGGAAATGTTCTGTGTTACAATTTCTCCGCCCCTTCGAGCCATTTTTGCGTGCCTCGTACTCTAATGACAGTCCAGGGGCGCCTTTTATAGGGAAGATGGAACTTGCTCTTGGTCGAGCGGTTCTTGAGTAACATCTTATCTCCTTGCTGCAGATGCACCTTCCGAGCGCTGCAGCGCTGACTGACCTGCTCATGCACCCGGCGCCTTTGCTCATCAATCTCGTGATCATCAGGGCTTTCCGGGCACCATCGGGGATGATGAGGAATCGAGTCTGTGAACACTCGACCCATTGATAGATGTCAGGGAGCCAGGCCCGTTGTGGTGTGAGGGGTTTGTCAGTTGTTTCTCAGGAATGTAAACAGAGCTAGCTCCAGGGGCTGGTGACGTTCATGCGCTATGCGGTTAACCTTGTTTAAGGTCCACATTAATCTCTCCACCTCCCCCTTGGCTTGCGGCCAGCAAGGGGTAATCCGCCGATGTTTGATGCCCAGCGAGGCATCGGCGGTCCATTGTCCGTTTTGAGTTCTTTATAAATGCCATGCGTTGCTATGACCTTTTCCAATTTAGGGATTATCTCAGTGGCACTTAGGGTGTTCACAATCTCAATCTCTGGATACATGGGGTAGTCGTCAATAGCCACAAAGGTATGTCTTCCGGCAAACTTCCGAAATCGAGACTGACGCTTAGCCATGGACAAGATGGTCTGGGTTCTGTGATCACAGGAGCAGGTTTGGGCTTCCCTCGGCTACCTGACATCACTGGCCCTCACGGACAGCGGCCTCTACAAGCTCATCCATTAAGGGAAACCGCACTTTAGTTCTCAGTTGCGACTTGGTCCTGACCATCCTTTGATGTCCACTATGTGCCAGTTGAATGACTCCGTCGGTCAAAGAGGAAGGAATTACCAGCTGGTGTCCTCGCATGAGACAGCCTGTAATGTCTTATGCCAGTTCTTCACGAACATGATACAAACTCTCCAATATTCTGCGAGCCTCCACTGTAAGTATTTTCCATTCTTCTCTGGCTTTGTGCCAGTTGCAATGTTTCACTGCCTGTTTGACTCTTTGCAGGCACTCAACCTTGTCGGTTTCATGCTTCAGATTATTCATTGAGAGAGGAATGGGACAGGATCTTTCTGTGACTCATCAGACATATTCCTCCGTGTCTGCAGCATCCTCTTCCTCTTGAGCTGTGACACTCCTCGGATGTCGTGACAAGTAATCTGGGGGATTGCGACTCCCTGGCTGGTATTCAATTCGACAGTTGTAGTTCTGCAGTTGCAGCATCCATTTTTCTATCCTCGGCAGAGGTTTTGAGGATGTGCCGGAGAACAGAGGCTGAGGTAATTGTGGTCGGTGGCTACCACAAATGGTTTTCTGTAGACGTCAAGATGGAAGTGGCGACACCCCCGGTGGGTCGCAATGGCCTCCTTCTCAATCTGGAAAAACCTTTGCTCGGTGTCAGTGAATGAGCGGCTGGCGAAGGCCACCGGGGCCCAGTCCTATGCCCCCGTGCAGCGCTGCATGAGTACTGCGCCAAGTCCCTTTGGATGGGCGTCAACTGCAACCAGTGTGAGCTTCTGTAGGTCAAAGAATGCCAGAGTGGTGGCAGCAGATAGGGCATCTTTAAGGCCTTGGAATGCCTTTGCTTCTGGTTCTTCCCATACCCATGGGACCGAGTCCTCTGTGAGATTCCTCAGGGGCTGTGTAAGGGTTGTGAAGTCTCTGATGAAGCGCCCGCAGTAATTCACCATGCCCAGGAAGTTGCGGACTTCCGTGACATTGACTTGGGCCGGTGCATTCTTTTTTTTTTTTTTTAATTTTTGGAAAACCTTTATTAGACATCATAGGCAAACAAATACGGGCCTACAACCCACCGGCCGGCCTCGAAGTCGTTTAAAGCACATCAGCAAGCAATTGACTCTCAGCAGCATATCGAGCAGAACACGAATAATCCAAGTTACACTGTAATTAAGTGCGCCACCGAGAGGTAGGAGGAGTGAAGGTTTAATTTTAAAGTTTTAAAGAGGTCCAGAGTAATAGGAGCCAAGAAGGATCAGAGTCCAAACAATCCGTACCAGGACCGAAATGGGCATCAGTATGCAGGAACATCAGCAAGCGTTATCCATTAAGTAAGAGGCTGGTGGCGAAGAAAGCAGGAGGGAAAGCAACCAATCATCATATGTACCCCAGCCACTACCCACAACGTGCCAATCCACCCCTCGACCCCGGGAAATAAGAAGAAGAAAGAGTAGAAGAAGAAAGAGAAAAATAAGGCCCATAGTAACTGAACAATCGAAGAAAAAAGGACCCCCCACCTTACACGCATGCGAAGGCTACGGCCTACCCCCCCCTAAGCAGTGTGTCTGTCGCCCCAAGAATACCCGAAATTCAGAAGAGAGAGAAAGAAGGAAAAGAAATTACATAAGACCGGAGGAGGGCCATTAGATGTTCAATACAATCAACGTTGTTACCCACAGCCACCCATCCCCGGACCCCGACCCAGTACCTGACCAACAGTTAACTCCCAAAATGTCCATTACTGTCCCAATAAAGCACCCAACCGGATACAGCCAAAAGAGAGAAAAATCCTCATCCTTGTCCCCTTCGGTCCAGCTTGTCGACGGAGTCCAACTCTAGAACAGCCACCGTTGACGGAGAAAGCGAAGGTGAGGACCACTGCAGCGCACGGCGCCAGCCACCCAAATCACTCCGCCACAGAGCCAGACGATGAACGCACACCCAAAAAGGAGCAACGCACAGCAGCAATGTTTGAAGGGCAGCCGACAAATACAGCATTCTCAACCCCAGGATGGACCGGTGGGACCCGCGAGGAAGCCCCGAAGCAGTCGTGAGGCAAGGCGCCCAGACACAAGTCCCCGGTGTCCGCCAAGGACCAAGATCTTCACACATCCCTTCAGCAGAACTGGGAAGCTCGGCAGCAGCTACATCGCTCACATTCAGCGCCATCAAGACCGTCTGTGCAGGGTGGCAGTTACAGACAAGCACAGGGTGTGGCGAAGTGCACAGCACAGGGGGTTCGACATGTCCATCCGAGGGCTCCGCATTAACAAAGTCATCCGGTTGGCATTGCAGGTCTAGGACCATGGCACGCACAGCAACACGGAGGTCTGTCAGGGCATACATTACATCAGCCAGGCTGGGAGATGCCGTAGGATGAGGGAGAACTGCCGTCCCACTCACCCCGGGCGCAGGATCACGTCTTAGCCCTCGAGGTTGGTTGCCTTCAGCCATCACTTCAGCCCCTCGCCAGTAGCTGATCCTCAAATTTTGCCTCTCCGGGGAGCACAGTTGCGGGACGGTACAATCCACTAGGAGCACGCCAGATGGCCGCCGAGCGCCCAGCTCAAAATGGCTCCCAAAGCAGCTCTGGGGAAAAAGAAGATGTCCGGCGCCGTCCACCGGCAGAGGAGAGGGCAAAGTCTATCGTCCACGGTGGCAAAACGGGTCCGGCGCGAGGGCATGCAAGGCAGGGCGGCCCGCTGCTGCAGGGAAAGCAAGGCGGCGATAAATCTCCGTCGGCCGGCCTCGTCCTGTTACAATGTCGGCCGTGGTCACAGCTTGGGAACACTGCCTCCGGAGAACAAAGACCCGATCTCAACGCTGTTACACTGTAGCAGAGACCGGAGCACCTCGCCGTCTCTACCACCCGGATCGCGCCGGGAAACACACCGCTGGATACAGGAGCGCCTCACAAATCCGGGACGCCGAAGAATGGGCAGGATTACTTGCAGGATGATCGGCAGTTCGGGAGACGAACGGAAGGGCCGGCGGAGCCGAGGGATCAGGCGGCCATCATGGTCGCAGGCTAGGCTCCTCCCCCCGGGCCGGTGCATTCTTGATGTCTCTGACCTTGTCAGGGTCCTGGTTTATCCCCTCAGCCGAGAAAGTATAACCGAAGAATTGTAGTTTATTCTTGAGAAATTTGCATTTTTCTCGGTGCAGCGTTAGCCCTGCATTTTTGATTCTCTGTAGAACTTGCACCAGGTAGGAATGGTGCTCCGGAATTGACTTGGCATGTAGCATGATATCATCACTCACGTTGGTGGCTCTGGAAATGTCCATGATCAGCTCGTGGATTACGTTCTGGAATACTTCAGCAGCGCTTGATATCCCGAAGCTCAGACGGGTGTACCTGCAAAGTCCTACATGAGTGGAGAAGGTTGTAATGTTTCTCGACGCCTGGTCAAGGACTAGTTGGTGGTACCCCGATCGCAGGTCGAACTTGGAGAACCAGCACGCCCTTGCCATCTCTCCGATCAAGTCATCAATAGTCGGGGTGATGTGTGGCTCTCTTTTGATGGCTGCATTTGGCAAGCTCATGTCGACATATATTCTAATGGCTCCTGGTTGCTTCGGTTTTCGGGCTACAACAATTGGAGAAACCCAAGGCGTGGGACCAGACACCTTCTCAATTATGCCCGCCTGCTCCAGCTTGAGCAGCTCTTGCTCCACCAACAGGCACAGATGAAAAGCCACTCATCAGTGTCGTAGGGCTACAGGTTGCACAGTATTGTTAATATGAAGGTGTATTTCCTTTCCTCTGTATTTTTTGATGCCCTCAAAGACTGATGCGAACTCCGTGAGTATGTGCTGGATGGAAGCTTGATGGATCTCGAATGCAAATGACACGATGCCGAGATCCTCTGCTGCTCGGCATCCCAGAAGCATGCCTTTTCCATCCTTGGTGACATACACCATGGTGGTGACTGACTTGCTTTCGGGGGTCACTGTAGTCTTGAACTTTCCTTTCATTTCCAGCGGCTTGTCCTGTCCATACGCGAAGACCATGATTTTAGTGGGCTGTAGAGTGGGTGCCGGGAGCATGGATTTGGAGAGAGCGGCTGTCATTATGTTGATGGTGGCTCCGGTGTCTACGACCGCTGTGACATCCTGTGCTCCCACCTGAATATGGCATTGGGGCAGACACCGGCTTCTGCTTGATGCAGTTCCAATCATGTGCACCTTGTGACTCGCCTCCTCTTCCTCTTCATCGTCGTCCATGTCACTCGAATCACCACCTCCCTCGGGTACTGCATTAACTGCTTGCTTGAGCTTTTGGTATTGGTTGGAACGGCACAACTTTTCAAAATGGTTGAATCGGCCATAGCCTGTGCATTTCTTGCCCTTCGCAGGACAATCAGCTGCTTTGTGAGTTGGGCCACCACAATAGCCGCAGTATCGTTGACCCCTTGTGGACCACTGGTGAAAGGCTTTTTATTGCGACTGTCTGCCGGCTTCGACATGACCACATTTACCGGTTCCGCTTTGACGGGTGACTGCAGTGCAGCCTCCATGTGCACTGCCCTGGCCTTGGACAGCTCTTTCATACGTCCCAGGGTTAAAATGTCCACTAGTGGCCTGTCTGACTCTTCCAATATCCTTTTGCGAAGCTTCACTGAGACACACCCTTGGATAATTTGCCCCCTGATCTCCTCCGTCTCATCTCTAAACCCACACGCGGATGCCAGGAGTTTGAGTCTGGTGTGGAATGTGTCAAGTGATTTGTCTGGTAGCTGGCTTGACGAAAGATGAATCGCACGTAGTCCTGGTTGGCCATGGGTTCAAAATGGCCCGTGAGTGCATTGATGAGGGTATTGTGAGTCTTGGGCGTCGCCTCCACGAGTGTCTTTGTGATGTGGTAAATATCCTTCCCTCCGAGGTGAAGTAGCATGGCCCTCTTCTGGTCTTTGTGTACCTTTGTTGCCTAAAAGAATATAATGAGGCGTTCCACCCATTCTTTCCATCTGGATGCCTGGGCAGAGGGAGATCCCTCCACTACAAACGGCTCATTTGGGCGCATAGTAGACATGGTGACCCTTCCCTAGGGCAGTATGGTGCGGCGGGTGACGCTGCGCCGTACAACTCTGTCCTCTCCTGAATGAGGGGTAAATGAGGCCGAGAATGTCACTGCTGGCTCAACTTCTGCCACTGTCCACAGGCCAATCAAACACACGCAGCACTTGCAAGCTGATCAGGATGGCTGAAATCACCATGTAAAAACAACAGTTGATGGACAGAATGCAGAACCATGTCATACATTCACCCCAGTACAGAGATCTGGGCCTAAATCCATTGTTTTTCTGCTCACCACACCACCCCAGTTCAGACATGGCCATCTGCAAATCAGCCTTGACCATGTGCCTCATGGGAACAGTCCAGCCCGAACTGCCAAGCCATGTCTTCCCTGGACCGGAATCAAGCATCATAGGACCGGTTTCTGGCTATCAGCCTTCTTCAGCCAGGATAGCTTGACTCCAGTGGCGTGGAGAGCACGAGACTCACGTCTGAGTATACCCGTCCCACTCGGGGTGGCAAATGCAAAAACAACAGTTGATGGACAGAATGCAGAACAATGTCATACATTCACCCCAGTACAGAGATCTGGCCCTAAATCCATCGTTTTTTTGCTCACCACACCACCCCAGTTCAGACATGGCCATATGCAAATCAGCCTTGACCATGTGCCTCATGACCCCCATACCATCTGGCCCGGTCACAGTAGGGGTACACCAGGAGATTCCTCCTTGGGAATGTATTCATGGGGGCTCCCTCACAGTCACCGCGGTTTCGTCACCCCTGCAACATAACACCGCCCATGGCAGCCCCTGGGTTTGCCACCTGTGGCCGCATGTGGAGCCGGGGCAGAGGGGCTGCTGGCTATTCCTGTCTTTGCCACACTGCGACAGCTGAAGTTAAGAGCGGGGGAGGCAGCCTTCTCCAAAACTGGTGACACCTAGGGCGGACTGCCTCCCTCGCCCCCACTTGCTACGCCAATGAATATTTATCAGGCGATCTTCTGATATTGGTAGTTTAGTACCACACCTACGGTGTGTATTGTGTCACCATTGAATGGTGTCTGAACAGAAAGACATGTATCTTTACATTTATTGATAGCACACAGGTACAATAAAAACATGTACAGTGGGGGCGTGGTCTAGCCATGAATGAAGATGGCCGTCTGAACGGAGAGCTTTGCTCCAAGGAGTCTCCGATTGGGGACGGCGGCCTACTTGAGGAGGTTGGGGGCCCACACCACGACGTCACTATGCTGGCTGACACCCCGTTCTGGCCTGCGGCTGGCGCAGACCCCATCGGAGCGAATAAACTCTGGGGACAAGGTGAGAGTGCAGGGCCTTGAGGCATGTCTGAAGGCTCGGTCCTCGCGTTGCAGCCCGACTCCGCCCTCCACTTCCTACGAAATGGACTTGTCCTGCAGATCCTGCCCTTTGTGCTTCGCTGGGCACCTGCCACACTACAGCAACTTGCCCACGCCCAAGAGGTGCCCCAATGTAGGACCCTCCCGGAGCCCTCCTTAACTCTGCGCTCCCAGCACAGCAGGACCATTTACCGCCTTACTCCAGGCCTCCAACCTAAGCTGGCGGACCCTAGGACTGGAGGGCCCCCACCACTGCTGGAGTGTCACCACACATGCATGAGGAGAGCGGCTCCCCCCACTCAGCGAAGAGCCCCCACCCATCCTTCTCTTCCCATACGGTGACAGGGCACGGGCCCAGGCACACCACTGGGCCGCACTCCTGGCTGCATGAAAGACCCCTAGCGGCTGAGAGGAGACGCGTTGCCCCCGGATGCCTCTCACTGCTCATCAACGCATACCAGGACCCACTGGGCATAGCGGAGAGCAGGGACCACCCAAGGGGCAACACAGTGCAGGGTGGGCCGCCCCATCTCCCTCTTCTACTGGACCAGTGAAGGCATGCAGGGGGTAAAACCAGGCAGGGGACCTTGAGAGGACCGAGTCATACTCAGCCCCCCGGACCACATGATCGCCTCCTGCACCACATCTCACTGTGCGCTGACTGGCCGGCCTCCCTTCTTCCATGGATGCTTCCCCCCCTACCAAGGCTGACCTCTGTGTGACGCTGAAGCCATGGGGGATGCACAGTGCTAACCCTCTGTCACCCGCTTCTTCCTCTCAGCGTCCCAGACAGGAGCATCCCATCACAGACACTGCAATGGATCGAAGATTAGTCCAGAGGGACCCCTCGACTGGTGTCCCCGGTGCTCACCCCGCATTCTACAGACTGGGTAGTACATTCAGAGCGAGGGGCCCCTCTAGGTCCATCGAGGGGCACATTAAGAGTCACCTTTCAGCGACGCTGCTGCGGGGAGCATACCCACCTGCAACCCCCAATCACAGGGCATTGAGGAGTGACCGCAAAGGGTACTCCACTAGCCAGTCCCTCCAGGCTTGTTATCAACCTTGCTTTCCAGCCAGGAGGTAGGGTGGCACAGCAGTATTAAGCCTCGCCCTGAGAACAAGAGTGGATGTTCACCGCTAAGCACTGGAGTAAGTCCTCCAGGCAGTTTCTATTCACAGAAGCGCTCAAACAACCATGCACCATGGCCACAAAGTAGGATGCCCCTCCCACGAGGGGCACCTCTATGCCTCCAACAGCCTCTGCAGCAGGCGAGACCATGGACCACATCTTACAGGAAATCTCCACAGTCAGTCTTCAGGTGGAAGGAATGGACTCCAACATCTCCAAGCTGTCAGACAAAGCAAAATCAATATGAGCAGTCATCACAGGGTTCCACGCAATAGCTGGACCAGAGACTGACGGCAGTGGAGGGCCATCTCAACACTGTGCAGGATAGGGATCACGAACATCTCTTCCTCCATAGCAAACTGATCAACCTGGAAGACCGCAGTCGAAGGGACAATGTCTGTTTTTAGGTTTTCCAGAGTCAATTTAAGGTCAAAATACCGGTATCTTCTTGAAAGAGACCCTTCCAAAACTTATAGGGGCTGCCTTTGACCCTCAATTGGAGATACAACGTGCCCATCATATTGGCTCCCCACGCAAGTACTCAAACACAAGATCCCGCCGGCTTATTGCCTATTTCCTACGCCACGAGAAGACTAGGCAGATACTGGCCGCGGTGCCTAATTGTTGTTCACTTATGATGGGTATTCGGATGACTGCTGATTTCTCCAAAGGGACTACTGAGCTCCACAAGACCTTCCTCTCCCTGAGGCATAGGCTATGCCAGTTGAACATCAAATATGGCCTCTTTGAACCCGCACGATTCCGCATAACTAGAGAACTCCAAGGATTTCTACTTCCCAGAAGACCTATGCCGGTTCCTGGATGTCATAGGAACACAGGATATGGACACAACATGAGGGTCCTGAACAACCCCATAATAGTGCCTCCTCTGAAACATCAGACAACAGGAGGCGGATCACCAGCGGGTCTTGAAACCCGGGAAGAGACCATGACTGGACAACCCGCACCCTACGTGGGCATCCCGACATACCAACTAAAATGTCTGCAACTAGTGCAAAATCAGGCGGCCAGACTGATTTACCATTAGCCCAAATGGCACCATGTTACACCACTAATGGTCAGACTTCACTGGCTTCCTGTAGCCAAACGTTGCGCATTCAAGCTGGGGTGCATCACCTTCAAGGCTCTTCATGGCAGAGGTTCAGCATTAATATCCTCCCAGATTCAGCGCTATGTTTCTCTCTGGGATCTTAGGTCTTCCCATTTGAATCTGTTGGTCATCCCATCTTCAAAACTGAAGCAATATGGGAGACTAAGATTTGCTGTCCTGGCTCCCCAATTCTTGAATTCTCTCCCTCTGAAGATTAGATCTTTGACCTCTTATGCTCCCTTTAGAAAACAGTTAAATACCTGGCTGTTACGACAAGCATATGGCTAAATCTCCTTTGCAGCAGTTTCTCCTGGACTTCAGCACCATGAAACCACTTGGCACGTGCGCTATACAAGAACTTTTAACATATCATAACCCATGAGGACAAGGCCCTCCAAACTGTGACTGCCTTCATACATGATCATCAGAGAGACAAATCCCGCTCCCCTCTGAAGCCCAGGTCGGAGGCTGACTGAGGGAAAAGTGGGCCTGGAGAAGGCACCCCCAACTAGAGACATCCTAATGAACATATACCTGCATGAATGAGGGTCTGGATGCCAGATGTAGGACAGCTGAGTATTGTGTACACTGTATAGGATAGTAGAGTGTTGCATAAGTTATAAGTTGTACATGTTGTATGAGCCACTTATTGGTGATGCTATCAATGTTTTGCTGTTCTCTTTGTAACTATGACTAGCACCAGCACCAGTCTTTCCTCTGCTGTCTGCTCATACTCTTTCCTCCCCTGCACAGCCCGGCTCCTGATTCTGATCCCGATACTGTTCCCCTTGGGAATATTGTGTGCACCGTCATGTTCACAAAGGTGGCCCTCTGAACCTCTTCCTTGCCTTCTACTTCCACCATTTCCCCCCCATGCCGCCTCATTTCCTCATCTTCATGAGCCACCCTGGGCAGTGCCCCGCCCCCCTCAGCTGACTGGACTCACTCTCAGAGCGGGATAGGAAGTCTAGTGTCCACCGTGCTACCTAGTATACGGTATCCCACCCCCCATTTTATTGGTCCTCTTTCTTCCCCCTCCCCCCCACCCTCTCGTGTTTAGACACAGCGTGCTTCCCACTGTGCCTCCTCCCCCCACTCCTCAATCTTGGCCGTGCAGCAACCCAACAGAACAAGACCCCCCCTCGGCCACCACATGTCTTGACTCCCCAATAGAGCCCGTTAAGTGGCAGGGGTCAGCAACATCAGAACCCCTCCCTACACCCCTGCACTACCCCTCCCTGAGCCTACACATTTTCTCTTTACATAATCCTCGGACCCTTACACTCTCTCTTTCTCTTCCTCTGCATTGGTCTCTTACCTTCCCTCTTCCCCACTTTGAGGGCCTTCGTACTTCTTTCCTCCAGACTTCCCGCCTGCCCCACTATCACCCCTGATGCACCGTCCCCTACTGGCTCCCTCCGTCCGGGATCTACCCCAGAGATAGCTCATCACACTTCTTTCCCTGCAGGAATCCTTGACACACACCAGAGGGGGGCCCTCACTCCCTGCTCGATGCTACTTACCATCATGAGCCTCACTCACCCCTTATGCGCTATAACCTGGAATGTGCACGGCACCACACACTACATCAAACGAAGAAAATTACTCTCTTGCTTGCAGTCTAAGCATGTGGAAGTTGCACTACTGGAGGAGACACATCTTGATGGCCTGGAATCAGACAAGCTACACAGAGACTGGGTGGGGAAAGTGATCTATAGCAGTGTACAGCGCGTAGACATCCAAGACCCGGGCCCACACGAAAATGTGGTGTGGCAATTTTCCTCTGGAAATCCCTCCCAGTGATGGTGATTAAAACATGGATAGACCCTGATGGGCGATATGCATTTGCAAAGCTAAGGCTGGGTCAACACTATATCTGTGTAGGGTCAGTCTACTCTCCTACAGAGTATTACAGGCCTATGCAATATTTTACTTTGTTTACTATCTACATCACAGGTTTGGTACCACAATATCATTGTCAGAATATCGTCTGAAATAAATATTGTGTCTTAAATAGTTTTTACAAAACGTTTAGTCCATTGTAGTTAAAACAAATTATGTACCCGTTTGTGATGATATTTTTATGAACAACATTTAGGACACAATATTTATGTCCAGCAATTTTTCTTTTTGAGAGGTGGTTTCAGTATAGGGGAGGTGGGATGATACAAGGGGCAGGCAACAGACACACCTGCTCCCAGTAAGATATTCAACATGGTGAGTATTGGATTATTTCTGATAGAAAAATCTTGTTCTGCCATACCTGCCAACTTGATGAGCAATCTCACAGTTTGAGGAGGTTGGGGCCTCGTGCTTAGAAGTACCTAAAAGGCACTTTGAACACCACCCACCTCCAAGCCTCCCCTCCCCCCAAAAAAAGAATCAAAAAAAGCTTGCTGGGGTGATGTCACTCCTTAATGGACGTCAGCAGTTCAAAGCCTCAGAAAATGAGCTGGGAAACCACTATTTAAAGCCACTGTGTGATATTCGCTCCTCACAGCGACCCTGTGATCGGAGCCGATATCGTGGGTCGCACGTTGGCACCGTGTGAGTTGGCAGGTATGTACTGCACATTTTGTAAACATAATTCTCAACGCTATTACCCCCAGGTCCCTTATGTCCTCGTCCCATTCATTCACCACTTTGTAATGAATGGGACGAGGACAACGGGACCTGGAGTAATGAAGCTTACCAGTAAGTAATTGAGCATTACCCCCAGTTCCCTTATGTCCTCGTCCCATTTATTACAAAGTGGCGTATGAATGGGATGAGGACAACGGGACCCGGAGTAATGAAGATTACCCGTAAGTAATAGAGCATTCTATGCTCCGTCAGATTTCTCTTCTAACCTAATCACCAACAAAAATTCTTCCTCCTCCTTTGTGCCTGTCAAACATGGATACAAACTTGCCGGAAGCTCTGACGCCATCTTTTTTTCTCTGGTAGGAGTGCAGCAGTTTCCGGCTTCCCAATTGCAAGTGACAAATGTCTTGCTCCTTAATCACGATACGTGCAACCAGATTTTCCAGACACGGTACCTGCCAAACATTGTCTTTATTCAGTCGGATATGTTGTGCAGCAACTCCAGCACAATCCCCGGGGCTTGCAAGGTGAGGTGCATACAGGGTCAGGTAAACATTCGCTGGCGTCGGCTTGACCGCTGAGTGAGCTGACTTTTACGAAACTTCTCACAATTTAACAAAAGTATTTCAAATCTGGAATTCAAATTACACTTTAAAATGGTTTTATGACTAAATAGCATGAGTACATTAGGTATATTCAGGTTTATTCACCATAGCCATAATTGCATAGTAGTGGGCACGCCACGCGAGGGATTGGGCCTGGCTCTGGCTTGGCTCTTGTCCAATGGGGACTGTCCAACCCAAAATAGAGATAGACACCCCTCTTTCTTTCCTAATGAGGTTTTGTTTATAACCTATTGCTTTGAAAATGTGTCCCTCTATTCAGTCGTGTAATCTAAAGTATTAAATTGAATCATATTTTTTTCATTTAAAAAAAATAAATTATTTTTTTATCATATTAATACTAGATGTTTTTTGTGTGATTTACCACATTTTAATGGCTTGGTTTGCGCTTTGGCTTTTTGTGCTGAACCAGAACCTTTGATCTGCTCTAGCCTGGCTCTATGTGGGGGTTGCTAGATTGCCCACCTCTGTATATAATGGAAAATGATGAGATTTTATAAAGTCGCACACTTTCTTAAATGTTTGTGCTGCATTCTTTTGCTAAGTGTTTTAAATTCAAAATTGGAAGGTTGCATCAAAAACTTTCAGTGAAATGTGTAATTTGCAACGATTCTTTAGTCAAAACAAAAATAATAGGGCGACATGTAGTTTAAAATAGACATGTGTGAACTAAAATGAGGGAGAATCTGAGGAACACATCTCTGAAGGAACACATCTCTGGGTATAATTCTACCCACTTAAGTGGCAGAGGCTGGTGTTTCTCTAACTCTAGGAGGTTGTGTCAGACGATATTCTGACAACGGTCTTCGGTACTACTCAGTCCACGAGGCATATCAACTGGCAACAGTGGCGTCACTAGGGTTGGTGTCACCTGATGCGGGTAACTCATGGTGTCACCCCCTCACAACTTACCACATGGACCTCCTCCGCTCCGAGTCTGCCAGTGGACACAGTTGGCAAATAACGGGACCCTACAGTATCCTTAGTAACGTTTGTAAATTTAATTTGTCACACCCCTATTTGAAGGGATAGTGAAGTCTATAATCATTGATCCTGAGGAGGGAGCAGCCCTGCTAGCCCCGAGGAGACTGCTTCCCCCTCATTTCATGGCGAACCTGGGGGTTTAACCAGATTTAACTGGTGGATGCGTTTCTGCCAGGCAGCTCTCCACCATGGTGGAGTCGTGTGACAATGACACAGTAGTTGAGCCTCCCACCCAGGCTTTGACATCGGGGGGGCTGCTCCTACAAGCTATTCCAAATAAAGGACTCAGTTCAATAGCACATAAATGCCCAATAAAGGACAGCCAAATATAGCCCCTGCCCCCCTTACTGTACTGTGATGGGAGTGACAGAAGTAAATGGTCTGAAAAATGATAGCACCACAGATTCACCCCTTGTGTCGTCTTCACATTTCAAATTACAGATGGCTGCTAGTGCCAGGTCCCATGATAGTGAATTTTACAGCACATTTTTCATTACATATTAAAATTGTATCAACTTTCAAAGCACAGCAAATAGTAGATGATGACCTTAAAGAACATCAGGTTGCCCACCCAGTCATATGTACCCATAGACATTCTTTCAGAGAGCATCAAAAATAGACACAACTAGTCAATCAGAGAGAGAACAAAGTAAAAGTGAGACCAGCCCCCACATGGTGTGTAGCGAGCAAGCACAGTGAGCAACCACTACTAGGGGAGTCTGGGGGGGGGTTAAACTTCTCCCCTCCCAAGAAAATTTTGGAGACAGAAAGGTCAAAAACAAAGCGTTTTTTTCAACACATATTACATTGATTTAAGGTTATAATGAGTTATTGACAGTAAAATGTATTCAGAAAGTGGCCGTGGGATATGCTTCTAATAGCAGAATGTCGCCAAATACGATAAATTGTGAAAGCACAAGCCATTTTTCTCCGAGCCATGGAGTTTCTGTCATCATTCAGCACTTCTCTGATCTGCAGCATGATGTGACCATTTCAACTAATACATTGTTTGTAGCTCAATTGTATCAAAAGTTAAGAAAAAATGTGACTTGTGTTGCTGCGGAGTAGATGACATAGCTCAAAAACTTTCCCATTTCCTAGAGTCCAATGGACTTCTCCGGAACTCGCAAACTGGCTTTCGCCCTGGACAGGGTACGGACACCGCCCTTCTGGCAGTCGTTGAGGAGGCCAGATGCATTTTGGATTCAGGAGGATCAGTGGCAGTGATCCTCCTGGATCTAAGTACAGCTTTCGATACTGTTAATCATCAGGTCCTTATTCAGCGACTGATAGACATAGGTGTGGTAGGGACAGCCTTGTCCTGGCTTACTTCATTCCTTAGCAACCGCACCTTCCAGGTCTGGGAGAGTAACTCACGATCGGCGGCAATTCCCCTCCAGTGTGGGGTACAACAAGGCTCATCCTTAAGCCCCACATTATTTAATGTGTACATGGCCCCACTGGAGGAGGTGGTCGCCCGTTTGGAATCAAAATCGTGAGCTACGCTGACGACACCCAGCTGGTCGTCTTCTTATCCCAACTTGCCCAGTGCCCGGACACCCTCCACTCCTGCCTATCAAAAATGTATACCTGGATGTAAATGTAAATGTAAATGTATGTATACTTGTAAAGCGCACTATCACCTGACAGGCATCTTGGCGCTGTATACCGCTGTGGAACCCGTCCTGGCTTTCCCTGTGAGATGCTCCCTACTTGGCACTCCCAAGGTGAAACCAGGCATGCCAGCACTTTAGGGCCATTGTGGAGATTAAGCAAGCTATTGCCCAGAGTTGCAGAGTGGTGACCCATGATTAGAGTAGGCACCGAGGCGAGAATTATCAAGTCCGTGGACATTGAGCCCAAGAACCTGCCGCGTCGGGAATTTAACCCTGGTCCCGGCCAAACCTCTGCATCAAGGTCTGCCGCTCTAACCATTGAGCCACACTTCTCCACAATCCTCCCTCAACTGAATGGGTCTAAGACCGAAATTATGCTACTAGGGCATAAAGGGTCCACTCTGCCACCGAACATCTGGCCCACCTTTCTGGGGGAGCCCCCCTCCCCAAAAAATGAGATCAAAAGCCTGGGGGTCTGGATGGAACAGGATCTTTCATTCAAGACCCAAGCTAAAAAAATGGCGGGAGCCTGTTTTGGCCTCCTCCGATCGGCTCGAAAAGTTCTGCCATTTCTTCCACAGCCTTCTAGGAAGCTCCTTATCCAAGGACTGATCCTGTCCAGATTGGATTACAGTAACGCTATCTTCCTTGGTGCACCGGAAACCACATTTAACAAGCTCCAACAGATCCAGAATGCTGCAGCACGGCTTCTCACGGGCACCTCAGTCAGAATGTCAGCTAAACC
Organism: Lissotriton vulgaris; assembly: GCF_964263255.1. Classification (NCBI taxonomy): domain Eukaryota; kingdom Metazoa; phylum Chordata; class Amphibia; order Caudata; family Salamandridae; genus Lissotriton; species Lissotriton vulgaris. Next base: position 1,334,299,767 of record NC_141695.1, read on the forward strand.
AGCACTTAAGCTGCTGCACTGACTTCCGATACGTGAAAGGGTAAAATTCAAATCCTTATGTATTGCACACAAACTGTTGCAGGGTAAGGGGCCCCCCATCATGAAGAACTTAGTCGTACCCTACAAAGCCAACAGACCACTCCGTTCAGATCATGAACGTCTGGTCACTGTGCCCAGAGTAAAAAAGGCACGTACAGGAGGACGGCGATTCTCGGTAAATACAGCTAAACTGTGGAATTCCCTCCCCTTGAAACTACGGGCTGAATCCTGCCATCTGCGATTTCGGAAACTCTTAAAAACCCACCTCTTTCCTTAATCTCTTCTATCTATTTCTCTGGTATTCGCACTGGTCTCTCTGTTCTGGTTTAGCGCTGGGATGCTTCCGGGTAACTACGCGCTCTATAAATCCCCCCCAATGTTCTTTTTTTTTTTTTTATTGTTCCCCCGTAGGGACAAGTCATCAGAACATAAGTCAACGAAATCATACTAGACAGCAATATATATATATCTGATACAGACATTTTTAACAGATAACATTTCAATTCTCCAAATATTCTTGAATTGCACCCCAAATTAATATTCCCAATCGCCGTTTTTTAACCCCCTTCAAAGAATACAGACTCCATTCCAATTCATAAATATGATACAGCTTCGCTCTCCAATGTTCAAATAAGGGAGGTTCTTCTTGTAGCCACTCAGAAGCGATACATAGACGAGCAATCGTCATTGCAACAAAAATCAAATATCTAAATCTAAATAACTCAGTACCCTGTTTTACATTTTCACTTATACCTAGAAGCATCATAGCTGGAGAAATCTTTACAGTGAGTTTTGTAATCATAGAAAGGAAGTTTTCAATGTGGATCAAAAAATCCAGCAACTTACAGCATTCATAAAATATGTGAGTGCTATCTGCATTGTTAGCTCTACAACGAAAACATTTGCCATCATATTGTGATCCCCACTTCCTCATACGCTCTGGTGTGTAGTATAACCGAAAGGTAGTTTTTAAAAATTGGGCTTTCAAATTAGCCAAAAGGAAAGCTTCCTTATACAAATCAATCGCATCTTCTATTAATAAAGAAGATTCCCCGAACCGATTCTGCCAATACACATTAAATTTCTGCAAGTCATCAGTTCTGTATTCCATTAATAAATTATACAAAAACCCTATTTTCTCGCCTCTGCGAATCGCCTCTACTACCAAATTAGTCTCACCACTAACATGTCTTCTGTTAATAAAGTCTCTTAACTGAAGATATTTAAAAAAAGCCGATTTAGTTAGATGATACTTTAAAGTCAACCTTTCAAAAGTGACTACTGTTGCATCTAAATCAAACCAATCCCATATTTGTGTTATCCCTCGATGTATCCAATCCGTCACCACCCGGTCATGAAAAACAGAAGGTAATATTTTACCTGCATTAAAAGGCGTGTAATACGATACTTTCCCGATATTAATCATTTTAGTTATCCTTCTCCATACCTTAAAGGCTGCTTCCAGTACCTTATACCGAGTTCTCTTGTAGTAATTACCCTCCAACTCTTTAAACAGGCTACGTCTGGCGTGTATTCCCAACATTAAGTAAAATATAGAGGGTGCTTCAGCATATCCTCTACCGGTTCCCCCGTGAGCAACAAACACAATCTTTGCAAAACGCATAGATAGTAATATAACAAAAAGTCAGGGATTGCCCGACCCCCTCTCTCAACCGGGAGAGTCATCCATTTCATTGCCCTCCGAGGTTTCCCTGGAGACCATATAAATTTAGTGCATGCTGATTGTAGCTGTTGTATATATTGGGATGGAATCTCCAGAGGTATAGCTCTAAACATATAAAGAACTTTTGACAGAATACTCATCTTGATTACATTTCCTCTTCCTATAATTGATAGTTGCAATCGCCCCCACCTGTCTAATGACTGCTGAATATGTCAAAACGTATTACTCCAGTTGGCCTCTACAATGTCTTTCATAGATGTTTTAATTTTGATACCAAGATATGTAACTTCCGAAACCACTCTCGCATCGCAAAATCGCAGATTCTCAGTGCATAGAACTTGGGTCTTCCCAGAGTTTAGTTTGTAGCCGGATTTAGCTCCAAATGCTGAGGCCAGTTGCTCAATCTCTAATAATGCCTCTGCTGGTTTAGTCGTCACAACCGCCACATCATCCGCATACGCGAATACCGGGTGCTCTATGTTTTGCGCGGCAAATGGCTTAATTGAGGGATTGTTAGATAATCTCTTCAAAAAGGGATTAATAAATAAGGCAAACAAAAGTGGCGAACAGGGACACCCCTGTCTTGTCCCTCTAGTAATTTTAATAATATTAGATTTCCGTCCCATAGCAGCAATTCTTGCATTTGGAGCAATGTATAGTACCTGTATTGCAGTCAAAAAAGAATCACCAAACCCTGACCGCCGCATAACCTCCCATAAATATTGCCATTCTACAAGGTCAAAAGCTTTCTCAGCGTCGAGTAATATTAAAGCTAGAGCACGCTTTTCGGCCTGAGCTATATCCAGCAGAGTAATAACTTTATTTATGTGCATCACAGCACCTCGGTTAGGAATTAATCCGTGTTGGACTAGAGAAACTATGGGAGTGATAACTTTTGAAATTCGGTTAGCCAATATCTTTGAATATACTTTGCTATCGCAATTGAGTAAAGAAATTGGTCTATAAGATCCTGGGATTTCAGGGGGTTTGCCCTTTTTATTGAACACAACAATCATCGCCTCATCCCAGGACTTTGGGGCTTTACCCCGTTGTGCAGCTCTCACAGTATCAAGCATGATATATTTTAATTGATCAAAAAATAGTTTATACACCTCCCCTGGAATGTAATCGGGTCCGGCTGCCTTACCATTTGCTAAGTTTTTCACAGCAAGTTCTAATTCTTCCAAAGTAATTGGACTATCCAGCCATTCCTTTTCCGTATCCGACAGCTGTACAAACTCCCCTAGATCGAATCTATCACTGCTATCTATTTTTTGACCCGTATACAATTCTGTATAATATAGATGAAATATATCAAGAATCTTATCTGGGTCCTGTTGTAATTTACCCTGTTGATCTTGCATTGTAGTTATAGATCTACAGGTTGATTGCATCTTTAATTTTAAGGCTAGTGACCTCCCTATCACCTCGCCGTACTTATGTATATGTCATTTATGTACCAAGTACTTTCTTGTGTTATCTTGGCTCCATACCCCCGTTATCTTGCCTCGACATCTGGCTACCTTCTCCTCCGCGTCTGCTATGTTCCATTGATTGTCCGTTTTTTAAATTTCCCTTAGTAAATTCTCCTCCACAGTTTTTAATGCAGTGTATAAATCTTGCATTTCCCCCCTTATTTTCTTCTGTCTATAATTTCCGTAACTCACCACTTCCCCCCTAAAGCACGCTTTGAATGTTTCCCAGACTATATCAATATTAGCCGTGCCCACATTAATATTAAAAAATTTGGTTATCCACTTTGACATATTCAATTTAAACTCTTCATCAAGACATAATTTCCTATCAAAAGTGAACATTCTTGCTTCTGAAACTCTTGTGCAGTCCGGTATAGTTAAAACAAGGGGCGCATGATCTAAAGTTACTTTAGGAAATATTTCAACATGTGCTTGCGCCAACAACGATGGAGGAGAAAAAAAGTAATCTAAGCGAGCCATTTTTTTATATGGGTACGAATAGTATGTATAGCCAGGTAACGCGGCTTTCAGATTACTCCATACATCTACCAAACTGTGATCATTTACCAAATTGTATAAAGCCCTAAACACCTTTGGTTTACGGCCAACATATTTCTCAGGTCCACTAGTGAGTTCTGTATTTTTTAAATTAATATTCATATCACCACATATTATCACCGGTGTTATCCAACTTGCTAATTCCATATTTAAATCTATTAAAGTTTCTGGTTCGTCTAGATTTGACCCATAAATTGAGCACAGCGTTAAATGAACAGATTTAATTTTTATCTCGGCTATAGCCCATCTGCCCCATTTCTCCGTTAAACTACAAATTCATGTGCACACTTGTGGTTTTGCTAAAATCATAACTCCCCTAATCATTGTGGTCTGTTGTGATGCACAAAGCAATGAATATCCCAGGTCTTCTGCGACTGAGCGATTGCCCCATGGAAGATGTGTCTCTTGGAGACATACAATGTCTGATTGAATATACCGAAGCTCAGAAGCTACCTTGTTTCTTTTTTTCACATTATTAAGGCCGGACACATTTAGAGAACAAATTTTAATGTTATACGCCATTCAAAAATATATTGATCATGACCCAACATTCTAGGGTGCAAATCTTTCTAATAACCAAATATAACCTTATAATCATAATCATAATCTTAGCACAAAAATGTTCCTCCTTGATCTGTGTCTTGTCCCTCAACGTTTTTTTTACCCCTTTTGCCCCCACCATGTTCCCGTCCCCTTCACCACTCAGGTACCCTGGGTGCCCCTCTGCCCTCCCCCTACGCCCCCCCCCCCTTTTTACAGAGGCTTTAGGAATGATAGTCCTTGGGTGGAGCCTCCCACACCTCAAGCCTACCCCCACAAGGATACCATTCTACAAATAATCATCTGTTTACTGATACACATGAAAAACATGAGAAAACAACCTCTATTAAACCCAGATTACCCCTAGACAACTTTGAATTATAATACCATGCTGCATCCACCCATTCGACTCTGTTCCTTATAAGGCCTGTAAATATTCTTTTGCAGCTTTTACATTCGTAAAGTAACGAGAATTTTCCTTATAAATGACTCTGAGTTTAGCCGGGTTCATTATATAAGCTTGCGCACCTTTATTCTGGAACTCTGTGACTAACTGACGTAACTGCCATCTATTTTCCATGGTGTATTTGGAGAAGTCAGGTATTGCAAAAAACTCAAAGCCCTCACCCTTTCTTTTCTTGTTGGGGCGTGTATTCATATATACATCCTCCCTAGCTAAAAAGCTATTGAAAGCTACCAAAATGGGCCGAGGCCTAGTCTCAGCCGCCCCAACCTGTAACCGAATATTAAATAGGAATCTATGTGCCTGCTCTATTTCTCTGTCCCAATCTCATTTGGTGATCTCTGGGAAGGCCTGTTGAAATAGCTGCACAATAAATCTTCGCGGATCTTGTCCCTCTTTTCTCTCTGGAATCTGCATAATTCTCAGATTATTGCGACGAGCACGATTTTTGAAATCAGCTAACTTCCACTGAATATCCTCTTTATTGGCACTCAACAGTTCTGTGGTGGTTTTCTGTTGTTCCAGCTGATCCTCAATATTGGAAACTCGTGTTTCAATTTCCACAACTCTCTCCCCGAAATCAGTTTGAGACTTCCCCAACCGCCTTATTGAATTCTGAAGCCTACGACAAGAATTTTGTATCCTCAGGCTCTCCTGCTCCGTTTTATCCATATGTGAGAGGATAGTTTGGTAGATAGTATGTAAAGTAATGTCCTTCTCTCAAGTTGGTACATTACTGCCACTGTTTGTTACTGATAATACTTCACTATCTTCCCTCCTCTCATCCAATGATTGATCTCTCTCACGTATAGTAGCGGGGCTTACTTCTCCCAAATCAACAATGTTCTATGTTAGGATTTTAACTTATAAACTGGAAGTAACAAAAGGATCGCTCTGACAAAAGCAGTAGCCCACCACCCACTGGCCTATTTACATGATTATGTGCACTTTGTGATCTGCATGGTACATGTTCTTTGCAGCAGGTACATTAACCCTCTGAGCTACCTTTCCATGAGTCAAATCTTCCATTAGACAAAATCCGATCTCTCTCTCTAGGAAGAACATTAGTCACCAGAGTCATGACATTTTTCTTGTTACCGAAAATTGCTGGAGAGCAGGGAGGAGGCACTGGTTATTAAGGCTGGCTGAACTTGGTTCACCAGTTCCAAATACAGCAGCTCCTCTGCCCATAGTGCCACATCCTCTCCCCCACTGAACACCATACTGCAGTGCCCCACTGAGAAAAACTCAGACTGCCTTCAACTATAACCTAATTGTTGCCACTGCGCTACAAACACCTGGATGCGGCTCAATTACGCACTAGGCAAGAAGAGCAATATGTGGCCTACAAAACAAGTGACAGCATCCTGGAAAAAGCAAACAATCAAAGGGAATTAAAAATTTTGCAAACCATGTGAAATGTAAGCAGGAACAACATGGTTACCTTAACACTTTTACAGTCAGTGTTCAGAAATGAGTGCTTTTGCCTGAAAAGTTAAGGACATGACTCAGGGCCCTGAATGGACCAATTTCAATGGCCATTGCTTATATCCTTACAAAACGTAAGCAGTATCTATGGTTAAAAAGACAACATCTCTAGATGCAGAGCAGCAGTACAAATTTTGTTTTTGAATCCTCACATTGCAGTACCTCCAAGATTGGTGCACTAGTTCCAAGCCCAGTGAAAACAATGCCAAGACAATAAAAATAGCGCTTCACTGGCAACCTCTGTAAAAGTGGCGCCAAATGTATTTGCGTGAGAATAAAATCAATCTTGCCAGTTTGTTACCACTAGTCTGTCTTACTTTATTTAGTTATTTATTTTTCATATTTTTTAACTATTATTCCCGATGCGACACTTTGGAATTAAATGTCAGAAAAATACGACATTGATTTCCAGCAAGAACTACAACCCATTAAAGGCAGTGGGCAAAAACAAAAAGAAAGTAAATAGCAGCTCCAGGGACAGTCCAGAATCACCAAAGGAACTATGTAGAAAGCTGACATCGATCTTGCTGCTCACCTCACAAGTCACAACCAATTTCAGACCAAAGAAATCCTCTTTGAATGACATCCATGGCATGACCCACGTTTGAAGTAAAACTGTGTGAAGACTGTGAACCACTCTTAGAAACTGCAACTCGCTGCAGTCAGAAAGCTAACAGCGTGGAGAACTCAAAGGCAAATCAGCAGGGTATCCCTTTGGCACTCATGATGAACCCAGCAAAAACTATCATCTGCGTCACTTACAAAGTAAAAAGAAGAGCAGCCTAGGTTATTATTGGTGCGTACCCCCGTGCCGGTCCGGAGAAACTCACTGACTCACCTGCCCTGCTGTTAGACGGGGGGGGGTCTACGTCGGTCATGTTGGCCAGCGCCCAGCTCTGCACGCTGTAGGCAGGGGAATACAATTAAATTATGGCGACCCCAACCCAACCGGTGGTCAAGACGTGCCACCTCTGATCCCCTTGCTGCAGGCCAGTCACGCGCACTTAGGGCCCAATGCGCGAATCGGAGAAGAAGATTGACATCATCCGCGATCCGCCTGTACACAGGCGGCGGGCCTAAGAGGCGCGCTGATGCAGCGGAGGGGGAGACAGTGCGGACTGCGCACAGGCACCTCCTCCAGTCCACCTGAGCAGAAAAGTTAGGTTGCGTTGCTGCAAGACAGTGCAACTGAACTTGCACGTACGTTGCGGTTGCAACGTCATCTACTTTCACGGCAAGTCTGCACACTGTTGACAGCACACACTGCTGCTGACCGCCTTGGTGTCACCCCAGTGGGATTGAAGAACCAGGTTTTAGAACCCAGCGGCGCCAGGGGCACGCCCAATGTCTTCGGGTTCCCCTGTCTTAGAATGCAGAGACACAGGATACTTCTCGGTGGCGTCAAAGATCAAATTTATTGGCTGCAACTAGGAACAGAAGTCTACGAAGCACGACACGGGTGGTTCGCTAGAGACTGCACACTTTTCGTATTGCGAGACATCGTATTTTATGCTCAAAATCACATTCCTGACTAGCATCAATTACTTACAAACTATCCAATCACAGATGACATTGCAAAAGGTATCGCATAACGACAAGCCCACTGTTCAGTTGTCCAGCCCATCATCAATTACACGGGAAACCCCAACATTCTTGCTCGGACAGGCCGGACGAACCCATAATAAAAGAACCACAAACCCAATCATAAACAGGCCATAAAAGAAGGAACAGAAACAGATGAGAAGTAAGATAGAAGGGTGTGTGCGTGTACCATAAACTCAGCAATGTCCTGCTCTTTGATCTCTATCTTGACCAGCTGCCGGACAAGGAACTGGCTCAACAAGTTAGCTTCGGGCAACGGAGTTAGTTCGCTCACGTCACACATAAGTCAGCTAAAGGTGTACGTGTCCCAAAGACTCGTTCGACCATAGTCATCGGCTTATGTGAGGGCAACCACAAAATGGCTGCCGTACACAAAATGGAACCCGAAGGTTCAGAACGAAATCCCTAATTTCATAGTGAATCCATCAATCGAGCATGACGAAAACACTCGTACTTGCCGCACTCGTCATTTGCGGTCCGCTATTACCAAAATCGTCACGATACAACGACGACCTTTATGAAACGGGTTCAGAATCACAGAACCTCAGGATGGTGACACCCGGTGCGGGCCGCACCCCCTGCACTCCCATAGTGACGCCGCTGACTGGCAATAGGGCAATTGCCAACGGTCAAACATTGAGTAACTTGTTTTTTGTATAAGGCTGTTAGATCCACTTGGCTTCTTGTGCGATTATCTTCTGATTTGCTTGGGGTGTGTTCCTGTATGGTGGTTTGTTTTGTATTAACGTTTTCTATGAGAAGAACTTGCTGAGCCTGTAAAAATATGAAAATTAATATCATTAGTCTAGTGGAACTCGGTATGTCTCTACCTTGGGTGAGGTGGCATTAGCATATTTTATCCTTCCTAGAAAACCTTCAAAGGTTGTTCCGCCAACACTAAATGATATCCATTTAATGATGTGTGCATATATGCATGTACAAACTTTTGTAGAGCATGAACCAAGCCAGAGAGCAACAGGAGTTGAACAAGGGTGGAAGCACAGAGTAATAATTCTGTCCATTTACAATGAGGCAGGATGTGCAGATGGTGGTGAATCTTATCTTGTAGTGAGAAGGTATTCGCTAAAGAGGAGGAGCCTCAACTTCTTTCTGAATCGACAGTCACTTTGCCACTGATGGTGATGAAGCTCTGGATCCTGGGAGCATAGATGGAGAAGGCGTGTCTTCCTGATACTTTGCACAGCTAGATGTTTACACATGTGAAGTGTTTTGCTTCAGCTGTGGAATGTTTAGGCCTCATTCCTTTTATCCAAAAAACGAGGGATTGTTCAAGGTCTAGGGGTATATTTACTAAAAACTCATGCAGTGATGTGCTGCAATTGAAGTTGATGCAAGACCCTGCGTTTCGTGAGAGGGGCAGCTCAGGACAGTGCCATATTGTGGTATCTTGCTATTGTGTTAATATTGTTCCTATGTTACCTGGTTCCTAGCTGTTAAGCCAGTGTGAGTGTTCTGGGTGGAATGTTGTTGTGATGGCCATGTTTGGAATTCTTGGGTGCCTGGTGTGAGTGCTGACAGTTGAAGATGGGGCTATGCTGCAGGGAGGTTGCTCCTGGTGGGGCTGTTCTACAGGATCTACACAACTTGTGATAACAACATAATAAATCTACTTGAAAATTCACCTTGGCCATGGAATTCATTAGTATTACACATATCTACTAAGTTATGGCGCTGTCTGGCTCTTTCCCGTACGCGGGTGTACATGCAAGCTGTTGAGTGCCATACACACACATACTCTTGCATGCACTATGGTGCAAAGGTATCTGCATCATGCCTAGCATAGGATTTTTAAATGAAGGCTAAATACTATGCCAAGTCAAACTTTCCCACTTCGGATGTGTGCAGCACACATGAAAGTTGAAAACGTTTGGAGAAATAAAAACCTTTCTTCTATTTAACATCTACCTCAAACAGGTAGTATTTTTTGGTGCAAAGCACTATCTACCATAGTTAATAGATTGGAATTTGCGTCAAAAATCATTGGTGGCTGCATGGGAATGCCCATAACCTCCCTGATAGAACTCCCACTTGACCTATGGCGCTCCTTTACATTACTTTCACAAATCTTTCCAACGTAAATCAAGTTTTGCACTGGACAATAAATTCTAAATACACATTTTGCACTGGGTTGCATCACTTTTGTGAAACAAACCCAGGGTAAAATGATAGTAAACCTGCCCCCTAATATTGCCAGCATCAATGAATATGCCAAGCAGTCTGCAAATATGGCATATCTAGAAGAACAATAGTTAGAGCGTAATCTGGGCAAGGGTATATCGGTGTTATGTGGCTCAATTAGGCTCTGGTCTCTCTCTCAAAGTTCAGCAACATACATTCTCTTCTGGTGGATCTAATTTGTTGAGCCCTAGTGAAATTACAGGGCCCAGTGTGAGATGGTAGGCTGGCGGCCCCAGAATTTGAGGCCTATGACATAGCGACCCTGAGGCAGTAGGTAGCCAGATGGCTGGACACAGCGTTGAGGGTGAACCACATGGGAAGGGTGGCATACAAATGCTGCCCTGGTTGCAACAGTTCATACTGGAGCCTCGGGGTCTCAGGGTGGAGCCTAGTGCTCTGCAGGAGGTGGCCAGATAATTCTGGATGCGATATTTATAGTGAGCAGGAGTGGCTATTCCATACTCCCCAGCTGTGTCCATTAGCTGGCTCACAGTCACAGCCCATTTGCCAAAAGGTGCTGGCACTAGACTGGGGATGTGGGTGGATCAGGGCCTGCTGTTTGTGAGGGATTTTTACGATGGCAGGAGTCTGCGTCCCTTCAAGGACCTGCAGCTAGGGTATGATATGTTGGGGCCATTTTCTGTTGTATCGTGCACTGGCTGCACTCCTGCAATGGCGATGGGTTCAGGAGGAACCCGTGACTCTGCACAACTTTTGGTAGGCACAGGGCTGTCACAACCCTCTATACCGGCCTGCGGCCAGATACACACACCTCCCTTACCACCCTTACAGCTACTTGGGTGACTGATACAAACCAATCTTATCATGGATGCTGATTGGGGTAGGATACACAAAGGAATGCCCCAGGACTCCAGGAAGGCGTGGTTTAAATTGGTGAACTATTATTGCTTGCACAGGGCCTACCTAACACATGACAGAATCAGTAGGTACTATCCTGGAGCGGCATTGATTTGTCCTAGGGGAGAACTGTTGAACCCAGACATGATACATAACATATGGTACGGGGTTGCCCTCGCCTAGGGGACATCTGGAGGGAGATGGTGGCATTGATATCAGAGATGAAAGATTTGCCCTCCCCGTAGGACCAGTGCCCTGTCTCCTGGATTTGTTCCCAAAGCCTGGTAAGAATAAAGTCACTTCTAAGTCCATGGATCTGGTGCTCATATTGGTGAAACAACAGATCACTATCCACTGGAAACACACAAAAGGCCCCCAGGTAGTTAGATGGAAGTGGGAATTGCAGAAGTGGGCTGATTATGAGGGAGCTAATCTTCTCTGTGAGGCTAAGAGAGGCCATTGCCAAATGGACGTGGCACATGCATTGGACGCGTTAGTGGAGGAATTGCGTGCAGATGTTGAGGGCTCTGAGTACCGGTTCCAAACCCTCGCAGGATGGATGACACTTAAACCCCCCATGGGCCTCCACGTCGGCAACCTGTACATGGCGTTAACTAGCCCTACAGGGGGTGTGAATGGGAGGTAACACTGCCTCCCATTGAAGGGCTCTATTGAAATGCTTGCATGTGGACCTATCGAAGAGGTGGCGGCTGAGTTATGGGTTGAGATTAGGTTATTCATGAATTACTTGTTCAATGGGCTGTGCTGATGGGTGCATTCACTTATTAGCCTGATGCCTGGTATGACGATTCTCCTTCCTCCTCAGGTGAGGGGTTTATGCATGTTATTCAGTAGTATAACGGAGATATGAGTAATGTATGTGTTCCAAACATTAAAAAAAACTGAAAATAAATCTAGAAGAACAATGCTTTCTGTATTGAAAAGTTGTAATCTGAAACCCAAGCCAATCTGGTCCTTTCCTTTTCTTTTCATTAGGGGGACACCGGCGGCCCATTGGTATGCACCATCGGTGGGTTAACAAAGCTGGTAGGAATACTAAGCTGGAATATGGGCTGCAGCACGGACGGCCTTGGCGTGTACACCAACGTCTCAGCCTTTTCCCAGTGGATTGAAGACACGAAAACGAATAATAAAAATTGAGTCCCTATGGGTCGTGCTGAGGTTACCCAGCTACATACCTACATTTGTCCTTGTTGCAACCTCATTATACAAAACGCTGATTATTTCTGGTGACTGCACCAATGCAAATTAATCTGATCTATCTTTACCTTGGCCAGGAGCACATCCTTTTGTCTATTGGGTGGCATCACCCATTCATTGGTGAATATTGTGGGAGCTTCCAGATAATACTTGATGGAGGCATTACCCAATCTCTTTATTCCTGCCTTATAGTTCCAAACTCTATGAGCATCTTCCAAGAGGAAGGAAAATAGCACGTTGGTTAAGCTGAAAAGGCTTCATCAGTTCTAACACTTTAGATGGTCAGTGCATTTTCCACTAACTTGCTTCTCTCATGTTTAACCCCTTCCACACTCATGACGAGCTGGGCTCGTCATGGTGTAGCCTCCTCGCACACTGATGACGAGCCCAGCTCGTCATGAAATCATGTAAATCTGAAAAGTTCAGCACCGGGGGGGAATTGCTGCAGCGGCGATGGTGTTAAGGTGTCTTTTTAGAAAGTCCCAGATGACTTCTTAACAACAATACTTTTGTTTTAGGAATAATTTAATCACTAGGTTTGCCACAAGGGAATTAATCAACATGGAGATATATAGAAGTATTGACTCCTATTCCATAAGGAGGTAGTAGAAATGTGTAGAAATGAGATTACTTATAACCTTGGAGATGTCATCAATTCTGCAACCCTGCTTTCAAGCTTTATTAGGATGAACACAAACATCGAAGGAATATTCACAAAGTAACAGTCCAAAACCAAAGCAGCCAGGATGGGTTGGTTTGACAAACAATGCACCACGTCCCTTCGCGACCTTAAAAAGGCACTAAGTAATAAACCTCGCAATAGTTTTAACATCAAATTATTGCGTGCTAATTACAAGGTGGCCCTTTCCAACAGGAAAAAAGGTCCTGCAAGAAGAAGCATGGCATAATCTAAACGTAGCAGCTGAAACACAAAACAGTAAACTTTACTGGGAAACTATTAACAGCTCCTTTTTAAATACAGATGGCACCCCGGAATTAACATCTTATGTAGCTTGCAATGCATGGATAGAACATTACACTAACATTTTCAATCCTGAGGGAAGGCCTTAGAAACCCCGGCCCATGAGGATTCTGCTTGGTCACCCTTACCATTGGGAATAAGTCTGGATGAGGTCTACGAAGGCCTGTCCAATAGTAAAGGAGGAAAGGCTCCGGGTCCAGACGGAGTACCTATAGACCTACTTAAAACTGAAATGAATCTGTGGGTGCCTATTTTAGTGAGGGGTTTCAATGCAGCAGCAGAGGGCCGCCTTCCACCATCTGGGGCCAGTCGGTCATCATACCACTATTCAAGAAAGGCAGTAAATCGGAGGCGTGCAGTTATCGTCCTATTTCTTTGTTGGATGCATCAGTCAAGGTAATGAGTCGTATTATGCTGAAGAGACTGGAAACCTGGGCAAATGACATGAATATTTTAACCAAGGTTCAATACGGCTTCAGGAAAGGCATGGGGACACTAGAACAATGTGTAAATCTAGATCGCTTAATTAACAAATGTACAGAAGTCAAAAAAGGCAGCTTGTTTCTTTGCTTCGCGGACCTGAGCAGCGCGTTTGATTTGGTTGACCACTCTATATTATGGCAGGTTCTGATAGAACTGGGTGCACCCAAAGAGATTGTATATTTCCTGGCTAGGCTTTACGAGAGGCTGTCATGCAAGGTGCGTTATGGTTCCCTAGGCGAATGTACCCCTTTCTTTAAAGTTTCAAGAGGCATTCGCCAGGGCTGCGTACTGGCCCCCCTTTTTTTTCTCTTTTTATCAACCAAATTGATTCCATTCTGTGCCAGATTCCCGCAGATGCACCATCGATAGGAGGAAAACCGGTCCCAATTTTATTGTATGCGGACGATGCTGTGTTATTGTCCCGCACACAGATTGGTTTACAGCGTCTTATCGACAGATTTATGTTGTTTATTGAAAGTAGGAGACTACTAGTAAACAAATCTAAAACCTTTGTAATGTCTTGTGGGACGAAAGCAAAGAAAGCTAATTCCAGTTTCTTCATAGAAAAAGTCAAGATGACACAAGTTAAAACCTTTTGCTATTTGGGCATTACCTATGCAAGCAACAGGATGTGGCAATCTGAGTTCGATAACATTAGTTTAAAAATGGTGAGGTCCACCAACAGTATTTTTAAATTTTCCTCCAAACTTGGGGTGAGGAGTATCAAAGACATGATGAACATTTATAATGTAAGATGTATCACATCAGCGCTGTATGGTGCGGGGGTGTGGGGACATTGTGTTGGTCCAACTGTGCAGAGAGATGAAAATAAGTTCCTCAGAAAGTTGCTGTGTGTACCGTCTTCAGCATCTGTAGAACTGATTCACGAAGAAGTCGGAATCAATCGCATCTCGGATCTAGCAGCATTGCGTCCCCTGCTGCTATGGCGCTCAATCTGGGCCAAGTCTGAAACACAATTTACCCAGGAGATAATTCTCGATTGCCTCAGGTTGGACCACTCCTCACGTATTAAGTGGCTTAAGTACATACACCATTGGTATCACCTTCTATTTCAGTTTGATATATTTCTTGACCCCAAATCTGTTGTTTCCATCCCCAAAAAAGACATAAAACTAAGGTTTTTAAACTATAAAAAGGAGTGTCACGAGAGGGGTTGTCCGGAACGTTACAATCTGTGATATTTTACCGGGATTGCAATCGAAATACCGGTTTCCAACCTTACCTTTCTGGTGTCACTCGTAATTCTCACCGGTTTGTTTTAACACGCTTAAGGTTGGGAATCGTACACCATCTTGTTGCATTCCCTGTAATGAAAGCCAGATCTGATACCGTATGCCCTTGCGATAATATTTCACGTCAGAGCTGCTGCCATTTTTTATTGTTCTGCAAATTTTATCATCCTTTTAGGGTACTATATCTAAAACCCATCTTTTTAAAAAATAATGTTCGTTCTACGAAGAATGCTTTACAGCTATTATGCTCTTTAAAGGATCTGGATATCTGTTTTTTCGTAGCGTCATATATACTAAAATGTACAGCTGCCAGGAAAGCCATAGTCATTTGATACATTTGATCGTGTTTTGTTATTAACTTTGGCTTCCTGTCTGTAGATTTGTTTGTATATCTGTATGAACTATAAATGAATTTAGTTTGTATTAGGCAACAGACCGTGTATCATCCAAATCCTAATTTTTACCGGTCTAATCATGTTTTTAGAATATTACATATTATGTTTTTGATGGTTTTTAGATCTTGCAATTTTTGATGAAATTTTAGGAATTAATGTAACATATGTAAACTTGTTCTGCTTGTATGGTTTGTTTTACAAATCGAATAAAAGCTTTTGAACTGAACTGACTCCTATTCCAAACAGATACCGTCCATATTTGAGCTACACCTCAGCTCCTCACGACATATTTAACCTAATTTCCTACTGACCTCATTGATTTGTGATTGGGGTGATCATCTTTGCTGATGGCAACCAGGGCTTTGACGGGCACTGCAATACTAGGTGTTTTCATTGCTCATAGATCAGAGGATATTAGTAGATGGCAGATATTTCAGAAATTCTTTAAAAGTAACATAAAGATCAGTGGCTAAAACCTACAAGAGCTCTCACGTGTACCACATGCCCATTACTCACTGTAACATATATTACCCTCAGCAGTACTGAAAATGTGCTTCACTTCATAGTTGCCACCCACCTTTACTTTATATAGAGGTCAGAACTGCAACCAAGTCAACTTCAATAACCTTTGCCAAGTTGCAATAAACCAATCAAGTTATGTGGGCTGGGATACTGTTGAAATGATACCCAACAACTTCCAACTTCCTTCGGGGGTCTACTACATCAAAGTGCCCCCAGAAAACATCGGAAAGATCCCTAATATTCAGAAAAACGGTGGTACTGCTCAGTTGTTGCCAGATGATATGGGAAAATATTCCCCAAGCTTCCCCTCAGCATCTTGTGTGCCACTTATGAAGTGTTTTACAAGTGTGCATAAAAATGTGTCCCCAGTCCACCGGGGAGGCAAATTATAAAGGCGTGGGTTCCTGTGAATTTCTTCTACCTAGTACTTTCTCGACATACGAGCGTGCCGCAGGAGGTCATGAAACATATGCATCTTTGAGCCTCTTCTAACTCTAGGAAGTATTGATGATCACAATTTACAATCACAATCAATCAATTACAGAGCAGTTCTATTACTAACAAAATTTTCCAGTCTTAACATACATCTGATTTAGTAATATACAATGTAAACAGACATGGCCACTTTGGTTACTATCTCAATCTCTCACTGGTGACGTATAATTGCCAAGTTGACTCCTTTCCAAAGCAAACTAGACACTCCAAACGACATTCAAAAGACACTGAGATCACTGAAGTGCCTTTCTTCTTTAAGGTAGGTTTAGAAAGATGGGAGATGGGGTGGGTTTCAAGAAAGACCACCAGTACCTGCTCCCACCATATCATGGTGTTTCTTCGTGCAGGTGTGAGATTTGAGTTGTGGGACGCAATAAAATATTTTGTTTCTTCCCACTTGCCCCACTCCACAGTCAATCACTTAATGCTACGTAGGCTTATTATTCTGAAGAAACAAGTGGTTTGACCAATCCCTAAATTATTTCTGATCAGCTCTGATTTCTTGTAAATGAATTCACAGAGCTTTAGCTGGAGCAAGTTCCCACAAAAAAATTTGAGAAGTAAAACTGTAATTTGAAAAGGTCTGCTAATTTTTGGGGTGAAAAATTATCATTATTCCAGTCAATATCCCAATGTGTAACATATAAAAATATTTTGTATGTCGCCTTTGTATACATTAAAATGGAAACAGGCACCACAAGCTTAAATTGTGTCTGAAAGTGACTGTGTCCTTATTCATCGATATTATTTTTACACCTAATAATAATAATCTTTCTTTTGCTGCTAAATGACTTTTCAACAAGCATTGGCAAAGACACTAAATTTATTTTTTCTTAAAAGAACAATGTAGTTATAGTTTAACAACTTTGTTTTTTACTCCGAGCTGTCCTAGAAAGAACATCCAATACTAAAGCAACATCCACAACAATATGAAGCTGGAAGTTGGGACCCTGTGCTAAACAGACTGCATTAGTAGAGTGAATCTGCATGCTCAAAGGTTACAAAATGGAGGTAGAAAATTAAGATTGCTTTGTAAGTGGTAAAATTAAAAGACATACACAACAAAATATTAGTAGATTCTTTCGACACATGCTCACTATTTTAGTGGTATATTTAAAAGTCTATGTGCAGAGACGTCTTTATTTTGTGAACAAAGCCTGTAAATCCATCTATATGTTATTTGACTGCACATTTTGAAAACACAAGGGTGATTAGTCAATAGCACTGTGTGTTTATGAAAGTTCTAGTATAGCCAAACAGCCAAAACTTCCTAAACCAAAAAACTATAAACTAGCAATTCAAATGTTGGTGTCAGCAAAGTAAAAACATCATAGAACATAGAAGCAACACGTCATCTCGCATCTTCAGTTTAGCAAAAGGACCACGTAGGCACAATCTCCAAAACATAGTGGGAGAACAAAAAAGGACAATATTACCATCTATGAAATGCCATTACCTTGATGAACAGATGATCATAGCAATGGCAAACAATGAAAAGCCATGAAAGCCAAGTGCTGAAAGGTAAAGACCCAGATCCCACTTTCTCCCTGTCTTCCCTATAGGACTTTTTGAAGAACTGATTACACAAGCCCTTCCAGATAGTTGAAGCTGCCTACAGCAGGCCTTAAAAGTGGTTCTGATGGGCGTGGCCAAGATGGCGACCTGAAAAGATGTGGCTGGCAGAGGCTCCCCGCCACGACCCTTCGCCCGTGGACCCACTGCACACAAAGCCCCCATTATCACATAGAAAATTAAGGCACTCTATGTGGGGAAGCCACGGCAACAGAAAGTGTGAGGTTTAGCGTACTCGCTGGCCCATACCACACTCGCGGGTGGTCCTGCGGACGACCCGGCGCTGCCTAGAAGATGGCACCCGGGTGGTGATCTAAGGCAAATGTGGCAGTCGACTGTCGCAACTTGAGAACCGGCTGGGAGAAGCCCATGCCCTGAGAGACGCCCGCACCGCGACGGTGAAGCACAGCGAGTGCCATCAGCGGTAGGAGAAGGTTGAGTCATGGTGGGGGCCGTTGCGTGCCCATCCGCACAGCGCTGCCTGAAAATTGAGGCCCTGGATTGTGGCCTTGCCGCGTGATTGCCGGACTCGAGAGCTGCCGAAGCGAGGTGGAGTCAGCCGTGGTCCCCTACTGAGGCTCACTGTTGCAGAGTGGACAACAACGGGGGCGAGAGTGGCGCAGCAACCCCCAGATAAGAGCAGTTCAGAAGGTGAGTGGTCCACCAAATGAGGGCCGGAAGAGTGAGCACGGCCCCCCAGCCAGGTCGCGCCAGCTCGGGCCAGCTTTACGACGCTGCCTGGAAATCGAGGCCCTGGCTTGTGGCCTACCCGGGTGGTCACCGGACTGTGGAACATGCACCCTGGGAGACTCCCGCACCGTGAAGGCAAAGAACAGTGAGTGCTATCGGTGGCGGGGGTGGTGCGTGCAGCTCACCTGTGGTGGGGCCGCCTTCACAGCAACGCCTGGAAACTGAGGCCTTGGAGTGTGGCCTAGCTGTGGGATCACCAGACAGAGGAACTGCCAGAGCGGGTGGAATCAGCGGCGATTCCCCACAGTGACCATTGCTGCAGGGCAGAAAAAGCAATGGGGGTGAGAGGCGCGCAAAGCCCTCCAGACCAGAGGGGGCCCAGACAGCACACATCAGAGGGACAGCTTGGCACCCAACTGGAGCAAGACAGAGGCGGTCAGTAACACAACCGCGGGGGCCCCAGAGGGCCCGATTATTGGGAGCCCACAAGTACAGCGTTGTTGTGGTGAGAGATACCGGACCAGCGTTGGGGGAGCCCAGAGTGGTGATGCATGAAGGCCTCTGCATACGGCTCACAGAAGCTTTGAGAGCACAAGCCCCCAGACCAGGCGAGCAGAAGAGACTGTGAGGGTGCGTTGCTGGGGTCCAGAGGGACTCCAGCATACAGGCTGGGCGGAAGGGTGCGCACCTATGTCAGGGGTCGTAGCGGCGACTCAGCAGCGGTGACACAGTGGGCCGAGAGAAGCTAGGGTCTGCCGTGCCGGCCCTGAGCAAGCTAGAAGCGGGGCCTGATCCCGAATGGGGCGAGACATAACAGGGGCGCAAGAGCGGCGACAGGTGACAGATCATGGCCAGTACAAGGAAGAAGGGGGAGCGCACGCTCGCAGACATGCTCAGTAAAGGCTCGCCTAAGGGGGACAGAGGGCCTTCCTCCCCAGTAATGGCGAAGCAACACACTGAAACAGGCGATTGTGAGGTGCCTATCACAAAATCTTTTTTGGAGACTTTGTTCAACTCCCTACAGATAGACTTCCAAACGGTAAAGCAGGAGGTAACTGGGGAGGTCCGGGAGATTCGCCGGGAAGTAGACGGCCTGGGTGAGAGAGTGGCGGCCATTGAAGAAGCGGACCAAGCCAGAAGCGAGGAGGTTGAACAGCTCCAACAGGAACTCATCCGCCTCAAGGATCAGCAAGTGGACCTGCAGGCACCTGCGGCAGATTTACAAAACAGATCCAGACGTAACAACATTAGGGGCCGAGGCGTCTCCACTTGGAAGAAGGAGTGAATATTACTGGATATCTGAAGGGCCTGTTTTGAGATATTCTAGGGGAAGCTGCAGACTTCGACATTTGATTGACAGAGCTCACAGGGTGGGGTTGGCGCGGCGGGCGCCCGCACCCCCCGTGTTCTGGCCTTTCTACCAGACTTTCCGCTAAAAGAAAAGATCCTTCAGGAAGCACGACAGAAGCAACCTCTTCAATATCAGGGCCAGCCAGTGGCATTATACCAAGACCTGTCAGAAAACACGCTTCAAAAAAGGAAGGCATTCAAAGTCGCCACAGACTTCTTACGTGACAAAGGGATCCCACACTCATGGAGCCATCCCTTTCGTCTGATATTCAAATGGAATGGTACCCTACACCAGCTGCGATCACTTCCGGACACTTGTGGCCTGCTGGGCATTGAGCAGACGGGAGGGCCCGCGTCACCAAGGCCATCCCAGCGATATACATGGGGAGGTTGGCAAAGGTTCGATCGCAGGCGTTCTCCGACCATGGATCTGAAGCCAGACTCGAAAACCGTATTGCAGGAGAGGGCCGCCCTAGCCATCCAGGAGTTATCCAGGGACACATCACCGACGGATTGATTTGTTCAGGAGATGGGGAATCTTTAGCACTTCTGCAATGCAGAGTTCGGGGGAGGGCGGGGGCCGTAGAGGTTGTCACGGTTGCTCGCTCCCCCAGGTAAATACACCACAGGCCTGTGATGCGGACTTCCAGACCTGGAACTATGATCACATGTTGGGGTATTGGTATTGGGGTTAGGGAGGAGGGTGGAGGATTAGGGTATAGGAGTTTAGGTCAGAGGAGGGGGGAGGAGGGGGAGGGAGCTGAGGGGCTGAAAGGTGGTTCTGTTGGGGAAGAGGAGGAGGGGGAGGGGTTTGGTGGAGGGGGAGGGGTGGAAAGGAGGGGAAGGTTCCGGTGTGTCGCACTTCAGAGAGGATCATGCAAGGCATCAGGAAGGGTCATACCCCCAAACATCTGTGTAGTCCAGAGTGGCAGCAACTATGGTTGACGCTACCCTGAGAGTTCTTACCCTGAACGTGAAAGGGCTTATTAACCCTATAAAGTGCGGGCCGTCACATCGTACTTGGAGAACTCGGATGCCTATATTTGTTTGCTACAAGAAACGCACCTGCTCTCTAAGGACTAGCCTAGAATGCGATCCAGAGCTTTCCCTCATCTACTTTACTCCTCCACTGCGGAGAAGAAAGCTGGGGTCACCATTCTATTTATCAGACATTTTAAAGGCCAAGTGGGGGACAGGGTCGCTGAAATTAAGGGCAGGCTCCTAGCTTATAATGTACGGGTGGGAGGCAGGTCTTTGGTTATCGGGTCAGTATACGCTCCAAACTCCAGGCAGGAGGCTTTCCTTACAGGGGCTCCGTCCGATGTCCTTGCTTATCAGTCACAATATACCCTGGTGGGCAGTGATCTTAATCTTGTGATGGACCAAGACAGAGATAGATCGGGCCGTGGTTATGGTGCCACAGGGGCGATTTCCCTAGAGGGTAGGTAGTGGTTGGCCAGCAGGGGCCTTTCAGACTTATGGCGGGAGGCGCACCCGAATGATACTAGGTACAAATTCTACTCTCACGTGCACCACACGTACGCTAGGCTGGATCACTTTCTGGGGTCCCCTGATCTGGCCGACACAGTGACAGACATAGACATAGTCCCGTCTGCACTATCTGACCATGACGCAGTTACACTTAAGATGACTGTCCTTCACGCAAAACCACACAGAGGGCGATGGCGCTTACGGGAGGCCCCGTTGCAACGCAAAGGGGTCACGCAGCAACTACAAGCATGCATCGCGGAATACCTTAAACATATCGACATTGCAGACGTACCAGTGACAGCGGTATGGGGGCACTCAAGGCGGTAGTGCACGGTGACCTCATAGCAATAGCGGCAGCCAAGGCCCTAAAAAATGCACGGTCAGAAGAAAGTCACTCTCGGCGCAGGTGTCGGAACTAGTAAGGGTACACAGCCACACTGGGGCACCTAGGATCTGTGACAGCTAAAGGCTGCCAGAGCACAGCTTGCGGGCCTTGACTTAGATCGCGCGGAATACGCAGCCCTGCACCTACAACACACATATTATGTGGGCGGCGATAAAACCGGGTACCTGTTAGCGAGCAAGCTCAGAGCCTGGGTACACAGGTCTAGGATTACCGCTATTCAGGGCCAGGGCAGGCAAATGCTTCAAGAGGACGATAAAATAGCGGAAACCTTTTGGGCATTCTATGCCTCGCTCTACACTGCGGATCCATCTCTAGACTCAGAGGGGGGGACGCTTACCTCAACGAGGCAGTGGTCACAGTACTTAATAAGGCAGGTGCAACTTCCCTGGATGCACCAATACGAACGGAGGAATTGGTCTCCGCCATAGCGGGCCTCAAGCCTCTGAAAGCACCAGGGCCAGACGGCTTCTCCGCTGGCTTTTACAAGGCCTTCTGCCCTTTGTTAGCGCCACTCCTCACCAGGCTATTTAATTCCTTTCAACTGGCGGGCCTAATCCCCCCAACATGCTCGCTGACGATATCATAGTACTGCCCAAACCTGGCAAAGACGCCACACAATGCGAAGCCTACAGGCCTATATCCTTGCTCAATTTAGATCTTAAACTCTTCACAGGGATTCTGGCGGCGAGGCTGGGGCCGTGCTTACCGGGTATCATAGAGCCCCACCAGTTGGGTTTCATCCCCAATAGGCAGGGCACTGACAATACCAAGCATATTTTACATGTCAATCAATCAATCAATCAAAGACATTTATAGAGCGCACTACTTACCCGTAGGGTCTCAAGGCGCTTGGGGGGGGGGGGGGGGGTGCCGTTACTGCTCGAACAGCCAGGTCTTCAGCTTCTTCCTGAAGGAGAGGTGGTCTTGGGTCAGGCGCAGGTCGGTCGGGAGGGAGTTCCAGGTCTTGGCGGCCAGGTAGGAGAAGGACCTTCCTCCTGTTGTCGCTCTTCGGATGCGGGGGACGGCGGCGAGGGCGTGGCTGGCTGATCGGAGGTGGCGTTTTGGAGCGTAGAAGTTGATTCGGTTGTTGAGGTAGCTCGGGCCTTGATCGTGTAGGGCTTTGTGTGCGTGGGTGAGGAGACGGAAGGTGATTCTTTTGTTGACGGGGAGCCAGTGCAGGTCTCTCAGATGTCCGGAGATGTGGCTGTTGCGTGGGATGTCGAGGATGAGTCTGGCTGAGGCGTTCTGGATCCGCTGGAGTCTCTTCTGGAGCTTGGCGGTGGTACCGACGTAGAGGGCGTTGCCGTAGTCCAGTCGGCTGGTGACGAGGGCCTGGGTGACTGTCTTCCTGGTCTCGGTGGGGATCCACCAGAAGATCTTCCGTAGCATGCGCAGGATGTTGAAGCACGACGAGGAGACGGCGTTGACTTGTCTGGTCATGGAGAGGGAGGAGTCCAGGATGAAGCCCAGGTTGCGTGCGTGGTCTGTCGGTTTGGGTGCGGTGCCCAGGGCGGGGGGCCGCCAGGAGTCGTCCCAGGCGGAGGGCGAGGGGCCCAGGATGAGGACCTCCGTCTTGTCTGAGTTCAGTTTCAGGCGGCTGGTCGTCATCCACTCGGCTACATCTTTCATCCCTTCGTGCAGATTGGCTCTGGCGGCGGCGGGGTCGTTGCTCAGGGACAGGATCAGCTGGGTGTCGTCGGCGTAGGAGATTATGTTGAGGTTGTGTTGGTGTGCGATGGCCGCGAGGGGGCTCATGTAGACGTTGAAGAGGGTGGGGCTCAGAGAGGATCCTTGGGGGACGCCGCAGATGACTTCGGTGGCCTCTGACTTGTACGGTGGTAGGCGGACTCTCTGAGTTCTTCCGTCGAGGAAGGAGATTATCCAATCCAGTGCCTTCTCCTGGATTCCGACGTTGCTGAGGCGATGCACTAGGGTGCGGTGGCAGACCGTGTCGAATGCCGCGGAGAGGTCTAGGAGGATGAGGGCCGCTGTGTCTCCGTTGTCCATCAGGGCTCGGATGTCGTCGGTGGCAGCGATGAGGGCGGTCTCGGTGCTGTGGTTGGCTCGGAAGCCAGACTGTGAGGGGTCGAGGGATCCATTTGTCTCGAGGAAGGCGGCCAGCTGTTTGTTGACGGTCTTCTCGATGACTTTGGCTGGAAACGGGAGGAGCGAGATGGGGCGGTAGTTCTTGAGTTCGGTGGGGTCCGCTGTGGGTTTCTTGAGTAGAGCGCTGAGTTCGGCGTGCTTCCAGCTCTCAGGGAAGGTGGCGGTGTCGAAGGAGGTGTTGATAATGTCCCGTAGGTGGGGAGCGATGATAGCGTCGGCTTTGTTGAAGACGTGGTGAGGGCAGGGGTCGGTCGGAGATCCGGAGTGGACGGAGTTCATCATGCGGATCGTGTCTTCGGTGCTGATCGGGGTCCAGGCGCGGAGGGTGGTGGTGGGTGGCGTTGCTGCGGTCGTGGCGTGCGTCGGTTGACTGCTGAAGCTGTTGTGTATGTCCGCGATCTTGTTGTGGAAGTAGGAGGCGAGGGAGTTGCAGAGGTCTTGCGATGGGGTGATGTCGTTGTTTCCTGCGCTGGGGTTGGAGAGTTCTTTCACAATGTTAAAGAGTTCCTTGCAGTTGTGTGCGTTGTTGTCCAGCCGGTCCTTGAGTGCAGTTTTCTTGGCGGTGCGGATCAGTTGGTGGTGCTTCCGGGTGGCGAGCTTGAGGGTGGTCATGTTGTTCGGAGTAGGTTCCCTTCTCCAGACTTTCTCGAGGGCTCAGCAGTTCTTCTTGGAGCTCTTGAGTTCGTCGGTGAACCATGGTGCTTTCTTGCTGCCGGGTCTGCTGGGCGGGGTCCATCGATAAGGCTCACTTCAACAACTCCGACGCTGCTCTCCTCTCTGTTGACGCTGAGAAAGCGTTCAACAGGGTGGATTGGGACTTTTTGGATAAGACTCTAGCGCGCTTCGGTATCGGGGAGCGCTTCCGGGCATGGGTCGCCAGTAGCTACGACACACCCCAGCAGCGATTCGCATCAATGGCATTGGCTCGCAACCCTTTGCGCAAAGAATAAGGGAAAACCCGGATATAACTGGTATCACTTTCGGAGGGGAGCCACATACCATCAGCCAGAGATCTTCAAACTTTTGTCGGCCAAGCCCCCCCCCATCAAAACCTTTTAACACATCGAGCCCCCCCCCCCCCCCCGCCGCCACCACCACCTGACAAAAGAGTTCTGGAAGCTGGTACTCTGCATCATTGATGGCCATTCCCTCCTGCAGAGCCCAGGTCGTATAGGGCAAATAATATTAAGTAAAGTAAGAGTGTTTAGTAAACTGAATTTTTTGTAGTGCATGTGCTTATTCTAAAGTTCAAATGTAAAGTCTCTAAGAAAAAAATTTGCACAAAAAAATTACATTGGTGCTTTATTTTTCACATAAAACACAACATTTAGGATAGATTAGCGAAAACACTCCCAAAACACAGGTGTGGGACTGCATGTTTTTCTCCACAGAGACAATGTGTGGGTGGATTTTTGCTTCTGCCATCCTTAGGTTGTGCTCCACTTCCAGTCTTGAGCAGTGCCTGGAAACGGGAGTGTTCACAAAATGTTGTAATATATTTTTTGCAGTTTTATATAGCGTGAACATGACCCAACGGTATTGGAGCACTTTACAGGAGCATCTTTTACATTACACAACCACACATTCATTTTTTGTAAGCACAGGGAGATTAAGTGATTTGCCCAGAATCACAGTATGTTGAGCAGACATCAAGAATTTAACCTGGTTTCCCAGCTCTACAGTCATCAGCTCTGGCTGTTGTGCCACATCCTTGCCCCTAAACAAGATATCAGAAAAAGAAGTTCCACAAAATATGCTTTCTGACACAATTGAAAAATCCATGATTATTTGGAGTATGGCCAGGTGTTGCCATGTCAGTAGGAGGCCAGCCACAGTTTTTCCAAGAAGGCCTAGGGGACATTCACATCATACACATATGATACAAGTGATTCAAGAGGATATATACATCTTTATTCTCTAGCAGCATCAAGAGTCAATTTGTTAGCATAGTTGGCTTATAAAGGAGATCACCTTCCAAAGCTTCAGAAATAGCTGCACAAGAAAACATTTGCATTTGGTCTACGAAAGAAGTGAGGACAGATGGTGGGCATACTTCACAATATTTGTTATATTAGGCTTGTGGACTCAGCTCTAGGGATTGGAACATGTTAAACAAGCACCAGCGACTTTAATCAAGGTCAAATTCTTTTTCGTAGGTCACTGGTAAATTAAGTGATTTTGACCAGGATCACAAGACGTTGAGCAGATACCAGGGCTCGAACCCGGTCCCCAGAACCAAAGTCAGCACCCATGGCATTAAGGCCAAATCCGCTCCTCCTTGAAACATCCAATGTTCCCACTAGTAGTGGGATGAAGGGGAAAGGAGCGATGCTTTAAAATAATAATACAAAAAGCTCTTCACTCTTACCTGATAGAGAATGGAATCTTCAGGAAGGATACAACTGTTGTAAATTCCTTGCAGTGAAACTTACTTCTGACGTGGGAAGCAACATGGGACGCAACTAGACCCGAACTTCGGGGGGTGGGGGCTAACCCCGATTGCTCACGTGAGAGGGACAGGTGAGTGAAGTGTTGCATGAGCAGGGTTAGTAGTGTGCTCGTGTGACTGCAGGGTGAGGTACAGGGTAAACAACGCAAGAGCATTGTGAGTGCAGAGTGATCGCTGTGAGTGCAGAGTGATCACTGTGAGTGCAAAGTGATCACTGTGAGTGTAAAGTGTCCGGTGTGCTGATGTGACCGCAGGGTATGTGGAGGGAAAACGGTGTAAGTTTATGGTGAGTGGCATAAATGCAGTGTGGTCACTGTGAGTTCAGGGTGAGCGGGTGGGTTGAGTGCATAGTGATCAATGTGAAAACATTGTGATCCTTGTGAGTGCAGAGTGAGTGTGAAAGTGAAGGGCAAGAATGAGGAGTGAGTTATTTGAATGCCGGGTGCATTCCCTGACACAGTTGAAGTTATTCAGCATGTTATTGAGGCCCGGCATAGGATTTCAGATAGAAGTTAAACTATTGCTTTTATGACATTATTCAGGGTCCAGGGATCGAGGGTGGAGGAAGTAAATATTGTACTCATCCTGCAACAAACTTACAGTCTTGTGATTAGGGTTGACAGCTCATTATATTGATGTCCCAGACAGTACAAAAGTAAGCAGTCCCCTAAAGCCTATTTTTAGCACTTATCTGTGCATACTTGGAAAAGCAAAAATGAATAGAAAGCATTTTTGATTGTGTTCTAAGGTTGCCTGAATGATCTGAGACATAATTAAAGGGAACAAAGATTAAAACATCACATTACAAATGAAGACATACTATGTTATTTATAAGCCCCTCCCCTTTTGTGTGTGTCAGCCTGGGCTGAGACAACTTCCTGGGCACGCTCACAGACAGTTTTGGAGCTGCCAGCAGCACCCGAGTACTTCACAGGTCTTTAAAAGACCATTTACGGGTTAACGAGGCTTTGTTCTTATTTTACCCCGTCTTAGAGCCCCTGCAGCTCCACTCTGCCTATTGCCGGAAGAATTATCCCCCCCCCCCCACCTGGAAATTGTTGCACCACTGACCTTTAAAGACCTGCGATTTCAGACACTCAGCTGAGCCCCCAGCAGCTGGAGCTTCAGCAACCCAGGCTGAGATGCACAACTCGACCCTGGAAGACACAATAGAAGGTGAAGTGGTGGGGTGAAGTGCACGGCCCCCCAGGGGGGTGCGCCCCACAGTTTAAAGATCTATGCTATACGCCAATGACATTTTGGCGGCTTTAGACAACCCCACACGGTCCATGCCAGGTTTTCTGGCTGAAATGGAGGCCTTCGGGAAGGTGTTGGGGGTCAAAATGAACATAGGGAATTCCATGATCCTCCCGTTGGGCTGTAATGCCCGTAAGTTCGCTGGCAGCCTCAGGACTTTCGGGGGATTGTCCTCGCACATGTTGCTTCCGTATTTGGGTATCACCCTGACACCGAGCACAACGCAGACGGTCGATCAGAACTAAACTGTTTTGTTTGCCCAAATTCAAGGAGACCCGAAGAGATGGCGGCAACAACCGCTCTCCTTGCTGGGGCGGGTTGCGGCGGTTAAATGTCCTTGCTACCCAAGGTCCTCTATGTGTTCCAAACCTTTCCGGTGACTCCATCGATAGGAATGCTACAAGATGCAATACAGCAGTTCGTATGGTCTGGGAAGCGCCTCCGGATCAGTAGAGACCTGGCTCGAAGCACTCCACTTGAGGGGGGTTTGGGAATTCCTGACCTATTGAGGTACTTCCAGGCTACGCAACTCCACTATCTCCTGGAATGGAATTGCCCAGAGTCAGAAAAGAGGTGGCTTTTCCAGGACAGAGCGATGGCCCAAATGTCGCTCTGGAATGTCCCCTTTTTGAAGCACTCAGATAGACTGACATACCTTAAGAAGTTGCCCATCACCCGCTCGATACTCAAAGTATCGGAAGCGGTGGCAGTCAGCAGGGGCCCACCACTTTCCCCTCGCCTATTACGCCGCTTTTCGACAACCCTGCATTTCTCTCGGGAATGGAGCCACAGGCATTTGGCCAGTGGAGGAACTCTGATTGCAGGTCCGTGGTACACATGTTGGACATAGATGGCTTTATCCAGCTTGATGCCCTAATAGAGATGTATACTCTAACGGCACCACGGTGATACCAATATTTCCAGATTAGACCTTGGCTGACACAAGTGGACATGTGGCCATTAGAGGGCCGGGGTCTCACGACCTTTGAGAAATGGCTCATCACGAAAACAACGGACAGACAAGCGATCACGGACCTCTATAAAATGATCAGCCCACCCCCATCGCGCTCTGCTTGTCAGAGAAAATGGGAATCTGAGCTTGGGAGAACCCTTACAGACAAATAATGGCACAATCTATATCATAGGGCCCACCACATCGCCAGGAACACAGCAAGTAGGGCGACTAGGTTAGGATTGCGTCTTACTGGTACTTGACGCCGGCTCGGCTGCATAAGGGTAATCCGAACCGCAGCCCCACATGCTGGAGGGGGTGCGGCAAGATAGGGACCCTGACTCATCTGCTGTGGGAATGCGAGGAGGTGACAGACTACTGGCAGGTAGTTCTGGATGATGTAAACACACACTTCGATACGGAGATTCCCCGTTTCCCCGCCTACACACTACTAGGTCTCCCAAATGGACTTATGGACTTACATTTCCACTAAAATCGATTAGGGGGAAACAAATGGGGTTAGCAGTTGGGGTGGCGGCGCAGCATATTCTCTCGCTTTGGGGCACCACGAGAAGACCTACATACACAGGCTGGCTACATAGACTCTAGTATATATTGGGCATGGAGCAGATTCAGGAAATTCTCACACAGGCCACCGAATCATTTAACACCATCTGACAGCCCTTACTTACTTTGCTAGCCGGGGAATTTAACAAACTTACTTGCCCAAGATACCTTAGATTGCTACGCTCACTGACGCATCTTCCAAGGGGGCCACATCCAACTGATAGGGACAACGGCGGCAAGCAATCTGTGCGATCCCAAGGGGAGAAGAAGCAACACACCGGAGGGGGGGATAACGTAGGGGGAGTTGGGGGTTGCGGAGGAGGGGGGGTTGGTTATGTTATTTGGTGCTTGGGTGCTCAGATTGTTGAAGACTACCCACAACATGCTCTCATGGACACATTACGCCCTCACGCAGCCCGCGCTAGTATACTTTTGTTGCTTGGGAGAGGTAAGGCAATTGAATCTGGGAGTTGGATCAGATATCGTGTTCATTGTATTGTAATATGCCTAATGCACCTGAAAATGTATAAAACAAATATAAACAACAAAAAAAGTGGTGCTGACATCATTCATACATAGGTAGTCAATTACGAACTAACCCCCTTTAATGCTATAGAACTGCAGACTTTGGGTCTGGGAAAACAAGTTTTACACTTAGGTCCATATGTGTTACTTTTCTGACAGGGTTCTCCTAAGCCCCCAACATTTTCCTTCATTTTAGGAGAGTTACCTAATTAGCAAGGAGTTCCTGTGGCCCTTCACCTATTTTCAGCTCCATCTTTAACCTCATGACCTCGCCAAAACCAAATCTCCTAGGAAACAGTATCAAGTCAGTGAGGTTTCTTTTCTTCCCTAGCACCTGCACTCCATCTTGATAGGATTACTTTCTTCTCCTGACCATGTTGTGTCCAGCCTATCCCTTGTCATACTTATTGTCCACCAGATCCACATAATTTCCTCTTTCTGTATGTCACAGATTGCCTGCTGCCAGCACTCCATCTGTAAAAAAATAAGTGCTGGTCCCCAAACCTTTGCTAAGAAGCCCGTGGCTGGTGCAATTGAATGTTGACATGCCAAATACTAAAGCTGCATAGTCTTGAATCCAACTCATGGCTCTTTAGTGTACCACCAGACAGGGCCGGACGGGGAAGAGAAACCAGCCGTGGTAGTTCTACTCAACAGCAGGAGTGGCAAAAACCAGCCCTCAGTGACAAAACCGGCCCCCACGGACACAAAACTGGCCCTCACCTCTCTGGCCCACCGGGGAAATGCCCTGTGCGCACTACATCCAGTCCGGCCCTGCCACCAGACACTGCCTGTCTCTTTCTCTCATTTGTCACATTTTTTCCATCTTCCATGGCATTCTTTCCCTTCGTGAGATTTTCTCTCTCTTGTGCTGGGTCAAAGTCTGGTAAGGAAAAAAAAGTGCTGGCCCCCAAAAATGAGTGCCAGTGAGCCCCACCTGCAGCCATCAGCTCAAATCCAGCCATGCCTGCTGCTCCCAGTGACTCTCTCCCCCAATCCCCAACTTTATGAAAATTGTTATAACTTGGACCCGTGGATTCAAGCAAATGGTATTATCTGTCGCAAAAATTCATTTTGAGGACATCTATAATTTTTTTTTGATAGCCTATTTTATGGAAATATCTTTTTTCCTCAATGGCATTTATTTCAATAATTTGAAATAGGACTGCCTATTTTTAATTTATCCTTGCAACCTTTGCCATATGTTGTCAATTGTTTTCGTTGTACAAGTTGTGAACACTGATGCACTAATGGGTGTTCTAGAAAAGTACAAAAATAAATAATAAATTTTTTGTCAAAGATTTCGGAGCTGCCAGGGTTTATTGGAAATTAAATAGGCCAGAGTATGAACTGGTGAGGGGGTTTTTGTACATCAATTCTTGCAAATGCCAGAAAGATTCTAAAGTGCCCACAGAAGATGCTTTTTTGTAACACGAGTTCAAACAACGAAGACTGGCCGACTGTCATTTAGGTGCCCCTTCGATGAATGCCTCCGCCCACAGTCGAGTTTTCCCCTTACCTCACAGCATGAGTGACGTAATTGGCTATGGTAGATGAAACAAAATGACACCCACCTGGGAAACAAAAGATGCACCTCAGCTCTCAAAAGCTGGATGAGATATATGCTGTCACTCTGAGTCTACGAGGAAGAAAGACTCTTAGAAGGTTGGCTGTAGCCACAGGTTAAAACACATGTAACCTCCTTCTAATCTGTTTTCTAATTATATTATGGATCTTCCCAGTTTCACTCCCTGTATTGGAGATATTCAAGCTTCCTGGCCTGAACCAGTGTGGAAAAAATAGACCTTTGGAGATGTGTCCCCTACACTATTTGCAAGCCAACAGCCTTTTCCAGGCCCGCAGTCATGGTGGGATCTCCAATGTGCAGTTAGCCATTGCGAGGCCCGCTCCACGAGTGCGGGCCTCTCATCACAACTGAAATGTTTTCGGACACATGTGCGGACGCCCTTTGTGAATCAGGCCCAATATGTCTATGTAGGGTTTCTCCTTCTCTCTCTCTCTGAACCTCATTTATATTAGGGCGGGAGACATGCAGTTCCGCCGTGGGCACAGAGTAATGTACTCCGTCCACGTGGTGGAATGGCATGCCCAATTAATAAATGTATGCCAAGCAGGCAGTCTTTTATAAAAAAAATGTTGCCAGGATCCACAGTAACAGCAGTTTCTGGCAATGCATATAAATAACTCTGGGCTACAGGGCTGTATCAGCAGGAGAGTAATTGTTTTTTCTTTACAAAAAGAAAATGCTGAAACAGAATTACCTTTTTTCCAGAATAAAACATAATGCTCCCATCCCTATAGGAGTATTATATTTTTTTCTCCCAGTCACTGGAGTCTCTATAATGGTTTTACTGTTCCTTATTGACTGGTTTTACCTGGCGGTAAGAAACAGTAAAAATGACAACATGTCCGCCCATCTAAATTGGGTGGGATGACATGTAGCCATTTCGCCGCTGGCCCCTCCTAACCAGGCCCTTTAGAGAAGTTTGGCTGTGGAAGAGACAGAGTAGTCACAACTGTTGCCAATCTTAAGGTCTACCTGCAAATAAATTTGGCGGCGACCCACTATATTGGCAGGGAGGGAACTCCATCATCATTGTGATGGAGTGCCCTCTCTGCCAATATATAAAACGGGCCCTGCATCATTTTCTGCATTGGTGCCTTAATTTCTCATGTTGAGCTGTGCACAGCAACACAATGGAAAAAGAGTCATTCACAGGAGAAACACAATCAGGAATATATTCTCTAATATGTGTCTTGCTAACGTATTCCACCAAACAGCCTTCATCTTCTCTTATCCTCCTTCCTACCACCCTTTCTAACTCTTCAACTAAAATATTGGTTGGGAGAGTGGTAACTTTTTACCTTCTATTCAGACAATTCATTAATTCTATTGAGTCATTGCAGATTAGTTTTGTCATGCTGACTGTTACATTTCTTCTATTTGTGCGGGAGTGCGGTAATTTCTGTTTTTCACCTTCTTTATGGGGCTTTAGGCCACATAAACAAGTGAAAAAGTGAGTTGAAACCTTCAGAAAGTCAGTATCGTTATTGATTAAATCATCGCGTTCTGAAGCAATTAGTCGCGCTGCGCTCTCAGTACTCCATTTATCAAAATTGAATTGTGCTTGCTGTAGTTTAATTTTCTACATCTCGCTCTGTGCCTCATTGCCTGTAAAGCTTACCGCGTTTATTTAAAAGTCAGCATTAGTGCTTCGAAGCTGATTACCGCCTGGCGCTTTAGAATCCTGGTACTTCAATTGTGTTTGGCGCTCTGTGCTCATAACGTGCACTTCTTAGCTGTGTTGTGCTCCAAGGTTGAGAGTCCTAGAGTTACGCTTTAGCAGAGGTATTGTGCTGGAATTTAGAGCCTTTGGCTGCCTGTTTACGAGCATTGTGTTGTGCCCTCGCTGCTGCTTGTAGTTTCACTTTCGCCCTCCATCTTGTGTTTTTCTCTCTCCCCTGACCCGCCTCTCTGATCCCGCCTCCCAGCTGACCCTCCCACACACGAAGAACAGTCTCTCCCCAGCCCGTACCTAGCTGTGACCGCCGGGATTCCTTCCTGAACGGTTGCTCCCTCACGCTCTCCTGCCAGATTATTTTGATTAACATCACCTGCATCGCAGCTGAAGCCCTTCGCAGCCGAGTATTCCTGACGGCGCCTGGTATCGTTATTGATTAAATCATCGCGTTCTGAAGCAATTAGTCGCGCTGCGCTCTCAGTACTCCATTTATCAAAATTGAATTGTGCTTGCTGTAGTTTAATTTTCTACATCTCGCTCTGTGCCTCATTGCCTGTAAAGCTTACCGCGTTTATTTAAAAGTCAGCATTAGCGCTTCGAAGCTGATTACCGCCTGGCGCTTTAGAATCCTGGTACTTCAATTGTGTTTGGCGCTCTGTGCTCATAACGTGCACTTCTTAGCTGTGTTGTACTCCAAGGTTGAGAGTCCTAGAGTTACGCTTTAGCAGAGGTATTGTGCTGGAATTTAGAGCCTTTGGCTGCCTGTTTACGAGCATTGTGTTGTGCCCTCGCTGCTGCTTGTAGTTTCACTTTCGCCCTCCATCTTGTGTTTTTCTCTCTCCCCTGACCCGCCTCTCTGATCCCGCCTCCCAGCTGACCCTCCCACGCTCCGCCCCCTCCATCTGCCCATTAATGCCTGATGCCCCCACGCGCAGCGTCCACGCGCTTCGGCCTCGCCGAAGGTGCGCCAAAGGTAAGCCCGTCTACGCCCGTCCGCGCCTGGACCGCGCCCAGCGCCAGACCCCCTGCCCATCGCGCTGCCCAGCCCCCCCGCGTTACCTACAATGCCGCCACCCTCCTAGCCTTTAACCCCGGTCGCGCCCCCAACTGCGTCCAAGCAGTTCCTGGACACACCAATGGACCTTTCTCATGCTACTCCTGCAAATTCAGCGGCTCCGACATTTACTCCACTACGACCACTCCACAGAATCCCGACCCCAACCACCTACAGTGCATCCTTCTCAACACCCGATCGGTCCACAGACACGCCATTGACCTATGGAATCTACTAGACACCATCTCTCCGGACGTCGCCTTCCTTACAGAAACATGGATGAACGCCTCCTCCGCCCCAGACATCACCATTGCCATCCCAGAAGATTATAAGATCACACGCAAGGACCGTACCGGCCACACAGGAGGAGGAATCGCCATCGTCCATAAGAAATCAATCCGCATCTCAACCAGCTCTGACGCTAACCTCGCCAACTCTGAACACCTTCCCTTCCAGATCCTCATCGACCCCAAGACCACACTCAGAGGCACCCTCCTCTACAGACCACCAGGACCCCGTGCAAAATTCAGTGAAGACATCACGGACTTCATCACTCCTCACGCGCTCCCCTCCAAAGACTACATCCTTCTGGGAGACCTCAATTTTCACCTTGAAAAGATCAACGACCGCAACACCACCACCCTCTTGGACAATCTAACCAACCTCGGACTTAAACAACTGGTAACATCGCCCACCCACATCGCAGGTCACACACTCGACCCCATCTTCACCTCCAGCAATCATGTCTCCTTCAGCCACACTACGGAGCTCCTCTGGACTGACCACAGCTGCGTTCACTTCACCTACAACAAACCAAAACCCACCAACAACCTCCAACCAACTCTGCAAAGAAACTGGAACAAAATCACCACAGACCAGATCTCCGCATCGCTCCTTCTAAACACCCCAGCCCACTCTTCTAACGCAAACGAAGCCGCCGCCAACCTCACCCTATGGTTATCCAACACCGCCGACACCTTAGCACCACTGAAGAAACGTCAAAACAAACCTGCCAGCAAAAAGGCCTCATGGTTTAACGATGATCTTAAGAAGTCCAAGAAACTCTGCCGCTCCCTCAAAAAGGCCTGGAAAAAAGACCCAACTACAAGCACCAAGGACGCCTTCAAAAACGCCACCCGCACTCACCACCAACTAATCCGAAAGGCCAAGAAAACAGCATTCAAGGATCGACTAGACAACAACGCCCACAAGAGCAAGGAACTTTTCAACATCGTCAAGGAATTTTCCAATCCCTCGGCCAACTCCAACGACATCACCCCCTCTCAAGCCCTCTGCGACTCCCTAGCCTCATTCTTCCACAACAAGATTGCAGACATCCACAACAGCTTCGACAGCCAACCCGGAAACCAACCCACCCTACCTTGTGCTGAACATTCTCCCCCCGTGAACACCCTTAACGACTGGAACCCAATCTCCACTGAGGACACAATCCGCCTGATGAATTCCATCCACTCAGGATCCCCCACAGACCCATGTCCTCACCACATCTTCAACAAAGCAGACTCCGTCATAGCACCACACCTCCGAGACGTCATCAACAGCTCCCTCAACTCCGCCACCTTCCCGGAAGACTGGAAACACGCTGAACTCACCGCCCTTCTGAAGAAACCCACAGCGGACCCCACCGAACTCAAAAATTACCGCCCCATCTCGCTCCTTCCATTCCCGGCCAAAGTCATCGAGAAAGCTGTCAACAACCAACTCACCGCCTTCCTCGAAGCCAACAAATCCCTCGACTCCTCACAATCTGGCTTCCGAGCAAAACACAGCACTGAGAACGCCCTCATCGCAGCAACAGACGACATTCGAACTCTACTGGACAATGGAGACACAGTCGCCCTCATCCTCCTCGACCTCTCTGCAGCATTTGACACAGTCTGCCACAGCACCCTTTTACAACGCCTCAATAACATCGGAATCCAAGGAAAAGCACTTGAATGGATCACCTCGTTCCTCACCGGAAGAACTCAGAAAGTCCGCCTCCCACCATTCAAGTCCGAGGCCACTGAAGTCATCTGTGGCGTACCACAAGGATCCTCACTCAGCCCCACCCTCTTCAACGTATACATGAGCCCCCTCGCGACCATCGCCCGCCAACACAACCTCAACATCATCTCCTACGCGGATGACACTCAACTAATCCTTTCTCTCACCAATGACCCCAGCACCGCCAAAACTAACCTACACGAAGGAATGAAAGAAGTTGCCGAATGGATGAAACAAAGCCGTCTGAAACTGAACTCAGACAAAACAGAAGTCCTCATCTTAGGTACATCCCCCTCTGCATGGGACGACTCCTGGTGGCCGGAAGCACTCGGAAAGGCACCCATCCCGACAGACCACGCACGGAACTTAGGCATCATACTGGACTCTTCACTCTCAATGAATAGACAAGTCAGCGCCGTATCCTCTTCCTGCTTCAACATTCTTCGCATGCTGAGAAAAACATTTCGCTGGATCCCCACCGAAACAAGGAAAACAGTCACCCATGCTCTGGTCACGAGCCGACTAGACTACGGAAACACCCTCTACGCAGGCATTACCACCAAACTCCAGAAGAAACTCCAACGAATCCAAAACGCCTCAGCCAGGATCATATTAGACATCCCACGCAACGAACACATCTCCGGTCACCTTAAAGACCTCCACTGGCTACCCGTCAATAAGAGGATCACTTTCCGACTGCTAACCCACGCACACAAATCACTCTACGACATCGGACCAGAATGCCTCAACTCACGACTGTCCTTCTACACCCCCTCCCGCCAACTACGCTCTTCCAGCCAAGCCCTCGCCACTGTACCTCGCATCAACAAGACCACCATGGGCGGCAGATCCTTCTCATACCTGGCTGCTAAAACATGGAACTCACTCCCCGCTTACCTTCGCCTTACCCAGAACCACCTCGCATTCAGAAAGCAGCTTAAAACGTGGATATTTGACAAGTAATCTCCCTCCCCTCTCTAAGCGCCTTGGGACCCTCTGGGTATGTAGTGCGCTATATAAATTCTCTGACTTGACTTGACTATTTACTAGTCAGTGAGATTGCCAGTAGATGTGAGTTGAGGTCTAAGACGTTCTGCTTTCTCTATTGTATGTAGGCGCCATACTGGCCATTGTTGTTATAGTGGATGTTGACAATGAAGGAGATGCGGTGATGGTCAAGTCCAACACTTGGGAAGGCTGCGTTCCTGTTTCTGTGCTTAGTCAAGGCAGGGAGAATATTGCGTCCTGAATATGGCCAGCTGTTTGTATAAGGCTAAATGCAAATTGGAAGAAGTTAAAAGCCTCTAGATAGGTATTGGAGGAATTAGGTTGCGCGTGGTTAGACATTTAGGGCATCCAGGAAGCAGTGGGTGACCTGGTGATGACCAGGATGACATCTGGGATGTCATCAAGCATGGTGTATCACATGTGGTGGTCCGTATATTAACAGGAATGAGAAAGAGAAGGTTGGTGAGGGTGAACAGTGGGTGAGGAGTGATCAGCATAAAAGCTTTGAATGTCAATGGGCAGGCGAGAGTAATAGTTGAGCCTAGCAGAAATCTGTGTAAATTGGATATGAATGAGCTAGAAACAAACATCTAAGTGAAATAGCTCTATTGATGCAGTAAATAACCAGGTATGTTACTGGGACAGTGGAATGAGCATCTAAGGGGCTGAGTTGACAAAATGGTGACCACGAAACACAGCCATTGGCGACTCGAGCACTGACAGAAGAAATGATTTAATGAAGAACTGGCCAGGAAGAGAAACAAGCTCCGCCAATCAGAACATCTGCGGAGAAACAAATACTCAACGAAAGCTAAGAAGGAATGACCTGCTCTTAAGATTGCATGCAAAAAAAACATATACCTAGCCAAAGCAACACTTTGCACTGGTTGAATTCTAAATGCATCATTACAAGGTGTTAAAAGAACCATCAGGGAAGCCTGAATTTGACTATTCTAACCAAATTGCAGAGTTCTTCGAACAGAAGATAACGACTCATATGCCATAATGAGTCCGCTCCTGGTAAAAGGATTTCTGAAGACCCAAAGCTATTTGAACAATTCCCTGAACTGAAGAGTGAAGATTGCCTGCCTGCTGGGCACATATAGATCTGTTGATTAAATCAAACTCTGGTGCTCTGGTCATTATAAGCTCATCTTTGACTACAGGTCTGGTGCTGGCTGAATTAAACAAGCATTGGCAAATTCAAAATGTCTCGCCTATGCAAGTGCTATTGGCTTCGGCAATGTCTATTGGTCATGTTGTAGAAAAGCGCCGCTGCTGTCCAGCATGCATAAAAATAATAAAAAAGCTCCACAATGCGGCCCGTGCTGGTCTCGTCTTGGCGCTTTTCTTACTTGTGGGTGGCGGCTGACAACAAAGACAACGGGAGGTAGGGTGGTAAGGAACAGAAACACTGACTTTGAGAGGGAGGGTTGGAGGCAAAGGGCAATGTGACAAAAAATGTGCTATGCTACAGCCAAGATGGCTGAATCATAGCACTTTTTGGATTGTGGGGGGTGGGTAACACAAACAACAGGAGAGAGGCTGGGATGGAATTGGAAGCACTTACAACGAGAGGAAGGGTCTGAAGTTAAAGGCAAATGGATAAAAAAGTGCTATTTCTTCTGGCAGGTTGGGGTGGCTAAGATGAAGAACAGCAGATTGGTAGATGGGAGGGAAGGAGCAACATGGACAAAGGGTGGTGGGAGGGGGCAGAAGCAACACAGACAACTAGCTGCAAGGGTATAAAGAAGCAACATGGACAAGGGGAGTGAGAGGGGGAAGAAGCAATATGAACACAGCGGGTGGGAGGGCAAAAAGCAACATGGACAACAGAGGGGTGGAAGAGGAAAAACAACATATACAAGGAATACAGAGGAAGAAGAAAAAAATTAAATGGGACCTCAATCACAGCGCAATAAGCGGACGGACAGTAATCAAGCTGAATCAATAAGTACATGGTTCATGATCCAGTAGAAAGAAAAGGAAATGAATCTGGCGCGTGCAGGTAAGAGCGGTGGGGTGTGAGGCCGGGTGGGGTGATTTTGACAGACAAGAGAAAATTAATTTTCTAAACACTGAACCAAGTAAAATATTACTTTTATATAGTTTTTAAACGCTGAACCAAATAAAATGTTACTTTGAATATAACTTCCAAACACTGAACCAAGTAAAATGTTACTTTCTCTACAGCTTGTAAACGCTGAACCAAGTAAAATGTTACTTTAATATAAATTTTAAACGCCGAAGCTTCTAAACGCTGAACCAAGAAAAATGTTACTGTGTATATAGCTTTTAAACGCTGAACCAAGTAAAATGTTACTATATAGCTTCTAAACACTGAACCATGTAAAATGTTACTTTGTATATAGCTTTCAAACGCTGAACCAAGCAAAATGTTACTATATAGCTTCTAAACACTGAACCAAGTAAAATGTTACTTTGTATATAGCTTTCAAACGCTGAACCAAGCAAAATGTTACTATATAGCTTCTAAACACTGAACCAAATAAAATGTTACTTTGTATATAGCTTTTTAACTCTGAACCAAGCAAAATGTTACTATATAGCTAATAAACACTGAACCAAGTAAAATGTTACTTTCTATATAGAGTTTGAAACACTGAATCAAGTAAAATGTTACTTTCTATATAGAGTTTGAAACACTGAATCAAGTAAAATGTTACTTTCTATATAGAGTTTGAAACACTGAACCAAGTAAAATGTTACTTTCTATATAGAGTTTGAAACACTGAATCAAGTAAAATGTTACTTTCTATATAGCTTTTAAATGCTGAACCAAGTAAAATGTTACTTTATAGCTTCTAAACACTGAACCAAGTAAAATGTTACTTTTCTATAGCTTTTAAATGCCGAACCAAATAAAATTTTACTTTTATATAGCTTTTTAAAGCTGAACCAAGTAAAATGTTACTATATAGTTTCTAAAAAAACACTGAACCAAGTAAAAAGTTACTTTTATATAGTTTTTAAACGCGAACCAAATAAAATGTTACTTTGTATATAGCTTTTTAACGCTGATCCAAGTAAATTGTTACTATATAGCTTATAAACACTAAACTAAGTAAAATGTTACTTTCTATATAGCTTTTAAACGCTGAACCAAGTAAAATGTTACTATATAGCTTCTAAACACTGAACCAAGTAAAATGTTTCTTTGTATATAGCTTTCAAACGCTGAACCAAGCAAAATGTTACTATATAGCTTCTAAACACTGAACCAAGTTAAAATGTTACTTTTATTTAATCTTTCAATGCTGAACCAAATAAAATGTTACTTTGTATACAGCTTTTTAACTCTGAACCAAGCAAAATGTTACTATATAGCTAATAAACACTGAACCAAGTAAAATGTTACTTTCCATATAGAGTTTGAAACACTGAATCAAGTAAAATGTTACTTTCTATAAAGCTTTTAAATGCTGAACCAAGTAAAATGTTACTTTATAGCTTCTAAACACTGAACCAAGTAAAATGTTACTTTTCTATAGCTTTTAAATGCCGAACCAAATAAAATGTTACTTTTATATAGCTTTTTAAAGCTGAACCAAGTAAAATGTTACTACATAGTTTCTAAAAAAACACTGAACCAAGTAAAAAGTTACTTTTATAAAGTTTTTAAACGCCGAACCAAATAAAATGTTACTTTGTATATAGCTTTTTAATGCTGATCCAAGTAAATTGTTACTATATAGCTTATAAACACTAAACTAAGTAAAATGTTACTTTCTATATAGCTTTTAAACGCTGAACCAAGTAAAATGTTACTATATAGCTTCTAAACACTGAACCAAGTAAAATATTACTTTTATATAGTTTTTAAACGCTGAACCAAATAAAATGTTACTTTGAATATAACTTCCAAACACTGAACCAAGTAAAATGTTACTTTCTCTACAGCTTGTAAACGCTGAACCAAGTAAAATGTTACTTTAATATAAATTTTAAACGCCAAAGCTTCTAAACGCTGAACCAAGTAAAATGTTACTGTGTATATAGCTTTTAAACGCTGAACCAAGTAAAAGGTTCCTTTCGATATAGCGTTTTTTGAGCTGATTTTTTTAAATGTAAAGGTCGGATATCAGGTAACACCCGAGGGGCCCTTCATGGGCCTCACTTGACCTTGATACTCCCGGGCGGGCTTGGGTCTCTGCTGCTCCACCGAGGGCATCTCCACTGGTTTACCGGCGGCCCGGCGCTCGCAGAGTACAGTGGGTGCATCATCCGCCATGTCCTGGACACAGGTGTCCTTCCTTCATTTTCACAAGGACCCACACCGTGTAAATGAAAGAGGGACAAGGGGGCTACCTAAAGGCTTCTGGGTAATGCAACATCCGATTTATGAGCACAAATGAGCCCAACAGAGCTTGGCCCTACAGCAGGCCCTGACTGTGTGTAATATCTGCAGTGTCTATGTGCACAATGTAATGCATCCAGTTTGTCTGTACGGTGTGTGATGTCCCCAGTGTGCACTAAGTGTAATATCTGTAGTGCTTATATGCACAGTGTAATGCATGCAATGTGTCTTTACAGTGTGTGATGTCCCAGATGTGCACTGTGTGTAATATCTGCGGTGTTTATGTGCACAATGTAGTGTATTCAGTCTTTCTGTACAGTGTGAGATGCCCCTGGTGTGCACTGTGTGTAATATCTGCGGTGTGTATGTGCACAATGCAATGCATGCAGTCGGACAGCTACGTAAGGCACTGTCGTCTAGCCCAAGGTGTAATTCTCTTGTGAAATTAGCAAGGCAGAAATATAAAATGGCAATAATTAAAAGGAATGCATTTTTTTTAAAGACTGCTGAGATTCAGTTATTAAAGCAGCAAGTTTAAAAAAGGGTAACACTATTTGGACAGCTGTCAAAGACTTGAGGGCAACGGTTCAGCTACTATCCCCCAATAGCTGCACCATAACATGTGAGGCTTGAGAAAATCATTTCTCTCTAATCCATAATGCCCCCGCACAAGAAATTGATCACTTAAAGCACAGGGCCTTAACTAGAATTTTGATAACACTGCCTGAGGTTGAGGAAGCCATCCACCTGAGTGTGGGTAACAAAGCCCCGGGCTGTGATGGCCTACCTATCAACCTCATTAAACTTAAACCAGACTTTTGGGCACCTCTTCTTTTAAATGTTTTTTAACAATTCACCAAGTACATGGTCAACAAGCATTATCGTCCCGATCTTTAAAGAAGGCGACCACTTCTAACCCAACTGTTACCGGCCAATCTCTTTAATAGACAACACCTTAAAAATCCTTGGAAGAATCTTCTATAATAAGATCTCAGACTGGGCCGAGGAAAACGACATTTTAGAACCATGCCAATTGGGTTTCAGGAACAAAGTGGTTACTAACGAACAATGCCTAAATCTTAAATTAGTCACTGGCAAATATACCATACCCCAGCGTTCGTCCATATATTTGGCTTTCATGGACCTGACCTCTGCCTTTGACTTCATAAATAGGTCAAGATTATTGTCCATCCTTTTAGCCTATGGTTTGGACGAGACTTTAGTGCACTTTTTGGGGCACCTACATAAAGACCTGAAGGCCTCGGTTAGGATCAGCAGCGGGGGCAATGTCACCAATGATATAATAGTAAGTGGAGTGGTCAGGCAGGAATGTGTCCTAGCCCCTCTTCTCTTTATCATCTATAATAAATGGATTGCATACATCATTGATTACTTTGACTAACGATGTTCCCAAAGTAAGTGGCAAAACACTCCCTGTGCTATTATATGCCGAAGACGGTCTTAATTGGCCACACACCCAGTGCCTTACGCACATTAGTGCAGGGATTTCTCAATTTTATGGCCAGTCTGAAATTGAGCACTAATTAAAAAAAATATTTTATAATGTCTTGTGCGCCGAGGAAATACCTACTTAATTCTATATCCCTAGGAAATCAAACACTAAAAAGCACTAACACTTTTCCATACCTTGGGTTAGTCTTTGCTGCGAACGGTTCCTGGTCCAAACTTATGGCGTTTTGCAGGAACAAGTTCTCAAAGGCTTCCAATTCTATCCTTAGTCTTACCCGGCCAAAGAGAACTGGGGCCATTTTAGCTATTCATTTTTTTTTTAAATCTCAGTGTATACCTACAGCTACTTATGGTGCAGAGGCTTGGGGCACTGCTAGATGTCATGGTATTCAACAAGAAGAAAATAGATTCTGTAGGAAATTACTAGGTGTCCCAATCTCCGCCGCTCAGTACGTTTGCCATAGAGAACTCAACTTGAATTACACTGAGGATTTCATAAGGGCCCGCCCTGCCTTATTTTGGCTCTCAATATGAATAAATACGGCAGCATCTCTCACAAAAGTGATTATAAGTGATTGTATTAGATGTGAGAAAGGGTGAAAGAGAGTCTATGTAGCATCAATCTCAGCAGGGTTTTCCTAAGTCCAAGTACAGCTGAGACCATACACAAAATCACCCTTAGGACGGCACTGTACACACTTTATGGCACGGAAAGGTTGGAGATGGAATCCAAAAAATGGTCTGTTTTTAATTTTGTGACTATTGAGCACATTGCGTACCCTTTAGCTACCTACCTCACCCTACCCATGAGTCACTGGGAGAGGGGTCTTCTCTTCCGCTTAAGAGCAGACACTGTAAAATATTTGATTTTTTTCTCTTTAGGGTACCACACTAATCTTGACTCCCTACCCTTTCCGTGCGACAGACAGAGCGGTCACACCATTTTACACTTTTTACTCTTTTTAAAGTTTTATAGAAAGTACGCAAAATGGCTTTTAATCCAGTTTTTAAAAATAATTGTGCCCATTAGTCTGGAAGATGCTCACAGGAGCACCTCACACTGGCAGGCGAAGAGTTAATCTTTCGCATTGGCACTTTCCTGAGAATTGCCATGCGGGTTCGCAACACAATGTGTAACCCCTGAAAGCATGTTTCATGTGCTTTAAAACACTGTGTACTTATGCCTGAAGGTTAATGAACTTCTGATGTGATTACTTATTTCAGTTTTTAAATAGTTGCGCCCATTGTGCATCCTGCGATGTGTTTGGCAGCGAATCCTCCACCTGTGACGTCCGCAAAATAGGGGGGGGCTGACTATCCATGTCGTTAAAAATTGCATATAAGAATTCGCCTTCTATCACCACATGCTGCCTTGACTGCCCTCCTTGCGTTCGCCCCATCCTTGCTCCAGTCCCCTCCACCCCTCCTCCCTGCACTTACTTCTTAAGTGAATAGACTTTCCACAACCTGATTCCGCGTTTACCCTACCGAGTTCAACAATTACTCTGCATGCGAAGATGAAAAGGGAAAAATGTTTGCCTCAGAGCCCCTGCTACCTAATGTGCGTGGCTTTGACGGGCTCCCACTACCCGGCGTTCAGGTCCTTGACTAACCCAAGCCACATCACTGTTCCCACGTGCCATTATTAGTCATACCTGTTCCTGTGCACTGTAAGTCTCACTCTTGGGTGATTGCTGCAGGTTTTGATTTGCTCCTCTTTAGGCGTAGCTTCTGTAATAGATACTTTGTTACAAACCTCACTCGATTTTTCAAGCCACCCTATGTCGACCCTCTTTACGCTGCCGCTGGCCACACTGGGTGTGTGCCCATATACCTTGTACCTGCTGGGCCAAGCCGGCCAGTGCGTGCCTTCTCACCAGGTTGCCGTTCCAGAAGAGCTACTTTGCACCGCTAGTTGGAGACACAAAGCAAACGTTTATGCACTATACTGACAAATGTACCAGGTGTACCCCTGTAATTCACCTTCCCCC
The DNA here is from genome assembly GCF_964263255.1 of Lissotriton vulgaris. Taxonomy (NCBI): domain Eukaryota; kingdom Metazoa; phylum Chordata; class Amphibia; order Caudata; family Salamandridae; genus Lissotriton; species Lissotriton vulgaris. The sequence continues at coordinate 1,334,344,500 of NC_141695.1, forward strand.
TAGCCAGAGGCCTTTCTTTTAGATGGTACCTGATTTACTAGTTAGCTGGCTTAATGTGTTAGCCCTGGTGTTAAACTCAATGGCGCACACACACCTGACAAAACAGGAATTAACAGCCAAGCAATGCTCCCAGGATCAGACACCAGCCGAGCCTGTATTGCGTCCCAAGGAGCGCAAAGCACTGCATTACACCCTGAGTTCAACACCAGCTGAGCCTGTATTGCGTCTCAAGGAGCACACAGCTGAAGTACCGGAAAATATTTACCACCTCCCAATTAGAGTTATATTCACAACCAATCCCATTCCCATTACCAATAATCAGTCAGTTGGCAGTGCAGAAGGTCCAATCGTTTATTATAACAAACAAACTCTGCCAGAGGAGCTCCTTGCGACCTAACCCCACAAGGTACGCCAAGAAGACTGCTGGCACATTATCAGAACATCACATATATACAGTTACATTCTCGAAACCGTTACCTAAGATGGAAATATACAAGTTGGTACAGGTTGGTGCAGAGGGAAAGACCATATATGGGAGACAAAGCGCTCTTGGATTAACTCATCCTAGATTAGCAAGGTCGTACGGGTGACTCCCTTCTGCTAACTCCGAGAGAGTCCGCCCGCACCCCTCCCGGAATGGGCCTATCGGGCCTCCTCCTGCTACCTATAACCTTGACAAGCCTAACGAGCAGAGACAGCAGTATTGCAACAGTTGGGCTATTTCTCAGGGGAACAACTTCGGTGTAATAATTGAATAAGGTCTGCTAATGTAGGGCTTAGAGCGAGGCCACAAAATGGCGTCGGTCAAGTCAAGCAAGTGTAAAACGTGCAAAGCAGTGTATGTTAGAACCCTAAGTTACTGCAATTCGGGTGTGTGCTAGTGTTTGCGTACTTTGCGGTAAGTGATCTAGATACATCATGGTAATTCTTAATAATCGATTATATGCTTTACATAACCGGAAATCAATTCCGGTTCCTCAAACCCTCCTTTTAGCGTGATGTAGCTAAAGAAAAAGGTGGGCGTCAATCTTGGAAAACCTCATCATCAATAGCCATTAATTCATGAATCTCCTGTTGGAGCATCTGAATCTTGGCGGAAACTGGGGCAGGGACGCACAGGGTCATCACTCTGGAAGCACAATAGGAGCAACAAGCCGGACCACATTGTATTAGGACGCAACAGGTGAAAATGACACCGGCCGCTCCACCCAATATTAACAACACCTTCCATCCCCAGGTTGTCAGAGCCCCCAGAACCAGCTGGACAGTGACCAGGATCCATTTTCGGTATGCATTTCGGCCGCTATGCGATGCAGCTTTTGAATGGCCAAATGAACAGTGGGGGCGGAGTCTGGAATATATACACGGCATGCTCCGCCTCGATCGGCCAAGATAACGTCTAAAACCATACGGTTTTGGAGCGCAACGAGCCTGGTCACTTGAAGCTCAACCGTAATATTGGTCAAGATATCAGTAATGATGTTAATGACATTTTCTACTATTCTGGACAACCTTCTTATTTCTCTGCTATTAAATATAGGTCCCCAGAATGGGACCAAACCTTTGCTAAAATCCGTGAACTGCTGCAAGGAGGTGTCAGTCTGATCGACTTCTGTCGCTATGAGCTGCTGTAATGACCGGATTTTCTGCTTAGATGGAATCAGCCCCCAGGGGCCCCTCTAACCCAGCCAGAACGTAATCACCTCCCTCCTTAGAACGTATTTACAATGGGTATGGATACATATATGTACATTTCGTACCTAAGGATGGGGAAATAGCAATAAACATGCATAGGTTTTCTACCATATCCTATTCATATCAGCTAGTCTCGCGGCCACTCAGACCCAGACTAATCTACCCTAGGGCAGATATGACACACAATCCGGCGTGTCTACACACGGGCCTGCAGTCCCAATGCTCTCATTAACACACGGTTCACAATCTGGCGAACCTCCACGCTGGTCTCCTCCCCAACGCTCTCACTTACACACGGTTCACAATCTGGCGAACCTCCACGCTGGTATCCCCCCCAGCGTTCTCATTAACGCCGTATATCAACGACGACCACTTTCCTATGGACACCTATGGGAGCAACTTCTCATTTATCTACTTGGGATAAAACTAGGACAATGAAAGTTTAGTACGGTTCTCCTAATTATAATATGTACCTCCTGCTCCTGGCATCAAAGGTCCCCTCGCTTCCTATTTGCTTGATCACTCCTTACCTGATCGGGATTTCACATCCGTTCATGCAAACAATGCTCAACTGGAAAGGTCAGTTACCATGATTGAACAAGAATACAAGGCACATGTCGGTTCACAATAAACCAGGATATTTATTAATAATAAACATAAACACAATACTATGCAATGTATTTTCTGCAAAGGAAAGGTAAAGGTTAGAGTGATTTAAAGAAAGGGCGGAGGTCACCTGGTTAATATGAAGTCGGGGCTCGGCAGTCATCTAGGTTCCCTTCTCGTCTCTGTGTCTTGGCTCGTCTCAAAGTCACACCCCAGCCGTCACAAGTACACGTCTGCACCGCTAGGCTCAATCTCTTCTGCTTCCCTCCAAGTCACTGGAACCTTGCTGGTTATTAGCTACCGTATCTCTCTCTCTCTGTCTCTGTGCGCTCCGCGCTATTTCTCCTTCAGTCTTTCTCAGAGAGTCTCGGTCTTAAATCTTTCTCGGACTTCAAAGATGGCGACTGTCCGCCGAAGAATAATTAATAGCAGAGATGCTAACGGCTAGCTGCCGCCTATGAACTAACTAACTCATTGCCTAACACTTTCGCTAATATGGAAGCTGTCCCTTCATGGAAAGTTACGGCCAGTAACCTGCCGCCCACCAAATTCTTGTACCTCCCCGTACCAAGGACACGTTCCCGGCTGGCCAGCCTGGAGTTGTGTCTTCGGAGTGGAGAAAAATACATTCTTTCGATAAGGGCCAGCCTGAACCGGTTCTCTCCAAGCGAACAACACCTTGAAACTAAAACATTACATTTAACCTAGAAAGCCTCTCCAGCTACCAGGCAGAAGGCAAGATGGAGTCTGTCCCGTTTAAGGCCTGCAAGGCCCGGAAATATGCATAACTCCATAGAAAATATACTAATACTCTTACAAAAGGACGGATCATCACTAATACTTATATATCTATCCCCTAGCTTAAGTTTATAAGCCCTGATCTAAGGAAAAGAATACGAAAATGCACTAAAGTGCCTCACGGATAGGTCCTACTTATAGTCCTAATCTCTATACTATAAGGGTGATAGACTGGAGTCATTCTCCATTATCCTCCCTCTAAAAAGGGCCAGAAAAAGTCGGTTATTACATTTCACCCTTGACTCCAGTCTATTATCCATACACTATATAGAACTAACATCAGTAGAAGAATAATAAGAAACAAAATTAACTGATCTATGTCTCCTGCCAATTCTACAATATTGGAGTAGAGAAGGAATGCACTGAATAAAGCAGCAAATAGCCACTAAAACACAAACGGAAAGTATAATTCCCCCTAAAATCTTTCGTAATGAATGTAAGTCAGGTAACCAATTAAAGAGCCAGTCAAACCAGCCCTGATCAATATGTTGTCTAACCTCTGCAGTCAAATCGTGGAGTTTGTCAATATGGGCTTGGATCGACTTAGAGTGGTCAGACAAATTGAAACAGCATAGGCCTTCAAAGTCAGAACAGTCATGTCCATGTTTTAACAAAAGGTAGTCAATCGCAGCGCGATTCTGCAAAATGGCTCGTCGTTCACCCTGGGCATCTAATATTAAGTCAGATAATACAGTCGAAGTCTGATTAATGGATTTAACCATCCAGCAGGCCATCTTGCCAATAGTTTTTGCATTATAAACAGCCAATGCTGGGACACCAATAATCGAAAAAGCTAAACTAAGATACTCTGATTTAGAGTAAAGGTGTACAGAGGAATCGCAGTCTTCTTGTAACTTCATAGAGTCTCGTACCACACGGGAATGGGAACCAGGGTGTGAGGAAAACATTAATAGACTTAATCTAGTAATAGCACATGGACCTCCAGAAATATTAGCGGGAATATAGGGCCAAGAAGTATTCCCGCAGGAGAACAGCCAGCCATTAGGTAGTAACATTATACGATAATAGCTAGGAACAACTAATAAACTTTTACATGTCATATTATTTTTAACGGAAATACATGAATTTGGAAGTCTTCGTAAACAGAGCAATCGTTGATGAGCAGAAAAAGATGTAGCAGCTCGTAATTTCAATCTCAGGCATTCCGAGATAGCCTTAGGATCACAAGTAAAAATAAAACATAAATCACCCTGCGTAATGTTATATGTAGTAATCTGGGAAGGAATCGGGAGAGCAGAGTCAGAAAGGGCAGAACATAAAGGGCAAAATTCATGGGCGGGAAAATCGCCCAAAATAACATTAGGACGGGCACTCGAGATGTTGAAAATGTGCCGCAACGTTTCAGTGGAGGCAGGGACAGCAACCAAACAGGTCGCTAAAATATCAGTCACAGATCTCATAGGAGTGAGACAAAAATGTGGAGAGTTTGCAACTCTTTTCGCAAGAGTAATCCAAAAATTAGAAGATGTATCCCACGCAGCGAAGGAACGCGGAACTCGGGTTTTCCAATCAACCGAAGTCGGCGGGTTCTCTCCTCTCCCGGCGTAGCAGACCAAAAGGAGTCCAACGCCGGCACATCCCGTAGCAGCAGTCCAGAGAATGATCTGAAAGAATACAAACACAGGCCTTAATCATTCTCGTAAGTAACATTTGTCAGCTGGGACAGCTTCCCAGCTATCTTTCCCTGGCTTCATCACCAAAATGGTGTTGTCATGACCGGTCGCAATAACCTCAGCCTGTTCAGGGGGACGTTTAGGCGATTGCACCCATATCTTAGCTCCAGGGTTATCAGAGGAACCGAAGCCCTTTTGGCCACGTGTCGTTAGCAAAGTCGGGGCAGTGCCTTTCTTAATCTCACCACTGAAGACAGGCATAATCAACAATTGAGCAACGCGGTCAGACTTTTTGAATGATAAATCAACCTCACTGCTATTAAGCAGGAGGACCTTAATCTCTCCCTGATAATCGCTGTCAATCACTCCTCCAAGAACTTGAATACCTTTTAAGGCAAGGCCCGATCTAGGGGCAATCAGTCCAAAGCTACCGGCTGGTATATAGACACCAATGCCAGTTTCGACAATGATTCGGTCTCTGCCTTTTAGGACAATGCCATCCATAGCATGCAGGTCTAAGCCTGCAGAACCTGGGGTTGCTCTGCATGGAGCTAAAGCTCCGGGGGTAATTTCCCAGTACATAACAGTATTGGACATCGAATTAGGTTTTGCATCAACAGTAGGAGGAAACAATCGCATTAAAGGAGATTCAGCATGCAACAAAGGGCGATTATTCAAAATCAATAATGCTTGGAGCAAAAAGTCCCTTCAATGTTTGTAATGTTCATCCGTCAACTTTCATAATTGATCCTTTAGCAAACCATTCATTCTCTCAATGAATCCAGCAGCCTGTGGATAATATGGAATGTGAAACACCCATTCAATGTTATTTTCCACACAGAATTCCTGCACCAATCTTCCACGGAAGTGGGATGCGTTATCAGATTGAATTTGAAATGGAACACCATAATATAAAATGAGTAGTTCCAATGTTTTAATGGTATTGATTTGGGTAGCATTTTTACAAGGGAAAGCGACCAAAAGGCCACTATAGGTATCAACAGCGGTACAAATATGTTGACAATTTCTGCTCATAGGAAGTGGGCCAATATAATCAATTTGCCAAATTTGAGCGGGCAACTTTCCTCGATGTAAATGGCCTTGAACAATGTGAGGCACCTCTCTCTTTCTAGAATGCTGGCAAATGGGACAATGCAGAATGACATCTTTAATCAAATGTAAAGGAATATGAATTCCTCGGTCAGTAGCCCACCTGCTAGTGGCTCTCTCTCCAAAATGTCCCGCTTTCTGGTGGGCCCATTTCGCCAATCCCGCCAAATCAGAATCTTGCATGTCCACCACTGCCTCAGAAATTTTAGACTTTTCATCTGCAATATTATGAAAGAATTTGTCAAGGGAATCTATCGGGGTATGAGCATCTACGCGAAAGATTGTCACAGTACTCTGTGGGAGCAATTCCCAAATTTCTTGCCATAGTTCTTTTCCCCACAGTTCTTTTGAATGCAATTCCCAATTATGAGAATGCCATGTTGGTAACCATACCGCCAGTCCATTAGCAGTGGACCAGGAATCAGTGAAAATATGACATGTGCCAGGTAGTTCCTGTTTCAAAACTTGGTAAACTGCATACAGTTCAGCATATTGACTACTTTTCCCGTCACCAGTTGTACTCAATAATTTCTGTGTAATCGGATTATACGACACCGCTTTCCAATGTCGTTTCTCACCAATGAACCTCGCTGAGCCATCCGTAAACCACACATGTTTTCTATCCTCCGCGGACAGATCATCAAATGATTTACCCCACTTGACAGGAGATTCCTGTACTACAGGCACAGAACAATCACTTCCAGTTTCATTCGATGGCGCCTGCGCCACTCGCTCATGCAACACTGCCACACCTTTCGGACCCACACGTGCCCTGTCCTGAATGTACCATTTCCATTTAATCACACTCGCCTCTTGAGCATGTCCAATCCGATGGGATTTTGGCGAACTCAAAACCCACTGCATGATAGGAATTTCAGGTCTCAAAATCACAGCATGACCTAAAGTCAATTGCTCGGTATCCACCAGAGCCCAGTAACATGCAAGCAACTGTTTTTCAAAGGGTGTATAACGCTCACCAGCTTCAGGTAACTTTTTAGTCCAAAAACCTAATGGCACTTTTTGTCTGCCCTGCTTTTGCCATAGACTCCAATTGGCATACGGACCTTCCACAGACACATTCAGATCCACATCACCCTCGCCCACAGGCCACAAATCCAGGGCGTACTGAATGGCTTCTTTCGCCAAATTAAATGCATTCTGTTGTAATTCGCCCCATTCAAACGCATTCTTTTTACGAGTGACTCGATATAATGGAGCCAAAATCTGACTCAAATGGGGAATATGCTGACGCCAAAAGCCAAACAAGCCAATGAAACTCTGAGCCTCTTTTCTATTCCTTGGGACTGCAAAATCTAACATTTTTCGCTTTACCTGTGGGATCACCTCTCTGTGACCTTCATGCCAATTAATACCTAGAAATTTGACATTCTGGGATGGGCCTTGTAATTTATCAGGATTGATTTCCCAACCTTTTGCTCGTAAACAATCAAGGATCTGGTCTAAATGGGACTGTACCTGGTCTTGCGTCTCACCTTGAATCAAAATGTCATCAATATAATGACACACCTGTATTTGTGGGTTCGCGGGCACCTCAGACAAATGCTCCGCCACCAGCCGTGACAGATCGTGGGACTATGTACATAACCTTGAGGAAGACTCCTGAACGTCATTTGACGTCCATTCCAGGTAAAACTGAATTGTTCCTGACACTCGGGGGCAATTGGAATTGAAAAGAAAGCATTAGCAATATCAATGGACGCATACCATGTACCTGGATGCTTCTGAATTCTCTGAATCAAAGTGACAATGTCTGGTACTGCAACAGCTAAACGAGGTGTATGTTTGTTCAACTCTCGATAATCAACAGTCATGCGCCAAGAATTATCACTCTTGCGCACAGGCCAAACGGGATTATTCCAAGCAGAAGTAACCGGAGTTATAACTCCTGCATCAACCAAACCCTGAATTGTGGCACTGATCTCTTCGTGACCACCTGGGATACGATATTGTTTTTGAGAAACTACTTTCGTGGCTTGAGGAATTTTAATGGGGGGCATCCGTAAACGGCCAACCCGTACGGGTCTGGACGAAATATAATGCTTGGTTCCAGATTGGTAACAACCATCATCCAAATGCAAAGTCATTCCTTTCAAAATGTCAATTCCAATTATATACTCCAAAAGTGGTACTACTAACACAGAATATTCTTTACAGGGAATCCTACCAATTTTCATCTCAAGTGTAGTTTGCACTGCGGGGGTCTCTTTCCCACCTAAACCAGTAATTGTGAAGAATTGTCCTTTAAATCTCTTTGCTTTACCATGAATTAAAGTGGCCTCCGCTCCTGTATCCACTAATGCTCGGGCCCTTTGGATATTACGATGTTTCCAAAAAATCTCAATATCTACATAGGGTCTATTATCTCTGTGAGCCCACCTTCGTACTGGAGCTTGACCTATTTCCTAGTCATTTTTACTGCGTTCCGCTAGCCAGGACAAATCAGGATAAATACTCTCATGTTTCTTGGGTATCAAAATTTCCTGTTCATATCCATCTCCATTACGAAATGGATTTTTGTCATTTACATCGTACTGTGAATTACGATCAGCAAGCCTGTGACGATCCTCCCTTCTCCTCAGCTCAGGGGAATAATCTCTCTCCTCTCTATATCGGTTGGAAACACGATCATCTCTCCCCCTTTCTTTTTCCCCCTCTCTCTCCCTCTCTCTGTCACGACGAGGGGACACATCACGATCAACACGCCGGTCACCACGGCGATCAGAATCCACACGGCGCCTCTCATCACCACTATCATCAGAACCATGGCCACAATCATTCTTTCGAACACGACGGGCACCCTCCTTCCGATCCAAACCACGCTTACGGAATATGTCCCACAAGCGATTATTAGGCTCACCGTCAATGTCCTCCCTCTTCACACCATCAGCCAAAAGTGCAAGAAACATATCACGTCTGGAGAATTTATAATCCCCAGCAGTACGACCCTCAGGTCGAGATTGTCTCTCAGGTTTAAACCATTCACCCAACTCACCAAGCTGACGAACAGATTCAAGCACCGCAGACAAAGGATTGCCAGTCTGATTAATCAACAAAGTCATCATAACCTGCTTGTAAGCAACAGGGGAAGAACGGATAATGCGATTGCGCAAAGAAGATGTTAAAAGACCGTCCAACAACCTATCAGAAGTACTGAGAAAAATCGCGGTCTTCATCACTTCCTCCTTCAGACGTTGCGACGCATCACGCAAAGTATACCATGGCTTGTCATTGACAGGCCAATCAGATTCAGTAGGATACTTATGGTTACAGCCATCAGACGCAAGCTTGAGCAAAGTAATCTGACCAGCACCATTGTAGTTTCGAAAATGATCTTGAATGGTAGAGTCGGAACTCAAAGAGCAAAACCGTAAACAATCAACAGCATCGAGCATAATACCGGCAGCGCCCAGTTCATAAAGGCGCACCATCCACGTAAGCAAAGCCTCACCGGGCCGTTGACGAAATAGTTGTAAAATATCACTAACCTCCTGTTGAGTAAAATCTTCAATACTATCCAGGGCAACACCACCCGGATTACCAGGAGCTTGTTGTAACTTGCGACAAAACACAGGATGAGCAGAAACCTCCGGCAGAGCTCCCGAAGAAGCCCCGTCCTTAGATTTAGAAGAACAGTCAGGATAAGACACGTCATCGGAACGGGAAGAACGACCACGGTCGCAAGACATGACATCTTTGTCACAAGAAGCAGATTTACAGTCACGTCCGGAGCGAGAAGACTCGCGCTTGTCACCCTCCTCAGCCGAGGAGTCAGAAGCATTAGAATCCCAGATATTACCATCCCACTCGTCAGGGTTCCAATCCAGTCCAGCTTTCGCCACGACCAGACGCACTTTCCGTGTAGACACACGACCACGACGGTGTTTGTATTTATATCTCGCAATGCGAACTGCAGCCCGTTCGGCTATAGTTTGATAAGTCTCAAGTTTGTCGGCAAGCAATTTATTTTGACACAGCAACAAAGTATGCGCATTCTGCAATTCAACAACCTGTCCTTCCATATCCTTGCATTGCTTCCGCAACTGAACGAACCTCTCATGAAGGATCCGGTATGCATGTAGCACAATCCAACCTCTGCGTCCCAAAATAGGAAGCTCATCACCCTTCACTACTGGAGCTTTCTGCAAGCAAGAAACCACATCAGCAGGCTCTGCCTGCTCCAAACAAGAAATCCAATTCTCACTCAAACCAGTAGAATCGGCCCACTCACGGGCTAAAGCCTCGTAAGGCGTAGACTCCCAGCCGGGAATCTGAATAGGCAGTTTGAAAACAGAGCCTGATTTTTTCGAAAACATTTTTACACACAAAAAATATATACACAATTATAAACAAAGAAAATACGTACGAGCCGAGCGCAAACCAACAAGATAAAAACAATACAGCGCACACAGGCTTCGTAAACAGTTTGTGACGCCAGATGTAATGACCGGATTTTCCGCTTAGATGGAATCAGCCCCCAGGGGCCCCTCTAACCCAGCCAGAACGTAATCACCTCCCTCCTTAGAACGTATTTACAATGGGTATGGATACGTATATGTACATTTCGTACCTAAGGATGGGGAAATAGCAATAAACATGCATAGGTTTTCTACCATATCCTATTCATATCAACTAGTCTCGCGGCCACTCAGACCCAGACTAATCTACCCTAGGGCAGATATGACACACAATCCGGCGTGTCTACACACGGGCCTGCAGTCCCAATGCTCTCATTAACACACGGTTCACAATCTGGCGAACCTCCACGCTGGTCTCCTCCCCAACGCTCTCACTTACACACGGTTCACAATCTGGCGAACCTCCACGCTGGTATCCCCCCCAGCGTTCTCATTAACGCCGTATATCAACGACGACCACTTTCCTATGGACACCTATGGGAGCAACTTCTCATTTATCTACTTGGGATAAAACTAGGACAATGAAAGTTTAGTACGGTTCTCCTAATTATAATATGTACCTCCTGCTCCTGGCATCAAAGGTCCCCTTGCTTCCTATTTGCTTGATCACTCCTTACCTGATCGGGATTTCACATCCGTTCATGCAAACAATGCTCAACTGGAAAGGTCAGTTACCATGATTGAACAAGAATACAAGGCACATGTCGGTTTACAATAAACCAGGATATTTATTAATAATAAACATAAACACAATACTATGCAATGTATTTTCTGCAAAGGAAAGGTAAAGGTTAGAGTGATTTAAAGAAAGGGCGGAGGTCACCTGGTTAATATGAAGTCGGGGCTCGGCAGTCATCTAGGTTCCCTTCTCGTCTCTGTGTCTTGGCTCGTCTCAAAGTCACACCCCAGCCGTCACAAGTACACGTCTGCACCGCTAGGCTCAATCTCTTCTGCTTCCCTCCAAGTCACTGGAACCTTGCTGGTTATTAGCTACCGTATCTCTCTCTCTCTGTCTCTGTGCGCTCCGCGCTATTTCTCCTTCAGTCTTTCTCAGAGAGTCTCGGTCTTAAATCTTTCTCGGACTTCAAAGATGGCGACTGTCCGCTGAAGAATAATTAATAGCAGAGATGCTAACGGCTAGCTGCCGCCTATGAACTAACTAACTCATTGCCTAACACTTTCGCTAATATGGAAGCTGTCCCTTCATGGAAAGTTACGGTCAGTAACCTGCCGCCCACCAAATTCTTGTACCTCCCCGTACCAAGGACACGTTCCCAGCTGGCCAGCCTGGAGTTGTGTCTTCGGAGTGGAGAAAAATACATTCTTTCGATAAGGGCCAGCCTGAACCGGTTCTCTCCAAGCGAACAACACCTTGAAACTAAAACATTACATTTAACCTAGAAAGCCTCTCCAGCTACCAGGCAGAAGGCAAGATGGAGTCTGTCCCGTTTAAGGCCTGCAAGGCCCGGAAATATGCATAACTCCATAGAAAATATACTAATACTCTTACAAAAGGATGGATCATCACTAATACTTATATATCTATCCCCTAGCTTAAGTTTATAAGCCCTGATCTAAGGAAAAGAATACGAAAATGCACTAAAGTGCCTCACGGATAGGTCCTACTTATAGTCCTAATCTCTATACTATAAGGGTGATAGACTAAAGTCATTCTCCATCATCCTCCCTCTAAAAAGGGCCAGAAAAAGTCGGTTATTACAGCTGCCTACGTTGCCTATTGGGTACTGCTCTCGCTGAGTGTAGCTGGTGTGTTCTATGATAGTCGGACGATGCTATGTATACAGGCGGGTACAGGAAGGACAGATAGCAGTGCCCAGCCCAACCACGGGGTAACCAAGTGTAAGCATTTCCCCCCCATACGAAATACACATTGAGTGGCGTTAACAATGGTGGACTGCTAAGTATCTTCATACGATAGGTATAATTACAAACACTGTCACCAACCTGTACATGCCCCATCCCCTGTACACAGAAATCGGAGGAAGTATTTAAAATAGGAATGGGTACAATGCGCTCGCTTGTAACATTTCTATCAACAAACAGCTGGAAATATTGGAAAGCATTAAAATGGTTAAAATCATAGAGTTCATCCTGCAACCAGGTACTATTCTTAACCTCAGTATACCTATTCATACAAGCCTGAGGGTCTAACGATCCCCGTCCCCCATTACCTTGTGGGTCAAATCCCTGATGCTCTTCGATATATGCTAAAATCATATTATAATCTTTCTCGGTGTACTGCTTGTTATTTTCTATATAATGATTGTACATGGTGGAAAACATTTTGAACCATGCTTCACAACTCCCTAAATAGGACAGGGGTAGCGAGAGAAACAGATCATGATTGTGCACAACAGACGGCAGAAGCCCACAAAATCAGCAGTCAGTAATGTTGGTAGCACTGTGCGTCTGATGAAGCATTTCTACAAATACATTTTTCGCATAGGTCTGGCGATGTCGTTCTTTGTGGGTTGCTAAGGTGAACATAAAATGCTCAGGCGGTGCAACAGTAGAGGGTAAAAGAGTTTGCAAAGGGTATTTATGCTCTAGATATACGAATAAGCCCATAAAAATAGATATTATAACAGTTATAGCCAACACAAAGGCTACCTTGACCCTCGTGGTCCAGGTTGAAAACATTGGTTCATAGAACGGCACGTATCGAGGTGCAATGGGAAGTTCTTCTTCAAGTACAATACTACCAAAAGGGTACATTCCTAGCTAAAAGTCCAAAAATAAACTCGGGCCTAGCTGTCCGTTCTGCCAGAGGGTTCTTCTCCCTGTGTCCGTCAGAGTCTCACAGGCAGACTCCTATTGTTCATCTCAAGAAAACAAAGAATTGTGGTCTGAATGATCCTGTTGTACAACCTGGCCGTTCACAGGAGTCAGTCTTTCTTTCTGAACAGAGCAATGTCCTGCTCTTTGATCTTTATCTGACCAGATGCTTAACAAGGAACATGCTCAGCGAGGTCAGCCTCGGGCAAGAAAGTCAGTTCGGCCAGGTTACACAAAAGTCAGCTAAGGTGTACGTGTCCTAAGGACTCGTTCGGCTATAGTCATCGGCCTATGTGAGGGCAACCACACAAAATGGCTGCCACACACAAAATGGAACCCGAGGGTCCAAACGAAATCCCTGAATACGTAGTGTTCTCATTGATTGATTATGATGAAAACACTCGTACACACCGCACTCGTGATTTGCGGTCCGCTGATACCAAAATCGTCTACATCCGACGACCTTCATTGAACGGGTTCAGAATCTATGAACCACAGACCCTCGAACCACGGAACCACAGATCCTCCTTTTGCCCTTACATAGGCAATAAACCCAAACCCATGTCAGTCTGAATCCAGGTCTATATTCATCAGATAATCAAGATGTTGCTGTAGCATCATCCTAGTACTTAGCAACTCTCTCTGGACAGGCCTCCTTGCACACGAAGTAGCACAGAGGGCACATATAGCCGGAGCACACTGTACACAGAGACAGAACAGGAAAAGGATAGCTAAGATCATCCCAATGACCATCAGAATCTTCCATCCCCACGTGGATATCAATCCCCAAAACCATCCCATCAACGACCAATCTCCCTCGTCTATATGTACAGACTCTGAGATCTTATGTAGCTTGGAAATGGCCTGGAAGACTGTCGGAGCGTTGTCTGGAATGAAAACACAGCAGCTCGATTGAATCAGTTTATACACTCCACCTCTATCTGCAAGTATGACATCAAGAGCAACTCTATTCTGAAGTGTCATAAGTCGATCCGACTGGAGCTCAGCAGTCAAGTTACTAAGGGCACCGGCAGTTTTGACTATGGTGGACTCAACCACTCTCGTCAACTGGCAAATGTTCCTACTGTTAGCCATCGATCCCCGAACGGCAGAAAACCCTTAAAGAAATCTCCCAACTCTTGCCCTGCGGTATCTTCCTTACTGAAGACACCTCTAGCAACTCTCGTTTTATGGTAATCTGCCGCAGCTGTAAAAGTGGGAGGCAACAGGAACGAAACAAAACATGGGCCCGAGAAGTCAGGGGGCAACCATGTATACGCCTTGTCATAACAGATGAAGTAGGTACCCTTAGCTGCTAGGAATGCTGGGGAAGTCTGAGACGCAAATACATAAGTCTCAGTGCAGACACTCTTCCCTAACTGAGCTCTCGGATTCTTGCCATTACCTTGCAGACAATAACGACCCTGATGGGGCACTATCCAAATCAGTGGAGAACTTTTCGCTCGCTGGTTAACACTCAGACTAACTCCATATCCAGTAGCGTTCCAACCAATGTATGCTTGTGTCTCATCTCTCGGGATAGTCTCATACGAACGAATTCCTCTAATCATGTCGACTATACCCTTGACCAGAGCACTAGTCTTTGGACTATCTTTCACAGTACGTTGGGGATAGACATTATGAGCATGAATGAACATCGTTCTGTATGCCCAAATAGAACCATCATAGCTAAAAGGCAAAACCAGGTAAGGAATACCTTTATCGGTCGTATGGGGCATTAGGCCACAAACCCAACAATTTGTCGTGTTCATAACTAACTGGTGTTGGTGCAGGAGTTGAACAAAGGAATTGTTAGCAAATTCTAGTCTTCTAACAATTTCAAGTTCGGGCAGAGGGTGAAAAGAATGAGAAGAAATAGTAGGAGGAGGTATAGCTTGCGTAGTGGGCATGAACGTCACTTGAAAAGAGAATGTCACATATCCAATTAAAAACATCATTAAGCTAAGCAACATAAATAAACACAATATTAAAAATCTTTTCCGGGACATTAATTTACAGATTTTGCTCTTAAAGCGTATTCTCTTAACAGGTCTCTCCATCTCGAAAAACTCCATCCTCTCTAATTTGCTGCTCGCGGTGGTAGGGTGTTCTATGCTAAGGAATGCTTCTGTCAGCCCAGGGCAACTCCCTTAGGCCAACCAGAACCGTCGACATAGTGTCTTCGGCCTGCACTCCAAAGACTTCGGCAACCGCGACCCTACAGCTGAACCCGGATGGCGGTTCGAAAAACAAAAATCAAAGTAGTTCCTCGGAGGAGAGTTAACCTTCAAAATCAGAAAAAGAAAAACTTCACTTTTTTATTTGTCCAGTGACTCTCGGTCGCAAATTATAACGCTCTTTGCCAGACAATGTCTGTTCTCGGAATAGCAAGTCAGGTTCAACAGTGTTCAAACGATTCAATGGAGGCACAGCTTCTTGGAGAAGATCATCACTTTCTTGCTCAGTGTTTGTTCCAATCAAACGGGCATCGCTGAAAGGCAGAAAACGAGGCACGGTCTCAGTTTCAGAATCAGGAAGTCCTTTCTGGACCCACCGGTCATACGACAGAGGCAAAGGAGCCCTCTTACAATGTACGCCGTGGATCCAGTTCTTTTTACCGTGCAATCGAACTGCAGAACGGGTGGATAATAACACCAAATATGGTCCAGTCCAGCGGGGCTGCTCGTTCTTGGTCCGCTGAAAGTTTTTCACGAGCACCCACGTGCCAGGTTCAATGGCATGTCCTGGATCTTCAGAAGCTTGTGGCAATGTATTGTGAACCTGTTGATGCAAAACACGCAATTTAGCCGTCAATTCATACAGGTAGTCAAGCAACACAGGATGTTCTATTTCGCTAAACGTTGTCGGCCGCGGCACACCCCAAATGTTTGCCGGTGAAGAACCGGGTTCTAGAACCCAGCAGCGCCAGGGATAACGCTCGAAGTCTTCAGATTCCCCTGCCTCAGCAAACAGAGACACGGGACACTTCTTGATAACGTCAAAGACCAAGTTTAATGGCTGCAACCAGGAACAGAGGTCTACGAAGCACAACACGGGTGGTTCGCTAGAGACTGCACAAATTCAATGAGCGGAGCATGGTCTTTTATGCCAAAGATCACATTCTAGGCTAGCATCGATTACATACAAACTAACCAATCACAGGGTGACATTTTAAAAGTAGCGCAAGACGACAATCCCATTTTCCGTTGTCCAGCCCACCAGAAATGACCAAGCACATTCCAATATCCTGTTTGATGAGGCCGGACAAGCACATCATAAAACCTCAACCCAAATCAGTGATTATGCCATAAAGAAAGGAGCAGAAACAGATGAGAAGCAAGATAGAAGGGTGGGTGCAGTGTACTGTAAACTCAGCAATGTCCGGCTCTTTGATCTTTATCTGACCAGCTGCTTAACAAGGAACAGGCTCAGCGAGGTCAGCCTCGAGCAAGGGAGTCAGTTCGGTCAGGTCATGCAAGAGTCAGCTAAGGTGTCCCAAGGACTCGTTCGGCTGCAGTCATCGGCCTATGTGAGGGCAACCACACAAAATGGCTGCCGCACACAAAATGGAACCCGAGGGTTCAAACAAAATCCCTGAATACGTAGTGTTCTCATGGATCGATTAAGACGAAAACACTCGTACACACCGCACTCGTGATTTGCGGTCCGCTGATACCAAAATCGTCTGTTTCCGACGACCTTTATTGAACGGGTTCAGAATCTACGAACCACAGGACCACAGACCCTCAGAATCACAAAACCACAGACTCGGTCGCCGCCGCTGCCCACAGAGACACGCTGCGCTTCGTGGTGGCTGAGCTCAGTCGGCTTAATTCGCGGCACACAAGGGTTTTGCTGCTCGATGGCCAAGTCTGGTTTAAAGTGCCAGTTATTCTGCTTTAGCCTTAGTTTTATTCGAAGCACATGTTCCTGCTCTCTGTGAATGTTTCACCCCTCAGCTCCTGCGTGGGAATGCCTTCGGACACCGTTGCAGGGAGCAGCGCGGTCGATTATAGCGAGGAATGCATTCATCCTGTGCTCCCTATCAACACTCGGAGGCAGCCTGCTGGCACATACCAGGCCCACACAAGGCATTCCTAGATCACAACCCTGTTTCACCAGTTTAATGAGATGTGGCGAACACCTCGGCTCTCACCCAGCTCATGGCCACCACCTGAGGCCCTGAAGCCCCCTGCATGGGAGGGGAGCTGTCACCTTTGAAGAAAACATTTAAAAGCGTGGCCTCTGCATTCAGCTATCTATCTGAGTAAAGAAATGCTGGGTGGTGTTGGCTGTGTATATGCAGTAGCGCCCATTCTCACTTTAAGTGAAAAACACGAGCTGCTAATGGACGAAGTCTTCAGACGCAGTCGTTGTTTAGTTCCGACTATAAGCAACCCGGAAGCGATCAATACATTTTCGAATCGTGTCTATAAGCCCAGAGCCTTGCTTACCTGATGGCATAAACATGGAAATAACCATCCGGCTTCTAGGCCAGGCAAATGATATCCGAGGTGCTGTCACTCCAGGTGACCTTTTCAAGCATCACATCCCTGTCTGAGGCGGTGCTGGACATGATCATCTGAGTCAACAGGGATTGATTCATCGTCTTTACAGCCCACAGAAGCCCAGATTGTTTTTACGTGAGGTCATAGTAACCTGAGCCCTATATTTTTCTGGTTAATAACTTTTTGTGAGCTCTGAAATGCGAATGCCTCCATTCCCTTATATGAGCGCCACTCTATTCTGCTTTCCCTTTTTGATTTATGAACGTTATGCAGAGTGTTTAATACAAGCTCACGTAAACCAGACAAAGTTTTAGTTAGGAGAAGAAATTCTTCTCAGTTTTTTCTCACTGGATGATAACGAACAATTGGGGATACAACAACTACAAATAACATGCTAGACTGGTAGAAATTCTCCAGCCCGAGCCAACATTAACGGTAACAGTCTGCCAGGTTAAAGAAAGGTGGCAGCAAAATGCTGTTGGGCAAATAGCGCATATACCAAGCATTTGCAATGCAGTAGGTCTCGGAGTTACCCGAGTTTAAGCTAATGGCATTGTAAATGGTGGAGTGGTGTGGCTCACTGGTTAGAGGCGGCAGACCCGAGAGCAGAAGTCGACCCGGGACCAGGGTTCAATTCCCGGCGCGGTAGGGTCGTGGACCAGGGTCAGCTGACTCGACAATTCTCGCCTCGGGGCCTACTCTAACCTGGGGTCCCACTCGGCAACTCTGGGCATTAGCTTGCCTTATCTCCACAACGGCCCCATCAACGCCGGGGATGCCTGGCTCCACCTTGGGGATTCCCAGTAGGGACCCTCCCACAGGGAAAGCCAGGACGGGTTCCCCAGCGGTATACAGCGCCGGGACGCCCCTTTGCTGGGGCAGCTGTGCGCTTTACAAGTATACAACATTTAACATTTAACATTTAACATTTAAATGACAATGCCTTTTATTTATGTTTTTAATACGAATGGCTCTGTGTGTGTGTGGCTGTGTGTGTGTGTGTGTGTGGCTGTGCTTGTGTTTGTGTGGCTGTGTGTGTGTGTGTGGCTGTGTGTGTGTATGTGTGGCTCTGTGTGTTTTTCTGTGGCATTTGCGAGAGATTAAGCTATTGGCATTGTAAATGACAATGCCATCTATTTATCTGTTTTCAAAACCAACACATAAATAAATAATTTGTCATTACAATGCCAATAGCTCTAACTTTTGCGAAGGCGAGACCGTTGCATTGTAAATTCTTGTTCACCTTTGCATCCATTTAACCGTTCACCTATCCATCTGCCCTTTCACCCATTTATCCATTCTTTCCCACCCATCACTTCAGCCTTCTGACAATCCTTTCAGCCAGAAATCTATCAATACATCCATCACTTCTCTCATCCATCCATTCATCCATTTATGTATCCATCCATCTTTTGCATCCAACATCTATACCACACTGATTGCAGCTCTGGACGTTCATTTGGCACCAAGGGCCACACTTGTTTATGAGCGGCTCCTTCTTCTCCAAACCAGCAAAGGTGCTGATGAATTTGTCAACAAATTCTACTCCTGCCTGGAAAATCTGTCAAGCACCTGCATGCTATACAATCAAGCTAAATATATCTAGAGCCAACCAATCCAGGGGTGTGCTTCAGCTAAACTCAGACTCATTATCCATGGAGAACCAGGCATGATCCTGTCCAACATAGTGATGTTAGTGTGATCACTAGTACCGCCCTACACTCCAGAGTCACACAAGTGAGGCTCCACAGGCTAGGCCAAAAACACTAAACAGATCAACCAGTTAGTGAAAGTAGTCAGCAAACCTATCTCAGCATCTTGCTCCACCCAGAGCTCCATGTGTGGTCAGTGTGGCCGCTCCCCCATGTGGATGGATGACCAGCTCAAAGTCACATGTTCTCTGCCTGTAGTAAAATAAACCATTTTGCAAAGATGTATATCACCTTTCACTACCCTCAACCAGCTGAAGTCCCTTCAGATTGGAAGGTGTGAATTGTTACATTGCGCACACTGATATCAAAAGACATGAATGGAGATGATGTTGATGGGAAAAGCCCAAGTGCAGGGCCAGGTCACAATTCTTACTTCTTTACTTCTTCGGCTAACCACTGTTTGCATGTTTTACTAATGGTAATACCTCCACTCTTAAACTCGGTAGTGTCTTTAGAATCACCATATATCATGCTGGGCATTCAGTTTGTCACCAGACCAGGCTCAGGATCCCTATGCAAAGGTCATACGGCTGAACAGCTTATATCTTGCTCAGTTTGCATTTAACATCCGCACATGTGTGTTTGATGACCTGTTGGATGAGTTGGATCGACTCTTTCATGGCAAAGACTGTCTCAAAGTCAGGGCCACTGGAGCAGCAGGGGAGGTCAAATTTTGCGGCAAGGAAAAATATGCTGCATAATTCAGCTTTTTTCTGATAGGATTAGTTCTTTATGTTCTCATTTTTTACACGTGATATCCGTCTGGGAAAATATTGCACCTCATTAGGACCAGTTTAACACCCAAGCATAGCTATGAGCAACAGATAGATGACCAGTCAACCTCTCAAAGGTCCTTCAATTGCATGGCAGCACGTATCACCACTTTTTAGGTAACTTTTGAACCATTAGAGCTAGGAGCAATTTTTTTTTTACATCTGCAGATTATGTAGCCGATGATGGATTGTGTGGTAAATACAACAGGTCCATAACTATGCGGCTCCAGCTCCACAATCGCATAATTCCAGTGCCCCTGCTCAAAGTTCAGCTGTTACAGCTCTGTATAGATAAAACTGGCCACCTAGTGGCTTTGCACCATCAGAGTTAGATATTTAATATAAAGAAAAAGGTTGAAAGTTAACTTCTCAAACATATAGATGAGACATAATCGAGAAAATCGGGGCTCTACTTTCTGGATCTCTCTGATCTTTCTGGGTCACAAACCAAAGCAGCCTATTGATGTTCCCTACTCCCTGCTGCATCGCTCTGATCTTTGTGGCTCACAAACCAAAACAACCTGATGAAGTACGCATTTACGTGAAAATGCATCTACCGAATACTGTGATTAACTGATTGTGACATATACCTGAGCGGCTTATATAATGGTGGATGAGCTTCTACAATGCATACTCAACAACTTACTACTCCTTGATCACGAGTTGTGTTACATTACCATCTTTCCGACAAATGTGGGGGTGTGAAGAACAAGCGCCTCAACGTTGGAACAACTAAAGAGACACAAGTCTTCCAGAAATATATCAGGGTGGTATTCCCCAGTCTGTTTGGTGTGATAAATGTCAGTGATGACATTTGGCCCAGTACAACAAATGCAGATCTATAGTTAGCCTCTGGCCCACACTACAAGGCTTGTAGGAGTGTGGGCTTACATTAAATCAAAAGAATTTCTGATAAAAAGTGTAGACATGCTTGGTTAGAAGTTTCACACCTTATGCTAACAAGATGGGTAACGTCAAATATGCAGTGCCCGCCATGTCAGTGTCAGAACGACTTCGGGGTGGTCACCTATTGCTAGACTTAATTCAAATTCTAATAATAAAACAAACACATGAGACCATATTAGCATATTTAAACCATGCCAAGGCAATTCATGTAATTTTAGGAATGTTGTATTGTGCCTGTTACACAAAATTCCCTAATTTGTGCCATTATGCGAATTGTTGTAGTTACTGGCCATATACAGTAAAAATTTACTGCGAATGAACCACTCACAATAAAAATATACTGAAAACGTATTAGAAGAACAGAACATGACCTGCTGTTGTTCGATGTACTTTTTTGCACTATTTTTGGAGCATGAAATGCGTTCTTGCGGCAAACATTCATGCGAGGATGCAGTCCCCACTGAAATTTGGCTTGAAATGACAGATTTGTATTTCAAGGATTTAAAGTTCAGAGGGCGAGTTACTCCATCACAAACATGAAGGATAGCATGTCCTCCGTATTGCAAGTGCATTATAGCCCTCAACGCTTGCAAAAGGGATATCTGTCATGTTTGTGACAAAGTAACCTGTTCGCCGTACTCAAGATCAGGTCCTTAATATTGAGCGGGCCATATAGGTGTTCTTTTGAGAACATCACAACGATCCTCACCTGAGCACCAGATGTACCCCTACTCAGGTATTCAGAAATGTACTGTTGTGCGCACTACTCCTCCTCCTTCTGACGAAGGGGCCACGCTGCCTCATACACACAACACCTTCATTGTACCAATGCATGCCTGCATCCCTGGCCTCCGAGTAACACAGACCTAGTGAGGAATTGTCAACAAGGAAGCAAGTCCCTGGCACCTGTGTGGGACTCATCACTGCTAGGAATGGTGATGAATATGTTACAAGAAATATATATTTCTTTATGAAGCTTTACAGCCAGATTTAAGATTTGTTAATGAGCACACCAATCCTCACTGGTCTCCTGGAGTCAGGACTTAGTACACCTAGCCTGTTGGTTCATTCCTTGTGTTCCTGAAGTCACTCTGAACCTGAACAATCTCCCTCTCCATCTCCAAGTGTAAGGCCTACAGATTCAATATCTCCCCAAATTCAATATTTGGGGAGAGGATGTAGCCTAACGGTTAGGACGGTGGACTCCAAATCTGGGGAACCGGGTTCGAGTCTCTGCAACTACGCTCAACATCCTGTCATTCTTGGCAAATCACTTAGGGCCAGATGTAGGAAGGGGATTACCGGTTGGTAACGACCGGTAATAGGCTTTTGTGATGTAGGGGGGGCCATTTACAGATTTGGGGCCAGATATATGTCGCCAATTACCGGTCGGTAACGGCCGAATTCGGCCGTTACCGACCGGTAATTGGATTTTGAGATGTAGGGCCCTTAATTTTACAGATTCGGTAAATTTACCGAATCGGTAAATTTACCGATTCTGTAAAATACCGAATCTGTATTTTTACCGATTCGGTATTTCCCGAATCAGTAAATGACATGTAGGAAGCACTTTAACCCCTTCCATGCTCACGACGGAACGGTTCCGTCATGAGCGTCGGGTTGAGCTGTGCTCATGACGGAACAGTTCCGTCATGAGCCGATAGGCTCATTAGAACCTTCAGTACAGCGCAAAAATTCGCGCTGCGCTAAAGGGGTTAAACAGTGCTCATGTGCTTTAAGGATTTGTTATTTACACCAACTATTAGTTTGTGGTAAATAAGGAATACCTTTGAAAATGCAAATCAATGCATTTTCAACTGTGCCATGTGGCAGACATACATGCACTTAGGACAAGGATATAAGATAGGAGCCTCCTCCCAATGTCGGTTTTGCAAACGGGCAGAGAAAAACCTAATTCACATTTTGTGCATTTGTCATCAATTGCGGCCACAAAGAATATTCTGGCTGAGACCAATTTGGCTTCTTCTAGGTATCAGGACATGCCAAGAAGCACTTGAGGAATGCATGAGGGGGGATTCGCCTCAAATGGCGACCCGCTTTGTCAAATTCATTACCGAAATTAATTCCATGACTTTTCCCTCTGTGCAAGCCTGAATTTAATTCCCTGCAAGTAGTCGATTTTTGACTTTCCTTGTCTTTTTACTTTCCCTTCCCACCCATTCACTGTTTTAGTTTTTAACAGCCTCGAATGTTTTTACTACCGCCTTTTTGTATTCTTGCATATTGCAATGATTTTAAATAATTGTGCAATAAAAACTTTACTTACTTACTGTGCCACATGTGCACACAAGCACTAATCAGGGGTGCAACAGGGTTTCAAAGTGACACCCTGCCACCCTTGACTCTTTCCCTATTTTAACGAATCAGTATTTACCGATTCGGTAATTGACATTCATTCCTATGGGCCTCCAGGCACATAGGAATGAATGGCAATAACCAAATCAGTAAATACTGATTTGGTAATTACCGAATCTTAACGATTCGGTCATTTTTACTGATTTTTTAATCTACATAGCAATTACCGAATCGAAAATACTGAATCGGTAAAATTCGGTATTTTCGAATCGGTAATTTACTATTACCTACATCTAGCCCTTAATCTCCCCGTGCCAAACAAAAATGAACGTGTCCTCATGTAACGCAACTGGTGCTATGTAAAGCGATGATACTTGATTTCGGGTCAAGTTTGCGCTATATAAAACATAGAGAGAAAAAAAATCAACATCTCAGCCTGGGTATCCTGCTAGATCTAAGTTATCTTCAACAACCTCTCACATTCATTTGTGATGAAGCTAATTCCTTCACAACATTTCAGAGAGGCAGATTTATCAAGGCTTTGCGCAGATGCAAAGTCCCAGAAAGTGATGAAAAACGTGCAAAGTCTTGATAAACTATTTACCTTCCAGTGAAAAACTTTTTGAACCCTGGAAAGTCGCCTAAAATACCACTATGCACTTCTTTGCGCTCCATTGCATCGAGGAGGCATCCCACAAAAGGTACATGAACATTTCTGCACTATCACCAACAGGTTTTGATTCAAAGCCCCAACTATTAACAATGGTAGACAGAACTTAGCGCCAAAAGAGAACACCTCAAGGCAGGCGCGAAGTTGTGGAAATCTTTTCATTTCTCAAAACTTTGATTGCTGCAATACATTGCGCTACTTTTTTTAATGCATCTGTCCAATGTGCGTTCAATCACAGACTCCTTCATTTTGCTTCATCCTCTGAGTCATCGGAAGTGTTTACTTTGTCTTCTATTTTGTGGAGGGATGTACTAGAGTCGCAAAGGTGCGGCAGTACTTGCTCTCCCTCTAGGTTCGCAGGTGCTGTCCTGGTAGGATCCATGACGTGTGTTAGTAACCATAGACAGAGACATGTTTTACTTTCTGTTTCTTCCTCCCGCCTCCCTCCTCCAGTGGAGAAGGGTTGCACCCGCCCTCTATGTGGGAGTTAAACTTCATCCACTCCCCTTCCCTTCTCTGCAGACTAAGGTTGCATCTCCTCTGCCATGGGTGCTGGCTGCACCCTTACCGCGTCCTCGCCCTTGCAAACACAACAGCTTCCCCCCTTTCCTTCCACACTGAACCGCTAAACTACCCTCCCTTCTCGCCTCCTCCCAGTACCACCCTTCAACCCTGGGTGGCTGCTCCTGCCTCTGCACCCCACAACAGGATTACTACAACCGAAATCATCTTTCTTTAGGGATAGTTTGCCTGCCCCTCACTCGCTCGACTTTACAACATGACGCATCTCTCTTTATGGTACATCCCGCCCTGCCGCCCCTCACCAATGATGCACTCTCCTTTCATACCAGGAAGAAGAAAGCTTCCTCTCTCCCTCCCACCTCGCTCTTTTTCTGTGACATCTGTGTGTTTTCGCCCATCTCTCCCTCCCTCCCTCCATGCTCAAGAGGACGGAGTGCAGCTACCCCCTCATCCCGCCCCCTCGCACTCTGCATCCAGCTAGCACCCACCCCTGGGGGGGGGGGGATGGGGGGGTCGAGGGGGAAGCGGCGCAGGAAAGAGGAGGAGAATGCCGGGACCAGAGGAGAGGGGGTCGAATGGTGTTGAGGGGGCTTGATGCTAGATTCAAATGAGTGCTTATTGGGTAATGGTTTTCCTGCACCCCTTGAGGTTTTCCCCCAACAGCCCAAGCCTTCAGAAACTACCCCGGTCGATTCATATTCGCATCCGAAATCTCATTGCACCCCTCGGCTATTTTTCGTTTATGCAGATGTGTCAGTCCCTTGTGAATCTGCACCAATGAGTTTGGAGGTATTTACTGCGCAAATCTGCTGGGATTTAACAAAGGAAAAAAATACAGGGGCAGGCGTTCAAGAAAGTGACGCATCTGTAGAGATGCGTCACCCTGAGAAACCCTTGCGCACAAGGGATGCGCCATATTTACTAAATGGTGCACCCTGGTGCAAGGATTTACAGATGCGTCGGAAATTCTGACACATCTGTTAACCCAAAAGTCACGCATTGCTGAAGTCGTGTCACAAGCACTACACAACTCTAGCAATGCATGGGGAGGCCTATCCTCATTGTGCTGCGTCACTCCATATGCCTGCTCCCAGCAGGTGTAAGGTTTTGACGCAGTGGCGTCCTAGAAGTGGTGCAGTGACATATTGTAGATTTCACTGCGTCACTTCTACAAGGCTTTTAAGTGGGAAGGCCCACCTTGCATACATTATAACTGACGCAGGAATAACGTGACACAGGACTTTGCAACATGACGCATCTCTCTAGATGCATCACTTTGTAAATGGGCTGCATTTTTAAGCTGCCGCTGCATCACAAAAAGTGACAAAACAGCGATGAAAAAAATGACGCAAGGGGCTTGTAAATCTGCCCCACAGTTTTTACTGTGACATGCAGATATTTGTTGCAGCAAACACCAAATCCGTCGCTGCTCCAAAATCAGCATTTTATTCCTCAAAACTCGGAACAGGTCCTATTTACTGCACCCTAAAAATTCAGAGGGAGCTAGATTTTATCAGGTTTGATTAATACCACCTACTCCTCCAACAGCTTGGAATCAGGGCCAAGTGAGTCAAATTAGAACTCAAAAGTAACCCAGTGTCACCAACACTGCTGTAATCTACTCTAAATTTCCTCACTATAGCTTGAATTAACCCCAGTGTTCTTGTAAATGGCTTAAAGGCCTTAAGTGCACATCAAAAGACATAAAGTGCCCAAATCTCACAAGAGTTGGGCCCGTCAAAAAACTGGTTGAAATGACCGCAAATCCTACACTTATAAGCGAAACAACCTTCAGTTTCACACATTGTTTGAATTGTCCCAGTTTGCCTGGAACTGACCCAGTCAACACAAATCTCCCAAGAGTGGCGCTCATTTCCTCGAATCTTCATTAATTAATGAAATTAATATCGAATCTTTTCGAAACGTCATCTGCGACTACAGAGAGTGCTGAAATGACTATTTGGAAATATCTCACTTTACTAAAAAATCTCCAAAAAATGGCACAAATGCTCCCAACCCTTCCTAAAAGTGCAGGTGGCACTAGAAATCTCCTTGAAATTACTCTAATCTTTAAACAAGCATTGGCAAAGCCAATAGGTCTCGCTTATGCGCGAGGTAGTGCAATTTTGTTTGCTTTGGCCTACAGTAGTGTAAGTGTATAGCAAGTGTGGTTTGAATGTAGTAGCTTGGAATTGAGTGGGATGTTAAACAGTCACAGTGAACAGGACGAGCATTGTGCATGCAAGGTCCTAAACTGAAAGGTGAATCTCTCATTGTCGGCCTGGGTTCCTCTTGGTGCCCCTTGAAAGGCCCAATATTGCCAGTTTTTACATGTGAACTGCGTGGGATTGACGGTAAGCCTCCGCCTGAAGATCCTTTGAATACAGGCAGAGGCCCTCTTCTGCAGTGTGCTCAGTGGAAGTAGCGGGGACTGTGGCCAGCTATAGAGTGCTCTCATGCTCCCCACGAAGCAGCTGGCACTACTTGCTACGCAGCTGTAAAAGGCCAGGGAGTCTGCAAGGTTTGTAGGGCGCCAGGTCTGTACATATATGTTAGTGCTAGAAAATGCTTTTCATGTATTTTGTTGTCCGCACCCTATTATGAGCACCTCTTCAGGTGGTCTTAAGATGATGAGGCTGTTGTGCATACTTAGGCTTTGCTAGTCACGGACGGCACATTAGTTCTGATATCCTCACCTTAACGTCTGGATTATGTGCTCCCTTTATGAACTTTTATTTCTCTTCTCCACCGCTTTCCCAGTAACACTTTCCTCTCATCCCCCCCCACCCTCCTCCGCCACATTTTCCCATCATGGCCACCACTCGAGTTAAGGTTGGAACTAATTGCTACAAAATCATTTATCCTCCCAGCCTGACTAAAGCTGCAACAAAACGATTGAAGTACAATACTATTGAACGTTTTCCGAATTCCCTCTTTGTTGATCAATGTCACAATAGTCGTTTTGGGAGGCTCAAAAATGATTTCATTTTCTTCAATCACAACACCTCCTCTTAGTCCACCAGCTTATACAATTCCCTTAACGTCACCTCCTCCTCCTCTATCCCTCATGGGAAACAGCTAAAAATCTCCCCCTCCACGCGTTTCAATGGTTACCTCACTATCTCACTCTATAACAACGGTACTGTCATGATCCAAGGCAATGACACCTGTCTTTCGCTCTTTGACCACCTCTTCCCCTCCCTACTCCCCTCCTCTGCGACCGGGCTTTCCCCCGACTCTCCTTCTAGGTCTACCCATTATTCCCTCTCTCCTCCCCTGACCCCCCTACACTCCAATAGGCTACACTCTCAAGAATCACAGGTCGGTCCTCTTCCCGCCCCCTTCCCAGTGACCTCCTCTCCTATTCCTCCCCCCTCACAATATGCCCCCTCCCACTTCACTTCAGCCTCACCGCTAGCTAACGCGCTCCTTGTCCAATCTGCATCATCCCGGTACTCCAATCTCTTCTCCTCCCCCATTTTCCTTCCAGTCACCCCCCTTTTGAGTCCACCTCTCCTCCAACCTTCTCCCCCAGTGAACTTTCCCTACTCTCCCCTTATCCCCTCTTCCATACCTCCTGTCCACCTCCCCCTCCCCTCGTTATTCACTCGGATTTCGCCTCAATCCCACTGCATCTCTCTCCTCCCTCCCACTCCTCCAGCAATGCTATGTTACTCCCTTTCCCCCCCCTGGTAACCCTGTCCATTTCCTTCCCTCGGGTCCAACAGTACCACTTCCTTTCCCCAACTTCCCTTTCTCTCAACCCCCCACTTTGCCAGATGCCCGTTCCCTCACAGCCTCCTCTCCTACCTGACATGCCCTCCACAACCACCTCACCTCTTTTCTTCCCAAACCTCCTTCATTCCCATGACTCCACACTGTCCTCCCCTCTCCTTTTTAGGTCGAGCGACCTATCTCAATGTGCACATGCGCATTGAGAGCGGGAGCTCGATATAAAGGGGCTTAAACAGATGTTTAACTAGCGGGCGATTTGGTGCTGTGCCCGTGAAATGCTCGTGCACAGCATCAAATTGCCAGCCATCTGCCATCTGTTCCCCAGCAGCTCCGCCCCACAAGCTTCCCCCAGCGTGCGCTCTGGCTCAGTCGAGCCGCACTCCTCCCACACCTCTCACACACAAGTGAAGCTTCACTTCAAAGGCCCCCGCATTTACATTTCACTCGTCTCTTGTATTCTCTCACTCGCACGCTCAAACACACACACATTTACTCTTAGCCTCCGTGGCACTCTCGTTCTCCCTTTTGCATGCACATTTTTTTTTGCTCTCAGCTTTCATTACTCTCTCTGCTGTTCCCCTTCTTTTACTCTTTTTCTTTCAGTCACTCTTTCCGCAGCCTATCTGTCTTCATGACTGTCTCTGTTTCTCTCTCATATTATGCCCCTCTCTCTCTCTCGCTCTGTTTTTCTCTCTCAAACACACACGTACACGCTCAGAAAGATGCTTGTAAGCACACGTGTAACTGCAGCCTGGACAACGAAAAACTTCTGAGTGTGGCCAGACTATGCAAACTTTGTACAAGTGCAGTGAATTTTGCATCAGCTTTTTTTGCATCGACCTTCTAAGTGCAAATATAATATTTTTACAGATGGATGGCTGCACAAAACGGGCTTCTGCAGCAATCGGTGCAAATGTGTTTGCATTGCTCATTCTGTGCAGATTTTGGTGCAAGCATTGCAGTGCACGAGTGCCATGGTACTATGTTGGTTGTTCAAGGGTAGATGGGTTCAGATCTTCGTTTCGGTCTGCCCTTTAGTTTTCACAACAAAGCAAAGACAACCCTGAAAATGTCCATGAAGTATAAAACATCTTAATGTAAATTGTCCGGCAAATTCCCACTGAACACCACCACATCCACCATCACCACCACATCCACCGCATCCACCACCACCACCGCATCCACCACAACCACATCCACCGCATCCACCACCGCATCCACCACCACATCCAACATCACCACCACATCCACATCCACCATCACCTCCACATCCACCATGACATCCACCGCCACATCCACCACCCCATCCACCACCACCACTGCATCCACCACCACCACTGCATCCACCACCACATCCACCGCCACCACATCCACCGCATCCACCACCACATCCACCACCACATACACCATCACCACCACATCCACCATCACCACCACATCCACCATCACCACCACATCCACCACCACATCCACCACATCCACCACCACATCCACCACACCCACCACCACTACATCCACCACCCCATCCACCACCACCACCACCCCATCCACCACCACCACCACATCCACCACCACCCCATCCACCAACACCACCACCACCACTACCCCATCCACCACCACATCCACCACTGCATCCACCATCACCACATCCACCACCACCGCATCCACCACCACATCCACCATCACCACCACATCCACCATCACATCCACCACCACCACCACATCCACCATCACCTCCACATCCACCATGACATCCACCATGACATCCACCACCACATCCACCACCACCACCACCCCATCCACCACCACCACCACCCCATCCACCACCACCACCGCATCCACCACCGCATCCACCACCACCGAATCCACCATCAATACCACATCCACCATCACATCCACCACCACATCCACCACCACATCCACCACCACCACATCCACCACCGCCACATCCACCACCGCCACATCCACCACCGCCACATCCACCACCGCCACATCCACCACCACTGCCCATCCACCACCACTTTCACCACCGCCGCATCCACCACCACCACATCCACCACCACCACCACATCCACCGCATCCACCACCACCACCACATCCACCACCACATCCACCACCACATCCACCACCACCACCCCATCCACCACCACCACCCCATCCACCACCACCACCGCATCCACCACCACCGCATCCACCACCACATCCACCATCACCACCACATCCACCATCACATCCACCACCACCACCACATCCACCATCACATCCACCACCACCACCTCATCCACCATCACATCCACCATCACCTCCACATCCACTATGACATCCACCACCACCATCCACCACATCTACCCCATCCACCACCGCTTCCACCACCACCACTGCATCCACCATCACCACATCCACCACCACCGCATCCACCACCACATCCACTACCACATCCACCACCACATCCACCACCACATCCACCACCACATCCACCACCACATCCACCACCACATACACCATCACCACATCCACCACCCCATCCACCACCACCACCACCACCACCACATCCACCACATCCACCACCACCACCACATCCACCACATCCACCACCACCACCACATCCACCACCGCCACATCCACCACATCCACCACATCCACCACATCCACCACCACATCCACCACCACATCCACCACCACATCCACCACCACATCCACCACCACATCCACCGCATCCACCACCACATCCACCACCACCGCATCCACCACCACCACCACATTCACCACCACCACCACATCCACCACCACCACATCCACCACCACATCCACCACCACATCCACCACCACATCCACCACCACATCCACCACCTCATCCACCACCACCGCATCCACCATCAACACCACATCCACCACCACATCCACCACCTCATCCACCACCTCATCCACCACCACATCCACCACCTCATCCACCACCTCATCCACCACCTCATCCACCACCACCACACCCACCACCATCACTTCCACCACCACATCCACCACCACATCCACATCCACCACCGCCACATCCACCACCACCACCACATCCACCACCGCCACATCCACCACAACCACCACATCCACCACATCAACCACCACATCCACCACCACATCCACCACCACATCCACCACCACATCCACCACCACATCCACCACTTCCACCGCATCCACCACCACATCCACCACCACCGCATCCACCACCACCACCACATTCACCACCACCACCACATCCACCACCACATCCACCACCACATCCACCACCACATCCACCACCTCATCCACCACCTCATCCACCACCACATCCACCACCTCATCCACCACCTCATCCACCACCACCACACCCACCACCATCACTTCCACCACCACATCCACCACCACATCCACCATGACATCCACCACCACATCCACCACCACCACATCCACCACCGCCACATCCACCACCGCCACATCCACCACCACCACAACCACCACCACATCCACCACCACAACCACCACCACAACCACCACCACATCCACCACCACATCCACCACCACATCCACCACCACATCCACCACCACCACCTCCACCACCGCCACCTCCACCACCACCACCACCACATCCACCACCACATCCACCACCACATCCACCACCACATCCACTGCATCCACCACCACCACATCCACCACCACCACATCCACCACCACATCCACCACCACCACCGCATCCACCACCACCACATTCACCACCACCACCACATTCACCACCACCACCACATCCATCACCGCATCCACCACCACCACATCCACCACCACATCCACCACCACATCCACCATGACATCCACCACCACATCCACCACCACCACATCCACCACCGCCACATCCACCACCGCCACATCCACCACCACCACAACCACCACCACATCCACCACCACAACCACCACCACAACCACCACCACATCCACCACCACATCCACCACCACATTCACCACCGCCACATCCACCACCGCCACATCCACCACCACCACAACCACCACCACATCCACCACCACAACCACCACCACAACCACCACCACATCCACCACCACATCCACCACCACATCCACCACCACATCCACCACCACCTCCACCACCACCACCTCCACCACCGCCACATCCACCACCACCACCACCACATCCACCACCACATCCACCACCACATCCACCGCATCCACCACCACCACATCCACCACCACCACATCCACCACCACATCCACCACCACCACCGCATCCACCACCACCACATTCACCACCACCACCACATCCATCACCGCATCCACCACCACCACCGCATCCACCACCACCACATTCACCACCACCACCACATCCATCACCGCATCCACCACCACCACATCCACCACCACATCCACCACCACATCCACCACCACATCCACCACCATCACCACCACATCCACCACCACCACCACCCCATCCACCAACACCACCACATCCACCACCACCACACCATCAACCACCACCACCCCATCCACCACCACCACCACATCCACCACCACCAACACATCCACCACTGCATCTACCATCACCAAATCCACCACCACCGCATCCACCATCACATCCACCACCACATCCACCATCACATCCACCATCACCTCCACATCCACCATGACATCCACATCCACCATGACATCCACATCCACCACCACATCCACCACCACCACCACCCCATCCACCACCACCACCACCCCATCCACCACGACCACCACCGCATCCACCACCACCACCACCGCATCCACCACCACCGCATCCACCATCACCACATCCACCACCACCGCATACACCATCAACACCACATCCACCATCACATCCACCATCACATCCACCATCACATCCACCATCACATCCACCACCACATCCACCACCACATCCACCACCACATCCACCACCACATCCACCACCGCCACATCCACCACCGCCACATCCACCACCGCCACATCCACCACCACCACCACATCCACCACATCCACCACAACCACCACATCCACCACCACATCCACCACCACATCCACCACTTCCACCGCATCCACCACCACCACATCCACCACCACTGCATCCACCACCACCACCACATTCACCACCACATCCACCACCACCACATCCACCACCACATCCACCACCACATCCACCACCTCATCCACCACCTCATCCACCATCGCATCCACCACCACACCCACCACCATCACTTCCACCACCACATCCACCATCACCACATCCACCATGACATCCACCGCCACATCCACCACCACCACATCCGCCACCGCCACATCCACCACCACCACCACATCCACCACCGCCACATCCACCACAACCACCACATCCACCACCACACCCACCACCACATCCAC
Source organism: Lissotriton vulgaris (assembly GCF_964263255.1). Classification (NCBI taxonomy): domain Eukaryota; kingdom Metazoa; phylum Chordata; class Amphibia; order Caudata; family Salamandridae; genus Lissotriton; species Lissotriton vulgaris. The sequence continues at coordinate 1,334,378,114 of NC_141695.1, forward strand.
CAACACATCCACCAACACATCCACCACTTCTACCGCATCCACCACCACCACATCCACCACCACCGCATCCACCACCACCACCACATTCACCACCACCACCACATCCATCACCGCATGCATCACCACCACATCCACCACCTCATCCACCACCTCATCCACCACCGCATCCACCACCACCACACCCACCACCATCACTTCCACCACCACATCCACCACCCCTTTCACCACATCCACAACCACCACATCCACCACCACCAAATCCACCACCACCACATCCACCACAACACCACCACATCGACCACCTCCACCACCACCACATCCACCACCACCACATCGACCACCACCACCACATCGACCACCACCACCACATCGACCACCACCACCACATCGATAACCTCCACCAACACCGCCACCACATCGATAACCTCCACCAACACCACCACCACATCCACCACCACCACCACATCCACCACCACATCCACCACCACATCCACCACCACCATATCCCCCACATCCACCACCACATCTACATGTGTGTGGCTCTGTGTGTGTGTAGGCGCAAATGCAATGTTCTTGGATTGTCGTCACAATAAAATACACTGAACATAATCTTCACAAAATTTATTTACAAACATTTAAGCTATTGCCATTATAAATTACAATAACTTTTATTTAAGTATTAATTATTTACAAAATTAAAAGCCATTGTTATTTGTAATATCAATACATCTAAGTCACGTAAATACAACACACATTGCATTACAAATGCTATAGGTGTCACATTTGCAAAAGTTAAAACTATTGACATTGTAACTGACAAAGCTATTAATTTTGCTACTTTCAAAACCAACACATAAATAAAAAAAGTGTCATTTACAATACCAATAGCTCAAACTTTCCTAATGCGAGACCTATTGCATTTCCAATGCTTGTTCCCTATCGCTGTGTTCCACACCCTTCTCCCCCTAAAGTTATCCCTAATTCCTCTCCTTCTTGCAACACCAACAAAGGCAACTGTCCCTTAACCTCCGACTCATTAACTCCCGCTCTCAACCTCCACCTTTCCCCACTTTTGAACCTTACACCCCAACTCACCTCCTATCCCCCCACCTCTCCCTGCCTTCCACCAATTCCACCCCCACTTGTTTCCATCGATCCACCCAACCTTCCGTGCTCTGCATTACTCTTGCTGGAAAATAAGGTAGGTTCCCTTATCACCTCCATCTCCCAGCTTACAGCTGCAATTTCACTTCTAAGCTCTAAGATTTCCACCTTTCCTTGCACCCCCTCTCCTTCCCAACTTCCCACGAGTTGCACCTCGCCCCCTCATCTCAATTTAGCCAAGCTCAATCAGTCTGCAAACTTTGTTAACTCGCACAAGCCTTTGAACGCCGCCCTTCCTCAACCTGCATACCCTAGCAACCCTACTATCTACACTATTCCAACCATCTCCTCTGTCAGAACCAAGCATCCACCTAAACCCTCCAGAGCACCCCCACATAAGCACAACATCCCAATCACCCTTCAGAGCCCAAGTGCCCCTGTCACCAAAACAGTCCTGACAGAGCTGCGCTGTCTGCTCCACAACTGCAGATCTGCAGTAAAACACAAACTTGAAATCTCAGATACCATCACCCACCACAATATTGACATGCCCTTCCTCACAGAGACCTGGTTCAAAGATACCTCACATTCTATGTTTGATCTCCTATTATCTACAGGCTATTCTATACTTAGGAATGACAGAACTGACACGGGGGGAGGTGTTGCAGTCATCTTTAGAAACTCCCTTCAACTTAAGGCATCTCCTATCAGCACCTTCCACACCTTTGAATGTCTTTCTTTTGAGCTACAAGTGTATCACCGTTCACCCCTTAGATTCCATGTCATTTACCGCCGGCCTCGTAGTGGCCCTTTGTTTTTGGAGGAACTCACTGACTTCATCAGTGACCAGTACTCGCAAAGTGACAATCAGACCTTCGTGGGTGACTTTAATCTCCACTGGGGCTCACCACAAGACTCCTCCGCAAACTCCCTGGCCACCTTCCTCTCTGTCAACGATCTCATCCAACACTGCACAGAATCAACACACTCTAAGGGCTCAATCCTGGACCTTGTTATTTCTAAAGCAGGCATGCTTTCCATCACTACCCCTATTCACGTAGACTGGTCTGCACACCTCCTCATCCCATTCTCTATTCAACTATCACACGCTATAACACTTGGCCAACCCAAGAGGGCTATCTTCTGGTTCCGTGATGTTAAAAATATTGATGTCGGTCCCCTCTGTGAATCAGCTTTGTTATCACTTCCAAGGCTAGACCCGAACCTAGATGTTGACGATCTCACCTCCCAATGCCTCACAGTTCTTGCAGATGAAATCAACAACGTCGCTCCACTCAAAAGCAAAAGGTTAAGGCCCACCCCCTCAGCTCCTTGGTTCAACAAATCCCTCTATGAAGAAAGGAAGCAGCTAAGATTCCTGGAGAAACAATGGAGGCAAGTGCCCTCCACCGATAACTTGTCACGCTTCGCTCCACAAGATCCAAGTACCACAAACACATCTTCCTTGGGAAAGCGGCGCACTTCAAAACCCTCCTTGACTCAGCCAAAAATAGACCCAAAAGACTATTTGATCTCATCAAGAGTCCTGACTGCTCTCCCCCTGCCTCCAAGCTGGAGGATTCTGCAAAGAGAGCAGCGGATTTCGCTATATTCTTCGACGAAAAAGTGAAATCACTTGTGGATCAGGTTGCTCATCCTACCCCTCCAGAGGAGTGCAAATCCTTAGCCATTTGGCAAAACTTTGACCCCATTTCTGAAGATGCCCTCCTCAAGTGCATCCGTGAAACAAAGCCCTCCAACCATCATCTGGACCCCATCCCCAATGCCATTGCCATTGCCTTTTATACCCTTTCCCTCTCCTACTGGACCACTCTGGGCAGCCTCTCCCTCCATCAAGGCTCCCTTCCTGTCTCCTTCAAAACTGGGCAGGTCACCCCGCTTCTTAAAAAACCAACTGCTGATGCGTCTGACCTCAACAACTTCCGGCCCATCACTAACTTACCCTTTCTTGCGAAGATTACAGAAAGATGTGTAGCGAAACAACTCTCTCGTCATATCAAGGACAATGATCTTCTTGACAATTTCCAGTCCGGCTTCATTCAAAACTGCAGCACTGAAACAGCCCTACTGCAAGTGGTTGATGACACGCTGAGGATCCTCGACTCGGGGGGGTCCTGTCTTCTAATTATCCTTGACCTTTCTGCAGCCTTTGACACTGTCAATCACAACACCCTCCTCAACATTCTTAAACAGAGAATGGGCATGGAGGGCACTGTGCTTAAATGGTTTGCCTCCTTCCTCTCTGATAGATCACAAATGATCAAAATAGCGAACAGTCTCTCATCTCCTGTGGCGGTAGGTCAAGGTGTTTCTCAAGGCTCTATACTTGCACCCACATTGTTCAACCTCTATTTACAACCACTAGGAAATCTCCTAAGTAAATCCGGGATCCACTATCATCTCTATGCTGACGACACACAAATCTACCTCAAGGTTGCCTCCACTCACGATCTCTCTATCCTCCGCTCCACTCTCGACTCATCAACTGATTCTGAATCCCTCCAAAACCGAATTCCTCCTCTTCTCCTCTTCAATCTCTCCTCCCCCGGTGCAATCATGGATGGATCAGTTGAATCTACTGAACACTAAACCCATCATTGCCGACAGCGCAAAATCCCTGAGTGTCACTCTCGACAAAAAACTCAATCTAACCCCCCACATCAATTCCATTGCAAAGTCTGCTCGATACCATCTGGGCCTTCTTTGGGGAATCCGTTGCTTCTTCCCGGAGCAGGACCTTATAACCCTGGTGCAATCGCTGGTCCTCTCCAGACTTGACTACTGCAATTCTCTTCTTACTGGCCTCCCCAAATCCCACCTGTCCCCCCTTAAATCTGTTTTACATTCAGCAGCTTGTTTCATTTATGGGGCCAAAAGAAGCGACCACATCACACTGATGTTATCCACCCTCCGCTGGCTTCCAATCGAGGCTAGAGCTATCTACAAGACTGCTTGTATCACCCACAAAGCCTTGCACTCCTCCTCTCCTCGCTACCTGACGAATAAACGGAAACTCTCTGAAGGCTCTAGACCATCACGTAATGCGGAAAATCTTCTGCTTGAACCTCCCACTTTCAAGAAGGAAAGAACGATGGCACAATCCTTTTCAGGCAACGCGGTGAGAATCTGGAACTCCCTTCCGCCACAGCTCCGGACCACCACCTCCTCCCAGGCCTTCAAAACTAACCTCAAAGTTCTCCTCCTTCAAAGACACTTCCAAATGTAATCCATGCCCTCTCTATTAGCTGAAGGAAGCCCTTTCATTATAGAAAAATCTACTGTACATGACTATGGAAGTGTCCTCCCAGTGTGTTCTTGCGGTTTGAGAGTCGGCCATTTATTGCGGTATTATCTTTCTACCTGTGTTTGGTACTCGTGTATAACATGCACCCGTCACTTTCTCTTGTAACACACTGTTTTCTACCTCTTACATCTGTTCATTTTCGATACCTGCACAAGTGCCACCATGGCCTATGTAACGTTTGTTCTTGTGCTTGAGGGCCCTCCATATATTGCAGTATTATACCTCTATGTTTACTTTGTACGCTTTTGTAACCTGCATACGTCACTCTTTCCTCCTGTAATGCACCGTTTGCTACCTCTTGTATTTTGTTGGTTCACGATTGTCACTTTTGTAATGCACCGTTTGCTACCTCTTGTATTTTGTTGGCTCACGATTGTCATTATTGCTTCATTTAATGTAACGTTTGCTTTTGTATTTTGTTCACTTGTAATGTTCTCATGTATCAGTTCTGTTCCTATTGTGAAGCGCTCTGACACCTTCGGGTAAAGTCCGCGCAATATAAAAATGCACAAATAAATAAATCAATAAATAAATAAACAATGAACGGAGGGAGGGAGGGAGGGCGGAGTTAAACAATGAACGGACAGCGGGAGGGAGGGCGGAGTTAAACAATGAACGGACAGCGGGAGGGAGGGAAGGAGTAAACAAGACACGGACAGCAGGAGGGAGGGCTTAAACAAGGCATGGACAGCGGGAGGGAGGGCGAGCTTAAACAAGACACCGACAGCGGGAGTGAGGAAGGGCTTAAACTTGGCACGGATAGGGGGACGGGGGTGGTTTTAAACAAGGCATGGACAAGGGGGGAGGGCGGACTTAAACAAGGCAGGGACAGTGGAGGGTGGGCGAGCTTAAACAAGGCACAGACAGCAGGAGGGAGGGCAGGCTTAAACAAGGCAAAGTACAGCGGGAGGGAGGGAGGGCTTAATAGGACTTTAGGGGGGCAGCCGACCAGCGGGAGGCCTGCCCCCCAGGGGGTTTTGGGCCGGAGGGGGGGGGCTGCTGGACCTGGGGATCCAGTTGGGCTGGTTGGGCTGTCTTTGGGCTGGTTGGGCTGAGCTGGGCTGGTCTTGGGCTACATGGGGTTTATAACCAGCCATTTCATGTCATGAGGCACCATTTTGGTGTGGGAGGTTCTCTGGGGCTTCTTTTTGCTTAACTTTCTGCTTTGGCTTCTGGTGTAATTTTGGGGAATAGTACGGGTAGCTAGGCTTATCGGGCGTTGGTGCAGCGGCGGTTTGTTTGGTAGCGGCATCGCTTTGTGCGGACAAGGAGTGAGGTGCTGCAGCGAGAGGCGGGCCTACTTGTGCAGGACCGGCGGTGATGGCGCATTTCGATAACCCCCGCATGGTGGAGGCCATACGTCTGTTAGAAGATGCGGGCCGCATTGACATCTTGCGGCCCGACATCAAGGTAAGGCCCCTGCGGCGCGCAGCGAGCGGCATCTGCGGCAGTGCTCGCTTGTGAACCGCCGCAGGCAGTGAAGCGCGTCCTGGTGGAGACTGGGGGCCGAGGCCCCGGGGCACACGCGGCCACGCCGCGGAAGCTCCCGCAAAAAGAAAAGCGGAGTGGGGCCAAGAGGCCGAGTCTCACCTTCCAGGCGAGGCAGGGGGGGCGCCAAGGCGATACAGGGCTCCAAGACGAGGGTGACAGATGCAGAAGGGGCGGGGTGGGGCAGACGGCACAGCCCGAGGCGGCGGGAGGGGCACAGGGAGTGACTCGGGCGAATGGGGGGGGCGGGAAAAAGAAAGGCCTGCAGGGGGAAGTAGTGGAGCACACAGGCCAAGGGCTGGGCAGCGGAGACGCCCCCCCCCCCGAATGAGGGGGGTTTCTCACCTGTCCTTATTGACATTGAGGGAGAGGGGTAAGGGCCAGAAGGAGGGGGGACGGTGGAGGTGTTAGGGGGAGATGGCGGGGTTCTTGAGGCACAGCACCGGACACCAAGCCCGGGGGTGGGGGATGGGCCTCAGGGCCGGGGGTCAGAGGGATTGGCTGGGGGGAGAGGGGGGTTGGGCACTGGTTGGGTGATGCCTCAGGGGGAGGGGGCCGGGATTTTACACAGTGGGGGTCCATGCCAAGTTCGGAAGTGGGGGTGGCAGGGAAGGGCGGCCTCTGGCTGGGGGGAGCGGTGTTTGGGCGGGTGGGCCTGGGTGGAGCGGGCTGGCGCGTGGGGCCCAGGGAGGTGTATAGAGGACAGCCAACTTAAAGGACACTCTGATCCATACCCGCCCCAAGAAGACTAGCACCCAAACAGGAAATACCCTTTGGGACCTTCCACCGGTCACCGGGCACTACCGGTGTGGCTCCTGCGTGGTGTGCCCCAAGACCATTCAAGGAAAAACGATCATACTGCAAAGAGATTTCACTTGGACATATAACAGGCACACCAATTGCAACAGTTCCAAATGTATCTATGCTCTCATATGCCCATGTGAGAAGCTTTACATTGGGATGACAATGCGCCCTGTTAAACAGCGCATAATGGAGCACAACAGTAATATACGTTGCCTGAAAACTCATACCAAACTCTATGAACATTGTAAAGAGCAAAACCACTCCATAGAGAGTATCCGATGGACTGTCATTGAAAGCCTACCATCAGTCAACCAACAAACTCTCTTCAGAATTGAACAAAGATGGATACACCGTCTACATACAGATGACCTGGGTCTTAACGATGCGGTGCCATGGACGAGTTTAGCCAGATAGTATTTGACTCGGACTATATTGTCCTTCCTCCAGTTATGTTCATTATATCTTTAATGTTCATGATCCCTTCTCCAAGATGGCGCCCATGTTTGTCAAGCTGACCTGACACAGACCTCCTCGCTTTCTAACATTGGTGCTGGGAATCTAATCACCCAGCATTCATCATTGTACCTCCAACTTCCAGAGGTCCCTATCTAAGATGGAGCCCATTTTCTACACACGAGCACAGCGCAGGCTTCTTCACTTTCCACTAATTTTTGACCCGTGTTTGAAGTTGCCATAGTAACTTGAAAGAAACGCCTCTCTAGGCGCGCGCGCAGCTCACGCTTATCTGCCTCACCGGGACACTCATGCTGTTACCGGCTGTCCTGCAATCGGCAGAGACGTGGGAGGGGTAGGTGCCTAGAGGCTCTCTTCGAGCAACTAACGAGGTAAGACGAGGAGAAACACTCTTCCGACGCTCTCTCTCTTCTGTTTCCCCTTCCCTCCCTCCTCGCCCTGTTCCTAGACCCCGGCGAGCGCTAAGCTGTGCTCTCGGCGCCCGGTCTCTGACACGGCGCTCCTGCCCTCAGTGAGCAGCGCTGCTTTGAAATTCACTTTTCTCCCGCGTTCCCTCTGATTCATTTACAGGCTCTCCTCGCTGGTTGCTGGCCCCACCAGGTCAGCCGAGGTGGCCTATTCCACGGGATTAGCGGGTAAGTGTATTGTTTGTGCCAGCTTCCACTCGGCGAGCATGACCAGCCGGCACCAATGATGTAAACACACCTCGTCACTAGTCAGCATTGACGTTTTCCACAGAGTGTCAAACGGTCACGGTTTTTTCTGTACTCGAGCTAATTACTTAATTTGTCATCTTTTGACTATATTCCCTTCACTTTACTCTAACGCTGGGGGAAATAAATACTGATTTTTAACAGTGTTACTGACACATCAAACTTGATCTGTATATCGGACATGGCATATGTTGACACCATGAAGCATGCCACCTATTGAGTAAGCATGCCACTCACAGGACGCAGCAACCCACGTTCTGTCTTTTAACTTTACTTTCTCTCACTTACGGACACATCATATACGAACGGGGTTGTCTATCTTCCACACCCCTAGACCACTCATTGACACCTCACTCTTTGGACCGCTTGTTGTCCCCAGGCCTTAGAGTGAACAAAGTTAGTAACCACTTGTTTTGTTTCCTTCCCAGTTCCTGATAGGTCCCCAAGGAATACATTAATTCTGCGACAACGCACAGGTCGTATCTTCGATTCCTCTGAATTCAGAGGGACCGTTAGCAATTTTATGAGCTTTATAGGTCCTGATGAATTGCCTTCAAGGCAAGAAACATGTTGACCAACTTCTTTTTTTTTTTTTTTTTTTTTTTGGTGTAAGAATTTTATTGCACTTTTGTACATCACATACAAGACAAATCGACAGATATCTATAGCGTGCTTGCCTACAACCGCATCGGGCCGGCGTCTAGCAACTACAGTCATTAGCAACATTGTGAGAGGTACACAGCCCATCAGCCGACATCCAGAGGACCGGCGGCGAAATGCTAGATAGAGTCTGGTCGCACGTCAGTGCTACGGTCGCTGCATGATACATCAATAATCTTACTTTTTTACAGTTTTTTGTCCCCTTTAACTGAAGTGTAACTTAACTGTACATTCCCCAACCTGTGGTTCCCTCCCTGCATCCTTCCCTCTGCATCACAGCATCCTCCCTCCTAGGTGCCAGCACTATACATTTGTTCGTCCTGTGTTTTCACCATCAGAAGTCCATTTACATCGCTTCCGATTCTGAATCTGACGTACCATGCACAAGCAAATAGTCACGTAGGTACCCCCAGTAATCTTTGGGCCTAGAGCCAAGTGGTAGTTCCTCCTCGTATGTGTTGAGTGTGTCTCGACAATATACCATGTCTTCAATCCAGCGTTTCACCTCCGGTGCCCTTTTACTATTCCAATGGATTGACACCCTCCTTTTAGCTAACAGGAGGGCAACAGCACAGAATTTACGTTTCAGGGCTCTCAAGTGTGGAGTTATACCCAATAAGCAGATTCTCGCTTCGCACGGCATGAAAACCCCTAACATTTCGTTCAATACCTGTGTGACTTGTTCCCAATATCCCGCCACCTTTCTACAGTGCCACGCTAGATGAATGAAGTCAGCATCTGCTTGTCTACACCTGCAGCAGTTTGAATCTTCCCGTAAGCCATGCTTGTGTAGTCTCTGGGGGGTGTGGTAGACCTGATGTAAGTACTTATAATGGATTATTTTCAGATTCCCGTTTGGTGTCAGCATACCTGTAAGCATGCATGCGGAGTCCCATTCCGCTTCTGTCAGGGGTTCCGCTAGCCCAGCGCTCCATCTATCCCTGGCCTTGTGTGTGTTGTTCCCCACCGCCCCTTGTGTACACGCATACAGCTTGGACACCATGTGAGACGCTTTGGGCGTAGTCAAGAGCAGCTGTAGAGGTGCCAGGGTAGGCGGCTCCTCTGGATATGTTGGGTAGTGTTCTCGTATTGCTCTTTGTAGCCTGTAGAAATTAAAATTAAACAGCGGAGACGGATTTGTGATGTAGTGTAGTTCATCTAGTGTCTGGAATTCTCCATCCTTGTACAGGTCCCCCAATTTGTCTATTCCGGCCTGCCGGAACAGATCCATGCCAACCTTTTCCTGGGTTACCGAGAGGGCTGGGTGATGTGCCAGTGGGAGCGCGGGCGCGTACAGTGGCAGGCAACTTGCTTCCTTGCCTAATAGTCGCCATGCCTCAGTGGTCGCGTTGACTGTGTTAATATCACGGTCATGTAGTCTGGTACGTTTGTGTGTGAGTACATTGGCCAATGGAATCGGGTCAGCGTCGCCTGCCTCCACCGCTACATGTGTCAGGAAGGGCACTGCATGATACCAAAAGTGTGCGTATTGCGCCTGTGCGCACAAGTAATACAGGTAAAAGTCTGGTACTTTGAACCCTCCCCTGGCATATGGTAACGTCATGGTGCGGAGGTCCATCCTTGCCTGCTTGCCCGCCCATAGCAAATTAAGTACTAGTGTCTTGATATTGCGGAAGACAGCCGCGGGGGGTTTTATAGGGATGTTGTTAAATAAATATAGAAATTTTGGCAAGAGCACCATTTTTATTATTGCTGCCCTGTCCGCCAACGAAAGTGGCAATCTGTTCCATTTCTTTATTTTATCCTCCAGGGCTGTAATCGTCCTCCCGTAGTTCGTCCTAATGACCACTTCAGGGTCTCTATGGAACCATATACCCAAGTATCTAGTGGGTTCTTCCTGCCACTCCATTGGATAGTCTAGTTTAGTGGGTTGCGTGCTATCTGTTAGTGCCAGTACCAGAGATTTATCCCAGTTTATCTGTAAGCCGGCTTGGCGACCAAATTTTATATATTCCCTCAGTAGGGGATTTAAGTGTTGTTCCGGGTGTTTAACATACAACACCATGTCATCTGCGTACAGTGAGATGTGTATGGGTCGGGAGGGCATTTGAATCGCTGAGTGATGATAATGTTGTCGGATTTTGCAGGCTAGAGGCTCCAGCACTAAAGCGAAAAGCATCGGTGAGAGCGGGCACCCCTGTCTAGTACCTCTGCAGATTTGTATGGGTTCTGATATGTATTTGTTCACTCTTATGCGTGCCTTCAAGTCTGTGTAGAGCATCGCAATCCAGCCCTGGAATATCCAGGGGAACCCCATGCGCACCAGCACCGCATGTATGAAGGGCCAGCCTATCGTGTCGAATGCTTTAGCGGCGTCCAGGAGCACTGCTACAGCTTTAGTTTCCGGCGCCAGATAATGCGCTAGTGCGAACAGCGTTCGGGTGTTGTGTGTGGTGGCCCTGTCTGGTATGAAGCCCGACTGGTCGGGTCTAATTAACATTGGCATAAGTGGCTTTAGCCTGTCCGCCAGCAGGCTAGCTATGATTTTGGTATCTACATTTAACAAGGATAAAGGACGGTAGGAATCGCATTTGTCAGCGTCTTTGCCCGGTTTGAGCAGCGTGATGAGCAGGGCTTCCCTTAGCAAAGCTGGCAGTCTCTGGGCCTCATGTGCCATCCCGTACATCCGTACTAGGTGCGGCGCAAGGAGGTCTACATATGCCTTATAAAATTCCGCTACAAAGCCATCCGGACCAGGCGCTTTGTTGTTGGGAAGGCGCCTGATGGTGTCCGTGACTTCCTCTACAGTTATGGGGCGTTCTAGGTATTTCCTATGACCGTCTGCCAGCCACGCCATCTCAATATCCTCCATGTATTTCAACAGGTCAGGTTGTGACGGCGAGGGGTGTGCCTCGTATAGTGTGCCATATGTTTTCATAAATTCACGCAGTATACCCTTGGTGTCCGTGATCACCTCCCCGGCGCTAGTGGTTATGGATGTGATAGTATGTGGTGTTTTGCCTGCGCATATCTTTGCGGCCAGCTCCCTGCCAGGCCTACCTCCTTCTCCATACCTCCTCGCAGTGGCTCGCTTAGTGACATACTTCAGCTCGTCTGTTGCAAATTTAGCATGTTCGGTCAGTAGCGACTGGATACCCCCCAAAAGTTTGGTGTCTCCCGTCTGCGTATAGGACTGTTCTAGTGCCTGAATGGCTTGTTCCCGTGTGTGCAATTGGTGTCTGATATCCTTTAGTATGCCCGAGGCCGTACTGAGGCAGACTCCTCGGATTGTAGCCTTGAAGGCCTCCCACAGCAGACCTGGGTCATCCGTGGTTGGGCCATTAAGATCGAAGTAGTCCTCTATCGCCTTATGTATAGTGGAGGTGTACACTGGGTCTCTCAATGAGGCTGCGTTAAATCGCCAGGTGAAGGGTGGCGGGTCGTAGTGCGGGATGTCCACTTCTAAAAGTACCGGGCTGTGGTCTGATAGTGTTCGCGGTAAGTGTGCAGTATCTACTACCCATGTGAGTACTTCTTGTGTGCCCAGCCAGTAGTCTATCCTGGACCAACTGCTGTTTGCTGCGTTTATGTGTGTCGCCGTCGTCACCCCTGGGTTGCGAACCCGCCAGAGATCCACCAAGCGTAAATCCTCCATTGCATCTTTCACCATAGCCCTGGCGTTACCATGTTGTTCTGTGGTGTGTGCAGCTCTGTCTAGAGCGTCCTGCAATGTTACATTAAAATCCCCTCCCCACAGTACATGAGGTGCCTGCATGTTTGCTATGTTGTGCCAGACCTTGCAAAAAAAACCCGGGTCATCCACGTTCGGGCCATATGTGTTCACCAACAAAATTTGTTGTCGTCTGAGTCTGCCTGCTAGCATTATACTCCGCCCGGCTGTGTCTCTTTGCACATCTGTGACTTCAAAGCCCGTACCCTTCCTGATTAAAATGCTCACCCCTCTTGAATATGTTGAGTAGCTAGAGTGAACCACTGTTTCAGCCCATTTAGCCCCCAATGTTGAGGTGCTGTTTTGGTCTAAATGCGTTTCCTGCAAGAAAACAATGTTAATTCGCAATCTATCAAAATATGCAAACAGTCGCCTAATCTTCTTTGGGTTGCCCAGGCCCCTTACATTCCATGTGAGAATTTTCAGCGTGTTACTACGTGACATGAGTATGCATTTGGTGATGAACTGTACACGTCAGACGTCCAGTCTTCTTGTGATACCCTGCATGTATGATGCTATAGTGTACATCTCGTAACATTGACAACGTCTTCTGTTGATTACAAACATTATGCATACACCAGCACAGATCCAAGGAGTTCGCCATGCTTCTCAGATACAGAGGTTGCAGTCGGTTAGTTTCTGATTCCCCCGCCCACCCCCCACCCACTTTAGCGCCCAAACTTTGCCAAAGCCATCCCTGAGTCAACTTCAACTTTAACATTAAGAGTAACTTCTGTGTCCAACATAGTTCGGGGTACACCCTCCTGGGGGTGTCACCAGGTTCACACATCACCACCCACATAGTGGATGTGGACTGTCGCAAGCGTGCGTTTTAGTATATAGCTTGTTTGTGACAACCCCCAACCCCCTGTCACCCACTAAACATAGTTAGCATCGTTGCTGTTATATATCTCAATTACTCTAGAATCCCCCACATCTCTAGGTGCAGTGCACACGTGGGCTATGTCGTGTAATGTGCGTAATGTCCCCTGCTCGGGGAACAGTTGAGCCGTCAGGCCGGTCAGGGCCATGGTTACCTGCATGCTGCCTCACCTTCAAGTAGCCGGCCACCTCGTCTCTCCGTGCATATTACATCATGTCGCTTATTCCCAACTGAATCAACACTTCCACGGGATCTCAGATACAGGGGCAACACCTACATTTGTCCGTAAATGTCGTTCCAGTACAGCCGTCGCCACCATTGCGGCCCACATGGTCCATGTGTTTGTCCTCAGGCCAAAATGTTTTTAGTTAGCCGCAACGTGTTGGCGAAGTCCGCAAGTCCGTCCTGCTGGTTAGTGTTCTTTCTCGCTCATTCCACGTCACTGGTTGGTTCATTCCTATCCTGCTGTTTTCTCCTCTTTCCTTGTTGCTTGACATATTCCTGTGCCGCCTGCACCGTTGGTAGTATGACAGGTTTCCCGCCGGTGAGGACTTTGAGTTTCGCCGGATATAGCATGGCGTATTCCAGGCCTAGTTCTCTGAGCTTCTTCTTGACTGGAGCGTATTCTTTCCTGGCTTGTTGCACCGCCATAGTGTGGTCCGGGTAAAACTCTAGCGTGTTCCCCTGGTGCGTTATTTTTCCCATCTCCCGTGCCAGCCTCAAGACCGTGTCTCTGTCCCTGTAATTTAGCATGCGGGCAATGACCATGCGCGGGGCAGCTCCGGGTTTCGGCACAGGCGCCAGTGATCTATGCGCACATTCCACCAGGAACACTGGAGATAGTTTGTCGGCTCCAAAGAGTTCTTTCAGCAGGGTTTCTACATACGTCTCCATCTTCCCCTTGTTTGTGGATTCTGGCAGGCCCGAAATCCGTACGTTGTTTCGCCTGGACCTGGCTTCCTGGTCCTCGACCCTCGCTCTTAGGTGTTCCACCGTTTTTTCCAGGCCGTCACAGGTCTTGGTTGTGGTCTTCTGCTCATCCTCCAGCCTCGAGATCCGCTGCTCTGCCTCCGTGAGGCGCCCGTCGTGTTGTTCGATTTTCGCCGCCATGTTATCTACTCTCAGTACCACGTTGTCAAGCTTTCCGTGCATCTCCTGCAGACTTTGCTGAATCGCCCTCAGAACCGACTCCATGCCTGTACCCTCTGTTGATTCTTGGCCCCCTTCTGCCTCTGGGTCAGGCGTGGTATTCTTACCCTGGCTCCGCTTCTCAAACTGGAGCTTGGGTTGATTTCGGTCAGGTTTCCCCATTTCAGGTTGCTGTTTAGATGAGTGGTGTTCTGCCGATTTTGGGCTGTTGCCCGATGTTGTGCTGGCTGCGGAGATGGCACGAGGCGCTGTCACTGCAGCTCCCCCCCTGGCCGTTCGTGTGGTCATTTATTATCCACCTAGCGCCTGGATGCAGGTTGGTGCCCAACCAGGTCTCATCCGACATGCATGTCGGGTGGTGCCGTTTGCTGAGCCGCTGGGGCACTACATGGGCAATATTGCACACCTATCGCGCAGTGGGGGGGGGGCAGTCCCTGTGTAGGTAATGGAGCCGGTTCTATGCCGATGTGCATGCGTATCCGCATATACAGTACAGGCGCCTTCAAATGGGGGATGGTCCGTCCGCTCACCTCACCTGTCGGCTCCCCGCGCTGCTCAGCTGCCGGCGCTCCGAGTGTTTGCTGATGCGAGGCACGCTCACAGGAAAGCTCTGGGAACCTTCCTCCGCTGCCGGAGTATATGCGCGCTCTTCACAGGCAGATCTCGGGGGGAAGTCGTCCGGCGGGAACGTCCGCCGCTGCCTCCAGTCTTGTGCGTTTCACGGGCGCCGCCATCTTGCCCGCAGTGGAACGCACGCCGATTTTCTGTGGCGCTGTGTCCTGGGGTCCTAACCGAGCCCCGCAATTGTCTCGCTGGTGGTCAACGGCCGTTTACCATGTGGCGCCGGGTGTGCACAGTTGACCTGCTACGCTAGGAGCCTTGGTAATCTCCGATCCGCCAGGTGTCCGGAGCGGCCATTTTGGCGATGCTGCTGCGAGGTGTCCGAGCTTCGGGTTGGATCTTCCCGTCCCCGCACCTTTTGCCTCTCGTTTTGTACGTGGGATGTCGTCCTCACCTTCCGATGCCCATATTTACAATCGCCGCTGATTTTCGTGGGGTTTTAAGGGGTTAAAGGCCGCTAGGCACGCGACCGTCCGGCGGAGCTGACAAGCTAGCCAGCCATTCCGCAGTGCGCCCTCTAGCGCCCCCAACATGTTGACCAACTTCACACTAAGGGTTGAATAAGGATTGATCAGATTACCCATCACTCCTTAATACCCCTTACTCCCTTTTAACAAAGCAGTGAGCCACACTATTAAAAATTGTTTAATGGACTCTACTGACTTTTTTTATAATTCACACTCACGCTCACTATTGCACTTTATTTAGGCCCCTTACATTCACACACCCGTTGGCAGGAAAAAAAGATCTCCATTAAAGTGTAGCCCTCCTGGGCTACCTGACGGGCATTGCACCGCCAGCCTGCCGTAGGAGCAGGATGCCAATGATGACGCTGGACGGTCACCGGATGGGATGACAGTTGTTGTCCAACCGGTTACTTGTGTGAGGTATCCTAAACTTTCCGACAAGGGTTCACACCATGCACTTGCCCGTTCTTAACTAGTGAGAGAAATGTCATTCTGAGCCACTTCTTTGGCCCCCTCTGGGAACTCTGCACAAATTTTTGTTTACTACAGTGGGGGTCCATGCCAAGTTCGGAAGTGGGGGTGGCAGGGAAGGGCGGCCTCTGGCTGGGGGGAGCGCTGTTTGGGCGGGTGGGCCTGGGTGGAGCGGGCGGGCGCGTGGGGCCCAGGGAGGTGTATAGAGGCGTCGGAGGGGCCGCGAGGGGGGGCGCGGTCCGCCAGGAGTTGGAGGCTTTGGTTTGGAGCGATGGGGAGGAGAGTACAGTGGCGTGGGGTGCAAGGGGGAGAGGACACCTGGGGCCAGGGGGGCCAGGGACCGGGAGGTCCACATCATCGCGGCAGGGGGGACACTCGACGGGGGCGGGAGGGGGATCACGGGGAGATGCTGGGGGTGCAGTGGAGTGGGGGATGGTTTTCACCCCGGCATGTTGGACTCCACTTTTTTCTTTCAAGAGGAATGCTTGGCGAGGGGCTCGGGAGAGCAGCATGCGCCTCCACTTCACAGAGGGAATGGTCCGGCTCTGCCTTATGTGGGCGGTCCCGTTCCCACGAGGGACCTGATGGGGGCATACTACGAGAGGCGGGCGGTAGTTCCCGACAGCCCCACCCCGAAGGGTTAATGCGGCCACCGGGGGACGGGGCAGAGGTCCGTTAGTACGAACCAGGACCCAGAGGAGAGGCACACATGGCAAAGGAGGGAAGAGTGTGGCTCTGGGGGAGCTGCTGCGCACTTGTAGGGAATGGGTGGGGTTAAGCAGGCTGGAGCCCGTAGAGGACGACCTAGGGCATGAACGCAGGGGTCAACAGGGCTGGAGTCCGTGGAGGGTGGCCGTCCCAGTTAGACTACGAAGAGGAGAGCGGAGAAGGAGGAGAGATATTTGAGCAAAGGCGGGGGTAGAGCGGGATGGGGGAACAGAGTAATGTTTGTCATAGTCTCTTGCAGAGTAAGCACAGGAGACCCAAGGTGGACGGAGTAACGTCCCCTACTGCTCAACTGGTTAGGCGGCGGGATCCGGTGCAGAGGCTGACCTTGACGCCAGGTAAGACACGGCATGGAGCAGGGTGCGGAGTACCCAACTGGTGTCGGTTGGCACGAATATGAGAGTGGGAGGAGGGGGGTGCATTTGAGTAAAGGAACATACAGGGGTAGGGCCGCCAGACGCAGGTGCAGACGGGAGCGAGGACCCGGGCACAAAGGCGGAAGGGCGCTTGAATAAAGGCCGGTACGTAAAGGACGCAGGGGTGGGGCCGGGAGACGGGGGTCCGGAAGGGAGTGGGGACCCCGGTACGAAGGCGGACCCCAAGGAGGGTAAAGAAGGGAAGGAGAGTCACGATGTTCCGATACGCAAGCTGCCATACATGGGCATTGCGAAGCCATTAGGGGTCCACCTGTCATTGGCGACCAAGGAAAAGATATGGAAGGTGGAGTACGTGGATATATTAAAGTTGTTGCATCGTGAGCTCACGGCTAAAGAGGGGTCGAAGGAGGAGGAACTAGAGTTAGCCAGGCGACCTAGGGTCCCATTGAACATTGAGAATTGGTCAGCGGGTTTCTTGATCTTTGCCAGTGTGTACTGCGACAAGTACCCGGAAAGGTCGGTCGCGCTTTTCAAATACATAGACGTGGTACGGCGGGCGCAGGTCACCTATGGGGGTTACGCGTGGTCGCATTAAGAAGAGTTCAGAGCGCGTATGGCCTGGGACCCAGAGGCCAAGTGAGGGGAAATTGACTCCCGATTTTTATCAGCAGACAATGGGGGGGGGGGCAAGTTTGGGAAAACAATTTACACGGCCAGCTGTTTGCCGCTTGCGCCCCGCCCTTTACAACTCTGCCCACCCGTGGTGGGGTGGGACAGGGTGAGAACGCTGTCAATGCAGCGGTGGGGGCATGCTGGGACTACAACAAGGGCACTTGTACTAGGCAATATTGCAAGTTCCAGCACAAATTCTCCAAGGGCAGGGGAGGGAACACCACCCAGTGGTGCAATGTTGGGGGACGGGGGTGGGGGTCAAGGCCAGCAGTCTGCACCGGCGGGACAGCAAGCAGGGAGTAGGGGCGGCAGGGGATGACAGGGGCCTTTGGGAAAAGCTCATACGCCAGTTAGGCAGGAGAGGATGGAAACCGTCTTAGCGTCTTACCCATGGACCGAAGACGCTGACCTACTATGGCAGGGGTTTAGGGAGGGTTTCCAGCTGGGGTACGAAGGTCCGAGACTTGCCAGGTTCGGCAGAAAATCTAAAATCTGCTACTACGCATAAGGTGGTGGTGTGGGACAAACTGGCCAAGGAGATGCGGGAGGGGCGGATGGCAGGCCCCTTCCAGGAGGCGCAGATCCAGAACCTGATCATCTCCCCCATAGGAGTCATGCCAAAGAAAGACTCCCGTCAGTATTGACTGATTCAACATCTGTCGTGGCCGGAGGGGACATCCGTCAATGATTACATAGCGTCCGAGTTGTCATCGATGTCTTACTCCTCAGTGGATGTGGCACGATGTTTTGTAGCGACGTTGGGGAACAGGGCGCTCATGGCAAAATGGGACATCAAGTCAGCCTTTCAGCTGTTACCGGTGCACCCGGAGGATCAGCAATTGCTGGGGATGCAGTTCGATGGGTCCATTTTTGTTGACAAGGCTTTGCCCATGGGGTGTTCAATCTCGTGCGCGTTGTTCGAACTGTTCAGTTCCTTTCTACTGTCAGCGTCAAGCCACTCCTCTGTTTCCGTGTGATGCCAAAAGGGGTCCACCTCCAGACTTCCCCAACTCTGGAAAGAAGCAACTCAGAGTAGTGAGGGAAAAAATGTGAATGAGGAAGGAACCAGTGGGAAGCGGGAGACCTGCAACAAAAGAATACAGTTTTAATACATATCCTGTCACAACTGACTACTCTCATTAAATTCTCACTAGAACACACTAATACCTTTCCACTGGCTGGAAACTACTGTAGTAGTACTTCTAACAGGTATGGACTCCGACTTCAGACTTAAAGCTTTCCTACAACAATAAACCACAATGATTAACTTTTCACTCCACGTACCATCTCTTCCACATAAACCGGTAAGTAGTGCATCATACATACCAATAGTCACTCATCCAAATACAACATAAACACCGCTCCCAGGATAGGGCTTCTTTCCCATCCAAGAATGAGATTAGAACGAGCCCCAAGCAAAAGGCGCTCCGTTAGTTCGGAGTATTGAGCAATTTAAAGTATAAAATAATAAACTCAGGGTCCATAGACAAGAGAGGAATAAACTCCTCAAGAGTATCAGCAGTTTAACAGCAACGCTTCCATCAGTGTTGTTGTAATGTATAATCCAGCTCTGAGTCGAGCAAGAAGTTACTACTGTCTCAAACGAAAACAAAAGGAAAGATTTGCTTACTGTAAGTAAAGGATAGTCTCCAACGATAAGCGCTTCCACAGTGCGAGGAAAAAAGAAACAAACGCCAATCCCAAGGTCAATCCGACAAGATTTCTCCCTAGAGTTCCAAGGCAGGGGGCATAACGCGGTGTGGATAAGCGCTTCCTCCAGCGCAAACAATCTCCACACCAACAGAAGATGTCCGGCTCCGACGTGAAGTAACAGACCACCTCTTCCTGATAGAGGGCTTCACATCCGGACAACAAACGCTATCAGCAGCGCTCGAAGGAAAACACCACTAGAGATGGTGAGAGTGCAGCGCTTCCTTAGTGCACAAGGAAGGACCGGAGTGAGGCATGCTGCTTCGCTATGATGCAACAAGAAGAGAGAGAGAGCCTCCACGCAGCCAGCGTGAGACTCGAAGCAAGGACTTCCATCTGCAAACGGCAGAATTACACGCACTTCAGCCCATACCTGACTGGGCAACATAGACGGAGCTTTGCCCCCATCAGGCCTTCTGGGAGATGCAGTTCAGGGCGCATATATCAGGCAATTTAGGCGCTTTGGACGCTGCAGGCTCCGGGCTCCGGTCAGCGCCTGACATCTACAGTGGGCTTTTTCATGGCACACAGGCAAAGAGACGCTGACGCACTACCCGGATGACTTTTTCCTGGTGGGACTGCCTGGTTCGGCGGACTGCCAGCAACAGCTGGACAGTTGTACAGAGCTCATGGGCTACCTGGGCGTGCCCCTGGCGCCAGAGAAGACACAAGGTCCCAGCAGAGTGATGTCATTTCTGGGAATAGAGCTGGACTCGGTGGCCATGGAAGTGCGCTTGCCGGGGGACAAGAAGGGGCATATGCTGTTGTTGGTGGGCGTCATGTTGGCGAAACAGAAGGAGACGTGCGTGAGGTGCAGGTTCTGTTGAGGCATTTGAACTTCGTGTGGTGCGGGCGGGACGCTCTTTCCGTAGGCGCTTGGGCCAGTCCATGTCCGGCTTGACATTGTCACACCATCATCTGCACTTGTCGGCAGGTACGAAGGAGGACTAGCACATGTGGCGAGCCTTCTTGGAGCGTTTCAACAGTATCCCTATGGCCCCCCGGAAGAGTGGGAATGGGACATGACTATCTCCTCGGACGCAGCAGCGGGGGTAATCGGTTTTGGTCTGTACTGGCAGGGGAGGTGGTGCGCGGAGGTCTGGCCCCCACACTGGTAGAAGGGGGTGAGGAGCATTGCATTCTTGGAATTGTTCCCACTGGTGGTGGCAGTAACGGTGTGGGCGCGGGATAAGCATGGGCGGAAAATCCGTTTCGCTCGCGGATTTTGCGGATTTTTGGGAAATTCGCAATCCGTGAGATTTGCGAATTTCCCGCAAAATCCGCAAATTCGCACGCAGCGGATTTTTTTTGCGGCGCGCGGCGTTGGTGATACAATTTTTGCGGCGCGCTGCGTTTATCATCGTTTGCCGAGTTGTTTTTCTCGATAGTTTGCGAGTGCTGCGCCATTTTGGATCTTGCTGTGTGATCCCGCGGGAATTGGCGAGCGCGATTACGTCATCGCGGCTTGCCAGCGATAGTTTGTCAACGCGAGTACGGCGAGATCACGTCTCGCGGTACTTCGCAATTGCGAGATTTGAGATGCGGCGAGCAGCAAGAATCTCGCACAAGCGAAAATATAAAATTTGCAATTCTGCACAAGAAATCCACCAGCAAGCAGCATAAACCTTCTTGAAATGATGATTTTTATCTGAATAACTCCTTAGATTGACATTTGCCTGCACTTTTTTAGCGAGGAGTCCATTTTGGGGAGGGGGGGAGGGGGGTGGGAGGAAGGAAGTGCCCCACAGTCTTCAACTTCCTGTTCCTGTTCAGCAGGCTCCTCCCAGTGCTTTGTCCATCTCCTGGTCACTTTTCATTTGGATCTGGAGCTGGAAGGATTACTTTTTGTGGATGCTGCTGGATCTTTGGATTTGAGGCCTTTTTGACTTTCTTTGGATCACTGTTGGATTAGAAATTTTACAAGTAAGTTTGTTTGGGGCATTACAGTTGCTGCTACTAAAATTTTGGAATTTTCGATTTTTGGGCTCTTTTGGGGCCTTTTGCCCAGGGGTACTCAGTGGTGGGTGGACTGAGTCTTTCTGTGGGTTGTCTTGAACTTAAACATCATGGAGGGAATGGATGGATTGGGATTGTGCTGATTTTTCAGTGATTTTTGTTTTTTGGGGCTGTACTTGTGGCCTTTTCACCAGGGGTATTTGAGTCTAGCATGGGCCTAGTCTTTCTGTGGGCTGTCTTGAACTTAAACATCATGGAGGCCATGGATGGAATGGGATTGTGCTGATTTTTCAGTGATTTTCGTTTTTTGGGGCTGTACTTGTGGCCTTTTCACCAGGGGTATTTGAGTCTAGCATGGGCCTAGTCTTTCTGTGGGCTGTCTTGAACTTAAACATCATGGAGGGCATGGATGGAATGGGATTGTGCTGATTTTGCAGTGTTTTTCGATTTTTGGGGGTGTTCATGGGGAGGGACAGGCCATGTGGCTGGTGGCCATTTTGAGTGCAGCTACAGGCACTGGCCATGTGCTGGCAGGCAAGTGGCCATTTTGAATGCAGGCTTTGTTGTTAGGCCTGCAACCATTTTGCCTACTTTTCAACCTTTATTTATGCCCAGGGGTAGTGAGTCTTGCATGGGCCTAGTCTTTCTGTGGGTTGTCTTGAATTTAAACATCATGGAGGGCATGGATGGATTGGGATTGTGCTGATTTTGCAGTGTTTTTCGATTTTTGGGGGTGTTCATGGGGAGGGACAGGCCATGTGGCTGGTGGCCATTTTGAGTGCAGCTACAGGCACTGACCATGTGCTGGCAGGCAAGTGGCCATTTTGAATGCAGGCTTTGTTGTTAGGCCTGCAACCATTTTGCCTACTTTTCAACCTTTAT
This sequence comes from Lissotriton vulgaris, assembly GCF_964263255.1. Classification (NCBI taxonomy): domain Eukaryota; kingdom Metazoa; phylum Chordata; class Amphibia; order Caudata; family Salamandridae; genus Lissotriton; species Lissotriton vulgaris. The sequence continues at coordinate 1,334,400,287 of NC_141695.1, forward strand.
TTATGCCCAGGGGTAGTGAGTCTTGCATGGGCCTAGTCTTTCTGTGGGTTGTCTTGAATTTAAACATATGGAGGGCATGGATGGATTGGGATTGTGCTGATTTTTCAGTGATTTTCGTTTTTTGGGCCTGTACTTGTGGCCTTTTCACCAGGGGTATTTGAGTCTAGCATGGGCCTAGTCTTTCTGTAGGTTGTCTTGAATTTAAACATCATGGAGGGCATGGATGGTTTGGGATTGTGCTGATTTTTCAGTGATTTTCGTTTTTTGGGGCTGTACTTGTGGCCTTTTCACCAGGGGTATTTGAGTCTAGCATGGGCCTAGTCTTTCTGTGGGCTGTCTTGAACTTAAACATCATGGAGGCCATGGATGGAATGGGATTGTGCTGATTTTGCAGTGTTTTTCGATTTTTGGGGGTGTTCATGGGGAGGGACAGGCCATGTGGCTGGTGGCCATTTTGAGTGCAGCTACAGGCACTGGCCATGTGCTGGCAGGCAAGTGGCCATTTTGAATGCAGGCTTTGTTGTTAGGCCTGCAACCATTTTGCCTACTTTTCAACCTCTATTTATGCCCAGGGGTAGTGAGTCTTGCATGGGCCTAGTCTTTCTGTGGGTTGTCTTGAATTTAAACATCATGGAGGGCATGGATGGATTGGGATTGTGCTGATTTTGCAGTGTTTTTCGATTTTTGGGGGTGTTCATGGGGAGGGACAGGCCATGTGGCTGGTGGCCATTTTGAGTGCAGCTACAGGCACTGGCCATGTGCTGGCAGGCAAGTGGCCATTTTGAATGCAGGCTTTGTTGTTAGGCCTGCAACCATTTTGCCTACTTTTCAACCTTTATTTATGCCCAGGGGTAGTGAGTCTTGCATGGGCCTAGTCTTTCTGTGGGTTGTCTTGAATTTAAACATCATGGAGGGCATGGATGGATTGGGATTGTGCTGATTTTTCAGTGATTTTCGTTTTTTGGGCCTGTACTTGTGGCCTTTTCACCAGGGGTATTTGAGTCTAGCATGGGCCTAGTCTTTCTGTAGGTTGTCTTGAATTTAAACATCATGGAGGGCATGGATGGTTTGGGATTGTGCTGATTTTTCAGTGATTTTCGTTTTTTGGGGCTGTACTTGTGGCCTTTTCACCGGGGGTATTTGAGTCTAGCATGGGCCTAGTCTTTCTGTGGGCTGTCTTGAACTTAAACATCATGGAGGCCATGGATGGAATGGGATTGTGCTGATTTTGCAGTGTTTTTCGATTTTTGGGGGTGTTCATGGGGAGGGACAGGCCATGTGGCTGGTGGCCATTTTGAGTGCAGCTACAGGCACTGGCCATGTGCTGGCAGGCAAGTGGCCATTTTGAATGCAGGCTTTGTTGTTAGGCCTGCAACCATTTTGCCTACTTTTCAACCTTTATTTATGCCCAGGGGTAGTGAGTCTTGCATGGGCCTAGTCTTTCTGTGGGTTGTCTTGAATTTAAACATCATGGAGGGCATGGATGGATTGGGATTGTGCTGATTTTGCAGTGTTTTTCGATTTTTGGGGGTGTTCATGGGGAGGGACAGGCCATGTGGCTGGTGGCCATTTTGAGTGCAGCTACAGGCACTGGCCATGTGCTGGCAGGCAAGTGGCCATTTTGAATGCAGGCTTTGTTGTTAGGCCTGCAACCATTTTGCCTACTTTTCAACCTTTATTTATGCCCAGGGGTAGTGAGTCTTGCATGGGCCTAGTCTTTCTGTGGGTTGTCTTGAATTTAAACATCATGGAGGGCATGGATGGATTGGGATTGTGCTGATTTTTCAGTGATTTTCGTTTTTTGGGGCTGTACTTGTGGCCTTTTCACCAGGGGTATTTGAGTCTAGCATGGGCCTAGTCTTTCTGTAGGTTGTCTTGAATTTAAACATCATGGAGGGCATGGATGGATTGGGATTGTGCTGATTTTTCAGTGATTTTCGTTTTTTGGGGCTGTACTTGTGGCCTTTTCACCAGGGGTATTTGAGTCTAGCATGGGCCTAGTCTTTCTGTGGGCTGTCTTGAACTTAAACATCATGGAGGCCATGGATGGAATGGGATTGTGCTGATTTTGCAGTGTTTTTTGATTTTTGGGGGTGTTCATGGGGAGGGACAGGCCATGTGGCTGGTGGCCATTTTGAGTGCAGCTACAGGCACTGGCCATGTGCTGGCAGGCAAGTGGCCATTTTGAATGCAGGCTTTGTTGTTAGGCCTGCAACCATTTTGCCTACTTTTCAACCTTTATTTATGCCCAGGGGTAGTGAGTCTTGCATGGGCCTAGTCTTTCTGTGGGTTGTCTTGAATTTAAACATCATGGAGGGCATGGATGGATTGGGATTGTGCTGATTTTTCAGTGATTTTCGTTTTTTGGGCCTGTACTTGTGGCCTTTTCACCAGGGGTATTTGAGTCTAGCATGGGCCTAGTCTTTCTGTGGGCTGTCTTGAACTTAAACATCATGGAGGGCATGGATGGAATGGGATTGTGCTGATTTTTCTGTGTTTTTCGATTTTTGGGGGTGTTCATGGGGAGGGACAGGCCATGTGGCTGGGGGCCATTTTGAGTGCTGCTACAGGCCCTGGCCATGTGCTGGGAGGCAAGTGGCCATTTTGAATGCAGGCTTTGTTGTTAGGCCTGCAACCATTTTGCCTACTTTTCAACCTTTATTTATGCCCAGGGGTAGTGAGTCTTGCATGGGCCTAGTCTTTCTGTGGGTTGTCTTGATTTTAAACATCATGGAGGGCATGGATGGATTGGGATTGTGCTGATTTTTCAGTGATTTTCGTTTTTTGGGCCTGTACTTGTGGCCTTTTCACCAGGGGTATTTGAGTCTAGCATGGGCCTAGTCTTTCTGTGGGCTGTCTTGAACTTAAACATCATGGAGGGCATGGATGGATTGGGATTGTGCTGATTTTGCAGTGTTTTTCGATTTTTGGGGGTGTTCATGGGGAGGGACAGGCCATGTGGCTGGTGGCCATTTTGAGTGCAGCTACAGGCACTGGCCATGTGCTGGCAGGCAAGTGGCCATTTTGAATGCAGGCTTTGTTGTTAGGCCTGCAACCATTTTGCCTACTTTTCAACCTTTATTTATGCCCAGGGGTAGTGAGTCTTGCATGGGCCTAGTCTTTCTGTGGGTTGTCTTGAATTTAAACATCATGGAGGGCATGGATGGATTGGGATTGTGCTGATTTTGCAGTGTTTTTCGATTTTTGGGGGTGTTCATGGGGAGGGACAGGCCATGTGGCTGGTGGCCATTTTGAGTGCAGCTACAGGCACTGACCATGTGCTGGCAGGCAAGTGGCCATTTTGAATGCAGGCTTTGTTGTTAGGCCTGCAACCATTTTGCCTACTTTTCAACCTTTATTTATGCCCAGGGGTAGTGAGTCTTGCATGGGCCTAGTCTTTCTGTGGGTTGTCTTGAATTTAAACATCATGGAGGGCATGGATGGATTGGGATTGTGCTGATTTTTCAGTGATTTTCGTTTTTTGGGCCTGTACTTGTGGCCTTTTCACCAGGGGTATTTGAGTCTAGCATGGGCCTAGTCTTTCTGTAGGTTGTCTTGAATTTAAACATCATGGAGGGCATGGATGGTTTGGGATTGTGCTGATTTTTCAGTGATTTTCGTTTTTTGGGGCTGTACTTGTGGCCTTTTCACCAGGGGTATTTGAGTCTAGCATGGGCCTAGTCTTTCTGTGGGCTGTCTTGAACTTAAACATCATGGAGGCCATGGATGGAATGGGATTGTGCTGATTTTGCAGTGTTTTTCGATTTTTGGGGGTGTTCATGGGGAGGGACAGGCCATGTGGCTGGTGGCCATTTTGAGTGCAGCTACAGGCACTGGCCATGTGCTGGCAGGCAAGTGGCCATTTTGAATGCAGGCTTTGTTGTTAGGCCTGCAACCATTTTGCCTACTTTTCAACCTTTATTTATGCCCAGGGGTAGTGAGTCTTGCATGGGCCTAGTCTTTCTGTGGGTTGTCTTGAATTTAAACATCATGGAGGGCATGGATGGATTGGGATTGTGCTGATTTTGCAGTGTTTTTCGATTTTTGGGGGTGTTCATGGGGAGGGACAGGCCATGTGGCTGGTGGCCATTTTGAGTGCAGCTACAGGCACTGGCCATGTGCTGGCAGGCAAGTGGCCATTTTGAATGCAGGCTTTGTTGTTAGGCCTGCAACCATTTTGCCTACTTTTCAACCTTTATTTATGCCCAGGGGTAGTGAGTCTTGCATGGGCCTAGTCTTTCTGTGGGTTGTCTTGAATTTAAACATCATGGAGGGCATGGATGGATTGGGATTGTGCTGATTTTTCAGTGATTTTCGTTTTTTGGGGCTGTACTTGTGGCCTTTTCACCAGGGGTATTTGAGTCTAGCATGGGCCTAGTCTTTCTGTAGGTTGTCTTGAATTTAAACATCATGGAGGGCATGGATGGATTGGGATTGTGCTGATTTTTCAGTGATTTTTGTTTTTTGGGGCTGTACTTGTGGCCTTTTCACCAGGGGTATTTGAGTCTAGCATGGGCCTAGTCTTTCTGTGGGCTGTCTTGAACTTAAACATCATGGAGGCCATGGAAGGAATGGGATTGTGCTGATTTTGCAGTGTTTTTTGATTTTTGGGGGTGTTCATGGGGAGGGACAGGCCATGTGGCTGGTGGCCATTTTGAGTGCAGCTACAGGCACTGGCCATGTGCTGGCAGGCAAGTGGCCATTTTGAATGCAGGCTTTGTTGTTAGGCCTGCAACCATTTTGCCTACTTTTCAACCTTTATTTATGCCCAGGGGTAGTGAGTCTTGCATGGGCCTAGTCTTTCTGTGGGTTGTCTTGAATTTAAACATCATGGAGGGCATGGATGGATTGGGATTGTGCTGATTTTTCAGTGATTTTCGTTTTTGGGCCTGTACTTGTGGCCTTTTCACCAGGGGTATTTGAGTCTAGCATGGGCCTAGTCTTTCTGTGGGTTGTCTTGAACTTAAACATCATGGAGGGCATGGATGGAATGGGATTGTGCTGATTTTTCTGTGTTTTTCGATTTTTGGGGGTGTTCATGGGGAGGGACAGGCCATGTGGCTGGGGGCCATTTTGAGTGCTGCTACAGGCCCTGGCCATGTGCTGGGAGGCAAGTGGCCATTTTGAATGCAGGCTTTGTTGTTAGGCCTGCAACCATTTTGCCTACTTTTCAACCTTTATTTATGCCCAGGGGTAGTGAGTCTTGCATGGGCCTAGTCTTTCTGTGGGTTGTCTTGAATTTAAACATCATGGAGGGCATGGATGGATTGGGATTGTGCTGATTTTTCAGTGATTTTCGTTTTTTGGGCCTGTGCTTGTGGCCTTTTCACCAGGGGTATTTGAGTCTAGCATGGGCCTAGTCTTTCTGTAGGTTGTCTTGAATTTAAACATCATGGAGGGCATGGATGGTTTGGGATTGTGCTGATTTTTCAGTGATTTTCGTTTTTTGGGGCTGTACTTGTGGCCTTTTCACCGGGGGTATTTGAGTCTAGCATGGGCCTAGTCTTTCTGTGGGCTGTCTTGAACTTAAACATCATGGAGGCCATGGATGGAATGGGATTGTGCTGATTTTGCAGTGTTTTTCGATTTTTGGGGGTGTTCATGGGGAGGGACAGGCCATGTGGCTGGTGGCCATTTTGAGTGCAGCTACAGGCACTGGCCATGTGCTGGCAGGCAAGTGGCCATTTTGAATGCAGGCTTTGTTGTTAGGCCTGCAACCATTTTGCCTACTTTTCAACCTTTATTTATGCCCAGGGGTAGTGAGTCTTGCATGGGCCTAGTCTTTCTGTGGGTTGTCTTGAATTTAAACATCATGGAGGGCATGGATGGATTGGGATTGTGCTGATTTTGCAGTGTTTTTCGATTTTTGGGGGTGTTCATGGGGAGGGACAGGCCATGTGGCTGGTGGCCATTTTGAGTGCAGCTACAGGCACTGGCCATGTGCTGGCAGGCAAGTGGCCATTTTGAATGCAGGCTTTGTTGTTAGGCCTGCAACCATTTTGCCTACTTTTCAACCTTTATTTATGCCCAGGGGTAGTGAGTCTTGCATGGGCCTAGTCTTTCTGTGGGTTGTCTTGAATTTAAACATCATGGAGGGCATGGATGGATTGGGATTGTGCTGATTTTTCAGTGATTTTCGTTTTTTGGGGCTGTACTTGTGGCCTTTTCACCAGGGGTATTTGAGTCTAGCATGGGCCTAGTCTTTCTGTAGGTTGTCTTGAATTTAAACATCATGGAGGGCATGGATGGATTGGGATTGTGCTGATTTTTCAGTGATTTTTGTTTTTTGGGGCTGTACTTGTGGCCTTTTCACCAGGGGTATTTGAGTCTAGCATGGGCCTAGTCTTTCTGTGGGCTGTCTTGAACTTAAACATCATGGAGGCCATGGAAGGAATGGGATTGTGCTGATTTTGCAGTGTTTTTTGATTTTTGGGGGTGTTCATGGGGAGGGACAGGCCATGTGGCTGGTGGCCATTTTGAGTGCAGCTACAGGCACTGGCCATGTGCTGGCAGGCAAGTGGCCATTTTGAATGCAGGCTTTGTTGTTAGGCCTGCAACCATTTTGCCTACTTTTCAACCTTTATTTATGCCCAGGGGTAGTGAGTCTTGCATGGGCCTAGTCTTTCTGTGGGTTGTCTTGAATTTAAACATCATGGAGGGCATGGATGGATTGGGATTGTGCTGATTTTTCAGTGATTTTCGTTTTTGGGCCTGTACTTGTGGCCTTTTCACCAGGGGTATTTGAGTCTAGCATGGGCCTAGTCTTTCTGTGGGTTGTCTTGAACTTAAACATCATGGAGGGCATGGATGGAATGGGATTGTGCTGATTTTTCTGTGTTTTTCGATTTTTGGGGGTGTTCATGGGGAGGGACAGGCCATGTGGCTGGGGGCCATTTTGAGTGCTGCTACAGGCCCTGGCCATGTGCTGGGAGGCAAGTGGCCATTTTGAATGCAGGCTTTGTTGTTAGGCCTGCAACCATTTTGCCTACTTTTCAACCTTTATTTATGCCCAGGGGTAGTGAGTCTTGCATGGGCCTAGTCTTTCTGTGGGTTGTCTTGAATTTAAACATCATGGAGGGCATGGATGGATTGGGATTGTGCTGATTTTTCAGTGATTTTCGTTTTTTGGGCCTGTGCTTGTGGCCTTTTCACCAGGGGTATTTGAGTCTAGCATGGGCCTAGTCTTTCTGTGGGCTGTCTTGAACTTAAACATCATGGAGGGCATGGATGGATTGGGATTGTGCTGATTTTGCAGTGTTTTTCGATTTTTGGGGGTGTTCATGGGGAGGGACAGGCCATGTGGCTGGTGGCCATTTTGAGTGCAGCTACAGGCACTGGCCATGTGCTGGCAGGCAAGTGGCCATTTTGAATGCAGGCTTTGTTGTTAGGCCTGCAACCATTTTGCCTACTTTTCAACCTTTATTTATGCCCAGGGGTAGTGAGTCTTGCATGGGCCTAGTCTTTCTGTGGGTTGTCTTGAATTTAAACATCATGGAGGGCATGGATGGATTGGGATTGTGCTGATTTTTCAGTGATTTTCGTTTTTTGGGGCTGTACTTGTGGCCTTTTCACCAGGGGTATTTGAGTCTAGCATGGGCCTAGTCTTTCTGTAGGTTGTCTTGAATTTAAACATCATGGAGGGCATGGATGGATTGGGATTGTGCTGATTTTTCAGTGATTTTCGTTTTTTGGGGCTGTACTTGTGGCCTTTTCACCAGGGGTATTTGAGTCTAGCATGGGCCTAGTCTTTCTGTAGGTTGTCTTGAATTTAAACATCATGGAGGGCATGGATGGATTGGGATTGTGCTGATTTTTCAGTGATTTTCGTTTTTTGGGGCTGTACTTGTGGCCTTTTCACCAGGGGTATTTGAGTCTAGCATGGGCCTAGTCTTTCTGTGGGCTGTCTTGAACTTAAACATCATGGAGGCCATGGATGGAATGGGATTGTGCTGATTTTGCAGTGTTTTTTGATTTTTGGGGGTGTTCATGGGGAGGGACAGGCCATGTGGCTGGTGGCCATTTTGAGTGCAGCTACAGGCACTGGCCATGTGCTGGCAGGCAAGTGGCCATTTTGAATGCAGGCTTTGTTGTTAGGCCTGCAACCATTTTGCCTACTTTTCAACCTTTATTTATGCCCAGGGGTAGTGAGTCTTGCATGGGCCTAGTCTTTCTGTGGGTTGTCTTGAATTTAAACATCATGGAGGGCATGGATGGATTGGGATTGTGCTGATTTTTCAGTGATTTTCGTTTTTTGGGCCTGTACTTGTGGCCTTTTCACCAGGGGTATTTGAGTCTAGCATGGGCCTAGTCTTTCTGTGGGCTGTCTTGAACTTAAACATCATGGAGGGCATGGATGGAATGGGATTGTGCTGATTTTTCTGTGTTTTTCGATTTTTGGGGGTGTTCATGGGGAGGGACAGGCCATGTGGCTGGGGGCCATTTTGAGTGCTGCTACAGGCCCTGGCCATGTGCTGGGAGGCAAGTGGCCATTTTGAATGCAGGCTTTGTTGTTAGGCCTGCAACCATTTTGCCTACTTTTCAACCTTTATTTATGCCCAGGGGTAGTGAGTCTTGCATGGGCCTAGTCTTTCTGTGGGTTGTCTTGATTTTAAACATCATGGAGGGCATGGATGGATTGGGATTGTGCTGATTTTTCAGTGATTTTCGTTTTTTGGGCCTGTACTTGTGGCCTTTTCACCAGGGGTATTTGAGTCTAGCATGGGCCTAGTCTTTCTGTGGGCTGTCTTGAACTTAAACATCATGGAGGGCATGGATGGATTGGGATTGTGCTGATTTTGCAGTGTTTTTCGATTTTTGGGGGTGTTCATGGGGAGGGACAGGCCATGTGGCTGGTGGCCATTTTGAGTGCAGCTACAGGCACTGGCCATGTGCTGGCAGGCAAGTGGCCATTTTGAATGCAGGCTTTGTTGTTAGGCCTGCAACCATTTTGCCTACTTTTCAACCTTTATTTATGCCCAGGGGTAGTGAGTCTTGCATGGGCCTAGTCTTTCTGTGGGTTGTCTTGAATTTAAACATCATGGAGGGCATGGATGGATTGGGATTGTGCTGATTTTGCAGTGTTTTTCGATTTTTGGGGGTGTTCATGGGGAGGGACAGGCCATGTGGCTGGTGGCCATTTTGAGTGCAGCTACAGGCACTGACCATGTGCTGGCAGGCAAGTGGCCATTTTGAATGCAGGCTTTGTTGTTAGGCCTGCAACCATTTTGCCTACTTTTCAACCTTTATTTATGCCCAGGGGTAGTGAGTCTTGCATGGGCCTAGTCTTTCTGTGGGTTGTCTTGAATTTAAACATCATGGAGGGCATGGATGGATTGGGATTGTGCTGATTTTTCAGTGATTTTCGTTTTTTGGGCCTGTACTTGTGGCCTTTTCACCAGGGGTATTTGAGTCAAGCATGGGCCTAGTCTTTCTGTAGGTTGTCTTGAATTTAAACATCATGGAGGGCATGGATGGTTTGGGATTGTGCTGATTTTTCAGTGATTTTCGTTTTTTGGGGCTGTACTTGTGGCCTTTTCACCAGGGGTATTTGAGTCTAGCATGGGCCTAGTCTTTCTGTGGGCTGTCTTGAACTTAAACATCATGGAGGCCATGGATGGAATGGGATTGTGCTGATTTTGCAGTGTTTTTCGATTTTTGGGGGTGTTCATGGGGAGGGACAGGCCATGTGGCTGGTGGCCATTTTGAGTGCAGCTACAGGCACTGGCCATGTGCTGGCAGGCAAGTGGCCATTTTGAATGCAGGCTTTGTTGTTAGGCCTGCAACCATTTTGCCTACTTTTCAACCTTTATTTATGCCCAGGGGTAGTGAGTCTTGCATGGGCCTAGTCTTTCTGTGGGTTGTCTTGAATTTAAACATCATGGAGGGCATGGATGGATTGGGATTGTGCTGATTTTGCAGTGTTTTTCGATTTTTGGGGGTGTTCATGGGGAGGGACAGGCCATGTGGCTGGTGGCCATTTTGAGTGCAGCTACAGGCACTGGCCATGTGCTGGCAGGCAAGTGGCCATTTTGAATGCAGGCTTTGTTGTTAGGCCTGCAACCATTTTGCCTACTTTTCAACCTTTATTTATGCCCAGGGGTAGTGAGTCTTGCATGGGCCTAGTCTTTCTGTGGGTTGTCTTGAATTTAAACATCATGGAGGGCATGGATGGATTGGGATTGTGCTGATTTTTCAGTGATTTTCGTTTTTTGGGGCTGTACTTGTGGCCTTTTCACCAGGGGTATTTGAGTCTAGCATGGGCCTAGTCTTTCTGTAGGTTGTCTTGAATTTAAACATCATGGAGGGCATGGATGGATTGGGATTGTGCTGATTTTTCAGTGATTTTTGTTTTTTGGGGCTGTACTTGTGGCCTTTTCACCAGGGGTATTTGAGTCTAGCATGGGCCTAGTCTTTCTGTGGGCTGTCTTGAACTTAAACATCATGGAGGCCATGGAAGGAATGGGATTGTGCTGATTTTGCAGTGTTTTTTGATTTTTGGGGGTGTTCATGGGGAGGGACAGGCCATGTGGCTGGTGGCCATTTTGAGTGCAGCTACAGGCACTGGCCATGTGCTGGCAGGCAAGTGGCCATTTTGAATGCAGGCTTTGTTGTTAGGCCTGCAACCATTTTGCCTACTTTTCAACCTTTATTTATGCCCAGGGGTAGTGAGTCTTGCATGGGCCTAGTCTTTCTGTGGGTTGTCTTGAATTTAAACATCATGGAGGGCATGGATGGATTGGGATTGTGCTGATTTTTCAGTGATTTTCGTTTTTGGGCCTGTACTTGTGGCCTTTTCACCAGGGGTATTTGAGTCTAGCATGGGCCTAGTCTTTCTGTGGGTTGTCTTGAACTTAAACATCATGGAGGGCATGGATGGAATGGGATTGTGCTGATTTTTCTGTGTTTTTCGATTTTTGGGGGTGTTCATGGGGAGGGACAGGCCATGTGTCTGGGGGCCATTTTGAGTGCTGCTACAGGCCCTGGCCATGTGCTGGGAGGCAAGTGGCCATTTTGAATGCAGGCTTTGTTGTTAGGCCTGCAACCATTTTGCCTACTTTTCAACCTTTATTTATGCCCAGGGGTAGTGAGTCTTGCATGGGCCTAGTCTTTCTGTGGGTTGTCTTGAATTTAAACATCATGGAGGGCATGGATGGATTGGGATTGTGCTGATTTTTCAGTGATTTTCGTTTTTTGGGCCTGTGCTTGTGGCCTTTTCACCAGGGGTATTTGAGTCTAGCATGGGCCTAGTCTTTCTGTGGGCTGTCTTGAACTTAAACATCATGGAGGGCATGGATGGATTGGGATTGTGCTGATTTTGCAGTGTTTTTCGATTTTTGGGGGTGTTCATGGGGAGGGACAGGCCATGTGGCTGGTGGCCATTTTGAGTGCAGCTACAGGCACTGGCCATGTGCTGGCAGGCAAGTGGCCATTTTGAATGCAGGCTTTGTTGTTAGGCCTGCAACCATTTTGCCTACTTTTCAACCTTTATTTATGCCCAGGGGTAGTGAGTCTTGCATGGGCCTAGTCTTTCTGTGGGTTGTCTTGAATTTAAACATCATGGAGGGCATGGATGGATTGGGATTGTGCTGATTTTTCAGTGATTTTCGTTTTTTGGGGCTGTACTTGTGGCCTTTTCACCAGGGGTATTTGAGTCTAGCATGGGCCTAGTCTTTCTGTAGGTTGTCTTGAATTTAAACATCATGGAGGGCATGGATGGATTGGGATTGTGCTGATTTTTCAGTGATTTTCGTTTTTTGGGGCCGTACTTGTTGCCTTTTCACCAGGGGAATTTGAGTCTAGCATGGGCCTAGTCTTTCTGTGGGCTGTCTTGAACTTAAACATCATGGAGGCCATGGATCGAATGGGATTGTGCTGATTTTGCAGTGTTTTTCGATTTTTGGGGGTGTTCATGGGGAGGGACAGGCCATGTGGCTGGTGGCCATTTTGAGTGCAGCTACAGGCACTGGCCATGTGCTGGCAGTCAAGTGGCCATTTTGAATGCAGGCTTTGTTGTTAGGCCTGCAACCATTTTGCCTACTTTTCAACCTTTATTTATGCCCAGGGGTAGTGAGTCTTGCATGGGCCTAGTCTTTCTGTGGGTTGTCTTGAATTTAAACATCATTGAGGGCATGGATGGATTGGGATTGTGCTGATTTTGCAGTGTTTTTCGATTTTTGGGGGTGTTCATGGGGAAGGACAGGCCATGTGGCTGGTGGCCATTTTGAGTGCAGCTACAGGCACTGGCCATGTGCTGGCAGGCAAGTGGCCATTTTGAATGCAGGCTTTGTTGTTAGGCCTGCAACCATTTTGCCTACTTTTCAACCTCTATTTATGCCCAGGGGTAGTGAGTCTTGCATGGGCCTAGTCTTTCTTTGGGTTGTCTTGAATTTAAACATCATGGAGGGCATGGATGGATTGGGATTGTGCTGATTTTTCAGTGATTTTCGTTTTTTGGGGCTGTACTTGTGGCCTTTTCACCAGGGGTATTTGAGTCTAGCATGGGCCTAGTCTTTCTGTAGGTTGTCTTGAATTTAATCATCATGGAGGGCATGGATGGATTGGGATTGTGCTGATTTTTCAGTGATTTTCGTTTTTTGGGGCTGCACTTGTGGCCTTTTCACCAGGGGTACTTGAGTCTAGCATGGGCCTAGTCTTTCTGTGGGCTGTCTTGAACTTAAACATCATGGAGGCCATGGATGGAATGGGATTGTGCTGATTTTGCAGTGTTTTTCGATTTTTGGGGGTGTTCATGGGGAGGGACAGGCCATGTGGCTGGTGGCCATTTTGAGTGCAGCTACAGGCACTGGCCATGTGCTGGCAGGCAAGTGGCCATTTTGAATGCAGGCTTTGTTGTTAGGCCTGCAACCATTTTGCCTACTTTTCAACCTTTATTTATGCCCAGGGGTAGTGAGTCTTGCATGGGCCTAGTCTTTCTGTGGGTTGTCTTGAATTTAAACATCATGGAGGGCATGGATGGATTGGGATTGTGCTGATTTTTCAGTGATTTTCGTTTTTTGGGCCTGTACTTGTGGCCTTTTCACCAGGGGTATTTGAGTCTAGCATGGGCCTAGTCTTTCTGTGGGCTGTCTTGAACTTAAACATCATGGAGGGCATGGATGGAATGGGATTGTGCTGATTTTTCTGTGTTTTTCGATTTTTGGGGGTGTTCATGGGGAGGGACAGGCCATGTGGCTGGGGGCCATTTTGAGTGCTGCTACAGGCCCTGGCCATGTGCTGGGAGGCAAGTGGCCATTTTGAATGCAGGCTTTGTTGTTAGGCCTGCAACCATTTTGCCTACTTTTCAACCTTTATTTATGCCCAGGGGTAGTGAGTCTTGCATGGGCCTAGTCTTTCTGTGGGTTGTCTTGAATTTAAACATCATGGAGGGCATGGATGGATTGGGATTGTGCTGATTTTTCAGTGATTTTCGTTTTTGGGGCCTGTACTTGTGGCCTTTTCACCAGGGGTATTTGAGTCTAGCATGGGCCTAGTCTTTCTGTGGGCTGTCTTGAACTTAAACATCATGGAGGGCATGGATGGATTGGGATTGTGCTGATTTTGCAGTGTTTTTCGATTTTTGGGGGTGTTCATGGGGAGGGACAGGTCATGTGGCTGGTGGCCATTTTGAGTGCAGCTACAGGCACTGGCCATGTGCTGGCAGGCAAGTGGCCATTTTGAATGCAGGCTTTGTTGTTAGGCCTGCAACCATTTTGCCTACTTTTCAACCTTTATTTATGCCCAGGGGTAGTGAGTCTTGCATGGGCCTAGTCTTTCTGTGGGTTGTCTTGAATTTAAACATCATGGAGGGCATGGATGGATTGGGATTGTGCTGATATTTCAGTGATTTTCGTTTTTTGGGGCTGTACTTGTGGCCTTTTCACCAGGGGTATTTGAGTCTAGCATGGGCCTAGTCTTTCTGTAGGTTGTCTTGAATTTAAACATCATGGAGGGCATGGATGGATTGGGATTGTGCTGATTTTTCAGTGATTTTCGTTTTTTGGGGCTGTACTTGTGGCCTTTTCACCAGGGGTATTTGAGTCTAGCATGGGCCTAGTCTTTCTGTGGGCTGTCTTGAACTTAAACATCATGGAGGGCATGGATGGAATGGGATTGTGCTGATTTTGCAGTGTTTTTCGATTTTTTTTGTGCTGTATAACTGAACTGATGTTCCTCTGTCTTCCATTGTTTTTAGGTGCACAAGACTCAAGAGAACCACCAGTGCCAGGAAGAAGTCCTGCAGCGGTGTGTGTGTGCAGCATAACGTCACGGGACGTCACGTCTGGCCTCAGACAACTCTACAATTCGTGCAACTGCGGCCTGCTGTCTGACCTGCTCTGAAGAAGATGGCCCCAAAAAAAGGTCTCCGTAGCTCCTCTAGCAAGAAAGTTGCTAGTAAGGAGCAGAAGAAGCAAGTTACCAAGGAGGCTGGTGTGCCACCCGCCACGTTTTTTGGGAGCAAAAAAAAAAGTACGCCTGCAGCAGCAGGATCTGCTGGGGACCAAGCTGGGAGCAGCACCCCTGCTCCATTGGGTTCAGTGCCTCCACCACCACGCCAACTTAAGTCAAAGCCCTTGAGTGCTTCAGAGGCAGTCAGTGTACTTCTCCAATCACCATCGACCAGTGATGTTGGCTCATCGCAAGAAAGTAGCAGCAATGTCCCTGAATCAACACAGGTTGTTGTAACTCATCTGACAAGTGTTGAACAACCACAGCCGCAACAACAACACCATGTGCAACTACACGCCCAAGTACATGTGGAAGGAGAGGCAGCAAAAGGAGATGCGCAAGCAAAGGTGCATGGAGGTTCACAAGTGCCCACAATAGTTGTTCCTCCCGAAGTAGGGGCACATCAGGAAATCGACAATGAAGCCGAGGTATCATTGGAAGCCACTCCTCCTGATGATCATTCACTGTCTTCCATATCCCCAGCAAGGAAAAGATCAAGGGGGGTGTCTACATCTTCTTCAAGCCCACCTCCTACTGATGATCTGGATGACGATTGGGTACCATCACCGCAGCCTGAGAGTGAGGCACACCATGATCTGACAAAGGTACCTAAGCGTAAAAGGAAGGTCGTCGAAAAACTCATAGCTATGGAGTGTGATGAGGCTCAACAAGAAGTGACAGATACTGCTGGTGATGAAGCCTCTCACGATGACGACGAGCCAGTCATCACAAAGGTCACTGCAGCCCCACCGGGCATGCAGCAAAGAGACATTTTGACCCTATCCCGAGAAGCTGCTGAGCGTGATGATGATGTTGACGAGGAGGCAATGGAAATGGAATCATTAGATTTGGAGTTAAGTAGTACACCAAAACCTACCGCTTCCATATTTCTTCCTCGCAAGAAGGTACCCACCTCGACCTCAATTCGTGGTGGTGAAAGTGCAAAACGTACTGAAGTTCGGCAATCCACATCCTCCACTTCATCTGGCATTAGCAGCAGGACCACCACCACCAGTATCGCCGCCTCCTCCGGCCCCCAAAGACATTTCAAGTCTCCAGTTTGGGACTTCTTTAGTGTTTGCCCAAAAATGGAAAACGTAGCCATTTGTAGCATTTGTAAGGTTCGAGTTGGTCGTGGTAAGCTTGGTTCTAACTATGGTACCGGAGGCCAGAGAGGTCATCTTAAGAGAGCGCACCCTGTCCAATGGTTTCCGCACCTAGAGGCGTTTAAGCAAGCCGGAATAGCACGTAATGAAAACGTTGATTTTTCTTCTGATGATGACGAGGAGGAAGAAGACGATTCAAACACTTCACTTACACCCAGTACCCCTGTCAGCAGCACACCCCATGTGAGGCACACTAAGAGTGTGGGAGAGAGTGAGACATCAATGCGGAAAAGTTCATCAGCGAGCGTAACTGGGTCGAAGATATCATCATCATCCCGTAAATCCTTGGTCCAGGGCAACATTAAAAAGATGTTGTTTACAGAAGCGCAATATGAACGCAACCACCCACTGACGCGTCTGTATAACACTAAGCTGGCTAAAATGCTAGCTCTGGACCTTCTCCCTTTTTCTTTTGTAGAAGGGGTTGCGTTTTCTAGAATTAGTGGCAGCGCTCTGCCCTAAATGGAAGGTTCCTAGCCGGTTCTATTTTGCCCGAGTTGCGGTTCCAGCACTACATGAAGATGTTCTGAAGGTGATTGGGGCAGCTTTGCAGAAGAGTGCTGTTCACACTATACATCTGACAACAGACATGTGGACCAGTGGCGCAGGCGCTGATTACATGTGCATCACTGCACACTGGGTCTCTTTTTCAGGGGCTAAAGCAAAGCTAAACGCAGGTGTTGACACGGACATTGTTTTTAAAGCTGCTCGGAAACATGCAACACTAGCCATGTTTGGTTTGGAGAAACGTCACACAGCAGAAAACATTTTGGATTTCTTTAACACAAAGGTCCTTAACTGGCTGTCCCCACTAAAACGCCAGGTTGGTTATGTTTCCACGGACAATGGCGCCAATATAGTTAAGGCCATGAGGGACGGTTCCTATTTCAGAGTGCCGTGTTTGGTGCACTGTATAAACCTGGTTGTCCAAAAATTCTTGGGTAATAAAGGCAGTGCAGCGTACAGTGTATTGGACACCTGCCGAAAAATGTGCAAGCATTTCAACCATTCTTTTAAGGCCCGGAAGCAGCTGAGGAGCCTGCTATATCAACGTAAAATGCCAGTGAAAGCACTCATCCAGGAGGTGGTAACACGTTGGAACTCAACCTTCTACATGCTTGAGCGTCTGTATGAGCAGTATACGGAACTCGATCAATATTTCCTTCCAGAGGGTACAGAGGAGCTGAGGATGGGTGGGGCGCAATGGAACATAGTTCAAAGCCTGACACGCATGCTTCGTCCTTTTGAGTTCTTCACGCGTGCAGTCAGCAAGGAGGACTCTAATTTGGGAAAAGCTATCCCATTGTTGTACATGCTGGAGGACCAACTGAAGGAGGTGTGTTCTGTGTTTGAAAAAGATGACAAAAACCAAGACTCTTTGCTTCTGGCTGAGAAATTATTAGAGCTCCTACAAGGTGATGAACGTCTTAAAAAGATCCACTCAGAAGAGCATTACATTTGTGCTACTCTTCTGGATCCACGCTACAAAAAGGCGCTGGCAGGCCAAGCATTCTTTCCTTTTGATGATCAACATGTTCCAAAGTACAAACGTTGGCTAGCCTTGTCAGCCAAGAGGTTTGAAAGAGAACGGCTGAAAATTGAAGGAAATGGCAGTACATCAGCAGGCCATCCCCAGTCAAAACAATCCACTTCTGCACCTGTGGCTGTGGCACAAGTGACCTCTCAGCCGTTAAAGACACCGGCAACCGGATCATCTGCACGAGACACAACAGAAACATTGGAGGCTGAAGAGGATTGGCTAGCTCTGCGTGGGTTTGGTTCTCAAAAGGTCAGAGGCACAGCAAGAGCTAAGCAAAGTGGAGGAACCTTGGATGAGGACCTTGAGTCGATGGTGAAGGACTATCTGAATGACTCAACAGAGGTCTATGTTAATTCTGACCCATTGGCGTATTGGCATGGGAAAAAAGAATTGTGGCCACAGCTCACCAACCTGGCTTTAAACTACTTGTCTTGCCCACTCGCAAGCGTGTCTTCTGAACGGGTTTTCAGTGCTGCTGGTGGCATTGTAACTCCCAAACGGAGCCGCCTCTCGCCCAAAAATGTGGAGAGGTTAACAATGATCAAGATGAATCAGCACCTCATACCACCAGATTTCAGAGTACGAGAAAGCGTGCCGGATGAAGAGGAGGTGGCCAGCAACATAGATGAGGGAATTTCTACTCTGTCAGGTGACACTGAGCTCACCCTGCCTGAATTCACAGAGTATGATGACGAAGCCTTATTCTTATTCCTGGACCGTGATACCGAGCCCTGAAAATGAGACAACGAATCAATAACTTTCTTTTTCGTCCCTATTCACTTTTATTCCTGTGTGTATGTCTTTCTTTGTTGTGCACAGTTAATATATTTCAAACTTTAATCAGATAATCACAAAATCAAGCCCATCAGCAGAACTGTCTTCACTGGTTTGCTAATTGATTTGAAGTTGCCGCAGTCTGCATTCCTCAGGTTCACAAGTTCAGAAGAACATGCTCCTCTATCCTCCTCCTCCAGACTCCTATTTCCATCAAACCAGAGGGCTGGTTTACGCCCAATGAAGAAAGACTCAGCACTTGTGGGGGTGTTGTTGTACCTCTTTGCAGATGAGTTGACGGCTCTGGGACCATTGTTGGGAAGCTCTAATACCGGATAAAAGTGGTTTGGACCAAATCCCAGGAAGAAATTTTTTTGTGTTTTTGATGACTTGCTTGCCTTTTAGATGCTCTTAGGGAAGGTTCCGTCTGTTTGTGGGTGAGTTTCGTGGTCTGGGAGCATTGCTGGGACACTCTAATCTTGATTGCATTTGCTTTTCAGGAAATCCGTCGTGGCAACCCCGACTTATGGCCTAGCTACGCAGCGCGTGTGGACCGAAGGCCGAGAAATATTGCAAGTATGAGATTTTGCTTTTGGCCTGTTTGGGGGTGTTATGCTTCTTGGCGGGTGGGTTGGCGTGTCTTGGGGCATTCCTGGGAAGGTCTAATACCGGGTAGAAGTGGTTGGGACAAAATCCAGGCCAATTTTTTTTTGGCTATTTCTGACATTTTGCTCAATGTAGCGTTTTCGGGGGCCTGTTTGGGGGGCTTCCTGGTGTTTGTGGGTGAGTTTCGGGGTCTGGGAGCACTGCTGGGACACTCTAATCTTGATTGCATTTGCTTTTCAGGAAATCCGTCGTGGCAACCCCGACTTATGGCCTAGCTACGCAGCGCGTTTGGACCGAAGGCCGAGAAATATTGCAAGTATGAGATTTTGCTTTTGGCCTGTTTGGGGGTGTTATGCTTCTTGGCGGGTGGGTTGGCGTGTCTTGGGGCATTCCTGGGAAGGTCTAATACCGGGTAGAAGTGGTTGGGACAAAATCCAGGCCGATTTTTTTTTGGCTATTTCTGACATTTTGCTCAATGTAGCGTTTTCGGGGGCCTGTTTGGGGGGCTTCCTGGTGTTTGTGGGTGAGTTTCGGGGTCTGGGCGCACTGCTGGCTATATATACTTTACTTTGCAAGAGGTTTGAAGCAAATCCATGGTGGCAGAGGGGAGTTAGGGCCTAGCTGCAGAGCGCGCGCGGAGTGATTTGGGAAATTTGTGAAAAATTGACTGTCCCCATTTTTGTACTTTTGCTCTTTGGCTGTTTGGGGGTCTTCTACTCGTTTTCTCCTGGGTTGACGGCTCTGGGGCCATTGCTGGGAAGCTCTAATACCGGATAAAAGTGTTTTGGACCAAATCCCAGGCGGAATTTTTTTTGTGTTTTTGATGACTTGCTTGCCTTTGAGGTGCTCTTAGGGGGGGTTCCGTCTGTTTGTGGGTGAGTTTCGTGGTCTGGGAGCACTGCTGGGACACTCTAATCTTGATGCATTTGCTTTTCAGGAAATCCGTCGTGGCAACCCCGACTTATGGCCTAGCTACGCAGCGCGTTTGGACCGAAGGCCGAGAAATATTGCAAGTATGAGATTTTGCTTTTGGCCTGTTTGGGGGTGTTATGCTTCTTGGCGGGTGGGTTGGCGGGTCTTGGGGCATTCCTGGGAAGGTCTAATACCGGGTAGAAGTGGTTGGGACAAAATCCAGGCCAATTTTTTTTTGGCTATTTCTGACATTTTGCTCAATGTAGCGTTTTCGGGGGCCTGTTTGGGGGGCTTCCTGGTGTTTGTGGGTGAGTTTCGGGGTCTGGGAGCACTGCTGGGACACTCTAATCTTGATTGCATTTGCTTTTCAGGAAATCCGTCGTGGCAACCCCGACTTATGGCCTAGCTACGCAGCGCGTTTGGACCGAAGGCCGAGAAATATTGCAAGTATGAGATTTTGCTTTTGGCCTGTTTGGGGGTGTTATGCTTCTTGGCGGGTGGGTTGGCGTGTCTTGGGGCATTCCTGGGAAGGTCTAATACCGGGTAGAAGTGGTTGGGACAAAATCCAGGCCGATTTTTTTTTGGCTATTTCTGACATTTTGCTCAATGTAGCGTTTTCGGGGGCCTGTTTGGGGGGCTTCCTGGTGTTTGTGGGTGAGTTTCGGGGTCTGGGCGCACTGCTGGCTATATATACTTTACTTTGCAAGAGGTTTGAAGCAAATCCATGGTGGCAGAGGGGAGTTAGGGCCTAGCTGCAGAGCGCGCGCGGAGTGATTTGGGAAATTTGTGAAAAATTGACTGTCCCCATTTTTGTACTTTTGCTCTTTGGCTGTTTGGGGGTCTTCTACTCGTTTCTCCTGGGTTGACGGCTCTGGGGCCATTGCTGGGAAGCTCTAATACCGGATAAAAGTGTTTTGGACCAAATCCCAGGCGGAATTTTTTTTGTGTTTTTGATGACTTGCTTGCCTTTGAGGTGCTCTTAGGGGGGGTTCCGTCTGTTTGTGGGTGAGTTTCGTGGTCTGGGAGCACTGCTGGGACACTCTAATCTTGATTGCATTTGCTTTTCAGGAAATCCGTCGTGGCAACCCCGACTTATGGCCTAGCTACGCAGCGCGTTTGGACCGAAGGCCGAGAAATATTGCAAGTATGAGATTTTGCTTTTGGCCTGTTTGGGGGTGTTATGCTTCTTGGCGGGTGGGTTGGCGTGTCTTGGGGCATTCCTGGGAAGGTCTAATACCGGGTAGAAGTGGTTGGGACAAAATCCAGGCCGATTTTTTTGTGGCTATTTCTGATATTTTGCTCAATGTAGCGTTTTCGGGGGCCTGTTTGGGGGGCTTCCTGGTGTTTGTGGGTGAGTTTCGGGGTCTGGGAGCACTGCTGGGACACTCTAATCTTGATTGCATTTGCTTTTCAGGAAATCCGTCGTGGCAACCCCGACTTATGGCCTAGCTACGCAGCGCGTTTGGACCGAAGGCCGAGAAATATTGCAAGTATGAGATTTTGCTTTTGGCCTGTTTGGGGGTGTTATGCTTCTTGGCGGGTGGGTTGGGTTGGCGGGTCTTGGCCTTGGGGCATTCCTGGGAAGGTCCAATACCGGGTAGAAGTGCTTGGGACAAAATCCTCGCGGAAAAGCCTTTTGGCACTTTTTGTAACTTAGGGTTCGTTAGGGTTAGCCCTAGCAGCAGGATTGCATGCGTTTCGGGGTGTTCTAGATTTTTGCAACTGAGTTCTGGGGTCTTAGAGCACTCGTGAGAATGTGTAATTTTGGTTGCAAGTCATTTGAAGAAAATCCATGGTGGGAAAGGGGGGATTTGGCATAGTTAAAGAAAGCCTTTGCCACTATTCTTAACTTAGGGTTCGTTAGGGTTAGCAGTATTTCTATTGCATGTGTTTGAGTGGGGGGGATTTCGAGTCTTGGAGCGATGCTGGCTATGGCTACTTTTGCTTGGTTGCTTGCAAGTGGTTTGAATGCAATCCACGGTGGGTAAGGGGTAATTAGGAAGGGGGTACTTCGGCCTACTTTTACTTTCAAAGTAAGTTTTGTCACCAGTTTTCTGCTAGGCCTCGTTTTTTGAGATTTGATTGGGGGTCTTCTACATTTTTGCGACTGGCTTTAGTAAGGGTCTGGATGGGAGCACTGCTAGGAAGATCTAATTTTGTTCTAAAACACAGTTTACAGTACACCTAGCTTGAGGGGAAAGATCCGCTACATTAATTTGCCCATACTTATTTATCCTTCAAAAGGTGACTCAGACAGAGTACGCACTTTCAAAAATATTGTACTGTCTACTAGGAAAATCAAATTGTGACTTTTTGCACTCCACAGCCTACATACCTTATATTTATTTATCAGTGGTGTTGTAATATTATATCACTTCCTGTTTTTCGTTGAATAATTACAGGCCGGGTTTCAGTCTCTGCAATGGGGAAAAAAGGATGGAGTCAGGCTTCACAGTAGCGAGCCACAATTCAGCATCAGGCAGGCAGTGGACAGGGTGTCTTCTGGTGACCAACATCGATGGACGAAGCGTCGGCTGCAATGGAGGAGTGCCGCTAATAAGAGGATTTTTTTTCTGCAGGCAACTTACTTACCACTTCCAACAGGACAACTACAACCACATAGATACAGTATCCCTTGCCTTTTTCTCTGACTGTGACTGCATTTCTTGGATCTCTCTCTGCTTCTAAATTGATCCCTTAACACATCACTTAGTCCACTCCACTATCACATCTGCACCACACATAGTCATTTGTAAGTGCTCCTACGTAATTCGCAAGTCGCAGCACGCCCCAGGCCGTAGAGGACTGGGATGGCCCCAATGATGAAGCATGTCACCAAGGGGCAACCCTGGTGAGTAAGGGGACACCTAGAAAAAAAGCAATTTCTCCTTTTCTATCTACTATACCTTCCAGACCAACCCCATTGAGTGTTGTTGTGAATGGATTTATAGTGACCAGCAAGGCTCTCGGGTATCTGGCTACAGAGACCTTATGTTGAATATCGTTATCAATAATTCCACACAGGCCCTGTACTGTCGCATTCTTTCTTCCACAGTTGTCGAAAGTACTACTTACTTTTCACTGACATGCATGCAGTAGTGCATGCACTTTCAAAGATTGATGGATAGGTTTGTACCCAAAGATTTGTTTATGTTCACAATTGTTTGTCCATGCTGTGCTTTTTTTCTTGTCTCCCAAAACCTTTCCCAAAAACCCTCGTACCCATCTATTTTTCAAACCCTAACCCTCTTCCCCCGGGCTGTGTGGTTTTGATTGATGTGTGACTAAATTACAGCAATAAATCCACACACTTGCTGGGGAGGATAAGGTGATAGCAACAGGCTGGTGAAGAAATCTGAGGATATATTCTTACTCTGCTTGACAAAGACCCATGGCTAATGTCAAAGAACTTCAACCGAATTAGTAGTTATACTTTACCATTTGTTAGGCTACAATGTGGCACTGTTCTAGTGTACTTCTGTCACCTGCTATATTCTCAGTTGTACCGTTGAATTGCTCAGGAGGACAAACCAGATTTAATTTTCTTTTTTTTCATAGGCATGCAACTGCCACTGTGTCACACCACTAGTACCACCGCTATGAGGAAATTTTATCCGACCAAGATTGCCAACCTTATTCGCTGTTTCCCGTGGAGCCAGCCCTGGGTCTAGCCCTACTGTCAAACACAAATTACAGGTAAGATAAGCGTTTGGTGGTTTGGGGGTATAATGGAGTATTAGTAGGAGAGACGAGAGACTGACGGTAGTACTACTAAAGTCCTAGGACTCTTGGATTCACTTCACTTACTCTGTGAGAGGCACTTAGTGTTGAAAACATTTGGGCATTTACACTTAAAGGAAGAAAATGGAACTAAACTTTCAGGAAAACAAAGTCACTGTTAAACCCCCACCCACCAGGCAAGCAGTAAGAAACGGGTATGCTCAGATAAAGTTTGAAAAAGTATATTTATATCCCTAACAAAATAATCTCCCGCAAGACCCTCCCTAACCCCAACGATTGTCCTTCAAAAGTCCCCAAAAACCCAACTCCCAATTCCCACCCACCAAAAGTCTCTAAAAAAGGGGCAAGGGACACTATGGGTGGATGCTGTCTACTTTTTGGGCCAGGGCATCATGCTCCTGGCGGAGCAAGGCGTGCTCTACGCGGAGCCCCTCCAACTCGTTTGAAAAGTGGTGGAGCTCCTGCTGGAGGCGGGACACCATCAGGGTACTGCGGCGCAGGCGTGCCTTCAATGCCTTGCAGGTGCAACGGCTGTGAGAGGAAGCTGTTGTCCTTGCTACTCGGCGGTGGCGTTTGGCTTTGGCAGCCCGGCTCAGTCTGGGTGGACCACTGTGCTGGGTGGCACTGGCAGCCCGTGGGGGCACGGAGGCCGATGCAGACGACGTAGTTGTTGTGGTCGACTGCACACTTTCTTCGTCCTCCAGGGCCACCAGCCGCCGATATTCGGCCACAGTGGCATCGATCCTCCGTTGCCGGGCCGCTCTAGCCAGCTCCTTGTTCGTTTGGAAGGAGAACCTATATGAAGAAAGAAAGACATAGTCTGTAACCAATGCTCTTTAAGATTAACTCAATCATTCAGCAGACATTTGTGTTGCACTACAACTAGCAACTTGCAAGCGCATTACATAACTATTGAGGCCAGTATCTATCTAACCTCACACTTCTTCATCCTTGCTCTAACATTAGTGGGAGTTTAAGGAACAAATTCTACGAGCACTATGGACTTCCATTGGAGTCGACTATGAAAGTACACCAGTCTTATTCTTCTTCTTGTCTCTTGTTTAGGAAAATTGGTACGTTATCTTCTGCAAGCCGGCATAATGCCAGCGCAGTAAACTTGCACCCGAGAAAAAGAGACGCACGCCATGAGGAGTGACCTAGACTTGCGTTGCGTTACTGTACCCGTCCAGTACATGCAGGTGGTGAAGCTCTTACTTTTCTATTACGGGTGGCACTGAGAATACTCTGTTACAACTCAAGGGCTACTGCTTAATTAATTTAACTTTCACCCTACAGTGGAAATGAGTACTAGAAATGGAAAATTGAAGAAGATAAATAATCTGATTATCTATCACTTCACATGGGATGTTTTTGCTTATATATGGGATGACTTTAGGTGCATTGCTTTTTATTGAGTGACCAGTGATACATCCACACATGAATGACTGAGTACTACTAAACTTATTAAGAGAGGTAGGGAGTGGCCACCGTAATAACCGGATCTATGCTGTGCTTGCAATACAAACTACTGCTACTATTGATGGTAGTATTTGGACAAAATTAAAACTTCTTTTCCTTGCCTTTCCTACACTGGAACGGACGTGCGGGTGCAGTGTTACATGCTCTTCAAATTCTCAGATGTGAGACCCTTGCTCATTGCACCATCAGGATTCAAGCAAACCGGGCCGAAGACGGCTGTAATGCCAGAAAACGGTCCCCGGGAGCTTGTTTCCTTCCCAGTGTAAGAATTGGCTTTTGTAGTTTGGTTTGCCCTGTTCCCATCATGCACTGGGACAGGAACAGACTAATTTGCATACAGCCAGGTTCTGAAACTGGGATGGTGCAGTGAGCTAAAAAACGGTGTTGGATCTAGCCCTGATCTCTTGACTGGGTGAGAGCTTTCTGCTTAATTCAGAGACTCTGTCCCTCACCACCCCTTGTTGTAAATATTTTTGTCCACCCTAAGCGTGGAAGGGTATTCTCAGATGTGAGACCCTTGCTCATTGCACCATCAGGATTCAAGCAAACCGGTCCGAAGACGGCTGTAATGCCAGAAACCGGTCCCCGGGAGCTTGTTTCCTTCCCAGTGTAAGAATTGGCTTTTGTAGTTTGGTTTGCCCTGTTCCCATCATGCACTGGGACAGGAACAGACTAATTTGCATACAGCCAGGTTCTGAAACTGGGATGGTGCAGTGAGCTAAAAAACGGTGTTGGATCTAGCCCTGATCTCTTGACTGGGTGAGAGCTTTCTGCTTAATTCAGAGACTCTGTCCCTCACCACCCCTTGTTGTAAATATTTTTGTCCACCCTAAGCGTGGAAGGGTATTCTCAGATGTGAGACCACAGATGTGAGACCCTTGCTCATTGCACCATCAGGATTCAAGCAAACCGGGCCGAAGACGGCTGTAATGCCAGAAACCGGTCCCCGGGAGCTTGTTTCCTTCCCAGTGTAAGAATTGGCTTTTGTAGTTTGGTTTGCCCTGTTCCCATCATGCACTGAGACAGGAACAGACTAATTTGCATACAGCCAGGTTCTGAAACTGGGATGGTGCAGTGAGCTAAAAAACGGTGTTGGATCTAGCCCTGATCTCTTGACTGGGTGAGAGCTTTCTGCTTAATTCAGAGACTCTGTCCCTCACCACCCCTTGTTGTAAATATTTTTGTCCACCCTAAGCGTGGAAGGGTATTCTCAGATGTGAGACCCTTGCTCATTGCACCATCAGGATTCAAGCAAACCGGGCCGAAGACGGCTGTAATGCCAGAAACCGGTCCCCGGGAGCTTGTTTCCTTCCCAGTGTAAGAATTGGCTTTTGTAGTTTGGTTTGCCCTGTTCCAATCATGCACTGGGACAGGAACAGACTAATTTGCATACAGCCAGGTTCTGAAACTGGGATGGTGCAGTGAGCTAAAAAACGGTGTTGGATCTAGCCCTGATCTCTTGACTGGGTGAGAGCTTTCTGCTTAATTCAGAGACTCTGTCCCTCACCACCCCTTGTTGTAAATATTTTTGTCCACCCTAAGCGTGGAAGGGTATTCTCAGATGTGAGACCCTTGCTCATTGCACCATCAGGATTCAAGCAAACCGGGCCGAAGACGGCTGTAATGCCAGAAACCGGTCCCCGGGAGCTTGTTTCATTCCCAGTGTAAGAATTGGCTTTTGTAGTTTGGTTTGCCCTGTTCCCATCATGCACTGGGACAGGAACAGACTAATTTGCATACAGCCAGGTTCTGAAACTGGGATGGTGCAGTGAGCTAAAAAACGGTGTTGGATCTAGCCCTGATCTCTTGACTGGGTGAGAGCTTTCTGCTTAATTCAGAGACTCTGTCCCTCACCACCCCTTGTTGTAAATATTTTTGTCCACCCTAAGCGTGGAAGGGTATTCTCAGATGTGAGACCCTTGCTCATTGCACCATCAGGATTCAAGCAAACCGGGCCGAAGACGGCTGTAATGCCAGAAACCGGTCCCCGGGAGCTTGTTTCCTTCCCAGTGTAAGAATTGGCTTTTGTAGTTTGGTTTGCCCTGTTCCCATCATGCACTGGGACAGGAACAGACTAATTTGCATACAGCCAGGTTCTGAAACTGGGATGGTGCAGTGAGCTAAAAAACGGTGTTGGATCTAGCCCTGATCTCTTGACTGGGTGAGAGCTTTCTGCTTAATTCAGAGACTCTGTCCCTCACCACCCCTTGTTGTAAATATTTTTGTCCACCCTAAGCGTGGAAGGGTATTCTCAGATGTGAGACCCTTGCTCATTGCACCATCAGGATTCAAGCAAACCGGGCCGAAGACGGCTGTAATGCCAGAAACCGGTCCCCGGGAGCTTGTT
Source organism: Lissotriton vulgaris (assembly GCF_964263255.1). NCBI lineage: Eukaryota > Metazoa > Chordata > Amphibia > Caudata > Salamandridae > Lissotriton > Lissotriton vulgaris. The sequence goes on from NC_141695.1 coordinate 1,334,427,297, forward strand.
TCATTCCCAGTGTAAGAATTGGCTTTTGTAGTTTGGTTTGCCCTGTTCCCATCATGCACTGGGACAGGAACAGACTAATTTGCATACAGCCAGGTTCTGAAACTGGGATGGTGCAGTGAGCTAAAAAACGGTGTTGGATCTACCCCTGATCTCTTGACTGGGTGAGAGCTTTCTGCTTAATTCAGAGACTCTGTCCCTCACCACCCCTTGTTGTAAATATTTTTGTCCACCCTAAGCGTGGAAGGGTATTCTCAGATGTGAGACCCTTGCTCATTGCACCATCAGGATTCAAGCAAACCGGGCCGAAGACGGCTGTAATGCCAGAAACCGGTCCCCGGGAGCTTGTTTCCTTCCCAGTGTAAGAATTGGCTTTTGTAGTTTGGTTTGCCCTGTTCCCATCATGCACTGGGACAGGAACAGACTAATTTGCATACAGCCAGGTTCTGAAACTGGGATGGTGCAGTGAGCTAAAAAACGGTGTTGGATCTAGCCCTGATCTCTTGACTGGGTGAGAGCTTTCTGCTTGATTCAGAGACTCTGTCCCTCACCACCCCTTGTTGTAAATATTTTTGCCCACCCTAAGCGTGGAAGGGTATTCTCAGATGTGAGACCCTTGCTCATTGCACCATCAGGATTCAAGCAAACCGGGCCGAAGACGGCTGTAATGCCAGAAACCGGTCCCCGGGAGCTTGTTTCCTTCCCAGTGTAAGAATTGGCTTTTGTAGTTTGGTTTGCCCTGTTCCCATCATGCACTGGGACAGGAACAGACTAATTTGCATACAGCCAGGTTCTGAAACTGGGATGGTGCAGTGAGCTAAAAAACGGTGTTGGATCTAGCCCTGATCTCTTGACTGGGTGAGAGCTTTCTGCTTAATTCAGAGACTCTGTCCCTCACCACCCCTTGTTGTAAATATTTTTGTCCACCCTAAGCGTGGAAGGGTATTCTCAGATGTGAGACCCTTGCTCATTGCACCATCAGGATTCAAGCAAACCGGGCCGAAGACGGCTGTAATGCCAGAAACCGGTCCCAGGGAGCTTGTTTCCTTCCCAGTGTAAGAATTGGCTTTTGCAGTTTGGTTTGCCCTGTTCCCATCATGCACTGGGACAGGAACAGACTAATTTGCATACAGCCAGGTTCTGAAACTGGGATGGTGCAGTGAGCTAAAAAACGGTGTTGGATCTAGCCCTGATCTCTTGACTGGGTGAGAGCTTTCTGCTTAATTCAGAGACTCTGTCCCTCACCACCCCTTGTTGTAAATATTTTTGTCCACCCTAAGCGTGGAAGGGTATTCTCAGATGTGAGACCCTTGCACATTGCACCATCAGGATTCAAGCAAACCGGGCCGAAGACGGCTGTAATGCCAGAAACCGGTCCCCGGGAGCTTGTTTCCTTCCCAGTGTAAGAATTGGCTTTTGTAGTTTGGTTTGCCCTGTTCCCATCATGCACTGGGACAGGAACAGACTAATTTGCATACAGCCAGGTTCTGAAACTGGGATGGTGCAGTGAGCTAAAAAACGGTGTTGGATCTAGCCCTGATCTCTTGACTGGGTGAGAGCTTTCTGCTTAATTCAGAGAGTCTGTCCCTCACCACCCCTTGTTGTAAATATTTTTGTCCACCCTAAGCGTGGAAGGGTATTCTCAGATGTGAGACCCTTGCTCATTGCACCATCAGGATTCAAGCAAACCGGGCCGAAGACGGCTGTAATGCCAGAAAACGGTCCCCGGGAGCTTGTTTCCTTCCCAGTGTAAGAATTGGCTTTTGTAGTTTGGTTTGCCCTGTTCCCATCATGCACTGGGACAGGAACAGACTAATTTGCATACAGCCAGGTTCTGAAACTGGGATGGTGCAGTGAGCTAAAAAACGGTGTTGGATCTAGCCCTGATCTCTTGACTGGGTGAGAGCTTTCTGCTTAATTCAGAGACTCTGTCCCTCACCACCCCTTGTTGTAAATATTTTTGTCCACCCTAAGCGTGGAAGGGTATTCTCAGATGTGAGACCCTTGCTCATTGCACCATCAGGATTCAAGCAAAACGGGCCGAAGACGGCTGTAATGCCAGAAACCGGTCCCCGAGAGCTTGTTTCCTTCCCAGTGTAAGAATTGGCTTTTGTAGTTTGGTTTGCCCAGTTCCCATCATGCACTGGGACAGGAACAGACTAATTTGCATACAGCCAGGTTCTGAAACTGGGATGGTGCAGTGAGCTAAAAAACGGTGTTGGATCTAGCCCTGATCTCTTGACTGGGTGAGAGCTTTCTGCTTAATTCAGAGACTCTGTCCCTCACCACCCCTTGTTGTAAATATTTTTGTCCACCCTAAGCGTGGAAGGGTATTCTCAGATGTGAGACCCTTGCTCATTGCACCATCAGGATTCAAGCAAACCGGGCCGAAGACGGCTGTAATGCCAGAAACCGGTCCCCGGGAGCTTGTTTCCTTCCCAGTGTAAGAATTGGCTTTTGTAGTTTGGTTTGCCCTGTTCCCATCATGCACTGGGACAGGAACAGACTAATTTGCATACAGCCAGGTTCTGAAACTGGGATGGTGCAGTGAGCTAAAAAACGGTGTTGGATCTAGCCCTGATCTCTTGACTGGGTGAGAGCTTTCTGCTTGATTCAGAGACTCTGTCCCTCACCACCCCTTGTTGTAAATATTTTTGCCCACCCTAAGCGTGGAAGGGTATTCTCAGATGTGAGACCCTTGCTCATTGCACCATCAGGATTCAAGCAAACCGGGCCGAAGACGGCTGTAATGCCAGAAACCGGTCCCCGGGAGCTTGTTTCCTTCCCAGTGTAAGAATTGGCTTTTGTAGTTTGGTTTGCCCTGTTCCCATCATGCACTGGGACAGGAACAGACTAATTTGCATACAGCCAGGTTCTGAAACTGGGATGGTGCAGTGAGCTAAAAAACGGTGTTGGATCTAGCCCTGATCTCTTGACTGGGTGAGAGCTTTCTGCTTAATTCAGAGACTCTGTCCCTCACCACCCCTTGTTGTAAATATTTTTGTCCACCCTAAGCGTGGAAGGGTATTCTCAGATGTGAGACCCTTGCTCATTGCACCATCAGGATTCAAGCAAACCGGGCCGAAGACGGCTGTAATGCCAGAAACCGGTCCCAGGGAGCTTGTTTCCTTCCCAGTGTAAGAATTGGCTTTTGCAGTTTGGTTTGCCCTGTTCCCATCATGCACTGGGACAGGAACAGACTAATTTGCATACAGCCAGGTTCTGAAACTGGGATGGTGCAGTGAGCTAAAAAACGGTGTTGGATCTAGCCCTGATCTCTTGACTGGGTGAGAGCTTTCTGCTTAATTCAGAGACTCTGTCCCTCACCACCCCTTGTTGTAAATATTTTTGTCCACCCTAAGCGTGGAAGGGTATTCTCAGATGTGAGACCCTTGCACATTGCACCATCAGGATTCAAGCAAACCGGGCCGAAGACGGCTGTAATGCCAGAAACCGGTCCCCGGGAGCTTGTTTCCTTCCCAGTGTAAGAATTGGCTTTTGTAGTTTGGTTTGCCCTGTTCCCATCATGCACTGGGACAGGAACAGACTAATTTGCATACAGCCAGGTTCTGAAACTGGGATGGTGCAGTGAGCTAAAAAACGGTGTTGGATCTAGCCCTGATCTCTTGACTGGGTGAGAGCTTTCTGCTTAATTCAGAGAGTCTGTCCCTCACCACCCCTTGTTGTAAATATTTTTGTCCACCCTAAGCGTGGAAGGGTATTCTCAGATGTGAGACCCTTGCTCATTGCACCATCAGGATTCAAGCAAACCGGGCCGAAGACGGCTGTAATGCCAGAAAACGGTCCCCGGGAGCTTGTTTCCTTCCCAGTGTAAGAATTGGCTTTTGTAGTTTGGTTTGCCCTGTTCCCATCATGCACTGGGACAGGAACAGACTAATGTGCATACAGCCAGGTTCTGAAACTGGGATGGTGCAGTGAGCTAAAAAACGGTGTTGGATCTAGCCCTGATCTCTTGACTGGGTGAGAGCTTTCTGCTTAATTCAGAGACTCTGTCCCTCACCACCCCTTGTTGTAAATATTTTTGTCCACCCTAAGCGTGGAAGGGTATTCTCAGATGTGAGACCCTTGCTCATTGCACCATCAGGATTCAAGCAAAACGGGCCGAAGACGGCTGTAATGCCAGAAACCGGTCCCCGAGAGCTTGTTTCCTTCCCAGTGTAAGAATTGGCTTTTGTAGTTTGGTTTGCCCAGTTCCCATCATGCACTGGGACAGGAACAGACTAATTTGCATACAGCCAGGTTCTGAAACTGGGATGGTGCAGTGAGCTAAAAAACGGTGTTGGATCTAGCCCTGATCTCTTGACTGGGTGAGAGCTTTCTGCTTAATTCAGAGACTCTGTCCCTCACCACCCCTTGTTGTAAATATTTTTGTCCACCCTAAGCGTGGAAGGGTATTCTCAGATGTGAGACCCTTGCTCATTGCACCATCAGGATTCAAGCAAACCGGGCCGAAGACGGCTGTAATGCCAGAAACCGGTCCCCGGGAGCTTGTTTCCTTCCCAGTGTAAGAATTGGCTTTTGTAGTTTGGTTTGCCCTGTTCCCATCATGCACTGGGACAGGAACAGACTAATTTGCATACAGCCAGGTTCTGAAACTGGGATGGTGCAGTGAGCTAAAAAACGGTGTTGGATCTAGCCCTGATCTCTTGACTGGGTGAGAGCTTTCTGCTTAATTCAGAGACTCTGTCCCTCACCACCCCTTGTTGTAAATATTTTTGTCCACCCTAAGCGTGGAAGGGTATTCTCAGATGTGAGACCCTTGCTCATTGCACCATCAGGATTCAAGCAAACCGGGCCGAAGACGGCTGTAATGCCAGAAACCGGTCCCCGGGAGCTTGTTTCATTCCCAGTGTAAGAATTGGCTTTTGTAGTTTGGTTTGCCCTGTTCCCATCATGCACTGGGACAGGAACAGACTACTTTGCATACAGCCAGGTTCTGAAACTGGGATGGTGCAGTGAGCTAAAAAACGGTGTTGGATCTAGCCCTGATCTCTTGACTGGGTGAGAGCTTTCTGCTTAATTCAGAGACTCTGTCCCTCACCACCCCTTGTTGTAAATATTTTTGTCCACCCTAAGCGTGGAAGGGTATTCTCAGATGTGAGACCCTTGCTCATTGCACCATCAGGATTCAAGCAAACCGGGCCAAAGACGGCTGTAATGCCAGAAACCGGTCCCCGGGAGCTTGTTTCCTTCCCAGTGTAAGAATTGGCTTTTGTAGTTTGGTTTGCCCTGTTCCCATCATGCACTGGGACAGGAACAGACTAATTTGCATACAGCCAGGTTCTGAAACTGGGATGGTGCAGTGAGCTAAAAAACGGTGTTGGATCTAGCCCTGATCTCTTGACTGGGTGAGAGCTTTCTGCTTAATTCAGAGAGTCTGTCCCTCACCACCCCTTGTTGTAAATATTTTTGTCCACCCTAAGCGTGGAAGGGTATTCTCAGATGTGAGACCCTTGCTCATTGCACCATCAGGATTCAAGCAAACCGGGCCGAAGACGGCTGTAATGCCAGAAACCGGTCCCCGGGAGCTTGTTTCCTTCCCAGTGTAAGAATTGGCTTTTGTAGTTTGGTTTGCCCTGTTCCCATCATGCACTGGGACAGGAACAGACTAATTTGCATACAGCCAGGTTCTGAAACTGGGATGGTGCAGTGAGCTAAAAAACGGTGTTGGATCTAGCCCTGATCTCTTGACTGGGTGAGAGCTTTCTGCTTAATTCAGAGAGTCTGTCCCTCACCACCCCTTGTTGTAAATATTTTTGTCCACCCTAAGCGTGGAAGGGTATTCTCAGATGTGAGACCCTTGCTCATTGCACCATCAGGATTCAAGCAAACCGGGCCGAAGACGGCTGTAATGCCAGAAACCGGTCCCCGGGAGCTTGTTTCCTTCCCAGTGTAAGAATTGGCTTTTGTAGTTTGGTTTGCCCTGTTCCCATCATGCACTGGGACAGGAACAGACTAATTTGCATACAGCCAGGTTCTGAAACTGGGATGGTGCAGTGAGCTAAAAAACGGTGTTGGATCTAGCCCTGATCTCTTGACTGGGTGAGAGCTTTCTGCTTAATTCAGAGACTCTGTCCCTCACCACCCCTTGTTGTAAATATTTTTGTCCACCCTAAGCGTGGAAGGGTATTCTCAGATGTGAGACCCTTGCTCATTGCACCATCAGGATTCAAGCAAACCGGGCCGAAGACGGCTGTAATGCCAGAAACCGGTCCCCGGGAGCTTGTTTCCTTCCCAGTGTAAGAATTGGCTTTTGTAGTTTGGTTTGCCCTGTTCCCATCATGCACTGGGACAGGAACAGACTAATTTGCATACAGCCAGGTTCTGAAACTGGGATGGTGCCGTGAGCTAAAAAACGGTGTTGGATCTAGCCCTGATCTCTTGACTGGGTGAGAGCTTTCTGCTTAATTCAGAGAGTCTGTCCCTCACCACCCCTTGTTGTAAATATTTTTGTCCACCCTAAGCGTGGAAGGGTATTCTCAGATGTGAGACCCTTGCTCATTGCACCATCAGGATTCAAGCAAACCGGGCCGAAGACGGCTGTAATGCCAGAAAACAGTCCCCGGGAGCTTGTTTCCTTCCCAGTGTAAGAATTGGCTTTTGTAGTTTGGTTTGCCCTGTTCCCATCATGCACTGGGACAGGAACAGACTAATTTGCATACAGCCAGGTTCTGAAACTGGGATGGTGCAGTGAGCTAAAAAACGGTGTTGGATCTAGCCCTGATCTCTTGACTGGGTGAGAGCTTTCTGCTTAATTCAGAGACTCTGTCCCTCACCACCCCTTGTTGTAAATATTTTTGTCCACCCTAAGCGTGGAAGGGTATTCTCAGATGTGAGACCCTTGCTCATTGCACCATCAGGATTCAAGCAAACCGGGCCGAAGACGGCTGTAATGCCAGAAACCGGTCCCCGGGAGCTTGTTTCCTTCCCAGTGTAAGAATTGGCTTTTGTAGTTTGGTTTGCCCTGTTCCCATCATGCACTGGGACAGGAACAGACTAATTTGCATACAGCCAGGTTCTGAAACTGGGATGGTGCAGTGAGCTAAAAAACGGTGTTGGATCTAGCCCTGATCTCTTGACTGGGTGAGAGCTTTCTGCTTGATTCAGAGACTCTGTCCCTCACCACCCCTTGTTGTAAATATTTTTGTCCACCCTAAGCGTGGAAGGGTATTCTCAGATGTGAGACCCTTGCTCATTGCACCATCAGGATTCAAGCAAACCGGGCCGAAGACGGCTGTAATGCCAGAAACCGGTCCCCGGGAGCTTGTTTCCTTCCCAGTGTAAGAATTGGCTTTTGTAGTTTGGTTTGCCCTGTTCCCATCATGCACTGGGACAGGAACAGACTAATTTGCATACAGCCAGGTTCTGAAACTGGGATGGTGCAGTGAGCTAAAAAACGGTGTTGGATCTAGCCCTGATCTCTTGACTGGGTGAGAGCTTTCTGCTTAATTCAGAGACTCTGTCCCTCACCACCCCTTGTTGTAAATATTTTTGTCCACCCTAAGCGTGGAAGGGTATTCTCAGATGTGAGACCCTTGCTCATTGCACCATCAGGATTCAAGCAAACCGGGCCGAAGACGGCTGTAATGCCAGAAAACGGTCCCCGGGAGCTTGTTTCCTTCCCAGTGTAAGAATTGGCTTTTGTAGTTTGGTTTGCCCTGTTCCCATCATGCACTGGGCCAGGAACAGACTAATTTGCATACAGCCAGGTTCTGAAACTGGGATGGTGCAGTGAGCTAAAAAACGGTGTTGGATCTAGCCCTGATCTCTTGACTGGGTGAGAGCTTTCTGCTTAATTCAGAGAGTCTGTCCCTCACCACCCCTTGTTGTAAATATTTTTGTCCACCCTAAGCGTGGAAGGGTATTCTCAGATGTGAGACCCTTGCTCATTGCACCATCAGGATTCAAGCAAACCGGGCCGAAGACGGCTGTAATGCCAGAAAACGGTCCCCGGGAGCTTGTTTCCTTCCCAGTGTAAGAATTGGCTTTTGTAGTTTGGTTTGCCCTGTTCCCATCATGCACTGGGACAGGAACAGACTAATTTGCATACAGCCAGGTTCTGAAACTGGGATGGTGCAGTGAGCTAAAAAACGGTGTTGGATCTAGCCCTGATCTCTTGACTGGGTGAGAGCTTTCTGCTTAATTCAGAGACTCTGTCCTTCACCACCCCTTGTTGTAAATATTTTTGTCCACCCTAAGCGTGGAAGGGTATTCTCAGATGTGAGACCCTTGCTCATTGCACCATCAGGATTCAAGCAAACCGTGCCGAAGACGGCTGTAATGCCAGAAACCGGTCCCCGAGAGCTTGTTTCCTTCCCAGTGTAAGAATTGGCTTTTGTAGTTTGGTTTGCCCAGTTCCCATCATGCACTGGGACAGGAACAGACTAATTTGCATACAGCCAGGTTCTGAAACTGGGATGGTGCAGTGAGCTAAAAAACGGTGTTGGATCTAGCCCTGATCTCTTGACTGGGTGAGAGCTTTCTGCTTAATTCAGAGACTCTGTCCCTCACCACCCCTTGTTGTAAATATTTTTGTCCACCCTAAGCGTGGAAGGGTATTCTCAGATGTGAGACCCTTGCTCATTGCACCATCAGGATTCAAGCAAACCGGGCCGAAGACGGCTGTAATGCCAGAAACCGGTCCCCGGGAGCTTGTTTCATTCCCAGTGTAAGAATTGGCTTTTGTAGTTTGGTTTGCCCTGTTCCCATCATGCACTGGGACAGGAACAGACTAATTTGCATACAGCCAGGTTCTGAAACTGGGATGGTGCAGTGAGCTAGAAAACGGTGTTGGATCTAGCCCTGATCTCTTGACTGGGTGAGAGCTTTCTGCTTAATTCAGAGACTCTGTCCCTCACCACCCCTTGTTGTAAATATTTTTGTCCACCCTAAGCGTGGAAGGGTATTCTCAGATGTGAGACCCTTGCTCATTGCACCATCAGGATTCAAGCAAACCGGGCCGAAGACGGCTGTAATGCCAGAAACCGGTCCCCGGGAGCTTGTTTCCTTCCCAGTGTAAGAATTGGCTTTTGTAGTTTGGTTTGCCCTGTTCCCATCATGCACTGGGACAGGAACAGACTAATTTGCATACAGCCAGGTTCTGAAACTGGGATGGTGCAGTGAGCTAAAAAACGGTGTTGGATCTAGCCCTGATCTCTTGACTGGGTGAGAGCTTTCTGCTTAATTCAGAGAGTCTGTTCCTCACCACCCCTTGTTGTAAATATTTTTGTCCACCCTAAGCGTGGAAGGGTATTCTCAGATGTGAGACCCTTGCTCATTGCACCATCAGGATTCAAGCAAACCGGGCCGAAGACGGCTGTAATGCCAGAAACCGGTCCCCGGGAGCTTGTTTCCTTCCCAGTGTAAGAATTGGCTTTTGTAGTTTGGTTTGCCCTGTTCCCATCATGCACTGGGACAGGAACAGACTACTTTGCATACAGCCAGGTTCTGAAACTGGGATGGTGCAGTGAGCTAAAAAACGGTGTTGGATCTAGCCCTGATCTCTTGACTGGGTGAGAGCTTTCTGCTTAATTCAGAGAGTCTGTCCCTCACCACCCCTTGTTGTAAATATTTTTGTCCACCCTAAGCGTGGAAGGGTATTCTCAGATGTGAGACCCTTGCTCATTGCACCATCAGGATTCAAGCAAACCGGGCCGAAGACGGCTGTAATGCCAGAAACCGGTCCCCGGGAGCGTGTTTCCTTCCCAGTGTAAGAATTGGCTTTTGTAGTTTGGTTTGCCCTGTTCCCATCATGCACTGGGACAGGAACAGACTAATTTGCATACAGCCAGGTTCTGAAACTGGGATGGTGCAGTGAGCTAAAAAACGGTGTTGGATCTAGCCCTGATCTCTTGACGGGGTGAGAGCTTTCTGCTTAATTCAGAGACTCTGTCCCTCACCACCCCTTGTTGTAAATATTTTTGTCCACCCTAAGCGTGGAAGGGTATTCTCAGATGTGAGACCCTTGCTCATTGCACCATCAGGATTCAAGCAAACCGAGCCGAAGACGGCTGTAATGCCAGAAACCGGTCCCCGGGAGCTTGTTTCCTTCCCAGTGTAAGAATTGGCTTTTGTAGTTTGGTTTGCCCTGTTCCCATCATGCACTGGGACAGGAACAGACTAATTTGCATACAGCCAGGTTCTGAAACTGGGATGGTGCCGTGAGCTAAAAAACGGTGTTGGATCTAGCCCTGATCTCTTGACTGGGTGAGAGCTTTCTGCTTAATTCAGAGAGTCTGTCCCTCACCACCCCTTGTTGTAAATATTTTTGTCCACCCTAAGCGTGGAAGGGTATTCTCAGATGTGAGACCCTTGCTCATTGCACCATCAGGATTCAAGCAAACCGGGCCGAAGACGGCTGTAATGCCAGAAAACGGTCCCCGGGAGCTTGTTTCCTTCCCAGTGTAAGAATTGGCTTTTGTAGTTTGGTTTGCCCTGTTCCCATCATGCACTGGGACAGGAACAGACTAATTTGCATACAGCCAGGTTCTGAAACTGGGATGGTGCCGTGAGCTAAAAAACGGTGTTGGATCTAGCCCTGATCTCTTGACTGGGTGAGAGCTTTCTGCTTAATTCAGAGAGTCTGTCCCTCACCACCCCTTGTTGTAAATATTTTTGTCCACCCTAAGCGTGGAAGGGTATTCTCAGATGTGAGACCCTTGCTCATTGCACCATCAGGATTCAAGCAAACCGGGCCGAAGACGGCTGTAATGCCAGAAAACGGTCCCCGGGAGCTTGTTTCCTTCCCAGTGTAAGAATTGGCTTTTGTAGTTTGGTTTGCCCTGTTCCCATCATGCACTGGGACAGGAACAGACTAATTTGCATACAGCCAGGTTCTGAAACTGGGATGGTGCACTGAGCTAAAAAACGGTGTTGGATCTAGCCCTGATCTCTTGACTGGGTGAGAGCTTTCTGCTTGATTCAGAGACTCTGTTCCTCACCACCCCTTGTTGTAAATATTTTTGTCCACCCTAAGCGTGGAAGGGTATTCTCAGATGTGAGACCCTTGCTCATTGCACCATCAGGATTCAAGCAAACCGGGCCGAAGACGGCTGTAATGCCAGAAACCGGTCCCCGGGAGCTTGTTTCCTTCCCAGTGTAAGAATTGGCTTTTGTAGTTTGGTTTGCCCTGTTCCCATCATGCACTGGGACAGGAACAGACTAATTTGCATACAGCCAGGTTCTGAAACTGGGATGGTGCAGTGAGCTAAAAAACGGTGTTGGATCTAGCCCTGATCTCTTGACTGGGTGAGAGCTTTCTGCTTAATTCAGAGACTCTGTCCCTCACCACCCCTTGTTGTAAATATTTTTGTCCACCCTAAGCGTGGAAGGGTATTCTCAGATGTGAGACCCTTGCTCATTGCACCATCAGGATTCAAGCAAACCGGGCCGAAGACGGCTGTAATGCCAGAAACCGGTCCCCGGGAGCTTGTTTCCTTCCCAGTGTAAGAATTGGCTTTTGCAGTTTGGTTTGCCCTGTTCCCATCATGCACTGGGACAGGAACAGACTAATTTGCATACAGCCAGGTTCTGAAACTGGGATGGTGCAGTGAGCTAAAAAACGGGGTTGGATCTAGCCCTGATCTCTTGACTGGGTGAGAGCTTTCTGCTTAATTCAGAGACTCTGTCCCTCACCACCCCTTGTTGTAAATATTTTTGTCCACCCTAAGCGTGGAAGGGTATTCTCAGATGTGAGACCCTTGCTCATTGCACCATCAGGATTCAAGCAAACCGGGCCGAAGACGGCTGTAATGCCAGAAACCAGTCCCCGGGAGCTTGTTTCCTTCCCAGTGTAAGAATTGGCTTTTGTAGTTTGGTTTGCCCTGTTCCCATCATGCACTGGGACAGGAACAGACTAATTTGCATACAGCCAGGTTCTGAAACTGGGATGGTGCAGTGAGCTAAAAAACGGTGTTGGATCTAGCCCTGATCTCTTGACTGGGTGAGAGCTTTCTGCTTAATTCAGAGACTCTGTCCCTCACCACCCCTTGTTGTAAATATTTTTGTCCACCCTAAGCGTGGAAGGGTATTCTCAGATGTGAGACCCTTGCTCATTGCACCATCAGGATTCAAGCAAACCGGGCCGAAGACGGCTGTAATGCCAAAAACCGGTCCCCGGGAGCTTGTTTCCTTCCCAGTGTAAGAATTGGCTTTTGTAGTTTGGTTTGCCCTGTTCCCATCATGCACTGGGACAGGAACAGACTAATTTGCATACAGCCAGGTTCTGAAACTGGGATGGTGCAGTGAGCTAAAAAACGGTGTTGGATCTAGCCCTGATCTCTTGACTGGGTGAGAGCTTTCTGCTTAATTCAGAGAGTCTGTCCCTCACCACCCCTTGTTGTAAATATTTTTGTCCACCCTAAGCCTGGAAGGGTATTCTCAGATGTGAGACCCTTGCTCATTGCACCATCAGGATTCAAGCAAACCGGGCCGAAGACGGCTGTAATGCCAGAAAACGGTCCCCGGGAGCTTGTTTCCTTCCCAGTGTAAGAATTGGCTTTTGTAGTTTGGTTTGCCCTGTTCCCATCATGCACTGGGACAGGAACAGACTAATTTGCATACAGCCAGGTTCTGAAACTGGGATGGTGCAGTGAGCTAAAAAACGGTGTTGGATCTAGCCCTGATCTCTTGACTGGGTGAGAGCTTTCTGCTTAATTCAGAGACTCTGTCCCTCACCACCCCTTGTTGTAAATATTTTTGTCCACCCTAAGCGTGGAAGGGTATTCTCAGATGTGAGACCCTTGCTCATTGCACCATCAGGATTCAAGCAAACCGGGCCGAAGACGGCTGTAATGCCAGAAACCGGTCCCCGAGAGCTTGTTTCCTTCCCAGTGTAAGAATTGGCTTTTGTAGTTTGGTTTGCCCAGTTCCCATCATGCACTGGGACAGGAACAGACTAATTTGCATACAGCCAGGTTCTGAAACTGGGATGGTGCAGTGAGCTAAAAAACGGTGTTGGATCTAGCCCTGATCTCTTGACTGGGTGAGAGCTTTCTGCTTAATTCAGAGACTCTGTCCCTCACCACCCCTTGTTGTAAATAATTTTGTCCACCCTAAGCGTGGAAGGGTATTCTCAGATGTGAGACCCTTGCTCATTGCACCATCAGGATTCAAGCAAACCGGGCCGAAGACGGCTGTAATGCCAGAAACCGGTCCCCGGGAGCTTGTTTCCTTCCCAGTGTAAGAATTGGCTTTTGTAGTTTGGTTTGCCCTGTTCCCATCATGCACTGGGACAGGAACAGACTAATTTGCATACAGCCAGGTTCTGAAACTGGGATGGTGCAGTGAGCTAAAAAACGGTGTTGGATCTAGCCCTGATCTCTTGACTGGGTGAGAGCTTTCTGCTTAATTCAGAGACTCTGTCCCTCACCACCCCTTGTTGTAAATATTTTTGTCCACCCTAAGCGTGGAAGGGTATTCTCAGATGTGAGACCCTTGCTCATTGCACCATCAGGATTCAAGCAAACCGGGCCGAAGACGGCTGTAATGCCAGAAACCGGTCCCCGGGAGCTTGTTTCATTCCCAGTGTAAGAATTGGCTTTTGTAGTTTGGTTTGCCCTGTTCCCATCATGCACTGGGACAGGAACAGACTAATTTGCATACAGCCAGGTTCTGAAACTGGGATGGTGCAGTGAGCTAAAAAACGGTGTTGGATCTAGCCCTGATCTCTTGACTGGGTGAGAGCTTTCTGCTTAATTCAGAGACTCTGTCCCTCACCACCCCTTGTTGTAAATATTTTTGTCCACCCTAAGCGTGGAAGGGTATTCTCAGATGTGAGACCCTTGCTCATTGCACCATCAGGATTCAAGCAAACCGGGCCGAAGACGGCTGTAATGCCAGAAACCGGTCCCCGGGAGCTTGTTTCCTTCCCAGTGTAAGAATTGGCTTTTGTAGTTTGGTTTGCCCTGTTCCCATCATGCACTGGGACAGGAACAGACTAATTTGCATACAGCCAGGTTCTGAAACTGGGATGGTGCAGTGAGCTAAAAAACGGTGTTGGATCTAGCCCTGATCTCTTGACTGGGTGAGAGCTTTCTGCTTAATTCAGAGAGTCTGTCCCTCACCACCCCTTGTTGTAAATATTTTTGTCCACCCTAAGCGTGGAAGGGTATTCTCAGATGTGAGACCCTTGCTCATTGCACCATCAGGATTCAAGCAAACCGGGCCGAAGACGGCTGTAATGCCAGAAACCGGTCCCCGGGAGCTTGTTTCCTTCCCAGTGTAAGAATTGGCTTTTGTAGTTTGGTTTGCCCTGTTCCCATCATGCACTGGGACAGGAACAGACTAATTTGCATACAGCCAGGTTCTGAAACTGGGATGGTGCAGTGAGCTAAAAAACGGTGTTGGATCTAGCCCTGATCTCTTGACTGGGTGAGAGCTTTCTGCTTAATTCAGAGACTCTGTCCCTCACCACCCCTTGTTGTAAATATTTTTGTCCACCCTAAGCGTGGAAGGGTATTCTCAGATGTGAGACCCTTGCTCATTGCACCATCAGGATTCAAGCAAACCGGGCCGAAGACGGCTGTAATGCCAGAAACCGGTCCCCGGGAGCTTGTTTCCTTCCCAGTGTAAGAATTGGCTTTTGTAGTTTGGTTTGCCCTGTTCCCATCATGCACTGGGACAGGAACAGACTAATTTGCATACAGCCAGGTTCTGAAACTGGGATGGTGCAGTGAGCTAAAAAACGGTGTTGGATCTAGCCCTGATCTCTTGACTGGGTGAGAGCTTTCTGCTTAATTCAGAGACTCTGTCCCTCACCACCCCTTGTTGTAAATATTTTTGTCCACCCTAAGCGTGGAAGGGTATTCTCAGATGTGAGACCCTTGCTCATTGCACCATCAGGATTCAAGCAAACCGGGCCGAAGACGGCTGTAATGCCAGAAACCGGTCCCCGGGAGCTTGTTTCCTTCCCAGTGTAAGAATTGGCTTTTGTAGTTTGGTTTGCCCTGTTCCCATCATGCACTGGGACAGGAACAGACTAATTTGCATACAGCCAGGTTCTGAAACTGGGATGGTGCAGTGAGCTAAAAAACGGTGTTGGATCTAGCCCTGATCTCTTGACTGGGTGAGAGCTTTCTGCTTAATTCAGAGAGTCTGTCCCTCACCACCCCTTGTTGTAAATATTTTTGTCCACCCTAAGCGTGGAAGGGTATTCTCAGATGTGAGACCCTTGCTCATTGCACCATCAGGATTCAAGCAAACCGGGCCGAAGACGGCTGTAATGCCAGAAACCGGTCCCCGGGAGCTTGTTTCCTTCCCAGTGTAAGAATTGGCTTTTGTAGTTTGGTTTGCCCTGTTCCCATCATGCACTGGGACAGGAACAGACTAATTTGCATACAGCCAGGTTCTGAAACTGGGATGGTGCAGTGAGCTAAAAAACGGTGTTGGATCTAGCCCTGATCTCTTGACTGGGTGAGAGCTTTCTGCTTAATTCAGAGACTCTGTCCCTCACCACCCCTTGTTGTAAATATTTTTGTCCACCCTAAGCGTTGAAGGGTATTCTCAGATGTGAGACCCTTGCTCATTGCACCATCAGGATTCAAGCAAACCGGGCCGAAGACGGCTGTAATGCCAGAAACCGGTCCCCGGGAGCTTGTTTCCTTCCCAGTGTAAGAATTGGCTTTTGTAGTTTGGTTTGCCCTGTTCCCATCATGCACTGGGACAGGAACAGACTAATTTGCATACAGCCAGGTTCTGAAACTGGGATGGTGCAGTGAGCTAAAAAACGGTGTTGGATCTAGCCCTGATCTCTTGACTGGGTGAGAGCTTTCTGCTTAATGCAGAGAGTCTGTCCCTCACCACCCCTTGTTGTAAATATTTTTGTCCACCCTAAGCGTGGAAGGGTATTCTCAGATGTGAGACCCTTGCTCATTGCACCATCAGGATTCAAGCAAACCGGGCCGAAGACGGCTGTAATGCCAGAAACCGGTCCCCGGGAGCTTGTTTCCTTCCCAGTGTAAGAATTGGCTTTTGTAGTTTGGTTTGCCCTGTTCCCATCATGCACTGGGACAGGAACAGACTAATTTGCATACAGCCAGGTTCTGAAACTGGGATGGTGCAGTGAGCTAAAAAACGGTGTTGGATCTAGCCCTGATCTCTTGACTGGGTGAGAGCTTTCTGCTTAATTCAGAGACTCTGTCCCTCACCACCCCTTGTTGTAAATATTTTTGTCCACCCTAAGCGTGGAAGGGTATTCTCAGATGTGAGACCCTTGCTCATTGCACCATCAGGATTCAAGCAAACCGGGCCGAAGACGGCTGTAATGCCAGAAACCGGTCCCCGGGAGCTTGTTTCCTTCCCAGTGTAAGAATTGGCTTTTGTAGTTTGGTTTGCCCTGTTCCCATCATGCACTGGGACAGGAACAGACTAATTTGCATACAGCCAGGTTCTGAAACTGGGATGGTGCAGTGAGCTAAAAAACGGTGTTGGATCTAGCCCTGATCTCTTGACTGGGTGAGAGCTTTCTGCTTAATTCAGAGACTCTGTCCCTCACCACCCCTTGTTGTAAATATTTTTGTCCACCCTAAGCGTGGAAGGGTATTCTCAGATGTGAGACCCTTGCTCATTGCACCATCAGGATTCAAGCAAACCGGGCCGAAGACGGCTGTAATGCCAGAAACCGGTCCCCGGGAGCTTGTTTCATTCCCAGTGTAAGAATTGGCTTTTGTAGTTTGGTTTGCCCTGTTCCCATCATGCACTGGGACAGGAACAGACTAATTTGCATACAGCCAGGTTCTGAAACTGGGATGGTGCAGTGAGCTAAAAAACGGTGTTGGATCTAGCCCTGATCTCTTGACTGGGTGAGCGCTTTCTGCTTAATTCAGAGACTCTGTCCCTCACCACCCCTTGTTGTAAATATTTTTGTCCACCCTAAGCGTGGAAGGGTATTCTCAGATGTGAGACCCTTGCTCATTGCACCATCAGGATTCAAGCAAACCGGGCCGAAGACGGCTGTAATGTCAGAAACCGGTCCCCGGGAGCTTGTTTCCTTCCCAGTGTAAGAATTGGCTTTTGTAGTTTGGTTTGCCCTGTTCCCATCATGCACTGGGACAGGAATAGACTAATTTGCATACAGCCAGGTTCTGAAACTGGGATGGGGCAGTGAGCTAAAAAACGGTGTTGGATCTAGCCCTGATCTCTTGACTGGGTGAGAGCTTTCTGCTTAATTCAGAGACTCTGTCCCTCACCACCCCTTGTTGTAAATATTTTTGTCCACCCTAAGCGTGGAAGGGTATTCTCAGATGTGAGACCCTTGCTCATTGCACCATCAGGATTCAAGCAAACCGGGCCGAAGACGGCTGTAATGCCAGAAACCGGTCCCCGGGAGCTTGTTTCCTTCCCAGTGTAAGAATTGGCTTTTGTAGTTTGGTTTGCCCTGTTCCCATCATGCACTGGGACAGGAACAGACTAATTTGCATACAGCCAGGTTCTGAAACTGGGATGGTGCAGTGAGCTAAAAAACGGTGTTGGATCTAGCCCTGATCTCTTGACTGGGTGAGAGCTTTCTGCTTAATTCAGAGACTCTGTCCCTCACCACCCCTTGTTGTAAATATTTTTGTCCACCCTAAGCGTGGAAGGGTATTCTCAGATGTGAGACCCTTGCTCATTGCACCATCAGGATTCAAGCAAACCGGGCCGAAGACGGCTGTAATGCCAGAAACCGGTCCCCGGGAGCTTGTTTCATTCCCAGTGTAAGAATTGGCTTTTGTAGTTTGGTTTGCCCTGTTCCCATCATGCACTGGGACAGGAACAGACTAATTTGCATACAGCCAGGTTCTGAAACTGGGATGGTGCAGTGAGCTAAAAAACGGTGTTGGATCTAGCCCTGATCTCTTGACTGGGTGAGCGCTTTCTGCTTAATTCAGAGACTCTGTCCCTCACCACCCCTTGTTGTAAATATTTTTGTCCACCCTAAGCGTGGAAGGGTATTCTCAGATGTGAGACCCTTGCTCATTGCACCATCAGGATTCAAGCAAACCGGGCCGAAGACGGCTGTAATGCCAGAAACCGGTCCCCGGGAGCTTGTTTCCTTCCCAGTGTAAGAATTGGCTTTTGTAGTTTGGTTTGCCCTGTTCCCATCATGCACTGGGACAGGAACAGACTAATTTGCATACAGCCAGGTTCTGAAACTGGGATGGTGCAGTGAGCTAAAAAACGGTGTTGGATCTAGCCCTGATCTCTTGACTGGGTGAGAGCTTTCTGCTTAATTCAGAGAGTCTGTCCCTCACCACCCCTTGTTGTAAATATTTTTGTCCACCCTAAGCGTGGAAGGGTATTCTCAGATGTGAGACCCTTGCTCATTGCACCATCAGGATTCAAGCAAACCGGGCCGAAGACGGCTGTAATGCCAGAAACCGGTCCCCGGGAGCTTGTTTCATTCCCAGTGTAAGAATTGGCTTTTGTAGTTTGGTTTGCCCTGTTCCCATCATGCACTGGGACAGGAACAGACTAATTTGCATACAGCCAGGTTCTGAAACTGGGATGGTGCAGTGAGCTAAAAAACGGTGTTGGATCTAGCCCTGATCTCTTGACTGGGTGAGAGCTTTCTGCTTAATTCAGAGACTCTGTCCCTCACCACCCCTTGTTGTAAAGATTTTTGTCCACCCTAAGCGTGGAAGGGTATTCTCAGATGTGAGACCCTTGCTCATTGCACCATCAGGATTCAAGCAAACCGGGCCGAAGACGGCTGTAATGCCAGAAACCGGTCCCTGGGAGCTTGTTTCCTTCCCAGTGTAAGAATTGGCTTTTGTAGTTTGGTTTGCCCTGTTCCCATCATGCACTGGGACAGGAACAGACTAATTTGCATACAGCCAGGTTCTGAAACTGGGATGGTGCAGTGAGCTAAAAAACGGTGTTGGATCTAGCCCTGATCTCTTGACTGGGTGAGAGCTTTCTGCTTAATTCAGAGACTCTGTCCCTCACCACCCCTTGTTGTAAAGATTTTTGTCCACCCTAAGCGTGGAAGGGTATTCTCAGATGTGAGACCCTTGCTCATTGCACCATCAGGATTCAAGCAAACCGGGCCGAAGACGGCTGTAATGCCAGAAACCGGTCCCCGGGAGCTTGTTTCCTTCCCAGTGTAAGAATTGGCTTTTGTAGTTTGGTTTGCCCTGTTCCCATCATGCACTGGGACAGGAACAGACTAATTTGCATACAGCCAGGTTCTGAAACTGGGATGGTGCAGTGAGCTAAAAAACGGTGTTGGATCTAGCCCTGATCTCTTGACTGGGTGAGAGCTTTCTGCTTAATTCAGAGACTCTGTCCCTCACCACCCCTTGTTGTAAATATTTTTGTCCACCCTAAGCGTGGAAGGGTATTCTCAGATGTGAGACCCTTGCTCATTGCACCATCAGGATTCAAGCCAACCGGGCCGAAGACGGCTGTAATGCCAGAAACCGGTCCCCGGGAGCTTGTTTCATTCCCAGTGTAAGAATTGGCTTTTGTAGTTTGGTTTGCCCTGTTCCCATCATGCACTGGGACAGGAACAGACTAATTTGCATACAGCCAGGTTCTGAAACTGGGATGGTGCAGTGAGCTAAAAACGGTGTTGGATCTAGCCCTGATCTCTTGACTGGGTGAGCGCTTTCTGCTTAATTCAGAGACTCTGTCCCTCACCACCCCTTGTTGTAAATATTTTTGTCCACCCTAAGCGTGGAAGGGTATTCTCAGATGTGAGACCCTTGCTCATTGCACCATCAGGATTCAAGCAAACCGGGCCGAAGACGGCTGTAATGCCAGAAACCGGTCCCCGGGAGCTTGTTTCCTTCCCAGTGTAAGAATTGGCTTTTGTAGTTTGGTTTGCCCTGTTCCCATCATGCACTGGGACAGGAACAGACTAATTTGCATACAGCCAGGTTCTGAAACTGGGATGGTGCAGTGAGCTAAAAAACGGTGTTGGATCTAGCCCTGATCTCTTGACTGGGTGAGAGCTTTCTGCTTAATTCAGAGACTCTGTCCCTCACCACCCCTTGTTGTAAATATTTTTGTCCACCCTAAGCGTGGAAGGGTATTCTCAGATGTGAGATCCTTGCTCATTGCACCATCAGGATTCAAGCTAACCGGGCCGAAGACGGCTGTAATGCCAGAAACCGGTCCCCGGGAGCTTGTTTCATTCCCAGTGTAAGAATTGGCTTTTGTAGTTTGGTTTGCCCTGTTCCCATCATGCACTGGGACAGGAACAGACTAATTTGCATACAGCCAGGTTCTGAAACTGGGATGGTGCAGTGAGCTAAAAAACGGTGTTGGATCTAGCCCTGATCTCTTGACTGGGTGAGAGCTTTCTGCTTAATTCAGAGACTCTGTCCCTCACCACCCCTTGTTGTAAATATTTTTGTCCACCCTAAGCGTGGAAGGGTATTCTCAGATGTGAGACCCTTGCTCATTGCACCATCAGGATTCAAGCAAACCGGGCCGAAGACGGCTGTAATGCCAGAAACCGGTCCCCGGGAGCTTGTTTCCTTCCCAGTGTAAGAATTGGCTTTTGTAGTTTGGTTTGCCCTGTTCCCATCATGCACTGGGACAGGAACAGACTAATTTGCATACAGCCAGGTTCTGAAACTGGGATGGTGCAGTGAGCTAAAAAACGGTGTTGGATCTAGCCCTGATCTCTTGACTGGGTGAGAGCTTTCTGCTTAATTCAGAGACTCTGTCCCTCACCACCCCTTGTTGTAAATATTTTTGTCCACCCTAAGCGTGGAAGGGTATTCTCAGATGTGAGACCCTTGCTCATTGCACCATCAGGATTCAAGCAAACCGGGCCGAAGACGGCTGTAATGCCAGAAACCGGTCCCCGGGAGCTTGTTTCCTTCCCAGTGTAAGAATTGGCTTTTGTAGTTTGGTTTGCCCTGTTCCCATCATGCACTGGGACAGGAACAGACTAATTTGCATACAGCCAGGTTCTGAAACTGGGATGGTGCAGTGAGCTAAAAAACGGTGTTGGATCTAGCCCTGATCTCTTGACTGGGTGAGAGCTTTCTGCTTAATTCAGAGACTCTGTCCCTCACCACCCCTTGTTATAAATATCTTCTGCAAGCCGGCATAATGCCAGCGCAGTAAACTTGCACCCGAGAAAAAGAGACGCACGCCATGAGGAGTGACCTAGACTTGCGTTGCGTTACTGTACCCGTCCAGTACATGCAGGTGGTGAAGCTCTTACTTTTCTATTACGGGTGGCACTGAGAATACTCTGTTACAACTCAAGGGCTACTGCTTAATTAATTTAACTTTCACCCTACAGTGGAAATGAGTACTAGAAATGGAAAATTGAAGAAGATAAATAATCTGATTATCTATCACTTCACATGGGATGTTTTTGCTTATATATGGGATGACTTTAGGTGCTTTGCTTTTTATTGAGTGACCAGTGATACATCCACACATGAATGACTGAGTACTACTAAACTTATTAAGAGAGGTAGGGAGTGGCCACCGTAATAACCGGATCTATGCTGTGCTTGCAATACAAACTACTGCTACTATTGATGGTAGTATTTGGACAAAATTAAAACTTCTTTTCCTTGCCTTTCCTACACTGGAACGGACGTGCGGGTGCAGTGTTACATGCTCTTCAAAGTTACACTTAGTTCATCCACTGACCGTCTACTCTCTCTAGATCATGGGTACTCACAAACTTTCTCTCAGGGGCTAAATTTACAGTGTAGTTTGTGGCCGAGGGCCGCACTGGTGGGGGCGGAGTCAGAGGGGGCGGGGCTAAAGCAAAACGACAACTTGTGACCATGAGGTTGCACACAGGTCCCTGCAGCAGATGCCTTCATCCACTGAGCCACCAGACCCAGCATTTACATACATCTCTCTCCCTCCTGCTCTCCCTCCTGCCCTCCCTCTCCATCTCTCTCTCCCTCCTGCCCTCCCTCTCCCTCCCCCTCTGTCATCTCACTGTGTGTGTGTCTATCTGTGTCAGCCTTCAGCCCGGGTTGAGACCGCTTCCTCAACGCGCACACACAGACAACAACACCAAAGTACTTAACAGGTCTTTAAAAGACCATTAACATATTATTGAGGCTTTGTTTGTTGTACCGCCCCTGCATCTCCACCCTGACAATCACTGCTTGCCCGGCCCCACAGAGCAGAGGCTTTGTTCTATTTCACCTCTTTGTGGCCTTGCATCTCCACTCTGCTCTGTGGGGGCCGGGGGAGCAGTGATTGTCAGAGTGGAGATGCAGGGGCGCTAACAGGTGAAATACAAAAAAGCCTCTGCTCTGTGGGGGCCGGGGGAGCAGTCATTGTCTGCAAGGTCTGCGCACCGCCAAGGAAGGCTTGCTGGGCCACCACCGGCCCGCGGGCCGTACTATGAGTACCCCTGCTCTAGATACACATATGCTATCTAAGAGTCAGATAGTAGCATGATCCAGGTATATGGACACATACAGTTTCTGTGTCACACACCCAGGCTGTTGTCCTTCCACCCATCATTGCTTCATCATTCACCCAGCCATGCATCTCATATTCTTGCCTTCCCAGCTAGTCTTCAATCTCAATAAGTAAGGAATATATAAGAGCTTACCTCTGGCCGCCACCACCACCGTCTCAACTCTCACAGCCGCCGCCTCCTCCCCTGAAGAATTGCCCTCCGCCTCCGTGTCGAGCACCACCACCTCCACGCTGGCCCCGCCACCAGATGTTCCACCTACAAAGTACATTTAAGAATGTTAGAATAAAGCACTCACTAGTCTTTGGTCTAGGAATGAAGACATGTGAAAACAATGTAATTTGTGACTGTCTACTTTAAAGTTAAAAAAAATGTCCCTTTTAAAGTTAAAAAAAATGTCCCTTTTTCCAGGGAAGGTTGTCTTGCTGCACTTTTTGGCACAACTGATGAAGGCTGGTTTTTTAACACGCACCATTTTTCTCCACACAGACAGAAGATGGACTTCTAACAACAAGATCAAGTTGAAACCAGGTGAGAGCTCGGCTCGACCACAAGAAATGTCTTCAATTAATCGTCAGCACTAACCACTTTTCCATTATCAGTTAAACGTTTAGTTTTATTATGACTTCATTTTAATAAATGTGTTTACTTTTAATAAAGCTTTTAAACTTAAATACAATCTGTGTTTTTTGGTCCAGACTAGAGTGACTGAGCGAAAGGTTTTGCAATTTTTTCAAGCATGAGTCCAGATAGAACACTTCAAAAGACATTATGGACAATCCCAGAGGACTGCACTAAGTTGATAGAGCTATTGCTGACTAGAATCATGGGAGTTTCGCCAACCGTGCAATCTTAGTTAGCTACACAGACAGACTAATAAGAATAATCTAGTAATACCACAGGGAGTCATAGTAGAGGCAGGATAAGAATTTAGATACAGTCTACAAGAAGATCAAAGACAATTTTGAAAAAAGTCAAATGAGGAACGCTAGGAAAAATAGGTACTAGTCTAAAATGAAAACTTACTGGGGCCAGCAAAGGAGCCCTCGCCTGCCCGATCCTGGCCCTGTTGAACAGCATCCGCCGCCTGCTGCTCCTGTGTCCTCCTCTCGCCCCTGGGGGGAGCTGACGTACAACATGAAAGAAAGAACAGAAAACATGGATGATTGTTGCTTGTCAATGTCAACCAAATCAAACATTTCAAAAGAACAATAACAAAATATTTCCGCGAAATTATATTGATTAGGGTTAGTTTTCATTTATTTGCGGACCTGTGACTTCGAAAGTCACGTAACTCACTAAACAAAGTACTGAAAGGTTCACCTAGGACTGGCAGGCAGCAGTCCGCAGGCAAGACGCAAAGTGACAGACAAACTCCATTGTGATTTCAGTCAGATCAGTGACAACACTAACAGTTGCCTGCTACATTACCAGTCATTTAGTCAAACTATCAATCCACCGCCACTATTTTTCTTATTGTCAGGGGTACAAAGGAAGGGGCAGATTTAAGCCCCTTGCGGCTCTTTTGCTCCGTTCTTGCGTGACTTTTGTGACGCAGCAGCTAAACAAAAAAGGGCGCCATGGTGCGGCGTATAATATTATAACAACGTGACGCATTTGGGAGATGCATCCCGTTATAAAGCCCTGCGCCATCAGGGGGCGTTCCGGCGCAAGGGAGGGCATTCCTGCGCTGGAACACATCCTAAAAGTGGCTGAGGGAAATCTACAAAATTTCAATCAGTCACCTTTAGGACAATGATGCGTCACACAAACCCTGCACCTGCTTGAAGCAGACGTACGGCTTGACCCAGCATTGGGGAGATAGGGTACCCCAGAGCATTGCTGGAGCTGCGCCATCGTTGCGACGCAACTCCAGCAGTAAAGCTTCGGTGACGTTTTGGGCCCATGGTGCGCCGCATTGCAAATACGGCGCACCATGTTTGGTGGTGGTAGCGGGCCGCACAATTAATGGCGCATCCCTGCTACTTTGCAGGGATGCGACGGTAATTGCAATTCTGCCCCTTAGGGGCATACTTACTTACGCGTTCTGGCGCATCTCCAGAGATGCGCCAGATCAAATGCGTCATGCAAAACTACCCTTGCGACATGGCAGATGCGCCTCATTTACAATGCGGCGCGCCCTGGCGCAAGGGTAGGCACTTGCGTGACGCATCTCGTCACGTAAGAGCGGCGCATCGCTGGAGTCACGTCGCCAACGCAATGCAACTCCAGTAATGCTCAGGGCCACCCAATACTTAACATGCTGTGTCAGTCCTTTCGCCTGCTTCAAGCAGGCATAAGGAATTGAATTGACGTAGCAGCGTCGCAGAAGTGCCTGCGTTAAATCTTGTAGATTTCACGCAGGCAATTTTGCGAGGCGCACAGCCGCCGGACCGCCCACCCTGCGTACTAGGAACGCACCCATGTGGTGCAGGCCCTTGGCTTTATAACGTGACGCATCTCCCTAGATGCGTCATGCTGTAAATGACTCGCAGGGATGCGGCACGTTTACGCCGCTGTTGCGTCACGCAAGGCAACGTAAACGTGGCGCAAGGGGCTTGTAAATGTAATCTGCCCCCTAGTGTCTAGCATTACGCAGTTCTGTAAAGTACACTCATACATAATAGTTACTCAGGCCAATGAGACCACGAAATAGAGAACAAATAAGCATAGTAGCAACGCCACTGAGAAGGAGAGCAGTGCACCTGAAATGCACAGAAGATTTTGAAATATAATTTAACTACAATGTAATCGTCATCAGCGGCATTATTGGCTTGCTCCATGTAAAAAACAAATATTTGCAATACAACAACACAGAGCAGGAGAAAACATCATAGTAGTGAGTGATGAAATGGCTACTACTACTCACCAAGCCCGGGGATCTCCAAGCCGAGCTGGTCCAGCAGGTCGCGCTCCCGGTCCAGGAGGTCCGTCCAGCGATGGGTGACCTGGCTGTAGGTGCGCTGGACCCCATAGAGGTGGGATATGGCCCAGCACACCTTCTCCCACCGCTTCCGGCGCTCCCGCATGTTGTAGCCGCCGGCGGCGATCCTGCCGCCTCCCGCGATGGTCCTGGGCAGGCGGCGCTGGACGAAGTAGACCAGCGCGCCCACTTCCTCCGGGCTGAATATCTCCCGTCGCGTCACCTGCTCCCCCCTCAATCTCCCGCATGCTGTCCTGGCACTGGGTCCAGGACTACTCCCCGCCGCCGCTGCGGCCCTCAAGTGCCTGGGCAGCTTCACGGCGCCTGGCTTGACCATGGTCTGGGCAGGTAAGGTAAGAAGAAGTAGAAAATTAAGAAAGAATAGGATAGGGAAGAAGAAAAGAAAAGAGTTTAAAAAAGTAGTTTAAAAGTAAAGAAAAATAGCAGAAAAGACAAAAATATACAGCTAGGAAAAGAGAGGGATAGATAAGAAGCAAAATCGTAAAAAAAAAACTGAAAACAAGCAAAGGATGGCAAAGATACCAAGAGGATTAAACACCATGCCCAGACACAGGAAATGAATGAAAAACAAGATGGCCGGCGCCCGTTCACGAGCGCGAAAGTAAGTTCGCGCGAGATTTCCCTCGCGATCTCGTGCGAACCTCTACTCGCAATGCGCTCACTGCGCGAGATTATACATAGCGGGCGGAAACGGAAATACGTCACGCAAACAAAATGGCCGCGCCCGTACTCGACCTTGGGGTAAATTCGCGTGTTGCGCTGCAAGCGGCTCGCGAATACTGCAAAAAAACTCGCGGAACAACAAGCCGCAAAAAAATAAAAAGCTCATTCGCACGAATTGGCGGCTTCCGCGGTCGGTTTCACACGACGCCGCGCCCCGTGAATAGCGCGAAAAAACCGAAAAACGATTTTTGCAAAAGCAAAAGCAATGAGCAGGTGCAAAAGGTCAACCTCATGATTTGTAACGATTCCCTGTAGTGCTTCCTGAGGGGGCCCTCCAGAATTCGGTTGCCTGCTTGCAACTATTGTGTGACCCTGCTCTGACCTTAACTGTATGCCACAAAGGTCCTGATTTACAGCTAAAGGAGCAGACAAGCAGGTGCCAGGCTGGAACTTCAAATTCTTTCAGTGACACATTAATTAGCCCCTAATTCATTATTGTCAGTTGGGGCAGGGCAGGTGTTGTTAATAAACTAACCCCAAATTAATTCATGTCAGTTCAAGCAGGGCAGGTGGGCTTGCTTTCCCCCCCCATCTTCTACAGTGATGATGAACCAGAGGGTGGCATTGATGTAACAGAGGGTGGCATGGGTCAAAGAGAGGGTGCCAGTGGTTAAACAGAGGGTGCTGGGAGGCTGTGATGATGAACCAGACGTAGAAACAACATAGTCGCGACCGTTGCGAGCCGACAAGTAAGTTCGCAATTGCGAACTAGTACCAAATCCTCGCGAACTGGCAGAAACACTTGCGAACACAAAAAAAAAAAAATCCGCAAATTCGTGAGAATTCGCGGATTTTGCGGATTGCGAATTCGCAAATCCGCAAAATTCGCGAACGCGAGATTCGCAAAATTCGCCCATGCTTAGCGCGGGAGCTGGCGCACAAAAAGGTGGTATTCAAGGTGGATAACATGTCAGTGGTACACGTCGTTAATAGACAGTCCGCCAGGGATGCACAGGTTCTTAAGTTATTGCGGGTTTTTGTACTGCAATGTTTGGAACACAACATTTTGTTTCAAGCCCCTCATGTGCCGGGGGTGGACAATGACATTGCGGATGCTTTGTCTCGTTCACAGTGGCAAAGGTTCCATGGGTTAGCCACAGAGGCGGACGAATACAAGACGCCAGTGCCGGCGAGGCTGTGGTCAGTAGGAGAGAAAGGGTCCTACAGCTGGTAAGAGGATCTGTGGCTGCTTCCACATAGAACACGTGTGAGCTTGGCAGGAGTTTCCGGACAGTGGCGCGGGGTGGCATGACCGTCACTGGGTGCGGGGTGAGTAGGTGGTGCAGTTTATTCTGGCAATGATAGACAAGGGGATGTCGAAAGTGACGATTGCGGGGAAACTGTCGGCCATAGCATTCATGGGGAAGATGTGGTGGGGCTACGCACCATCAGCAGGTGAATTGGGTGCACGTCTATTGGAAGGATGGGCGAGGGAGAGGGGCACTAAGGCGCAACAGCGCCGTACCATTACGGAGGGTATGCTGGGCGGTGTGATACGGTTTTTGCCGCAGATTTGTCGCAATCGCGAAGAGATAACTTTATTTTCCACAGTCATGTCGGAGATGTATTTCGGGGCATTTTGGGTGTCGGAATTAGTGGGGCAGAGGGGTCGCCAGGGTTTGCAATGGAGGAGGTGGAATTGCGGTCCAGGGAGGTGGCAGTCCTGCTACGGCGTTCAAAGACGGAGCAAAGGGGGTGGGGAAGTGGGTTGTCATGGGTTCAGTGAAGGAGCAAGCAGTGTGTCCAGCGGTGTGGGGGAGGAGGTTTGCATCCAGGGCGAGTACAGTGACCGGGGAGGTTAGTCCATGGGCCGGCGGTAGACGGGTTATGGCAGCACAGCTGCTGTGGGTCCTTCGGCACGCCCTGCAAGCAATGGGTGAGGACCCCAGGCAGTTTGGGATGCACTCTTTCCGAATAGGAGCCGCAACGGATGCAGCACGAAAGGGATGGGGGAGGGAGGAGCTGTTGTGGTTGGGACGGTTGAAATCGTACTGTTACAAGACATACATCAGGTTGCGGGGTTGTGGAATGGAGGAAGAGGCCTGATTTGCTGTTCGCTGGCCTTACATGTGTGACTTTTCAGGTGCGGTGGCAGGGCTGGACGCGGCAGGATTCATCTTAGGGTATTTTTTGTGAAGCAAGCGGAGCAGTCGGAGTGGGATAAGAACAAGAATCTTAATCTAGAGTTGGACCCTAGGCTTTACAGTTGTTAATTGCAGGGGAAAGGGGGCATGAGGTGGCACGAGCTATTTCCTGCATTGAATAAAGTGGTTGGGGGGTGTCCTGTGTCCTAGTTATCCACTTAGGAGAGAACGATTTGGTGTCACATAAGGGCTTGGCATTGATGAAACAAATGAAGCGGGATTTGTAGGAGGTTCTGAGGCAGTGGGCAGGTTGCCATATAATATGGTCTGAATTTATACCTCTGAGGATTTGGAGAGGGGCGTCCAGCGGCTATAGACAGGGCACGCAGGAAACTCAATAGGGACATGAGAGTTTTTTGCGACAAGGAAGGGTTTGGGAGGATTGAGCACCCAGAGCTGCGTTATGTGGCCGTATATTTCTTTAGGGAGGTTGGGGTGCATCTATCCCACTCTCCATAGTGCAGCTGAAAGAGGTGTTGGACAGGGCGATAGGTGTGCGCAGGTACCCGAAGGGACAGGATGCCTAATGGGTAGTCGTACGCCAGCAGTGCCGTCTTTCGAGTAGCGTTTTTTCTAGGTTTTCTGAGATATAATAAGGTGGTTTACAGTAATGAAGGAACATAAGAAGTTTACATAGTTAGGTAGGTGTAGAGAAGTTAGGAATGGCAAGTTTGTTTCATAATTGTTCCAGGGGGGAACATGTTGAGGGGAGGGGGTGGGGGTAAGGCAGGAAGACAATATTTAGTGAGGATTAGTTTTGTACGGCACAGGCCAAGGGAATGTGTTTGTAAGGTGCACCTGATTCAAATAAAGCGGCCTTTTTCACACCAACAAGCTAGTCTGTGGTCTGTGCTGCCCCCCTCCCTTGCGGCCCAAACAAGGCATGGACAACGGGAGTGAGTGAGGGCGGGCTTAAACAAGGCACGAACAGCGGGAGTGAGGGCAGGTTTAAACAAGGCACGGACAACGGGAGGGAGGGCGGACTTAAACAAGGCACAGACAGCGGGAGGGAGGGGGGCTTAAACAAGGCACGGACAGCACTTAAACAAGGCACGGACAGCGGGAGGGAGGGCGGGCGTAAACAAGACACAGACAGCAGGAGGGAGGTCGGGCATAAACAAGGCACAGACAGCGGGAGGGAGGGCGGGGTAAACAAGGCATGGATAGCGGGAGGGAGGGTGTAAACAAGGCACAGACAGCAGGAGCGAGGGAGGGAGGGCAGGCATCAATAAGGCACGGTCAGTGGGAGGGAGGGAGGGTGGGCATAAACAAGGCACGGACAGTGGGACGGAGGGCTTAAACAAGGCACGGCCAGCGTGCGGGAGGACGGGATCAAACAAGGCGCGGACAGTGGGAGGGAGGGCGGGCTTAAAGAAGGCACGGACAGCAGGAGGGAGGGCTGGCAGGCTTAAACAAGGCACAATAGCTTTGGCTTAAACAAGGCACGGACAGCGGGAGGGAGGGTGGGCTTAAACAAGGGACAGACAGCGGGAAGGAGGGGGGCTTAAACAAGGCACAGACAGCACTTAAACAAGGCACGGACAACGGTAGGGAGGGCGGGCGTAAACAAGGCACAGACAGCGGGAGGGAGGGCGGGCATAAACAAGGCACAGACAGCGGGAGGGAGGGCGGGGGTAAACAAGGCATGGACAGCGGGAGGGAAGGTGTAAACAAGGCAGGGACAGCAGGGGCGAGGGAGAGAGGGCAGGCATCAATAAGGCACGGTCAGTGGGAGGGAGGGAGGGTGGGTGTAAACAAGGCACGGACAGTGGGATGGAGGGGTTAAACAAGGCACGGAAAGCGGGCGGGAGGACGGGATCAAACAAGGCGCGGACAGTGGGAGGGAGGGCGGGCTTAAAGAAGGCACGGACAGCGGGAGGGAGGGAGGGAGGGAGGGCGGGCTTAAACAAGGCATGGACAGCGGGAGGAAGGGTGGGCTTAACCAAGGCACGGACAGCGGGAGGGAGTGCAGGCGTAAAGAAGGCATGGACAGCGGGAAGGAGGGCGGGCGTAAACAAGGCACAGACAGCGGGAGGGAGGGTGGGCGAAAAACAAGGCACAGATAGCGGGAGGGAGGGCGGGTGTAAACAAGGCACGGACAGCGGGAGGGCAGGCGTAAATAAGACACAGGCAGCGGGAGGGAGGGCAGGGGTAAACAAGGAACGGACAGTGGGAGGGAGGGAGGGGGTAAACAAGGAAAAGACCGCGGGAGGGAGGTGGGGGTAAACAAGGCACGGACGACAACGGGAGGGTGGGAGGACGGCGCAAAGAAGGCACGGACGACAATGGGAGGGAGGGAGGGCAGGAGTAAACAAGGTACAGGCGACAATGGGAGGGAGGGGTTAAACAAGTCTCAGATGAAAATGGGAGGGAGGGTGGGGTAAACAAGGCGCCCAGACAACAATGGGAGGGAGGGCAGAGGGTAAACAAGTCACCGAGGACAACAGGAGGGAGGGTGGGAGGTTAAACAAGGCACAGAGGACAACGGGAGGAAGGGTGGGAGGTAAAGAAGGCACAGAGGACAATGGGATGGAGGGAGGGAGGGCGGGAGGGTAAACAAGGCACAGAGGACAACAGGAGGGAGGGCGGGGGTAAAGAAGGCACCACAGATAATGGGAGAGAGGGCAGGGGGTAAAGAAGGCACCACGGAAAACGGGAGGGAGGGTGGGGGGTAAAGAAGGCACCACAGACAACGGGAGGGATGGCAGGGTTGTAAAGAAGGCACCATGGACAACAGGAGGGAGGGTGTGGGTAAAGAAGGCACAGACAACGGAAGGGAGGGCAGGGTTGTAATATTGGATATTGGAGAGAGCATGGCGTTCCAGTGGCTACTGCTCTACTGAGAAAAGTCTACTATGTGGCTATTGGAGTGGCCAAAGGCCAGTATTATTCTGCCCGCATGTAGCGAGCCGTTATAGACAAAAATGGTCCTAGACGTTAATTCAACATATACAATGTAAAATTAAATATTCATTTTAATTCTGATCACCATCCGATTAAATCCGTTATGGTTGATTCAAGTCAAAAACACAACAAACATACTAGCCCGTGGTATTCGTTAATGCAGGAAATCACCACTCAGAACAAAAAACTGTGTCTCACCAAAGTCCGAGAGACTCTCTTATTTAATATATAGTTAGAAAACAGACATAATATGCTTCCGCAACGGTAAAAATATACAGTTATTTACACAAGGGGTTTCACTGTCAAGTGACGTGCACAGAAAAGAGTGATAGTAAGTGCCCGTGTGGGTAGAGCGACCAAGAAGGTCTATAGAGGAATATACGTTGAAAATACAATAAGGTTATTTAAACAGAGACTAAGGTTCAATCCTTAGTGCGAAGTATGAGTGAGCCTGCCCTTGATGTCGAAAACGCAAAAAATGTAACTCTTTCTTGCTGGCACATGATTGATTGATCCTCCGTATTCTAATGGCACAAGGGAAAAGGGGCATTGGAAGAGCAATACATGTACAGGCTCGGGGGAAGGTTGTCGATGTTTCAACCCAGAAACAAACAGGGTAGCTAGGGAAAAGGGGCATTGGAAGAGCAATTCAGGTACAGCCTCGGGGGAAGGTTGTCGATGTTTCAACCCAGAAATAAACAGGGTAGCTGATTTCCTCAGGGACGGGTCTTCATCAGGATGGGAAGAGGATGGTGACTCAATATGCATGAAAACAAAAGTAACCCCAAAGTGAGTGGGCACCCTTCACTGGTGTGCCACTAGTACGAGCTCAGTCAGCACCCAATAGCTATGGTATAACTCAAGCTATTCCAACGTGCTTGTCAGCACCACAATGGATATTCACGTGAGGAATCCAAAGGATTGATTTAAGATGTAACTTAATTAACATCAAGAGAGACAGCAAGCCGTCAGCCTAGCTACGTCCGCTCACGCTGCAACTGAAGCCGTGCCTCCAGAAAGGAAATTGAGCGAGCCAACAACAACTCTAAAGAAATCTTTGCACTTATGCAGAGCTTCTTGGCCCCTAGCGCCCAGGCGGCGGTCGCACCTGTCTCAGAGACCTGGTATAACACTCTGGCGAAATTCTTCAGGGATAAAATAATTAGCATCCAAGAGACGTTTTTGACTTCTCCCAGGAAGCTTAGATGTGCTGTGTTGGCGCGGCTGATGGCAGACTCTGTCCCCACTTGTTTTGCATTTAGATCTGTCGATCTTCCCAGCTCTCTCAGAATCCTTAAGGCCCTTAAGTTGGTATCACCTAACGACCCGAGTGTGGCCAGCCTTCTGTCTGATGTGGCAGGTACCATCAATTCAGAAGTGAATTGTATGGTAATAAATCACTTAGCGAGGTCCTCGTTCCAATGTCATGGAAGCAGGCTCTGATTCTTA
This sequence comes from Lissotriton vulgaris, assembly GCF_964263255.1. Classification (NCBI taxonomy): domain Eukaryota; kingdom Metazoa; phylum Chordata; class Amphibia; order Caudata; family Salamandridae; genus Lissotriton; species Lissotriton vulgaris. Next base: position 1,334,459,866 of record NC_141695.1, read on the forward strand.
CCCTCCTCAAGAAGCTGTCACTTGAACCTCTGTTACCTGAGAATTACTGCCCTTGCTCGCTTTTGCCAAGTTTGGCTAAGGTATATGAGAAGGTGGTCATGTCTCAACTCACCAACTATGTTGAGGTGTCAGCCTTGCTTCATCCGGCACAATCCGGCTTCCGTGCTTCATATAGCATGGAGTCAGCACTGCTAGAGGTGACAGAGGCGATTCGGGGTGTTTGGATGCCGGTGGGAGAGCAGCTTTGGTTATGCTAGATCTCTCAGCGGCGTTCAACACCATGCCCCACTCCTTGCTTCTTGACCATCTATCAGAAATAGGTATTTCTGGCCTGCAGTGGATCAGGCCCTTCTTAGAAGGACGGTCGCAGCAGGTCTGGCTTCCTCCGTGTCCCTCCGTGCCTATGCAGGTGACTACTGGTGTGCCGCAAGCGTCATCACTTAGCCCCCTGCTTTTTAACATCTACATGACTCCGCTGGTCTATCTTGCAGAGTCATTGGTGGGTAAAGTAATGGCCTAGGCTGACGATAGCCAGCTTTTGTTTTCTTGGAGGAAGGAGGATGACTAGGTTGTGGCTGCGCAGCATTGTTTGTCTTCAGTTTTTCATTGGCTGGCGAATGCACAGCTGAAATGTAATGAAGGAAAGTCTGAAGTGCTTCTGTATGGCTCCTTCTCGACGGATTTCAGAGAAAGGCTTTGGCCTCCCGGTTTTCCACGACATACTGCGAGCAAAGGCGTCGCTAAAAACCTTGGCGTCTGGTTCGATGAAAATCTGAATTTTGCGACACAAGTGAAGAAGCTGGCCGGTACCTGCTTTGGCACTCTGAAACCCTTGAGGAAGTTTCTCCCCCTTCTGCCAGGTAGTGCCAAAAAAACTGTGGACCGTGCCTTGATTTTGTCCCCTTTAGACTATGCCAATGCCCTCTTGGTTGGCAGTCCGGGTTTTCTTGCCAAGAAACTGCAATTTGTCCAAAACTCAGCGGACAGACTTCTTTTGGGTCTGACATCAAGGCATAGTGTTCGCACCCACCTGCGCTCCTTGCATTGGCTCCTAGTTGAATCTTATCTGAAATTTCAATGCTGCCAATCCCTCTACGGCCCAGACCCTATTTATTTGCAGAAGAGGTTTGCCTTCTACATACCAGGGAGACAGCTGCGCTCGTCTGCCCAGCTGTTGATACAGACCCCTAGGTTTAATCGCCAAAGACTTGGTGGGAATTCCTTTGTTCGCCAAGCCGGTCTGGCCTGGAACATGCTGCCCTTGGCTCTTTAGGGCACCCAGGACCCACTGTTGTTAAAGAAAAAGCTAAAAACTTTGCTTTTTTAATCTTTGAGGGGTGTGCATTTTTCTTTTTCTGAAGCAAGCGCCGGGACACTTTCGAGCAGCCGTGCGCTGTATAAATTAAATATAATATAACATAACATAACATAAAGAAGGCACTACGGACTGAATGTAAGCAAAGCACTTCATGCCTGCAGTAACAGAAACTCGAAAAAGAAAATAGTGCTTGCAGACTAAATAACACGTACCATGTAACAAGCAAAGTAAAAGCGGCAGTTGCCATGGAAGGTTACAAATGAAGACAGGCGCTACTAAGGAGGGACTAACAAGCCTATTTACAAATCAGAAGTCAGCATTTACGAAGGACAATGACACAAGCCAATGGCAAATATGGACGGAGAGTGGACGGGGTTTCTATGACATACTCCACTACAGCAACTCTCGCAGCGCATGCATGCTGACTCTAGGCTCGACTTAAAAAGTAGTTCAAATGCTTGTAGTTTGCAGTGAAATAGTGCTAGTAATTCTAAATCTCACACATGCCTCACTCAAAATCAACCACATGTTCGAATCACCACAAATCCACATCAAAGAGTTATAAAAGTTTTGGATACAAATCTTTTGAACCTAGCATCCCAGAATAAGCTCAAGAACAACCATTTTCCCAAAATGGTTTAAATCTTACAAGGTGTGCCTAGAAATGGTCTTCCAGAAATTAGCATAGATAGTAACAAGGATCTGTATTGTTGAAATAATAAAATATGAAAAAATAGGTGCTAACCTTTTATTTTCTGAACCCAGCTTATTTCTTTTTCCTTTGGGTGCCTGTCAGTCCCAAGAGGTGATCTCCCTATCCCTATGATATGACAATTTCTCCTCACCCCACCTCCCAAAAACATATCACTTACACTTCTGACATCGAATAGCTACTTTTGTATTAGGTCTGGCTTGACAGTACAGCTGTAGACAACTTTACGGGATCAAAAGAAGAAGAGTTTTAAGAAGCACCACTGAGCGAGAGGCTTGTGCTCCTCACACATATTGATTTTCTTCACTACAGCAATTGATTGGGCAGCTTTTCGGTGCTTAATTTGAGCATGTGATTGCCAGTAGGGGCTCTAACACCTATTTTGGGGTCCGGCACTTATTTTGCTCATCAGCTGTTTCCTGAGAGCAAAAGAGGGAAAAACACACAGAGCAGGTAGACAGAGAAATAAAGAGATGGCAGAACCGTCACAAGCAGAAAGCAGGAACCTTCAAGTGCGAGAAAAAGGGTCCGGGATTGTCTGATAGTGAATAATACTACTGGCCTTGATATCTGACGCGCCGATGTTTAATTGTGCCAGCAGCCAGCTTCTGAGCAGAGCTTTAGGCACTGGCACTCTTTATTCTCAAATTAAGCCCCTCAGCTGTTGCGTACTTCCACTGAAAATGAGTACTTATATGGCACATATTGCTCGTGGGCAAGCGTATACAAAATACAGAAGGACTGAGTTGGGTATAGTAACAAATCAATGATCAAGGTTGTAGGCATGATCTGTTTATTCTGAGAATTTATGATAGAGGCAGTAGGACAGACATTTTGTTTGGAAAACTAATGTTAAAGCCAAGGGCCATTACTGCACTTTGTTAAAAACTGAATACAGATAGTTAGGTTCATGAAATCTCACAGATTACTCTAGTGGACAAGGATTAGGATTTTACTACTGGCTAACCCCTCTCACAAAACATGCCCTTAAACACGTCTTCCACCCTAATTGACCTCTGGCCCACACACATTGAAGCAGAAGCATCCTAAATACTATTTGATATTAATGAAGGTGCTTATGTAATTAACATGGAGCCGGCTAGTGTTCAGGAATATTTCCACTCTAGTTACATACAGAGGCAGACTGCATGATAAGAGTCTCACTCACATAACTCCATTTCCAATGCGAGAGGTTCACCCTGTTTATCACCCGGAAATTCCTGAAGCGGCAGATCAACATTGCGTGGTTACCAGACCGGCTGTGGCTGCCCGTTTTTAGGAACAATGCGTTTATACTCCATGGAAAAGAAATGAGTTTCTGGCCCTGAAGGCTATGTTGCCTGATCCTAGTAAAAATCCTACTGCTTACTATAAAGAAATGACAGAGGCTGCCTCTTCTACTGTGGCGACCCTCGCTGATATTGTAATGTTTTTTTGCCTACTAGGTCCAGTTGATATTTGACAACAGGTGCACACCCAAGACCATGCCGCAGAGTTGCAAAGGGCCCTCCACTTCACAGCAGCACAAGTCAATTTTTTAGTAAATTTTGATCCGTTTGAGCTATAAACAATTTATTAGTTAAAATCGTCAGATTATGCAGCAGATGATGTATTATGTGGCAAATATGGCAAAGCCATAATTATGTGGAAAACATTTGCAAACTAGGATATTTTGCCATTCATGTTTGAAGTGCTCTTGTGGAAAAAGGGAGGAGAAGTGCTGATGACAGAAACTCCATGGCTGCGAGACAAATGGTTTGCGATTCCACTTTTAAGGATATTTGGCACATTCTGTGATCGGAAACGTATCCCACTTTGTGAATGTATTTTAATGTCAATAACTCATATTAAACCTTAAATAAACATGTGTATCCATTGGTTAAAATAAATGACATAATAAGCTGTAACCGGTTAGTGAAATTGGTAACAATTACTGAAAATTAGGATATTTTGCTCTTTCTGCCACACCTGAATCCTCCCACTGGCCCAGTCCATTCCCGCCCTCTGATTCTCCGCCCACAGTTCCCCTACTTTTTCCCCCACTTCGACCACTGCCTCACACATAACTTCAAAGCACTACACAACATTGGCCAAGCCTACCTTAATAGTCGCCCCAGCTTTCACCAGCCATCGAGGAGCTACGTTCGGCTGGACTCCTACTTGCACACACCCCACGCATAAGCCGAACGAGATCTGGAGGTCGGCTATCTCTTACATCGCTCCTAAAGCATGTCACAGCCTACTGCTACACCTCAGAGCATCCTCCTCACTTCCCGAGTTCCACAAGAAGACGAACATCTGGCTCTTCCAACAGCCCTTCCCGCTCTAGGTGAGGCTTAACTCTCACCTGTCCGGCACCAGGGTACCCTCAAGGGTGATAGTGTGCTTTACAAATACAGCCACGCAGTATGCTAATCCTACATATAACATCACCGATTGCACCTTTCATTTATAATATTACAAGTGTTGTTTATGTAGTCAAAAACTTTGCATTTGGGGTGAGAAGGTCATAGCTGTCTATACAACCACAAGTAGTGAATTTCTGTGTTTTTTAAATTTTTTTATTTCAGTAAATTTGTTATTGAAATTATATATACATGGTGCATTACACTTAAATGGGTAGCAATTAGACGAGAGGCAGAAGAGACGCCCCGGGGGCCGGGGGGGGGGGCACAGAGGTAACAATATCACATAACATAACATTGGCTTTTGGCATTTCTGACTGCCTGCGTCGTCTTGGCATTGCGTCCTGTTGTTCGTGTCATCTTGTGGGTTACATCTCGGCTTTCTGCCCCGTCTTTCCCGCCCTCCCCACATCTGCGGTCGGGCTGTGTATACATTTGTGTGGCCGGTGAGATTGTCCCTTTCGTGGCCATTGATTGTCCACCCCCTCAGTGGCAGGAAAAGAGAAAGAGAAGGAGCAAAAGGTGGGAGGTATAGGGAGAGTTTAGTTTGGTTGTGGTACTAGAGGGCGTGCGCTACTATTCTAAGCCGGATTATGACTCCTGCAGGAGCTTTGCTTGCTGCGATGTTTACGGCAGCTTGTGCGAGGACAGGTAGTTGTCCAGAGAGAGCCACATTTCTCACTTTGTGTGTGTCTTCGGTGTGTGGTTGGCCGTCATGGTGTTTGCCCCCCTTAGAAAGGTGACCCAGTTGAACCAGGTTTTGAGAGAGGCCTTCCCTGTGTCTTTCCAGTTGTTCAGTACTGTCTTGACTGCCGCTGTTAGTAGGAGGTCAATCAGGTCTTTGTCCTCTCTGGATTTGATTGTGGGGGTCATAAAGCCTGTGGCTAAGCTGTGAAACTCGAGCCGGAGTGGGGTGTCTGTTATGTCGTTTATAAGTTCGCCTATCTTGCGCCAGAATTTTTTAACCTTGGGGCAGTGAAAGATCAGGTGTGCTAGGTCGCCTTTCTGTCTGTTGCAGTTCCAGCATGTGTCATTTTCGCGGATTCCTACGGAGGCTAGGCGGGCGGGCGTCCAGTATGCTTTGTGTATCAGCCAGAATTTGGTTTGGTTTAGGGTGGTCGTTACTTTTGTCCTCGAGGTGGATGTCCAGAGGACGGACTTTTCTTTCTCACTGAGTTCGCTGTCCATTCGCTTTTTAATCACCTAAGAACATTTGTCTTCCGGAAAGTAATTGAAACTATAGGGGTCACCACCTCCCATCACTGTTACTGTATGGATAGAGCATCCAATGTTTGATTTATCCTTTGTCTCCTGAAGAAGGCGGTTCGCTGCCGAAACGCGCGTCGAGTTCTTATGTTCTCCTTTTTAATATTTGATGTATTACATGCTTTTTCTTATATGAATTTTATATATTGTTCTTGTAATTTTATGTTGTTTTGATTAATTGAACTGTTTGCAATTGAATTATTTTCTACTCCAAACATATGGGCTGACCTTGTTGTCATACACTATATGTTGTTGTTTTTAAATCAAAATTTATTAAAGATATATATTTTATATAGATAGATTTACATGTTTGATTTTTCCTGCTTGATTGTTGATCCATCCCGATTGTTTACAGTGTACATTAGACGTCCTGGGATTTTCCTCACACTAGCAGTTCCAGCATGTGTCATTTTCGCGGATTCCTACGGAGGCTAGGCGGGCGGGCGTCCAGTATGCTTTGTGTATCAGCCAGAATTTGGTTTGGTTTAGGGTGGTCGTTACTTTTGTCCTCGAGGTGGATGTCCAGAGGACGGACTTTTCTTTCTCACTGAGTTCCCTGCCCATTAGTGATTCCCAGTAGGCCGTGACCTTGATGTTAAGTTTGGTGGATCTTGGGCACAGGGCTTTGTAGAGGTATGCTACCTGGTGTCCTGTTCCATTTAGGTTGGTAGCGTATTGCAGTATTGAAGGTGTTTGTTTGTTGAGGTCTGCTTTGCTAATCTCTACTTTGATCTTAAGGAAGTTGTATAGCTCAATGCTGTCTAGTTTGTGTTCGTTCTTGAGTGAGTCAAAGGTGGTGTGTGTGCCTTGGGTGTGTAGTTGACTAGCTGTGGAGATGCTGTACCAGGAGTGTATGTCTAGTGTTCTATCCCTATATTTGATCTTGGGGTTGTGCCATATGGACTCCCACTGAGTGTTTCTCACGCTTGTGTCCAACATCCTGTCTATCTTGAGGAGGGCCATCTTGGTGTTCCTCAGTATGGGGTTGTGCGTGATTGCGGGGTGTTTGGTTGCCGTGAGGAAGGCGATGGGCTCCATTACTTCTAGTAGTCTCCTCTCTAGTAAGAGCCATGCTGGGGTGTAATCTTGTTTGGGGTGAGCCAGTACAGCCCTTGTTTCGCTATGCATGCAGTTTGGAAGGTTTTGAAATGTGTTATATTTAGGCCCCCCAGGTCCTTGGCTAGCCTGAGTTTTTGCAGGCTAATTCGGGTATTTTTTATCCTTCCATAAGAAGTTATTGATTAGTTTATCCAGCTTTTTGTGGAAATACACTGTGTTAATCAGCAGGAGCATGTTGAGCATATAGTTCACTATCGGCGTGAGCATCATTTTGACTGTCTCCACTCTCCCCCACCATGTGGTGAATTTCGGTGACCACCCTTCTACTCTGTCTTTCAGTTTGCGAAGTATCGCCTGCTCATTCTGGTCTAATGTGGACTTGAGATCTCTCTCGAAGAGCAGGCCCAGGTATTTTATGGATTTTTTCTGCCATGTTAGCCCTGATTCTCCCACGACAGTCTTCGTGGTGTGTACGTTCAGAGGTTTGCATTCTGATTTTTCTCTGTTTAGTTTGTATCCTGATACGTGTGCCTACTGCTCTATGGTGTCCAAGAGGGCCTTTATTGACTTCTCTGGGTTCTCCGTTGTGATAAGGATGTCATCAGCATAGACTGCTAGCTTCACCGCCACTCCCCCTATAGGAATTCCTGTTATGTCTTTGTTCGTTCTTATCATATTGTGCAGTGGTTCTGTCGCTAGTAGGAAGAGGGCCGGTGATAGCGGGCAACCCTGTCTAGTGCTGCATTCTAAGGTGAGTTGTTCTGATGTCCCTCCGTTTATTACAACTAGTGCCTTGGGCTCGTTGTAAAGTGCAAGTACCATCTTCCTGTAGTTAGGTCCCAGGCCAAATTTCTGCATGCACTGGTCCAAGAATGGCCAGGACACTCTGTCAAATGCCTTCTCTGAGTCTAAGTCTATCATGACTGCGGCATTGTCGCTTTTGGAGGCATGGTTGATTATGTGGCAGAGCAGTCTAGTGTTGTCGTGGGACATTCTGTTTTTGAGGTAGCCTACCTGTGAGCAGTGTATGAGTTTGGGTAGGTGTGCATTGAGTCTGATCGCTAGGATTTTCGCATATATTTTGCAGTTCACGTTTATGAGGGAGATTGGTCTGTAGTTCTTGGGGTGTTGCGTGTCTTTCCCTTCTTTGGGTATTACTATAATGTTAGCTTCTGCCATTGTTGGTGTCATGCGGCCTTGTTGGACGCAGCTTGAGAACACGTCTGTCATCATGGGCTTAAGTATGGGTAGGAATTGCTTGTAGAATCTCGCTGTGAAGCTGTCTGGGCCTGGGGCTTTGTTATCTTTGAGGCTACCTACTGCCCTTTCTATTTCGTCGCCTGTAATGTCTGATTCCAGTGTATCACGCTGAGCATCAGTGAGTGCTGGCGTTGTGATATGTTCGAGGAGTGCCTTACCTCCGTCACTGCCTAAGGTGGTGTATTTTTTGTAGAGCTGCTCATAGAAGTCTTTAAAGACATTGACTATCTCAGTGAAGTGTAGCTCAGGGGTTAGAGGCGGCAGACCCGGAAGCTGGGATCAGTCCTGGACCAGGGTTCAATTCCCTGCCTCGGCGGGTCTTGGGCTCAAAAATTCCACGGACTTGATAATTCTCATTCCGGTGCCTACTCGACTCACGGGTTCACACTCTGCGACTCTGGGCAATAGCTTGCTTAATCTCCACTACGGCCCCTCGCGGCGGGATGCCTGGCTTTCAACTTGTGGATAGCCTGCTGGGGTTATCTCACAGGGGAATACCAGGACGGGTTCCCAAGGCAAGCGCCTTGATGCCTTCGGGTGATATGTGCGCTATATAAATCGCAATACAATTACAATATCTCCTTGTTTGCTGTCTGTGATTTGTTTTTGTTATCTGTGACTGCTGCTATCGAGTGTTGTTTCTGCTTGCTTTTGAGGTAGGAAGCTAGTGCCTTACCCGCTTAGTTGGTGGTGCATAGAATTATGGCTTTGTACTTGTTTATCCAAGTTCCAGCCCTTTCACTAAGAATTCTGTTTAGCTCGTACTTCTTTTTCGTTAGTGTTGTGAGGGTATTTCTATCTTTTAGGTTGGCTATGTGTCCTGCCTCCAGGTTTTTGATTTCCTTTTCCAGGTCTTCGATCTTTTTATTCCTCACTCTGTTGAGTCAGCCTTTGATGCAGAGTATTTTGCCCCTGATCGTGGCTTTTAGGGCATCCCATAGGGGGTTTCTGTCCATATCGGGGGTATCATTAAGTACAAGGTATTCTTTTATAGCAGCCTCTATTTATGCCTTGGCTGATGTGTTCTTGAGGAGGTCATCATCAAACCTCCACCTGCGTGTTGGTCTTTCATTGTGTTTGCCCGTCAGCGTCAGGCTGATGTGTGAGTGGTCAGAGATGGTTCTTGGGCCTATCTCAGTTTGGTCAATAAGGTGAGTGTGTGAGTCTGCTATTAGAATGTAGTCGATTCTGCGGTAGGAGTTGTGTGGATTTGAGCAGAAGGTGTACTCTCTGCCATCCGGGTTCTGAAGTCTCCAGGGGTCTTTGAGTCTGAGTTTCGTGCATAGATTCCCCAGAATGTTCCCTCTTTGTGATTGTCGGCTCGGTCTATGTGGGTGTCTATCTATGGCTGGGTCTAGGACCTGGTTCATATCGCCTGCTACTATTAGGAGTTCTTCTAGTTGTAAGGTGTTCAATTGCTCCCCAACCCTGTCCCAGAAGAGTCTATCTACTGTGTTGGGACCGTAGATGTTGGCTACATGTATTGATTCTTCCCCTCTTGCTAGACTGGTCACTAGGACTCTGCCCTCTTCGTCAGCCTGTGAGTTTTTCAGTACTAGCTTTGATTTCTTGCTGATTACTGTAATACCTCCATTCTTTTTGTTTTGTGCGGGTGAGCCTATGACTTCGCTTATCCAGCTGGCCTTGAGGCGGCCTCGGTCCTCCGCTTCTAGTTTTGTCTCTTGTAGGACGTATATGTCGCTTTTGAGCTTCGCCAGGTATTCAAGGACTTTCCTTCTCTTCACTGGGTGGTTAAGACCCTTCGCGTTCAGGGATACTACTTTGATATCAGCGGAAAGGTGGCTGTGTTGGTTGAGTGTCATTTTGTGTGTTGTGTATCTCTCGGTACGACTGGGACACTCTTGTAGGTGTCATTGTTTCGTGCAGTGCGCTTCCTATTGCCCTCTTGTGTGCGGTGGTGTTGCCGGTCCCTGCATGTCGGTAGCGGCCTATGCTCCCTCCTAGTCTGAGAGTACAAGTGGAGAGGTAGAGAAAGGAGATAGAGAGAGGGAAAGAGAAACAACCCATGTATTTGCACCCAAAGCCTCCCCCCCACACCCCTCCCGTCCCACCCCTTCCCCCCTTACTTGCTAAGTGGGTGTGCGACGGCAAAGTTCCTTTGCTCCGCATTTTGTCCCCGAGGCTCTAGCTTGGGAAGCCTTAGGGGATATGGTTGTTGCATAGTCAGTTCTCCGTCATTGGTGCCCCTTTGCTTTCCCGCTTACTCTGTTGATTAATAGCACTCTGGTTTCTTTGAGGTAGATTGTCGTCGAACGCCCGAGTCTCCTGTGTGCATAGGTCATAGTTCCGTGGTAGGGGAGCCTGCGGACGCGCCTTAGAGGTAGATAGTAGTGAGGTAGTTGCGTTGCATCTGCTCGTGCCATGGCGTTTATTCGGTGAAGCACTTCTTTTTGCGGCTCCAGGGCTTTTGGTTTCCATGTCTTTTGCTGGTGGCCCTTGTAAGTACCTTCTGAGGTCCTCCGGTCATCAAAAGCATTGTCCTCCAGTTGTCCGTGACTTTGAAGCACGCGGGCCCAGCGAAACTGAAATTGAGATTCTTTTTGCGCAGGGCATCCCTCAGTGCTAGAAACCTCTTTCTGGTCTCTACTGTGGGTTTTGAGTAGTCGTGTGTTAGGACCATTTTGTTACTCGCCCATGTCAGGTTTTGGTTTTTGCGGGCAAAGGCGAAGATGGCGTCGGTGTGGTTTGATCTTAGCGGGCAGCAGATTATTGGTCTGGGTCCTTTCCCGTGGGTTGGTTTCCCTGCTGGTACACAATAGGCTTTATCCACTTCAATTTGCCTATCGAATCTCAGGCCGGTCAGCTTGAGTAGCATGTCTTCTAGCATGGCTGCACATGTACCTGCTGGGTCTTCTGTTCCTTCTGGGACGCCCAGAATCCTTATGTTGCCCCTCCTTGCCCGATCGTCTTGTTCAGCCAGCTGCCTTTGTATGGCCTTTGTAGTCCTTGATGTTCTTGATGGTCACGTCTTCGATGTCACTTATTCGTCCTTCTGCGGCTTCTATTCTTGTGTTGGTGCTGTGGAGGTCTGCTCTTATCGCTGCTAGTTCCGGCTGCATATTGTCTATTGTGAGCTTTGTTTCTTTTGCTACTGCATTGCCTTCGTTGACCCTTTTTAGGATAGTCTCTAGGGTGATTGTGTCGTTTTTCTGCTTCATTTGCGACTCAGGAGTCTCCTTTCGGGGCTTTTTCTGGCTGTTGGCAGTTTTCCCCTCATGTCCAGCCATTGTTTCGATGCCTCTTCTTGATTGGAAACTGCCTAGTCTGCCCTCTTTCTGGATTGACAATAGGGCTCTGGCTGGTTCAGCTCTTGGTACCAGGGTTGTGTTGTGTGTTCGGTACCTGCTAGGTTCTCTGATGTTCCTGGTTCTTGTTTTTGATTTTGCCACTGCCAGCGCGTGCGATATTGCGTTCACTGCCGCACTCTGGGGGTACTCGAGCCGGTTGAGCCCCTTCAGTGTTGGGCGGTCTTAGCTCCCAACTCGCTGTGCTTGTGCCTTAGCGCTTGATTCTCTGCGTGTTGATTGGGTCTCTGGCCAGTGGTGCCTATATGGGCTGCTGCCGATGGGTTTACGTTGCGCTGGCCACAGTATGGGGTGCAGTATTGATTGTGGCTTCCCCGCGCCGGTTCCCTCTCCCGGTTCTCGCTGTCCCTTGTGTTATGCTGGGTCCCCGAAAGTGGCACAGACCGACTTGTTTCTTTGGGATGGTTCGCGCGCGAATGCGCCCCCTCTTTTGCGCTGTCTTCGCGTTGCCGCGCACGCGGCCTTGGTTTGTGTTCCGCTGTTGGCCCTGGGAGTGGTGGAGCTCAGGGGAGATCGCCTATTGCTGCTTTCCGCTGTGTGGGGGTTCACTTCCTTCTTTGCGCTCCCCTACCACGCACCTATGCGCTCGCAGATTTTTTAGTTGGGCTGTTGCACTGTGAGCTGTGAGCTCCTCCCACTCGCCTTTGTTTCCGTTTCCTTTTACTTGTTTATCTCTGAGGGCCCTTCCGGTAATGGCGGCGTCCTTGCGCTCGATAGTGGTTCCACTTTCGCTTCTGTCGCTTTCGGGATGATTTGTTATGGCGTGCGCAACCCTCGGTAGGTGTAGTGGCTAATTACGCCTTAGTTGTTCGTAGGAAGCCCCCTGCTGCCGCTTATGCTTCCTCTCGCCTCCTTCCCCCTCGCTTCCTTGTGTTGATCAATGGCGTCGCCTGGGGCTCTCTGTTATGCCTGTGAAGGGCAGTGGGCCAGCAAGGAGCTCTGTTGGCTAGTGCTGCACGGGGGGGGATCGCTGTTGCCCGGGGCTCACCTCCTTCCCTTGCCGCCGCTTGAGGCGCTTGGTCTATGCCTCCCGGCGCAGGCAATTGGTCGCCATCTTGCCTCGCGGTCTTCCTCTCATGTCTGGAGGGCAAAAAGGTCGATATTTCTGATCTCAACCCTTTTCCTAGCAATCTGCTTAGTTCCTCCCGTTGCGTGGATGTTCCGATGCCGGATTTTAATTCCCGATGCAGAATCGGTCTGGTTTAACTCGCCGTTGATGGCCTCGGGACTGCGGAGCTGACGGATTCAGACGACCGTCCACATTGCCGTCCAAGCCACGCCCCGTCTTTTTTTTAAACAGATTTTATTTGATGGATTGCACACACATTGCAGCTCCCCGTACTCTGGAGTCAGCTGCCAACAACATATAGATCATCAAGGCATTTGCAATCTCTGCATCATTTTATATCCAATAATCGCATCAAACTGAACTAAACTATCCACCCCACCCCTCCCCTACCCCCCAACTCCCACCTCCCCTGTCGCACAATACCTTGTTTTCCTTTTCCCAACATAGCAGACTTCGTGTTAGAAACACACAAACACCTTCCAGTAAGGCACTTTCATACTGTCTCCAGAGTATCCTCCCGCTCCACTGGGGGCTCCAGCCACAGACCCCGATATTCCGCCCACCTCTTCCATATTTTGTAGTGCTTACGTAGGCAGCCACGGGCTTCGAATACAGGCAGCTCCAGCCCCATACAAAAGTCCATCCCCCTCTTCCACACCGGAGCTGATGGAGCTCGGGGTCCTTCCATGCCTTGGCCACGTCTCTTTTAGCAAAGGTCAGGCCCAGCAACAGTAAATGCCTTTTGTACCTATTTCCCCTGCCCCGTCCATCACCTGCAACCCTAATCTTGGTGAGTGAGGAAGGTCCCACCCCAGGACCTCGGAAAACAATCCCAAACCCCTTTCTAGAATCTAGCAATGAGCTACAGCTCCATACCATGTGGATCAGCATCCCCACTTCCCTCCCACACTGAAGACAAATTGGGGAAGCAACAAGGCCCGCCCGCCATAGTTTCTCTAGACCCGGTGCAAGTATTTAAATTGGATGAGCCGCAGACGCATCGCAATGGCTGCGCTTCTAGGGGCCTCTAACGCCTCCCGCCAGTCCTCCTCCTCCAGTGCCCCACATCCCCCTCCCATGTTTCCTGAAGCTTCAACAGTGTGGTGGAGAATGTGTAACTAGTGTTTGATAGATACGAGATATCTTTTTGTCTCCTAAATCCCCCATGAAAACCTTGGCCTCTATCGGACTAAACTCAGGGAGGGAATCAATGCCTTCCAAGCTCTGTGTGATTGCATGATGAAATTGCAGATATTGAAAGAACTGGGATCGAGGCATGTTGTATTCTTCGCGTAGCTCCTGGAAGGATTTAAGAGTCGTTCCCGACAGTACGTTCCCGAGCGTCGAAATACCAATAGTATCCCAACCTCTAAAACCTTGCAAAGACGCCAAGGCAGGAGTAAGCCAAGGCAGGGAAACGTCCGTTGTTCCATAATGGGGTCTCCTCCGTCAGCCTACCCCACCATCCAATGCGGCGCAGAGCCTGCCGCCAAATCTGGAAGACAAGCTGGGTAGCCTGCGGCAGTCTCTTTCGCAGGTACCCCGCATACAGAATCACGTGTAGGGAGTTAGAGCCCATCAGATGTCGTTCCAGGGCATACGTCGGATCCCTTCTGTCCCCGTACCACCACTCATTCAGGACCAGAAGATGGGAGGCTTGATATTAGGAGAGGATATCGGATGTCGCCAAGCCACCACAATATGTTGACAGGAAACATGTCCGAAGTGCCACTCTAACCGCTCCTCCCGCCCAAAGAAATTGCCTCAGTGCTGAGTTCACCTGACGGAACCACTGGGGTGGAATCAGGAAGGGATGGTTCTGTAGTTGGTACAGCAATCGGGGCCAGGGCCACCATTTTAAAGATGGCCGATCTGCCATCAATTGTAAGGGGCATACGGGACCATGTCTTCATCTCCGTCCGGACCCGGTCCCAGACAGGCACCAGGTTGCGCTCCCAGGAGATCGCCGGGACCTCTGAGATAAACACTCCCAGATACTTAAGGCCCCCAACTGCAACCTGTAGCGCAGATGCCCAGTCACCAACCCGAGTCTGCGCCCCCAACACCCACAAAGTCGATTTACGTGGGTTCAGGTAAAGCCAGGTGTTTCGCCAAAAATCATCATTATCTCAAGTATTCGCTGCCCGATCTGTGAAGGTTGATAAGGAAGAACAGTACGTCATCAGCATAGAGGGCAATTCTATCCGACAGGCCCCTCTCCCACTCAAAGCCATGGAGCTGCGCATCTATGCATCCAAGGCCTACCAGGTGCTGCAGCATGTATTATGCCACCCCTGGCTGGCCACCCAAATTGACACAACTGGCTGATCACTCAGCTGGGGCAAGGTGGTGTAATCACCCTTTGCTTTAGATTTAGTATACCTATATCTAACCTTATATCTAGACACATATACACCTATAAGTCCCTCCTATGGCAGGCCTTAACAATCCTGGAGGCAGAGTGCTTGGTTTTATGTGAGATGGTGCTCTAGCATGACCTGAGCCTGTCTGCAGCTTTCGGAACCATGTCCTTATAGCTGTTCTAGGATATTGCCATACCATATACTCTTAAGTGCATTATGTACCCCGCGGTCAGGTGCTAACTATGGTTTGGCTTTATCAAAACATGTCGAGTAAGGTGTCATACGATTTGGAATACTACCCCCTCACCAGTTCTGGCGACGGGGGTAGCATTTCACCCTTCTAGAGGGAGAAGACATGTTGTTCCTACTATTCCTGGTTAAAGTTAACCAGAGCCTCAGCATCACAAAATGGATGCTGCTGCCACAGACACAAGGCTGACCTCCTGCTGCTGGGATTCCTTCCAGCGAGGGAGGCTTGGACAATAGGTTTCCTGCCTTGGGAGGTGCTAGCACCACCCCAGACAGGACTTTGTGTATTGGGACAGGGAGGGCTGAAAGGATTGAGACACTGCCTGGGGCACACAAGGTGTCCCATGCATAGTTCATAGTTCAGTTCAAACTGGTGCTGGGGCTTCCCTACCTGAGCTCTGGCCCAAAACTGGACAAAGGGAAGGGGTGTAACCACCCCCTTCCCTGGTCCCACCCATAGGAGGGACCTAGCAGGTAATCCTGCCCCTAAGATTGGAATATAGGTAGGAGCTGAGTCTAGCGACTTTAGATTATCCTGACTGAAACTCTGAAACGAAACTCTGGACCTTCATCACTGTACTTTGGAAGAAGACGACTGAAGAATCTCCCTTGTGGTCAAGGAGTGAACACCCTGCACAAGCAGGCACCATCCAGCGATCGACGATTTGCTTTGCCGCCGCCTCCCGCCGGAGCCCGAGCCCAGAGCCTGACAAGAACCGGATTCCCAGACAGCCAACAGCCTGATCCACAGTCCCTGCAAAGTTGAGACCCGTGGAGGCGACGAGAGACGTGGGACCGGCCATCTTGAAAAGTCTGCGACCTGCTAACTGTGCAGCCCCCGAGGCCCCTCGAAGCTGTGCATTGGGGATTGAGAAGCCCCAGCCCCGAGCAGCATCTGCACTGAAGATCAGCCCTGCACACTCCACGAGTTCTGCGTGGGGCCCGTTTGAATTTTCCTGCTCGACGCGCCTTCCCGGTCACTTGCCCGTTGGCTAGTGGCCATCTTGGTGATGATAGAAAACAAAAAGGGAGGTCTCCTCAAAAATCCAATGACGGGACGAGGAGTAAGAGGAAAGACAGAAATCAGAACAGTCCCTGTGGAATTCAATAAAGTGGATGATGATATCCACTGTGTGTCACCATAGCTCAAGAAATCCTACCAAATAGGCCCACTTTGATAAATTGTATACAAAAATATGAAAACAATTTTAGTAAAAGTACAAAACAATTTATTAAAAATATACAATGTTACGCATCAGTTATTGTGCCACAATATACAATGTTAAAAAACAGTGTAAGCACCCTCTTATTGATTCAATGGTGCACATATGTTAAACACACACAAAGATTAAAAACAACAATTAATGGTTAAAAACAAGTTGTCGACGCAGCGTTTCGGTTTCTAAGTTGACACCTTCATCAGGACAGGTTTCTATACAATAAAGAAACAATGTATTAACACAACATTTTCTTAGCAATATAACTGTGTTATCACTCTGTTACAAGCTTCCCATTGCTATTTTCTACAAGTTATCTAATACTTATAAAAATCATTCTACTATTTGAGCAAGGGGACACATTTCTCAAAAGGGCAATATATTATACTGAGGGAAAAAAAATAACAGTAACACACTTTTTTTTTAAAACAATCTTCAACATGTTATGGTATGGCACAAAAGTAAAGTGGTTGCTGGATTTCCTGAGCTATGTTAGAAGTTCAAAAAGTTTGAACTTCAAGCCGAATTATAATTAAAGTGACAGTGCACCTATATGAATAGTTTAATACTATTCTCACTAGCGTTATGTATAAACAGCTAGTGGTTTCCTATTTGAAAACTTACTTTAAAAACAAATTCATCAATCATTCAAGTTGTATTCCTCTGTGTTCAATGGGAGGAAGGGGTCCTTAATTCATCACAGGACAGACATCAATATACACGAGTCAATATGAATCATGGAGACATCTCTTCGTGTCTGAAACCATAAATACCTTACATCAAAATCGAGTTTAATCATTTGATGCGGCATTAATGTACGTGTAGGTATGATAAAAGCTTATGACGTTACCTCAATTTTGTTATGGAGTTTTCTTTATGAGGAAAAAGGAGCCACCGTTATAGGGACATATTATATCTCATAAATAAGGCACCTTGTTTATGACGAGTTAATTTCGAGTTAATTTTGCATGGCGTCTGTATGAGCTTTTTTTAAAAGATATTTCAGTATTCTTTTTATAGCGTTAGATTAATGATGTAATTTCATTGCGGGCGCTGCGACAGTATAGGTGTACAGTACGCACTCTAGTTGTGCACAGTTTGTAATACGCTTATGTCAAGGGAGCAATAATGACAAGGGAGCAATAATGCTTGTTTACGCTAAACTATGTAGAAAATAAATGGGAATTGACAAACCCCATCACCAAAATATGTTTCTTGCAGGGTGGTTAATTGAGAAAAAACCCCACGAACAGCATTTTTATAAAAGCAAGGCAGTTGAGACAATCCGGTCACGTGCTGCACTTTATGCTGGTCCTTTAATCTCATTGGTAAGTAATCCAAACCAATGGTATGAGAAGGCTGTTTAGCAATTCAGAATGTTCATAATGATTGTTTTTTAATCTAACATGAGAATTGATTGGCACATCCCAATTTCTCCAACTTTCTTAAAGGAAATTCAAAATAAGGTCCCTATAACGGTGGCTCCTTTTTCCTCATAAAGAAAACTCCATAACAAAATTGAGGTAACGTCATAAGCTTTTATCATACCTACACGTACATTAATCCCGCATCAAATGATTAAACTCGATTTTGATGTAAGGTATTTATGGTTTCAGACACGAAGAGATGTCTCCATGATTCATATTGACTCGTGTATATTGATGTCCTGTGATGAATTAAGGACCCCTTCCTCCCATTGAACACAGAGGAATACAACTTGAATGATTGATGAATTTGTTTTTAAAGTAAGTTTTCAAATAGGAAACCACTAGCTGTTTATACATAACGCTAGTGAGAATAGTATTAAACTATTCATATAGGTGCACTGTCACTTTAATTATAATTCGGCTTGAAGTTCAAACTTTTTGAACTTCTAACATAGCTCAGGAAATCCAGCAACCACTTTACTTTTGTGCCATACCATAACATGTTGAAGATTGTTTTCAAAAAAAAGTGTGTTCCTGTTATTTTTTTTCCCTCAGTATAATATATTGCCCTTTTGAGAAATGTGTCCCCTTGCTCAAATAGTAGAATGATTTTTATAAGTATTAGATAACTTGTAGAAAATAGCAATGGGAAGCTTGTAACAGAGTGATAACACAGTTATATTGCTAAGAAAATGTTGTGTTAATACATTGTTTCTTTATTGTATAGAAACCTGTCCTGATGAAGGTGTCAACTTAGAAACCGAAATGCTGCGTCGACAACTTGTTTTTACCCATTAATTGTTGTTTTTAATCTATGTGTGTGTTTAACATATGTGCACCATTGAATCAATAAGAGGGTGCTTACACTGTTTTTTAACATTGTATATTGTGGCACAATAACTGATGCGTAACATTGTATATTTTTAATAAATTGTTTTGTACTTTTACTAAAATTGTTTTCATATTTTTGTATACAATTTATCAAAGTGGGCCTATTTGGTAGGATTTCTTGAGCTATGGTGACACACAGTGGATATCATCATCCACTTTATTGAATTCCACAGGGACTGTTCTGATTTCTGTCTTTCATCTTGGTGATGAATCTTTGAATTTACACTGCTGGTCTGGTTGCTCCAGACTGGCCCTTGCTTCCCTCAAAAGAAGCAGCCCCTCAGACCTTGCTAGTCTGAGTAAGAAGCCTACATCGTATCCTGCATGGGTTGCCTTTGCCAAGGCTTGTTGACTCCAATCCTGAAGCCGACACCGCCGACAGCGATAGCCTTTGTGGGACAGTCCGTGCCTGACTCCTGGTTGTCATCGACGCCTCCTGGTCCACGTGGCTGCAGAGACAAGCTTCCCATCAGCACCTGATCGCTTCCCAACATCGCCTGGTTCCTTCCTGGTTCCATCCTGGTCACTGGCTAGTGACCCAGACTCTGTCCCCTCTGCTTTCAGGTCCTCTACATCTTCGATCCACCCTTGGATCCACCCGGACTCTTCTCTTCTGGCCGCCTGCAGCATCTTTTCTCCAAGGCTCCATAGATCTCCACGACAAAACCCGACACACTTTGGGACCTATGCACCCGCTTCCTGTGGGTTAGGTAATGCGAGTACTATGGTGCTCCTGTAGAGGTTTACACTCCTAGTGTCCTAGTTTCAAGTGGTTAAGTTCTATTCCAGTCGGAAGACTCCTAAATCTTTAACTTTATAACTTTTACGCACCCATTGACTTCTGTGTGTGAACGCGTGTGCCTTTAGACACTGCACGCGCATCCCGTGGGCCTCCTGCTCCCTAACCATTGTTAGTCCAGTGTAGCCCCAGCGATTCCCAAGGCCCTAGGCCTTACCATTGTTCGTGACGTGGTTCTTATACCACTTTCTTAGTATATGGTTTAGCCGGCCACCCGGCCTATCCATATTTTGTGCAACTTTTGTCTATTCTAGTAAGTTACTTGTTTTGCGCTTGTGCTTCTGTGCTCATAAAGAGTTCAGGGGTTTGTTTAGAAATAAAATACATATATATTTTGAATACATATCCGGTGTGGTGTCCTTTCATTTGGTATTAAAGGGATTGCATATGGTAAAACAGCTGGCTTCACATACCCTCTTGAGTTTAGCCTAAGACTGCTTTGTCCATGCAACCCCAGGATAGCTGGTCTATAAGGTTGAGTTTACAACCATCACCATAAGGGTTGTTTGGACTGGTGCAAGGTGCTCACTAGAATAGTGAACATCATATACCAGGCCAACTTCTCACACGTAGGACAGGAAGCGAGGCCCTAAGTTAAGCTGTGGCAGTAACGCAAACAGGTAGACCCAATTTAGGGAGTCGAAGGCCCTGTCGATATCCACCAAAAGCAGTGCCGTCTGTACCCCTGTGTGGCGCACCGCCACCCATGCGACATGGGCCCTGCGAATATTGTGCCTAGTTGCTCTGTGGGGCATCAACCCGCCTGATCCGGGTGGACAAGCTCCGCGATAAGGGGCTGTAGACGATTAGCCAACGTCTTGGCTAGAATCTTGGCCTCGACATTCAATAGCGATATGGGCCTATATGAAGCATGTAGTTCTGGGGGTCGACCTGGCTTCTGGAACACCACCACTTCAGCATGTCTCCAGTCTGCAGGGAGGCAGACGCTCTCCTGCGCCTCTTTTAGCACCACCCTATAATGCGTGCCTAATTGTAAATGGTACTTCTTGTAAAACTCACTCAGAAACCCATTGGGTCCTGGAGCCTCTCCGGTGTTAAGTTCACCCAGGGCCTGTCCGAACTCTTCCGCCGATAACGGGAGCTCTAGGCGCTCACGTACCTCATCCGTCACCGCGCGTGGCGGCAGGTCCGCAATAAATTTGTCCACCACATCTGCCGGGAGGCATTCCTTCGGGGCATATTGATTCGCGTAATATGCCGCAAAGCTTTCAGCCAATGCCTTTGGGTCTGAATTCTGTGTTTTTAAAAGTCTGAGTCATAGTTATAACGGCCCTTCAAATGGTAGTAAGTTCTCTGCCTCCCCATCTCTCAAGGCACACTTAATTTGCAGCCCTTTTTTTGCTCTGCCGTTTTGTTACCACCCCAGTGTCTGGGGTCTTTGCACACTTGGTCTTGTGAAGTAAAAGTAATACAGTAAGGACAATTCTCATGAAAATAGAGGCGGTTGTAGGATTTTGGGGCCCTGGGCAGAAAGGGAAAGTGCGAGACCCTTCTAATTTGAATAGACTTGACCCATTCCCTCCATCTCAGCCACTTTCAAGCACCTCTCAACAGCTCATCAAGGGCTGAAGATGTGAGGGATGCTTATCTCCATACTGCCAAGGAGCTAACAACAGCAGGGCAATAGACATCCCATTGTGCCTCTGCATGGGTTGGGGGTGGAGGCCTAATTGCTGGACAAACCTGAGTTTGAAACTGTGAATGGGGACCCGCTCCCGCCCCTTGCCTCACCAAAGCAGTGAGGCCAGGGGAGGGGGCTTCCTAAGGTTGTGCACTTGCAAGGTGTCACCTTTCATGCAGTGGTCTGACTGTCGCACTGGTGCGGGGCCCACGTTGGAGGGCTGTCTACGGGGCATTGGGCAGCTGCCCACACTGCCCATGCCTAGCTCCGGCCATGCCTGAAAAGCTCAAAGCCCGGCGACACGGAGGAGGGGGTGGGAGCTGTTCAGCCCTCAGCGCCTCACCCTCCTCCTCTGCACCCCAGCACCCCCTCCTTCTCCCTGGGCTAAGCCAATGGGAGGCGTGGGTCTTGCAATCCACCCTCCTCCTCCCGTTGGGAGAGGCCCCCCGCCCCTCTCGTCCCCCCTCCTACGCTCACCCTGTAAACACTGCTCAGGGATCCAAGTCCTAGGCATGTCAATGGGCACCAGTGGCATCCAGGGGTGGGTGGCAGCGGAGCCCATGGCATCGGCGGCATCGGCGGGCTCAGTGCCCCGGCCGGGCACCGACCTGTCCGAGGAGCTCACCTGCTCCATCTGCCTGGAGCTCTTCAGAGAGCCGGTGATCCTGGGCTGCGGGCACAACTTCTGCCGCGCGTGCATTGACCGGGTCTGGGACCACCCCAGCGCCCTCATCTCCTGCCCCAAGTGCCGCGAGGTGTTCCCGGAGCGCCGCTGCACCCCCAACAGGGTGCTGAGCCACCTGCTGGAGCGCAGCCTGCTGGGGGACGTCCGGGGGCCCGAGGGCGGGGCAAGGGACCGCTGCCCCGAGCACAGCGAGACCCTGCGCCTCTTCTGCCGGGACGACGGGCGCCTGGCCTGCCTGGTGTGCCGGGACGCCGCCCAGCACCAGGGGCACCGCTTTATGCCCATCCAGGAGGCGGTGAGCGCCTACAAGGTAGGAGAGCTCAGTGGGTTTTTACAATACCCCTGCCAAGCAGATGCGCCAAGCTAGCAAGGCACTCGTAGTGTACAGTAAGATGGGTAGCTCAGTGGGTAGCTGCATCTGCTGCTGAGATCTGTCAGATACCTATACTTCATAGGTCCCAATCAAAATAAAAGTTAATGGAGTAAATGCGCGCACCTTCTGCGGAGAGATCTGTATGCAGCACATAGGTGACATGTGTGATATCAAGTTTAATATATTGAGGGCTTATCACACCTGCTGCATATAAATGCACATAACCTGAAAGTATGCACCTCTTTAGCTCAGAAGGTTGATGCGTCCGTTGCGGGCATTTATTCGTGTCCCAGCAAAATTGCTCTGGATGTTTAGTGCAAACACACGTGCATCCAGCAGACCGTATCTTAGAATCCAGATGGTGCAACTCAGTGGGTTCATGCACCTGCTGCTGACATTAAAGAGCAGCGTTCAGGTGCGCGGTTTTTGTTAGCGAGACACCCTATTGGGCGAGTGCAGCTGCTGAAGTCTGTGTGCAAACTGCGGCCTCGGGATCTGATCCCAGCGAATTGTCTCAGTGAGCAAGCTGCTTGGATCCTGTGGTCTGTCTGCAACATGCATGTCACATAACATGAGCTCAGTCTATCTGTACGCCTGCTGCGAGAGTGGTGCCCCAGCGTAGAGCCGGGCGCAGCTGGAGTGAAGGAAGGGGCGCTTTAAGAGGCGGAGGCGGGGCGAGGCAGTGTGGAGGAACACACAGCAGGGAGAAGGAGGAAGCTGAGAGGGGAAGTGAGGGGAGGGTGTTGGGAGGGAGGGGAGGGGGGGGCGAGGGAGGTGAAGGAGGGGGTGGTTGGCCGAGCACGCGGTGGGGGTGGAAGGGGTGGCGCAGTGGCGCTGTGGCGGTGGAAGGAAGAGAGGCAGGGAGCAGAGGCGGGGAGAGCAGAGGATGAAGGGAATAAGCCCAGGAGTGAAGGAAAGGGGTTACACGAGAAGTGAAAAGTCTATGAAAACGACTGAATGTCAAATGTGATGTTTGAAGAGAGTGAGCTAGAATGGATTCAATCAATCAATCAAAGACATTTGTAGAGCGCACTACTTACCCGGAGGGTCTCAAGGCGTTAGGGGGGGGGGGGGGGGGGGGGGAGGGGTGCTGCTACTGCTCGAACAGCCAGGTCTTGAGCTTCTTCCTGAAGGAGAGGTGGTCTTGGGTCAGGCGCAGGTCGGGAGGGAGGGAGTTCCAGGTCTTGGCGGCCAGGTAGGAGAAGGACCTTCCTCCTGTTGTCGCTCTTCGGATGCGGGGGACGGCGGCGAGGGCGTGGTTGGTCGATCGGAGGTGGCGTTTGGGAGCGTAGAAGTTGAGGCGGTTGTTGAGGTAGCTCGGGCCTTGGTCGTGTAGGGCTTTGTGTGCGTGGGTGAGGAGACGGAAGGTGATTCTCTTGTTGACCGGGAGCCAGTGCAGGTCTCTCAGATGTCCGGAGATGTGGCTGCGTCGGGGGATGTCGAGGATGAGTCTGGCTGAGGCGTTCTGGATCCGCTGGAGTCTCTTCTGGAGCTTGGCGGTGGTTCCGGCGTAGAGGGCGTTGCCGTAGTCCAGTCAGCTGGTGACGAGGGCCTGGGTGACCGTCTTCCTGGTCTCGGTGGGGATCCACCGGAAGATCTTCCGTAGCATGCGCAGGATGTTAAAACAGGACGCAGAGACGGCGTTGACTTGTCTGGTCATGGAGAGGGAGGAGTCCAGGATGAAGCCCAGGTTGCATGCGTGGTCTGTCGGTTTGGGTGCGGTGCCCAGGGCGGGGGGCCACCAGGAGTCGTCCCAGGTGGAGGGCGAGGAGCCCAGGATGAGGACTTCCGTCTTGTCTGAGTTCAGTTTCAGGCAGCTGTTCTTCATCTATTCGGCTACCTCTTTCATCCCTTCGTGAAGGTTGGCTCTGGCGGCGGCGGGGTCGTTGGTCAGGGAGAGGATCAGCTGGGTGTCGTCAGCGTAGGAGATGATGTTGCGGTTGTATTGGCGTGCGATGGCCGCGAGGGGGCTCATGTAGACGTTGAAGAGGGTGGGGCTCAGCGAGGATCCTTGAGGGCCGCCGCAGATGACTTCGGTGGCCTCTGACTTGTATGGTGGTAGACGGACTCTCTGTGTTCTTCCGTCGAGGAAGGAGATGATCCATTCCAGTGCCTTCTCCTGGATTCCGACGTTGCTGAGGCGCTGCACTAGGGTGCGGTGGCAGACAGTGTCGAATGCCGCGGAGAGGTCTAGGAGGATGAGGGCCGCTGTTTCTCCGTTGTCCATCAGAGCTCGGATGTCATCGGTGGCAGCGATGAGGGCGGTCTCGGTGCTGTGGTTGGCTTGGAAGCCAGACTGTGAGGAGTCGAGGGATCCATTTGTCTCGAGGAAGGCGGCCAGCTGTGTTTTGACGGTCTTCTCGATGACTTTGGCTGGAAACGGGAGGAGCGAGATGGGGCGGTAATTCTTGAGTTCGGTGGGGTCCGCTGTAGGTTTCTTGAGTAGGGCGCTGAGTTCGGCGTGACAGCGTCGGCCTTGTTGAAGACGTGGTGAGGGCAGGGGTTGGTTGGAGATCCGGAGTGGATGGAGTTCATCATGCGGACGGTGTCTTCGGTGCTGATCGGAGTCCAGGCGCGGAGGGTGGTGGTGGGGGGCGGTGGTTCGGTCGTGGCGTGCGTCAGTTGAGTGCTGAAGCTGTTGTGTATGTCCGCGATCTTGTTGTGGAAGTAGGAGGCGAGGGAGTTGCAGAGGTCTTGCGATGGGGTGATGTCGTTGTTTCCGGCGTTGGGGTTGGAGAGCTCTTTCACGATGTTGAAGAGTTCCTTGCAGTTGTGTGCGTTGTTGTCTAGCCGGTCCTTGAATGCAGTTTTCTTGGTGGCGCGGATCAGTTGGTGGTGCTTACGGGTGGCAAGCTTGAGGGTGGTCATGTTGTCTGGTGTTGGTTCCCTTCTCCAGGCTTTCTCGAGGGCTCGGCAGTTCTTCTTGGAGCTCTTGAGTTCGTCGGTGAACCATGGGGGCTTCTTGCTGCCGGGTCTGCTGGGCGGGGTCCTCAGTGGGGCGAGTTCGTCCGCGCAGTTGCTGATCCACTTCGTGAGGTTGTCGGCGGCCTGGCTGGGGTTCGCTGAGCTGGCGGGAGGGTGCTGGCTCAGGGAAGCGGCGAGCTGGTCGGCTGTGATCTTGTTCCAGCTTCTTCGAGCAACCTGTTGCTGGTGGTGGTGGATCGTCGTTCTTTTGAAGGTGAAGTGGACACAGCTTTGGTCCGTCCAGTGGAGTCCGGTGGCGTGGCTGAAGGCGATGTCTTTGCTGGATGAGAAGAGGGTGTCGAGTGTGTGTCCGGCGAGGTGGGTGGGGGTGGACACCAGCTGCTTGAGACCGAGGTTGGCGAGGTTGTCGAGCAGGGTGATGATGTTGCGGTCGTTGTTGTTCTCCAGGTGGAAGTTGATGTCCCCCAGGAGGATGTAGTCAGCGGAGGGGAGGGCATGCGGGCTGATGAAGTCGGCGATTGCCGAAGCCTCCCCTTCCCCTGACAGCAACAGACCTGGGTGTCTCCTCTGAGGCCTGCTTCCGGGTTCTACGGCAGAACATTGTTAGAAAATAGGACAGAATTGTCATGCATATGATAATTAGGATACAATATTTTTGCCACACGGTATTTAGGCCAGGGTATTCACATGCCATGCCTCCTGGTGCCCGCTCTGGTACATCGGAGGGTGAAGGCTCGTGTGGTCCAGAACGCCGCCGCAAGACTGGTCCTCAACCTGCCAAAACACTGCCACATCTCCCAGCCCCTGCGCACACTCCACTGGCTCCCCGTCGAGGCGAGAATCACCTTTAAGATGCTCACCCACGCACACAAGGCCCTCCACGGCACCGGACCAGCATACCTGAACAGCCGACTCAAATTCCACGCACCCCAAAGGACCCTACGATCAGCCCAGCTTTCCTACGCCGTGGTCCCCCGCACCAGAAAGACCAGATCGGGAGGCCGCTCCTTCTCCTTCCTCGCGGCCAAAGCATGGAACGCCCTTCCGCTCCACCCCAGACAGACAACATCGCTCCCCATCTTCGCAAGAAACCTCAAAACCTGGCTCTTCGACAGACCCCCTCCTTGATGGAATGGAACCTGCACCCCCCCCCCCCCCCACCCCTAGCGCCTTGAGACCCTTACGGGTGAGTAGTCGCGCTTTACCAAACTCCTGATTGATTGATTGTGGTTAACAAGAGAGGCGCTTTCACCACCGAACCATGGGCGTCCGCAGGGGGGCAACAGGGGGCGCTTGCCCCCCCCTGGATCCAGGCCCGGTTCTAGAGGATGGGCCCACATACCTGGGCCGACTTTCCTGCTGGGGCGACACCTGAAAGGCTGCTACAGTACAGCCCGAGTGTGAGTCCCAGCAGGTCACAGAGGCAGCCGTTCCATTGTCATGGGCAGTATGACAATGGGCCGGCAGAGGAGACACAGCATGAAGCATCTCCCCCCATCCCAGGCCTCAGGAGATGACGTTGAGTTCTTGGGTAGCTGCTGATGCTTTCAAGCAGCACAATTAGCAGGGGCCGTGAGCTTTAGTCCCTCACAGCAAAACACAACAATCAGATACAAAGCTAAGGGGCGTGGGTGGGGGCGTCGTTTGGGGAGCGGGGTTAGTGCCAACATTCTTAGTTTAAAAACTGTGAAGTGACAGACTGGATTGAAATTGAAAGTTTCATTGTTATGAATTTGTGCAATGGGGAGAGTGCTAATACAGCTAAGAGTGGAAATACTCCCGAAAAAACACTAAGGACTGAAATAACTACATTTAAAGAACAATGGGGCATATTATCAAGGGGGTTTATCTCCGCTTTTTTGGCTTTAAAAGCCAAGAAAGCGGAGATAAAATGATCTCCCTATTACCTAGCTGTCCCTAACACCAGTTAGCGACAGCTAGTAGGAGATAGCGACCATCTTGGACCCCGCTTTGCATGTCAGTGATATTTATCACTAATGACATGCAAAGTGGGCGTGCCAAGATGTTAGCGTCTGGAAACAGTCGCTAACATCGCTATCTCCTATTACCAACTTTTGGAGATATTCGCGCTAAGCTCGAATATCTCCAAAAGCTAACACTTGCCCTGAGCAGTTCTTAGCCATGTTATCCAATGGGAGGTGGATAACATGGCTAAGAGCATTAGCTCGGTAATGCATGAATATCGCTGACTTTTCAGCGATATTCATGCTTTGCGGCGATTTTTATCGCATTTGCGTTAAACCTTGGTAATACCAAGGTTTATTTGCGGTAAAAATCACCGCAGCTCAGCGGTAAATTTTTGTCTCTAACCAAGCGATAGCGATAATTATCGCTATTGCTTGGTAATATGCCCCAATATGACTTAAAATGGAAAAAAATGAAAATTCGATTTTGGCAATGTTGTAGTGGAAAAATGTAACTAACCCTCCATGTTGAGGCTAAGGGAGACGTAAGAGCAGAGGAGAGATAAAAGAGAGAGACAGAGCCAAAAATAAAAATAAGAGACGGAGTGGGGAGTAGAGACAAACAGAGAGGGGGAGAGGAAAGAGTGAGAAATAATTGACGAGAGAAGATAGTGAAAGAGACGAGGGGGGGACATTATTATAGATAACCACAACGAGGCAGGGAGACAGAGGGCGACAGACAGAAGGAGACAGACAGAGGGAAGGGGGCAACAGAGGGAAGGGGGCGACATAGGGAGGGAGACAGACAGGGAGACAGATAGAGGGAGATACAGGGTGGGAGACAGACAGAGGTAGAGAGACCGAGAGAGAGGGAAAGAGAGGGAGACAGAGAGAGAGAGAGAGACTGAGAGAGGGAGACCGAGAGAGAGGGAGACTGAGGGATGGAGACTGAGGGATGGAGACTGAGGGACGGAGACTGAGGGAGGGAGACTGTGGGATGGAGACAGAGACAGATAGAGGGAGACAGAGAGAAAGGGAGACAGATAGGGCGGGGGACAGATAGGGCTGGGGACAGAGGGAGAGAGACAGAGCGCAACAGAGGGAGGGGGACGATAGAGGGAGGGAGACAGACTGGGAGAGAGACAGACAGAGGGAGGGAGACAGAGAGAGAGGGAAACACAGAGAGAGGAAGATAGAACGAGGGAGACAGAGAGAGGGTGACAGAGGGAGGGAGATAGAGGGAGGGAGACTGAGGGAGGGAGACAGAGGGAGTGAGACAGGGAGGGAGGGACACACAAGGGAGACAGAGGGAGGAAGAGGGAGACAGAGGGAGGGAGACAGAAGGAGGGAGATAAGGGAGGGAGACTGAGGGAGGGAGACAGATAGGGCAGGGGACAGATAGGGCGGGGGACAGAGGGAGAGAGAGAGAGAGGGGGAGGGAGACAGATGGAGGGAGACAGGGCAACATAAAGAAGAAGGGGGCGACAGAGGGAGGGACACAGACAGGGAGACAGATAAAGGGAGACAGTCAGAGACAAACAGAGGAAGGGAGACAGACAGAGGGAGGGAGACAGACAGAGAAAGAGGGAAACAAAGAGAGAGGAAGACAGAGGGAGGGAGACAGAGGGAGGCAGAGGGAGACCTAGAGAGAGAGAGACATAGAGAGAGGGAGACATAGAGAGAGGGCAATAGAGAGGGAGGGAGACAGAGAGGGAGGGAGACAGAGAGGGAGGGAGACAGAGAGGGAGGGAGACAGAGGGAGGGAGACAGAGGGAGGGAGATAGAGGGAGGCTGGGGGAGGGAGGCAGAGGAAGGGAGGCAGAGGGAGGGATACAGACAGAGGAAGGGAGACAGAGGGCGACAGACAGAGGGCGGGAGACAGAGAGAGGGAGACAGACAGAGGGAGGGAGACAGAGGGAGGGAGACAGAGAGAGGGAGGCAGAGGGAGGGAGACAGAGTGAGGGAGACAGAGAGAGAGACAGGGAGACAAAGGGAGGGAGACAGAGGGCGACAGACAGACAGAGGGCGACAGACAGACAGAGGGGAGACAGATAGGGCGGGCACAGATAGGGCTGGGGACAGAGGGAGAGAGACAGAGAGCAACAGAGGAAGGGGACGATAGAGGGAGGGAGACAGACCGGGAGAGAGACAGACAGAGGGAGGGAGACAGACAGAGGGAGGGAGACAGAGAGAGGGAAACACAGAGCGATGAAGACAGAACGAGGGAGACAGAGAGAGGGAAACAGAGGGAGGGAGATAGAGGGAGGGAGACAGAGGGAGGGAGACAGAGGGAGTGAGACAGGGAGGGAGGGACACACAAGGGAGACAGAGGGAGGGAGGCAGAGGGAGGGAGACAGAAGGAGGGAGACTGAGGGAGGGAGACAGAGAGAGGGAGACAGATAGGGCAGGGGACAGATAGGGCGGGGGACAGAGGGAGAGAGAGAGAGAGGGGGGGGGAGGGAGACAGATGGAGGGAGACAGGGCAACATAAAGAAGAAGGGGGCGACAGAGGGAGGGACACAGACAGGGAGAGACAAACAGAGGAAGGGAGACAGACAGAGGGAGGGAGACAGACAGCGAGAGAGGGAAACAAAGAGAGAGGAAGACAGAGGGAGGGAGCCAGAGGGAGGCAGAGGGAGACCTAGAGAGAGGGAGACATAGAGAGAGGGAGACATAGAGATAGGGAGATAGAGAGGGAGGGAGACAGAGAGGGAGGGAGACAGAGGGAGGGAGACAGAGGGAGGGAGATAGAGGGAGGCAGGGGGAGGGAGGCAGAGGAAGGGAGGCAGAGGGAGGGATACAGACAGAGGAAGGGAGACAGAGGGCGACAGACAGAGGGCGACAGACAGAGGGCGGGAGACAGAGAGAGGGAGACAGACAGAGGGAGGGATACAGAGGGAGGGAGACAGAGAGAGGGAGGCAGAGGGAGGGAGACAAGGAGAGAGACAGAGGGAGGGAGACAGAGGGTGACAGACAGACAGAGGGCGACAGACAGACAGAGGGTGACAGACAGAGGGCGTGAGACAAAGGGAGTGAGTCAAAGGGAGTGAGACTGTGAAACAGAGAGAGGGAGGGAGACAGAGGGAGGGAGACAGAGGGAGTGAGACAGACAGATGGAGGGTGACAGACAGAGGTAGGGCAACAGACAGACAGAGGGAGGGCGACAGACAGAGGGAGGGAGACAGACAGAGGGAGGGAGACAGACAGACAGAAGGAGGGAGAGAGAGGGAGGGAGAGAAAGGGAGGGATAGAGAGGGATGGAAAGGGAGGGGTAGAGAGGGAGGGATAGAGAGGGAGGGAGGGAGAGAGAGGGAGGGAGAAATCGGGAGGGAGAAAGACGGAGGGAGGGAGAGGGAGAGAGAGGGATGGAGAGAGGGAGAGAGACAGAGGGATAGAGAGGGAGAGGGAGAGAGAGGGAGGGAGACAGAGAGAGGGATGGAGTGAGAGTTAGAGGGAGAGAGGGAGAGAGAGAGAGGGAGAGAGAGAGGGAGGGTGAGAGAGATAGACAGAGTGAGTGAGACAGAGGGAGACAGAGAGAGGGAGAGAGACAGAGGGATAGAGAGGGAGAGAGAGGGAGGGAGACAGAGAGAGGGATGGAGTGAGAGGGAGAGGGAGAGAGACAGAGGGAGAGAGAGGGAGGAGAGAGAGAGAGAGGGAGAGAGACAGAGGGAGAGAGGGAGAGAGACAGAGGGATAGCGAGGGAGAGGGAGAGAGAGGGAGGGAGACAGAGAGAGGGATGGAGTGAGAGGGAGAGGGAGAGAGACAGAGGGAGAGAGAGGGAGAGAGAGAGAGGGAGAGAGAGAGGGAGGGTGAGAGAGAGGGAGGGTGAGAGAGATAGACAGAGTGAGTGAGACAGAGGGAGACAGAGAGAGGGAGAGGGAGGGAGAGAGAGAGAGAGATAGAGAGAGGGAGGGAGACAGAGAGAGAGGGAAGGAGACAGAGAGAGGGAGGTAGACAGAGAGACAGACAGAGAGAGAGAGAGAGAAAGAATTGTGTGTATGCCGGGTCTGGTGGCTCAGAAGATGAAGGCATCCGCTGCAGGGACCTGTGTTCAACCTCATGGTCATAGTTTTTTTGTTGCTTTAGCCCCACCCCCTCCCTCCCTGACCCCGCCCCCACCAGTGCAGCCCTCGGCCACAAACCACAAGGTAAATTTGGCCCCTGAGAGAAAGTTTGTGAGTACCCATGCTCTAGAACCGCATCAACCTGATTTAGAATGTTTTTGTTTTTTTCTGGTCATTTTTAGTTTTCCCTCCGTTTTATTACTTGCCAGGTTGTCTGATGTGGCACCTCACAAGATTTTTCTCTTCCCCCTATGGATTTCTTTGCTTATTTAAGCTCTTTGTCTTATTAGATGTTTTTAAATGTATTTAATACTTGTGCTCAATCATGTCGGAGGATGGTGATGAAGTTAAAATGTTGCCCCCCCGGAAACATTTCTGCGGATGCCCATGCACCCACCAGTTCCAGACGTTCACAGTGCCACCACTGACTCCCTCCCATGCCAGCCACTCACCGAGATACCCGCTGCCAGCTTATCGCACTGCACAGCTTTGCGAAGATGCCTCACATTTCAGACCAATGCCAACTTCCTGACCTAGTGCCCTCCTCACACCGCACCGAGCAGTGGCAGCTTCTCCCTGTGCCCTCTTATAATAACCAACGAGGCAGCCCACTACTTAATCAAGGTCAAAGTTCTCACAAATAGCGCTCCTCATGATACTCACTAGAGCAAAGTCCACACACAGCCCCTGGTGCATGTTCCTCACAATACACACCAGTGCCCGTTTCTCACACTGCCCACCAATGCCAGCCTCCCCCTTACCCATTAAAGCAACCTCTTGACATTGGCATCTTTAGAATATGTTTACATTGGTCACAGGTGTAAGCTTCTCATACCTTCCCCAGCCGCGTGTTCCTCACACTGCACACCAGTGCCAGTTTCCCTTCTGCCCACCAGTGTCAGCTTTCTCAGTGCCCACTAATGTTAACCCTTCACAGTACCCACATTGGCCACTAGTGCAGGCTTCTAATGAAGTACATCAGCTAAAACTTTTCACACTCACACTGCTCATGGGTGTCACATTTTGACATTGCACAATGGTGTCGGCTTCTCACATTGCCCACTACAGTAAGCTTCTTAAAGCGAAGACAAATGCCAGATTCAACTACCCACCACAGCAAGCTCCTTCCTTTGCCCACCGATGCCAGCTTTTCACCTTCAACGAAAGCGAGAACGAAGAAAACCACCTAAGCACATCCTCCTAATGAACACTACTTCCTCTGCAGCTGCTTAAGTGAGAAGAGTGAAGTACTCCAAGAATCCTCTCTGGGTGTTACTACCGCCCTGTGCTGGTCCTGGAGGATCCCAAAGAGAAATGGAAATGTTGCCTCGCCCACGAATTACTGTGGCATGCTTCTTGATTAGCGACCTGACCACATCAGGGTAGGTAAATACGTTACACTGGTAGACTCAACTGATGTGGGAGTTCTGGATAAATTGGTCCTGGACCAAAGCAGGGGACCAGATGGGAACTAAAATACCTCAGGGTTTACCCTCGGAATATCCTTTATTAAATGGGTACCCTGGATATGATTAAAAGTTATCTGCTCATGGATATGCTGATGAGTTTCAGTGATTAATCTATCCACTGATTCCCGCCGACATGTTTCGACTGGTGTATCAACGGTCTTTATCAGGGCTTCTTGACTCCCTACCTACGTGCAACATGCATTCCAAGCACATGGATGATGCATAAGGCGCTCATGCCTGTCTATGTGGTTTTGCATACAATGCCCTACTTAGAGCTCTTTCTTGACAACTGGTCCAGAACAGGGGGCACCTCCCCTGTTTTCACACATTGATCAAGGGGTAAGTGCTGGACATCAAGCCTACTGATAGTAATTCAAACTTCTTACAATGCCTATTGGTGTTAGTTTAGCTCGCTGTTCAGCAGTGCTAGTTTTCACACTGTGCGCTAGAGCTAAATACTCGCAGCCCACTAGTGTTAGATCCTCACTCTTCCTACCAAAGCCAGCCCTCCACTTTGTCTACCAGTTCCTGCTTTTTATTGATGTAACCTGTTTGAGTTCCTCAGGCTATATACCAGTGCTTGTTTGTCAAACTGCGCATCAATGCCATCTTCTCACATCAATCACTATTGGCTTCTTTTTTGTTCAAGCATACCAGACAGTGCAGCTCCGTGACTATGAAAGACACATTTTGGGATTACCAAGAGGAAACAGGGGCCTGTAGCCCGCCCATTGCTCACCATTGTTTGATTTTCCTGTCACTCTCATTTGCCTGCTTCTTATTCGTGTCCTGTTGCTCTCTAGTCCCTTGCTTCTTCTCCCCGCACTTTCCTTCGTATTCCTTCCTCCCACCAGTGCCCTCCTTGTCTCTCACCTGTTGCTTTTCCCCTCCATCTCCATCTTCCGTGTTGCTTCTCCACCGCTACACCCTCCTTCCCTCTTGTCTGTTGCTTCTTCTCCCTAACCGCCCTCCATGTTACCTCCAATCCCTGTGTTGCTTTCTCCCACCAGCCCCTCCATATTGCTCCCCCTTATCCACGTCCCCTGCTCCACCCACACCACCTATTTTTTTATTTACTGGCCCCTTGCACTGCTGTACAAGGTGGCTAAAAACCATCGGCAAAGCCAATAAGTTCCACAGGCGAGACTTGTTGGCTTTACCAATGCCTGTTTATTTTTTACTTTACCTCACTTTTATTTTATTTTTAAACTCCTCGTTTCAGCTTTTCACACGGTCAGCCACCTCACACGTTCTACTAGTTTCAGCTTCTCACATGGTGAGCCACCTTACAATTAGTGTTAGCTTCTCCCACGGCCAGTCACCTCAAGCCTGTCGTACCACTCAGCGATGGAGTCACACATGGGTCATATGTACCCACTCGTGCCAGTCTTATACAGCACATCAGTGTCAGCCTCTCAGTCTGCCCTTCAGTGCAAGCTTCTCACACTGCTAACCAGTGCCAGCTTCTCGCTGTGGCCTCTCGTGCCGCCTTCTAATTTTGCCTACAATGGCAATTTCTTGCCACTTTCCTTCATTGCAACCTCTTCATACTGCCCACCACTGGGCCACTTCTCACACTTACCACCAATACAAGCTTCTGACACTGTCTACTAATGCAAGCTCCTTAAGCTGCACACCAGTGCCCATCTGACAAAAAACCCACCAACCTGAGCTCAACTGCCTGCCTACAAGCACCAGTTTCTCACACTGCCCAACCATGAATTTGTTTCACATTCACCAGCAGGGGAGTTTATGCTACTTGTAGCCAGTGGACCATTCTCCTAATGATGACCTTTCACACTGTCCACCAGAGCATGCTACTTGTACTGCTGCCCAATATAGTCAGTTCTTCACACTAGCCACCAGTATCAGTTTTGGCAGTGCACCTCAAGAGCATACTGCCACACTGCCCATAGTGCCAACACTTCACAGTGCCCTCTAGTGCCAGATTTGCATAAGGGCCCATTGTTAGCAGCCGCTTACACTGTCAGCAGTATACGCTTTTCACTTTTCACCACTATCAGCTTTTCACCACCAACAGTAGCCTCCCACACTGCCCACTGGTGCTAGCTTCTCACACTGCCCCACTATACCAGCTTCTCAATCTTGTCAAGCAGTGTAGGTGCCTGTCCATGGGAACTTTACATATTAACCTCCAGTGTAGATCTCTAACATGGCTCAACTATGTAGGCTTCTCATACTGCACTCTAGTTGTGGCTTTTCACAGCACTTGTCATTGCAAGCTTCAAACACTACTCACTAGTACGACCTACACACAGTCCCAACCAGTTTAAGGTCCTTACAGTACCCGCGCTGCAAGCATCTGAACCTGCAGACCAGTGTTAGCTCATTAACGTGAACATATTATATACAGGGTTGGAATGGGCATTAGGGCAATTAGGCAGTGCATGAAGGGCTGATCTGATAGTTCAGTGGTTGGGCTGTTTTTTAGGTCTTACCTAGGCAGCGCGTGCACACTGTGTCTTCGAGACATGCTGTATGTATAATATGGGCTTGAAGCAACGCCCATCTTTTTCATTGGTCCCTCTTACTGTCCTTTTAAATGCCGGCTTTTGCTTGGTGAATATGCTTAGTAATCCTTCCTTTTGGTCTTTTGTATCCTCCCATGAGGATTGCCTGTTACATGTGCTCTAACTCTTCAGGTTATTTAGGATACTTTGAGGGCACTCTTTCTTTGTTGGCCTGCCTCTGCTCTTGTGAAATGTTCTGTGTTGTTTACTTTGTGCATAAAACTTCATGGCCGCTTCATTTGCCATGCTGTCATTCTCCCTGTGCCGTCCCCCCACCTCCTCACCCCTCCCAGAACACTGCGTGCCCGACTCCACCACTAGTTTGAGGTCGTTGATTGCTTCTTCTTTTGTTTAATTTAAATTAAACTACTGCTTCATTTGCTGTGACATCACTTAATCTCCCTGTGCTGTCCCCCCACCCCCTAACCCCTCCCACAACACTGCTTGCCCGCCTCCACCACC
Source organism: Lissotriton vulgaris (assembly GCF_964263255.1). Classification (NCBI taxonomy): domain Eukaryota; kingdom Metazoa; phylum Chordata; class Amphibia; order Caudata; family Salamandridae; genus Lissotriton; species Lissotriton vulgaris. The sequence goes on from NC_141695.1 coordinate 1,334,495,303, forward strand.
CCTCCAAGATTGCTGCTTGTTTTTTTAATTTTGTTTCATATAAATTAAATTAGCAGATTTATATAACACACCTACCCATGAGAGTATCCAGGCACTGTCCAGGGGCACTGGGAGATTAAGTGATTTGCCCAAAATCACAGGATGTTGAGCCGATGCTGAGATTCAAACACAGATCCCCAGCTACCGAGTCGGCAGCTCTGACTGCTGCTTCATATCCTCTGGGGATCTGTGTTAGAGTCTCCCTTAGTTGACATAGCAGTGCCAGTAAAGACGTAGTAGCGGGTGTAAGGAATGACTTGGTTAGATTCCATCAAAGAATATATTTGAAAAAAACCCAAGCAAATATATTCTTTAAATTATTCTGAACAATGTCGCTCCTTGCATTTGCTGCCACGTCTTTGCTGCACTGCTATGTAGGTAAAAAAAAAATGCGTGCATCTTTCTGTATTTCTGTTTTCCACACCCCTTCCGAAAACCTGGCCTCTGCCCGGTTGTGGTATATCTGTGTTTTGCTTACATCTGTCGTCTGAGCCACCCAGATGCTGTTTGCAACATGTCTGATGCCATTTTACTGCATGTGTTGTGGGGAGCAGTTTAGCCCCTTCGATGCTCATGACAAGCTCAGCTCGTCATGAGGCGCGGTGCTCGTGTGCTCATGACGAGCTCAGCTCGTCATGACCACACCCAGTTCTATTATGGCCCAGCACCGCAGAAGAATATCTGCAGCATTGATGAGGTTAAATGTTTTTTCACCCACCCACCCATGCTCCATTGGCTGTTTCCCCACTTTCTACCCCCCAGTGGCAACCTCCTCTCCTGGGGATGCTACTCCATGGACGGCCCTGAAGGCATTTTATGATAAGGGTGGTCGGTCCCCACTGTGCTGCACTCCCAGTGACTGCATGTCTGCAATTTTCGGGGATTGTAGTAACAACCAAGCCAAAAAGACAGCCACAGCAGAAGGAGAAGAACAAAAATACAAAAGATGGAGCAATCTTTGTCCTTCTAATATATAGTCACCACTGCTGAAGTACTAAGCACTAGATTGATTGAATCCCACAACAAGATACATGACTGTGAGTAAACCCAGAACCATGAAATACATATCTAAACAGCTGGGCTGGTATGCAGCTATACTCCCTGTAGTAATGTCTTTTACAAACATTGGGGACTTATAATTACAGTCTAGCAAACGACTTTCAGACAGGACAAGGCCTCTAGCACAACTAGAAGTACTGAAGCATCTGTCGCATGTCAGATGGGCCCGAGGTGTGTCATTCTTTTCCAGCTCCTTTGGCCATGTCCTAACTGTACTGACATCTCAGTGATTCATCAACTCCTCGAAGGGCAACCTTTTTTTAAGAAAAATATGTTTACACACCCTATTCTGCTCAAACCAAAGGAAGGTGCACTTGATAGAATTCAGAACAAGTGACAAATTAGTACTTCATAAATTCTTCTTTTTATTGAATTCTTGTAAAAACACCGGCTCACAGCCAATGCGTTTCGTTCCCCAGTCCCAAGGGAACTTCGTCAGGGCTTTTATAATGTATAGGTTCAGTAACCTGTAGGATAAGTTGTTTCGTGATCACTCATATATGAGTCAATAGGATGTCACAACCAGTTCACGTAATCCTAGGTCAGATAGTGAGCTTCAGGGCAATAAGCAGGTAACTTGAAAATTTTCAAAAGGTCATTAGATTGATGCTGTAAGCTTAATATGTCGGATGAAAAAGGTCCACTGATGAGTGCCAAAAGGGTGAGTACTTTGTTCAGGGGCACCGAGAATAAGATGACCTGTCATACGTATCTTGGACTGGTTATAAAGATTGTCCCAAGCAGGGATGTCACAAGTACTGCTGTGGTAATCTCAATTAATAAGGCGAAGTTCACCAATTGCGATCACCCAATCAAAAATATATGTGAACGTTATGAAGATAACGTGGTCACGGTTCATTAGAGGTTTCACCTTCAGTGTCAGTCAATATCATAACTTATAGAATCGGAAGTCGAGCAGCAAGGTAGTTTGCACGGGCGTCGGGAAAGCCAAACCCACGTCCCCGAGAAGGAGGGCGGGCCTGAGCCACCAGCTTGTGGTTTTCCGCCGACTGCTTAACCAAGTCTTCCAGGTGAGGCCCGAACACTTTGGACCCCACAAAGGGCAAACGAAGAAGGACCGCCTTCTGGGACGAATCAGCCTTCCAGGAATGCATCCAGAGATGACCCCGGGCAGCAATCGAAGCCCCAGAAGCAGCAGCAGCGGCACTCAGATTGTCAAAGGAAATGTCCGATAAATATCAAACCTCCAACTGCATAAGTGCTAAGGGGCTGGAAATCCTTGAGCAGGGACTGGACCATATAATTTGAATAGGACGTCGCCCTGACTGAAAAATTAGAGGCAGCGTAGGAACGCTTCACAGCACCCTCCACCAGCCTATCCATGGTTTCAGAAGGAAGGGCGTCATTAGACAGAACCAAGCCCTGTGAGGAGAGACCAGCCACCAAATTGTCCACTTTGACGGACTGGGAAATTCCGCAGCAAACCCCTCCAAAGGATAGCGCTTGGACAAGAAGTGAGGGAAGGAGGACTTATCAACTTCCTTCCATTCATGATCCAGCACCTTGGGCACAGCGCCATGCAAGGGGAAGGACTCCGGCTGGTGATACGGGGTAAAGAAGTCATCCTCCAAGACCTCAGACGCAGGAGGCGTGAACCCCAAATTATCACGGACATGGAAGAATAAATCAGAGAGCTCTGCACCCTGAACAAAACGCCCACGCACACACTCCTCATCCTCAGTCGAGTCAGGAGCTTCAGGAGGATCAAGAGACCCACGGGGCACCTTGGCAGGAGGGCCAGCCGCCTCCCGTGGCCGGAAGGCATCAGAGACAGCCTCATTAATAAGGAGGCGCAGGGCATCCAAAGTAGGAGCAGCGGAGCCAGAAGCACCCTGTTCCACGACAGTGCGCAAAAAGCAACACAAGGCACCTTCCCACAGAGCAAGAAGAGGAAATGCCACAAGCAAGCGACATACCAAACGACTCTCCACCAACCAGCAAAAGGTTGGGGACCAATGGGCAAAGCCCCTTTTTAAAAGGAACGAAGTCCCGAGACCCCCGACCTCTGGCGCAACTGCAAAAAGTGCAGAAGTCAAAAGGAGAGCTCCGGCCGCCGGAAATCCATAAGGAGGCGGGGAAGTCAGGTGGATGCTCGCCGCCACAACGGGAACAAAGGAGACCCGCGCCCGCTAAAGCATGGTACCAAGGGACAACCAAGAGGCTAACAGCCGCTAAAGCATGCTGCACCACACGCGTGAGTAACAAAAAGCACAGACTGCCGCTAAAGCAGGCCGCGAGAACATGTACCACGCAAAGTATATAAATAAATAACAAGGCAGCTGCTAAAGCAGGCCGCCGGCAAATAAAATAAAAAACAACATAAAAGGGAACAATACACTCACCGAACCTACGTCCTGCTAGGCAACAAGTCTGCGAAGGCAGAAAAAAGGAACAGGAGTGTTGTGACGCACTTCCCTCTATATGCCCATCTGATTGGTGGCGCCATATTGGGGGAAGTGATAAAAAAAGTTCTGCTAGGTATAGGGTTCTGGGGAGCAGACTAGCTGCTCACTGTTAAGGAATGGGACGGTAAGACTGGACGAGGAGGTAATGGTACTCATTTTAGGAGAGGCTGAGTAGACCTGCCACGATTTGACCCTTTAACCATGAGGTCGAACACACACCCCTACAGCGGATGCATTAGTCCACTAAGCCACCAAACCCAGATTTGTCAAATACTTTACAAAACACTTATATAATGTCTCTTCACAAGTTCAAAACTGCCCCTTTTTAGGTCGAGCTGGCATCGGCTGCGCACATGCGCAGTCGAGCTCGCGAGATTTAACGAAATAGAGGTACTTTCACTAGTGAGAGTTAAGCCCCGCCCTCTTTTCCATTGGCTGACGTCACGGTTCATGCTAAACGGTGGCCAACCATTGGAAAAGAGGTCGCCATGACGTACTTCTTTCTCTTTAAGTCCCGTCCTTTTCAGACTGGGTTCCTTGACTTACTGCTGTGGTAAAAGGTTCCTTATCTTCTTTATGGGGCGAAACAGATGGCCCCATAAAGAAGATAAGGAACCTTTTATGTTAGTAGGAAGTCAGTCTGAAAGGGACGGGCTGTGTCATGGCGAGCGCTTGTTGAAGACCGGATGAAGCTATGCTTCTACGTTTCTCTTGCCAACTGCTTTTTGCGTAGTACCTGGATCTGTCCTCTGACTTTGCTGGGGGAGCCAGGGGTCACCTCCAGCACGTTAAGGCAGTTCATCCTGAACCTCTCAGCGTGCTTTTCTTACATTGGGCGGTATCTGAGTCCGCTCCCTTGAAGTGGCGGACTCGGCTAACCGCGCTCCTTTGTTTGCAAGCTACAGGCGCAGTAATGGATTCCGGGAGCAGATTTCCCTCCTTTCCAACTTGCACAAATGCCCACTATCAAAAAACCCTGCGCAATGCTGGTCTTACCTGTACCATCGTTCACTGATTCATGCCCTGCATTTTGTCTTCTCGGCGCCCGTGCCATCTCTACCACTGTGCCCTGGTGCACGGGCTCCCACACAATAATTACATGTGGCCCGATGTGCTGTGTGCCCGGCGCCATCCCCGTGCAATACACTTTGCCTGCTCTGTGCCCCATTTCTGCCTGCTCTGTGGGTTGCTCTATGCGTCCCACTCGCTGCCCTCCCCAAAACACTAGCACTTGCTCTGCTGGTGCCTCATGCACCCTTAGTGCCCCCAGGTGTGTGTTTACCGATGAGAACGCTGTTCATTGGTGATCTGGGTGGGTGTTTGTGGACTGCGTGCAAAATACAGAGGACACGCGTGGTTTCAAAGTAGAAGGGATTGTTGGCCAGTGACACACAACCTGCACACGTGTGTTTACAATTCGAGTGCAGTCCCTTACCCCTGTTTGCAGGCGCAATGGCCATTTAATTGTGGCCCGTAGGTATGGAAACGGATTAAGGGCGACATTACCCCTACGCATGCTTGCGGGTCATGAACAACAGAATATAATTAAAATAATTGTTTTAAAATAAGAATTCACGCAGGACTGGGCAGGTCCCAATAATGAGCATTCCCAATAAGGCCTATTGTATGCCTCGCCTTATCCAGACATGCCCTACAGTGAATTCTTTATTTTACAGGACCTGCGACGGGGAACACGCCTCCAGTTCTTAGGGCTGTGGTTCCCAAACTGTGCGCCGCAGCGCCCCGGTGCGCCGTTAGTAGCAGTCAGGGGCGCCGCGCACAATGTGGGAAAGATACCACAAGGACGTGTGCTGAGGAAGCTTGGAATCATGCTGTTGAGAATGTAGGCTCGTAAAAAAGTGTGCATCTTTTTACACCCTACCTTTCAGCCTGAAAGCTGCAAGTGAAGCTTATTCCAGTCAGAGCAAAAAACAGCGTGGAGTTACAAATGCCTCCTTCATAATCCGGGAACATGGTTTAGCCCAGGAGTCCACTGCCACCAAACGCGCGTACGTGATTCCACGTAGCATTAGCATTCACAGCTATGATTGACTAGCATTATTCCTGCCCGTGTTCTGACGCGCCTATGGGGACCCTCTTCACTGCAAGTTGGTAAGAGGGCTGACAGTGACACTGCTCTCTCATTAACTCCATTTATTTTGACATGTCGAGTTTAAAGGGGAAAAAAACGGTGACTGTTAGACAATGTGCAGTGGTCTGCAGTCTCGCCATACAGGACAGCATCCTTAATGAACAGGGCGGCTCGCAGAACAAATAAGGCAAACAGGTACATATGTATGACATTTCTGGTGCAGTAAAGCTTCCCGGGGAACGAGAGTTATGTGGGGGGATAAACACAGACTCGTGACATTTCCAGTGAAGAGAGAGATTTCAAAAACTGATACAGATACAACTTCACACAGCACTTTAGTTATTTATGCTGGTTGTTGTTCTCGTACTTTGTTCATGTGAAGAAACGAGCACTGGATTTCATGAGCCAGAAATTCCAGTGGGCAAACTCGCTGCGGAAATAGGGGGCAGTATTGCAGCCATGATTAATTGCCCAGCCCCAGTCTGATCCTCTGCCAAGGCCGGACAGGAAGCATGTAATAAAACTGAAATAACCGGTCAGTTTCTCATTCTTCACTCTGTGCATTTCTCCATATTCGTGACAATAGGAGACTGTAGTCACCAGCTCCAAAACGAGACTGCTCCTCTGTGTAAATCTTCTTCAGTCAAAGAAAATTATTTTCTATTCCCTCTTCCTTGCTTAAGGAAAGCTAAACTTCAAATCTCTATTTTATATCTCAAAACTCTGTGATGCTTGAAGCTGTTTACTCTGATTAGCTGTGTTGTTCAATACATTATTCAGAGAGATTGTGCTGCCCATGTCAATATATAGTTATTTATCTGTCTTGATGGCATAAAAGATTAACATATTGCATGCACATTCATTTATATTAAAATAGTTGCAAAAAGTAGCAGTTCTCTTGTGGCGGCCTTATACTGCAACACCTTCTTGGTGCAGGTATGGTACAAGAGGCCTCCCAAATTAAATGAGTATCAGTACCTTATCTGGAACTGGTACTACCCTATTTCTTACACTAGCTAGCGCTTCCTTTCTACCTTGGACGAGACATCGCAGCGCTAATATAAGTTCAGCTCAGACTCAGGGCTGGACTGGGAACACAAACCGGCCCTGGCAAAGTACTCGACCGGACCTCTCCACCCTTCCCCTCCTCCACTCCGCTCGGGGGGGGAGGGTTGTAGATGCCGCCGAGCTCTTTGGCCGGGGCGGTTTTCGGCCGATTTTGTTACAGGGCCGATTTTGCAGCCAAAAACGGCCCTATAACAAGAACGGCCCCAGGGGCCCAAAACCGGTCCCCCACCTGTGCGGCGCACCGGGGGATTGCCCGGTGCCCGCTACTGCCAGTATGGCCCTGCTCAGACTGCTGCAAACTGGGCATCGGAGAGGCTGTTAAATCACCCCAGACTGGGCAACATGTGTTTTATTTCTGGGAAGAGGAGTGCAGCAGAGGGATGAGACATACAGGAAACTAAAAGTGACACCAAGACTTTGTCTGAGAAAACTAGGGCAGGCGGCAGGTGGAAGAAGGAATACACTGGGTAAAACAAAGTGTGAAAGAATCAAATGAGGAAGTGAAGCAAAGCAGGAGAAGAACGAAATGGATGAGGGAATCAATAGAACATACTTTTCGCAGGCTTTTTCATAATTGAAAGTTTCACAAAGTGTCATTAACTGACCATAAAACAGATACAGCAGAGGTTGCACCAATGCAAGCTTCCTTTAATGCACAGAACAGGCACACATATAGCTGCTCTTTGGCTCTTTCTTAGCTGTTAATAGTGCATTCTTGGGCTTGCAGTTTGTCTTTTTTACATTCCTTCATCCCAATTCATTTTAGGGAGAAAACTGGAAGTACTTCCGACGTCGGGCTTACATCCCCCCCCCCACCGGTAAAAAAATGGTGGGGAGCCACGGCCAACTGCCAATTCGGTCAAGGGAGCCACAGGTCAAAAAAGTTTGGGAACCACTGTCTTAGGGAATGCTATTTTTTTATTATAAATATTATTTAACTAATGTTGTACCAATACCCCCGCCCGGGCCGCCCCCCTCCCCCGACCCCGTCTCATCTGTAAATATGATTTTCCATTTTATTCTCCGCTATGGGGATTTTGGCGAGTTCCTCTGCCTGTAATCCACACCTTGGGTTACAAGTGGGATTTGTGAACATCTCTTACTGTTAATTTTTTTACTTTTAAACCGTAATCGTAGCAACAGTTATGCGAAGGATATTTTCTTCACAGAAGTTCTTTCTTGGGGTGTTTGTGCGCGTTTCTGAGTGGTAGTACGTGTGCACTCGTGCTTAAACGTAAGAGCTAATATGTATGCAGTAAACTTTATATAGCTTTAGTGTGTGCGTGCTGTCTATATGTTTTTGGGAGGGCTGTGTGCTTGTATAGTTTGCATATGTGTGTGTTTTTAGCATATGTCTGCGCGGTGTGCATGTTGTGTGCGTATTCACTAGACGTGAGCTTCTATTTATCTGCGTTGCCTGCTTTATTTGTGTTTGCGCATACATTTACTATAGTTTCGCAGTTAAACAAGTTTAAGCTATTGGCATTGTAAACGGCTATGACTTGTATTTATATTTTTTAAAACCAAAACCAAAATAAAAGGCATAGCCATTTACAATGCCAATAGCTCAAACTCGCGTAACTGCGAGACCTATTGCATTGTAAATGCTTGTTTAGGTATGTAGTTAGATAATGAGGCGCACTTTTATCGTGGGTGCCTGGGCCTATTTTCTGACCCATTCCGACAATGGTTTTACATCACATAAAAGGGACGATTCTGAAACGACCAGAAACGCCGACTTCTCACTGCTCCTCGCAGTGGCATCTTGTCACTCGGTCGCCCTTTCTAAGATTCTCACACTTCCCACCAGCGCGCGCTTCCCTCACTTTACACCAGTGAAAGCTTTACACCGCCTAAAAGTGCCAGAGCCTCCCAGCACACACAAGAGGGCGCTCTCGCGTGTTCAGCAGTGCAGCGTCTATCTCCACCTTTAAGGCCTGCAGGTCACGCTGGCCACAAGTGCTAGGCGTGTACCCCCTCCTTCTCTGTCCGTTTTTACATTGTGCTCAATGTCATTTCTGGCACTGCCCATCAATGCCAACACTTCAGTGTTCACTAGTGCAAGCCTTCTCACCCTACCGAACAGAGCCAGCTTTGTATAGTTCACAACAGCCTTTCGCAATGGTCAAAATTACGCAACCCACCAGTGCCAGTTACTACCAATCCTGCAAGTGCCAGCTTCACCCTCTTTTCACCAGTGCAAGTTTCTGACACTTCCCACCTATATCGGCTTCTCACACAGTTAACACTGGTATCGCTCAAAGTGCACACACACTTCAAGCCGCTCTGACTACGCACCAGTCCCTTATTCACACACCTCCCATGAATCCCAGAATCTCTCTGGACCCGCCATCCCCAGCTCCCAGCACTTACCCCAGTACAAGTCCCGACACTTCACTCCTACTGGAACCTCACGCGCTGTATAGCCCTAAAAGCGCTACATTCTTACACTGGTCTTTAGCGGTTGCTGCTCACTGTACCCACTAGTGCCAATCTCTTACTCTGCCAATCAGTTCGGGGTGTGTGTACCAACCAGTGTGACGTTTTTGACAGTGACCACTACTGCTAGAGCCCCACACTGAGCACCACTGCACATTGTTCACACTTTCCACATTGTTCACCAGCGCTGAAGCCTCACATCTCCCTCCAGAGCAAGGTTCTGACAGTGACCTCTAGGCCACGTTTTCATGTTGGATAATAGTGTCAATATCACGGTTTGCCTAAAAATGCCAACTTGTTCAGACTGGTAATCGAAGGTGCATACTGGCACGAGTGGCAGCTTCTCGCAATGCCACCTAGTGCCTGCTTCTCATATGCCCCAAAGTTAGCACCTTCCACTGACCCCCAGAAGCAACTTGCCACACTCTGTCAAATGTGCACGATTCTCAAACTGTCTACTAGTTCCATCTCCTCACCTTGTCAAACATGGCAGCTTTTCACACTGCTCACTAGTATAATCTTCTCAGTGTTCACCAGGGTTGATTCCCCACGTTATCCGGTGGTGATACCGCCTCTCACCGCACACGCGCGTCCATACCTAGCACTGCCTACCAGTGCCTGCTTCTTACGATCATCCACCACTAGCCTGCACTTCTCAGAACCAGCCCAGTGCCAACGTCTCACACTGTGTGCACACTTCACACACTCATCACCAGTGCCAGCTTCTTACGATCATCCACCACTAGACTGCACTTCTCAGAACCAGCCCAGTGCCAACGTCTCTCACACTGTGTGCACAATTCACACACTCATAAGTTTAAGTTTAAAATATTTATTGAGCGCAACATACACCTGAACGGTTTCTTGGCGCTAAAGTAGAAGACAGCCCACTGAGCGGGGACAGTCACTGAGACAGGGCTGGAGAATAAACGATAGACTAGGGAAGAGCCTGAGGGAATAAAAAGGTCTTCAAAGCTTTGCGGAAGGCGGAATAATCAGTGAGAGACCTAAGATAAAAAGGGAGAGAATTCCAAAACATGGGGGCAAGAATGGAAAATTTTGAGCCACCCTGTTTTTTTTTCCGGTAACGGGGCACATCTAGGAGGAGTTGGGCCGAGGAACGGAGGTCTCTGCCAGGGACATAAGCCTTGATGGCCGATGATATAAATAGGGGGGCCAGGCCAGTCCTGGCCTGGAACACCATGCAGCCTAGTTTAAACAGGGCACGCTCCCGCACCGGGAGCCAGTGAAGAGTTTTCAGGAGGGGGGAGGAGTGGTGGAATTTAGGGAGACCAAAGGCAAGACGAGCAGCCTGGTTTTGCACTAATTGCAATTTACGGAGGCTGTACTGAGGGATGCCATTATACAGAATGTTCCCGTAGTCCAGGCGGGACAGGACCAGTGCGGACATAATTAGCTTGAGTGCAGGGAAGGAAAAGAAACGGGAAATAGAGCGAATAGTGCGGAGAGTAAGAAAGCAAGAAGAAACCACAGAGCCAATCTGGGAGTGCATAGTGAGTTGATTGTTGAGCTTAATACCAAGAGTCTTAACAGAGGAGACCGGAGTAGGAGGAGAACCAAAAGAGGGGGACCAGAAAAGAGAATTCCAGGGACTGGAACAACCACCCGTCACCACAAGTTCCGTTTTATCGGGATTGAGTTTCAGGTGGTTGAGGTTCATCCAGTCCCTGATGAAAGATAAAGTAGATTGGAAATTAGAGATAGAGTCAGGAGTAGAAGAAAGATTAAAGATGAGCTGGAGGTCATCGGCATAGTTAAATACCGAGACCTCCAGGTGCTGTAGAGAAAAGATGAGCGGAGCGATGTAAATATTAAAGAGTAAAGGAGAGAGAGAAGAACCCTGAGGAACACCGCACTGGACCTGGCAGGGGGTAGCTGAAAACTCCCCAAGATGAACCGCCTGGGTCCGGTCCCTCAGAAAGGACGAGAGCCAGATGAGGGCTGATCCTCCTATGCCCGCCGCCTTGACACGGGAAAGCAAGATGGAACGATCCACCGTGTCAAAGGCGGCGGACAAGTCGAGAAGGACCAGCGCCTGAGATCTACCGGCGTCCATACCCTCTCTGAGGGTGTCTGATACTGACACCACCACTGACTCAGTTGAGTGCCTTGGCCGAAATCCCGCCTGACAAGGGGCCAACCTCCCGTTCTTCTCGGCGAAGGCGCTGAGTGCAGATGTCACATGCCGCTCCAGCACCTTCGCCAAAAAAGGGAGAAGGGAGATGGGGCGATAGTTAGCCATCACAGAAGGGTCGGCTCCCGGCTTCTTCAAAATGGGAACGATGGAAGCGGCTTTTAGCGATGGGGTAACAACCCCTCGGGCTAGTGAATCGTTAAGGAAGCCCAGAGGGGGCGACGAGCAGACAGTGTAAATCTGCCGTAGAATATGAGCCGGGCATATATCAGATGGGGAACCGGACTTAATTTTAGGGAGAAGGGACAAAAAAAGATCTTCCGAAAGTGGAGGAAAGGAATTAAAAGTAGCTGAGGACAGGTGAAGGATGGGGTCAACAAAAGAGGGAGAAGGGGGAGGGATGTTGGATTTAATTGTCGTGATTTTATCGACAAAATAAAAATTCAATGAATCGCAAAGTTTCTGGGAGGGGGGGGGCTTAAGAGTGGTCCGGTCCGAGAACGCCAGATCATGGGCCATGGCCAGATCACTCATCACCAGTGCCAGCTTCTTACGATCATCCACCACTAGACTGCACTTCTCAGAACCAGTCCCGTATCAACGTCTCACACTGTGGGCACACTTCCCACACTCATCACCAGTGTCAGCTTCTTATGATCATCCACCACTAGACTGCACTTCTCAGAACCAGCCCAGTGCCAACGTCTCTCACACTGTGTGCACACTTCACACACTCATCACCAGTGCCAGCTTCTTACGATCATCCACCACTAGACTGCACTTCTCAGAACCAGTCCCGTACCAACGTCTCACACTGTGTGCACACTTCACACACTCATCACCAGTGCCAGCTTCTTACGATCATCCACCACTAGACTGCACTTCTCAGAACCAGCCCAGTGCCAACGTCTCACACTGTGTGCACACTTCACACACTCATCACCAGTGCCAGCTTCTTACGATCATCCACCACTAGACTGCACTTCTCAGAACCAGTCCCGTACCAACGTCTAACACTGTGTGCACAATTCACACACTCATCACCAGTGTCAGCTTCTTACAATCATCCACCACTAGACTGCACTTCTCAGAACCAGCCCAGTGCCAACGTCTAACACTGTGTGCACACTTCACACACTCATCACCAGTGCCAGCTTCTTACGATCATCCACCACTAGACTGCACTTCTCAGAACCAGCCCAGTGCCAACGTCTCACACTGTGTGCACACTTCACACACTCATCACCAGTGCCAGCTTCTTACGATCATCCACCACTAGACTGCACTTCTCAGAACCAGCCCAGTGCCAACGTCTCACACTGTGTGCACACTTCACACACTCATCACCAGTGCCAGCTTCTTACGATCATCCACCACTAGACTGCACTTCTCAGAACCAGCCCAGTGCCAACGTCTCACACTGTGTGCACACTTCACACACTCATCACCAGTGCCAGCTTCTTACGATCATCCACCACTAGACTGCACTTCTCAGAACCAGTCCCGTACCAACGTCTCACACTGTGTGCACACTTCACACACTCATCACCAGTGCCTGCTTCTTACGATCATCCACCACTAGACTGCACTTCTCACAACCAGCCCAGTGCCAACGTCTCACACTGTGTGCACAATTCACACACTCATCACCAGTGTCAGCTTCTTACGATCATCCACCACTAGACTGCACTTCTCAGAACCAGCCCAGTGCCAACGTCTCACACTGTGTGCACAATTCACACACCCATCACCAGTGTCAGCATCTTACGATCATCCACCACTAGACTGCACTTCTCAGAACCAGCCCAGTGCCAACGTCTCACACTGTGTGCACAATTCACACACTCATCACCAGTGTCAGCTTCTTACGATCATCCACCACTAGACTGCACTTCTCAGAACCAGTCCCGTACCAACGTCTCACACTGTGTGCACACTTCATACACTCATCACCAGTGCCAGCTTCTTACGATCATCCACCACTAGACTGCACTTCTCAGAACCAGCCCAGTGCCAACGTCTCACACTGTGTGCACACTTCACACACTCATCACCAGTGCCAGCTTCTTACGATCTTCCACCACTAGACTGCACTTCTCAGAACCAGCCCAGTGCCAACGTCTCACACTGTGTGCACAATTCACACACTCATCACCAGTGCCAGCTTCTTACGATCATCCACCACTAGACTGCACTTCTCAGAACCAGCCCAGTGCCAACGTCTCACACTGTGTGCACACTTCACACACTCATCACCAGTGCCAGCTTCTTACGATCATCCACCACTAGACTGCACTTCTCAGAACCAGCCCAGTGCCAACGTCTCACACTGTGTGCACACTTCACACACTCATCACCAGTGCCAGCTTCTTACGATCATCCACCACTAGACTGCACTTCTCAGAACCAGCCCAGTGCCAACGTCTCACACTGTGTGCACACTTCACACACTCATCACCAGTGCCAGCTTCTTACGATCATCCACCACTAGACTGCACTTCTCACAACCAGCCCAGTGCCAACGTCTCACACTGTGTGCACACTTCACACACTCATCACCAGTGCCAGCTTCTTACGATCATCCACCACTAGACTGCACTTCTCAGAACCAGCCCAGTGCCAACGTCTCTCACACTGTGTGCACAATTCACACACTCATCACCAGTGCCAGCTTCTTACGATCATCCACCACTAGACTGCACTTCTCAGAACCAGCCCAGTGCCAACGTCTCACACTGTGTGCACACTTCACACACTCATCACCAGTGCCAGCTTCTTACGATCATCCACCACTAGACTGCACTTCTCAGAACCAGCCCAGTGCCAACGTCTCTCACACTGTGGGCACACTTCACACACTCATCACCAGTGCCAGCTTCTTACGATCATCCACCACTAGACTGCACTTCTCAGAACCAGTCCCGTATCAACGTCTCACACTGTGGGCACACTTCACACACTCATCACCAGTGCCAGCTTCTTACGATCATCCACCACTAGACTGCACTTCTCAGAACCAGTCCCGTATCAACGTCTCACACTGTGGGCATACTTCACACACTCATCACCAGTGTCAGCTTCTTACGATCATCCACCACTAGACTGCACTTCTCAGAACCAGCCCAGTGCCAACGTCTCACACTGTGTGCACAATTCACACACTCATCACCAGTGTCAGCTTCTTACGATCATCCACCACTAGACTGCACTTCTCAGAACCAGTCCCGTATCAACGTCTCACACTGTGGGCACACTTCACACACTCATCACCAGTGCCAGCTTCTTACGATCACCCACCACTAGACTGCACTTCTCAGAACCAGTCCCGCCCCAACATCTCACACTGTGTGCACAATTCACACACTCATCACCAGTGTCAGCTTCTTACGATCATCCAACACTAGACTGCACTTCTCAGAACCAGTCCCGCCCCAACGTCTCACACTGTGTGCACAATTCACACACTCATCACCAGTGCCAGATTTTTACGATCATCCATCACTAGACTGCACTTCTCAGAACCAGTCCCGCCCCAACGTCTCACACTGTGTGCACAATTCACACACTCATCACCAGTGCCAGCTTCTTACGATCATCCACCACTAGACTGCACTTCTCAGAACCAGTCCCGCCCCAACGTCTCACACTGTGTGCACAATTTACACACTCATCACCAGAACCAGCTTCTTACGATCACCCACCACTAGACTGCACTTCTCAGAACCAGCCCAGTGCCAACGTCTCACACTGTGTGCACAATTCACACACTCATCACCAGTGCCAGATTTTTACGATCATCCACCACTAGACTGCACTTCTCAGAACCAGCCCAGTGCCAACGTCTCTCACACTGTGTGCACAATCCACACACTCATCACCAGTGCCAGCTTCTTACGATCATCCACCACTAGACTGCACTTCTCAGAACCAGCCCAGTGCCAACGTCTCACACTGTGTGCACAATTCACACACTCATCACCAGTGTCAGCTTCTTACGATCATCCACCACTAGACTGCACTTCTCAGAACCAGCCCAGTGCTAACGTCTCACACTGTGTGCACAATTCACACACTCATCACCAGTGCCAGCTTCTTACGATCATCCACCACTAGACTGCACTTCTCAGAACCAGCCCAGTGCCAACGTCTCACACTGTGTGCACAATTCACACACTCATCACCAGTGTCAGCTTCTTACGATCATCCACCACTAGACTGCACTTCTCAGAACCAGCCCAGTGCTAACGTCTCACACTGTGTGCACAATTCACACACTCATCACCAGTGCCAGATTTTTACGATCATCCACCACTAGACTGCACTTCTCAGAACCAGCCCAGTGCCAACGTCTCACACTGTGTGCACAATTCGCACACTCGTCACCAGGGCCATCTTTTCTCGTTGTTAACCCTTCCAAGCTCTTCACACATTACCCAGTAGCGCAAGCTTCTCGGGTCACCCTCCAGTGCCACCGCTTCACTTTGCCATCTTGGGCCAGTTTTTCACACTTCTGATCTAGGACAGCCCATCGCCCTGCTCACCAGTCTCAGCTTCTTACACTGGCCGCCCGCACGAATGTCTCATTCTGCCACTAATGCGGTCTTATCATAGTCCCCAGCAGGGTGTGATCAGCACTGCACAGGAGTGCAGCCCTTACCAGGGCACGTATTATTCAGCATACCCAGCTTTCCACACTGCCCATAGTGAAATGCAGTTGCCAATGCCACCCTGGCACACTGACCATCCATGCCAGCTAATGACAGTGGCTACCAGTGTCTCAATCTCCCACTCTCAGCCTGTTCCAGTTTCTCAGTTTGCCCCTAGGGCTAGCACCTCGCAAAGTTCCCTGGCGCCATCTTCTGGCACTGCACAAAAGTGTAACTCTATCACACTGAATACCACTGCCAGCTTCTGACACTGCTTACCAGTGCCAGCTTCTTAACACTGCTTACCACTGCCAGCTTCTGACGCTGCTTACCACTGCCAGCTTCTGACACTGCTTACCACTGCCAGCTTCTGACACTGCTTACCGGTGCCAGCTTCTGACACTGGTTACCACTGCCAGCTTCTGACACTGCTTACCGGTGCCAGTTTCTGACACTGCTTACCGGTGCCAGCTTCTCATGATATACTAATTTGTCAGCAAAGTATATTTCTTCTTACCGTGCCCTCAGGGCAGTCTTCCCACGCTATCACTAGTGGCAGTTCCACACACCGCTGCTCCTAGTGCCCATCAGTGGGCACCCAGCACTTCAAACTCTTCGCGATTCCACCAGTCAAGCCAACAATTCAACCCCCTCAAACTACTCAGCAGAACCAGCTTCTCTCACTCAATTGTACTACCCAACACTGACCACCGGTGCCTGCTGCCCACGTTGGCTACCAGTGCCAGTACATTGCTTTACGAAGCAGGGCCAGCTTCTCACTTTGTGCCCACTGTGGGCTTCTCAAACTATCTACCATGGGTCTCACACTGCTCACAAATTAGGGCATGTCACTATTGAAAGACGCCAGCTTCTCACACTGCCGACTGTGACCAGCTTCTCATCTAGCTTTCCTGTGCCAGTTTCTTACACTGCCAGCCAGAGCCATCTCCTAACACTGCCTATCCCTGCAAGATCACCCTATCCACCTGCGCCAATCATTACAAGTGCCCCCCAGTGGCACCTGCTCTGCTGCTCCCAAGTGCAGCATCTTCTCTCTTCCAGCTTGTTTCCTTATCAGTATAAGAATTGGCTTGGTAGTTTAGTCTGCCCTGTTCCCATGATGCACTGGGCCAGGGACAGACTAATTTGTATGTAGCCAGGTTCTGAGCTGGGATGGTGCAGTGAGCTAAAAAACGGTGATGGATCAAGCCCTGATCTTTGGACTGGGTAGGAGTGTTCTGCTTAATTCAGATACTCTGTCCATCACCACCCCCTTTTCTGAAATGTGATGCTGGCACCAGTGCCAGCTCCGCGTGTTGTCTCAAGAAGTCTGTGATTCTAGCAGTTCCCAAAAAATCAAGAATCCAGCATTGTTTCATCGGTGCCATCTTCGCACACTATTCACAAGAGTCCGTCCCTGGCACTATCTACGCGTGCCAGTTTCTTGCCAAGCTTATCTGTGCTGGCTTCACACAGGGCACAGGGTTGCTGTTGTTTGCATGTTGTCCAGGAGGTTATTCTACCAACCTTATCATCTGTTTGCAGATATATATACTGTATCTGTAATTGGAATGGTATATGTGTTGCACAACTGCCGTTGTTTTAGAACATGGGTACTCCCAAACATTTCCCCAGGGGCCACAGACTATGGTCTGTGGCGTGCCCGAGGGCGCGTTAATGCCAGCACAGTGGGGGTGGGTCTTTGTAGGGGGTTATGGTGGACATGGGGAAAGCGAATCACATACAGGGTGTGGTCTGTGAGCCGTGGAATTATTTTAAGTATTTCTTTCCTTCCTGCCCTCTTAATGAAGTCCCCAGTCTCTAGTAGAGTCATACATTTGGCAATACTGTGTTATTCTGTATCTTAATCGCTATCCCTCTACCGCACTTTGGTTTCGCCTTTCTGCTAATCTGATGCACTAATGTGTATCGCTTCTCCGTGTCAATGAAATACACTTTTCGAATTTTGAAGAGACTTTGTCATATTTTTACACAAAAATGAATGTGTTCCTGAAGTTATGTTTTGTAGGGCACCTTATTTGCGTCTTTTCATTTACTTCAGTTAGCCTGTAAATAAACGCTTTCCCGTTTATTCAACTTACTTTTTAATGTTCGAGCTTTCTGGACTAAAGAGCAGCCCAGGGCAGTCAAGCAGCAGGCGAAGGCTAGGGGGGCCGCATGCGGCCCGCGGGCCGTGGGTTTAGAACGTATGTTATGAACACTTTGATGGAAACAAATGGGATGATTGTTCCATGGAGGAAGGCGTATCTTCTCTTTAAGATATATGACTAATCATCTGTGGATACAGAGTATTACGTTTCTAATGAAAGGAAAGTGTGTATGGGATATGAAGGTATGACCTCAATGATTACCAAGGACAGTGCTGATAATATGTCGGCTGGAAACCTTTGAACACACATGTACATCATATGACTGACCATTTTATAATTAAATAGTGCTGTTTTTACAACGAGTTGCCTTGGAAATGTGACGAGTGTCGCAAAACACGGTTGACTGTGTTTATTGTTTGATCATTGCATGATTAATGTACAATATTGTTTCTCTCAAATTATTACATGCAATGGTACTCGAAGAAGAATGATAAATCTGATTTAAAAGTCTAATACATTTTAATGATGAGAAACATTGGTTTGGTAATGATACTTAAAGAATGATGATGAATGTGATTCAAATATGTATTTCATGTGGATGATTACACACATATTGATGTGCTGTTAATGAGATTGATACAGTGCAACTAATGAATGAATTTTGAGAATGTGGAATTGCATATTCGATTTTTTGTAGGCGCCTCTTGCGGGATTTTGATAAAAGTGACATTGTAATGATAGCAGGGTAATTTTCATTTAGAGATCACCTAACACTCTTTACCCCTTTTTCCTTGATATACTAACCTTCATTGAACATCAGTGCTGACTTTTCACATAATGCATCATTTTTTTCAATGCCCACCAGAGAAACATTCTCACAGTGCTTACCTGTAAAAAACATTCACAGTGCCATGGAATGCCAGTCTGTCATACCAGCAGGTAATGCCATCAGGGCAAGATTCCATACTTACACTCCAGTGCCAGCTACTCACGCTGCCCACCACTGAAAGTCCCTCACATTGTTTACCATTAAAAGCTTCTCACTCTCACTCTCAAACATGCCATATTTCAATATGTCAAACAGGTCTACCTTTTCACACTGTCCACAGCTGCCTATCTCTCACATCTCTCTCATTGCACACACATGTCTGTGCCTCACACTACTCACAAAGTCTGCTGAAGTAACCCCAAGTCTCCGATACAGCCTATTAGTGGGTAGGGGGGGGGGGGGTCACCCTGATCACCAGTGCTGCTCCCTAAACTACTTTCCTGTGCAAAACTCTCACACTGCCAACTAAGATAAGACTCTCACTCAGTAACTGTTTATTTCACGCCCCTTCTATTGGCAGTTTATCACACATTCTGTCAGCAGCATCTTTGCACACTGATCACCAGTGCCCCCAAGTGGCAGTATTTCACACTACTCATCTGTAGTGTACCAGCTCCACACAAGGCCTCCGATAATCACATCTTCTGTCACTGCACTCTCCTCTTGCTTCCAAAAGGGCTCAGTGAGACAAAAGTTTGCTGCAGGCATCTGATGTGACATGCAGCCGCCTCAGTCTTCCATCTTTTAGACAGCGCCTAGACATGGCGGTACCCCGCTGGCACTCGGACTACCAGGGCCAGCTACCCACACAGGGCAGTCTAGTTATCTTTTCCTAGTGTCAGCTTCTCACATAGCCCGTGGGCCATCCCCTAGCACTGCCCATGAGTACAACCCATTGTCATAACACACTCAGGTCAGGGTTCTCACACTGCATGGTGGCGCCATCTTCACATCAAAAACAAACGGGTGGGTTGCAACATTTCCCGCCATGCTCCTCACAATACCCACATCTGTGAGTTCCTCCCTGCTAGATTCTCACACACCCCACCGGCAGATGTTCCCCCAATGTATTCAATTCTATCTTCTTACACGTCCCATCAGCAACTTTCCCACTCTGCCACAAGTGATTCTTGTAGTTTCAACCGGTATCAATTGGATTCCCACACTACCAACCAGTGTCACCGCCCTACATTGTTTATAATAATAACTCCAGATTTGTGAATCGCAACTTTTCACCCCTAAGGGTATCCAGGCGCTGGGGACTGCCGGGCAGATTAAGTGAGCTATTGCCCAGCGTCACATGATGCTGAGCTGACCTAGCTCCGGGGATCGAACCGTGAGCCCTGTGCGCCGGAGTGAGTCGCTCTGGCCGCTGCGCCACACCCTTCCTCCCATGTATGGATTCCTCCCCTGATGTCCGCCAGTGCATGCTTCTCAAGGTTCTCGTTATTTAGGCCTCAATATTTTGGCCTGCAGTACCTTCTGGTAGATATTCTAGTGCAGGGGCCACCAACATGTTCTGTAACCAGAGCTACTTATGTTCAAAGACAATTTTGCCAACCTACTAATATTGTTGGCCTTGTAATTGCAAACACATCAGACAAATTTACATTAGTCGCCACATTAGTCAACATTACCAGCAGGGATCACCTCAGTGCATCAGACGGGGTTGCAGGGAGTAACTTAAAAAAGTCTTTGTGACTTTGGAATCCTTTTACATACGTAGTACATAACAGCTACAGCTGAAATGCTCATGGCCCCAAAGTAATATATTAGTAAGAAGTCTCCCCAACGCCACATGGTTTATCAATTGGCGTTAAATGTTTCATGGAAATTCAACAATTATTCTCCAAACACTTTCTTAAGAGTTCTGAATATACATCCATGTTTATCTTGAATAAACATTTTTCGATTTGGTATAAATATATGAGATCAGCCAAGCTTTTAATTTAGTAGAGTAGGGTGCACACAGGAGAGCTACTCAAAGGGAGCTGGAGAGCTCCTTATTGGATGAGCCTGTTCTAGTGGACAGATCTAGGATTCTTCTCCCAGGGGCGTTCTTCTGAAGCAGCAGGTCTGGATCCTATGAGCTAGGGAGCATGGAAAGTAACTCGGCCATCAAGAGACAACCTCCTTGTCTTCACAGAAGGCAATGGAATGGCTCATCCATTAACCCCTTCACTGCGGCGGCTATTCCGCCGCACTGCTGAGGGGGGAGGGCGGCCGAGCGGGGGCGCATGCTGGTGACGGAACCGCTCCGTCACCAGCGTCGGTTGCGCTGTGCTTATGATGGACCGGTTCCGTCACGGCCCCGCCCGCTCAATAGAACGCTCAGCGAAGGCGTGGAATCCGCGCCGCGCAGGCGTGCCGAGCGGGCCGTGACGGAACCGCTCCGTCATCAGCACAGCGCGACCGCGGCTGATGACGGAGTGGTTCCGTCACCAGCAGGGGAGGGGTTAAGGGGTACCTGGGACAGAGTGCTCTTTCGCAGTGGTGGGGATGACAATCATGCCCCTCAACATGCACGCACGAGCCAGAAATCTCTTTTCAGGGTCATGGGCTCCAAGTTCTCTGCTAGGCTACGAAAATGTAAATGATAGAAAGCTCAAGGTAAGGAAAGACATAAATGGGTATACTACACCTCGCATTTGATGGAGATTTTTTCATAATTACATTTTTGCACACATATCATTATTAACATGCAGCACTCAAATGTATTTACTGTGCATTTTCCATGTTCAACTGACAGTAGTTAACAGGGGGCACATTTTAAGATGGCTGTTGTTAAACTGCCATGTTTCTTTTTGTCATGTATCTTCTTTTTTCCATTTTTGTAGAAAAGCTGTACCAAAAAAATGACATTTGAATAATGTATCATTTGTTTCCTCTTACCTATGTAAATCAAATCAAATCAAACAAATTTGCATAGCGCGCTACTCACCCTCTAGGGACTCAAGGCGCTGGGAGGAGTGGGGGGGGGGGGGGGGGGGAGCCGCTACTGCTCGAACAGCCAGGTCTTGAGTTGCTTCCTGAAGGAGAGATGGTCCTGGGTCAGCTGAAGGTGGGTGGGGAGGGAGTTCCTTGTCTTGGCCGCCAGGTAGGGGAAGGATCTTCCTCCGGCGGTGGCTTTGCGAATTCGTGGGACGGTGGCGAGGGCGAGGCTGGCGGATCGGAGCTGGCGAGTGGGTGTGTAGAATGTGAGGCGGCTGTTGAGGTATTTGGGGCCCATGTCGTGGAGAGCCTTGTGTGCGTGGGTGAGGAGTCTGAACGTGATCCTCTTGCTGACGGGAAGCCAGTGTAGGTCTTTCAGATGGGCAGAGATGTGGCTGTGACGGGGGATGTCCAGGATGAGTCGTGCCGAAGCGTTCTGTATGTAAATATTTATTTTACACAATTCTTATTGTAGGCACCTGCTGAGTATGGTTCGAACCACCGAATATATCATTTAGAAAGTTTGCATTGTATTTATGCTTGTGAACGGATATGTTTTATATTTCTGTTCCTCAAACTCATTGGTCCTATTGGTAATCACGTGTAGGTGTAGTGAAATGTTAGAAAAGAATGAGTTAGTTAAGACGCCCTTTCCATCTTGTTAGAAGTTTTACCTGACTCTTGGAGAGAATTCCCTTTCTTGGTGAGCGAATGTTTTCTACTGCCTGCCAGAGGCTTTCATGTTGACACCTTCACAGTGACTTCTCTCAAGTTTCCTGATTTTCCCCTAGCTTTGCACTGTAGAATGTTCCCTTTATGGGAAATTTATTTTGTTCAGTTTTATTTGTGGCACATTTATAACAGCTTGCCTTTGCATTTACAATTTTAAATTGCTTTGAAATATATTGACTAAAATGTTTTTGCTATTGAATAACAAATAATTTGATGATTTGAATTTGTAACTCTGCTAATCCTTCAATAAGCCTTTATGGTTTGCAAATCTAATACTCTGTCATCTTTGCGAGGCCTAATGTGCTTCACGTTATCAAACTGTATTTTTTGTGATGTCTGCCTCAGTCGGAACTAAAGATTCACCAGACTAAGAGCAGTCTGAACCTGTGTTTGCACCAAAATCGTCAAGGGTAAAGCACTCTATCACCATCTGGAGTCATAGCCAGAGAAAAGGAAGTTAGGAGCGGTGTTCACCAATGCTAACGTGCATGTATACATTGCAACTACTGGATACCATCAGCTAGATTCATGAAGCATTTTTGCGGGCGCAAACGGTGCGAATCGCAGAATTCGGCCGTTTGCGCCCGCATAAATGGCATTTGGAATTGATCAATGGGTCATGAACTCGCAATTTGAAAAATCGCTAAAAATTGCGATTTTTCAAATTGCGATCGCATTTAAGGAATCTCAATTTGAGATTCCTTAAATGCTATTCATGAACCATTAATAAATTGCGATTTCGCTATTTTTTGCCGCTATTTACCGCGAAGTCTGACTTTGTGGTAAATAGCGAAAACTGAGAAAAATGCACTTTTGTGCATTTTTCTCAGTTGTATGTTACACACACACATGTCCTTTGGACATGTGTGTGCGCAACATAAGTCTAAATTTTCATTTCAGGGGTGCTACAGGGTGTCCTTTGGACACCCCTAGCACCCTTGAAATCGGATCCTTATTTGCGATTAGCAATTTGCTAATCGCAAATAAGGAATGTGTAGGAATCGCAATTTATTTAGCGATTCCTACATGAATCCCATTTTGCAAGTCCTTAATAGCGATTCCTTAATAATCGCTATTAAGGACTCGCAAAACGGGACTTTGATGAATCTAGGGGTAAGTCCCCAGAGGCCTACTTAATTAACACTCAACACATCGCCTCACCGAGCGGTAAGCGAATCCACTGGACCGGACATAATTGGCCACATTGACCTCAATCAATCAATCAAGCAATCAGTGGTTTATAGAGTGCGCTACCCACCCGTGAGGGTCTCAAGGCGCTGGGATGGCATTGTGGACAGGTGTGAGAGTAGTATGTGCCAATGGAACAGGAGCACCATTACATCTAAGTCACATAGTTTCAGAACACTGCCAGCCCAACCCCTGCTTTTAAGCACCTCTTAAGCAACAAGCGATAGCCCACCCACTCTAAAAGAGGATGTTATTTTAGTGGAGCAACTGGCCTTCAGGTAAATAGTATCAATGGACTCAGCAGAAAATAGTCTGACCCTGTTCTGTCATCACCCATTGGTTTCATTTTTCCTAACTTCCACAAGGCAGTGTATATAGTTTGAGAGCAGATTGCAAGACAGTGACCCAATAATGGCGACGTTGTGCTAGGCAGTTGGAGAGGCAAGACATTCTCTGAAGTCTTGTCGTCTGAAGATTAGTGGGTCCTCAAGTCAAAGTAATAGTCAACACCTAGAAACTTCACCACTGAAATGGTGGGCAGGCAGGATTGATCATGTAGCACCAAAACAAATGCCCCTACCAGGACAATTTGTAAATGTTTGCTCTGTGAATAATACATGGCCTATTACAACCTTCCTCAGGAATTCCTGCTTTAACAAACCTTCCTCTCTCTTGCTCCCCCTGCAGGATGAGCTCATGGCGGCAGTTAACCCACTGGAGGTCAGGCTGAAAGAGCTACAGCAGCTGCAGTGCGAGCAGGAGGAGAAGATAGCGCTGCAAAGGGTAGGTACTGGTTTCTCCTTTAATTCAACAGCACTACATTTGGTATAATTTCACCACCCGACATAAGGTGAGGATCCGTGGCACAAGGTAGGAAACCCTGGAATACAGACGGCATTCCTAACTTTTAAATCCAACACCTTCTCTAGTGTCCGCACAGACTGGAGTTGGACTAGTAAATTATACTATTCCAACATCCAGCGCCCCCTCCTCCGCAAGTCTTTGTTCCGACTTGCGGAGTAATGGTATGCGGAATCACAACGCAGTCGTTGTAATGACCTTGTTGTGAATCCATGTGAGGAAAAAGACTGCGGGACAAAGAGATATATTTGTGTGCAAGGACCCACCCTCTGTGTCGAAATAGAATCAGCTTGCATGCCTACTTGAATTCTGGTTGCATTTATTAAGCAAAGACTATATCACAATGCAAAGGGACAAGCAAAGCATTGAACATCTACTGATAAACTTCTCCCCCCTCTGTACATAAAGTTTTTATAGGCTTTTGCATAAATGCACCAATGGATCACACATGACAAAAACTGAAACTCGAATATCTTAGTAGGTGTACACCATTCTCATGAGAAAGGCGCAAGAAATCTTTGAAAAGAGTTACAAATAATACAAGCATTGGAAATGCAATAGGTCTCGCATTAGAAAAGTTGGAGTTATTGGTATTGTAAATGACATATGTTATTTATTTGTTGGTTTTTAAAATTGCTAAATTGATGGCTTTGTCATTTACAATGCCAATAGTTATAACTTTTGCGAATGTGACACCTATAGCATTTGGAATGCAACATATTTTGTATTTACGTGACTTAGATGGCAGCTCTTGTCGTTAGGCCACATCTCTAGAGAGCAGGAGAGTGCAGCAGGGGAGAGAAGCACAGCAATGCAATAGGTCTTGCATTAGGAAAGTTTGAGCTATTGGTATTGTAAAGGACACATTTTTTATTTATGTGCTTGTTTTGAAAATAGCGAATTAATAGCTTTGTTATTTACAATGCCAATAGTTTTATCTTTTGCAAATGTGACACCTATTGTAACACAATATGTGTTGTGAGGGTGAGTGAGGGTGAGGGTGAGGGGTTGAGGGTGAGGTGTTGAGGGTGAGTGAGGGTGAGGTGTTGAGGGTGAGTGAGGGTGAGGTGTTGAGGGTGAGTGAGGCTGAGTGAGGGTGAGGGGTTGAGGGGGAGGGGTCGAGGGTGAGGGGTTGAGGGTGAGGGAGGGTGAGGGGTTGAGGGTGAGGGAGGGTGAGGGGTTGAGGGTGAGTGAGGGTGAGGTGTTGAGGGTGAGTGAGGGTGAGGGTGAGTGAGGGTGAGGGGTTGAGAGTGAGTGAGGGTGAGTGAGGGTGAGGTGTTGAGGGTGAGTGAGGGTGAGGGTGAGGGTGAGGCTGAGGGGTTGAGGGTGAGTGAGGGTGAGTGAGAGTGAGGGTGAGTGAGGGTGAGTGAGAGTGAGGGTGAGTGAGGGGTTGAGGGTGAGGGGTTGAGGGTGAGTGAGGGTGAGGGGTTGAGGGTGAGTGAGGGTGAGGTGTTGAGGGTGAGAGAGGGTGAGGGTGAGTGAGGGTGAGTGAGGGTGAGTGAGGGTGAGTGAGTGATGGTGAGGGTGAGGGGTTGAGGGCGAGTGAGGGTGAGGGGTTGAGGGTGAGTGAGGGTGAGTGAGGGTGAGGGATTGAGGGTGAGGGGTTGAGGGTGAGTGAGGGTGAGGGTGAGTGAGGGTGAGGTGTTGAGGGTGAGGGGTTGAGGGTGAGTGAGGATGAGGGTGAGTGAGGATGAGGGGTTGAGGGTGGGTGAGGGTGAGTGAGGGTGAGTGAGGGTGAGGGTGAGTGAGGGTGGGGGTGAGGGTGAGTGAGGGTGAGGGTGAGTGATGGTGAGGGTGAGTGAGGGTGAGTGAGGGTGAGGGTGAATGTGAGTGAGGGTGAGTGAGGGTGAGGGTGAGGGTGAGTGAGGGTGAGGGTGAATGTGAGTGAGGGTGAGTGAGGGTGAGGATGAGGGGTTGAGGGTGAGTGAGGGGTTGAGGGTGAGTGAGGGGTTGAGGGTGAGTGAGGGTGAGTGAGGGTGAGGGTGAGTGAGGATGAGGGGTTGAGGGTGGGTGAGGGTGAGTGAGGTTGAGGGTGAGTGAGGTTGAGGGTGAGTGAGGGTGAGGGTGAGTGAGGGTGAGGGTGAGGGTGAGTGAGGGTGAGTGAGGGTGAGGATGAGGGGTTGAGGGTGAGTGAGGGTGAGGGGTTGAGGGTGAGTGAGGGTGAGGGCTTGAGGGTGAGTGAGGGTGAGGGTGAGTTAGGGTGAGGGGTTGAGGGTGGGTGAGGGTGAGTGAGGGTGAGTTAGAGTGAGGGTGAGTGAGGGGTTGAGGGTGAGGTGTTGAGGGTGAGTGAGGGTGAGGCATTGAGGGTGAGTGAGGGTGAGGTGTTGAGGGTGAGTGAGGGTGAGTGAGGGCGAGTGAGGGTGAGTGAGGGTGAGTGAGGGTGAGTGATGGTGTGGGTGAGGGGTTGAGGGTGAGTGAGGGTGAGGGGGTTGAGGGTGAGTGAGGGTGAGGGGTTGAGGGTGAGTGAGGGTGAGGGTGACTGAGGGTGAGGGATTGAGGGTGAGGGATTGAGGGTGAGGGGTTGAGGGTGAGTGAGGGTGAGGGTGAGTGAGGGTGAGGGTGAGGGGTTGAGGGTGAGTGAGGGTGAGGGGTTGAGGGTGAGTGAGGGTGAGGGTGAGTGAGGATGAGGGGTTGAGGGTGGGTGAGGGTGAGTGAGGTTGAGGGTGAGTGAGGGTGAGTGAGGGTGAGTGAGGGTGAGGGTGAGTGAGGGTGAGGGTGAGTGAGGGCGTGTGAGGGCAAGTGAGGGGTTGAGGGTGAGTGAGGGTGAGGGTGAGTGAGGATGAGGGGTTGAGGGTGGGTGAGGGTGAGTGAGGTTGAGGGTGAGTGAGGGTGAGTGAGGGTGAGGATGAGGGGTTGAGGGTGAGTGAGGGGTTGAGGGTGAGTGAGGGGTTGAGGGTGAGTGAGGGTGAGTGAGGGTGAGGGTGAGTGAGGATGAGGGGTTGAGGGTGGGTGAGGGTGAGTGAGGTTGAGGGTGAGTGAGGTTGAGGGTGAGTGAGGGTGAGGGTGAGTGAGGGTGAGGGTGAGTGAGGGTGAGTGAGGGTGAGTGTGAGTGAGGGTGAGTGAGGGTGAGGATGAGGGGTTGAGGGTGAGTGAGGGTGAGGGGTTGAGGGTGAGTGAGGGTGAGGGCTTGAGGGTGAGTGAGGGTGAGGGTGAGTTAGGGTGAGGGGTTGAGGGTGGGTGAGGGTGAGTGAGGGTGAGGGTGAGTTAGAGTGAGGGTGAGTGAGGGGTTGAGGGTGAGGTGTTGAGGGTGAGTGAGGGTGAGGCATTGAGGGTGAGTGAGGGTGAGGTGTTGAGGGTGAGTGAGGGTGAGGGTGAGTGAGGGTGAGTGAGGGTGAGTGAGGGCGAGTGAGGGTGAGTGAGGGTGAGTGAGGGTGAGTGATGGTGTGGGTGAGGGGTTGAGGGTGAGTGAGGGTGAGGGGGTTGAGGGTGAGTGAGGGTGAGGGGTTGAGGGTGAGTGAGGGTGAGGGTGAGGGTGACTGAGGGTGAGGGATTGAGGGTGAGGGATTGAGGGTGAGGGGTTGAGGGTGAGTGAGGGTGAGGGTGAGTGAGGGTGAGGGTGAGGGGTTGAGGGTGAGTGAGGGTGAGGGGTTGAGGGTGGGTGAGGGTGAGTGAGGTTGAGGGTGAGTGAGGGTGAGTGAGGGTGAGTGAGGGTGAGTGAGGGTGAGTGTGAGTGAGGGCGTGTGAGGGCAAGTGAGGGTGAGTGAGGGTGAGTGAGGGTGAGTGATGGTGTGGGTGAGGGGTTGAGGGTGAGTGAGGGTGAGGGGTTGAGGGTGAGTGAGGGTGAGGGTGAGTGAGGGTGAGGTATTGAGGGTGAGGGGCTGAGGTTGGGTGAGGGTGAGGTATTGAGGGTGAGGGGTTGAGGTTGAGTGAGGGTGAGGTATTGAGGGTGAGGGGTTGAGGTTGAGTGAGGGTGAGGGTGAGTGAGGGTGAGGGGTTGAGGGTGAGTGAGGGTGAGTGAGGATGAGGGGTTGAGGGTGGGTGAGGGTGAGTGAGGTTGAGGGTGAGTGAGGGTGAGTGAGGGTGAGGGTGAGTGAGGGTGAGGGTGAGTGAGGGTGAGTGAGGGTGAGTGAGGGTGAGGGTGAGGGGTTTAGGGTGAGTGAGGGTGAGGGGTTGAGGGTGAGTGAGGGTGAGTGAGGGTGAGGGGTTGAGGGTGAGTGAGGGTGAGGGTGAGTTAGGGTGAGGGGTTGAGGGTGGGTGAGGGTGAGTGAGGGTGAGGGGTTGAGGGTGAGTGAGGATGAGTGAGAGTGAGGGTGAGTGAGGGGTTGAGGGTGAGTGAGGGTGAGGGGTTGAGGGTGAGTGAGGGTGAGGGGTTGAGGGTGAGTGAGGGTGAGGGTGAGTGAGGGTGAGGGTGAGTGAGGGTGAGGGTGAGTGAGGGTGAGTGGTTGAGGGTGAGTGAGGGTGAGGGTGAGTGAGGGTGAGTGAGGGTGAGGGTGAGTGCGGGTGAGTGAGGGTGAGTGAGGGTGAGGGTGAGGTGTTGAGGGTGAGTGAGGGTGAGTGAGGGTGAGGGGTTGAGGGTGAGTGAGGGTGAGTGGTTGAGGGTGAGTGAGGGTGAGTGAGGTTATGTATGTATGTATGTATGTTGAGTTTGATGGTGAGTGAGGGTGAGGTGTTGAGGGTGAGTGAGGGTGAGGGGTTGAGGGTGAGTGAGGGTGAGGGGTTGAGGGTGAGTGAGGGTGAGTGAGGGTGAGTGAGGGTGAGGCTGAGTGAGGGTGAGGGGTTGAGGGTGAGGGGTTGAGGGTGAGTGAGGGTGAGTGAGGGTGAGTGAGGGTGAGGGGTTGAGGGTGAGTGAGGGTGAGGTGTTGAGGGTGAGGGTGAGGTGTTGAGGGTGAGGGTGAGGTGTTGAGGGTGGGTGAGGGTGAGTGAGGGTGAGTGAGGGTGAGGGGTTGAGGGTGAGTGAGGGTGAGGGTGAGGGTGAGTGAGGGTGAGGGGTTGAGGGTGAGGGGCTGAGGGTGAGTGAGGTTGAGGGGTTGAGGGTGAGTGAGGGTGAGGGGTTGAGGGTGAGTGAGGGTGAGAGGTTGAGGGTGAGTGAGGGTGAGGGGTTGAGGGTGATAGAGGATGAGTGAGGGTGAGTGAGGGGTTGAGGGTGAGGGGTTGAGGATGAGTGAGGGTGAGGGGTTGAGGGTGAGTGAGGGTGAGGTGTTGAGGGTGAGTGAGGGTGAGGGTGGGTGAGCGTGAGGGTGAGCGTGAGGGTGAGTGAGGTGTTGAGGGTGAGGGGTTGAGAGTGAGTGAGGGTGAGGGGTTGAGGGTGAGTGAGGGTGAGGGGTTGAGGGTGAGTGAGGGTGAGGGGTTGAGGGTGAGTGAGGGTGAGGTGTTGAGGGTGAGTGAGGGTGAGGGTGGGTGAGCGTGAGGGAGGGGTTGAGGGTGAGGTGTTGAGGGTGAGTGAGGGTGTGGGTGAGGGGTTGAGGGTGAGTGAGGGTGAGGGGTTGAGGGTGAGTGAGGGTGTGACCATATCCATTCCAGACACTGATAATTAATTGGCGACAAAAGTTATTATTTGACGTGGCATATCTTAATTGCTAGGTTTTTTAATTACTAGTTGATGTTTAATTTTTGTAATCATTTTTTTAAGTATGCACCTCTTAAAAAATAAATAAAAATATTGCTTGTTATGTATTTCCATTTGTAGACCTAGAATAGTTATGGTGCATTGTATGTAGCTTTAAAAAATAAAAATGTAGACTGCTCAATGTATTTCCGTGAATAGATGCAGGTTGCCTCTTTCTGTCAAATAATATCCCTTGTTCAACTTACTATAGTGGCGCGGCATACTATGAAGCAGAGGAGGACTGACTGTCAGAGCCTTGCTCTTTCCTCTCTTGCCAACAGGGCTACTCCAGAATAAGACCACGAAAACCATAATTTGTGAAACATGGCCATTTGACTCGCAGCCCGGTCAGTGGAGGGGCTCCGCTTTCTGATCCGTAGAGGCTGATGCGCAGTCACTTTCTTGAAGAGGAAATGGGGAATAAAAACTTTACTTTTGCAGTGATGTCGATGAACCTGGCTTGATGTCACACTGCTGCATTGTGCTGATTTTCTAAGTAAAAACATGCATAGTGAGGAGCACTAATACGGGTTTGAGATAGTGGAAGAGCTGCTTATCTCTTATGGAGATAGATTATCTGGGGGGAGGAAGGGCTCCTAATGGGAAGTGTAGACGGGGAGAAATTGAGAAAAAAGCTGAGCAGGGAGGGTGTTATTGCGGCTATCTGTTTGCCCGAGGGGAGGAGAAATGCAGGCCTGAGGCAGAGCACACGCTGAGAAGCTTGTGGGAGGGGGGCTGGGCTGCCTTTGATCTGGTAATGCGAGGCAGGCAGGCAGGCGGCTGGTGGCATTGTGCACGCGCTTTTTAGGGCTTGCGCTTGCGCAATGACCTAAAAAGCACATGCACTTGAAGAAATCGCCAGTGGAATCGCCAGTGGTGGTTCAAAACTGGATAAGCTGTAATAGAGCTTCGCCAGCGATGCGCAGAAGCGCATCAGCAGGCGAGCCCTAATAAACTTTCAGAGGGAATATCATATGGATGGTTGCCTGCTGTTCTTTCAGGCCACCATCCCTGTAATTGCAGCCAATCACAGGGCGGTCACAGATTGCGATCTGACTAATGAATATTAATTAGATAGGTCATTCTGCGACCCTTGCGCATCAGTATTTTGTGAACCGACGGATTAGTACATAAGTCGACTTGCAAAATATTATTCCAATCGCAAAATTTCAGTGTGCAATTTGCAACCAATTTTTGTGAATGGGATAATAGATCAGGCCCTAAGTTCGGCTTCCTGTCTTGATATGGCTCAGATTGATGAAAGCACCAATGGTAACTCGTTGGGCCACTTAAGGCAGGTCTCAGAACATATCTTTGCTATTTTATTTTTTTAAGTCCCATTATATTGCGCCACTTTGCCAGAAGACTCAGGATGATACAAGCAGTGACCTCAGAGGGGTGGTGGGGCGGGGTGAAGGGGTAGTGAGAGACTGCACCGGGTGAGCAGGCTGCTATGAGCAGGAAACAAGACGCAATGGTGAAAATGAAAGCGGTGTCCTATTATTTTGGGGAAATCACTTTAAATACAAGTAGCGATCTCAGAGGGGTGGTGGGTGAGGGGTAGGGAGAGACGACACAGGGTGAACAAGAAACAAGACGCAATGATGAAAATGAAAGCGGTGAGGGGGTGGAGAGAGACGGCACACAATGTGACTGGAACAGCAATTGAGCTTATAAATGATTCCATCTGGCAACATTTAAAAAACAGCAATGAAACAGCATCAAACATGCAGTGAAGGGCGTCTGGTCAGAGCTGCTGACTCGGGCGTTCTAGTCTCGGCGTTGGCTCAACATCCTGTGATTTTGGGCCAGTAGCGTAAATTACAATCAGTGATCTTGGAAGGGTGGTGGGGGTGGGTGAAGGGATAGGGGACACAGCGCATAGCAAGCTGGCTGCCACAAGTAAGAAACAAGACGCAATGGTGAAAATGAAAGCAGTGTCCTGTGATTTTGGGCAAATCACTTAAAATACAAACAGCAATCTCGGAGGGGTGGTGGGTGTGGGATGAAGGGGTAAGGAGAGACGGGACAGGGCTGGCAAGAAACAAGATCCGAAGGGGAAAATGGAAGCGGGGAGGGGGTGGGAAGAGCTGCACTCAATGTGACTTGAACAGCATTTGAACATATAAATGACTCCATCTGGCAACATTTAAAAAACTGCAATGAAATGGGATCAAACATGGTGTGAAGGGTGTGTAGTCAGAGCTGCCCACTCAGGATTTCGAATCTTGGACATCGGCTCAACATCCTGTGATTTTGGGCAAATCACTTAAAATACAAGCAGCGATCTCGGAGGGGTGGTGGGGGTAGGTGAAGGGAGAGACCAGAGAGGATGAACAGGTTGCCACGAGCAGGAACCAAGACGCAGTGGTGTAAATTAAAGTGGGCACCTCATTAAAAGGCGTACAGCCTCCAAAGTAAAACAATTATTAAACCTGCGATGCAAATGGCAACCGAAATATGAAGCACAGCAACCGTGAAGAAGGTGCTGTGCTGATACATAAACTGAGGCAAACAAGAAAAAAAATAGTGCGCACAATGGAACCTATAGGAAAAAAAGCATAAAATCATGTGTAACAGGGGCAGTCTGCTGGGAGGGTTTGAAACACAAAAAGGCGGGACAAATTAAGAACGCTGACCAATCAAAAGCATGCATTTATGAAGGGCACAAACAGGAACAAATGGAAAAAATGGAAGGTGCTTCAAGCTACAATCTAGATTACAGCATGCCTCACAGAGCAGCTCATGCGCTGCCTAGAGTCGACCTAAAAAGGGATTTCCAGAGCAGCCAAGGTCCAGTAGGAACAATAGTAATGTTCAGCCCTAAAATGACTAAAATTCTTGACTAAACATTGACAAGAGCCATTCCTTGTCTATGGTACATTAAAAAAAAAACAGACCTGCGCTCACAATAAAAATGCTAGTTTCTAAAATAATGATTGAAATACTTCCTGGATCTGGTATCAAGGCAAGAGGGAAATTGTTACTGGTGACAGCCGCCAGTTGCCTGGGTAGCTGGTCCCTTCCATACGTATAGCACGCCAGCAGGGCGATGATACTGTTGAAAGGTGCTCCTGGCACACTTTTAGACTAAAATCCTGATGATTAGGAATCAAGAAAAACTATTAAGGGCAGTTTCATCAACACCACAGCGGGATAAAAGTTGGTCCAAGGTTATACTGTGTTGAACTGAGCACAGACTTCCCCAGACCGATTATGAGAAGGTTATCTCGAATAACTCTTATTCAGTAGGGGCAGAACCTGGAGTATTTCAAAAGCTGCATGACTTCATCTGAGTAAAGGGAAGTATTGACAAGTATGGTAATGATCCCAGTGAAATCTGGTTGTCACAGTTTAACGATCATGGCATTGCAGATTTCTTGGACTGTACTGTTCGCTTTAAGGCATTGATTATTTTGCTCATATCCAACTTCTGAACCGAGAAGAATTCTTTGAATGTGTTGACATTTGCGATTTTTGCACTTGGTGGAGTTAGAGGAGGCAGTGAGGAGGCATTAATGTTTTGCACTGTAACTATTTTATCCTGCAAGTATGTCACATGCCAATCTAAACCCCTGTCTATTTGTTGTGTGCTTGACATGAGGTCTTGTCAACCAGTTAAAATAATCAGTATGTAGCCAGACTTAAAACTTGGTGTTCTTCTGGGCAATACTCTGTCCATGAAAACCAATGTTAATCATGTAGTCAAAAAACATAGTTTTGCCTTTTTCTTGTCTCCAGAGAATTTTAGATATTACTTCAGTGACTTTGTGCTCAGCTCTTGTGGGTCCCCTGTGATTTCTCAGCTGGACTACCGACCTTGTGCCTGCCTGGGCACTTCTAAAGGGTGCTTTGCCCAGCTGCAGTTTCAAATGCTAGTCTATGTGGGAACAGGAGTTGGGAAGAAAGATCCGATCTCTGATGCTAAAGAGTACATTCAGTGGACCATGGTGAGTCCAGAATATTTTTTATTTTACCATTCAAGATAAATTCCTCCAGGGGGGGTCAGATGCTAATTACTCCACAGCAAAATACGCCCTTAAGTTTGAACCACATGTTAAAGTTGTGTAACCAAAATCTTCCCTCTCTCTCTCCACCGCCCTGCAACAATCATTTAGCTTTAGCATTGGTGCTGCCCAGTGTGAGAAGGTGGCTCGGTATATGCTGTCCACTAGTTAAAGTGGGCACCCTGTACCAATCCACACGACCCCTATGATGTATGAGGTCAAAGATAACCTTGATGAAAGCTATCCTAGTGGTAGCAATGGAGAGAAGCCTTCATGCTTAATCTTGAAGGAATGTAAAGCAGTTTGTTTTACCAGAATATCACTCCCTGAATGACTAAATGAAACAAAGTAGTTATATAAAAATATGTATTTATAATTATACCACTCTCTACTAGCCTCTACGTGAGGATAGAACACAAAGCACACAATACTGGATCAATAGAACAGATGTGAGTAGCACAATACACAGCGGGCTCCAGGGGGAGACCGAACCATATACTAAAAGAGTGGTATAACAATCACGACTTGACTAGACACAGTGCCTAGTGCACGTAGAATCGCTGGGACCCTAAGGAACCATCCAAGGCAGTGACACAGGGGATGCACGGGAGACGCTTGCCGTGTGAGAACACAGCCTCGAGCTCCTTACAACTCTTTGGGAAAGTCGCAGTTTCAAAGTTAAAGTTAAGGGCCCTTCTAGGAGGACTTTGAGCAAACCCTTCGGAACTTAAGAGCTTAAAGAGCCACCCCACCCATGGATACTGTAGTACTGGAGTTACCTATCCCAGGGAAGCCGGATCCATAGGTCTGAAGTGGTGTCGGAAACTCTTGTTGTTCTTTATAGAAGGAAGTGAAGAAGTACTGCTGCCGTGAAGGTGAAAAGGGTCCGGTGGAATCCAAGCCTGGATTCTGGATGAGAGGAACCTGAAAGCAGAGAGGACAGAGTCTGGGTCACTTCAGAGTGACCAGGGGCTCGGTAGACGAATGCCCATCGATGTCGGGTGCTTCAGGTGTGAAGAGGGGATGCTTGGCTCTGCACCTACGAGGTCCCGGAGGCGTCGAGGACAACCAGGAACGGGAGATGAGCTGTCCCATGAAGGATGTTGAGTGCTGAGGGGTCAGTGTCAGGTGCGAGCATCAACAAGCCCTGGCTACATCAAACCACGCAGGAAGGACAAACACGTTACAATGTGGACCAGCAAGGTCCAGGGGACTGATCAAGCAATGGGGAGTCAGGGCATGTTGGGAGCAACCTGGAAAGCACAAGAACAATCAAGATGACCCTCAGGAGGACCCACAGGCATAAGGACCAGGAGTTGCGAGGGGGCCTCGAGCAAGATTGCAAAGCACCAGCCCACGGAGCACTCAGTGCAAGGAGGCCGGAGTTCTTTGGTGCAAATTCTGTTCAGGGTCAGGACTACAAAGAGTCCAATGCACAAGCTTAGGAATCCCCAACAAGCATATGCACTTGCAAATGGATGCGGTGCACAGGGGTTCGGGTTACCCAGCTCCCACGTGGGATACTGGCCTCAAACTCGTGAAAGGGGTAATCAACCTCAGGGACCTCCTATGTTGCTGAAATCTTCGGAGTCCGCAGGAGCTCAGGAGCAGCTACTGATCAGTTGTGCTTTAGGTGCCTGTGAAGCAGGGGAGTGACCTCTTCACTCCAAGGGAGATTCTTCAGTTGTCTTAAGTGCTCCACAGGTCCTGCATTGAGTCACGGCACCAACTCAGCTTTGGACGGAAAGGGGGATGAAGTCAAGACCAGTTGACGTCCAGCGAAGGTCAAGGTGTCTAGATGGTCGAAGGTCAGTGGTTTCTTCTTGTAGAATTTTGTCCACGTAAAATCTGATTCCTGTAGCCAGGTAACCCATTTTATACCCACAGGAGAGTGTTGGACAGATTATGAGTACCCTCCTAGGGGAGGGGCAGGACAGAGGGGTAGCTACACCCATGTCCTTTGTCCAGTTCCCCGCCAGAGCAGGAGCCAATGTCTCCCAGAACTGGTTTGAGCTGGACTATGCGCAGGGACACCAAATGTTCCCCCAGAGCAGACTTTCAGGCACTCTCAGAGTGCACCCACCCAGCCCCAATACACTAAACCCTGTCTGGGAGGTGGTCACACCTCCTGTGACAGGATGCCTATTGTGCTGCCTTCCTCTGCTCAAGCGTGGCTCAGCAGCAGGAGGGCTGAAATGTGTCTCTGGCTGGCAGCATCCATTTTGTTCTGTCTGGGTCAAGGTGACTGGCACCGGGTAGACCAGTGATCCCACGAAGCTCGCTTCAGAAGGGTGGAATCATACCTCCACTCCAGTTACTGGTGTGGAGGTATGATTCCAAGGTGTTTGATACCAAACACAATATGTTTCTATGCAGCCGTTTTCGAGATAGCATTTACCGCAAGGTTATAATGCACCTCTACCTATATGTCTAGCTAAGTCACAGACAACCCGGGAGAAGGGTCTCCGAAGGCTGCAGAGGGGTTCTGCTCATGCAGGGGCATCCTCTCACATAAAAAAAACCAGCAACCTGCCTTCAGGATTGATAAGGCCTGCTATAGGGGTGACTTATACGTTTTAAGTGTAGTGACCATTAGATATAGTGAACCTATATCTAAAGTAAGTGGTGCAAGCACCACCTTACACAGGCTGCAGTAGCAGACCTAGAGTTCCAATTTGCATGGCCTCTCATGGGTTGCATAATACATGCTTCAGCCCATGGGAGGCCTCTGGGGGACCTATGCCCTGTGTACATGGTGTACCATATACTAGGGACTGATAGGCGTACCCCAAAATCCAATCTGGAGTGTACCAAAGTACATATATGTCAATTTAAGGGAGAAAGCAGATAGGCTGGGGTCCTGATCAGCCGGCCCAGCCAGACTAGTCAAAAACAGTGAGACATCAAGCAAAAAGTGGGGGTAACAACAAGGAGCAGATCCTACTTTCCTACACCCAGTGCGACAATAATTTTTGATGCCCCACCCCCCAATGACCTCCTCTTCAGATTCCCTCCACTACCATTGGGCAAAAGTGCCCTCTCATCTCCAGGGGTATATTTATGTCAAAAGCACGCAGCGCAGCAGGTCACCTTGCTGCGCTGCGTGATAGGGTAAGGGCAGGAATGTGCTATATATAAAATAATACAGCTCATTTCTGCCATGAAATTTGTATTGCTATCTGAAAGCTGGATGCACAAGGAACTCTGCCGCAGGTGTATTTAACCCCTCCCATGCTGGTGACGGAACCGCTCCGTCACCAGCCTCGGTCACGCTGTGCTGGTGACGGAGCGGTTCCGCCACGGCCCGCTCGACACGCCTGCGCGGTGCGGATTTTGCGCCTGCACTGAGCGTTCCATTGAGCGGGCGGGGCCGTGACGGAACCGCTCCGTTACAAGCACAGCGCGCCCGAGGCTCGTGACGGAGCGGTTCCGTCATGAGCATGGGAGCATTGCGCGGCCCCCCTCCCCCCTAGCACTGTGGAGGAATTGCCGCCGCAGTGAAGGGGTTAAATCCTAAACTATTGCTAAACACAGGGACCTCACTGAGGTCAGAGCCCTCTCCCAAGGTCAGCACCAGTGCAGCCGCACCAGTCGCACCGCCTTAAAGCCGGCCCTGCATAGGAGGTCGTCCATTGAAAGCCCTGTGCTCTCTTGCCTCTGGACTCCTATGTGGTGTACCACTGGCCTAGATGTTGGCCTTTCTTCTTCGGAGTATAAACTCAAGACTTGTCTAACTACAGCCAACTTTTCACCATCACTCTTCGGCCTGGCGACAGTCCCTATGTTTGAGTGCCATACAAAATTGGCTTTACTTTTAGCCATTCTAGTAGGACACGCTTGGAGGTGTTGTTTGTTCTTCACCAACCATTAGGGAAATGCAGGTGTGATTGAGGGCTCAGAGGCTGCCGCTGCTCACCCACCTCGGCGACAGGTGTCAGCATAGCAGGAGATGGAGAGATTGTTTTATGCTAATAGATGACCTCCTGGGCTGTGTCCGATTTTCCAGGATAGGTAGAAAGTTCTGAGGGATAATAGTGACCTGGAGAAGGGCAGTGCCCTGAAGAAGAGTAGTTAAGGCCCTGTTGAGATGGCAGCAAGAGGGAAGAGAAGGACAGTGTTATGGGCTCCCATCATTCAACAGCAGACTTAAAACAAAAGAGTAACAGGTCGGTGGGATTCCAAGGTAGGACACAGCGTGGATTTACTTCACAAGAGTAGCGAGGTACAAGTAGTAACAATTGATGTTTCCAATGCATACACCCGGTAACATATCTTGACAAACCACATCAAAACTCACATGTTCAATTATTACCTCCCCCATATTGTGCTCAAACCCTCATGAAAGAGCATTGAGATGCATCAAATGAAGATGTTTCAGGTCCTAGAAAGTGATCTTTGTAGGATAATTACTGCCCCACTCCTTCCAAGGTATAAGTGCAGAAGAGGCTCTGAGTGGCTGCGTAAGTGCGACCACTGATCCTGGGGGAAGAAGGAAGAGGACAAAGGTGGGTTACATGGGGGATTAGACCCCATCCTTCTGGGGTGATGCCCCGGAGAGGTGACAACCCGAGGTGTAAATGAAGCTTCTGTGCGGTGGGAAGCCCAGGGCCCCATCTCGACAGCCCCACTCCCCTGCACAGTTTGTGGAGGGCAGATCACAAGATGCCCGCCTGGAGCAGCCTTTAAGGAAAAGAGGCCTTCGCAGAGAGGCCAAGCTACCACATGGGAGCGCCCTTTCCAGAGCGATGAAGAAGGCCAGAGGCCGCCGAGAGAGGGATTGTGGGGCAGGGAGGGACAGGGCTTGAGGTCGGACCATGAGGATGCTGCGGCCGATGGTAGGGGGGTCGTGGCGGGGAGGAGTCACCCTAGAGATTGTTGCCCGAGGGACCGTGGAGGGAAGGAACCGGTGGCTGAAGAGGGAAACTGGCAGGGGAGGCTGGAGGGGAACGGAGGCCTGCAAGAGGTAGCTGCAAAAATGGATAGAAACGCACTCCACACAGCAGAGGGTGGAGGGGGGGGGGGGGAGGGGGGGGTGCGAGAGCAGGAAGAGGGGATGGGGGCTGACGGGGAATTGTGAGGAGAGTGTAAAAGACTCGGAGCAGGCCAGTGGAAAGGCAGTGACACGCAGCAGCACTACAGAAACAGGGGAGGGGAGCAGCATGACGCGTGGGAGAGGCGGGGGAAGCGTGAGGGAACACTAGAAGAGAGAGCACGGGGGCCTTGGGGAGGCAATGACACCGAGGAGTGAGTGGGGGCAGAGAGAACACAGAAGGGAAAGGGGGAGGGGGGGAGCCTCGGCGCCCCGCGAGCGTAGGAAGTAGAACCGAGAGGAGTGTGGGCAGAGAGGAGGGGATGGAGGGAGAAAGGGTACAGTGAGGTGAGAGGAAGGAGGGAGAGGAGGGA
The DNA here is from genome assembly GCF_964263255.1 of Lissotriton vulgaris. NCBI lineage: Eukaryota > Metazoa > Chordata > Amphibia > Caudata > Salamandridae > Lissotriton > Lissotriton vulgaris. The sequence continues at coordinate 1,334,534,834 of NC_141695.1, forward strand.
GCAGGGGAGTGTGAGGAAGGAGGCCGAGGAGGGAGGCGGGGCTGGCAGAGGGAGTGAGGAGCGGAGTGGGGGCCAAGGCATGCGTTGCTGTGGCCTCGAGGGAGGGAGGGGGCGGCGGGGGGGGGGGGGGGGGGGGGGGGGAGAGGCGGTGCCATCGGATAGAAACAGAGATATGGAAGGGGGTGTTTGGGGGTGGTAGAGGGAGCAGGGGAAGAGAGACGGTGGATTTCAGTCGGAGAGAGAAGTGCTAGAGCGAAGGAGCGTCGGGGTATAAGAGAGGCGACAGTGGAAGGGGAAATAAACGTATGAAGAAGGATGAGAGAATATGAGATGAAGAGATGAGGGGGAGAGATGTGACAGGAAGGGGGAGGAGTGAATGGGCCAGCAGAGAAGGGTGAAGTGGGAACATTAGAAGACAGTTAACGGCGTGGGGAGAGGGTAGGGCGAGGAGGGCAGAACTAGGGAGGGTGGAGGCCGAGGGTGGGAGGGAGAGCAAGTCCAGTGCTTTAAATGGGCCGGTACTCTTGAGGGGCCCCCCTGCAAACTACATGGAGGGGGCCCCCTCCCATCCTCTGTGCCAGTCTAGAGCTCCCAGGCCAGCGACCAGTCATACTGCAGGGGATGCGGGCTATTGTTACGCCACTGTCACCAATACAGCCGTTATAGGTAACACTGGATGGTAGAGTTAAAGGTTGGGCTTAGTCTGCCAGCAGGCTATCATAGGTGGTGGTCCATTCATTACAGGGTCCCTGCCATCAGTACTGGAAGTTGGCCCAATTTTAGGTGGGTTTCCTGATGCAGACTCCTGTCATGATATACAACATCGGGCTCACTCATCGTCCAGTTTTGACAAAAGTGCATCCACTGCTCCTTGACAATGCAGCATTTCAAAAGCAGATTTAACTACATAGAGCACATTTTGATAATACATTTTTATTAGTACACAATAGCAATCTTAAGAGGCATTGCATAGCTTCATACACTCTGTGACCCCCATCACAGTCTCTCTCTCTCTCTCTCTCTCTTTCTCTCTCAATGAGTCAGTCTCTCTCTCTCAGTCATTCAGTCTCTCTCAATCAGTCAGTCTGCCAGTCAGCCAGTCTGTCAGTCTCTCTCTCTCTCTGTCAGTCTGTCATTCGGTCTCTCTCTGTCAATTTCTCAGCCAGTCAGTCTCTCCGTCAGTCAGTATTCAGACTCTGAGTCAGTCAGTCTCTACCCTCTCTCCACTCTCTCTTCACTGTCTCTCTACTCTCTCTCATCTCTCTCTCCACTCTCTCTCTCTCCACTCTCTCCACTCTCTCTCCACTGTCTCTCTATCCACTGTCTCTTTCTCAGCTGTCTCTCTCCACTCTCTCTCGCTACTCTCTCTACTCTATCTCTACTCCCTCTACTCTCTCTCTACTCTCTCTACTCTCTCTCTCCACTCTCTCTCTCTCTCCACTCTCTCTCTCTCCACTCTTGCTCTCCACTCTCTCTCTCCACTCTCTCTCTCACCCTCTCTCTCTACTCTCTCTCTCTCCACTGTCTCTCTCAACTCTCTCTCCCCACTCTCTCTGTCCACTCTCTCTCCACTCTCTCTCCACTGTCTCTCTATCCACTGTCTCTTTCTCAGCTGTCTCTCTACACTGTCTCTCTCCACTCTCTCTCGCTACTCTCTCTACTCTATCTCTACTCCCTCTACTCTCTCTCTACTCTCTCTACTCTCTCCACTCTCTCTCTCCACTCTCTCTCTCTCTCCACTCTCTCTACACTCTCGCTCTCCACTCTCTCTCTCCACTCTCTCTCTCACCCTCTCTCTCTACTCTCTCTACTCTCTCTCTCTCTCCACTGTCTCTCTCAACTCTCTCTCCCCACTCTCTCTCTGTCCACTCTCTCTCCACTCTCTCTCTCTCCACTCTCTCTCCACCCTCTCCACTCTCTCTCTCTCCACTCTCTCTCTTCACACTCTCTCTCTCCACTCTATCTCCACTCTCTCCTGTGTCTCTCTCTCTCCACTCTCTCTCCACTCTCTCTCTCCACTTTCTCTCTCTCCACTCTCTCTCTCTACTCTCTCTCTCTCCACTCTCTCTCCACTCTCTCTCTCTCTTCGCTGTCTCTCTCTACACTCTCTCCTCTCTCTCTCCACTCTCTCTCCACTCTCTCTCTCTCTACTCTCTCTCTCCACTCTCTCTCCTCTCTCTCTCCACTGTCTCTCTCTCAGCTGTCTCTCTCCACTGTCTCTCTCCACTCTCTCTCTCTACTCTCTCTACTCTATCTCTACTCCCTCTACTCACTCTCTACTTTCTCTACTCTCTCTCTCTCTCCACTCTCTCTCTCCACTCTCACTCTCCACTCTCGCTCGCCACTCTCTCCCCACCCTCTCTCTCTACTCTCTCTCTCTCCTCTGTCTCTCTCCACTCTCTTTCCACTCTCTCTCTCCACTCTCTCTCTCCACTCTCTCTTGCTCCACTCTCTCTCTTGCTTCACTCTCTCTCTTGCTCCACTCACTCTCTCGATCCATTCTCTCTCACTCCACTCTCTCACTCCACTCTCTCTCACAAAGTAGTGTGCGTTGCCATGGGCGTCCACAGAAATGTTTCCTGGGGGGGGCACATTTTTACTTCATCACCATCCCCCTTGCACTCTTCTACCCTCTGCCTTGCACCCTTCTCGCTCTCTCCCTTGCACCCTTCTCCCCCTCCCCCTTGACCCCTTCTCCCCCTCTGCCTTGCACCCTTTTCTACCTTGCACCATTCTCCCCTCTCCCTTGCACCCTTCTCCCCTCTGCCTTGCACCCTTCTCCCCTCTGCCTTGCACCCTTTTCTACCTTGCACCATTCTCCCTTCTCCCTTGCACCCTTCTCCCCTCTGCCTTGCACCCTTTTCTACCTTGCACCATTCTCCCCTCTCCCTTGCACCCTTCTCCTCTCTGCCTTTCACCCTTCTCCCCTCTGTCTTGCAACCTTCTCCCCTTTGCCTTGCACCCTTCTCCCATCTGCCTTGCACCCAACTCCTCTCCGCCTTCCATCCATCGCCTCTCTGCCTTGCACCCTTCTCCTCTCTACGTTGCACCCTTCTCCCCTATGCCTTCCACCCTTCTCGCCCCCCCCCCCTTGCGCCCACAAGAGTGCTTACATGAGGGCACTATTTTGCTGCCTCATCCCTTTTCATATGAGCTTTGCCCTGGAGAATGCTCTCTCTGGGGGCCCCCACTCCCACCCTTGTCAAGGTCCAGAGCAGTGCTTTGTGCTGCACCCTGCTCTCTCTCTGCCCCCCCCGTCCTTGTCAGGGTCTTGAGCAGTGCTCTGTGCTGCCTCCTCTCTCTATGGGGCACCCAGCCCCCGTCCTTGTCAGGGTCCCGAGCAGTGCTCGGTGCTGCCTCCTCTCTCTATGGGGCCCCCAGCCCCCGTCCTTGTCAGGGTCCCGAGCAGTGCTCGGTGCTGCCTCCTCTCTCTATGGGGCCCCCAGCCCCCGTCCTTGTCAGGGTCCAGAGCAGTGCTCTGTCCTGCCTCCTCTCTCTATGGGGCCCCCAGCCCCGGTCCTTGTCAGGGTCCTGAGCGTGCTGCCTCCTCTCTCTCTGGGGCCCCCAGCCCCCGTCCTTGTATTGGTTCCGAGCAGTGCTCTATGCTGCCTCCTCTCTCTCTATGGGGCCCTCAGCCCCCGTCTTTGTCAGGGTCCCGAGCAGTGCTCGTTGCTGCCTCCTGCTCTCTCTCTGGGGCCCCCAGCCCCCGACCTTGTCAGGGTCCAGAGCGGTGCTCTGTGCTGCCTCTTCTCTCTCTGGGGCCGCCAGCCCCCGTCCTTGTCAGGGTCCTGAGCATGCTGCCTCCTCCCTCTCTGGGGCAACCAGCCCCCGTCCTTGTCAGGGTCCCGAGCAGTGCTCGGTGCTGCCTCCTGCTCTTTCTCTGGGGCCCCCAGCCCAGCCCTTGTCAGGGTCCTGAGCAGTGCTCTGTGCTGCCTCCTCTCTCTATGGGGCCCCCACTTCCACCATTGTCAGGGTCTTGAGCAGTGCTCTGTGCTGCCTCCTCTCTCTCTGGGGGCCCCCACTTCCACCCTTGTCAGGGTCCCGAGCAGTGCTCGGTGCTGCCTCCTGCGCTATCTCTGGGGCCCCCAGCCCCCGTCCTTGTCAGGGTCCAGAGCAGTGCTCTGTGCTGCCTCCTCTCTCTCTGGGGCCCCAGCCCCCGTCCTTGTCAGGGTCCCGAGCAGTGCTCGGTGCTGCCTCCTCCCTCTCTGGGGCCCCGAGCCCCCGTCCTTGTCAGGGTCCAGAGCAGTGCTCTGTGCTGCCTCCTCTCTCTCTGGGGCCCCCAGCCCCCGTCCTTGTCAGGGTCCCGAGCTGTGCTCTGTGTTGCCTCCTCTCTCTGGGGCCCCCAACCCCCGTCCTTGTAAGGGTCCAGAGCAGTGCTCTGTGCTGCCTCCTCTCTCTCTGGGGCCCCCAGCCCCCATCCTTGTCAGGGTCCAGAGCAGTGCTCTGTGCTGCCTCCTCTCTCTATGGGGCCTCTAGCCCCCGTCCTTGTCAGGGTCCAGAGCAGTGCTCTGTGCTGCCTCTTCTTTCTCTGGGGCCCCCAGCCCCCGTCCTTGTCAGGGTCCTGAGCGTGCTGCCTCCTCTCTCTCTGGGGCCCCCAGCCCCCGTCCTTTTATGGGTTCCGAGAAGTGCTCGGTGCTGCCTCCTGCTCCCTCTCTGGGGCCCCCAGCCCCCGTCCTTGTCAGGGTCCAGAGCAGTGCTCTGTGCTGCCTCCTCTCTCTATGGGGCCCCCAGCCCCCGTCCTTGTCAGGGTCCAGAGCAGTGCTCTGTGCTGCCTCCTCTCTCTATGGGGCTCCCAGCCCCCGTCCTTCTCAGGGTCCAGAGCAGTGCTGTGTGCTGCCTCCTCTCTCTATGGGGCCCCCAGCCCCCGCCCTTGTCAGGGTCCTGAGCGTGCTGCCTCCTCTCTCTCTGGGGCCGCCAGCCCCCGTCCTTGTCAGGGTCCTGAGCGTGCTGCCTCCTCTCTCTCTGGGGCCCCCAGCCCCCGTCCTTGTATGGGTTCCGAGCAGTGCTCGGTGCTGCCTCCTGCTCCCTCTCTGAGGCCCCCAGCCCCCGACCGTGTCAGGGTACAGAGCAGTGCTCTGTGCTGCCTCCTCTCTCTATGGGGCCCCCAGCCCCCGTCCTTGTCAGGGTCCTGAGCGTGCTGCCTCCTCTCTCTCTGGGGCCGCCAGCCCCCGTCCTTGTCAGGGTCCGAGCAGTACTCTGTGCTGCCTCCTCTCTCTCTGGGGCCCCCTTCATTTAATGAAGAGAGTGGGGCCCCCCCAAACCGCGGGGCCTGCGGGGGCGTTTGTTGTGCCCCTGCACTTCTGAATTTTCAGGCCCTCAGTACCGGCACTTCTCATTAGCCAGAGAGAGTACCGGTACCCTAATAAACGGGACTGCAGGCTCCGGTTATATCTCTTTCTTATTGCGCAGGGTAGATGCAGCTCTGCTTTACAGGAGCTTGTAAGCGCACCAAGCCTTTCCCTGCTGGGGATTCCAGCAGCTCCCATGTGAATGGCCTGAGACCGCAGGGGTCTAAGAGGGCTTGCTTTGCTTCACGCTGTGATTAACAGGACAGGGTCTAGACAGACCCCTTCCTGTCGATCACAAATGCAGCGACTATTCAGCTGAAAGTGCTTTAGCCTCACCCCGCCCCTCTCAATCAGGTGTTTAAATGGGTTAAGAAAGACAGTCAGTAATCCAGTGGTATTTAGGATATTGATGGCACTGACTGTACTAAAGCAAGTGGCAGCCCAACAAAATCCTCTGCCTTCGCCAAAGCTGGTTTTCTTTGCATCTTTTTGTTCAGGACAGGAGGCAGTGCTTAATTTGTGCTGGTGCTTAGCACGGCACTTATTTTCCAGAGCCGGCACTATAGCTATCTTTTACGCGGACAGCTATGGTGCAGATAATTTTTCAAAGAGAAATGCATGCAGCAGGGCTGCTGTATTTTTCACAAATCATCTTCGAGCTGCTTTCACTTTTACCCACTTCATCATACGGTCTGCACCCTACATGAGCCTTATAATTAGATAAGTATTGGTAGGGGCTGGCTCATGACTGCTGTGGAAACGTTGAAGGAACGTGATGAGCAAATAAAAATATGCGTACATTACGCTAGCCTGTGTGCTCAGCTTAAAGTCTACTAATAAAATATTTCACAGAGGCCTACGACGGTGGCTCCCCAGCTGAGCCAGCAGTAGGGCGGAGCCCACAGTTCTTCGCACCCCTTAGACACTGCCTGTGTCATGAGTGCTTCAGAAATGTAAGTGGTGGGTGAGGGTAGGTGGACGAATACATGTCACTGTGCCTTCTTTTATTTCCAGTTAGGAATAATACCTTCACTTTGGACCTCGTGTTTCCCTCACCCCGTCATGTGCAGTGGTGACCTGACATTGGATGCATCTCTCTTCCTGGGACAGCCTCTTGGGCACATAGTTGCCGGAGCTGAGCTGGATGGGACTGCTATGATCGACTTCACTAAGAATCTGCCAGTGAATGCCTCTTTCCGCCTCCTCCTAGACTGGGCCTTGGTGAACATGGTCGGTTATACAAAAAGGGAGAAGCCTTTCAATAACTAACTAATGTCAACTTAGCTGCGGTAACAATTATGTGCGTGCTTTCTCATGATCAAGGGCTGCTTACTTTAAAATATCAAGAAAGGCCCGGAGAGCCAAAGTCTAGGCCAACACTACCATCACGAATACTATTTCCAGTGCACAATTTGAGTTTGTGATTGCAGGTGGTGGCCAGCAGCACTCATTTTTAGGGACCAGAAGGCACGGGAGAGAAAGGTAAAAATGGGTAAAGATGCAAGAAGGCAACAACTGGAAAATAGAAACAACAGGAAAAAGTAAGAGTGAAAAGTACCTGCAAAACGGAGATAAAGAGGGAGAGAGTGTCTGGTGGTAGATGAAACAAATGTCAACGTCGCTGGCAATGAGGTTCTGAAATAAAACTTTGAGCCCCGGCACTTATTTTTTTACAAATTAATTACTGCAGCTGCTCCTCTTTGTGAGCCCCTCCAGCACTAATCACTGTATTTACAAGATACCAGTGACTAACCTGAGTACTGGCTCTATGGGTGTGAAGGTAGCCCTGCCCATAGGGCAATGAATAGCAGGGGACGCTGTAGCACTCTAGGAATGAGCTAAATGACAACTGGCAATGGCTTTGTTTGGGGATAAAAATGAGGTGAACATAGCAGGAAAGAGGTGGGATGAATGTAAATAAGTGAGGTGCCAGGTGAAGTTAGGATTGCCACTTATTTTCTGATAAAACTACCAGATATTTGTTGAGTTCTGTATTCATGAATCGTCTCACAAATGGTATTTTTTTTAACCACACATTTCTTGGTACATTTCCTATAAAATACACACACACGCACACACACCCACACACACACACACACACCCACACACACTCACACACATACATACACTATACTGGCCAGATAGTAAGCAAAAAGGCAGGAGGAAGAGGAACAGAACTAGAGAGATAAGCTTAGAGGCTGGGTAAAGATGAGAGGCAAATGGAGAGGACATGCCTAAGTAAAGGCATGGAACCAGGAAGAGTCTGGTCGTAGGGAAAAGGGCAGTGGAATTGTTTTAAAAGGGCTGGTACTCACAGGTACTGTGTACCAGCACTTCTTCTTATTTTTATCCCTGTTAGTACCAGCACTTCTCTACTGCTGAGGAGAGTACCAATACTTGTGAAAGGTAGGCTCACTGGCTAGGTATCATCATATGTTTCTCTTAGCCCCACCCCTAGCCCCGCCCACTTGCCACACCTCTAGTACTGAGTACCTGCACTTATTTTTTTACCATTTAAAGCACTGAGAGCAACGGAAGGCGGCGTAGAGGTAGGAGGGGGAGTGAGAGGGCAGCAAGGAGGGAGAGATGACAGGAGAGGAGGGGAGAGAGAGACAGTAACAACCGAGAGCGGTGCAGAGAGAATGATAGAAGAAACAAAGGAGTGAATGGCGGTTGGGGAGGGAGGTTATATCTCTCAGAGTTCAAGCGAGCAGCTCTTGCAAAACATGTGATTCTGTGAGTGTAGCAGATTCACTAGTTGAGCTGAGAGGAGATCTGGATGGGGAAAGTAGTTCTAAATTCCTGTGAGCGGGATGTAATGGTGTGGGGCCCTAGGCCCCTGTACATGAGTAAGGAGGACACAGACACAGTTAATGTGTAGAACTGGCCAGGGTACCTCCGCCCGGCCCCTTTTAATATCAGGTCGTGTGGCGCCTGTGTTGGATGGTGGGGGATGGGGTGTAAGCCAGCCCTCTTGAAGTGGCTGGTGCTGACAACAACTAGAACAGTGACCAGCAAGTCACTACATCACTCCAAAACTTTATTCAAAATCGAACAAAAAGTCCAACCTGTGGGAGAGAATAACCCGTGGGAGAGAATAAAACAATAAATATGAACTTCCACTGAGTCTGTTCAGCTGCTTGCAGCAACAAGACAACTGCAGCTAGGATCACCAATTCTGCTTGGCACAGTTCAGTGTTGCCCTGCGAGTCCGGTACTCCTTAGACTCCAGACGTGGAAGTTGACACCAATTTGTATTTGTATTTGTATTTGTATCTGGGTTTTATATCGCGCCAACTCACCGACAGGTCTCAAAGCGCTTCTAACCAAGTACAGCAACAAGAAGAAGGGTAGAAGGAATGCGGAAATACCGACCTATCTTACGGGGATGTAAACGCGTCCCTGAAGAGCAGAGTCTTCAGGGATTTCCTAAAGCGGAGAAGATTGGATTCTCTACGAAGCACCTCCGGTAGCTTATTCCAAATGGTGGGGGCTTGGACTGAAAAGGATCTGCCACCTTTGGTTGCCATTTTAAAGCGTGGACAGGATAGCAGAAGGGAATTGGAGGATCGCACAACGCGCTTGGGTTCATACACTTCAAGCCTCTCTTTTATATAGGCCGGCGCCTGTCCATAAATTGCTTTATGGCAAATGCACAGGCTCTTGAATTCAACCCTTTGCTTTATAGGGAGCCAGTGTAACCTATAAAGTAGAGGAGAGGCATGGGTCTGTCTGGGTAATCCAAAGATTAGCCGTGCTGCGTCGTTCAAGATGACCTGTAGACGATTGATAGAATTTTTTGGAAGACCTAGGTATAGTGCGTTCCCGTAATCGATTCTGGAAACTATTGTGGCTGAAACAATGGTTTGGAGCATATTCGTTGAGAGCAAAGGGACAAGCTTTCGCAACTGCCTAATCAGGTTGGTACATGAGCCAACCACAGCGGATACTTGGTTGGTCATTGAAAGTTCCTGATCGATTTTCATACCGAGACTCTTTACACTGGGACACAGCTTTGGGGTAGGTTCAAGTTCTTGGGGCCAGAACAGATCGTTCCAGGGGGAGGCAGAGGTTGAAACTACAAGGACCTCCGTTTTGTCTGGATTAATTTTTAATAGATTGGACGTCATCCAATTTACTGTGTACCGTAGTATCTTTTGGGCCGTGGACTGAGCCGATGCTGTGTTATCGATACTCAGCAACAGCTGAGTATCATCGGAGTAATTAAAGACTTTACAGCCCATGTTTGCCAAAGAGTCTATCAGTGGCTGCAGGTATAAATTAAATAAAAGTAGTGAGAGTGCGGACCCTTGCGGGACTCCACATACCAAGGCGCCAACGTCAGATACCTGATCTGCTAGCTGGATCCTCTGCGTCCTCCCTAGCAGAAAGGCCGTTAGCCATTGGAGAGCTTGTTCTTTTATTCCGGACATGGCTAGTCTGTCCAGGAGCAGTGCATGGCTGACAGTATCAAACGCCGCTGAAAGGTCTAATAGTATCAGGGCGCTTGGCTTTTTACTGTCAGCCATGCATCTGAGCTCGTCCAGCACCGACAGCATTACTAGTTCCGTGCTATGGTGGGCACGAAAACCAGCTTGCCGCTCCTGGAGTAGGTGATGTGATTCCAGGAGGGGTGACAATGATTTTAACACATGCTGTTCTAGAATTTTTGACAGAAACGGCAGCTGGGATATTGGCCTGTAGTTCTTCAGGCTAGTTGGATCCGCCCCAGTTTTTTTTATCAGGGGTCTAACGCGTGCCTCTTTAAAGGTAGTTGGTAATGATCCTGTAGCTAATGAATTATTTAGGAGGTCTAGGATCTGATCCTCCAGAATAGGAATTGCTAGCCGAAAAATTTCGGGAGGGCAGGGGTCAGCAGGGGAACCTGCAGGGCGTAGCTAGAGCTTGTGGCGCCCGGGGCTATCCCTCAGGTTGCCGCCCCTGGCATCCGCAGCCCTGTGATTGTGTGAGCTTAAGTCTCAGACTCGAATTTTGAATCTCACCTCACTGTCAAATTTCAGGCCCAAATGTTTCTCACATGTATCATTTGAATGCTAGTTTTACATTGGTCTATTAACTAGTGCAAGTAAGTGTTAACTATCTGAACTCGCAGTTGTAGAGGGCTGCGCACAGCACCCCGGGGTCACTCGCTTAATTATACTGGTGTGATTTTTTTTTAATACTTTAAAATATTTGTCAACCTGCCGGACTGTGTGTCGCACAGGCTCTCCCGAGGCTTGCCTAGCAATCATGCTATTATGCACATGCTCTCTATGGTGGCCGGAGTCCTTAAGTCAGCTGACACTATGAATTTATGGTATAGGCCTGAGGCAATTGAGATCTGTGTTAGGGGCCCTCACACCCTGTTATAGTCTGGGCCCAGGTCCCATGTGGGACAGAGTGAGCAGCATGGATTTTAGTGATTCTTCTCTCCTGGTGTATTATTTGAGCTCTCTCTAAACAGCCGCAATGCCACATGTTCACAGACCGGTGCTCTCATCAGCGTGCGTCGTGACTGTCACTCGAGACAGACTACTTTGGCACTCACCTGGATCTGAAGGTGGGGTGTTGGATTTAGGGGTCTTTCGACACTTGCTGTGCTGTAGGCTTTAAACAGCAATACCGGATGGACTGAATACCAGACTGTAGACCAAGCTGCTTCTGAGCCAAGGGCAGAAAACAAAATGTCCTGTTTGAAGTGTCGTCTGTTGTATTTACACTTGGTGTGTAACTTGTCAGTCGCACTAAAGATCTAGAGATATTTATGCCAGTTCATCAGGGCAGGCTCTGGTGATGCTCATGCCACTACTATTCTGAATGCGTCATGTGCATCATTTCTACTTGCCAACAGTCACTATGATACAAGGATTGCTTCTGTGTGTATACAGAACATGTGGAGAGTTATTTATTGGCGCCCTACCACTGACCTCTTTCTCTGTAGATACCTTTAATACAACCCTCCAACAGTGCAACTTCATCTCTTCGTAGCCCCTCCCCCTCATGACCTCCTCCTCAGACTACCTCACTACCACCCTCCACCAGTGCCCCTCATCTCTCTGTATCTACCACCACCCCCCTATGACCTCGTCCTCGGATTCCCTCACTACCACCTTCCAACAGCGCCCCTCCTCTCTCCAAAGGCCCTCCTCCTCATGACCTCCTCCTTGGATTCCTCATTGCCACCCTCCACCAGTGCCCCTCATCGCCCATTGCCCAGCCACCCCATGACCTCCTCCTTGGATTCCCTCACTGCCACCCTCTACGAGTGCCCTTCATCGCTCCGTAGCCCAGCCCCCCCATGGCCTCCTCCATGGATTCCCTCACTGCCACCCTCTAACAGTGCCCCTCATCAAAGGTACATTCATAGATGATGTGCTAGATAGTAGCACAAGCTACATTATGAAAGGAAATAATGTATTCTGTGTTTATATGGCCTACAGAAGTACCGTAAGGTCCACTCGAGATAAAAAGTATGTGTCAGGGATCTTGTCCCTGTAATCCAGAAGTTCGCCTGCCAAATTTTTCTCCAACGCCTGCCTTTGTTGGCGTATACAAGGCTGTACATTTTGTTTCAAAAAGTACTTGTCCAGAGGGCAAAAGTAACTGAAATATACTTGTTAGGAAATCTGCTTGTCCCACATACTACCTAAATCAATCAGATGGCCGGAACAAACACATTACTATTTTTGTATTTATTTTTTAAGTTTTAGCCCCAGAATTCTGCTGGTATAGAGATCATACTATCAGTGCTCTTCTAGTGTGGAGCTAGTACACTGAAATTCGAGCCTGTGATACAAAGGTTACATGTAGATTCATGCAATGTGCACGTTACCCACTTATGCAGTACGATGACTCCAAACTTTGATCAATAAATCACATAAGATCACTTCTTTGGGAGCATTAACCTAATCAGCTTTCTCAGTGTGATTATAACATGGGACCTTCAGGAAAAGACAGTGATCTTTGCATAGTTTTGTAATTTAAATCTGTGAACCTGCATGCTAAACGTGCATCTCTGCAGCATGTTATTAGCCCACTGAACTGCCTGTATCTGTAAACTTCAGACTACAGTAATAACTCTGCGATGAACACATTCTAAGTGGCATCTCATTCACGTTTTATCCAGCAGCATTCAGATTACCTTCTTTATTACTTTAAATGCTCATTCTTTTCCCTCTTTCTGCCCCTCTTTCTTGTCCTTTAGTTTATGGTTTCTCCTTCCCTTCCTATCCTATATTTTTTATGATCTGTTTTTTAAATTTTCTTTTCCTCTTTTGTTTTTATGAGATTACTGTTTTAATGTATCCTCCCGTTTCTCCTCTTTTATGCCCCCTTACTATCTTTTCTCTAATTTCCCCTTTCACTCCTATTTTCTCTCGCATTCATGTGGTGGGTGCTGCTGCAGTGAAGAGCGGAGTCTTCAGAGAGCAGCTATTGTTTTCAGATCGTAAAGATCTTTGTAGCGCAGAGGCCATAACGCGCTGGAGATTCTGGGCTTCCAGTTACAATTCGGCACTCACATGCACGCCTCCCACACACACATGCTCAAACACTGCAGCCAATGAAAGATCCTGCAGAGAGACACACGTAAACACCACCCTTAAAAGACAGACATTGCAGAGGTGTACAGTGTTGCCAGATTGGGCTAGATCACTCACAATTTGGCTATTGTTTTCTGGTTGTGCTGTAAAATTTTGGTTTGTGCTAGTTGCCAGATTATAAATATATATACAGCGCTCCAGCAAAGTAGTATGTTAAAGCACTTTACTAGACAAATATTTACTTGGCAGCCTGCTGCAACATCAATTCCTATGCATTCACCGCCTGCTTGACGCTGTCCCTGCTCCTTCTTCCTTAAAGTAGCAATATTGGGCTACATTGGGCTACTTTTTGGTTGGCTTTGGGCTAGAGAATGCTTAAAAAATCTGGCAACACTGGAGGTGTACCGTGTAATCAAGGCTGGCTGCCGGCAGATTCAGTCCGTGAGTTACACCGGGTCCCGGCCACGGCAATTTGAATTTGCCGCCCGGGTCCGGCCCGCCTCCAGTGATAGGCGTGCTGGCATTCGCTCCCGAGAGGTGAGCGCGTAACCGTGGTTGTGGAGCGCGTGACTCGCGCGAAGGCTGGCCAATCATAATTCCCAGGGCCGCCGCCGTCATTGGTAGCGCTTTCGCGCGCTACCAGACGGCCCTGGGACGGGATCAGATCCGATTTTTTAATAACACAAACGGAGTAAGACGACCGGACGCGCAGGCTGCGCATTTACAAGGTGTGTTCTTCACACAGGGGCCGCGCGGCACTGGCGACCTTTATAATTAATTTTATTATAGAATTTAAGTGCCCCCAAATAAATTATAAATGCCGCCGCCAGTGCCGCGCGGCCTCTGTGTAAAGAGCAAGTGCACCATGTAAATGCCACCGCCCCAAAAATTGTGCCGCCTGGGGCGGACCACCCCCCTTGCCCCCCCCTAGCTACGCGGCTGGGAACCTGACTTGGTTGTTGTTGCTAGTTGTCTGAGGGTAGTGGAGTCCATATTAGGAAATCTAGTAATAATAGGGGTCGAGAGGTTTTGAGGGGGCGATGACGTGGTATGTATAGTTGGGCTGTCTTTCTTGATGTCTGACAGGATGGTTGCTACTTTTTCAAGAAAGTATCCTTGAAAGGTGTTACAGTCAATCAGTGTATCTACCTTTTCTTCCTTTTTGCTTAATTCTTTCAGTATTTGGAAGGTTTCTTTCTGGACATTTACGGCGTTGTTCATGCGGGTTTCATAGTAGTCCTTTTTGGTTGATACAATGAGCTTTTTATACAGTTGAAAGGATGTTCTATATAGTTCGCGGTCGGTATCCTTTTTAGATTTCCTCCAGCATCTTTCAAGATGACGGAGCTTTCTTTTTTGATCTCTCAGGTTTTGAGTAAACCAGGGAGCTCCTTTTTCCGCACCCTTTATTTTCTGTGTCTTTTCTGGGGCTATCTCATCAATTGATTGTCTGAGGGTGGCTACTATAGTATCATAATTTAAATCTAGGTCTACGCCGTCTGATGGAATCATAGGTTTCTGTATACGTTTGGACAGGACATCAGTTAGGGTTCCTGAGTCGACTTTTTTCCATTGGCGCACTTTTTTGGTTTATACCGGGAGTTTTGCCTGAGGATTGTTTTGTGGTATATCACACAGGATTAGGTGGTGGTCCGACCAAATACAAGGTGTAATATTTGTGAGAACCACTTTTGGCATAGAAGACCAGATGAGGTCGAGAATGTGGCCTTTTATGTGGGTTGGGGCTCCCACTAATTGTACCAGGCCTAAAGCGGTCTCTATGTCCAGTTCTCTGTGACGGTGCAGGTACTGATGGTGAATCTTGTAGATGTCACGTTTTTACCAACCAGCCCTGGTTGTTGTTGCATCTTCAGAAAGACAGCATTGCTCCTAGCTACGGAATGGTGGAGAACTTGCAAACATCCTTCTCTCTCACTGGGATGCCCCTCTTGCGAGTATTCCCCTCTCATATGATGTCCCGGAGGCCGTGTTCACCAGGCTTCCACTGGACTGTGTGTACTTCATCGTGTCACTCCAAGGCCACCCTGTAGGTGTGTGGAGAAAGCTCTATGAGTCCCACCCTCAAGTCCCTAGCTCCACCTGAATGGTAGTTGTTTACTCCTGCCACTTAGCACAAGATCTTCGCCTTCCTGGGTCCTGCGGAAGAGCGGCTGTAGACTCTTCTCTCGTGGGCGGACCCGCTATCACCGGCGTCCCTGAGGCTGTGGCATCTTAGATCTCCACGGTCTGGTGTGCAGTGGTCAGATCCTCTTCTTCAGGACGTCTGAGCACTCTTGCCATCCAGTCTTCCGTTCGACCCCAAAGATGGGTGTCACAAATGGTCCATCTGGCTCACCTCTGCCGCCAACAGATTTGCTTGGCATTTCTGAAGACTCATAGATAGCTAGGCTTCCAATTGCCACTGATGTTTTCAAGATACTGTGCAACGCGGTTTAGTCCAATCAGGTCTTGCACTTCTTCTCTTACCTGGCCTCTCCATGTGACATGCACTTTACATGGGTTTCGCTGGTCCTGTCCTACCCTTAGGACAATGCATTCTCTTTGTTCGGTGACCAGACCTGTCGTCACAACATCCTTTCTTTTATGACATGTCCTCGGTCTTCATTCTTTGATTTCAGGTCTGACCTCTCTTTGGTCCTCTTCACTGGCCTCTCCTCTGTCATCTTCTCAAGCCGCTCCTCAGTCATCTTCTCAGACCTTTTCTCAAGTCACCACTTCTCTGACTTCTTCTCAGGTCACCGCTTATCTGACCTCTTCTCAGGTCACCGCTCTCTGATCTCTTCGCATGTCACCGCATTTCTGACCTCTTCTCAGGTCACTGCTTCTCTGACCTCTGGCAGGTCGTCTTCTCCCCGACCTCTTTCAGGTCATCCTCGCCGACCTCTTGCAGGTCATCTTCGCCAACCTCTTGCAGGTCATCTTCGCTGACCTCTTGCAGGTCATCTTTGCCGACCTCTTGCAGGTGATCCTCGCACTTTCGGGCTTCAGCCCATACCGTCAGGGTCTAGGGTACGTTCTTCTCGTAACTCCTCTCCCTGCGCTCTCCGTTCGTCTGATGGTACTCCAGCTTCGGGTGGCTTGCGCACGGACGTCTTCCACTTACGGTGGTGTCCTTTCGCCACTGGACACATGTTTCTCCATCTCTCAGTAATCTCGCAGACTGGGGCTATTTAGGTATTACTTGCCAGCTGTTTCTCCTTCCCTCATTTGCCACTGCAGCTTTCCTTCTGACGTTTGCCTTTGACTCTGCCAACAGAAGCTCTTCACTGCTGCAGAGACTACTCATGGCCACTAGGCATCACAGCAGCTCTCGTAGGCTCCATGTGAATCTAGAGGTTTCTTGCCTATTCCTCATGGAAGATCTCAGACCTCTTTTCTTGTGCCCTGTAAATTGCTCATTTATATCAATCAATTTTTCGTGTGCCCTGTAAATTGCTCATTTATATCAATCAATTGTTTGTTTGCAGTGTATCCAAGTTCCTGAAATGGTCTTGGATAATTCGTTCAAAAAGGCTTGCCCTGTCAATTTAATACTTGTCTTAACTGCTTATACAATGTTTTTATTGTGTAAATTGAATGTTCATGTAAATATTGATTTTAACCCATTGTATTATGCTTTTAGGATATTCTTTTATATGGAAATAAAGCCTTCAATCAATCAATCCTGTACATGCCAGACACTTAGATGTGTTTGTGTTTCGGTTGTTATCTCTGCCCTGTAGCCTGGCCGTTTATAAGCAGTCTTTTGGGGGGAACAGATCATGTCCCTGCACTCCCGTATTGGCTCGGGCTGCTCAGTGTTAGTTCTTTTTTTTTTTCACTGTCGTTTCATTTTTCTTCTCCGGCCGATTCCAGACAATAGCCACTAGGTGCCACTGCCGTGTTAATTTCAAAGGACGCGGCAGCTTTCCAATGCTACGGGCCTCGTGCACTCAATCACCAAAAATCTCAAGGGTTGCCCCCGATGCCGCAGGTCTGCTCACCCACCTGGGCCTCACAGGACCCGTCTCAAGGTTGGCCACTGCCAAACAGGTGCTGCCACGCAGATCCACCTTCCTCCCCTCGCCAGGTATGTTCATTATTCTTTTTTTTAGGTCGAGCTATTATATAGCTCTGACATATAGTAGGGGAAACAAACTCTTGAACAAGGGCGGATTAGGTCCAGTTCATGTGGTGCACTCGTGTGAGACGCGCGTGCACAAACCCATCAGCCTCGCTCCCATTTGATCCCCGAGCCAGGCATCTGAAGCTTCCCCAGTTCCCTCCCACCCTTCCGACTTCAGGCATTCAAGCGTGAAGCTTCCCCAGCACGCGCTCGGCCAGCTTTAATTACCCCAACATTCCTCCCTCGTGTTTCTTGCGTGTTCCTTGTCTTTCCTTCTGCTGAAAAATCTACGGCAGGTTTAATTTGCATTTTGTTATAACGAGCAGCCTTGAGAATTTCAGCATCCATAATTTTACTTGTTTTTTGATAATTGAATTTAAATGGTAGACCTAGATTTCCCACCTGTATAGAACTTTTGCTCCATGTTTAGTTTCGTGGAGAGTCTCAAATCCGTTTGAGCAAACTAATTGTAATAACTATGACAAGCATTCTAAACATTATCATTTAGGAATAAAGCAAACACACTGTTAAAGCACTTTAAATGTGTTGCATGGCTTCCCATCCAAGCCCACGGTGTTAGGCTGCTACTCCAGTAGTCCTGCAAAAATGGCTTTCCCCAGTGCTGACACACAAGGGGCTACACTATGAATTGTAAAATTAAAGCCCGTCACCTGACTCACCTGTTTTTCACTGCAAAAGGTAAAATAAAATCCTTTTTCTGTAACATGATTTTCTGTTGCTTTCAGTGATCTCCATGTAAGTAGCACTTGTGATGGTCTGAGCATTTTTGCACCTTGTACTGAACGTTGCCACACATTAATACTAGCATTTCCTGTATTTTTCAGATATAGCAAAAAGTTCAGAATCAAACTGTTTACGTTTGAGATGCCGTCCGTTTCTGGCTCAACAAGAATTTAAGAATTCTCCCTGTGTGAGAATTTGTAATAAATGCATCTGGCACAGGAGAAATATAGCATATTTTTAGTGTCCAGATTTTACTGTGGAATACTTCTTGCCCTCTTTGCTTAAATTTGGTAGATATTACCCTAACTTATAACCTCTACTTTACAACTGTATTTACAATGTTAAGGGTAAGCTTTCAGTCTAAAAAAAACTGATATTCGATCCTGTGTGTTTATGTTTAATTTCAGATATTATATTATCTAATCCAGCCCAATCACCGGTCAATTACTTGACTTATTTTGGATGACCAGCTCACATCCAACCCAGTGCCCTTTCCCTCTTGCGCTTTCTTCTATGCGCCCTAAAGCCCTTCCCCAAGCTCTATTACAAAGGCCTCCAGATCTGCAGAACCCTTTCCTCGGTTCGTCCCACCCACCATTTCTCCCCCACCCCCGGTCACCTATGGAGACCATTTGCTACCAGACACTTCGTGCGCGCCGCGCTCCGCCTCTGCTGCCACTTCAACTCACCTCGCTCGCCAATGTCCCTTCCACCCTTCCTTTGATGTCCGCCGCAAGTTCTTACAGGCTAATGGCCCTCCCCCAGCTCGAGGCGTGCATCGCTTGTTTTCATCTATTCTTTCACTTTACTTTCCAACCCCTTTCCCTCAGGCCCATACGTTATCTTGCTCTCACACCTCCTCCTCCTGTTTGTTGTCTCATAGATTCCCTTCCCATTCTCATTGTTTGCTCTTTTTCCCTCCTCGCTTTAGTGATCTTTCACCTCATCATTCTGCATCTCCACGCCTACCCTTCTTTCACCCCTCTTCTCTCCTTTCTCTTTCCTACCCTCTATCTATTGTCCTTATTAGCTTCCCACAGCAAAACTCCACCCCAAAGCATCACTCAACGCCACAGCACCACTCAGCACCACTCAACACCACAGCACCACTCAACACCACAGCACCACTCAACACCACAGCACCACTCAACGCCACAGCATCACTCAATGCCACAGCATCACTGAGTGCCACAGAATCACTCTGCACCACTGAATGCCACAGCACCCCTCAATGCCACAGCACCACTCAATGCCACAACACCACTCAACGCCACAGCACCACTCAGTGCACAGCATCCCTCAACGCCACAGCATCACTCAACGCCACAGCATTACTCACCGCCACAGCATCACTCAATGCCACAGCATCACTCAATGCCACAGCATCACTCAGCACCACTCAATGCCACAGCACCACTCAATGCCACAGCACCACTCAACACCACAGTACCACTCAACACCACAGCACCACTCAATGCCACAGCACCACTCAACACCACAGCATCACTCAACACCACAGCTCCACTCAACGCCACAGAATCACTCAATGCCACAGCATCACTCAGCGCAACCGAATCACTCAGCACCACTGGATGCCACAGCACCCCTCAATGCCACAGCATCACTCAACGCAACAGCATCACTCAACGCAACAGCATCACTCAGCGCCACAGAATCACTCAGCACCACTGAATGCCACAGCACCCCTCAACGCCACAGCACCACTCTATGCCACAGTACCACTCAACGCCACAGCACCACTCAGTGCACAGCATCCCTCAATGCCACAGCATCACTCAATGCCACAGCATTACTCAACGCCACAGCATCACTCAATGCCACAGCATCACTCAAAGCCACAGCATTACTCAGCATCACTCAACGCCACAGCACCACTCAATGCCACAGAACCACTCAACACCACAGCGCCACTCAACACCACAGCCCCACTCAATGCCACAGCATCACTCAATGCCACAGCATCACTCAGCACCAAAGAATCACTCAGCACCACTGAATGCCACAGCACCCCTCAACGCCACAACACCACTCAATGCCACAACACCACTCTACGCCACAGCACCACTCAGCGCACAGCATCCCTCAAAGCCACAGCATCACTCAATGCCACAGCATTACTCAATGCCACAGAATCACTCAATGCCACAGCATCACTCAACGCAACAGCATCACTCAACGCAACAGCATCACTCAGCACCACTCAATGCCACAGCACCACTCAACGTCATAACACCACTCAATGCCACAACATCACTCAACACCACAGCATCACTCAGTGCCACAGAATCACTCAGTACCACTAATTGCCACAGCACCCCTCAACGCCACAGCACCACTCAATGCGACAACACCACTCAATGCCACAACACCACTCAACCCCACAGCACCACTCAGCGCACAGTATCCCTCAATGCCACAGCATCACTCAATGCCACAGCATTACTCAATGCCACAGCATCACTCAATGCCACAGCATCACTCAACGCCACAGCATCACTCAGTACCACTCAACACCACAGCACCACTCAATGCCACAGCATCACTCAGCACCAAAGAATCACTCAGCACAACTGAATGCCACAGCATCCCTCAATGCCACAACACCACTCAATGCCACAACACCACTCTACGCCACAGCACCACTCAGAGCACAGCATCCCTCAAAGCCACAGCATCACTCAATGCCACAGCACCACTCAATGCCACAGCACCACTCAGCACCAAAGAATCACACAGTACCACTCAACACCACAGCACCCCTCAACGCCACAGCACCACTCAATTCCACAACACCACTCAACCCCACAGCACCACTCAGCGCACAGTATCCCTCAATGCCACAGCATCACTCAATGCCACAGCATTACTCAATGCCACAGCATTACTCAATGCCACAGCATCACTCAATGCCACAGCATCACTCAACGCCACAGCATCACTCAACGCCACAGCATCACTCAGTACCACTCAACACCACAGCACCACTCAACACCACAGCACCACTCAATGCCACAGCACCACTCAACGCCACAGCACCACTCAATGCCACAGCATCACTCAACGCCACAGCATCACTCAGTGCCACAGAATCACTCAGCACCACTGAATGCCACAGCACCCCTCAATGCCACAGCGCCACTCAATGCCACAGCACCACTCAATACCACAGCACCACTCAGCGCACAGCATCCCTCAATGCCACAGCATCACTCAACGTCACAGCATTACTCAACGCCACAGTACCACTGAATGCCACAGCATCACTTAGCACCACTGAATGCCACAGCATCACTCAGCACCACTGAAGGCCACAGCATCACTCAGCACCACTGAAGGCCACAGCATCACTCAGCACCACTGAACGCCATAGCATCACTCTGGTTCTAATATGTTCTCTCAATGTTTCAAGCTTTATTACAAATGTCACAAAAAGATGTTAATATTTCACTGCTGTTCTTGGATTTTTATCACAATAAAATACACTGAACATAATCTTCCCAAAAGTTATTTACAAAAGTTTAACCTATTGCCATTATAAATTACAATAACTTTTATTTAAGTATTAATTATTAAAAAAAATAAAACCCATTGTTATTTGTAATATTAATACATCTAAGTCATGTAAATAAAACACATATTGGATTACAAATGCTATAGGTGTCACGTTTGCGAAAGTTAAAACTATTGGCATTGTAAATGACAAAGCTATTAATTTCGCTATTTTCAAAACCAACAAATAAATAAAATATTTGTCATTTACAATACCAATAGCTCAAAATGTCCTAATGCGAGACCTATTGCATTGCAAATGCTTGTTTTCTCTGGGCCTCACCGATCCTCAGGAGTGTTTCACTGTGGGGAGCCTCTGTCCAGTCCTGTAGGCCACTCCAGTCACTGCCATGCGGTAGTGTCTTTAACACAGTTAAGGGTATATCAGGGAAGTAAGGGATTTTTGTTTGTGTTGTCTGGAAACACCTATTCTAGACTTTTCGTAATTCATGGAAATCCTGGGTATCATTGGAGGGTCGTACAGGTTTCCGCAGCTCTCTGTTCTTTAATATGTTCTTATGTTGGTGTTCACCTTTCTTGCACATTTTCAGATATTAACAAAAACAATGTTGTGACTGCTCTGTGTAACTTTGTTTTTTTCTTTCTTGAAGGGTGCTATCATGAGTTCGAGGCATTACATTTCCTGTGAGTTTGAGAAGCTCCACCACTTTCTGCGGGCCCGGGAGGAAAAGCTAATGTATGAGCTGCATGAGCAGGGCCAGGCCATCCTGCAGGAGATGGAAGAGAACCTCAAATCTATCAAGGAGAACAATGAGCACGTTCTGGAAACAATCTGCTTTACACAGCCCCGGCTCTATGAGTCTGACTCCATCGCCTTTCTGACGGTGAGTTGAGTGCCTTGCTGTGGCAGGTCCCACAGAAGAAAAGTGGAAGGTACAGTGCCATAACTTTTATGCTTCTTAACTCCTTGCCAATGTCTATCCATTAACTGCCCCCCCACCAAAAATACACTTGTAATCTTTATCCAACACCAGTGCCACCAATTCCCGGTTAGCTCCATCCACCAAAAGTGTTCTGAATAGCCAGCCAATACACATCTGTCAGCATCCCATCGCTCCTTGCCATTCCCCATCCACCAATAACATTCCACAAGACCTTGCCACACCCCTGCCACCAACAGACATGCACAGATCCTTGCCAGACTGCATTCACTAATAGCATGACATAGAACCTTGTCACACCCCATCTAGTAATAGCATCCCAAACAGGGCCGGACTGGCTGTAGCAGGCACCGGGCATTTTCCCTGTGGGCCAGAAGGGTGGGGTATGTTTTTGGTACAGGGGGCCAGTTTTTCAGCAGTGCTGCAATATCAGCCCCCGTAACAAAAGCAGCTGTAGTGTTTTCCACGTGCACCCCACAATTCCCCCCCCCCCCCGATCTCCCAAGGCCGGTCCGATTCAATTGTTGCCAGGGTTGGTTTGCGTTGCCAGTCCAGCCCTGATCCCAGCTCTTATTTGCACTTTTAAGTCATTAATAGCATTCCATAGTCCCTGCCAATCACCATCCCCTAGTTGAGGAAATAAGCAGGTAAGTTAGTGCCTCCCTGATGAGGGTGCATTTCGACTTATATTCGCTTGGAGCAGAGGTGTGAGATGTTCTTATCCTTGTTGGGTTGTGCGTAAAATACGAAGGTAGCATATATTGCCTGATTCATGGCACATAACCTGATAGGCTAGGCACTAATTTCTTGTGGTACAGAAACCGATGAGCAATATTATTCAGATAATTCGATGAGCATCACTTCTTCACAGCACTGAAACTGATGTACACTATTTTCTCATTGCATAGAATCTGTTTGTGTTTTTTTTATATTAGAACAGACTCTGATAGACAATAACACCACAATAAGCACTCCATTTTATGAGAAATAAGTACATGGAACCTGACAGTTAGTTTCACCAGCGGAGAATCTGATTTGCATTATTGAGTCATATATTCTGTCTTGTGTTATTTCCATCTAGTCCGAAATTGGATGAGCATTATTTCTTCATGAAGGATGATTTTAGATGATTATGTGTACTGACAGCTTTTCACTGTTATTGGAGACAACCTATTATGGACAGTAATATGGTCACGGGAGGCTTTGTGTCAACTCAATACTTTTGTCAATCTAATTTTCTAGCATCTTATTCGATTGCTTTCCTTCCTCTTCTTGTGTTTGTCCCCCGCTGAGCATAACTTCCTTACCGTCATTTTGATGACTTTTAGCCTTCCACAGCTTACATTCATATTAACTAGATACTGCGGGAGCCAAGCGCAGATAAGTACAGCGATTATTTTGTGAAGTACTGGGTAATAAAAAAAGAGACCACATGCAGCCTGTCCTCATGCATCAGACGCTCAATGAAGACTTGGCAACGGATGTATGACGTTACAACGCATGCTTTTACCACGCATGCCTTTACAACGCGTTTTTTACAACGCATGCCTTTACAACGCATAGTGCTTTGGGGCGCTGGATAGTGAATAGTTTAATTTACTATCCAACTCCAGTCCCCGTGGATAGTAGGGAAGGTGTTGGATAGTAAATTAAACCTATTCCCTATCCTAGAGCGCCCCCCAGCGCAATGCGTTGTAATGGTTTGCGTTGTAAAAGTTGCGTCGTAAAGGCACTGCGGGTAAATGTTGAGTTGTAAAGGATGTTTCCCCTTGGCAACTGATGCGGGACAACAGCGATGACCATAAAACAGTAACGTAAAAGGAAATATAGCAACTAGAATGCATTTACTTTTGACAACTGAGCTTCCTCTGCAAGCAGGAGCTCACTTGCTAATAACACATTCTTAAAGGTACCCTGCACTCCATACATTACTGCTATGTCTTATGGTACAACACCTTCCCCTTTTTGAAAAAACAAAGCTAAATAATTTTGATGAAAGCAATATAAAATACAAATATCTAAAATAAGCATAATAATAAAATATTTACATCTTTACATCAATAATTTGTTTTTGTAAGACATATAATAACCCTTCAATTTAGAAAGCATAGTAGTATTGCATACAGCCCTGGTGTTACGAGATGTAATGCAATCATTACATTGTTTGTGAACAATGTATCAGGTTGCCTTTGTGTAAGTAACAACTTATTTACATTATCAATCTGAGATGACCCTAGATTGTCAGTTGAATGATTTTGCCTTGCTTCAACTCTGGATGCAATAGTTAGCAAGTCAGGTGTGCTCCTTTTGCTTACGCCTCTCACCCAGTCAGGACAAACTGAAGCCCTTGGAAATCTTTTGCGTAACATCAAGAAATGGGGACATATTTGTTGTACTGTGTGGAGATACTACATATGAACAAGCTTTATCCCAGAGAAAAGTTTTGACCTCAAGACTCATGGTCAAGGCTGTTTACACACTCTCTTTAAGAACTCATTTATGTGTTGAACCAAATCATTGGCAGAAGGTGAGTAAAGCGCAATTCTGAGATGAGCAATGTGAAAACTCTCAATAAAGTCCGTCATGCACACTTATGTGAAGTGGATGCCATTGTCTGTAAAAAATTCTTTGAGTGCTCCTTCTCTATCAACAATTATTTGAAAATTTTTAATTGTAGCATCACTGTTAGGAAAAGAGCAGTCCTGTCAAGTATCACGCATCATGTGTGACACTCACGTATTTCAGTGCGGTGTTCCTCATCACCGCACTGAAATGCATTGTCACGCATTTTGCCACTAGTCGGCACCGGCTCTGCTGCAGCCTCCGAGAGACATGCTTCTGCCTTGCAGCCTGGGCTGATGAATAGGTAATCCAGATCTGCTCTCAGCTGAGGGGATGAGAGCGCTTCAATTTTTTTTTAACAAATCTGACTGCCCACCCTGCTGTGTCGACTCGTCGTGCCTGGCTCCAGGCTGCAAGGCGCCGCAGCACAGCTTTAATGGCACTCTCACTTGACTCACACTGCTGTCAATTACGTAAACGGGGGGTGGGGCTGCCCTCTCAGTCGATGCTAGTGTGCAGTGCAGTCACGTCCGGAGGAAGAGGATTCAAAGTGACTGAGGCAGAAGTGCGGGGTACTCAATCTAAGTCAGTCACAGTCATCCTCTTCTCTCATGGCCACCCACTGCGCAAGAGACTGCATCAGTGATCGGCGCAGGCGTCGCAAAGTAAACTGCTGTCAGAGCGGGGGGACGACTTGAGTGAGTCACAGCACAGCAGCCTGCAGCAGTGTCTGGGGGGAGAAAGAAGACAGCTGCTGCAGAGTGCATCTGCAGTGCTGGAGGCTGCGGGTCGGGTCCCTGTGCGCAGCCAGGCCGCCAGACGAGACGGTCACGGACGGGAAGAGTCTCTGAACTAAGTTCAGTAAGCATTAATACTAGTACATGAGTCAGTATGGAAAGGGGCGACCACTCGGTCCCCCCGAACGTATGGCAGAGTACCTCGATCCCCCCGGGAAGCCATTTTGGGCGGGAGGCGCGTCTCGGCTGGTATGCCCGAAGCGGCGTAGCCGGGGCGCGCTTTTTCCCGCCCTAGAGTGGGCTGGCCTAGACACTGACGCGGCTGGCCACGCCCTCGGGGCAGGCAGGGGCGGGTTTACGCCCGCCCTGAAGACGGATAAAAAGGGACGCAAGACCAGAAGGCATCCTCTTGTTCCTGTGCTCTGAAGCTGCACCTCCTCGCTGCACGTGAGCTCGAGACGGAACGAAGAGCCATTTTTTGAGCGTTATAATCTTTGCTTTTGTCTTACAGATACTCTGTCGGAGAAATGCCCAAGAAAGGCGGGAAGAGAATGACGACTGAACAGATGGTTCGGGTCCTCATGAAGGAGATGACTGAGCTGAAGAAGCGGGTGGCGGAGAGAGACGGGGAGGGGGGGCCGGAACGTCCGTCGGCTGGAGCAGCTCCAGGAGGAAGAGCCAAGAGGCCAAGGAGGGGACCAGCTGAGGGAGCCGTCCCGGTTCCCTGTACCCCGCTCGAAGCGCCAACCCCAGTACCGGCGGAGGGGAATCCGATTCCTGTGGTGGTCACCCCGGTGTCCAATGAGGATATGCCGCCCGAGCTGGCGGCACAACTTGCAGCGTGGTTGGGCGACAGTAGTGAGGGCGCCACGGCTGCCGAGGCTCAGGCGCTGATGAAGCAATTGCGCGAGAAACGAGATGCAGCCAAGGTGTCCGCGCCGGCTGCAGTAGTTGACAAGCCACGAGGGACGATTGCGACCGCGGATGCAGCGTCCGGTGCAGGTAAGCGGCCATTGCCGATTGCGAGGGATGAGTCAGCACCCTCTCGTAGAGAAAGGTTGGGTCAACATGTGCCTTTGGCAATTAAGGAGAAGATTTGGGCGGGGGAATATGTGAACATCTTCTCGTTGCTTGTTGATCATTATGAGGTGGAGCATGTTAAGGGTCAGAAAGATCTTATGCATCCGAGTGTTTGGCGCGCAAAAATGGGCGCCTTTAAAGTGAATGAGAATATTGGCAATTGGGGCAATGCATGGGGAATTTTTACGTCGATCTTGGGGGAACGTAGGCCTGAGTTGCTGCCCGAGTTGCCGACATATCAGTCACGAATCATGGGGTACTCGACATCACACCAGGGTAACCATTGGTTCTGCTACGATAACCTTTTTAGAAAGGCTAAAGAGCATAATAAAAGCTTAACCTGGGATTGTTATGATTCCTTGACATGGGATAAAATGAAGGAGACAGGTATGTTGAAAATGCCATTGGTAGGAAGTAATGTTGGCGAATCCTCCCGCCATTATGGGGGAACGCCCTTTCGTTCAGGTACGAGTACCGACGATTACTCGAAATCTGCCGGCAATACAGGAAAAAGGGGGTTCTGCTTCAATTTCAACAGAGGTAAATGTACCAGGCCCCAGGGATCGTGTAAATTTAAACATGAATGTAGTGGGTGCGGGTCGTCCCATCCTGAGTCCACGTGCAGAGCCAAAGCGGGTGATAACGGGGGGAGAGGAGGCGCCAAACAGGTCTAACGTAGTCCGAGGGGCGCCTTTACCTACCCCGATTGATACCTTGGCGATGATTCCCTGGCTCAGTGAATACCCGGATCGTACTTCTGCTGGGGTGCTGCGGAACGGATTTTCGTATGGTTTCCGCATCCCGGTAGGGGACTTTCAGGGTGTGGAGAAGTGTAAAAATCAACTTTCCGTCCTGCAGCATACGACCGTGGTTCAGGATAAGATCCGGAAAGAGGTTACTCGAGGTCGGGTCGCCGGCCCGTTTAGTGTACCCCCGGTACAGAATTTTGTTTGTTCTCCTTTAGGGGTGGTCCCCAAGAAGGACCCGGGTGAGTTCCGACTGATTCATAATTTGTCAGCCCCACGTGGTCTTTCTGTAAATGATGCAATAGATCCAGAAGTGTGTTCGGTGCGGTACGCATCCTTCGATGAGGCCGTAGCCATGTTGAATCGCCTGGGGCCCGGGGCGCTGATGGCGAAATCAGATATCGAGTCAGCGTTCCGGTTGCTCCCGGTACACCCAGACGACCAGCGTCTCCTGGGTTTCAGGTTTCAGGGTTATTATTACATGGATAGGTGTATGCCGATGGGGTGCTCTATATCTTGTGCCTATTTCGAGAAATTCAGTAGTTTTCTACAATGGGTCTTCACAAAGGAGACGGGTTTCCGACATGTAATGCATTACCTGGATGATTTTCTGTTCCTTGGGGCAGCCGGGGATCTCGAATGTGGCCGGGCCTTGGCCGAGTTTTGTGTATTAATGAAGCAGTTTGGTGTGCCATTGGCACCAGGTAAGACGGTGGGTCCTGCGACTTGCCTCGAGTTTCTGGGGATCGAGCTAGACTCCAGAGAGGGTTGTTTTCGTTTGCCAACTGACAAAGTGTGGAAGTTCAGGGCAGCCCTGCAAGTGTGTCTAAATGGATCTAAAGTTACGCTACATCAATTACAGCAGTTGGTGGGACAGTTGAATTTTGCACTGAGAGTTATACCGATGGCCCGCCCCTTTTCCCGTTCAATTGCCCAAGCTATGGTCGGCCTAAAGGAGGGCCATCATCGCACGAGACTATCGGCTGAGGTCCGCCAGGACGTGCGTATTTGGTTAGCATTTCTGGCGGACTTTAATGGTCGGGTCATCTGGAACAAACCAGCCGTGTCCTCTGAAGAGCTGGGGCTCTGGACAGATTCAGCAGGTAGCATAGGTTTTGGTGCCATCTTCGGCACAAAATGGTCGGCACAAAAGTGGCCGACATGGTGGCATGACAATGGTCTGACAAGTAATATTGCTTTCCTGGAACTTTTTCCCATTTTTGTGGCCCTGAGAACCTGGCCAGAAGGGTTCAAAGATCACTCTGTGATATTTTGGTCTGACAATATGACCGTGGTCGAGTGCATCAATAGTCAGGCAGCACGATGTAAACTGATTTTAAGACTGCTTAAAGAAATTGTTTTACTGTGTATGCAACTGAATGTGCTATTCAGAGCAAAACATGTCCCAGGGGTAATGAATCAGGCGGCTGATGCACTGTCTCGTTTTCATATGCAGGCTTTCTCGGGTTTCCTTCCCTCAGCGGACCCAGAGCCGGCACCCTTTCCCGAAGCTCTCTGGTCTCTCGGTGCCCCGAACTTCGTCACCTCGTGGGAGAGAGTCTAGCACCAAGGACGAGGAAGGCATATGAAGGGGCGTTTCGGTCCTATTTAGCCTTTTTGGGGACTGATAGTGAGAGGCTTTGGGGCCACGAAGAATGGGTAGTGAATTTTCTGATGTCCTTACGTAGGGCTGGGAAATCGGTGGCTACGGCCCAGAGGCATCGTGCTGCTATTTCCTTTGTTGCCAGGGCTCATAGTATCCAGGACCCGACAGCGTCTTTCGTTGTACAAAAAGCGCTGCGTGGGTGGCAACGCCTTGAGGGTCGCAGAGTAGATGAGAGGCGCCCGATAGGTTTGGATAGGTTGGCCCAGTTGTTGGCTACACTCCCTGCCACATGTTCATCTCAGTTTGAGGCGGTGTTGTTCCGAGCCGCTTTTACGCTAGCATTTCACGGGGCGATGCGGGTAAGCGAACTGGTGGCAAGGAACAAACAGGATGTGGCGGGGGTTTGTGCCAAGAACACGTTCAGATCAGAGGAGAGGCAATGACTGTCTCCTTTGTCAGGTCCAAGACCGATCAAGACGGTATGGGTGACTGCATAATCATACGCAGGATTCCCGGGTCCTCCATGTGTCCGGTAAAGTGTTTAGAAGATTACCTAGCACGAAGGGTGGCATTATGGGGTGGGACCTTGTTGAGACACGCGGACGCCACCCCACTGACAAGATTTCAGTTTCAGCG
The DNA here is from genome assembly GCF_964263255.1 of Lissotriton vulgaris. NCBI lineage: Eukaryota > Metazoa > Chordata > Amphibia > Caudata > Salamandridae > Lissotriton > Lissotriton vulgaris. The sequence continues at coordinate 1,334,564,372 of NC_141695.1, forward strand.
GGTGCTTGCGATGTCAATTGCCGCTGCGGGCTTGAACCCGGGCGAGTTTGGGACCCATTCCTTTCGGATAGGGGCTGCTACGGAAGCTACAGGCAGGGGTCTTAATGTTGAACAAGTGAAACGAGTGGGGCGTTGGTCCTCCCATTGTTATAAGAGGTATGTGCGGTTGCACATGTTATGAAGATGTAATGATGTACTCACGCCTCTTGTTTTTGTTTGGTTTTCAGTTGCGCGAGCCTACGAGGCGGGGCGGACTATGCAGTCGACCCAACACCGGGCCAGCGGTCAGACATCACCGGCTGTGAAAAAGGAGGTGTGGGTCGTGGGCCACTCATACGTGAGGCGTGCCGCGGACGTATTCAAAGCAGGTGACATGATTCACGTAGCTGGGGAATACGGGTACAGGGTGTCCTTCTACGGAAGAGGCGGTCTCTGTATTGACCAGTTTCAAGCATTTTTCGAGGGTATGTTAGGGCGGACGAGGTCACCGCCGTCTATAGTCATAGTACACTTGGGGGGCAATGATTTGGTCACCACCGGTAGACGACTTCTCCTGGAGGCAATGCTTTCCACTGTAAGTTGGTTGGCGAGGAGAGTTCCGGGGTGCACAATTGCGTGGTCCCATATGATCCCACGAAAGGTGTGGCGGGGGGCTATTTCTATTCCTGCTTTGAATCAGTCTGTTAGAAAGCTTAATAACAAAGTGAGTAGGTTGTTCCGTTCCAGGACATTGCATTCTATTCCGCATGGCTGTATTAATGATGACAGTATGTATTTGGGGGATGGTGTGCATTTGTCTCGGGTGGGGAATGAGTTACTCATAGGAGACTTCTTAGCATGGTTGAAAACGTTAAAACATGACCTTTAGGTAGGAGCTTTGTGGGGGGTCCGGATAGCCGGTCAACTATCCGGCCTGTGGCGGTAAGGTCATGATCGGTGAGCAGTAATTGGAAGATCCCTATGAGTGGGCGTCACCCAACACGGATGGGAGCGCTCGGGAGAGGTGGCCTTTGGCCCCTCAACGGGGAGGCGGTCCCTTCTAAGGATGGGTCGCCGAAAGAAAAGGAAAGGCGGTCAAGGCCCCTTCCTGTGTAGGAGGGGTTACAGCCCCCTCCTGGGGAATTTCCCGGGGCCAGTGACGTCTGCGACGGCAGATGTGGTAAGTTGTGTGGGTTTGGGGGGAGGTCTACGCTACCTTCTAGATAACTCACACGAGTCCTCGAACGACCTTTAAGTGGCGTCGAGTTTATTGGGGCCCCCGTCAAGTCAAGGGAAATTGGTAGTTGCACTTGAGGTACGCCTCAGTGCTGTCGCCCCTCCCAAGTGGGGGGGGGTATTTCTGGTTAGGGATCTTGACACCGGTTACGACCTTGCCGTTGACCCTTAAACGTTAGGATGTACAATTTCAAAATTTCAAGAAAATGTTTTGTAGGTTGTTAGTTCGGCTAGGAGAACCTCTGTATTAGAGAATCTGTTAAGGTTAGCCAAACATCGCAATGTGGTAATGAAATTGTACATTAATATGAAACTGTTTAATGTTTTAATTTTTTGTTTTAATAAATACGGCCGGGGAGGGTCACTCCCTCCCTCTTCCAAAAACTTCAAGAACTGTTTCCGGTTTCCCTCCTTTGGGGATTGTGTTGAGAGGGGGTGGCGGGTATCTCAGCCATATGGAAAGGGGCGACCACTCGGTCCCCCCGAACGTATGGCAGAGTACCTCGATCCCCCCGGGAAGCCATTTTGGGCGGGAGGCGCGTCTCGGCTGGTATGCCCGAAGCGGCGTAGCCGGGGCGCGCTTTTTCCCGCCCTAGAGTGGGCTGGCCTAGACACTGACGCGGCTGGCCACGCCCTCGGGGCAGGCAGGGGCGGGTTTACGCCCGCCCTGAAGACGGATAAAAAGGGACGCAAGACCAGAAGGCATCCTCTTGTTCCTGTGCTCTGAAGCTGCACCTCCTCGCTGCACGTGAGCTCGAGACGGAACGAAGAGCCATTTTTTGACCCACCCACCAGCCCCTGAAGACAGCGAGTGGTTTTAAATAAAGTTTGATTGATAATTCTGATTTTTCGTTTACAGGTTGCGGTATTATCGTGAAGATTTTGAGTATGCAATAAAGAATGATCGTTTTGTGTTATGTTTTGCAAATAAAGTAATTCTGCTTTAGTGTTCATCAGTAGGCATGCTTTGAATAAAGTTGTTGTTGCTACTGTCTGTTATATTTAGTCTTTAGTTATTTAGTTATCATTGTCGTATTTATTTTGGTCGGGCGGTAAGGTCATGATCGGTGAGCAGTAATTGGAAGATCCCTATGAGTGGGCGTCACCCAACACGGATGGGAGCGCTCGGGAGAGGTGGCCTTTGGCCCCTCAACGGGGAGGCGGTCCCTTCTAAGGATGGGTCGCCGAAAGAAAAGGAAAGGCGGTCAAGGCCCCTTCCTGTGTAGGAGGGGTTACAGCCCCCTCCTGGGGAATTTCCCGGGGCCAGTGACGTCTGCGACGGCAGATGTGGTAAGTTGTGTGGGTTTGGGGGAGGTCTACGCTACCTTCTAGATAACTCACACGAGTCCTCGAACGACCTTTAAGTGGCGTCGAGTTTATTGGGGCCCCCGTCAAGTCAAGGGAAATTGGTAGTTGCACTTGAGGTACGCCTCAGTGCTGTCGCCCCTCCCAAGTGGGGGGGGGTATTTCTGGTTAGGGATCTTGACACCGGTTACGACCTTGCCGTTGGCCCTTAAACGTTAGGATGTACAATTTCAAAATTTCAAGAAAATGTTTTGTAGGTTGTTAGTTCGGCTAGGAGAACCTCTGTATTAGAGAATCTGTTAAGGTTAGCCAAACATCGCAATGTGGTAATGAAATTGTACATTAATATGAAACTGTTTAATGTTTTAATTTTTTGTTTTAATAAATACGGCCGGGGAGGGTCACTCCCTCCCTCTTCCAAAAACTTCAAGAACTGTTTCCGGTTTCCCTCCTTTGGGGATTGTGTTGAGAGGGGGTGGCGGGTATCTCAGCCATACTAGTACATGAGTCATCTGAAAAAAATAATTTCACACAATTCTGCAGGGCTGCTCTGTCTCATCATCCTCAGTGAGCCTCCTGAGTCGTCCTTTATCTGCACACAACATTCACAGCACAACAGTTTTCTCAGAGCGGGGGCGGCTTATGTAACATGATTTCGCTATGCTGGCTTAAAGGTTCTCTTGACACTGTTTTACTAATGCCACAACACATGATGATCTATTATTAACCTTCTGTACAGCACCACTGTTTGATAGTTTTCTCTTGAAACTGACAAACACAGGTATTCTTAAAGGAAACTCTCAAGTTTCGTTTTTCGTGTTAATCATTACCATTTTAAAATACTTAGGTTATAACCGGGTTCAATTTAGCAGTGGTGATGGACCAGATGTTGCTTTCATGAAAGTGGCACCGGAATTCCAAGATTTTTTTGGTGGTGACACTCCGAGATTACCAGGCATTGTCATTGATTAACTGTTTGGCTTAACAAACCATTTATTTGAATTGAAATGTGTACAAGACATAACATTCAACTTTATTAAACTATTGTCATGCTCCCAAAACATGTGTTTTGTTGGCTATTACGATGCCAAATATATCTGCCAGGTGACCCTGTTATCAAAAGAAAGTAGGTCAGTGATCTTGTGTAGATACTTTAGGAGCATTGGGAAGTTTTGAGGCAGGTTTCACACGTCAAAAAGGGCTAATTTATCTTACTAAACAGGCATAACTGTTGATCTCTATTCAGTTCTTGGTTCTATAACATGCATCAGTAAAAGTGCTACACATAAGACATTTATACGTCACACGTAAGAAGACTGAATATATGGCTATGTCACAAGCAATCTCAAACTTTGACAGATAAGTATTAGGTCACTGAAATTACTCCAGTTAGTTTAAACCAGAGGCATGCTATTCTTCGAAAATGCCAGGGGTTAACTTGTTTTGCAGTTAGAATGAACATTATGTACGTGTGTGAATGATGTGTGGTGATTTCCAGCTGCAACAGAGTCCAAAAGCCAAGCTGTCAGTAAACCATGAAATATGATATTGTGCTTCTCAATTTTACTGCAATTGCTGCAAACGTTTTGTGTCTAACCAGATAGAAACATAATACAGTACTGGTTGGGGCAATGGTAAACAGTGGCAACTGTATTATAGTGCTATGAGGTCCCAGTCTGCTTCAGAATGCACTGTGAATATGCAAGGCTATAAACGTTGTATACGCTAGGGCACAGTCATAAATGATCAGATCAATAAGATCCTCTTATGAGCAGCTGCAGTGCCTGCCTGCCCTCCGTTACTGAGAACTGCAGTCACACAGTCTATCTCCCGTTATTGTGCTTCCGTTTCTGGTGATTTGGAGCAGTTTTAAGATTTTTTTAGAGTTTCTATTTCTTAAAGGGCTGTCATTTCTGATATTTATGTGTTTCTCTCATCTTCATTGCTTAATTTTGCGTGCGAGAAAGTGTCACTCTAAGCCATTGAAATGTCACTCATAATTACACTGAAATTATTAAAATGTCACACATAGCAATCTGAAACCTTGGCAGCTATGAAAGAGGGAACACTAAAATACACCCATTTTGAAAAATAATCAATGAAAACCAATGTGTGTCTTTTATTACTAGGCAAAAGACCCCTCCCTCCTGCCCCCCACTCTGCTTTCCTGTTAATATTTTTATCCATTTTCCTTTGTAAAAAGGCATTGGGGAAGTATCACTGCTGTAATATTAAGCAAGTCATTTACCAAGTGGCCACAAGAGGGCAGAGGTGATTCACGGAACTACACCTTTGTGTATAAAAGCACGTCCGCATATACAAAGAACTAGTAAAACCTTTTGAGGCATAATGCTCTAGCAATCAGCGGTTGAAAACGAGCTTTTGCCGTGAGAGTAGTGTTCCTGACGGTTGTGAATTTTCTCTCTCATTGGCAACTACGTCACTTCCCTTCTTCCTTCAGTTTACACAGGCCCTGTAACCAATAGCTGTAAATAAAAGAACACTCTTCTTCCCAGGAACAGACTTCTTGCAATCCTAAATGTTATTCCCACGCAACATTTCAATGTTTGGGGCCCCAATTGTTAATTCTTATTGAAACACTGTTCTTCTTTTGAACAGGCGTATAAATGAAGAAAAACTTGATTTCAAATTAACACACGATGGAGGAATGCGATTTTGTCGCATTCCGCCCAAAAGGCTTGTAGGCCATGCAATTCAGCTACAGCCCTCAATATGAATTTATTTTTCCCCGCAGTTTTATATTTTGCGAACTCGATCCGAAGTTATCAGAGAGCTTTACATGAGTACCAGTTGCATTACAGAGGGACGCATTCATTTTTAGGCACGTGGACATTAAGGAATTTCCTCAGAATCACAGATTTGACCCTTCCCGCCTTTCGCCAGACTTGAACCTGGTTACACTACTTCAAAGTCGGACGCTCCAACCGTTAAGTCACATTCACTCCCCCTAGCAAATTATTTACTGTGGGTGTTTTTAAGAGTACTGTATCACATCTCCCTCCCATGAAAAAATAAACTTCTAGAGGATTGGTATTAATAAATATCATTGCAATTACAAACGTACAATGCATACAACAACAAAGCAACTATAAAACCACTCTTGAAAGGAAAAATACATGCTTGGTCTTGCATAGGTATTCTAATGGGAAGCGTTATCTCATTACAAATCCCCCTTGCCACTTAATGTTTCATCCTTTCCCTTCTCTCTGATATTCCAATTAACTCATCATCAGTTCCTGAAATAGAACAGTCATTCTTTGTTGAGGTTCCATCATCGAATCCTCCTGAGCAGCATTAGACCTCACCAGGATGGACATACTCCAAATATCATTGGAGTCCAAAACAACTAGATTCTTCAAAACCTTATTTATGACATAAAGGCCAATGAATCTGGATAACTCTTTTTATTAACACAAGGACCGTATCCCCAGCCTTTCACTGTTCACTCTTCACTAAATTCTTTTCAAAAATACCTGGACTTACATCTTTTTTGTACTCTTTCCTCCGAAGGATACTACCTCCTCTAATTCATCATCGTCACATCTCATTCTTCCTTGCTTTAATTGTGCAGGACTAAATTTAGAATAAGGCTTTTTTCCTTTTGGAAAGATAAAGGAAGTGACCCGATTACTCGCCACCACCTCTCAGTCTTCCATACAAATGGAAGACAGACAGTAGAGACAGAAGAGAATACAAACCAAGTAATTTATTAGTATTGCGCTGCAGCGGAGTCTAGTCTGACCAGCCTCCTAAGATGACTGCTGAGGGACTGACTCTATCCAACACAACATCAGATAATATACATTTCCAATACCCAACAGGACCCGTTCAGACTGGAATTTTCCAGTTGGGGTAAGTTAACAAAGGAGGCCCAGAAGGATGAGCTACCATCCTGAGACCGAGAACAACTTATCTTAGTCTCAAGGTTGATCAGCCTGTGCCCGTCTCTCTGAACAGTGGGAGTGGGGCTACATATGAAGAAAGGTATGCAAACACAGAAAAAGCTATTAATTAGTGCAACGAAGTTCAGGCTTGAATAATAAAGGAACAGGTAAGGCTATTTCCACTGAAACAGACGGTACAAGAAAGAAGTCTGGCTTCGATCATAGAACAAAATGGCGGCTGCTAATAAAATGGCGCCAAGAATGCTAACTTAATACAGAATGAAATATGAATAATAGGAGAGTAACGTTTCAATTCTAACAAACAATAAGGGAGATTCCTAAGAAACACAATTAGGTGTGTTGTAATCTGCCAAACCAAGTTTCTTGCAAATCCTCCTAGAGTTAGATTCTAGTAGCAATTGCCCTCTGGTCACAGCTTCTCACAGTTTTATGTATACGTTCTGCTAAACCCTTTGCTTGCGGTGAATAAAGTACAGTTTTGCACTATTGACAGTTTCTCCAGCAACTCATGCAGTTCTTGTGAAACAAATATTACAGCGTTTTCAATGACAGTGAAGCTTGGAATACTTTAATGAGACAAGTTCTCTTTGAGGAACTAAATCACAGTTGTCGTGTTAACTGAGGCAACACACTTTGGGCCTTATTACAAGTATGGACCACTGAACCCGTGGTGGTGGTCCGACCACTGCCACTCTGCATGCCCACCCACAGTATTATGGGTGTGGCGGTCGGACCCCCACAGGAACGCTGCGTTTGCGGTATCTGTGCAGCGGTCAAGAGCACTAATATGATGATAGTGCCACTGCGGCACCGCTAAGCATATTAGGACTTGCCTGTCCACCGCCTGTTGTATGGTGGTGAGCCTCCCATGAGAAGAGTTGCGGAGAGGCAACAAAGAAGGCTTTAACAGGGCCCCCTGCTGCTCCTGGACCTGGAGGTGCATGCGGGGGCACATGTAGTGTCCCTCGGTTTTGCACCCCCAGTTCCTGCATGGTGTTGCATGTATGCCGCACCATGCAGGAAGGTGCAGTCGGCGCTCTGAGAATGACGGTCTGCATGTCAGGCTCTTCAATGTGCCTGACAAACCACCACCTTATACCACCGCCCCAAAGACCAGGATTTAACTCATAATCTGGTGGGGGGCAGCACCACGGGTTGGGCAGTCCTGCAGCGGACAATGCATTGCACGGTCCGCTGCAGGACTACCAAAGTTGTAATAAGTCCCTTAGTTACTACCCACTTGGAGGTATAATCAACCAACAACCAAACATAACTTTCATTTTTTGGCAGCTAGTCAAAACAACTAATGATGTCATGCCCCAATTTCATCTATGGTTCAGAAGTATTGCCTACTGGAGGAAGAGGGGTAGTGAGTCTAGCTTTAAACCTGATAACTATTTGCACACTGCCATCAATCCTTTTCTATCCCCTCCACTTGGCAGTCCATCCCAGGTCCCTATACCACTCACTAAATCTGACCTTAGTTAGATTTCTTGTCTGGTGTCCTTCATGTTCCAAGTTGATTATATTCTGTTCCAATCTCAATAGAGTAATCAACCCATTGTCCCTAAAAAGAATTCCTTCCACCATACCAAGTTCATAAATGTGCATTCCAAAACCCTCTCGTCAGACTCAGCGCTTCTTTGATATCACTCCAGCCACCCACCAGGAACCCCTTCAGAGTTAAAGGCTTCATCAACTTCATTTTCTCTGTGACATTCCTCTCTATTTACAGCATCCTCGCTTCATTCTCACGTTATGGACACAAGTTATGGCATTCTTCTTAGAGATAATGTAATGCTCAAAACCTGTAAGCAATCCTAATTCAGCTGCAAATAGCTTGAGGCGCTCAAATTAAATATTGATAACCAGATCTGAGTTTGTCAACAAAAGCACTCGTTCAGATGCATTAGGATTCAAGGTAATCCCCATCTCTCCTTGATATCATCAGCCCCAACAGGTTGACCCCATGCTCAATCAATGAATCACTATTTATGGAGCGCGTTATTATAACCCAGAGGGTACCCCAGCGCTAAGGCCTTGCTGGTCTCAATAAAAGAGCCAGGTCTTGAGTTGCCTTCTGGGGATGCGTTGACAATGTGGCTAAGCTCTGAGTTGATTTCTGTTTCTGAGGTTGAAGAAGTGGTAGGGGCAGGCAGGGGTTTGTGGGAGCTCCGGAGTGGATGGTGTCAGTTGGTGAGTGGAGGTTGTTGAGGTCAACCTCAGTGGGTTGGGGATCAAAGTTGTTGTAGATGGTGGATATCTTGTTCTGGAAATAGTTCGCCAGAGTGCTGCAGAATTCCTGGAAAAAGCAGACCGTTTTCTCGGTGGCTGACAGGCAGGAGAACTCTCTGAAGTTGTTGAAGAGTTTGTTACTGCGGTTGGTGCTAACTTTGATTTAGTCTGTCAGGGTGTCTCTTTTTGTGTCCTTGATGTGTTTGTGGTATTTGTTGAGGTTTGTCTTGAAGACTGATCAGTCTTTGGGGTCTCTGGTGGTGCACCATCATCTTTCTAGTCATTTGCACTTTATGAACACTCATGAATTTCAAGACCTAGGAAGAGGTGATATCACACATTGTATGGGAGCTTATGGTGGATTTAATAGAAGAGATTCCCAAACCACTGCTTATTTTGAGGAGAATGCATACACACACATGCATACACTACACAGTGGCAGTCACCACTCAGTAGTTATGTTTCCGCCTCTTTTCCCATTGGAAAGGCATATTTCAATGTGCTATACTTTGCCCACCATCAACAGATCTGCATCAAATCTGATTTAGTTTAGCGCCATCAACTAAGGTCTGGCATGCCAACTTTTGTGCAGTTTCGAGTAAGAAAAAGAAAGTTAAATCGTGGGGGTCAAGAAAGGTGTGTTTTCCCATTTTAGCTCCCATGCAAAATGTTGCTTGCACTTGTAACCCAAAATCCGTCCAGAAGGTTTTAAGAAATTAGTATTTGAAAAAGGTGCTGGTTGGGCTTGAAAGGGTTAACACTTTTCCTGCTCTTTTTCACTGAAAAGCCATTTGTTGATTTAATTAGAAGGATTTGTTTTCCATTGGAATATCTAGTTGTTTGTGGTCCAATCAAGTGGGGGTAAAAAAAGTTAAAGGGGGGTGCAGTAATATTTTTGTTTTTTTATAACTATGGAGTAGTTTGATGATTCTGCATCAAGTGTGCCAAGCAGTTAGAACTTACACCTAGTGCAGGTACTTCTGGTTTCGTGAAGATCTAATTGGGGGCATAAAAGTTAAACGGGGCATCAAAATATTTTAGATTCACTAATAGCTTTAGCACTGTTTGATCGATCGAGAGACTTGGCACACTGAGCCTTCTTTTGAAATGTGTAAGTTTTATGCAGGCCCATCAAAAAGGGGGGAACATTTAAAGGGGATATGTTAATCTTTTAAAAACTTTCTCACAGATTGATAAATCCACACAACAGGTGAAAGACATTTAACAGGTTTTGCCTACTGTTGGTTATTTCAAGTTTCAAGTAGATCCAATAGACAGTGGCAAAGATAAAGGGGGGCAATTAAAGTTTAATAGACTAATACGTTTGGCGCTGTTCGATGAATCTGCCTGGAACTTGGAAGTAAACAAACTAAGCAAAGTGGAAAGCCAGACAGGTCTTGCGAAAAGCCATCATTGCACATGACCAACGGGGGGGGGGGGGACAGGGGGGCACTGGTACTCGCTGAAGCCTGTACACAGCACAGAATGGATGAAGGCAGTACATCAAAAAAAAACATGACATTTAGTAAAAAATCATAGTTGAAGGTTAGTTATGATTAAGTGAACACAAAACCAAAAAGCCCTGAAATTTGTCAGTTCTGGTGTCCAACGCATAATGCACACCATACCTCGCACCTCCACCATGGTCAGTACACCCTTTAGGCAAAGTCATGTTTAAAAAGAGCAAAACATGCAGGGGCATAATATATATTTATGTAGTTATAGTTAGATAAGAGTTTCCATTGGACGAGCTTTTTTGTTTTGCTTGACGCTGTTTGACAAATCTGCATGAAACTTTCCCCCAAATAGTTTATCCATCTTAGCTCCTTCATGGAAAGTTTCACGCTGTTCCGTTGAGCATGAGCCAAGAAAGGGGGGGGGGGGGCAATTTCCCCTGTTAATTCCCGGAGTTAAATGTGCTGTCCAATGCAGAAAGATATGGGTGAACAGAATTACACCAAACTTGTCATAAAGGTAAAACTTTACTCAGAAAGCATGCTTTTGTGATTTAGTGTAAATCCATTCAGCCATTTTTGTGAAATTAGCATTTAAAGAGGGGCTCGGCTTAGGCATGAAGGGTTTAAAATGTTAGGTATATCGGACTGTTGATGTCCAGATAGGTTCCTATTGGCCAATTTAAAGCTGTATAGTCAATCCTGATTGGCTGGCCACAACATGAACAACACTTCTGCATGGCTCTGGAGAGTGTGCTTCTCTGCCCAATTTTGATCCCCTGGGAAGTCACCAGAAGGTTGCTGCACGCCTTTTTGTTCTACACCTCAGTGAACATGACAATCACGCATCTCCACTGAGGGTCTCCCTGTTTACATTGGTTGAAGCTCTAGAGTTTGGCTCTAGATCTTGGCTATGAGGTCAAAGGGGCATGGATAGCGCATCCCTTATTTACAGAGTGGGTACTGCCCTCTCTACCCAGATTGTGATAGATTGACAGCTTCCTCCTGGTAAAGCCTGTCCAGTCTCCCTTACCCGGTTCTTCTTATCTCTGTCATATGTGGGACCTGGATATTGAGAGCCAGTGGGTTCACTGGGTGAGGATGTTGAGCAATTGTGTTTAACGTGAGCCAAGCTGCCATCTGTTCTGCTGGACATTGCAGCTCTCCCATGCCCCTACCTATTCCTTGTCGAAGCTTGTGGTTTGGGGTAGGCACTAGCTTTTATCTGTATTCACCTAAGACACCCTCTGCTGGGACAGCCCCCCTTTCTGCTAGGAGCAAAAGGTCAGGGCCTCCTGGTCTTGAGTTACTTACGATTCCTATCTGGGGGATCGGCTGGACAGGTACCAAGAGATTGGGGGAGCCCTCCTCACATTGACTGATCACACAGTGAACATGCAGGAAATATACCCCAGGACTGGAGGGGCACCCGGGATGCAAAAGTATCAGAACCCCCGATCTGATTCGCCTGTCGCTCAAAGAATGATAAAAGTCTGGCCTCACTGGCCAGTTGTTTCTTCACAGCTGTTCTCTTTTTAGCCTGGCACTCACAAGGGGTCGTCAAGGAAGCTGTCTGTGAACCAGGATTGGAATCTAGGGGTTGGATTGACAGTCTCCTTTCAGACCCGAGTGATAGAATTTGAACTTGTAGAAGATGCAACATATCAGCATCACCTATTTCAATATTACTAGGTTCATTTCGGACCTCTCCTGGGCCTTGTGTAACTTTCATGGAAAACCATTTTTTGAGTCTTAACTTGCGGGTAAACTGAAATAAATCTATCCTGCTTTGTGTATAATCAAAAGAGGCAGAAGGACAAAAAGATAAACCATAAGAAAGTACCTCAGTTTCCGCTTCACTGAGTTTAAGACACATCACGGTCAAGACTTGGAGTATAGCACGAATGACACTCGGGATATGATGTTTTTTTGGGAATGAATATATGGACTTTGCCCACTGGGGCGAGTGAATAGGGGACTGTTTGTTATTGTGACAAAATGGCCACAACAATTGTGCATTGCCTTCCAAGAGGCGGTTACATTTTTATTTTGGGCACTGTGATCGTTAGCTGAGCAATTGACGATTCGTTATTTGCCCACTTGGGCTTTGTTTAAAAATGTTGCCAAAAATGTTGCTATAAATGTTGCCAAAAATGTTGCTAAAATGTTGCCAAACACGCTGCCAATAATGAGCGCTTTATTATTATTTCGGGCATTTGAATTGTGGCAAGCACAATGCGTCCTGCAACTGGTTAAATATTAACAAGGATTTAGTAAATCCAGTTATGAACTGTACTACCCAATGTTGTTTTTTGATTTATACAATTAAGATTATAAATGATGTCCATGCACGACGATCAAATGTATCTGTCTTCTAGCTCCGTTATGTAGAGTCTACCTGCAAGTCTGTTCACTATGCTTACACAATTGGTGAAATCATGTGATGTTTATTTAAATGTTCTAAACACACATACTCGCACTCGTGACCAAGAAGTTAAGCCTTTCGAAACGCGTAGAGTGAAGCGTAATTGAATAAACACGCTTTATTGCAATAGCGGTCTGGACATTGTTTTGTGCGTGGAACTAAGAAAAACAATTAGTTGGATATATATATATATATATATATATATATATATATATATATATATATATATATATATATAGAGAGAGAGAGAGAGAGAGAGAGAGAGAGAGAGAGAGAGAGAGAGAGAGAGAGAGAGAGAGAGAGAGAGAGATATATCTCTCAAAGTACTCTCCCCATGGAGAGAAAGTGAGCCGCATAGCTCGCAGGGGAATTTCAGCAATTTATTTTACTTCTTTTCAGAGCTCCGCTTTTATTTCCTTATGCATTTCAGCCGCCCTCAGCCTTCATCAGAGGAGGAGCCTTCGACATCTGCAAGCCACAGGAACACACATAGACCTCGTGATTGCTTCATTTTAATTGTCAATAATTACCCTCAAGTGGGCGTTTCAGTGGGTCTCAATAATCAAGCATGCTGGTCTTTGTAGTGCGTCGTTTGGCCGTAATCAATCCCTCCAGTGCGCGATGTCTGCTTGAATATTTATTAATGAAATTGTCTTGCGATCCCCTTGCGCACCATTTTAAAGTACACTGAGGTCCAATCCAAGGGCCAGTCCCTGGTGGCTACCACTGCCCTAGTTATGACTTTCGCCAGCTTCATATCATGGTCCTATTCAGGCAGTTTTGGCGCGCTTTCAGTGGTGGTGCGTCGCTTCCGGCTGGACCTGGCCGTATTATAGCTCCCAAAGTACTCTCCCCATGGAGAGAAAGTGAGCAGCACACCTCGCAGGTAAATTTCAGCAATTTATTTTAGTTCTTTTCAGAGCTCCGCTTTTATTTCCTTATGCATTGCAGCCGCCCTCGGCCTTCATCAGAGGAGGAGCCTTCGACATCTGCAAGCCACACGAACATAAATAGACCTCATGATTGCTTCATTTTAATTGCCAATAATTACCCTCAAGTGGGCGTTTCAGGGGGTCTCAATAATTAAGCATGCTGGTCTTTTGTAGTGCTTCGTTTGGCCGTAATCAATCCCTCCAGTGGGCGATGTCTGTTTGAATATTTATTAATGAAATTGTCCTGAAATCCCCTTGCACACCATTTTAAAGTGCGCTGAGGTCCAATCCAAGGGCCAGTCCCTGGTGGCTACCACTGCCCTAGTTATAGATATATAGATATATATATATTTTTTTTTTATTGTTGTAATACTTTATTCGATAGCACAGTATCATAAAAGTGAATACAATTTACAATTCCATCACGAAAGGTAAAATAGATAAAACAAATGTCAAAATACAAAAGCGAAGAAGCAAGTTAAAACACGAATTAAAATACACATCGATAATAAAAACAAGTCCAGTCTAGTTTGTTCCAGAGCTATAAAGTGCTGATTAGTAAAGTGCTAGATGATATAATAAGACAATTATACCGCTTGGTATCCTACCCCATTCTCAGTTGAGCAAGCTTTGTTCGTATTTGCCATGATTTCCCCAGAAATTTTGCAACTCCGCAAATTACCATCATAGATGTAGTGTCCGTTGTTAGAATGTGGAGAGCCACTGAATATTGCCTTGTTCCCAGTTCTCTACAAACTGGTCTTAGCATCTTCTTCTGGACCCCTGTACGCCCTACAGGCAAACAAGAAGTGTGCTAGGGACTCAGTGGGATTAGCACACCCCGGGCAGGTAGCTTGATGGTAAGAGAGGTCTCTCCAGCTTCTAGTAAAGGCATTCAGGGGTAGGGTCCCATACCTCAATTTCAAAAACAATGTTCTGTCTCTCGGGTTTCTAATGAAATCAAGAAAGGGTTCTAGCTTCCTCTCTGGCTTATGGTCCAAGAACTGGTCGGTTAAAAGGCCCCCCTTTAGATTAGTCAAAAGTCTCTTGCTTGGGTCCACTCCCAATAAAGTCTCTTGATGGTTTCTTTCGGGGGTGGTGACTGAGAGATCCACTCTTCACTTAGCCCTAAATTGATCACCATATATATATATATATATTTACAAAAGGGTATCGGTAGAATAAATTTACTTTGATGTAATGATGTTTTAATAACTTAAAGTTACTTTATTTTTAAATTTGATAAAAGATATTTAACTGTTATCATTATATATATATCTATATATACATATATAGATATGAACTCGCATGACAAAAAAACTAGTTTGCAAGTTACACAATAATTAAAATTTCCTAAATTTTCAAAAAAATACAACACAAATAAAGATGTCTTTTCAGAATTCATTTAAAAATGTGTTAAGCTATCATCTCTGTGTGCAGCATTGCTGCATCAGATAGAAAAGTAGTATTAATATTGTTGAAACGGGGATAATAAACAGTGGAATAATACATATGGAGCTCTTTCATGGGCACTGGTGTTTAGTCCACAAATTGTAGAATATCTTGTTTAAAAAATGATTATGGATTTGCCACGTACTACGCAGTGGTAGGACTTTTCGAAAGGTTAACCGGCCATTTTTCAGTTGCTTAGTGCTATATTTGGGTCCTAAAATGTTAGTAATGATATGAAACCTTTTTCCAGATAGTGTGACAAAATAATGAAGCAGTACTGTTAATGAAAGCCCCGCATTAAACTACAAATGTTGCCTTTTCTTGCCTCGGAATTTAGTCAGCCCTGCTGCATATCGTGTTCTTCCCTTGTTGCATAAATCCAGTGGATATCCATAATATGAACTCTCTATTGAGGTGGAAGAGGAAATCATGATGTGATCAATACCTGTGAATGCTGGATATTGTCTGTGATAAGCGCACATTAGTGTCAATGATAGTCTCTTTATCTTCCACTGTTCTTGAAAAACACATTGTGCCTTGGTGTCCAGTGAAGTTCTAGGCACTATCCTCAATGTTTGTTGAAATTCCTCTCTGAAGATCTGAGAAACCAGGAAAATGTTGCTCTATTTCTGAAAAAAAATGAAAACCCTACTATTAGTAATTCACCTGAACATCTAACGCCTTTTTACTCCGCTCAAACAGATACTGTGGAAACTTAAATTCTTTCTTGGTATTTTTCTCATGTCCAGTGTATTTCCGAGACGATTGGCTTGGGTTTCTTGTTGATTGTAAGCCTCAATACCAAACCTCAGGATAGGATTAGCACCAGGTTATTTATATATCATAAATATATAAATTAAGGTGCTAATGTGTGGTTGCGGGTAACTGATGTTTTTCATTACAGCGAAAAGAATAGCTACATTGAAATCAGGCACGACCCGTGCAACTAGGAGCGGTGGGGTCGGGTGGGGGTGATTTCGACCGACAATGTCAAGGGAAAATTAAATAAATAATTACTTTTCTGTCGTCATCGTCCGTTGACATACTCCCCCACCCGGCCCCACCACTCTTGCCTGCACAAGCCACGGCTGATGGAAATATGTGGGTTGATATAAATACAGTTTGTTGTATTGACTCAAGGTCTAAATTTACCAGAATACAAAAATTCATGAAAAGTTCTTTCTCTTTTCTCTCCAAACAGGATATAAAGTCCTTCGTGGAAAAGTGAGTAAGCTGTGGGTGCCCCACCCACCTGTGCATGCCCTTGAAGGGGAGGCCCGTTCTGCAGTAAGATGCCTTTTGTATCCTCCTCAGGTGTTGCCAGGGGCAGAAACAGCTCCCAGCAGTCAACGTGCTGGTGTCGCGGGAGCTTAACCTGGGCTACTGCAAAGACATGATACAGTACAGCGTATGGAAAGAGATGAGGGGTTTCATAAGCCCAGGTAATGTGAAAAATTGGAACTTTGTGATTCTATCGAAGGCCTTATTTAGAGTTTTGCAGATGGGATACTCTGTCACAAGCTTGTCGGATATCCAGTCTGCGTATTGCAAGTTTATTATAGTTTGTGGTACTTGATATGGTGGACAGGAATCCACTATGTTTTGACAGTGTATACCATCTGCCAAACTCTAAATAAATTCAAAATTATGTATGCCAAACTGTTTTTTGTGAGTCAACTCTGATGAAACCTATTGTGCCTACTGCCTCTCCTGATAGTTTTTTTTATGTTTTATGGGGATGACCCCCTCAGAGTACCCTTTCCTTCCATTATACTTCACTTGGAGAATGTATACCTAGCCTAATCTGCCGGTAACCAGTCCTTGCACATCCATTCTAGAATATTGCTCCCCTTTCCTATTCTGGCATGACTGTTTAGTCCTATTTCTACTTCTTCCTGAAACCAGCTCCAGCGTGTCCTGACAGTGTCGTCATTGCCTCTGAGCGCTTTACCTGTTAACCTGCTCCAAGTAAAGTGTGAGAAAATGTTGCACTTTCCAGCACAATTTCCCTAAAAAAGTACTTCAATAACTGTTGATGATACCGCCTGTTTTTGAAACACATGTTCACAGGGCAAATATTTTTCCTAGCAATGATCTCCCATTCTACAATTCACTTCCTTTTATATTTCCATCCAGTTCTTTCTAAGTAGATTCTCAGTCATAAGTTATAACTGTGAGGCGATGTTGAAAAAATACAAAGAGAATACATTTTATAATCTTCGGTCTCATGCGACGGGGATGGAGTCATATAAACCTATACCTAGGTGTACATTTCCACCTAGAAACGGTGAATAGCAAAAATGTGGAAAGTTATGCCCAAGTACATTACTAAATATACACATGAGAAAATATATACAGGTATATTGAGATTTGTGAACCAGACCACAGGTCTGTAGTAAAATGAATATAATTCCCTCAAAAACAAAAGGTTATAATTTTTATGAAAAATACTCTTATCTTTGTCCTGAAATACCAGCTGTTTATATTAGTAAATAGAGTTGATGCCCAAAGATCAGATGTTTCATTTTTATGTAGTGCTTATATGTACACCTGCCACAAAGTATAGATTATGCTTTGGTTCCCCATGTATTACTATTATTTGGCAGCGATGCATATCACAGTCCAGAGCCAGCTCTATATCAAGTTTGGGCACCAACATGCCATGGATGCTCGCAACATGCCAAAAATGTCTACAATTATGCCTGCGTCGGTAAACAGCACCAAGCCCTGGATGCCCACTAAGTGCCAATAATTGCCACCACTATGCCTGGACCAACATTATAGCAGGATCGGGCACCACCATGCCAAGGATGTAGGCAATATTGCAAGAACTGCCACCAATATGTAAAGCCCAGCATTTAAGACGGGTTGTCGCCATCATGGCTTACATGGCCACAACCTGCCAGTAACTACTACCAATATGCAAGCGCCAACATTTTACCATCGGTGGCCACGTCAGTCGCAACATCCGCCACACACACATTTACATGGACAAGCATATTCACTCAGTCAAACTGAGGCAGGCGTACATACACCCATAAAGCAGCAATCAAGTTTTTTAGGTTGCTTACCCTGCAACAAGTCTATCCTTGGCGCTCTTTCTCCCGTCGTAAATTTACACATGTAGATTTACTTGTGTAAATTTCATTTTACGAAAAGGCCCCATAGTGCTCAATAAGCAACTCCAGACAACTAACGCCTGATACAAATAAGAGCTGTTGATTTATTTCCCCTAAAGATTACAAAAATATCCAAATACCTCACACCAAGATCTTTTTCGAAGCAATTAAGTAGAAAACTCCCCGGTGCGTGGCCGAGCCAGCGACTAAGATGGCCGCCTACTTTTTGCTAAATTGGAACATTGTAGTGATTTGGGCCTGGGGCCTGGATTCAGGCGCTAATTGCCATACACAGCGTGCACTCTCGGTCTCAAACGGGGGATATTTCTGGACAGTTTCTTTCCCACCTCTTACAATCTACAGTGGGCCGCACTGACCCTAAATAGCTGCAGCTGAACTTTGAGAGTGGGAAGACGCCCAAGCGTGAGGAGACTGACAGCGACACTGACCCAAAGCAGAGTCAGCTGTAAGGCGCAGCGGCCATCTTGGCCGAACTCAGAGCTGGATTCCAGTTTAGAGACTCTCGATTGGACACTCTTGCCAGTCGATTTGATGATATAAATGGCTGATTAGAGGCGCAGGACACCCGGATTGGAAAAGTAGAACAACGTATCTCAGATCTGGAGGATGCACAACCTTCCGCCCAGGAAAGATTCGATAGAACGGAAGGCCTACTCAAGCAACTCGCTATGAAAGCAGAGGATTTAGAGGCGCGCTCATGCAGAAACAACCTAAGCGTCGCTGGTATTGCAGAGACTACAAACACAGGTCCCATGTCCAAATCCATTGAGTCCGTCCTAGTGGAGTTATTTGGTAAGGCGCCCTTCTCTGCCACATTTGCTGTTGAACAGGCACACCGATCAATGGGCCCCTCCCCGCCACCTGGAGCATCCCCTTGGAAAATCATCGCTAAACTTCTCAACTATAATGAACAGGAAGCTGCGCTTCGACTGTCCAGAGAGCGTGGTTCGGTCACTTACCAGGGCTTGAACATTTCGCTGTTTCCAGACTTTACGCCCTTAGTACAAGAAGCCCGCCTCAAATATGTTGACATTAAGCGCTCACTCCAGAAGGTGAATGTCAGATATGCTATGTTGTACCCGGCCAGACTTCGTATTGAGATCGGAAACAAATCTCACATCTTTGACACTCCAGATGCAGCTGCCAAATTTTGGAAAAACCAGCAGCAAGCGATGCAGCGGCAGGGAAAAGATGGAGGACTCGGTCCAGACGCTAGATGCCTTTTGGAATCTGTCCTGATGCCACATGTGTGGAACATTGCCTGGGATGGAAGAACGATAGGTAACTCATTGACTCCTGTGTAATGGGATTGACAGCTGATTCTTACATTACACGTACGGGGCTGCTATTCTACCCCTCTATTTAGCGAGTCGGACCTAGGTTCAAGATTCGAAACCGGGCTGAGTGGACATATTTCCAGCATTGACTATCCGGAAATTAGATGGCTCAGTTGGGGCGTTGCTACCACCCTCAGGATAAACCTCCTGCACTCCCCCCTCCTTCTCCCCACTTCCCTTTGTTTATTGTTTTTTGCATGGGACTCACCGGGGGCCTTGGTTTTGTGTATTCGATGGGGGTGGGGGGTGTGATGGGGATGGATTTTATGTTGTAGCATGGCCATTATTAGTTTCTCAGCTAGTTTGGAGCACATTATCTTGTACAGTATGACAGTTCGCAACTCAATATCCTTGGTTAGTAATAACTGGACCGTAAGTGGTTGAATGATTTCAGATGATGTAAACACTTCTGGATTGTGCCTCATATGTATATCTTGGAATGTAAGAGGGCTGGCGTGCCCGAAAAAGAGCAGACAAGTGTTGGCATATCTAGTGAGAAATTCCATCCAGATCGCCTTCCTCCAGGAGACACACTACGTACCACTCCCTACACATGGGTTTGCAGCGACATGGGGTGAGAATCGGTTCTGTTCCTGGTACAGTAACTATTCACACGGTGGATGCACCTTGGTACTCCGCTCTCTCCCTTATCAGAACATAGCAGTGGTGACGGACCCAAAAGGTAGATATGTCCTTGTGCAGGAAACTCTGGGGGGTGCTGGTGCTTCTAACTAGCATATACACTCCAAATATAGACACCTCTGACTTTTTCCCTACAATAGCTAAGTACATTGACCAATTAAACTTGGATACTATATTAATGGGCAGGGGCTTCAACCTCACATTAGATCCTACTACTGACACTACCGGATCTGGGTACACTACAAAGGCACAAGCTACGAAGGTCCTTCTTGCTTTATTACAGGCAGCATTGCTGTCAGATCCCTGGTGCATTAACTATTCAGGCATTCGTAACTATTCCTTCTTTCGGTCCCAGACTGCACATGGTCCCGAATCGACCATTGGTATCTCACACCTCAGTTGCTCTTGGAAGAACGGAAATTTGAATATCTACTCCGTACTATATCTGATCATTCCCCGGTACTTCTAGAGGTTTTGCCTTCGGTCCCCAAGTCGCGTCCCTTATGGAGATTCCCTGCAAATGCTCTGCTTGATCTAGTATTCCTCAGTGAAGTGGGAGAAGCTATTAAAGAAGTCTTTGAGTTGAATGAAGGAACTATAGAGTTACAACTTGTACTTTGGGATGCTTTTAAGGCTTTTATATGGGGAGTCTGCATCTCGAAACATGCTGGGGTGTTGCTCTCCATACGGGGGGAATTGGAAAAAATAGAGCTGAAACTAAAAGATATTGATGTTGCCATGCAGGGCACCCCATCACTGGCAATGCTTCGTGGTTGTTCTAGTTTAATGGCTGAATTCACTGATGCTGCAGCCCGAGAAGTTAAATATCTAGGAAAATATGCTAAGCCAGAGTGTTCCGGGAGGGGGAGAGACCCAGCAGGACACTTGCTCACCTCCTCCGACCTCAGTACCGATCGACATTTGTGACACAATTAAACACTAATACAGGCGACTAACTAACAAAAGGAGCTGACATCACTTCAGCTTTTCTTGATTACTATATTCAGTTGTACCAGATGCAATGCCCACCTGCTGGACAGGCCCTTAATGATTATTTGCAGATAGCTATGGTATGACTTGGAGAGGGACCGCAGGACTTTTTAGCTTCCCCGATAGATGTAGATGAAATTAAACAGGCTATAAAAGATCTGGTCAGCAGCTGTGCCCCGGGTTCCGACGGCCTCTCTGGAGACTTTTATAAAGCCTATCAGCATGAACTTGCTCCACTCCTCTTGGAGGTATATGATGAGGCATTACAAAGCAGATCACTCTCCCCAACAATGTGCGAAGCCATTGTCACGCAATTACTTAAACCAGGCAAGTCACCACTTAAATGTCAGTCCTACAGGCCACTATCACTACTTAATCACAATTCTCGCCAAAATACTTGCCACTCGACTGACAATGTTAGTTGATACCACATTATGCCCCTTTCAGGCCGGATTCATTCCAGGTCAATATATTACGTTATCCCGCAATCAATTACCCAGCATACCATCACCCCACATTTTTTAAAATGCAATTACAATAACCCCGCAAATTATCACAACGCAAACTTTTACAACGACTTTGCCTTTACCACGCATGCCATTACAACGCAAAGGCATGCGTGGTAAAGGTATTCTCATTGTAATAGATTTCAAGGTATGTAAGAGTACCCTACCCTACACTACATCCTAATGTAGTACTACAGCACGACCTTCCGTCGACACCCAGTCCTTTTTCTACATTTACACTACCCAGCACGACCCCCCAACACTACCATAAACCACTATGCTGCACTACTACAACATTACCCTAAAACACTACCCCCAGCATGACCCTACACTACACAAACACCACAACACTACCCTACACTAAACAAACACTACCCTACACTACACAAACACCACAACACTACCCCAAACCCTAAAACACTACCCCAAGCAGGGCCCTACACTACACAAACACCACAACACTACCCTAAACCCTACAACACTACCCCAGCACGACCCTACACTACACAAACACCACACCACTACCCTAAACCCTAAAACACTACCACCAGCACGAGCCTATACTACACAAACACCACACCACTACCCTAAACCCTAAAACACTACCCTACACTACACAAACACCACAACACTACCCTAAACCCTAAAACACTACCCCAGCACGACCCTACACTACACAAACACTACAACACTACCCTGCATGACCCCCCGACACTACCTTAAACCAAAGTCCTCGCGGAGTAATGGTATGCAGGGTCAAAGTCCATGTAAAAAAAATTTGGGTTGTAAACGTGGATTACCATTCCAGGTAGATCCTCAACATTAAACCTACG
The DNA here is from genome assembly GCF_964263255.1 of Lissotriton vulgaris. Taxonomy (NCBI): domain Eukaryota; kingdom Metazoa; phylum Chordata; class Amphibia; order Caudata; family Salamandridae; genus Lissotriton; species Lissotriton vulgaris. Next base: position 1,334,586,764 of record NC_141695.1, read on the forward strand.
CACAATATTTTCAGTGATGAATCAAATGGAACCTACTACTTTGTCGTCGGCAGAGGTGATGCTGGATGCCGAAAAGGCCTTAGAATGGTCTTTTCTACATGCTGTAATGCTGAAATTGGGTATCCCCATTGTTTTTTTAAATCTAGTTCGCCTGCTGTACTCTAACCCGGTGGCATGCCTGAGGCTAAATGGGATGATTACATCTCAGTCCCCTTTAACGCGTGGCACCAGAAAGGGGTGCCTACTTTCACCCCTGCTATTCATCATAACTATGGCCCGCTTGCCCGTCACTTACAGGAACAATTTCTACACCATGGATTACAGCTACATACGGGCCCACTCAACACCTCATTCTACGCAGATGACATGATGTTGTTTGTGCGCAAACCTGTTGAGAATCTGTCCCCTCTTCTGAGGGAGGTGGTCTAATTCGGAGTGCATTCGGGCTTAGTTATAAACTGGACCAAATCAGAAATATTTCTGTTGACCCCCGCCATTATTCCGGGAGACCTCGAGTTTCCCCTGCAATGGTGACCCCCCTAAATACCTGGGCATCTACTTACATTGTAGAGCTCCGGAGGTCATCCGTTTAAATTATAGTCCCTCGATTGACCAACTTGGGACTCAAATCGACAAATGAACGAGACTTCCTCTCTCCTTCACTGGTAGAATTGCCATATTAAAAATGGTGGTACTGCCACATTTTTTATATCTCTTTTTAAACATCCCCATTGCCCTGACGGCAAATTTTTTTTTAATACACTTCGGTCACTTCTGACACCACTGGTCTGGACAGGTAAATAACTGCGAGTGAATTGGGTCACCCTGACTATGCCATATGAACGGGGGGCTTTGGGGTCCCTGACTTTTACCTATACTACCTGGTTGCCCAAGTCCATTTTACGTATTACTAGTATCACCCAGATGCCTGCCTTCCATATCTCAAACCTGACAGATCACAGATATATCCTAACTCGCTTTCGACAATACTGTCTAGAGGCCTGCAACGATGCCCTACAGAAATCCAAACAGTGCCTACAACTTGTTGGGCATGGACTAAGTTGTGGAGGTATCTGCAAAACAAGTCCTTATACTCTCCACAATTACCATTAGCAGATAATCTGTGGATACCCCCTACCATGGAGACGCTCACTAAAAAAATACTACTTAAACATAGACTTCTAAAAATGGGAGACTTGTTTCACGACTCCTGGCAGTGTATGACTGTCGAGTTAGCCGCCCGGGGAGCCATACATGGATACATTTTTGCTCCATAGAATTTGCAGGTCTCTATTGGAGGTTAAACCATAATCCTCGTCTGAACCGGATGACTTTACCCCACTTACGCTTGTTTTATAAACTCCCCAGATAGCACTCATCTAGTGTCAGGCAAATACCACTTATCGCTGTCTCTCCGCCCAGCAGTGGGCACCAAAGCGCAAGCATCCTACGCTAGCGCTAGATTACTGTAGGCAGCCTTACTTCACCTGATATTGCATTTTAACTTGTTGGACCTTTCATTATCCTAACTTACGTTTTATAAGCATTTTTTATCTTTTTAAATGATTTAAACCTTCACTGCTGCACTTTCTTAGCACTCACCTGTGTCTTGTTGTGGGGGGACTTTGGAGTGCTGCCCCCCAGGTCCCCCACGAGCTGTGTGCTCGATTGATGCGGAGGGGGGCAGATATCTTGATTGACTGACCTTGCCTTGCCTGCCCACTTCTGGTTCTGGGAGGAGAAGCCAGGTCTTGATCCCCGGACTGGTGCTCTTGTTAGGAGCACCATAATATTCCATGGAGAAGCGAGCGCGCAGCAGACGCATGCAATGGACGCACCGCCGGCATGCTAATGGCGCGCCCGTCTGCGGCAGACCGGGGCCAGGGGCTAGGCATTATGCCCAATTGATTAGATACTCCTCAGGGGAATTACGCGTTTTAGCCTCTAGGGCTAACCAGAGAGTTGAGCATGATTTCCTGCACAAGTTAGCACTTTATGGACTTTTGAATGCTGACTGCAGTGCTCTGCATTCCACTACAGTATTGTAAACACTGCCCCCTAACCAGAATGAACATACCACCACCAGAGTGAAGATCCCTGATTCGAATGAGCTAAGCATAATTTTTCTTAACACACGTTCCCTGGTTAAGCATCAGTTGGAAATTTTTAATCTTTTAGAAACCGAAAAACCAGACCTGTTATTAGTTACTGAAACTTGGTTGACACCGGAATCTATGCCTGATATTCTTGCGGCCCTCCCTAGTAATTATTACCTAATGCAGGCCAACAGACCTCCTGGGAAAAGAGGAGGAGTAGCAGCAATCATCAAAAAAGGATTTGTGGGGGAGGAGCCAAGCTCAACATCGTGATGGCCGCACGGTAGCTCGGCTCCGCCGACCTCCCTGCCCAATCTCATCTATCCTGCCGCCCATCCTGCCCAAAAAGGATAACATTTTATAGATGAATGTTTGCTGATACTCACCACCCGTCCTGGTGGATCCGGCGTTCAGTGGGTCTGCAGCGGCGTCCTCCCAGGAAGTGCGGCCTCCGTGGGGTGGAGACCGGGGCCTTGCCTTCAGCGAGTGGCCGGTGAGACGGTGTCGGCGGCGGCCTCGGGTGGCGGATGGAGGCCGGCCGGAAGATGCCGTTGAGGGAAAAGGCCGAAGGCAACTGAACGCGCCTGGGACTACCGTCCGGTGTTCCAGAGGTGAGGTGCGGCAAGTTGTGTGTGGGGGACGCCGTGTTGTTGGCTCCCCCCGTTGTTGCCTTGCCCGGCCATTCCGAACCTCATCGCTCGGTGGCGTAGAGAGGCTCCAGTGGAACGGTGGCGCCGGTGGGTCCCCCTCTTTTGGTGGTTCTCATTTCTGCACCGAGGGTGCTGCTTGGGTGCTTGAGGGGGATCCTGCGGTGGCCCTACTGGTGAGCCCACCCCAGGAGTTGGTTCCGAAGGGACGGCGCTGTCCTCGCAAAATGGCGGCTGATGTCGTTTGCTGTGGAACGCCCCGGGATGTCGATGCTGTACCACTGTACTGTGCTGGGGCCTGCACTGGGGAGCGCGAACCCACGATTGGCGACGTCATGCGAGCTCTCAAGATTTGGCAGGTGACCTTGGCCCGGGATTCTTGTGTACAAGACAGTGTGGTGACCGCCATTGCTCCCGGGCCGTCCCTCTGAGATGCTTATGGGCCCGAGGTGGTCGCTGTTTGTTCCCCGCTTTCTGGTGGGGGTAGTGATGCTCCGGTTCGCATGCGGGAGGATTTGCTGGTGACCATTGACACTGGTATACATGACTGCCGCAAACAGCTTTTGCATTACCATCGACGGAGGAGATCCCATGGGTTGCTTCCATTTGCCGTTCAGCGACTGCTCCACGGCCTTTTCTCACCGCTTTGTTTTATGCCCGCTACTTCGACATACATCGTGGCGATAGCTAAGAAAGGACTGGGGTGAGCCCGGTTCTTAATCCGGAGGACTGCTGTTCGGTACATGGAGTTATGGACTGCCCCAATTGTGATAACTTGTCGAATCCTTAATAAGCATTGCTACCTGAAAACTTGCCAGTTTCGTTTTGGGCCGCACTGATTGTTTGTATTGGCGGGGTGTGGAGGGCCGTGCGCCCTGTTACATGGTTTCCTCTCCCTTGGTTTTCCCTTTTTTCTTTCCTTTTCCCTATTTTATCTCACTCTATATTTCGGGTTCATGTTTAGGGCGACAGGCACGCTGCCGGGGGGGGGTAGGCCATAGCCTTCTGCAGGGGTGCAGGGTGGGGTGGGTGAATTGGGGTCTATTAGATAGTACTTTGTTTCTATGGCTCTTTTGTGTCCTTTTCTTGGGTCTCCATTACTGTGCGTGATTCCCGCGGGGTGAGTTACTGGGGGGGGGGGATCGGGTATTCCTATATAATACGCTACTTTAGGTTCTGCTTATCCTGACTTAGCCGCCCCGCCCCTAAGGATGTTTGCTATCTGGACTGTTGATCGCCATTATCGCCGTAGGGTGGGTACAGTAATGTGGAGTCCCCCTTTTCCTTTTTTCTAGTTTTATTTGTTTTCCTTTACTCTCCGGGTTGGGCTGTATAATGATTGCAACTTTATCCGTCTCTCTGATGGTTTGACTGTTATGAGAGTGATGTTTTGCTTGTCTTTGGGCACATGAGGTTGCGGGTGGACACTACCGAAGAAGAATTGCAAGGGCATCTATGACTTGCATGCTTTGGACTTTTCGGATGATAGATCTATGGATTCCCTATTATAATGTTGTTGGTTTTGTTCCCCGCCATGTGCACCAGGACGCTTATTGTACATCCGATCCTTTATTCTCTTAATATAAAAAATTAACCTTCTCTGATCCTATGCCGAGTGGTTCCACTTAGTTAGTATCACGGACTCGCAGCATTGTGTTGTATCGTGTAACCACTCCATATTCTTATTGATAAAGATGCTTTCCAGTTTGTTCCGTGGCCGGCCTCCGGGTTGTAGGCCTGTATTTGTTTGCAACCATCTACACGAATAAAGGTTTTAAAAAAAATAAATAAATAAATAAAGGATTTCTGGCCACTTTCATCGCCCCCTTCGAATTTACCTCAATGGAAGACTCACACGTAAACTTATATTGCCTAAATCGACATTAGTGTGTATAATGATCTATAGACCCCTCCTGCAATAGGAGATTTTGTCCCTGAATTAGCTAACTACCTCACCCCACTTACTATAGATTATGCAAACACTGTTGTAATTAGAGATTTGAACTGTTGGTTGTCAGAGGAAAGGGGGAACAGTGACTCAAAGGAGCTCACAGATTTATTAAATAATCTGAATCTTCAAGGACATATAACAGTTCCCACCCACATTAAAGGGCATGCCTTAGATCAATTATGGACCTCTAACCTTTTGGTCAATCCGTGTGTAAGGTCAGATCACCACCTGATACACTTTGCTATAAATGGTGTACCTTTACCACAAATGTTGGCCAATACGAAACTACTGATTAGAAATTGGAATCGTGTCCGCCTACCAGAGTTCTTTAATTCCCTGAACTCTACAATCTCTCCAATACCGGACAATGTTAATAAGTTGGAAAGAGCTTTCTCCAACTGGCAATTACGTGCATGTGATAGGCATGCCCCATTACAATGGAAAAAGAGGGTTTCCAGGTGGCATGAAACCTCTTACTGGTTCACCACAGAGTTAAAACTAGTAAAACTTAAAACCCGCCAGGCAGAAAGAAAATGGAGGAGGAACTACTCCCTAACAGAAAGGGAAAGTTATGATAAAGCACTCATCGGGAACAAAGCAGCCATTGTGGAGGCAAAAAAGGCCTTTTATACTCATAGGGTACTCAGCTCTGAAAGCAAATCTAAGGACATTTTCAAAATAGTTAAAGAGCTCTCCAGTGCAGACAGTGTCACTCTGACCATCACTCCCTCACAGATCCTGTGTGACAACTTGAGCACTGATTTTGTTGATAAAATTTAGAACATCCAAAATTCTATCCCCTCCAACTCTCAGGATTGGAAATCACATAGACTATTCATGAACCCTATAACTCTGTCTCATTTCCAAAATGTCTCTGTGGAACGGCTAGTAGAAGTTAGAAACAAGATTCAATCTGGTTCCCCAAATGACCCGTGCCCCGCCAGGATACAAAAAGACCTTGTTTCACAATTTTCGGATACCTATCTTACTCTCCTCAATACCTCTCTAGAGCAAGGGGTGGTCCCCCGTGCCTTCAAAGAGGTAGTACTTGTCGCACTGCAAAAGAAAGCAGGAGTAGATCCCAGTGAATTGAGCAATTACAGACCATTATCGCTCCTTCCTTACCTGGCGAAGCTATCTGGAGGCACATGTCGCAAAACTTCTTAGTGCCTTCATTTAAGAAATTCTTGGATCCCCATCAGGCAGGCTTCAGACCTTCACACTCCACCGAAGCAGTCATTGTAAGTGTAGTGGACGATCTGAAAGAGAGTGCAGATAGGGAGTGCACACAAGCCCTGGTCTTATTAGACCTATCCGCAGCATTCGATCCCGTGGATCACATGATTGTAGCGGACAGAATGAAAGCAGCAGGCTTGAGGGATAAGGCACTGGAATGGATGCTATCATTTTTAGGGGAACGCACCCAATCTGTTAGGCTGGCTCCTTTTGCCTTGGCTTGGGTCAATAACACATGTGGTGTCCCACAAGGTTCATCCCTTTCACCCCACCTGTTTAACATTTATATCAGACCCTTGATTCATGCTCTTCAATCCAGGGGAGTGAAGGTTTATAATTGCACTGACCACATGCAGCTGATCTTTCCAATTGATGAGATGGAGGAATCTAAGTATTTCTTCCAACGTACTGTGCTCTTCATTAAAAACAGGATGAGTCATAACCATCTCAAATTAAACTTGGATAAAAATTAGATAGTCATCGCTAATAATAGACTCAATCAGTGGATGCCAGCACACTGGCCAGCTACACTGGGCCTTCCACCTACCCCTAAAAATTCAGTTAAAAGCTTAGGAGTCAAAATTGACGCCAAGCTATCTATGCATGAACAGATCAACCTGGTTACCTCCTCATGCATTTACTACTTGCGGACGTTTAAGAAAATTAGTAAATTCTTTACCAGGGAAAAAAATATGGCGGTCATGCTTGACATGATCATGCCCAGGCTAGATTACGCTAACACCATCTACGTAGGGCTTCCTGCATATCAGACCCATAGGCTGCAGTTAATACAAAACCAAGCAGCCAGGCTGGTCCTTCAGCAACCAAGATACTGCCACATTAAACCTTGTCTGAAGCAATTACATTGGCTCCCGGTGACTCAGCGGTCCATGTTCAAGACAGGTTGCATGATCTTCAATGCCCTCTTTGGGAAGGGCCCTAAATTAATTTCTGCTAAGATCTCTAGGTATCTACCCAAACGGAATCTCTGATCCGCCTCCATGTCTATGCTGATGATACCAAGATTCAAGCGCACAAGAACGGGTGGCTCCCGTTACTCTGTCCTTGGCACACTCTATGGAATCCCCTACCAATGGACATTAGACTTACTCCTGAGTACACCAACTTCAGGAAAAAACTGAAAACATAGCTGTTCTCTCTAGCACAATGCATAGTAACTCTCAGGAAGTTTCTCCCTCCCCTTCAGTGCCAAGAGACCTTTCGGTACACGTGTGCTTAAAAATTTCCCAAACATAAACATAAACATCCTAGGAACGGGATCTTGACATTACTATTGCTGACGACATATGGAAATATTGTTGCGCACAGACATGTTACATTTCAAGCAATTATAGACATACATTATTAAATTTTAAATATCTTCATATAATGTACTTAACTCCAAAACTATTATCCAGAATCAATCCAACAGGGTTGAATGCATGTATGAGATGCGGAGCTCCTGAGGCAGACTTTTCGCAGCTTGTATGGCACTGTACACCTGTAAACGCATACTGGAAAGACGTTTTTAGACATCTGTCCATCATGGTGGAACAAACTATACAACCCAAGCCGTTGACGGCCCTATTGGGATATGTCAAACCACTTAAAAGAAGCATTAAAAGGTTCTCCACAATAGCTTTATTGATAGCTAAGTGACAAATTTCAGTACACTGGGGCAGAGCGCAGACACCATCAGTATGGCCATGGCTTAGGGACCTCACTTACTGTGATAGTATGAGTGATATTTATGCCACACTACTCTCCATCACTTGGCGCCCATGTGATATTTGGCAACCACTGAAAAACTAGTTACAAGCCCATTCCATTGACAGCGACTGATAAGAGTACTCATGCGCATAGATAGAATATAACCATCAAACAAGCTGCAAATAGGCGCAGATTGAAAGGCTCTAGAACAAATAACCACTGCGAGAAAGTTGAAAAGTGGGAAAATGTAATGACGTCATGAATAATACTGTGACATTACTGTACTGTGATTATTACTAGACTACTTTCCGTTTCATGCTCCTTTGTAATTTGTTTTTGGGTTTGTTGAAGGAGAGTACTTTACACTTGTCATAATGGTACATCAGGACCTTCATTTGCGGGCCATTGCTACTCACTCCCCGTTTGGCTGTATTATTTTGAAAAATGCAATAATTATTTTAATAAAAAATAAAAAATAAAGTAGAAAACCCACCATTCAATGATTTATCAACCAGGTACATTGGACAAATGCAGCATGGAGTATGCTCTGTTCCGTCTCACGTGGAATACTGGCCCGCTTACTGATAGTGACAAGGTCACCATGACACAAGCATACAACTTGTCAGGACCACATTAATAACACCCAACTCTTCCAGCAGAAGACATACTAGCATCACATACCTTCAACTAAACATGCAAGTCCATCTGTAATCGTCCTGGCCTGTTTAAACATTTCTCTGTCACATCAATGGCAGGTTACGCTACATAAATGCTAGAACATAATGTAAAATTTTAAAAAATGCATAATGAGCATTGTGTGGGGGGTGACCCACTTGTGGGACACCCCCGCGCCGCACGGCCACCAGCTGCTGCGTGTGCCCCTGCCTGCCCTCTGCCTCGCTACCGCCTCGTTGCCGGCTGCCGCCGCTGCGAGTGTTTTCCCCGTTTTTGTCTGGCATTTGTGCTTGTTGTTCATAACTGTGTGTATCTCTGTTTTTACCCCGCTTTTGACTTGATTTTGTGCCTGTTTTCATTTTTCGCCGTGCCTGCTCTCCTTCCTTGTTGTCCGCCTACCGCGCCGCCCCCCGCCCTCCCTTCCCGCCACCGCCGCTTGTCCCCGCCCCTTTTGTCTTCTGTATCCCTCCCCGCTCCCGCCTCCCAGCTGACCCGCCCACCCGCGCACTTGGCCTTAAATGGCGACCGTGCGACGCAGGTGAGTGTGACCCACTTGTGGGACACCCCCGCGCCGCACGGCCACCAGCTGCTGCGTGTGCCCCTGCCTGCCCTCTGCCTCGCTACCGCCTCGTTGCCGGCTGCCGCCGCTGCGAGTGTTTTCCCCGTTTTTGTCTGGCATTTGTGCTTGTTGTTCATAACTGTGTGTATCTCTGTTTTTACCCCGCTTTTGACTTGATTTTGTGCCTGTTTTCATTTTTCGCCGTGCCTGCTCTCCTTCCTTGTTGTCCGCCTACCGCGCCGCCCCCCGCCCTCCCTTCCCGCCACCGCCGCTTGTCCCCGCCCCTTTTGTCTTCTGTATCCCTCCCCGCTCCCGCCTCCCAGCTGACCCGCCCACCCGCGCACTTCGCCTTAAATGGCGACCGTGCGAACGCGCAGCGGTCACGCGCAGCGGGTGCGCCGATTGTGCGCCGAAGGCGCGCCAAAGGTAAGCCCGTCTGCGCCCGTCCGCGACCGGATCGCGACCAGCGCCAGGACCCCTGGCCCACGAAGACCCCGACCGACCCACCTGACGTACTCCGCCGCCACCCTCACCGCTCTCAACACCGGCCGACTCCCAGAATGCCATCAAGCCACTCCAAGACGCACACAAGGCCCGTTCAGCTGCCACGCATGCAAGTTCTCCTGCATCCGGACCAGCCCCGCACCAGCTCCCGCCAAGGCGAACTCCAGCAGCACCCACCTCAAGTGCATCCTGCTCAACACCCGCTCCGTCCACAGACACGCCATCGAACTCTGGAACCTTCTAGACGCCACAGCCCCTGACGTGGCCTTCCTCACGGAGACCTGGATGAACGCCTCCTCAGCTCCCGACATCGCCATCGCCATCCCAGAGGGCTACAAGATCGTCCGGAGGGACCGAAACGCCAACCAGATGGGAGGAGGCATCGCCATCATCCACAGGAACACCATCCGTCTCACGACCAGCACCGACAACACCCTGACCAGCGCCGAACACCTGCATTTCCAGATCCACACCAACCCGAACACCACCCTCAGAGGCACCCTGATCTACCGACCACCCGGACCACGCACACAATTCAGCGAGGACATCGCCGACTTCGTCAGCCCACATGCCCTCCCCTCCGCTGACTACATCCTCCTGGGAGACCTCAACTTCCATCTGGAGAACAACAACGACCACAGCACCAGCACCCTGCTCGACAACCTCGCCAACCTGGGACTCAAGCAACTGGTGTCCACCCCCACCCACCTCGCCGGACACACACTCGACGCCGTCTTCTCATCCAGCACAGACATCGACTTCAGCCACGCCACAGAGCTTCAATGGACGGACCACAGCTGCGTCCACTTCACCTTCAAGAGAACGACGACCCACCAACACCAGCGACACACCGCCCGCAGAAGCTGGAACAAGATCACAGCAGACCAGCTCGCCACCTCCCTGAGCCAACACCCTCCTGCCAGCTCAGCGAACCCCAGCCAGGCCGCCGAGAACATCACGAAGTGGATCAGCGACTGCGCGGACGAACTCGCCCCGCTGAGGACTCCGCCTAGCAGACCCGGCAGCAAGAAGGCCCCATGGTTCACCGACGAACTCAAGAGCTCCAAGAAGAACTGCCGAGCCCTCGAGAAAGTCTGGAAAAGGGAACCGACACCGGACAACAGGACCTCCTACAAACTTGCCACCCGGAAACACCACCAGCTGATCCGCGCCGCCAAGAGAACAGCATACAAGGACCGGTTGGACAACAACGCACACAACAGCAAGGAACTCTTCAACATCGTGAAAGAGCTCTCCAACCCCAGCGCAGGAAACACCGACATCACCCCATCGCAAGACCTCTGCAACTCCCTCGCCTCATACTTCCACAACAAGATCACGGACATACACAGCAGTTTCAACAACCAACCAACGCACACCACTACCGACCAGCCACCCCCCCCCACCACCACCCTCCACGCCTGGACCCCGATCAGCACCGAAGACACCATCCGCACGATGAACTCCATCCACTCCGGATCACCGACCGACCCCTGCCCTCACCACGTCTTCAACAAGGCCGACACTGTCATCGCACCCCACCTGCGAGAAATCATCAACACATCCTTCGACACCGCCATCTTCCCCGAAAGCTGGAAACACGCCGAACTCAGCGCTCTACTCAAGAAACCAACAGCGGACCCCACCGACCTCAAGAATTACCGCCCCATCTCGCTTCTCCCGTTTCCAGCCAAAGTCATCGAGAAGACCGTCAACAAGCAGATGGCCGCCTTCCTCGAGACGAACGGATCCCTCGACCCCTCACAGTCCGGTTTCCGAGCCAAACACAGCACCGAGACCGCCCTCATCGCCGCCACCGATGACATCCGAGCCCTGATGGACAAGGGAGAAACAGCGGCCCTCATCCTCCTAGACCTCTCCGCGGCATTCGACACGGTCTGCCACCGCACCCTAATACAGCGCCTCAACAACATCGGAATCCAGGACAAGGCGCTGGAATGGATCATCTCCTTCCTCGACGGAAGAACACAGCGAGTCCGCCTACCACCGTACAAGTCAGAGGCCTCCGAAGTCATCTGCGGCGTCCCCCAAGGATCATCCCTGAGCCCAACCCTCTTCAACGTCTACATGAGCCCCCTCGCGGCCATCGTACGCAAACACCACCTCAGCATCATCTCCTACGCCGACGACACCCAGCTGATCCTCTCCCTGACCAACGACCCCGCCGCCGCCAGAGCCAACCTGCACGAAGGGATGAGAGAGGTAGCCGAGTGGATGACGACCAGCCGCCTGAAACTGAACTCTGACAAGACGGAGGTCCTCATCCTGGGCTCCTCACCCTCCGCCTGGGACGACTCCTGGTGGCCTCCCGCCCTGGGCACCGCACCCAAACCGACAGACCATGCACGAAACCTGGGCTTCATCCTGGACTCCTCCCTCTCCATGACCAGGCAAGTCAACAGCGTCTCCTCGGCGTGCTTCAACATCCTACGCATGCTACGAAAGATCTTCTGGTGGATCCCCACAGAGACCAGGAAGACCGTCACCCAGGCCCTCGTCACCAGCCGACTGGACTACGGCAACGCCCTCTACGCCGGGACCACCGCCAAGCTCCAGAAGAGACTCCAGCGGATCCAAAACGCCTCAGCCAGACTCATCCTCGACATCCCACGATCCAGCCACATCTCCGGACATCTGAGAGACCTTCACTGGCTCCCTATCAACAAGAGAATCACCTTCCGCCTCCTCACCCACGCACACAAAGCCCTACACGACCAAGGCCCGAGCTACCTCAACAGCCGAGTCAACTTCTACGCTCCCAAACGCCACCTCCGATCAGCCAACCACGCCCTCGCCGCCGTCCCCCGCATCCGAAGAGCGACTACAGGAGGAAGGTCCTTCTCCTACCTGGCCGCCAAGACCTGGAACTCCCTCCCGTCCGACCTGCGCCTGACCCAAGACCACCTCTCCTTCAGGAAGAAGCTGAAGACCTGGCTGTTCGAGCAGTAGCGGCACCCCCCCCCCCCCCCAAGCGCCTTGAGACCCTACGGGTATGTAGCGCGCTTTACAAGTGCCACTGATTGATTGATTGATTGTATTATGGTCCTTATAGCTTGACTGGATACACTGCAGGATAAAGAGCATTAACTTTTTTCAACTATGGCATTTTCAAAATGAAATAAAAAATTCCTTTTCCTGGAATATGTAAATATTGTTTAATGAAAATACATGGTCCATGATATACATTTTTGTAATGTTTTACTCTGTTTTTCACTTATGCTATTAACATTTTACAAACTTTCTAAAAAATGGTATTCCTAACCTAGCTAGTATTTATCAACATTTATTGACATATTTTTTAGAACAAAAATATATATATTTTATTGTGATAAGCGAATTTCCAGCGTTGATTGTGTAATATCCTTGAGCCTCTTTACACACCTGTGCCGCAACAGAATAAGGTAATTACAAATCAGATTAAACCTTCTGACTAGCGCATGTGTGTCGTAGTTTTCTACATGAGAATGTACATAGCATGTGTGATTGCACCGCTGTTGAACTTGTCAGGAAATACGTAGTTGCAAGCGTATTATACAGACACGAAGGGCTATGTATTTCTCGACACTGCAAAATCACAGATAAAAGAACGGACGTAAAAGCTGTATAATATTATGCACTTTACACAGGAACACCCTCTTACTGACTGTGATTTTTTGTCCTCTGCTATTTAAGGCATGATTTTATTACTTTTTTCAATTTAAGTTTTTATCATTTCAATTGTTAAAACGTTTAAATAGTACGATTTTTGTATATTCACAGTATGCTTTTAAGGTATGATTTTTGTCCTCTGGTTTATAAGGTATGGCATTCTGACATTAATGGCCCTGTATTTAGCATGTATGAAGTAAACTTAAAATGACTGGAATACAAATCTTAAAGACCAAGGCGGACTAACATCTTAAACTGACTTGAGACAACTTGAGCTCTCTGGGAAAATTGAGCTCAAACCTTATGACCTGCTCTTGATGTTTTATCTATTGTAAAAAAAATATGACTGCGCCTCCTGGCACAGACAATATATTTTTCTATCCACCTGTGGATTATAATGCAAAGTATATGCAAATGACATGCATGATATATGCAAATTACTATTTGCATATTCCAGGAAGGTTATAAACAAGACATAGACATTTTAGACGGTGTTCAATAGGGACATAAGTCATTGTTGTTTTTTTTTGTTGTTTTATACTGTGTGACTAGAGAGTGTGTCGACATAGTTATTCATCCTGCTGCTAACAGTATGGCTTTGATGATAAATTTGAGTACACTTGAAAGATTTACATAAAATATTTTATACGGGTCTTTATTCCGCATTTAGGACTCCATATGATGTTTCTTATGGATATAGCAATTAAAGTAGACCTCAGCCTGTAGATAAAAGTCAGCTGTACAAGGAATATGCACAGATGAGAGTGAAAATACAGACTCATTTTAAATTCATGACCTTGACAGTCATTCATTTGTGCCAACGGCTGCAGGTGATGGGCTCTTGCACTCATTTTTGGGGACCAAGACTTATGTTCCATCATCAACTTTTCACCCTGAACAACAAAAAGAAAGGTGGGAAAGAAGGCGAAAGAGAAAGATTGTAAACAGTGACCGAGGGGGAAAACTGTGATTACAAAGAACCTGCAAGAGACGGATAAAGAGGCATTAAGAGTAGGGGGTGGTGGAAGAAAGAGACATGAGATGGACACATGATTAGGCAGCCTTGGTATTCATTTGGTAACCTCACGGGTGGTGGGCTCCTAATGCCAACTATGAGCTCCTTATTTATTTCATTTATTTTTTCAAAATTGAGCACTGATTGACCACTTGCACATGACTCACATTGCTACATGAAGTGGCTGGTGGAAGATTGCATAACGCAGCCTCTATGTGTAGACACCTGCTGGGATAATCGACATATTGGCAAACAAAGGCGTTAAGCCGTGAGAACAAACCAATAGAAGCAGCAATACCCCCAACCTCATGTAAAATCCCCTTTAGAACTAAAACAGGCTCAGCAGGACCAAGAACAATAGTAGCACAGTGTGCAGGAAACTGTTCATACAAGTTTGTTGTAAGATTATAATAACAATAGAATATCATGCCTCTGCTCCCCCCTCTGGAGAGCACTCTATAATGAGCCACGCACAGTCTCACAGTCATGAACAAAAGCAACAATAAGAGGTGTAAATAAGTATCCAGTGCTTAATTTGTAAAAAGAAAAACAACCATAAGTGCCAGGGCCCTTGTCAGGAGGCGGGACACCTGTATAGATGAAACTAAAATCTCCTCAGTAACACATATATCAACAGACCATAGATTGTATCAAAATATCACATTTATTTAAAAAGAAGAATTTTTTTTATATCAAGTGATTCAGATAATTCCACATAAACATTTTTCACACGATTACATACATATTATCTTTCTTCCAAACATTACAAAATAAAAACGGAGCGGAGGTGCCCATTCAGTGTAAAATACACGTTAGATAGTTGCCAGACAGTTTACATTACAAACACGGGTGAAAGCCTCCGCGTTTGTGAGCATTTTCTTACCTTGATCGGTTTTAGTTCGAGCCGTCCGCCTGGTCTCCCCAGTCTCCAGAGTCGGTATGGAGATCAGGGTCGAATGGTTCTATTTATATGCGGCCCAACTGTTGTTAATTAAAGGATTATCTGCACCTGATGTTAATGCCGGTAGAGTAATACGAATCTCGCGCCATTTTAGTAGTTTTTATTATCGTTTAATTTATTTGTGTCCGCAAATGAAGACGGACTCGATCGAATGAGGCATAAGTATCTGGTGAGCGTGTTTAAACTAATGGTGTCCGCAAAGGAAGACGGACTCACATGGATGGAACAAGAGTCTCAAGCGAGCGCCATTGTTATGGTAAAACGCTACTGAGAGGCGCAAATAAAGAAAACGGACTCGTTTAAGTTAAACTTAAGGCGAAATTTTCCATAGAGCAGACTCATTGGTATATATCTACAAACCCCGAAAATTCCGTGTTGCATTTTTCAAACTCACATTTATGGCATTTAGTTAGTCTTCATTAGAAATCTACATTTACATACAAACTTAGTTCTCAGATATATCGGTACTTTTAAGAACGTTCCTATTATGTAGCTTTAAACATAAAAAGGGACCCGTGTTAGTATAACTCCAAGGCGATTAATAAGGGGCACCCAAACAAGGCCATCTGCATTGTTTGGGTGCCCCTTATTAATCGCTAACATAGGGTTCTATTATGCTATATAAAGAACTGTCTTTATGCTCTTAAACTGATTATAAATTGGGCATAAAATCAAACTTCCCTTTTAAATACCTATACAGGTGAGAAGCTCGCCCTAAACCTTACCAAAAAAGCGATTAATTTGGGAGTAGCTCTTAAAATCTCGGAAGAATGAATAAGAATACATAATAGCGACCTTGATACACACCAGGCGCTTGGAAGAGTCTCCTCCAAACACTGCATATAATCTGCATACTACCATCAAGTAAGCATTTAATCTTGATATAAAAAGAATGCATGTATCACAAAGAGAGCCATTTGTGAATCTGAATATTGCTGTTATTTTATACATAGATCCTCTAGATGGTAGAGCTGAGGTGAATAACACGATAAGGATTATTCCACTCCAGGATCAAGACTGGCACGGCAAATTGAAAATGCTTTAATAGTAAGATAATATGATCACTAGTAGCTATGACCCTGTATGACTTTAGATAAAGATATTGTTCTAAAAAATCCTCATGTACTGTTCACTAATGATATGTCACATATACTTTTTTAGATTTACGAAGTTTTTAACCATAGTCCTGAGGAAGGTGTTCTACCCATCTAAGCACCGAAACGCGTCGACAACACTGGCTTTTTAAATTGTCTCTATATGTTTTTATTTCGTAATGTTTGGAAGAAAGATAATATGTATGTAATCGTGTGACAAGAAAATGTTTATGTGGAATTATCTGAATCACTTGATATAAAAAAAAATTCTTCTTTTTAAATAAATGTGATATTTTGATACAATCTATGGTCTGTTGATATATGTGTTACTGAGGAGATTTTAGTTTCGTTTATACAGGTGTCTTGCTTTACTAGTTTGATTTATAAACAACTACATCTAAAAACCACAGAAAGGAACCCCCACCTTTTTTTTGCTATATATTTTCCCAGTCCTTTCTGGGTCTACTAGGGAAAACTCTCTTCTGTTTTTGCTCCCTCGTCAGGAGGCCACACTGGCTTGTACCGCCCATTACCACTGGCGTAACTGCCAATAACAGTACTTACACAACTACTAGCCATCACACTGCTACAAGTGTGACATTGGGACTGTTCAAGGCCTCCCCAGCGCTATAAGAAAGGCTTGTGTAAGAATCCAGTAAGATTAATATTATATAAAAAGATAGGATTTATTTCAGAGAGCACAGTACAGCAGGTATCATCTTCATGAAATATGTAACTGCTTGGTAGGCAGGTATTGGTTGTTTAAATGTCTATTTCAGTGGTTCCCAAACTTTTTTGACCCGTGGCTCCCTCGACCTAATTGGCAGTTGGCCGTGGCTCCCCACCATTTTTCTTGGGCGTGCCAAATACAACATTCATGCTCTTGGGTGCTCTCGAGTTGCATGCACTGGGCAAGTCGAGACGCTGCTTCAGATCTACAGCTGGAGCCCAGCCTGATCAGGGCGAGGCAGCTCTCCCTGGCCAGCAGTGATCACACTGCACAGAAAACGAACTCGCAAAGTCTAAGCCCCTCCATCACCGACTGCCGCATCCTCTCAAAGACTGCTGCTGGCACAGCAAAATGACAAGTTGGCATTTCCCAAGGGTACCTTCCTTCCAGGTGACGTGGCCTTAATTAGCAATGCTAATGTGGAAACATTTGTGTGCGATTTTAGAAAAAAAGAACAGATCGGGGTCCCCAAAGCTCTCAAAATCACTAGCATTCCCTTTTAAGAAGGCAAAACCATCTTGGAGAATGCCCATCATATTGCAGCAGGGACCTTAACCTGGTAACCTATTTTAAATCTGTTGTTACCAATTCAATAAAACACAACAGATATACTATCACATTTATTCTTTTTGCCAATTCCTTTGGAGGGCAGAGTTTTTGAAAACATAAAAGTATACACTGACTGTTGGACTTTGATCCACATAACTCCACTAGTTGTGAACTCGCCTCCGATCTTTTTCCACCCCCTTACTCGCAAAGGCATGCAATCGTGGAGTATATTTTTTTTACGTTTCAGCATTGACACACATCGGTTCATACATCCCAATTTGCAAAATGATATTGTCTACAAAGCCAGAATTGGCTGAAGATATCACACATGACCTAGAGGCAAATGGCAGATAATAAAATGTCACACAACTATTGGGCCACTTCAAAAACTGTGCTTGGTTAAAGGCAAAACGAAAATTAGGCTCTAATTACATTTTGTTATGATCCACTCTCTCATTCACATCATGCATTCAACCAAGCACCGACAATATCGCTTGTTTGCCCTTTGTTTAGTGAAAAGATGTATACCACATCTTTCTAATGCACAACACAGGCACAGCATGCGGGGAAGCAGTATATGCTTCCCTAAAATAAGGAATAGGTAAAGGACAGTGGGCAGTAGCAGGATGGTTTCTCTCACACACAGAGAACAGGTACAACACCAGGAACTACCGTGCAAGCTTCTTTTCCTCACAGAATAGATACAACTGCAGCATCAACAGTGCAAGTGTCTTGCCCTCACATAAAAGGTTTAGATTGGGCAACAGGCGTAGGCATGAACCTTCCCCACAGAACAGGCACAACAGAACAGCACTAGTGCAAGCTATCCTCTCATAAAGACAGATAGAAATTAGATAGACAGTGCAAGCTTTTCTTTCTCGAAAACCATACAGCATGTGCACAACAAACAAGCCTCAGTGTCTCACAGCAGACACACAGCACAAACCTCTCTTCCGTGCATTTCCGAGGTGTGCCTCGTTTAACTCTACTCTTCTCTGAGGCCAGAGATGTTTCTATCAGGCCCAGCCCCCCTGAGGATCCGATTAAAGAGGCACCCTTGACTGGGGAGTGATGGCCCATTAGCTGTAATCACAGAGCCCCCGCCCTGGCCGGCCTTATCTGCACAGACAATGTAATGAGCATCTCGTCACTGGGGCAGCAGGAGCAAGTAAGGCGCTGGGGCTGATGAGCGCAGACCTTAACGGAGCCATTCAGATGCAGAAGGCAAGGGCTGGGATCAATTGACCTGGCACCACAAAGGAGGGGGAGGATTTGTGTCTGCAGTTTCCACGACCCACATCCTGCATGGCGGCGCGGCGCCCCTGGCTTCTCATCACGGCGCACCAGGGTGCCGCGGCGCACACTTTGGGAACCACTGGTCTATTTACTTAATAAACAACTGTTGTTGTGGCCATCTCTATATTTCCCAAACAACACAACCACATGGTAGTCAATTAAGTGCTGGTGCCCTGCACCGGAAACCACCGGCTCAAATTAAGCACTGAGTGTATGCCACAGTATACAAACACCTCATAATATGAGACTAACTAATATGCCAATGACCGTCCCTTGTAACTTCTCATATTTGCAAACTGGTGTGTTTTCATTACCTAATATATCAGTTTTATAAATTTTTTCAAATAGTAGCTTTCATGAGTCCATTTTATCTCTCGATAATATTTACTGGGTCTGTAAAGATGTTGTTAGAAGTAACGCCAACACACAGATGAAAAGAGATAAGGCGTTTATTGACTGGCTCCTCCAGCACCAGCTGACAAGTGAAGCACACTAACATTCTAAGGTGAGCTTCACTCTAAGATTCTACTCGTGGAATGTACCACTAGGAAGAGAGGTCGGGTGGGGGAGAGTGGATGAAGGAAAGACGAAAGGACAGAGTGAAGGAGGGGGACACTGGAAATGTTAGGTACATAATTACAACACACCTACCTTTGAATAAGGGACAACTAAGAATAAAACCTTAGAAAAGGTAAGAACAATCACAATGGAGAATACAACATTTGTCATGTATAATACAGGAGATTAGATTTTATAATCTGCTTGCCAAACTGGCAGTCAGCGAAACCTGGGCTCTTTGGAACCATGTGAGATGGAGGTTGATTCGTCCTGACTTTCTTCACTGGAAGACAACGAGTAGAGTACCTTGGAACAGCGAGCAACATTGTCCATGCTCCAGGTGCTTCCATCTCAAAAGAAATATTATTGACTCACTTTATTCTCATAGGTTTTAAAAATGAGAAACATCAGAAACAGCATTAGGTTTGATGTGATATGACCATAGCATTTTTCTAATGGCTTCATCCACAGGTTCACGAGATGCCAATGCCAATTGAATGGTGTTCTTTATCATCCTGTTGGCTCTTTCCACCAATCCATTGGCTTTTGGACAGTAGAGTGGCGATTTGAGATGAGCTATAGATAAAGTGGTCATAAACTGCCTCATTTCATCAGAAGTGAATTGAACACCATTGTCTGTGATTAATGTACTGGGTATGCCCTCTTTGGAAAAGATATCTTTAAGGAATTCAATGAATGAAGATGTGGTGATAGTGGTGACCATTTTTGTAGAAATCCAGTGGGAATGGTAATTGATAATTACGAACATGTATCTTTGACAGTATTTGAGCAAGTTAAAAGGGCCAATAATGTCCAGGCCTAATTTATCCCAAGGTTAAGTGGGGATGGATGCTGGGATGAATGGAGCTTTGCGAATGGCTTTGGCTTTGTCACTGGATCCGCATGCAAGGCAGTCTCTTACTCTCTTTTCTACCATGGAATGCATGTTGGGGAACCAATAGTCTTGCCTGATTTTGCTTTTAGTCATGCTCCTGCCCGGATGGCCTTCATGGGCTATTTGAATTATGCATTTGTAATTTTTTTCTGGAGGAACGATCCTATTACCTCTGTAGATGTGGTCCTTTATGATTGACAACTCATCCTTCACTACCAAGAAGGATTTAAGAGACTCTGGCAAATCCTTGAGCCTTTTAGGCCACCCATTGCAGATAGTGTTTCTTAGATCAGTGAGAACAGTGTCATCGTTCATGCATTTTCCCAATCTTCCTTACTAATTGCAGGGAAATCTACTGAAAGAATGGTCTCATCAGGGGGTATATCTGGGGGTTCTCATTTGTGATTGGAAGTCTAGAGAGACAGTCGGCAACAGAGTTTTCATTGCCAGGCCCATAACTTATGGTGTAGTTGAAACCCTGTAGACCTTGTGTGTCATTTGTGTGTGTAAAAATGTCACGTATAACTGTACAATTGTACGGATAGTGGCTTCCACAGATTCCTTTCTTTAATGGAACTGATGCCCTGTGTCAATCCAGGACCCATCCATGGCCAGGCACCCTCCCAGCCAGCAACCAAAGTCAATGCAAGTCACTGAATATGTTATATGTACAATTCATGTACATTCAGATGCGCCTGCATCTATATTCTATATTTTTTTCCTCTCCCCAGCACTTAAAAATGTTGGACCACCACTCCAACTTTGGACACTTAAAAGCCATGGTTATCCCAATTGCTATACAAATAGTGTTCTATATGTTGCTCAGAAAACACTGCTAGGCCAAGACTGTATTACAGGTTTGAGGAGTCCAGAAGGCACAACAGAAGCCGGTGACATCAGTTCTGCCCCAGATTTCCCACACCACCACAGAAGAAAAGGACACAAAGAGCAGAGCCAAGCAAAAAGAGAAGTATTATGTCACCTGGAACTGTTGCGGGTGGCATGATACAGTTAGAGAAATGTACAGATCCAGGCTGGCATCTGTAGATAAGGTTTAAAAAATAAGGAATCTGTGGGAGCCATTATGCCCGTCAGAAAGAATGATATTGAAAGTAACATATGATGTTGATCCCTATGAGTTAGAATGATCCTCCAAAGAGATGCTCTTTGGAGGAACTTAATTATTCGTCTTTACATTTCTCATGCCATTGTTCTGTTGCCTTTTGCACTTCTGTACATGAAATCTCTTCCTACAAAATTATTTTTACTGTCAGTAGAAAGTAAGTCACCCTTTGCCAACCACTGTTACCTTGGATAGCTTTTGGAGACTTCGCACAGGGTACTTGTGCTCCTCACAAGTGCATGTTATTTTTGTCAGTACTCTGGTTATGTGACTGTACCTATCAAGGAGACGTGTGTTACTGCAGCGCAGGCACCAAGACAGTGGTGTGTCAGAGGCATGCTTACTTCTGTTGAAAGTCAGGTAAAATGTCCAGAAGGCTTTGCTGTTGAACAGTTTATTTTACCCACCTTGAACTTTTACTCTCTTCACTCTGCCAAATAAGTCCATTTGATTTGTCTGTTCGGGCCTCCCAGTTGTGCAGTCATTACTTCCTCAGTCTTGAAATCCATCTCATCAAGGTATTGAATTGTTCTTTATTCTAGAAGGTAGGTCCAGTGCTTAATTTGAGCCAGTGGTTTCCAGTGCTGAGCACTGTCACTTTATAATCAACACCACCGCTTTTTATGAGCACCAGTTAAGGACACATTTGTTTATGGTATGCACAGGGCGATTAAATGATTTGCCAACGCTTAGACTCGAACGTGGTTACCAAGCTCCGAAGTCAGCAGCTCTGTCCATTACGCTCCATCCTCTCCCCACTTTCAGGGGTAGGAGTTGGTTCTGTTTTAGGCTGCGCTAACAGGAGAAATGGGCTGGTGCAAGTTGCCTCCTGACGATAGCGCCGGCACTTAGCACTTAGTCTTTTTTTACAAATTAACCACTGGGTATGTCATTTGTTTCTGGTTTACTTCATGGGTTACTTTTAATGGTGGGCCAAGCTGGGTTGTGTGGTGGGTGTATCATTTGGACAGAATAAAGAATTCGTTCCCCTTGTCTACGTACCTTTTTTATTTTATTGATTTATTGAAGGTTTCAAATAACATTGACTCAAGCCCATGGGCTGTCATAGCACTTTACATAGTACAGGTATCAATAGATTACACTCATAAAACTGTATGACATATATCAGGCTTCTTCGGCGAGTAGCTCCGAGCTCGGAGCTACTAGCCACTCTCCAGCTACCTGTAAGTAGCCCTTTTGTGTGTGCACCCAGCCAACTAAACTAGAAGCTTTTGTTTGTTTAGTAATAAATGTATCCCAAAAATAAAATTTGTGATGAAAATATGTATATTTTTAGAACGTATAAGCTGGTGTTTGGAGAAAAAGGGATGTCCAAATTATATTTAAAGCTGATATTTTAGTGATAAATCATGCAATATTTATTATTAATATTATTACCTTGGTGCCAAGGGCATTACAGCTATGGTTGCCATGTATTACCCCTGTAGAGGCATCCTATATTGAAAAAAAAACCTTTTCGCGTTACTGCTAGTAACCCTGCCTGATCCACTGAGGTGATCACTGCTGGTAACATTGCATACGGTCGTCAGTATTGTAATTCCGCGTGACATGGTCACTATTCGAGTACTAACCCTTTTCGTAGCTAGAGATGCTTTTAATTGAACATGAGTAACTCTTGTTACAGAAAAGGTTAGTGACTCCTGGAATTTATCAAATATGAGGCTCACACCGCGATATAGTATAGAATATCCAGAGCATGCAAACAGACAGGGAGAAATTCAGCATAGTAGAGTACAGGTAAATAGGATGTGTGGTGTACAACGATATACAAGGTACAAATGAATGGTCCCCGAGGTTCGCTGAGCTTGGCCCAGTAAGGGACGGTGAAATTAGGAAAACATGTGCATTATGTGTCCAAAGATACATGAAAGTAGTGTCCCCATGGATAACGGAAATGTAAGATATGATTCCATTTCTATCCAGACCAGCTCGAGTTTTGGATAATTACTAATATAAAGAAAGTACCGTTGCACTTTAATTTGAAATTTCACTGAGAGTGGGCTATGGGTTGAAGATAACAGGGACATTTAGGCGCCTTCCATGATTCACATGTCTGCCAGGAGACCTGGTGGCAGTGTCCCTCTCCCTTACTGCGGCCATGAAAGATGAGGTTGGAAGGTGGATCACGTCTTGGATTCAATGTTGTGGGCTCTTGGAGCAGGGTTTCATGGCAATTCCGGCCAGGACTCAAGGACGTGTTTTTCCCCCTGCATATGATACATATTCCTAGGTGGCCTCCACTTTTCCTGTAATTCTTTCACAAAACTTCCTGATTAAACACTACATAAAGCACTAAGGCAATCTTTCAGCTAAATCGCATTGGAGTCAAAGTATCTTTCACCAGGTTCACCTCCCCTTCTGTCTGATGTCAATCCCTTTGTTTTTTCTCCTTTGGATTGCCCAGACTTTTTGCTTCTGGTCCACTTGGCGCTGGCCCTGGTGAGCCCTCCCTTTCTGTACTTCAGAGCTAGTTAGTGTCTTCACCGTAGAAGCTGGCCTTCTTAGCTTCCCTGTCAAGGAGTTTGTTTTTGCCAAATAGTTTTTTCCTCCAGGGCACTGCCTTCAGATACCTGCTCCTTACAGGTTTTATTACTGTGCATAGGCACAGGCCTACCAGCAAGCTTCTCCCATTCTTTGGGCTAGCCAGATCAAGTAGCCTGGATAGTTTTTAGGCACTAATTGGCCAGTAGTTTCCAGGCTCATTTCGGCTATTGCTGTTGTCGTATGAGACTACATTTTCCTTCCTCTTTTCCTACAGGCCCCATGTCCAGCTAGTGTTTGATCAGTGAAGCTTACTGTCTTTGTATGTTCTGTGCCTATCCTACAATGTATCTCTTCTGAATACGAAACTTAACTCATGTGTAATCTTATGTTAAGCAGCTGAGGCAGGACTCAGTTTTGCAGATGTCTAGCATAACTTTTCCCTCCTTGAGTTCCACAACTCAGCCGTGAACCTGTGTGAACTGAACACGTTGGACCATTGTTGACTAAGCTGCAATTAAGTGAAAAGTCAAAGGGTAGTGGGACATTACTAAGGTGGTGATCCAGTCTTCATGAGACAGGAAACAGCAGGAAATGCTGAGAGAGAAAGCATGCTTCCCCAAATGAGTGTCATAATGAGGCCTACCTTTTCATCCTCCTGTTCCTGGACTTGGACATTTAGGACTAATTCACAGCATATTCACTCTCCAGGCCGGAATTGGCTAATGTATGTGGTATTCCAATTGATTACTAACTTGCATGTAAAATAAGGAGGTCAGTGTCTCCGTGTTTCAAACGGAAATTAGGAGTGCTGGAGTTTACACATTTGCATTGGGGAAAAAGATGAAGGCGAATGGGTTTTCAGGGTTTAGGGTTGGGTTGGGGTTAGTCGTAGCAAGGAGTTTTTAGGTTCAGGGGATGGGTAGGAGTAAAGAGCGGTAAGAGATTTTTAGAATTCACAGATGGATGAAGTAAAAGGGGAGTAAGGGATTTTAGGTTTAAGGGGTGGTTAGGATAAGACGTAGTAAGGGTGTTTAAGTTTAACGGAAGGGTAGGATTAAAGGGTCATAAGAGATTTTTAGGGTTCAGGGATGGTTAAGTGTAGAAGGAAGTAATAAGGATTTTTTTAGGTATAAGTGACAGGTGGGGTAAAAGGGGTAGTAAGGGTTTTCTTTAGATATAAGGGACAGTAAGGTTTTTGGGGGATTTGGGTAGGGAGGGGTTTAAAATAAAGACACAAAGGTTTTTTTGGGGATGCCCTCAATGTACGTTCCAAATTAACATTTTGAAAACAAACACACACATATGTATATATAATACTGACCAGCACTTTTACGTGGTAAAGTAGAATGTGGTAAAACAACGCATTGTAAAAACCGTGTTGTACAATACCATGTCCAAAGGTGTGCTTGGTGACATCTAATATTTCTGATATTCATTCACCCTCTCCTCCAGGCAGCAAGAGTATAGATCAGGTTAACAGACTGCTTATGAAAACCCTTGCTGAAATGAGCAGAAAGAAAGACGCGTCTGCTGACCAGGGTAATATAACAGCCTTGGTATCACATTCTGACTCTTCTGATTCTGAAGAAGGATATACACCAGCTAATCAGAGGAGTAAAGTGTTGGGAAGGACTTTTAACCCTTTATTCTTGCTGATGTAAACAGGAATATGGGGCACAGTGTTCCAGGGTAGTCTCGTTCTTCAACAGAGACTCAGGCAGTTTGTGTGCCCACCTCAGATAGGTGTTCCAACACATCTCGATGTAGTAGTTGTGGTTCCCTGGAATTAAACCACTCAAATAAGATTTTCTTTCCTAAATTTGAGCTGAAGCTATATCCACTGAATACTGTGCCAGTGGAATCTATGGATGGCAGATCAGTATGGAGAATCTTGATGGTAGAGGACTCGATCTTGAAGGGTCCACCGGGTAAGGTGCTTTGGCGTTAAAGGCTGGCATATATGGGCAGGGCATTTCTCTTGAAGGGTCCACGTGATAAAAAGCTCTCATTTGGTGATAAAAGCTGGAATTTATGGACAGGACACATATCGGATTTCAAGAAAATCTTCAAAACTGTGGAGGTTGGTGCAAAATGTTCTTCTTTGGCGGGGATGGAGAGGCAGTTTGGATCTCTATGATATATGCCTTTACACTGTTAGAGTGTCTACCTTGGCGGGAGGGGTATCTGTCGCAGCAAGACACAAAGCATACCTTAGAGATTGGCACACTGACTCTTCTCAACAGTTATCTTCCATATGTATGCCCTTTTAGGGTACACATCTTTTGTTCAGGAACTCTAGGATAGGATGAGGAAGTTGTTTAAGAGGAAGAGCCACTCAGCTTCATTTAGAACAATCTAGACGAGTTCCTTCTCAGCTTCTTTGGGAACTACATTTTTTCGGGAACCTTTGAGATATCAGCAACATGAATCCTCTTTCAAAAGAGAGTAAGGATTTCAAAACAGGTACCCTAAAAGAAAGAAGCAGGAAAGTAAAGAGAGGCTGAAGTCCTGCCTATATTTGAGATGGCCTTGAGTGGTCAAATGGAGCAAAGTTTCAGCTCTTCAAGGAAGCATGGGAGAAATCTACCTCAGAGTCTTGGATCATTCGGATAATCAACAAGTGGCATCAAATAATATATGTATCTCTTCCTTCAGATTCAGGAATCCCAAGAGACTCTGTGACCAAGCTGTTTAGAAATGAAAAAGACTTTTGTCCAAGCAATCCAAGAACTTTAGTACAGGAAAGTATTAATGCCTTTAACTCCTCCAGAAGTGGTAAACACAGCTTTATCAAGGATTTTCACGGTTCCCAAGATTTCAGGATGGTCATCAACCTCAAACATATTAATCAATCAGTAGAGGTGATTCACTTCAAGGTGGAGACCTTGCAGAGCATCATAACCTCAATTCCTGTAAGGGACTTAATGGTTACACTGGGTGTGATAGATGTTTAGGTTCATGATCCAATCCTGAAATTGCATCAGAAATAGCAGAAATTTTGCGTTCCGGGAAATCATTTTTAATTTCTGGTCTTGTTTTTGGTCTAAGCTCTGCACTGAGGCAGTTCACAGGGAGTTCACGAGGGTTGTGATTCCTCTGGGGGCACAGTTACATCTGCAGGGTTTGTCAATGTTACCTTACCTGGCCAATTGGCTCCTCTATAATTTAATAGTGTCAAAGACGGAGGTAGGCCTAAAAGCTGTCTGTAACTGTCTGAAGACCCATGGGTTTCTCCTAAGGGAGTCGAAATGTCAATGATCCAATCTCAGACAGAACCTTTATCAGTGCAAGTTCATTACAGAGGTAAATCTGGTCCTTTTACCAGAACCTTGAGTAGTGAAGATGAGGCAGTTTTTGAAAATGATGTTTGCAATGTCTCATGCATCAGAAAAGGTTCTAGTTGAAAATCCAGTTGCACATAGCCTCTTGTATTTTCACGCTACTGTGGACACTCTTGCATCTTCATCCTATGATAAACTGCTTGAAAACATATTAACACCCAGTATCAAGAATTATGAGGTTTAGATTCCCATATGTCAGACAATCAAGAATTCTTTGTGGTGGATGACTCAAAATAATGTCAGCAGGGAGTTTCTTCTACATTCAGAAACCATGAAAGTGATAAATAAAGGTCCCAGGGACAGATTGCAACAAGATCGTTGGTTGTCATTCTTCCACCCGAAGGGAAATGATGGCAGTTTTGATGGCCCTAAATCTCCTCTATCCATTTCCCGCCACATCACACCTGCTTCCACAGATGGGACACTTTTAAACTTCACAATAAAAACATACTGATACGCAGAAAGGCTTCCACATGTACTCAGAGAGTGGTAGTAGTGACATTCCTCACAAAGGACAGAGCGCAGCCTAAGAGAGAACTAGAACACAACAGCCGTAGGACATCATCAAAGGACGATTTTGACAACAGTGTGTACGTAAACCCCAGAATTGTGTGCAGATTCATGTTCCACAGAACCGACTGCTCTAAGAAGCCATACTACTGTCAAATATGTGCTAAACATTTATTTATTTCTGTTTATATAATGTGATCAAGGCCTAAGGCTGTCAGAGTCCTTTACACAAATCACATGGTTGCATAATTACCATAAATTATTGTTAACAAAGAAAGCATACATTGTACAAAACTAACAAGAAGCAATGATATTTCTGTGTTGGAGAGCAAAATAAGGGACATCATGAGATTTAAGTAACATATATACAAAAATAAGAGTACATCTTCGATTGTACAAACAACACAATATAAAATCGAGTTATTGTGTTATCAGTCGATTTAAAATCCAATTCTGCTACGTCCGCCCTACAGAAGCACACCTTCACAGAGCTGAGCCTTGGAAGACCTAGCTTCATAGAAGGTTTAGATGAAGCCGAGAGGAGTTGCTTGCAAAGAAGTCTTTTCACGATTGGTGTTAGCATGGCACAAGTCAACTCGCAAGTCACTATAAGGACCACAGTTCAGGCAACACTGAGTCAGGGACACATGAAGACAAAGACAGAGAGACACTAAAAAGGGGTAAGGGTGAAACTAGACGTCAATGGGAACACAAGGAAACACTGTCATTCCAAATGCAGAGTTTGGGAGTTAAACTGCCAGGGCTCCTGTGGAATTTCTATCACAGATTTATACATCATAAGGTAAGTGAAAGCGTTATGGGCACTGTGAAAACACTGGGAGATACAGTCAGAAATGAACACAGGGAGATCTGTACATAGCTTCCCACCAACCAAAGTGTGGCTGGCCGCTAACACCACATGTGATGTGCACCATACAAATACAAAGCAAAAAATTATTCTGAGCTCTCAGTTTTCTGAAGTGCATCCATGAGCATCTAACCCAATCCAGGTTTCTACTTTGCAATGTAAGACTTGTAGTCCTGTTTATCCTCTTATAAGGGCTCCATTAAAGAAGGGTGTCCCCGGTTCAGATCTGGATATCTTCGCAGCGGCTTCAATTTTGTGGTGAAGAGCTACAAACATGCCGTGAACGGTGTTGTGAGTTGCTGAGATTTCCACAATACATGTTTTGATGATTAGTAATCAAAACAGTTATTAAACGTTTGGCCTTTATTGTTCTCATTAAGTTTTTGATTAGGTTACTTAAACCCAAAAACATGACTCTCAAGTAGCCTAAGTGGTGTGTAACTCGTCTAGCGTCTCTTCAAAACAATACATTGCATTCTGGGACTTGTAGTTTTATTTTCATATACATGTACAAAACCTTTCCCTACTGTGACATATGTTTTCCATGATTTGCAAAACGGACAAGCGGCTCCAATCGAGTGTTAGCTCTGGCTTTTTAGCCAATTTACTTTTACATCCTGTGATTGATTTGAGAGTCCATGGTTACAAATTCACAGAAGGATTACAAACATGCTTACAACATTCGCAGAAAGATTACAAATCTAAGAATACAGCACCCTGTCAGTAAAACAAACTCTGTTAAGAAGAAATAGGTAGGGAAACTACACCCTTGGCAGCTGCGTAGGTCAGTGTTCACTTCCCTTCATTGGAGTCTCACTCGGCTCCGACTTCTCAGAACAGCTGGCCAGTGGAGTTCATTGAGGCTGGACTTGCCATACTGGGAGCATTTCCCCGGGAGTCTGGAAGGATGACAGCTGGTTTTGTTACCGGGGCAATGGCGGCTGCTGATCAATTAAACTGCTGGGCAAACACATGAGGCTAGCGTGAAATAAATAAAAGATTTACTTAAGTCTGCCCAGGGTGCTCGCAGCTCCTCCATCTCCTCGTGAGTGGCTCCAACTCCGCTCTTCCATTCAAGGCGTTGCTCTCATACTGCACAGGCAGCATGAGAGAGCACCAGGATTGGATGGAGTGGACTGGTTCTGAGGGCCTCTACTTGCTCTCCACTCCTCTGCCTTAGAGAGCCAGGTGGAGAGGTTTATACTGTGCATGTCATGCTGGCTGTCGCAAGATGGCAGGCCAACGGTGACCTATGCGGTGTAAACTGGTGGAGTGAGCACCACTCCCTTGCTGCCAGTCAGCAGTGGCTCAGCTCCCAAACATGGCTCGGGCTTGGGAAAGGGAAAAATAAAATGGTAATAAATTAATTTATTACCATTTTATTTTTCACCTTTTGCGGCACAGGCAGCATAGGTGGGGGGGGGGGGTTGATGCTCTGCCCTAATAGAGGTGGTCGCCACTGTACTGGGGCCGGTTTATTGCTGAGCTGGGGGGCACGTGTTTTGCAAATTGTTATGGTTTTAAAAGCTCCTGCTGCAGAGTTCCCTATATATCCAGCAGTTTTCAGCAACAAGAAAAATGCCAAGAAAACGCTGGTGATTAATGTTCATGCTGGAGAGAGATTGGAGTGTTGTCTAGTGACGTTTTGACTCATCTAAAGCAGTGACGAAGGTTAACATGCCTTCTGCAAAGACTATGTACTATGCAGATCATAGAGCTGTATTTTATGTGGATTGCTCGGTGGGCTACTGCTTTTGTCATAGAGATCCTTTTGTTAGTAAAGCCAACCCTAACCACTGTGTTCTGTTTTGAATCCTGAGTTTGTGCTTCTCTGGACCCAGCACTCTTAAAACATGCATACCAGTATGAATGATTTTTGAAACCTACATCTAGTAGTCCAATTTATCATATTGACATTTTCTATGCACTGATTTACACAGGTATGATTATGTCTGTATGTGTGATGTAAGGTGCTCTGACACCCTACACTGGTATGAGAGGCGCTATAAACACATGAAATACGTGTGAGAGAGGAGCCATGGAGAGCTGAGGGGCACTGTTGGAGAGTGATAGTATCTTTGAAGGAGGTCATGAGGGGGGAGCGCTCAAAAATACTTTTGCCCTGGGCACCACCAGTGATAAAGCCTGCACTGCCATGCCACTATTGGGGTGGAGGATGCTAACATCCCACGAAATTGTATTATATTGTGTTCTCAGCTTCTAAGTTGTGCTTAACTGTTAATGTGTGCACTTATGTTATATTTAAATTCATGTTTCATGCTTGACATCTTATTATTGTGCTGTATGTGAGAACGTCTGTGGTTTTGACTTGGTATTCAGGTGCACAGTAAGGTCATTTACTATGCTTTAAAAGCTTATACAGTTGAATATATAATGAAAATGTATTGTAGAATGCGCCATTTTGCTATTTTTTCACTAATGTTCTTGGGGGGATGGTATCCGCCATGACGTAGAACCGTCTGGTAACCTTAATTGGGCTGCGTAAATTTCAAGGCTTCATTAACATCGCAGTCCTGCATAATTTCTGTTCGCTTCTGTTGACAGAAAGCTTTGCTCACTCAGATGCATGGGAGTTCGACTTTCTGTGAGTGGGTTCTGCTGCACTTTTGAAAAAAAAACTTGTCATGGTTTAGCTGCTATCTCTGTACCAGCCAGGTATATGTCGTTAGTTTCCTTCCGCCGCAGTACTGTTGCCACCCATTTCCATGTCCTTGCGTGCCCCCTCCCGGACAGCACGCCCCCTCGTCCACCCTTTAAAAAAAAATCCCTTTCCACTTTAACTAACTCCTTCTCGTTTACGTAGCCACATTCTCCTCGTCACCACTTAACTCAACTTATCTGATTTCACCTTTCTTAGTGCCCCGTGATCTTCCCCCTCTTGCAGGGGTTTCCCCCAACCCCATTCCGAATCCAGATCTTTAAATAACTTCCATTTCCCCTCATCTTCCTCTCCCTTCCTTTTTTTTGCATTAGTAAATCTTCAACCCGAACGAATTCATCCTAGACAGAACGAGTTTGACTGCTATTCGATCCAAACACCCTCGCCCCCCGCCCTCCAAATCCCCTTCGGCCAGGGTGGCCAACCAGCTGCATACACTGAGAGTCCTTTGTTTTGGTTTCCCCTCCTCTCTCAACAACAGTGTGGGCTACTACCGTCCATTTTAGAGACGTCATCCCTGAGCAGTCGAGTTCGCTCGGCGTACAGAGCGTCTAAGGCAGCTTTAAAGCTGTAAGGATGCTACATTTGTCTTGTTAACTTGAATACTTCACCCTTACTTCCCTGGTCATGTGAGGCCGGATGCTCACAGGTGACAGGACCGCATATTCGGTTATTTCTCTTCGGTTTAAAATAAGCATTCTAGAAATTGTAGTCTTGGTTCATTTCTATTGGGCCATCGCACCTGATTCTGAAACAATGACTAAATTTGTAAAGAAAATCCCAGAAATACCAGCAGATAATGCCGCATTGTACTATTATAGGGCAGAAAGGAACATTGAAAAATAAATTAGCAACTTTGATGGTTCATTTAGCCTGCCCTTGAGACACAGGTGCTAAAGTTCTTTCAGCCTTCTTCGAATTTGTTTATGTTTTAGCTTCTTTCTGATGCTGGTAGTTAACTGCCTTTCTGAATAAAAAAATATTTTATAATGGAATACAAAATATTTTATAATGAGTACGTTTCTTATCTAGTTTCAGACCATGACTGGGGGTTTTATTATGCATCTCAAAGGTATGAGAAAGAAAGCCCCCCCTCCTGCTTTGGAACAACAGACGAGGCAACTTCTAAAAAACATCTACCATGTGCAGAGGAGGTGGAGTTTTGTGCTGAGTAATGCCTACAAACACTTAAACCCTTCACCAAAGCACCCCCTCCCTACTAAAAGAAAACCCACAAAAGCTTCTGAGGCTGCCACCAATGATTTGAAAGAGGTGTAAACACCAATAATAGATGTTGGCTGTACAAATCCTCCTGGAAGTTGGAAAACCACTCTCTTTGACTGTGTGATACCGGCTCCTCACTGGGTGACCGTGTGAAGGGAGCTGATCTCTTGAGATACATAGTGGCGCAGTTCGTTCTGGCAGGTCTGGAACAAGGCTTGTTGACTGAACCGTCCTTGTTTAGCTGCCAAGTGACCCACATGTCACTTGTGTTACCTTAAGCAAGTCTTGGATTTTCAGCAAGCTGCATTTTTAGGTTTAACCTACCAGAGAGTCCGTGCAGTCTGGTTTGAAAGGCCTATTGCGGACTTACCAGGCACATTAGGCTTACAGCCTGCCCATTACTTCTCACTGGTTCGCTTTCTTGTCATGCTCATTTGCTTGCTTCTTGTTCAATGGATTTCCTTGTTCATCTTTTTCCATCTTGTGTTTTTCCCTCTTCTAGCGCTTACACAGATAACCATGCTTTGGGTTAGTTCATTTGTATCCTTCCATTGTTCACTTTTTGGGAACTACTTTCTTATTTTTACTTAAGAACTCCAGGAGAGTGCACGCTTTTTCAACCTTTTCCTCCATTCTGCTGAAAACCCGCCACACGCTCTGTGTTGGTCTCTCCCTCGTTTTGCAAGCTCTCTCTTGTGTGCCTCTTGTGCTCCAAACTATCTCCCGCCACCATTTTTCTATCTCACTTGTGTTCTCCTTCCCCATTTTGCTCTCCATCGTGTACTCCTTTACTCCTCCCCTGTCCATTTCCCAATTATACCTCCACCCTCTCCCCTGTTACCCTCAACTCCCCATCTTTTAAAAAATAATGTTTCATTTTTTGTGGTAGTGGAGTTGGAGGTGGTGGAGACCTGCCAGCAAATTGCTGTGGCCCGTCCATCTTAAAATAAAGCGCTTTTGCATTACCTCTATTTCATTTTTTTATTTACTGATCCATCTCGTATCAGCACATAAAAAAATGTAGCGGCCATGTCTATCTCATTTTTTTTGTCTGCTTTTTCTTTTCTTTTAGTGATGTTGTACAGTATCACCAGACAGTATTGGCAAAGCTAGTAGGTCCCAGTGGCGAGACCTATTCATTTTGCCAGTGCTTGTTCCATTCTGAGACTGGTAGTTTTCTTTCACTACTGTTAAAGTGGGAATAAATATTCCAGCATGAAAAGTGTTACTGGGGAAAAATTCAGAACTGTTATTGATTGGCACATGTTTGTCAGGCATGACAAGTAGTCGCTCACTGATTATGCCTTTAAGCCCCTGCTCCTTTGGGGGCTGGCAGTTTCAAGCAAGCAATGCAAAGCAATTAGGTCTGGCTAACAAATGGGAATGCATGCAAACACAGGCATGGGCTCATGTTGAGTGTTGTGGCAGCCAAGGTAGTGGTGGTGGTTGTGGTGTTGTTGATGGTTTTGTTTCCCCTCTCCTACCTTTCCATCTCCCGATCTCCCTGGTTTGAGTTCTCTTTGAGCAGATACAAGCACAGGTGCAAATTACCCTCCTTTTGTTAGCTTGTGCTCTAAGTTTATTTAGTAGCCTCTCCATGTTATGTTCTCATCACAGCAGAGTTTGTCAGTTCATCTTGGGCAGTGGGCAGGAACCTGCAGCCTGCGTCCAACTCATTCCCTCTTGCAGGAGGAGAAATTCAGGCTAAATTTGCTCCTGGCCTTGGCCGAATGGAAGCTGGCAGCAGTTGAGATCACCCCCTGAAGTCTGTGCAGGTGTGCAGGGCTCTGATATTGTTTCAGGTCTCCATTTGGTCAAAAGCCTACTTATGGGCCTCAGGTGAAATGGGGTCAAGGCCTCCTGGATGCAGTCTTCTTAGGGCGGTATGACGCCACCACGCCAGAATTTGCTAATATAACAGCACAGTGTGTTCAGGTACAGTTCGTCGGCACAGTGACATGGTCAGCTCTGGCACATTTTGCAGTTGCACAGTCCACTCAGGCACAGCTCATTCTTGCAGCGTCTTAGGTCGTCTTGTCACAGCTCATTGTCAAAGTGTCAAGGTCCTCTTGGGCATCGTCTGTATATGCCCCACAGCATCCCAATTATGCAGTTCATAGAAAGAGACTGGAGGGCCTGCACTCCCATTGTCTAGAGCATACAGAGCTCTCACCTCAGTTCTCTGGTGTGGATGGACCCCCAACCTTCGGGGTCAAGCTGCTCCTGCCTCTCCATGAACAGTCACACCTGCTACAGGGTTGGCAGACACCATCTCTCTCTCAGCAGTCTGGTTGGATCCAGTCACTCCCAGGCAGAGGAACAGCTTATTTCTTCCAGCTAAGACTCCCCACATCTCTGGGAAGCTGACTGTCAGGTAAATGCCAGCTCTGGGTGCACAGCAATCTTGTGAGTACTCTGTTAAGCACTCCCTTTGATGGCAAAGAGGACTTGGAACTGGAAGAACACGTATGTCAGTGGTTTCCACGTTTATACATGGATTCCTCTGTCTGTACGTTCAGAACTGATCTGGGTGGTTCTTTTTTCATGTGTCCTCTCCAGGCTGTTCTTCAGACACAGCCTTTGTGCAGAGAGATGATCCACACACCAGGGTAGTCCCCAGCACGGAATATCAATAATAGACGCAGAAAGAAGTTTGATTGTTATGGACTCAGGTATCTACAACCATACTTCACATTGATGAGGAAAGAGACAAAAGGCTGGTCTCACCTAAAGGAGTCCCTTTCACCTTAACACCGGAGACTGCAGTCCTCTCCTTCGCCCCCTCCATCTACCAAATGGCTGTGCTACATGAAGGCTAATCTGCAGCTCCGCTCAGCAAAAGGCCTAAATTGAATTTCTAAAGGAGCCTTGTCTCCTCATCCCAAAAGTATGTATCATGGTCTCCTCCCACAAGCTTCAGGAATGTCAGCAATACATTTCCACTGTCTGGGACCCCGCAAGTCTCCTTTACCCTGGCTCACTCAAAGACACTATGCATGTGCCATGCAGGGACACATACAAAACCACACACTACATTCACTTGGGTTGTTAGCGCTAAGATCTGCGTTAGCGAATAAAAGCAGAACTTCACTTTATTGGGTCAGATTGTCTAAACTCTAGTGACACAGATAAAAATGCGGATTCACAAAACACAGTACACTGCACCACCTCTCCATGTGCTAAACCCTCACACATGGACAGTAGTCCACTGTCACTAAAATAAATGTATTCTGTGAGTGGCGTTCCAGATCACAGAGCAGGTCCAGGATCTCACTCACCGCAAGGGAGAGGACTAGGCCTCTATGCACTCACTAAATTAGTGTAAGACAAGGAACAAAATAAAAAACATAATACAAGATAGATACATGATGTCGGACACTCAAGGAAGGACACCTGTTTACCATGCATGGGACTTTCCTGTCCCAACATACGTTCATTCTGGAGTGCTGAGGGCGTGACTCCATAGACACCTCAGGAGGGGGATCTGTGGAGTCCACCAGAGTAAAATTGAAGACTCTACTACAGCAAAGATACAGATACTTCTGAAGTGTATCAACGCACATTCTGTAATTTATACAGTACCTGCTCCATCTTACATAATCACAAAGTACTTCGGTTTACATTGGGTTACTGGGCTCCCTAGTGTGCTTGATTGAAAGGCTGGTGTTGGTACGCAGGCCTATGTGGGAAGCGTTGGGTGCGAAGTATTACACTTGGAGACATGCTGTATAAATGATGTGGTGAACAGTTAACTACACATGAGCGTAGGTGTTGAATAGCAGTGTGGGAATACACTTAGTCACAAATGAGTGTACCTATCTTTTAATTAAGGAATTAAACTGCATCGTAAGAACTAGGTGTTTAGTGCTTGCTAAAATTCAAGATGTTTGTGACTGACTCTCATTCTTTTCAAATACATTTTTATGTATTTTTACTAAACATGTGGAGCCCTCTGGGCCCTTGTAACAAACAAAGGTAAATATCAAATAGCCTGAACCCCTCACTCCCACTCCTCCCCCAAACGCCCTGATGAGTAACAGATTCAATAGAAGAAACAGAATCTGGTACTACAAAGCTGATCTAGCTTAGGCTTCCACACTTAACATCTCTTACTCCTGAGAGTTTAATTGGTCCACCAGCTTCAGGGATCTCACAAAATTTCAGGCACCCCAAGACTGGCACCGGCACTGATAGATAGTCCACTAGTGGGCTCCAAGTTTGTTCACATTTGTAACACTTGTCGTGGAGAACCTATGTCAGTTTTTCCATTGCCAACAAAGTCCATAGTTTCCCCGCCCATTCATGAATCATCAGCATTTCTACTGATTTCCACTTCTGGGCTGTCAATTTCTTTGCTGATAAAACCAGGAGTGGCAATTCGCCAATCAGATTCAGTGATGTGTTTGTAGTCCTTGGGCCTCAAGTGCAACAAAAATATAGCACCATCTGGGTGCTCCAGGTATCCTAGCACCCCCCTCAGGTGGCTAAGGATTTCCTTCCACAACATCTGCAGACGAGGGCACGACCACCACACGTACACACACAGTTTATGCTATTGCTCTGGTACGATTTCATGCTGCAGTATATAGTGCCAGCATTGTATATAGGGCTATCGCACCTCCG
The DNA here is from genome assembly GCF_964263255.1 of Lissotriton vulgaris. Lineage (NCBI taxonomy): Eukaryota > Metazoa > Chordata > Amphibia > Caudata > Salamandridae > Lissotriton > Lissotriton vulgaris. Next base: position 1,334,623,783 of record NC_141695.1, read on the forward strand.
GGCCGATGCAATGAATATTGAGTTGATGTTAGAAATTTGCTCCTTGGGTGATATATATTTGGCGAAAAGTCTGACAGCTCCTTCACAATTAGTAGAAAGCAATGCCTAGGGCAGAAGCTGCCAATAACTCAACTGATTGGTTTCCCCCACCCCAAAATTCTTTCTTGCACAATGTTCTATGGTTTTGATCTCACCCTTTTCAAAGAGGTCCCTCAGCATTCTACACTGCCACTCTGCCTAGCATCCCACACTTGCTCTCCTATTTCTCTGTGGAAAATCAGAATTTCACCCTAGCAGGGAGAACAGGAAAGAGAAGGTAGTCAAACCCCTTTCCCAAACATACCGGTGTCTCTCACAGTGCCTGACCCAATAGATCTGCATCCATATGGATCAAGTGCCTTTCCATCTCGTAAAGAGATCATTCACAAATAACTCAGAGCTGTGATGAGTACTAATACTGTTTAACATCTATATGTCCTAGTCCCGCCGACCTTCTACTGAACTTGGGGGCCCTTTGTGATAAACGAGATTTCTATTCTGCCCATATAAAATAACTGATGGCTGATAGTTAGATCAATATTGATGCCTGACACTTTACCTAAGCACTGTATCAAGTCAAGTGTCTGTGGGAGTGATCTCAGTGTATTCACCACTGAAAGCAGGCGGTCATCCACAAATAACTGGACTTTACATTGTCCCCTCCTCCCAAATAACATACCTCTGATGCCCAGGTGTTGCCTAATATGAGTGGCCATCTTCGGTCCTCATAGACGTGACTGATCCCATATGAAAAAGGAGTTACACATTGCCACCAGCTGGCTCAGATCTGTTCAGAAATGCTTATAGAACACATTGGTGAGGCCATCAGGACCCGGAGATTTATTAAGATGAAAGTCTATTATTGGCTTCCAGACTTCTGGAGTAATTAACATTTCCAGAGTGCCATTATTAACCCACAACAGTTGCAGCATACCCGTTGATCCAAAAAAAATCCCACACTTCTTCATGGAATACTACTGTCATGTAGTATTCCTGGAATGCTTCCCTTTTCCAGTTCTCCCCACCAATGAGTGATACCTCCTTCCCCCTGAACGCAGGCACGTTCTTCAGTGTCTTTGCTCGCCCAAGCCTTTCGAGACAGCAGGGAGTCCGTAATGTAGATCTTTTCATGAAACCTTGTCATAGGCACAACAGCACCTTTTGAGATTACCACCACTACTACTATTGTTTTGAAAGCATCCACATGTGTACTCTAGGGGACCATATCTACATTATTCTCTTTAAAGTATCTCAATACTTTGAGGAAAGTGGTTTATGTTATGTTGTGGTTGTGAGACCTTAATGTGTAAGAAGTTCACTACCTGTACTGGGTCCAGTAAGATTGGAGATTGGTTTAAAAAATCTTAGCTTGGCACTGGGTAGGTGTGACTCTGAGCAGTCAGTCTTTATCAAAGACAAGTGTAACGCATTAAGAAGTACCAAACCAGTTGAATAAGAAAGAAAGAAGACTCAATATAAATCTTACACCAGTTAATAAAAATAGTTGGTATTTTTATCTTTACAGTGACACCTCAATGATATAAATCCACCAGAAGATTCCATAGATGTGAATTTTTAAAAGAACAATAAATCAATGCTTTTTCATTCAATGAAATAAATCATTGGTCAAACACAGCAAACTTTGGAAAATGTTTAGAAAGTTGTAAACTACTAATCCAGCCTGCTTTGGGCAACTAACTCCAGCAGGGAGCACGTCACAAAGGCCAAAGGGGCTTGGCAGAGCAGTTACCTTTCAGTTAACCACTTGGCTGCTAGGCGTTTTCCCGTTCTGCGCTGAAGCACCAAAATAACCATTATTCATGACGAGCTGGCCTTGTCATCCGCGCACGGCAGGTAAGCGCCATGACGAGCCCAGCTCGTCATTAGCCTCAAAGGGGTTAAAGCAGGCTTCAGTCCAGTTCTAGGCTCTATGGGCGAACAGCCATAGACTTTAATGGAGAGGTCCCGATTCAAGGGATACAGGATGCTGATCCAGCAAGGGAGCCTTCTTAGGGATTCCCCTTTGTTCCACGAGCAAGGTGGGGTGACTATGGCCACTTGGGTCGATGCCCCTGGACGTCTGGTTGAAATCCATCCAAAAACCAGTTGCCACTGATCTGTTGGTCTCCAAAGGTACAGCAAAACCATCTGTTCCCTTAAACTGGTGATAATTTATGGCAACCAAACCGCACTCTGATGACTCTCCCAAGTCCAGCAGACTTGATTGCCACTTTTGATGATCAGATTTTGGTCTCAGCAAGTCAGACAACTGACTCTTGGAGTCACTCCTTCTGTCTGATGCTCAGGATGGCTTTTGCTCGAGCAGGGCACCACAGGCAAAGCCCTCTCTTTGCTAGGCCAAGGAGCAGCAAGTGCAGTCCAGCCTTGGTGCAGCCTCTCTTTGCTGGGTCCAGTTAACAGCACACAAGTACTTCTTCAGTCCACTCTTCAGTACAGGTGAGATACCAGGTCTGGGTGTTAGGAGCGCCACCTTTATGTCCATTACGAGCCCTGGGGAATGGGACGTCTAACTAGCCAAACGCGCTACTAGGTCCCTCCTGCCTGATGACAACTTCCTGCAAAGTGTGTAATCTAGCTATCCCAGTCTGCACTAGTGTCCCCACTGTCAATATGGCAGACCCCTTCTCTTGGTGTGTGGAGCTCCCAAGCCCATCCCAGAGCTGTGACTAACTTGGGGGCTTTACTTCCCTTAAAACAATGGTTTAGCAACAGCTTTTATCTCACTACCCAAAACAACAGCCTAGCTACAAAAACAAAACAGCATCTCCTGTGTGTGTGGTCACCATTTGCCCTTCAACAGCAGCTTGCACTTTGAAGATCACCTTTTGAGCTCAAACCTTGTTTGGCCATCCTGCCAAAGGGAGGTGACACCTACCTACTGCTGTCGCAGATCCTTTGTGTTTCTTACTAAGAGTTGTTCCCGCCTCTTCCCAGAAGGGCGCATGGCATCTCAAGACAGCAGCTTGTGTGCAACCATAAACGGTCACTGGTAAACTTGAGCAACAAAGTGTCAACTTTCTAAATTAGCTATTTGTGAAAAAGTTACATTAAATTCAACTTGAGCAACAAGTTGGGTTTGATGTAACAATTCTTTTGATACCTTGAAGCAGTGTTTCCCAAACTGTGCAGTCGGTCATGAGCTGATGTTTGGTAGTTGGGAAAGTCTGAGCAATAAATACAGAGGCCTTTAAATTCTGTTTATCATGTCAGATTTGCAGTGATTCAACAACAGAGGTCAAAAGTCTGGCTATGTCTCTGACAAATTGCTGCTTGTGTTTTAAACATGGGTTTGGTGTTTACTTTTCCTTCTCTGACTGCAAAGTGAGAGGAGTTTTTAAAGTGAATTAGGTGAGAATCTTAGGATGTTGATTTTTGCAACACACAGCATGTAACTAACTGTTATTTAACTGTATGCATTCAGCAGGTGGAAAAGCAAAAATGAGTGATTCTGAAGTGTGCAGGAAACATATGTTAATAAGACCAAAATAAATAAAGCCACTTTCATTGGTGATGCACGAATAAAAAATATTCCCAGAAACCCCATTTCCGTACATTATCATTTGAATGGTGTATGCTATATACTTTTATCAGTAGTTGTCTGCGAAAAGTTAGCTGCCATTTCAGTTGAAAATGTGCTGTCTGTAAATGGCAGTGCGCTATCGCACGAAGCTTTAATTACATTAAAATATCATCCCTCATATCCATTAAAGGTAGGGGGGTCGTGAAAGCTTCTCGTTCTAAAAAGTAGGTCGTGGTTTAAAATGTTTGGGAACACTGGTTTGGAGTATCATATTTAGTAGTGTAATACAGAAGTTAGCACTGTTGAGTTGTCAGCTTTTAACCACATACTCACCAATGGGGCTAGTAGCCTTTCTGCAGTAAAAACGACTATGTGGGTTTTTTACTGTCAGGATACACTTGCGGTGACAGATAAGTGCTGCAGCTCATGAAGGAGCGCCTGCAACCAGATACCAGGTACGTTCACCTATGCCAACTAACATACACTTTCAAGGGTTATGTTATGTTAAATTTTTATTTTTACAGCGCTCGTACGCCCGTAGGTTTCATGGCACTACTAAAGTTTTGGGAACATAGCATAACACCTAAGTACATTGAGCAAAAGAGAGTTTCACATCAATTTATATTAAAGGTAAGCTTGTCTGAATAGCAGGGTTTTAAAGGCCTGTCTGAAGGAAAGAAGATCGTCGCTCAGTCTTAGCGATAATGGTAAGGAGTGTTATAAAGAGGGGGCAAGAAAATGGAAACTACTACCACCTTGGCGTTTTTTCTTGTAAGGGGGAATCATTAGCAATTCTTGGTCGGCCGAGTGAAGATTCCGTAAAGGGGTATATTTGCCAACCAAATTCCTAATGAATTTCGGGCCCTTACCCTGCAAAGCTTTAAAATGATACAACCAGCTTTGAATGTAGCTCTCTGAGCTACTGGCAGCCAGTGAAGTTTTTCTAATCCTGGTCTGATGGATTGCCATTTAGATTGTTTACAAATGAGTCTGGCTGCCTGGTTCTGAACGTATTGTAGTCTCTTCAACTGACCTACTGGAGGACCAAGATACAGGCTGTTTGAGAAATCAAGCCGCGATAGAATTAACGCAGTAATTGCCTGAATCAAGGCAGAATGAGTTAGAAGATAGGAAATTTTCTTTATCTTTCTCAGTTGGAAGAAACTGGGTGAAACTACCGTCCCTATTTGACTTTTTAGCGAGAGGTCCTCACTGAGAGTCACCCCTAAGCTCTTAACTGTATGGGATTTAGTGGGTGGAATTCCCATGTCTGACGGCCAGAAGCACATGCACCTAGGCCTGGTCAGCTGGGCCCATTGCATTGCAGAGTCATTATACTCCCCAACCAGACAGTGTGTAGCTGCCTAATGACAGGGGCATTGCATAGCTAGCCAAGCTGTAATCACATTGCTACCCTAAGCTACGGAGGGGTACCCGCTTGAAAAACAAGCATTGGCATAGCTAATAGGTCTCGCCTTTGGGGCCTTATAAGTATTTAGTTATGCAGCACAATATACGTGGTGCAACAACATCAACTGTTGCATAGCTAAACACTTCTAAGGTCCCAAAGGCGAGACCTATTGGCTATGCCAATGCTTGCACTGCAACTGCGCGGGAGGTGGTGGTGCCGTCCAAGTACAAGCATTGCAACTGGGCAGAGAGGTGGTGGTCCCTTCCAAGTAAAAGCACTGCAACTGCGCAGAGAGGTGGCGGTGCTGTCCAAGTAAAATCACTGCAACTGCTCAGAGAGATGGCGGTGCCCCACCATTACAAGCCCTGCAACAGCGTGTGAGGTGGTGGAGCTGTCCAAGTACAAGCACTGCAACTCGCAGAGAGTTGGTGGTGCCTTCCAAGTAAAAGCACTGCAACTGCGCAGAGAGGTGGCGGTGCCCCAACATTACAAGCACTACAACAGCACGTGAGGTGGTGTTGCCGTCCAAATACAAGCACTGCAAATGCACTGGAGGTGGTGGTGCCGTCCAAGTACAAGCACTGCAACAGCGCAGAGAGGTGGTGGTGCCGTCCAAGTAAAAGCACTGCAACTGCACAGAGAGTTGACGGCGCCGTCCAAGTACAAGCACTGCAACAGCGCAGAGAGCTGGTGGTGCCGTCCAAGTAAAAGCACTGCAACTGCGCAGAGAGTTGGCGGTGCCATCCAAGTGAAAGCACTGCAACTATTGCAGTGCACCCCCTCGCTAATCGTTTGTCAGTATTCTCCCTACCAACCAATTGAGGTGGGTGGCACGCTCAAATCAAAATGCAGTTTGAAGAGATTACGAGATCTACAGAAGCCAAAGCTAGCACGCTAGCTTTTAGTGAACAAGAGACAAATCGCATATACGCATTAATCAACGAGGATATAGCACAGGAAACGTCAAGCCGCACGAAAGAGCAATGCATTCGACAATTGGTATAATTATCCAAACGTGAAATAAATCAGAAACTTCATGCGAGTACTCTCATGAAGTATCATAGAGCATCGCGCATCCCCGAGGATTACGGATAGCGTTGAAACCTTCTTTGTGTAAGAATTCCAAATTGTTTCAAGAAAAGTGGAAAACTATTCTTAACAAATGTAGCCTTGACTTAATCCTGCTCATTGTGGAAGAATTATCTCAAATACTCGCTGATCTAAATATGGAAATCAAAGAAATTGAGAAAGAACTAGCCAATACGATAACATCTGATGAATGGTCTAAACCATTAGAAGACATCAAGGTCCAATTAGAGGAACATTCAAAAGAAATTAATGACAGAAAAATACGGAAATTCAGGAGGGACACCCTGGACTACAAACTGGGGGAGGTTTACACATGGGCAGAGGTGCACGCCCAAAGGAGGAGAAACAAGCCATATTGCCAAAAAAACGGATACATCCTCATCTGGAAGTGACACCTCAAACCGTTCACAGAAGAAGACTAGCCTTTTTGTTCCAACATCCGTGAGATCTAATGAACCAACATCTGACAATAACACACTCACAGACCAAAATGAAAGCCCAGCTACCTCGGTGCCTTTTTTAAATCAAAGCCCGGATATAAGAGGAGACCCAGGCGGAGTAAAAGAAAAAGAGAAAGTAAAAACTCATCCAAACACACGGAGCACAATCGAAAAGAAGGTCAACAAGAAGAAAAACACCTAGTGATAAACATTTCTGACACCATCTTGAAACCTCTTGAAATGAAACTACTGGAGAAAGGAACATCATTTATTCCGACAACTCAGACCAACCAGTTGGACTTAGACATCAGTACTTTTAAATTCATTCGAAAACTAAGGTTAAGACATTTTTTTGACAATGTGTTACCCCCACCTACTCATCAAAAACTTGATCAACTTATGGGCCTACGACCACATAGCTCCTACCAAGCACCATACAGCCATAAATGCATTGACCTTTTTGAAAATTTAGTCAAACAAGACATCTCCAAAATCAACTTCAAAAAGAAAATTCACAAAAGCATTACACAGAAAGATCAAGACACCTTAAAAAAGATTGCTAATAACAAAAATATCAAATGCATCAAAGCTGACAAAGGGGGAGCCCTGGTCATTTTGAACACTAAAATGTACAACAAAAAAATCAAGGAACATATTTTGGATGAAAAAACATACTCAAAATTGGACGGGAATCTTATGAACCTATTTAAAGACAAACTCATCGAGATTTTAACCAAAGCTCTTGAAGTAGGAACCATTGATGAGAAAACTAAAAGATATTTACTTCAAGAATACCCTAAAAGTCAGTCTATTCATATGACGCCCAAAATACATAAGAACCTCGAGGACCCACCATTTAGGCCCATAGTATCTACCAGAGGATCCCTGCATGAACCGGTGGGGAAATTCCTGGACAGATACCTACAACCCATGGTTAAGAGTATGAAAAGCTATATAAAAGACACAACTGAATTTTTGCTAAAATTGTCTGAAGTTTCTATCGACCCAGAGGAACATTTATTTCTATGTACTGCTGATGTGAACTCATTATATACCTCAATCCCCCATGGGGGGGAATTGAGGCCATTGAAAATAAAATGCCATCTTGAATAGTGACATTGAACCTCCTATGCAACAATTTTTAATGGAACTGATGGTATTCACCCTGTATCATAGTTATTTTGAATACAACCACGAATGGTACTTACAACTATCCGGGATGTCCATGGGCAATTGCGCCGCGCCCACGTATGCAAATACCTACATGAAATAATATGAGGACAACAACATCTATGGAGACGCGAATTGGACAAAAAACTTGAGGCTGTTCGTTCATTACATAGACGATTTATTTATAATTTGGAAAGACACTAAAGAAAATCTTGAACAATCTTTGATTACATTGAATGCCATTGATGACAGAATCAAATTAACATGGGAAATCAAAGATACATCAATCACCTTCTTGGATGTATTGATTACTATGACCCCCACGGGTTTTGTTACTGATTTACATCGCAAAGCACCTGACCGCTACAACACACTTCATTTTTCAAGTTTCCACCAGGGTTCACTCAAAAGACATTTACCATTCTCACAAATGTTACGTGCCAAACGAATTACGTCCAATCAGATTATGGCTGAAGAACGAATCAAAGAAATGGGCATGAGATTTCTAGAAAGAGGCTATCCCACTTCAATAGTTGAAGATGCAAAAGCCTGAGTGGCTTTGATCCCAAGAGATGAAACATTCAAGAGAAGAACCAAATCTGAAGACACCAGAATGGTGCTAGTATCTAGGTTTTCTACTGTGAGCAAAACATACAAGAAAATCATATTAAAACACTTGTCAAGTCTAAGTATGGAGCCTGATTTTCAAGGTATGTTTAAGGATTCACCCATTTTTGCATATACTAGGCATGCGAACATCAAAGAAATCTTAAATAAGGAACCAAATGAAGAAATGGAAGCCAAAGGGACTCGAGCATGTTTGAACTGCAGTAACTGCAATAATGTCATTAAAGGCAATGTGGTCACACATCCTATGAAGGGCTATGACATTAAGTTAAAGATGAATGCGACTTATGACTCCGCTAACTTAATCTATTTGGTGAAATGCCCATGCAGAAAAATTTACCTTGGTAAAACCGAAAGAAAAATAAAAGTTTGCATCAACGAACATAAATCTAATATAAGAACGAGTAACGAAAAATCGAACATTGCTTTACACTTCATGGAACATAAACATAACATCTCTCAATTGAAATTCATGGTACTTGAAATTATTTAAAAAAGTGAAGGCAGAGACAATAACAAATACCTGTTACAACGTGAGATCGCATGGATTTACAAATTACAATCTATGAAGCCCTTTGGGCTTAATGATCGGATGGAATTCAGTTGTTTTATTTAGCCACTCTTCGAGTGGTTTTCTGATGCTCTACCTCTTTATTATGTGGCTTATATTGAAGATTATGCATATATTCACTCTCCCATGTTCACTTGTTAGACCCTGATTACACATTTAATCATGGCCGCTATACCCGTTTCACCACCTATAGTCCACTCTTTATGTCTACACTTTATGTTTCCCTCACGTGACCCGAGTAGGCGGTGCCACCAGTTTTTTCACCTTTTTACCGGTTACTAACGAAGACGACACTTTCGAAGCACTTGAAACCATCGGCGTGGACTCCCGACATTACGCATGCACACATTCTGAATCTAAGTAAGTTCGATTTTTTCACCGTTAATAAACACCTTGCACGCGGTATCTTTAACTGTATGTTCCTTTTACACGACCTGTGTAGGCGAAGCCACTCTTGTTTAATTTCGTCATCGGATTACTAAGTAACGCGGTTCACTCGACGCATTTGGCATACACATACCCTGAATCTTAATATATCCAGTTGGTTCACCAGTTGTGATACTCTGTCATTGTTCACAATAGTTTTAGCGCCTCCAGATGAAATTTGACACTCTAGACCTACCTAATGCATGTCTACTTCACTAACAACACTTGAGTATTAATTCATTACTTTCGGTTATTCTCCTCCTTATTACTTTTAGTGATTGTTTTCCATATCACACAGTATAGATTAAGCACTAAATATTGGGTTGGATGTCATAATGTATTTGAGTATGATGATTATATAACTAGCATGATTTTTGATTGCTATATCCTTATGTTTCAGCGCTCCTTGGTAAAGGGCAAGGCTGCCCGAAATGCATTGGAGTATTCAGAAATGCGTATCATGAAATAATGATTTCGAATGATGAACTATAGTGAAAATACATAAAGATTGATATGAATTGAAATATCATGAAATGCAATTCTGGAATAATAAAACATATAAAACGCAAAGAAACCTACTAAGGAGTCTTTTTACAAAGAACCCACGGTGTGCCCTTTTCAGGGATGCTTTCACAATTTGGTGGTTGCACATCTCACTATTATATACCTTTTTTTACATTAAAATAAATGTGTATATAATTTTACAAAGTCGAAATAAAACATTATTTCCCCTGAGATGTTAAGTTCCTTCCTCCATTATTTTCTATGGGAGTGAGTTTGATTACCTGTGAGTGGTCATTTGTAGTACATGACTTAATCAAAGGCTGGGCTGGAGTACATTTACTACAACTTTATCTATCACCTTTGGACAGGGACACTGAAATTATGTGGCAGGGCAGGGCAAAATCATGTTGCAGTGTTGACTAAATTATGCAACAAGTAAGTGCAAATTATGCGGGTAATGCAGCACATTTTGTGATAGTACTTGGTTATTTTGTCATTTTAAGGTTTCGCTTGTGAAATATATTGCATTTAATATATTAATAGGGGCTCACATCCTGCCCTTACTTTTAATTTGTTCCTGTGCTTACCACTTACTTTGTCTCAGTTTCTATTAGTTGTGACGTACTATTTCCTGTTGTTCCTCCTGTGTGTCTCTTATCATTGTCACTTGGCCCAAGTACTGTTTTCATCTGCTTTGGTGGAACTTATTTTATTAGGTTTCCCCTTAACAGCGTTTCTCTTTATCTAATCTCCCCTTGGCTGCACACATTTCAAGTGTGCTTGTCAGCTGCTTTTTTCTCATGCCCACGCTAATTGTTGTGAAGCATATTCTCCTTCCGGATATCTCGTCTCCCGGAAGCCCAGCTATGTTTCTCGCCAGCTGGTACTCCCTTTATTCTGTTCAGCATGTATCGATTCTTTCAGCAAGCCCTTTGCTCTTGCCTCTATTCAACTTGCCCTTTCCACTGCTTCTCCATAGCCATGCCCTCTACTCATGTCTCTCCAGCTTGCGTCTTTCCCTCAGTTATTCATGATTACCTTCATGTCCATACCAAGTATGTCTTATCCTATCTCACACAACTTTCCCTCTTCTTAATTGTATGCTCCACTTGCCCCCAGCCCACCCGCCCCCTAGCACTAGTTGCACACCCATCCTGGAGCCCTGCTCACCTTCTGCCGGAACTGTCTGGAGAAGGACACTTTGCAGATAAGCTTCTGAGGGTCTTCCGGCTGAAGCTCTGGGTCATTATTTGAGGAATCCTCAGGCAGCAGTGCCGCCATCCTGCTGCCGTGTCCAGGGTTGCGTGGCTCGGCAAGGGGCGACGCCTGCCGGGGGAGCTGGAACTACTACAGCCTGCTGAGCCAGGGCCTGCTTGCGACCTTGCACCCTCTGCCGGGTGACTGTCACTACGGCAGACTGAGATTCAAGTATTACAGGATGGGGAAGACGCGGGTTCGGGTGAGGAAATTGGCTAACAGTGACTCCAATATATTCTAATGCTTTAAAGGAGAACGATTGTGGGTCTCCTAGAAATGAAAACAATATCATATTATGGGCCTGATTATGAGTATTACATGCTACTGATTTATTGCACCCAATATATTTTAATACCACAGAGCAGGGGCTATAACAACCAGTTAAAAACCTGTTACTCAGCAGTGTTAGCTTATGTGGCTTAAAGTTAAAAAGTAAGCAGTCACCGTTGGCTGGTTCAGTGCTTTTTTGAAAAACTGTAAGCCATAGTTTACAGCAGCTCATGCTGCTGTGTAACATGTCTAGCTAAATATTGAAAAATCCACTAGTTCAAGTGTTGACTGCAGTAAATCCAGGACTTGTAATTTCCAAGTTTGGATATTTAACATTGCAATTTCTGTTTTATGAGCTGCTGCATTGAGTCTGTGAGATTGGAAGCATGAGCTCTAGTTGAAGTGACACTGTTTGCTAAAGGAACATTCTTGATCCGATTCTTGACTGGAAAGACCCACTGCATGGCGCTATGAACATGGGTTATTGTGACCACAAGAGTACCATGCACGCTTGCCAAAATGTCAGTGAATGTCTGTTGAACAGAAAAGGAAAATGCTTGAAAATATACTTATTGTGTGTTCTTCCAATTGGTTTACTTGTCCAGCAACTTGAGCTATCATCATATTTTTGGCTACTATTAACCCCTTCTGTGCGGCGCCGATTCCCCCCCGGTGCTGCGCTCTAATAGAACCGGGCATGGTCATGACGGAACGGTCCCTCATAAGCACAGCTCGACCGATGCTCATGACGGAACCGTTCCGTCATGAGCATGGAAGGGGTTAACTTGCATTCTTCCCCAGCAGACAAATTAAAAATGTTACTCATCTGGAAAAAGAGCAATGGATTTATGGCTGTCTGGACTGCAATCTCTCCATGCTGCTTTCGTCTGCTAAATCCAAAATGTCTACTTTTGTTTATTTAAGGGAAGGTGTAGTCCGCAAACATGTGGGGCATACACATCACGATGTTTAACAGCCACTTGCTGTGTCTTTAATCATGGCCTTGTACGCTTGTCAACAAGTGAGTAGTTTGTTCCAATAATGTGAGAAAGTCCGGTTTTGATGTTCAGTCACAGGACTTCAGAGTTGATTGTTCTTGAATCAGGTTTACTTAAATGTACACTACATTTTTCCACCATCCCTCACCCACAGGCATTTTTCCTTAACATTTAGCACTACTAGATATAAGAGTGCTTTATATTACCACCAGTTACAGCACAATATATTGCCTTTCTCAGAAAAAAAGTCATAACACTTTTATGGAGTTTGTTTAACTTATATTGCACAACTGCTGACCAGCCTAAAAACGTAGAATTTGTTTAAAATGATTACTCCCATAGGAGAAATCTATTGTATTTGCCAATGCTTGTTATATATGGTAACATCGTCTGGGCATAGGTTGCACCTCATTAGTACCAGTTTAACACCAAAATATAGCAATAAGCAACAGAAAAGTGACCAGTCACCCTTTGAAAAGGGCCTTCTAGTGTGCGGCGACACACACCGCTGTGTTTTTAGTAACGTTTGAACCATTTGAGCTACAAACAGATGTTTTTTCTTACAATCTGCAGTGTGTGCAGCAGATGGTGTAATTTTAACAAATGTAGCAAATCCAGGTATGTGAAAAACACTGCAGCCACACAATGGCAGATTTCCAGTGGCCCTACCTGTAGGGCTGTAGTAACATTAGAATTGTAGTTTTGGAACAGTAAAGCGTTTACTATTTCATGGGTGGATGTTTGTAGCAGCATAATCGTCCCTAAGCCCATCCCATTGTATAGTACAGTGATACTCAAAGTACGGACCGGGGGCCACATGCGGCGCTCCTGACCTTTACATGTAGCCCCCTGGTCAAGAGCAGCACTTGGCTGCTGTTTTCTCGACTCAGCAGAGGCATTGAGAAATAAGTGAAATAAACCGGCAAGCCTTTATCTAGAGGTTCATTGAAGTTAAAGAAAGAAAGTAACTAGGTCATCCTGCGCTGCCTAACTTTAGAAACACTTTTATTTCATCTTGTAGCAAAAATGTAAAAATATAATAAGGTCTCTTCAAATTCAAAAAGTGTGTTTTGTTAACATGAAAGAACTTGGTACATCGCATTAAATCAGTTCATTAAAAAAAATGTAAGCAATAGTTTTCAAAAAATGAATTTAACAGTCATTCTTCCCCCAATCCTGACATTAAAGTCAATATTGAACTAAGATGCAAGTCAGTTGTTAAGTGCACTCTTTGGGCTGGATTCCAAGATACACGAAAAACATATAAGTTAAATAAATCAAACACAGGAGAAGGTTTTGTACAATGCACATCCAGAAGGCATGTATTTCGACTTCCTTTTTTGTCCTTTTTTATATGATAATGAAGAAGGAGGGAAAGTGAAATTAAACAACTGCCTAGGATCATACAGTTTGGTAAAGTGGGGAAGATGGGAGTAATCGCAGGATTTCTGGTTTCACATTGTAAAATGTTGCCTTTGGATGTGTATGCTTCACTTCCCCTTTACCCACCATACTGGCACGGCCCCCACCCCCGGCACCACCCGCCCCGACCACCACCCTACTGGAATCAATGCAGCCCTCAGTCACATCACAGACAACCATTTCGGCCCCTGGTGAAGATATTAGTGAGTACCCATGGTATAGTAGATATTCCTAATTTTCCCACCACTCTTTCTGGACCCTCCCACATTGACTGCTCAGTAGTAAACTTACATGTGGAGATCTCCCCATACAAAAAAGGATAGAAGATAAAGGAGGTGGAGATTTTCCCTAGTAAGTCTTTGAGCTGTATTATATAGTAAGCAGGACCACTGTTGTCCTAATTTACATCCTACAAAATGCAGGTAGGGGACTGGGTCCACAATGTCCAGACAACCTTTGTCCTAGTGCTCACTTGTCTGAACTGTGCCAATACCCTCTATGTAGGTGCTCATAAATAGATGCTTTGCAGGATACAAAACATTGCAGAAAATTCATCTGCATCTACAACCGTACAGTAAATCGGACCAGTCCAATGCACCATACACTGGCTACCAGTCCACTTCAGGTCCCTCTGTATCACTCATCATGCTCTACAAGGGATAAGACCATCCTTTCTACAGAGAAACCTTTGTGCAGTTGATCCCAGATGACTATTCCCCCCGAAGATGCACCTCTACCTGGAAATAGTAATGTTCTAGTCATGAATTGAAGGGTGACCATCTCTTTCCAGATAGTTAAACTTTGGAAATTGCTCCTTGCTCAGATAAGAACTCTTGCTGACCTCCTGACCTTTCATGAAGCACCGAAGGCAGCGAGGTTCCAATATACCTGAGCCATGTAAAGCTTTCTTTCTTCAGGTCTGGCCAATCCTGTTGTAAATAGTGTGGGAATTACTAACAGAAATGGTAATTGTGGTGAGATAATACTTGTCTCTGTGGCGCACATAAAATCGAGACTTTTGCCGTTGAAAAGCAGTAAATTGTATGTCAAGACCAGTGGCTCTGTCTGCCATTTAAAGGATAATGGGTCACCATGGAGGAGGCATGTGTGACAAGTTTTCAATTAAATGCCCAAAAATGTGTTAGATTTTGGACTCCTCGTTAGGGTTTCTCCGGGTTAGCACCAGTCTCAAAAGCTTTGGAGGCCATTGTACCCCTGGAGGAGCACGGTACAGATGCACGTGTACACTCCCTTACAATTGCACGAAAATCCCAACAGACATAATGGGGTAGATACTGGGAACGAGGTATGAAATGAGAATTTGGGTTGAAAGGACACCGCATAGTCCCTTAGCCTGTCCTACAAACAACAAAACACACATGTTGGAGGAAACAAATATTGCCAACACAAGTTTAGCCGTAAGAGCTTTCAGAGGATCATTAGCTTACCCATCAATTAGCGAACAGACGTAGAACCATAGTTCTGCCCTACATACTACAGAATGTTGTGCAAGGAAGACAATCAACAGCTGAAAATATTCAATTAACTTTCGAAAAGCGCC
The DNA here is from genome assembly GCF_964263255.1 of Lissotriton vulgaris. NCBI lineage: Eukaryota > Metazoa > Chordata > Amphibia > Caudata > Salamandridae > Lissotriton > Lissotriton vulgaris. Next base: position 1,334,639,109 of record NC_141695.1, read on the forward strand.
TGGCATGGCGTTGCACCCCAGAAAAAAAAATCTGTATATTTTGATCCATTTCAATTAGAAATAGATTTTTTAAAAATTGTAATGTAGAAAATATGCAGTTGATACGGTATATTGGTTTATGCGGCAAGTGGGGTAAATTATGGAGCACTGCAGTGAACGCAATTTCTTGAGTTTAATAGTGTCACAAGTATAACCAGATACACCTTCTTTCGAGGATAGGGACACGAGATGCGTACAGAAGTTGTATTGTCCAAGATTTGCACATGCAGCTCATCACAAAGGAGACCACCATCCTGTGCCGCATAAACATATGGAGTTCAATGATCTCCAAAACTCAACAGTCCAGGCATATAGTCAGAGTCACTCTCTCGTTCTCTTGCTCTGTCTCCCTAAACCTTTTATGTAGGAAGCATCTTCTTGGTGGTTCAAAATGTTATCATGCTTCTTTCAATAATTTCCGTAGTCTAGTGTATTGAAGAATCTATTTCAGCCAGAAGAGATTTGATTCGAATCTTTAAATAATTTAAACACAGAAGTACTATAAAAATACCAATGCAATACATCAATGGTTGCACACGATAAATATTAAGGCCACACGTTCTGTTTCTCATTATTTTCTTTTCCCGGGGGGGAGGTTGGTCGTCCAGCCGAGGCCTGGGTCAAATGCCCTGAGTTCTAGATTAGTTGAAAACCTGCAACAGAGGACATTTTTCGCAGGGCTGGGCCATTTCATTGACACAGGGCATATCCCACCTCACTGTTTAGTATGAGTGTCAAGGACCCAAATAGACCTAAAGCATTTGCAGCTGTTGTATGACCCTTTCAAAAACTAGCATATGCTAGGGTAGTCGTTTGAAAAATAATATGGTCACAGTTGCACACCCCAATTCAATTGTTCAATCCAATCATTCAGCTGAGATACGTGTAAGCTGGGACAGCCTTGCGTTTTTTACATTTTACCTGTATTCACCCCAATACAAGAGTTCAATCCGATTGTTTTTTTACATTTTACCTGTATTTTCTTATGGCAGAGGTGAGCAAGCCATTAGAGTAGTAGTGAGAGCCTAGTCGACTCCAGGCTTGGCCCTAGGAGTAAAATAGCCATCAAAATATTAAGCGTGCAAATCCTGCAAAAAATGGGATGTACAAATATAATTTTTTTTTTAAATCATTTTTTAAAATTGCATTTTTTTAACACTTAGGGGCCGATTAGGATGTTGTTAGGAAACTATCCAGAACGAATCGGTTCCGGAATAGTTTCCAAACTAATCCGGTCCTGTGAGTCCGGATGACAGATTACGATGCCTACCAACATCGTTCGGTTGGACTCGAATTGACTTCAATGGGAGACTGTGGTCCGTAAGCGAACACAGGCTCCCAATGAGAAAAGGGGCGGTTGGGGAAAAACTTTCACTCTGTGGCTGGCGCCCCATGGTGTGTGCCACACTGGGCATGGTTGGAGACAGGGGTCCCTCAGGTACCTCCACGGGCCACATTCGCACAACTCCGGTTGAAGAGGGGCCCGCAACAGGCCCCCTAAAGACTGATTCCAAAAGCTGTTTCATCTCAGTCAAACTGAATTGGAACGGCTGTCCACATCGGTCATCGTGATGGCTCGTCCGGAACCCGGGTCCATAGAGCTGTACGAATCAGCTCTGAAAGACTCGGGCTGTCCTGATGCCTTTCAAATGGATTCGGTCTGCTCAAACGGGTTCCAGACATTGTAATCTGTCATTGGTACAACCGTACGATTCGGTAGGAAACAAGGGTCCCGAATCGGATTTGACAATACGAAATCCCATCAGGAGCCCCTCCTAAAGACATCGTAATCTGCCCCTTAGTTTGCATTCTTTATCATTTAAATGTGTTTCAGTGTATTACACTAGATCATATAGCTACATTCAGTGGCGATTTTTAAAGGTGATGATTTACTGTTGAAACAAAAACGTAGAAGCATTGAAGACCCCCACCTCTCTGTACTCACTCGGTTAGTGAGGCGATGCAGTCTGATACCTCGGAGTACATCTCTACCTCTCGCCGGCTGATCTATTTGACAGCAACATGAGAAAATCCCTCCCTCCCCTAAAACCCAGAATATGGTTCTGGAAACTTCTTCCATTGGATGCAACTGGTAGTATAGCCTTGTTGAAAATAGTAATACGGTCCCAGCTAGTATACTACTTTACACATCTGCCTATCATCCCCCCTTGTTTATTTTTACAAGAACTAAATACCCCCTGAGAAGATTCATCTGGGGAGACAAAGGTCACCACATTATACTGACGAAGCTGCAGCTGCTGGTCGGCAGGGGTGGCCTAGGTGCCCATCTTTCGAAACATACTACTTAGCAGCTCAGCTGCAGTGGGTCTTGCGTTGGCTGGCAGGGCGTCACCTGGGTGAGACGCGCCAGGGCCCCTCATGACAGCCACGATTAGAGGCGTTCTACTTCCCAAATGATGCCCTCATCCCCATGGACTCTTCAGATGATGGTAGCCTTGAGGTTCATGGCCAGGGTTCATTTCCTTACATGACATATCTCAACATATGCCCCAGCGCTCCCCCTGCAATGCCTCTTCTGGTTCCTTGGCACCAATTCCGTTGCAGACCGAAGGTCCTGGCACAAGCGATCTATATACATGGTTGGTGACCACTTTACAGATGGGCATTTACTGACCTTTGAAAAACGTAATTACTTATCATGCCATGCTGCCAGGCCAGTTCCTTACACATAGACAGCTACACAACACATGCCGGATCTTTTGACCCACATTGAAAGATGAACCCCAACTCCATCAAGTTGTGCAAACCCCACTTCACATGGCAGTGGGGCGCCACCTGATCACATGGATTTAGAAAGCCATCCAAAAGTATGCTGGGTTTCCATTGATGACCCTGCGCAACACATGAGAGTGCGACATTTGGAGGGCACTGCACTGTAAGGCATGGGAGCAGGCCCTAGAGTTCCCCCAACTGGTTTTTCGATACACAGATTCAATAACATTCAATTCTCTATTCTCCACAGTGCGTATTTGACCCTGGGACAACTCAATGACTATTTCCTAAATGCGCACCTGCTGTACACCCGCTACCCATTGGCCACAGCTGATCTACAGCACATGGTATGGCCATGTGCAGACTTCTCCATCTGCTGTCTTTCAGTACACCGGGTACTGCGAGAAGTTACGTAACTAACTGACATATACTCATGGAAGCACTGCGTCCTGGGCATATTCAAATGCATAAACCACCACAAGGTGAGGACAGACTATGCTGCTTTGGTGCTCTCCGAGACATGTGACTCACTCCTTGACCAGTTTCAACAGCATATCCCTTTTAACTGCAGTGTGTACCTGTGGGCAAGGGAGGGGAGGAGGAGATGGGCGCGATGGGCTCGGTAATAGTAACAGGCTGGAGACCAGTGTATTTCCTCAAACTGGGCTTTATTTTTAAGGTTCGCCAGGTTCGAAAGGTGAGTCTCTCTCTTTCAAACTCCAGGTTGTCCTTGATGGCGGGGTCGTATGTTCGACGTGGCTCCTGGCAGACGTCTTCTCTTCTAGTTCGGGTACGCCACCTCCGGACCGTGAGAGAAAAGAAACCAACAGAGGGAAGCCGTTAGGTTGCAGGATGGTACAGGGTTACCCTAATAGGGACCGAGTGATTGTGTGGGAGCACCAGTGTTTTAAACAAGACAAAACGTGTTCGTGCTCAGGGAGGAGGAAGGGCGTGAGGAACGTGGGAGGGATAAGGAGAAACGAAGAGTATGGGTAAATACACGGGAAAGATACAAACAGGGGTTTTTACACTATGTACAAGGGGCGCTCTTTTTCCCCACCCAGGCTGCCCAACGCCGCCGTACCTGAGAAAGCCACACTCCTCCCTCGGGAGTGTGGCACAGCGGTTCACGGGGTCGTTGGCCTCCTGGCTCTCCTCCGCTCTCGTTTCTTCCGTCCTCTCCGTCTTTTCCACGCTTTTCCTTCGGTTCGACTCCTCCGCTTCCTTCTCCAACCTTCGGGGTGATGTCACACTCTGCAAACAGGATTTCCTGCCCTTTCACCAATCTGGACCTTCCGACGTCAGCTGGGGGCGGAGTCTCGTCACAGTAGTCATACGCCCAGTTAAAGGCGCCGGGGTCAGTTTCATCGTCAACGCTTTCCCACTCTGCCCTCGATGAGTCAGTCTGCGGGGAAGGAGGTGAGTTAGGGTCATGGGTCCACCAGTCCTCGAGACTTCCCGCCCCGACCCCATTACACTCCACCCCCCCTGGTTTTTCCCGCTCGGGGAGAACGGGTGTCCTCGACAAATAGTCTGCATTGCCATTGTTGGTCCCTTTTTTGTGCACTATTTTAAAGGAAAAGGGTTGGAGGAACAGAAACCATCTAAGAACTCTGGAGTTCTGGGTCATATTTGTCTGCATCCATTGCAGGGGCGCATGATCCGAGTGTAGTGTGAATGTTCTCCCCTCCAGGTAGTATCGTAATTTGTCCACCGCCCAGCGAATCGCTAAGCACTCTTTCTCGACCGTTGAGTATTTGCGTTCCCTAGGGTGGAGTTTCCGGCTTATGTAGAGGATGGGGTGTTCTAAGCCGTCCTCCCCCTCCTGGGACAGTACCGCCCCCACCCCGGTATCTGAGGCATCTGTTGCTAGAGTGAATGGTTTCTCGAAATTTGGGGGTATCAGCACTGGGCTGGATGTGATGGCTCTCTTTAGTTCCTCAAAAGCCCTTCTGGCTTCTTCAGGTTGGGGTTTTGCTAGGTTGCTTTTCACATTCTTTTTGAGGAGGTCTGTCAAGGGAGAGGCTACATTCGCGAAGTTCATTATGAACCGACGGTAATACCCAATAAGACCTAAGAAGGCCCTTAGTTCTTTCTTATTAGAGGGAAAAGAAGAGTTAGTTATGGCCCATATTTTCTCCTCCTAGGGAGCAATCACCCCCTCCCCCAACATAAACCCCAGGTATTTCACCTTGGGATATGCGGCCCTTGACTTTTTGGAGTTAACATGGAGACCTGCTAGTTGTAAGGCAGTAAGTATTTTGTCGATATGTTCCAGGTGTTCCTCCCAGGTCAGACTGAAGATGACTATGTCATCGAGATACACCGAACTGTACTTGGTGTGGGGGGCTAATACTGTGTTCATCAATCGCTGAAACGTAGCTGGGGCTCCGTGAAGCCCGAAAGGTAGCACATTAAACTCGAACAAGCCATCGTCAGTGGCAAATGCTGTCTTGTGCCTGTCACTTTCTCGCAGGGGCACCTGCCAATATCCTTTGGTCAGGTCTAGTGTTGTGATGTATCTGGCTTCTCCTATTCTTTCTATTAGCTCGTCCACTCGAGGTATAGGGAAGGCATCGAAAGAGGAGATTGCGTTTAAAGCTCGGAAGTTCATACAAAACCGGGAGGACCCATCCGGCTTAGGGACCATCACTCTGGGTGAAGCCCAGTTACTTCGTGATGGTCGTATGACTCCGAGCCGAAGCATGTCCCTGACTTCTCTCTTCACATCTGCTCTCTTGGCTGCTGGAATACGGTATGCCCGCTGCTTTACCACCTTGCCCTTCTCTGTCTCTATGCAGTGTTCGGCTAAGTGGGTGCAACCAAGAGTATCCGAGAACATAGGGGAGAACCATTGCAGCCTCTGCATGAGGCTTCTTTGCTCGGTTGTCGTCAGCTCCGGGTTAATGGGAAGTCGGTCTAAGGTAGTACCTTCATCTCGGGAAGGCAACACAAGGTGGGTTGTTTTAGGCGGTGGACCTATCCATTTCTTCAAGAGATTGATAAGGAAGGTCTGCTGCCGGGTGGGTGTGACCTGTACTCGGTAAGTCGTTTGGCCTATGGTCTCCATGATCTTGTACGGCCCCTTCCACTCACTTCTGAACTTTGGGTGGACGAGGGTAGAAGCACCAAGGCCCAGTCCCCCTTGTTCATTGTTCTCCATTTCTTACCCTTGGCATAGTATTGTTTCTGTTTGTCTTGGGTTTTCTCCAGATTGGAGTAGGCTAGATCCCTCAGTTTACCTAACCTGGATTTTAATTGTTTGGTATACTCCAATAGTGATCCCTGATCGGCCGCCTCTTCCCTTTCCCAAGCTTCCTTGGTGATTTCCAAGAGTGATCTGGGCTGTCGCCCATATAGGAGTTCAAAAGGAGAGAACCCTAGGCTGCTCTGGACTTGTGCTCGCAGAACTTAAAGTGCTAAGGGCAACAACTTGTCCCAGTCTTTATTTTCAGCGGTTAACATCTTCTTGAGGGTGGTTTTAAGCGTACGATTGTATCTCTCGACCAGACCATCCGTCTGGGGGTGGTAGGCCGAAGTCTGTATGTGCCGAAGATATAGGGTTTTACAAACTTCTGCCATCATTTTGGAGACAGAGGGAGTCCCCTGATCCGTGAGGATCTCCCTAGGGAATCCCACCCTAGAAAACAACTCGATTCGTTTTTCTGCCACATTTTTGGTAGTCGGGGTACTGAGGGCAAAGGCTTCAGGGAATCTGGTGTTATAGTCTACTATGACTAATGCGTAGGTGTGTCCCCTAGTTGTACGGGGAAGAGGGCCAATAAGGTCCATTCCTACCCTTTCAAAGGGGTTGCCGATGATGGGTAAAGGCTGGAGGGGCACCGCTGGTGGTCTGCTCATGTTCTTTTTTTGGCAGATCTCACATTGCTTACAATAGGTTTCTGCTGTCTTATATATACCGGGCCAGAAGAAGAGTCTTACAATATTTTGAAGGGTCTTCTCGGCACCGCTAAGCCCTGCTGTCAGGTGAGTGTGGGCATAGAAAAGTATTTGCTCCCTGAAGTCTTTTGGGACGACTAGCTGCGGGGGTTCACCTGCCTTCCCTTCCCTATACAACAGGTCGTTTTCAATCTTAAATCTAGGATACCCTTGGGATGGTGTTGTCTGAGCAATATGGGCTGCCTCCCATGCGTTCATAAGGGTGAGGTCATTGGCCTGCACAAACTTGAATCCCCGATCTAACTCCCAGGGTTCTGATGATAAGTAGGCTTCCCGGGGCCGTCCTTTCATCTCTCTCCTGAAGAGGTAAGGAAATCAGGGTTGTCTACCCCTATTATCAGGTCCTCAGGAAGGGATTCCACGACTCCCACTTTCACTGAACATGGTTCCCCGCCTAGAGGCCGTAGGGTGAGGTGGGCTACAGGATAGGGTTTCACGTCTCCGTGTACACATCTGATGTACACCATGACGTTGGGACCTAACTGGGAAGGAAGGACAAGTCTTTTCTGAATTACCGACTGTCTACACCCAGAGTCCAAAAGGGCTTTCACACATTTACTGTTGACATATACCCTTACGTAAAAGGATGGTCCCATCTCCGCCGTATACATCACAGCTTTTGGAATATAGCCGACCTCCATAGGTTCTTCTGTTGTTCTTTTTCGGGGACACAGTCTGGCGATGTGGCCCCACTCCCCACACTCAAAACACTGCGGTCCCCTTGTGGTGGGTATCTCGTATCTAGTCGGTCGGTTCTTCATGGTTTCAGGGACCGGCTTACTCTTCTTCTCCTGTCTCGCTGTCCCTGTACAAGCTTTGATTCCCTTGTCGGTATCCCAAGGGAAGGTTCTTGGCATGGCTCGATTGTAATTGGAGGCCATCTCTATGGCTTGTTCGGCTGTTATGCCTGAATGCTGCTTCAGCCATCGCTGTGTACCGTAGGGGAGGGCCTCCATGAATTGTTCCAGATAGATACTGGACATTATTTCATCTTTACTTCGACTTTCCGGCCTCAACCATTTGTCGGCGGCCATTTTCAATCTCAGGTACGGTGTCTTAGGATGTTCTCCGGCATTCCCTTTTTCCTTCCTGAACCTGAGTCTATAGGCTTCGGCATCTAGCCCCAAGTGGTCTAGTATCACCGCCTTAATCGTCGGATAGGGGGTCATTCCCGCATGGTTGGCTACTTGGTATGCCGCTTGGGCTTCTCCTGACAAGAGGGGGGCTAGAAAGAAGGGACACTTCTCCTCCCGCCACCCGCATGCCCGTGCCGCCCTTTCAAAGTTGGTGAGGAAGGCATCGGGGTCTTCACCGGGAACGAATTTTTGCAACTGTACACCAGAGGGATGTGGACCATAACTTCTTCTTTCCATTGGCATAGGCACACCGGGGCTCTGCACTACTTTTTGTAGGCCCTCAATCTGGGCGGCGATAGTGTTCTTGAACATGTCCCGGTCAGCATCGTCGGTCGATATCTGCTGGCTGATGGCCCACTCCAACTTCTGCTGCCCCTCTACCAGGTGCTGTATCACTAGCTCCATTGCTGTGTCCTGCAGGGGAGGGGTAGATTGCACTTCTGACACCACTGTGGGCAAGGGAGGGGAGGAGGAGATGGGCGCGTTGGGCTTGGTAATAGTAACAGGCTGGAGACCAGTGTATTTCCTCAAACTGGGCTTTATTATTAAGGTTCGCCGGGTTCGAAAGGTGAGTCTCTCTCTTGCAAACTCCAGGTTGTCCGTGATGGCGGGGTCGTATGTTCGACGTGGCTCCTGGCAGACGTCTTCTCCTCTAGGTCGGGTACTCCACCTCCGGACCGTGAGAGAAAAGAGACCAACAGAGGGAAGCCGTTAGGTTGCAGGCTGGTACCGGGTTATCCTAATAGGGACCGAGTGATTGTGAGGGAGCACCAGTGTTTTAAACAAGACAAAACGTGTTCGTGCTGAGGGAGTAGGAAGGGCGTGAGGAACGTGGGAGGGATAAGGAGGGACGAAGAGTATGGGTAAATACACGGGAAAGATACAAACAGGGGTTTTTACACTATGTACAAGGGGCGCTCTTTTTCCCCACCCAGGCTGCCCAACGCCGCCGTACCTGAGAAAGCCACACTCCTCCCTCGGGAGTATGGCATGGCGGTTCACGGGGTCGTTTGCCTCCTGGCTCCCCTCCGCTCTCGTTTCTTCCGTCCTCTCCGTCTTCTCCACGCTTTTCCTTCGATTCGACTCCTCCACTTCCTTCTCCAACCTCCGGGCTGATGTCACACTCTGCAAACAGGATTTCCTGCCCTTTCACCAATCTGGACCTTCCGACGTCAGCTGGGGGCGGAGTCTCGTCACAGTAGTCATACGCCCAGTTAAAGGCGCCGGGGTCAGTTTCATCGTCAACGCTTTCCCACTCTGCCCTCGATGAGTCAGTCTGCGGGGAAGGAGGTGACTTAGGGTCATGGGTCCATCAGTCCTCGAGACTTCCCGCCCGACCCCGTTACAGTACCCCAGACATTAATGACTGAATCTCACTGCCAGGGCCATCTTTAGGCTGGTGAAGCATGGTGCGACAATCATTTAGGGCACAGACAAATAAATGAGTCATCCCTGAATGTACATTTGGCATCCTTTTCCTTAAGTCATGCGTCAGATGTCTTGACGGGGGTACTTCCTAAATGATTACATATATACATCACCTCTGATCTACAGCCACATGCAGCCACATACAGGTTCTTTAGTGGGGCAGAGAACAGAGGTCAGCATCTGTAGGTGTGTTATCAACTAGCTGTCTCATTTTTTGCATGAGCTGCTAGTTCGGTTGCTGCATTATTGTATTTGGACGGTGACTTGTCAATGATGAATGGAGGCCGATTACATCGTCCACATAACACATTTTGAGAGCATACCCTTGCACTTCCATAATGTCACAAGCAATCCTGCCATGCTGTATTTAAAGGGGATATTTATACTTTAATTTTGTTGCTTGGATATGAATTTACCTTAGCTAAATGAAAATACAAGAGGCGTTTGGCAAAACTGGAACAAGTTGGTTTAATTAAACTCAGTGGCCAGGAGAGTCTGGACAGAATGCATCTGAGGAAAGTGTACAAAGTTTTGGCTGGTATTATATACATCTTGTGACATACACTAAAGTAATTTCTGAAATCCTGTAAAGCATCTCAGTCATAAATTAACAAGCTCGAGCTTTAGATAGGACACAGATGGCTCTCGACCTCGGGGGGGAGCTGGTGTGGGCCAGGGTGATCACTACATGTGGTGTGCATGCTCTGTCCTGATTAGCTGAGTGTTTCTATCTTCATGTGGCATCTAGCTGCATTGTATTTCGGGGGAATGCAAACCTTTGGCCAAACGTGTTTTATTGGGGCCATTTGCCTCTGACCTCCTTGTGGTGCAGCTATCTATCTGTGGGATCGATCAGGGTTTTCCTGGGTGCATGTTTGCCTTTGGCTTCTACAGTGGCAGCCACCAAGATAGATTATTGAAGGAGGATTGGATATTTGCCTGGGATTGCCCACCCTCCTGTCCTTGTGGATGTTGCAACATCACTATCATGCTCAGTGCCTTCAGTACCTGCAAGAGGAAGATGATAAATTCTGAAATACAATAAATGAAGCTTCTGCTCAATACTTCATCAGACTTGTTTCACAATACATTTGTCAAAGTATTCCCTCTTTATGTTAGTTACATGAGAGTGTACTTAAGGTTGATTCTCGCAAGGAATTACTACATATATATAATGGCAATGCACCTGCTCCTGCCGCGGACGGGGACTTGGTTTGTGGTTGACCCCTTGAAGTCAGTAGTTAAACCATCGTCCTTGAAGCTTATGTTAGTAGATAATCCCCTCATTTAGCAGCTAGTGAGAAAATGAATGTGAAATGTGAGATAAAGAGATGCGAATCAAAGGATAACAATGCTATTTCTCACGAATGATGTCAATTTAGAAGATACGCATGCAATATACCATAACAAATAAATAAGTAGTAAACAGACATTTGAAACAACACACAAAAGATGCAGAGAAAGAACAAATAATGAGATATAGTAGTAGATGTCAGATCTTCACACACTTACCTTGTCGATGGATAGTAAAGGGAGGAATTTCAGCTGCCAGGATGCCCCCTGATGTTATCAGTAGTATTCATCAAAGTTTGGGCACCAGGGGCGTTGTCTCACTGTAGTTAACAAAATAGTTACATATGGCGTACTAAGACAACCAAAGGCATACATTATCATGGTATGGTGATGTGATGGATACACAGTATAACGAGCACAAAGGGTCCTAGCCTAAATTTTATCAACTGTAAAGTAAACATTCCTGTGTTGTCATTGCAATGCCTTGTCCTAGTATTAAGAGAAGTGACAAAGGATATCACAGTGAGTAATTTAATAAAATGAGAACATAGGTGGGTATTAGATTGTGTGATAGTAAACATACGCTTATGCTGTCTCTTACGAAGAAAGAGGTAAGTTAAACCAAACCCCAAAAGAACAGGTGGTGCAATTAACAGTCTATAAAATCTACCTGTTTGGGTTGCCATCCCTTTTTTGTAGCTGTGCTATGAGCGGAAGTAGAGGTGGCAGTGGGTGGTGTTTTAAACATCAACAAACTCCAATAAAAGTACAATAAAATGAGAATTGTATCAGCAATTTAGTGTTAAAAACATGACAATATAAATTATAGCTGAGTAAGGAAGTTCAACAAAATCAAACATCAGTAAAATAAAACTATTAGGGTGCAACCAACAAAGCTGTAAAATTCCCCTATTGTGTGTTTGTGATATACCTGTTGTTTTATAGGGTTGCATTTGTAAATGGCCCTGTGCGTTACCCTCACACACTAGAAAGCACCCCTGCCCATGTTATAGCAACCAAATCATCTGTAATAGTGACTGTATGAGAGGCAAAAGGAATATAAAGAAATTAAAATAAATAATATTGTATTTAAAGGGAGGGTGTTCAGAGGATACATATGAGGACATGTATGTTATCTGTGCACAACAGTGTAGGGTGAGTGAAGGACAGAGTTGCGAGTGGAAGTAGGATAACTTTTAGTGTCAGACACAGGATTTAGAGGCATATTAGCAAGGGCCATATCGCCGCTTTAGCGGCACTTTTTACCGCTAAAGCGGGGATATTTTAATGGCACCCTATCAGCAAGCTGTCCCTGACAGCTGTTAGCGACAGCTTTCTGGCGAAATCGACCGTTCTGGGGGCCGCTTTGCATGTCAGCGATGTTTATCGCTAATGACATGCAAAGTAGGCGAAAGAATTTTGACACCTGCTTAAAACCTGACTTAGCCATTATACTCAATGGGAGGTGGATTCTAAGGCTAAATCCACCCCTGCCTATTAGTAAGGTTTTCGCTAGCGATAACATTTTGATTGCTGTTTGCCTTGTGTTTATGGTGGATTTTGCCGCTGTCGCTGGATCTTTTATCGCACTGGAGATAAACGTTGGTAATAAAGATCCAGCGATAGACAGATAAAAAAATATGCACTAAGCGTAATTTGCAATATTTATCGCACGCCCTTGCTAATATGCCCCCTAGTTCTTGCAAACTGTAGAAAAGTGTCAATTTTTTACATGTCCACCTTTTGCCTGGTATTTGATTAAATTTTGACAGAAGTGCACTGGGTTCCTATTCACTATGTCCCCAGTGCCAGTGCTCTTTCCCTAACACAAACTAACTGTGTCATTGTTCCCCAATTAGCAAGACCTTTATCACCCTGTAAGTCCCTATTAAATGTTACCACTGATATGCAGGCCATGGGTACTAGAGAGGGCTCTAAGGCCTGCAGCATGTATTGTGCCACTCTAAGGGACCCACCACCAAGCTCATGCAGATTGCCAATCCAGGCTGTGTGAAATGGTGCAGACAAAAGTGAAAACACCACATGGCACACACCTTGTGTGTCATGCCCACAGACACTGCATAAAATATATATGGAAGTCACTGTAGGAAAGTGCCCCATTTGAGATGGTTACTCCCCACTTTTTGCCTTGTATCTGATGCAATTTTGACTCAGGGTGTGCTGGGTTCCTGCTAACAAGGTCCCCAGCACCAGTGTTAAACTGTATGATTGTTCCACAGTTTGCACAACTTCAACCCCACTGAAAAGTCACTAGTAAATGGTACCCCTGGTACCTAGTGCCCTGGGACTGAAGAAGGTCCACTTGGGCTGCAGCATGAATTGTGCCACCCTTAGTACCCCTCACCAAGATCATCCAAAATGCCATTGCAGCCTGCGTGTCTTGGTGCAGATAAAACCGATGAGTCGACATGGCACACATTCCTGTGTTCCATGCCTGCCAGCACTACATGTGTTATAGGTAGGTCACCCCTTCGGCAGGCCTTACAGCCCTAAGGCAAGGTATAGTATACCTATGTGAGGGCATATCTGCTAGAGTGGGTATGTACAGTGATATCTAACTTCACCCTTACATATTACCAGTGCACAGGGAAGCCATAATGAGTACATTGGTTGGACACTCATCATTACAAGTTCCCCAGCTACATGATGGCTTCACTGTACCCTAACGTGTTTGGTATGAAACATCTTATCTTAATAAACCCACAGTGATGGCAGTGCTGGATTTATTAATAAATGCACACAGAGGTGCCCCCTGAAAACCTACTGACTACTAGTGTGTTGACTGACTGGTCTCGACCAGCCTGCTACCACTAGACATGTTTCTGGCCTCCTGGGGTGAGAACCGTCACTCTCCGAGACTGGGAACAAAACCTGCTCTAGGTGGAGATGTTCACACCACATCCAAGCAGGATCTGCCTTTCAGGGCGAGAAGCTTCAAAGGCCATGCTGGCTTTGAAATGCAACACTGACCTCTTCAGCTAGTGGAAAATGACAACCCCACTGGCCTGGCCCCACTTATTGGCGGGCAGACAGACTTTAAAATTAGTTAGATTGTGCGGTGTGCTCTCACCTAGCCAGCACCACCCCTAAGGTGGGGCAACTGATACAGACCCCACTTTTTAAAATATCTTGTGTTGGAGAGAATTAGCCTATTAGGGTCAGGGTTATGCCAACTTCCTACATGAAGTGGTCATATAGAGGGTGTATTTGCCCTAAGAATATGTAGCCCATTGGCTACTACCCGATACACCCCATACTGCCCCTAAATTGAGTATTTGGGTTGGCACCCTTCGGCCCTGAATTTCAGATTCAACTGACCTAAAGATGAGGAGTACAAAGAAGAGCTGCTGAACCCGAGAACTGAGTTCCTGCAGCAAGTTATGGTGCAAACCCCTGCCTGCCGCTTCAAGAATCGACAATAGAGGTTATGTGTCTCTTCCTGCTGCTGAGTGGCCTCTAACAACCCTAGAGGACTGCCAGCCTTCGCAAACTGCCCAAAAACTCCCTTGGAGTAGAGGAGCTACTCTCCTGCAGACCGCAGCCACCAGAAACCACAGCGTCCGGACCACCGACTTGCAGTACCCCGGCCTGACTGGTGCAGCAACTGACCAGGAAGAGGTACTCATGCTCTGGAAGATCAGATCTGTCTTCCCACTGAGTGTGGAGGCTCCAGGAGCAACCAGAGCTGTGCGGTACCAATCCCCAGGTTACCGTACGCCCTGCATCCAAGGCCGACATCAAGGAGTCCAGTCAGGACTCCAACTGTACCAGAGCCCAGCAGCCACTGAGGGACATCAAGACCCCTGAGACCCACTTCCAGATTGGCCCAGCAGTCCCTAATTTGCCGAGTGTTGGACCCTGACCGCAAGGAGCATCTTTACGCGCCTGGCCGGCCAACCCGCCTGCTCTGCGCCCAGCCTGGGAAATGACGAACCGGCTGTACTCCCTTGTCCCTAAGGCTCTTGCGACCCAAGCACCCGTTTGGGAGTTCTCAGACTTGTCTGCAAGTCCATCTATCAGCCTATCTTTAGAGGCCCCCCCTTTCTCTGTAGTGTGCTAACTACCAACTCCACCAACTCCTTGCTCCCTGGGGCATTCTGGATGCACCCAATGAACTCTTGGTAGAACATTGGAAATTGTCTTCCTGCTACCATAAACCCGGAAGGTGAATCCTACAACAGGATGTGCTGGGTGCTTTACCTACCTACTTTTTCCTTCCATAGGATTGTATGGTGCGTAATTGTGCACTACTTTGAACTATTTGCTTATCTTAGAAAATTTCAGAAGAAATACATTACTTACCTCTGAACGTAGTTCTTGGTTTCTCTGTGAGAACAACAAATGCTTAGCACTACCCTCTGATAAACCTAATTTCTCACCCACACTACCACAAATGAGTACGTTAAAATTTTCTACTTTAGCCTCTGTAAACCAATTGGGGACCCACTGGACTCTGCACAGTGTACTTCCTTTTGGTGCACTATAGAGATAGCCAGCTTCCTACAGTCACACCTGTAGCAGCCCATACAGCCCTAAGGCAGAGTGCATTAAATGACATGTGAGGACATATCTTCAAGAGCAGATATGCCCCTGTACTGTCTAGTTCAATTGCTAGATAGTACCAAGTGAACAGTGAAGCCATCTTAAGTATATGTACTGGGGAGTGATCATTGCGAGTTCCCCAGCTACATGACCGCTTCACTGAAACCAATGGTGTTTTGTATCAAACACTGTGTCTTTATAAAAACCCTACTACTGCCAGTACTGGATTTATTAAAGCATACATCCAGAGGGCACCTTAGAGGTGCCCCTGAAGACCTACTAGCCTCTTAGTGTGCTGGTTGACTGGTACCACCCAGCTTGCGACCACAGGCAGGTTTCTAACCCCCTGCATGTGAGAGCCCACACTCTCTGAGGCCAGAAACAATGCCTGTTCCAGACTAAGGTATTCACTCCTCCACCAGCAGAATGGCTAGTGAATTTGCATACCATGACCAGAGACTTCAAAGCCCCTGCCATTTGGCACCAGGACAGATGAGAAATTAGCTATGCTCGAAGGCATGGGGCACTACCAGGCCAGTCACACACCTGTTTTGGGTGGAAATAGGAATTCTGGAACAGGGCTATACCCACTCCCCGCAGGAAGTGGTCATAGAGGGGGTGTAGTCACTCCAAGGGTAGGTATCCCATTGGCTACTACCCTTCACTCCCCTTAACTGAGTATTTAGGTGACACCTGTCATCTGAAACTCAGATTCGACTGACTGAAGAAAGAAGAGCCGAAGAAGCAAGAACTATGAATTGCTGGTGGACTTTGGCGCCAAACCATACCTGCTTACCTGCTCCTGTCCCGACAACTGTGACACCCCGACTTGTCCTGCAGCTTTGCAGACTCCAAAAGTCTCAGAGGGCCTCCAGCACTTCGGCAAGCCATCCCCATCACCCTTGAAGTGGAGGAGCCACTTCCCTTTATCCTGCAGGCACCAACCAAAATGTCAGTTTCACCTATCTACAGCTAACGGGGTCCACCGATGCAGCAACCACCCAGGATGAGGTCACCTTGCTCTTAGAGGTCAGATCTGTCTCCCCAATAACTGAGAAGACGCCAGGACCAACTGGCATCACCCTGCACCAATATCCAGGATACCCGACCCCTTACAGCAACCAAAGCTTGTTCGAGTCCAATCCGGACTCCACCAATGCCGAGACTGAGCAGCAACAAAGGACATCAGCACAACAGAGGCAAGCACCAAGAGGAGCCCAGCCGTCTTGTTTTGTTGTCCTTTGCCGGTTTAACTGAGACCTGTGTGGGTGGCTTTGACACACGAGCACCACCTGACCAAAATGATCTGCCCCCGATCTCCCCAGCCTGGGTCCGCGATAACTAACAGTGCTCCTCTAATCCCAAAGACCCCATGAACCAAGCCCCACATTTGGAGCTCCCGGACTTTTCCCTAAATCCCCTTCTGCAATAGAACAAAAGTGGAAATCACGCCTAGGTGTAGGAGTGAGTAGATCTACACATGTAAATTCTCCTAAATTAATCTGGCTCAGAGTTTGCTCTTGTGCTGGGAATCTTCAATAGGCAAGTTAAGTGCTGAGCTCGGCTGGATGCAGATTTTTACATACATGTTCTGTGTTTGAACTAGCAGAAAAGTTATGTATGCTCTTAGCTGTTTTTGTACTTCGAAAGCTGCATTGAGGAGTGAAATGAGCAGTGCCTGTGTTGCCGTCCCAGGTCTACTACGACTCGGCTGTCCTCATGGGACAAGTATAGGTCCAGAGCCAGCCATTCAGCCCAAGCCGAGCTCGTCCACCTAAATCATGGAATGAGTAGACGATACCGTGTTACAGGGACACTAACACTGGGTGGGGCTGTCATACCTCTCCATGTCAGGAGGTCACCATTCAGCCAATTTTAGGCGCATTCTGAGTCTTGAACATTTTTTTTTCTTCAGTCAATGCAACTGGTCCAGTACATTTGATAATTATGTATATTAGTAAATCATTAGTAAACTGCAATACATGATTCTTTTTTTGGAAGTAGTGGACTGGAAAGCCCTAAGCTGCCTTAGGGGTCGAAAGGAGGGGGAGAAAGAGGTTCCGGGGCTGTGGGGGAGACAGGGGGAGGGCGTTTAGTATGATATCCCTTGCACAGTTTTGACCAAGAGTTGATCAGAAGAGCCTTCAAGGGCCCGAATTCATCTGCTTCGTAATGTGAAACAGAAAAAGCAACACTGGTGTCTTGTAAAATATAGCTTCGGGAACATGGTTTCACCTTTAGAGCTCTATCAAGGGGTTATGTAGACGCCGACAGTGAATCGGCCCTAACCGAGGAGAGGATTGGTCCTAATTCCAGGACCATCCAGTACTAGCCCAAATTACTTAATGATCAATGTAACCATACTTTGTGGCATAAAGCGATATAGTCATGACATGACGGTAAGACACAGGTGACCCATGCAGCTCTTGTGTCAAAAGTCAGTAGCTCATTTAGTCTTGGGTTTACATGGTTTTCCTGCACTCTTAACTATTCATTTATAGTTGAACATTTGAGTTTCATAAAAAGGAGAAACAATTTACTTTCATCGGCATGCTTAAATTCGAGGAGGCAATATCTCAAATGTTTATTTTGTAAAACTTTGTGCCTTCCCAGGAGAATAAATATGCACAAAAGTCTACATTTGTTGACCACAGAAGCAGAACTATCTTTCAGACTTGGTCTCTGGAGCCATCTGCCCTTGATGTCTAAAGTTAGAAAAAGACTGAATCTCACCTGCCTTCCTATTTGCTGCTGTGCCAATAATTGAACAAGCATTTGCAATGCAATAGGTCTCGCATTAGGAAAGTTTGAGCTATTGGTATTGTAAATTACACATTTTTTATTTATGTGTTGGTTTTGAAAATAGCAAAATTAATAGCTTTGTCATTTACAATGCCAATAGTTTTAACTTTCGCAAATGTGACACCTATAGCATTTGTATGCAATATGTGTTATATTTACGTGACTTATATGTATTGATATTACAAATAACAATGGCTTTTAATGTTTTTTAATAATAAATACTTAAATAAAAGTTATTGTAATTTATAATGGCAATAGCTTAAACTTTTGTAAATAACTTTTGTGAAGATTATGTTCAGTGTATTTTACTGTGACGAAAATCCAAGAACAGAAGTGAAATATTAACATCTTTTTGTGACATTTGTAATAAAGCTTGAAACATTGAGAGAACATATTTGAACCAGTTGTTGTTGAATGGTTGCACAGATTGATGCTGTGGTGGCACTGATTGACGTTGTGATGGCGACAAGTGATGCTGTAGCCTTCAGTGATGCTGTGGTAGCGCATAGTGATGTTGTGGTGCCCCTGAGTGATGCTGTAGTGATGCGATAGATAGATAGAGGGAGGGCGATAGATAGAGGGAGGTCAATAGAGAGATAGAGTAAGGGCGATAGATAGATAGTGTGAGGGCGATAGATAGAGTGAGGGCGATAGATAGATAGAGTGAGGGCGATAGATAGAGTGAGGGCGATAGATAGATAGAGTGAGGGTGAGAGGTAGATAGAGTGAGGGCGATAGATAGAGTGAGGGCGATAGAGTGAGGGCGATAGAGTGAGGGCGATAGAATGAGGGCGATACAATGAGGGCGATAGATAGATAGAGTGAGGGCGATAGATAGATAGAGTGAGGGGGATAGATAGATAGAGTGAGGGCGATAGATAGAGTGAGGGCGATAGATAGGAGTGAGGGCGATAGATAGATAGGAGTGAGGGCGATAGATAGATAGGAGTGAGGGCGATAGATAGATAGGAGTGAGGGCGATAGATAGGAGTGAGGGCGATAGATAGATAGGAGTGAGGGCGATAGATAGATAGATAGATAGATAGATAGATAGATAGATAGATAGATAGATAGATAGATAGATAGATAGATAGATAGATAGATAGATAGATAGATAGATAGGAGAGAGGGCGATAGATGGATAGATAGATAGAGTGAGGGCGATAGATAGATAGAGTGTGGGCGAAAGATAGATATAGTGAGGGCAATAGAGTAAGGGCGATAGATAGGAGTGAGGGCGATAGATAGATAGGAGTGAGGGCGATAGATAGATAGAAGTGAGGGCGATAGATAGGAGTGAGGGCGATAGATAGATAGGAGTGAGGGCGATGGATGGATAGATAGATAGATAGATAGGAGTGAGGGCGATAGATGGATAGATAGATAGAGTGAGGGCGATAGATAGTACTGCAGTCTGGTCCTCGGGAAAGTCTGCACCCAGCAGGCCTCAGGGGGGGACCGGTATCCTGGCTTGCCGCAGATTAGCACAATGGCACTCAAGCAGAGTGGACAAAGCATGATAAAGAGCCTTGGGTGGAGGAGTGATCAGTTTGTGTGTACATCATTTGGCTTGCATGGCTACACCTCACAATCATTTTATATGTTGATGAACCTAGTGGACATGTGCGATACAGCGCCTTGAAACACTCACTGGTATGTAGAGCGCTTTATAAATTCTATGATTGATAGATTGATGATAGTGATGTAAGATACAGACCGTGTTCACTTCCTTTATGATTTAGAAAGCGTGTACAAGCATGTATTGTTAAATCTTAATGCCCATTTCTATATCCTTTGTACAGATTTTGAAACTGTTATTCTGACATCACCAGTGTTGTACAAACCGATGTTTATATATCTGTTCTATGATTGCAACAGTAACAAGATATTTCTAAAAATCATTGTGGGCAGTACAGGTCGTTCCCACTAAGGCATCGGTTTAACCTAGTGCAGCCAAAAACAACATCTCCCCTCCTGAGCGTTGCTCAATTTTAATCACACCAGAGTAATCTGAGTAATTTTGCATTACTCTTTTGCATGCAAAATGAAACAAAATTACGCGATTGCACTTGTTCTCATAACTATGGGTAATTTGGCACAAAAATCCTACCACACGTGTACATGAACAACAAATTAAGTAAGAATGAGCGACTGCTGCTGTTCGTGTTTCGTAGCATTTAACACTATTTTCGTAGCGAAAAATCCATCCTTGAGTCCAGTTTGGATGCAGGGTTGCATTTTGAGTGAAAAAAATAGGGCTAAATGTTGGGTTACGACGATCCTGGCGTAATTCCACGTGACATCGGATAATTTTACTATATCTTTAAGTAACTACGAAACAGCAAATTACGAAAGGTACTCCCTACACGATGTTGGTGCTTTGGAAAAAATAAAAGAATACATTAATTAATTTAACAGGTTGTCTTGCCATGTTACTGGGGGGGGGATTTTTCCAGCAGAATCCATTACATGTACAGTAAGCCTACAGGCAGCTATTAGATATGTCAAAGCTAAGGCGCTGTTAATTTGCAAATGACTGCTGCCGGCAAACCCTCTGATGTCTTCTGCTAATTCCCATCAGGCTTTGTAGCCAAACATCTGAAAGCGCAGAGGTGTCAGGCTCCGTGCTGAAATGCCAGAATTAATCTTCTGTTGTATTGATCCTTCACAGCGAGTGTCACTATTTCCATTCGGGGAGCTGGGGGACGTGCGAATATTTACTGATCACAGGGGTTGCAGTTTCATTAAGCGGGTTTATTGTAACCCAGATGGCGATGGAGAAAAGCGTACTGCCCCATAGCCAGACAAATTTATAAAGATGCCCTTATGATTTACAAAAAGGCAATTGTGGCCCGAAAAACGGTCTTTTTTTCGGCACAAATTGAAACCGCCGCCAACTCTGCCAGAGAGCTGTTCTCCGTTGTTACGACTCTGTCCACCCCCCCTCTGGCCCTGGGGTAGAGCCCTCACAGACCTTCTGTAATGATCTATCCACCTTCTTCACCACAAAGGTGGCAGATATATATGCTTCATTTGAAGGGGATATTAAAACTGAACACAGAGGCGGTAGTGTGAAAGAGGTACCTTCTCATCATAATTATGACCCTTTCTTATGTTTTTCACCTGCCTCACTTGATGACGTTATCACTCTCATTTCATCCACTAAATCGGGTTCCCCTTTGGACCCTTGCCCTCCTTCCGTGATGCAAAAACTCACAGAGGTGATCGCACGCCCCCTTATGGAGATCTGCAACACTGCATTTCAGACAGGCCAATTTCCTAGTATATGGAAGAAGGCTGTTATAAAACCCCTTCTGAAAAAACCCTCCCTTGACCCTACAGCCGTCGCCAGCTATAGACCCATTGCGTGTCTACCCTTTGCCGCCAAAGTATGCGAATCCATGATGAATAGACAGCTTTCAGAGTTCGTTGAGACCCACCAACTTCTCGATGAATCACAGTTTGGCTTTAGGAAAGGGCATGGGACAGAGACCGCCCTGATTAAGGATTCTGACGAGATCAGGGCGATCATGGATCAGGGGGGGGCGGCTGTCCTCATCCTTTTGGATTTGTCAGCGGCCTTTGACACGGTCGACCATGTCACCCTAGTCGACCGTGTCACAGATCTGGGAATAAGCGGTCTGGCCAAGGATCTCATTTCATCTTTCCTCGCAGACCGTACCCAGACTGTAAGGCTGGGAGATTTCTACTCATCCACCTCTGTACTCCCCTGTGGAGTCCCACAAGGTTCCTCGCTAAGTCCCATGCTATTTAACATTTATGTAGCAGACTTAGCGAGGGTAATAAAGGCACATGGAGTACGGCTAACATCTTATGCAGATGATACCCAGCTGGTCCTGGGCATCCATAAGGACGGCTGCGCTGTGGCAGCCAACTTCCAGAGAGCTATGCTTGAGGTCAGTACCTGGATGGCCTCTAATTGTCTTAGGCTCAACTCGGACAAGACCGAGGTTATGACCTTTGGAAAACTCTCTCCAGAATGGTCTTCTAACTGGTGGCCGGAAAAGCTCGGCTATCCACCTGTCCCAGTGGAAAAAGCCAGAAACCTGGGAATCATTTTTGACACCAAGTTGGTATTTGACCTTCATACAAACAAGGTTGTGTCGTCTTCTTTCTTTATTCTGAAAAAGATTAAGAAGCTGCTGCCTTATCTCCCTCCCTCAGCTGGGAAGACTCTGGTCTCTACCTTAGTCTTCTCCAAAATGGATTATGGAAACGCTCTCTTTCTCCATACCCAGAAGCGTGTTATAACAAAGCTGCAATCCATCCAGAATGCGGCAGCCAGGATTCTCCTGAGCATTCCTCGTCGCAACTCCACCACTCTTGGCATTCGTCAACTCCACTGGCTGAGAGTAGAGAGCCGCATTAAATTCAAGGCCCTCTGCATTGCATATAAGGCAGTACACGGCATAGGACCCAGGTTCCTTACGGAAGCCTTTCAGCCATACACTCCTAGACGGCAATTAAGATCGGCCAATACCAACCTCCTCACTGTGCCACGCACAAGAACGGCCACCTGGGGAGATAGACGTTTCTTGGTGGCCACCCCAAAACTCTGGAATCTTCTGCCACATTCCATCAAAACTGCCCCGAACCTGATGAGCTTCCGCAGGCTCTTAAAAACGTGGTTATTTAACCAGTGAGAGGATGACTGACCCCAGTAGCTCCACAGCGCCGAGACACCCCTGGGTATTTGTTGCGCTATAAAAATTACGTAAATAAATAAAATAAAATAAATAACCGCTGCCCGGGCCGAGCCGTCGTCATCACCCCCTGCTCCCAGCACCCTCTGCGCGCGCCAGCCTGCATTCTGACGTGGGGCGAACGGTGTGCGTGCTGTGAGAGAACGGCGAAACCTCCCGCAAGGGGCATGATAAGCGATGCTACCTCCTGTTCCTGCCTCGCTCTCCCAATGCCAATTAATCGAGAAATGTGACATTTAAGGGCCAATCTGGGATGTGTTGTTGTTTCTCGCACAGCGCGCAGCAGGCGGGTTCAGTAAATACGGGAGCACAGCTGAGATGCTTGTCCGATATGCTTCTGTTTATTGTCAGCAAGCTACTGCCTGTCTGTATTGCGTTTTATATTTATAAACACTCACTGAACAAGTCAAACCGAAACCTACGAGCCGCCCAGTTTACGCCGAAGAAGCAGTGTTGCCGGCGGGGGGCGAAACCAGGAAGTCAGGCATCCTTGCCCGTGACATGGGCGGGGCCTGTGACGCGGCCGGAAGAGGCCGGTGTTGCTCGTTGATGCGGGGCTCACATCATGGAGGGAGAGCCCCGCGGTAGCGTGAAAATCCAGAGAAGTGCCCCGGGTGTGGAGATGCGCCGGAGAAAAGGAGAGCAGCGAGGCGACGCGACAAAAGCGCACGGTGAGTGGAGGGGGGGATATGTGTGTCTGTGTGTACGCGCGTGTGTGTGCGCGTGAGCCCCGTTAGTGGTGGGGGTGTGGGGTGCGTGCGTGTGTGTGTGCGTGCGTGCCTGCCTGTGTGTGTGTGTATGCCTGGGGGGGGGAGTGTGTGCGTGTGGGAATGTGTGTGCGCATGCGTGACTTTGCCTGTGTGTGATTGAGAGAGCATGTGAATGGCATGCAGGGGATGTGCACAGCGCCGTGCGCGCCCTCGAGGAGGAATCTGAGACAGCAGAGGCGCGTGCCCGATCGCTGTCTCAGATTCCCCCAAAACCGCCGACAATAGGTCCTTCGCTGACGCTCGACCTAAAAAGGGCATACATATCAAGGGACTTATGTTCTTAACTTGAGAAGAATATGACCTATATTCTTTTCATGGATAAATATTTTAGAACCTTTGTACAGGATTACCCACTCTCAAACAGGGGGATCTATTTTAAAAGGTAAAAAAAAGTGAGGAGTTTAATCTGCTATCCTAACCACAGTTTAAGGTCTGTCCACATCCTGCTCCAAAACCTAAATCTGCATCTATCCTCTCCCTAGCCTGTGCCCTATTATTAATGCTACCAACAGGTCTAATTCTAAGCCTAAACCTACCCCAAAACCCTATCCCTCGCCTACAGTCTATCCCTTCCCCATATATTTGTTTAAGGACTTTCTCAGATTATTTAATCCCAGCGCTTACCCTAACATCTTGCCTCTAATAATAATCCTTTCTCTTTTTTAAAACCTTTTACCATAATAAAATGTTCTCACTTTTTGTTTCCCCACTTAGACCCAAATGGGAGCAGAAAGACTAATAAATTAAAACAATGAAACTCGGGCATGAATATAAAAACAACAGTAACACTAAGAATGGAAGATATGCGCAAAGTAAAAGATAGAGAGAAGACTTTGCAATGGGGCAGATTTGCAACCATTTCTACTGGAAAGAGGAAACAAAAATACATGAAAAGGAAGACAGACACTGTCACAGCTAAGGGTAGACACAACCATAGACACTCGGGCAGGGACGCATACAATGACCTCGAGCTACCTTGGAAAAGAAGATGACAACATTGGACATGAAAACTCAGTGGCATGGGGGGGGAGAGTGTCCCAAACATTGACATTTGGATAAGGACAGAGCATCACTGAAAAATGGATACACATATTGTCCTGCTACTCAGTCTCTGGTCTGCAGGAACCTGCAGAAAACACAGTTCAAAGAATCACTAGCTCTATGAGTTGTGGAATACTATGCCTCTGGCTTTACGTGGTGCCACTAATCTGCTTACCTTTAGGAAGGGCCTTAAAACCTGGCTTTTTGCCCTTTAGGCTACTTATCCTGTTTCTTTGTCTCTTTTGATTTGCTTTTATATCACTGTGTTGTGTTACTCTGCTACAGGTTTTTAATAAAAGCGCCGGGACACTCTTTTTGAGTAGCCGTGCGATATAAAAGACAACATATAACATAACATAACATATGAGGCCGTAGCAGTGGGTCAAATTTGCTTTTCAAATACCAATCAACATAACATGTAAAATGTTTGCTTTTCTGGGCTTTTTCAATATCTTAATAGCCAAAAGCATTTCATAAGCTGCATAAAGAAGGCATAAAGTTAGAAGCATGGTATCCATAGGAAAAGGGAATTATCTGGTCAATCTAGTTTTGTTGATGACAAATCAAACCATATAACACGGCCATGTGTTGTACATAGCTTTACATTCCAAAAATAACTCTTAAACATACAGACAATTCTAATTTAAAATGTAAATGTGAGTGCAGAAAACAGCCTCAGTATTTACTTTGTTTTATAAATCACAGGAGAGGTGCCGTTGTGTCTACCTCGCTTTACCCTTGTTTTTTTTTATTTAGCTTAATCTGCTGTGTACAACAGAAATAAGGCTAACAATGTTGATTTGGCCTTTCCAGGATTTTACCCTGTGTCCTGCATGTTGAAAACACTGCAGTAGCAAGCATTTCTCTTACCTAACATTTGCTTGGAATCATCAAAACAGAAGGATAGGATAAAGGTATCCTATTACAATATTTATAACTAGTGCTTTATTATTATTGCAAAAAGCCCTCCGGTTAAAGAAAGAATACAGTTAATGTAAATAGCATGCCATTATGATTGTCCCATGATGTTAATTCTATTCTCACTTTGATATTATATAATCAACTGCATTTACAGTGAAAAGTAATATATGCTGCACTAAAGCATCAATTACTCTCAGACAAGCGAATTCAATTCACTAACACAAAACATAGCTAATAAAACACTTCTCCTATCTCTCAAAAGCTGCATTTCTGAAACCTGGTTCTGACCCTTACTCGATAATGTACGTACCGACTTCATAAAAAATAGTGCAATGCTGAAAGTGAACTTAGAGATCCGAATCATGGCCAACTACCACAACAATAAGGCAAATACAAAAAGATCTGATCTACTCTTGCATGCATAGAGATGGCTAAAACAAATCATGAAGTCTATGACTATTAACATTAACATTCCTCATGGTCCTCAGATTCTACTGAATGCAATCTCAGTTATCAATCTGCAAAAATGGGACATTTATGATCCAGAAGTAAAAATTCAGCATTCTTACCTTTGAAATGTTCTTTTACGAAATCAAAAACAAACCTCACAGGAAAAAAGAAATCCAAGTTACCTATAAGCACAGCATAATTTGACTTGAAAACAAAATCTAGTGCTATTATCCAAGTACACACAGGAATCTATTGCACCAATCCAGCTCAAACCAGGAACCTCAATTTAGATTACAGTCAGAACTCAATTTGCAGCAAAACCCTTTTGCTACATACATTTATGGCATCCTGAGAGAAATACAGCAATGCAAAGGAATCCCAAAATAAATTTGAAATATAGACTGGAGTTAATCATAAAATTCTTCATTTATATAGCACATCATTTTTGGCAGAAAAATCACACAGAGATCTTCGAAGCAAGCCTAATTTTTCTAAATCAATCTACATTAAAAGCAAATGAGCAGATATATTCTGAACAACTAGTAATCAACAAAATCTGCTCTCTCTGAACTTGGATCACTAAACTGAAAGCCAACATATATCCCAAGGCCAAAAACTTTGTCACAACTCAACTTCATTGTCTGACGTTTTAGAGGACGTACTACAAATCACGGTACCACCACCTTGGACCTAGAAAGTTACAAACCAAAGCAGAAAATAATAAAGAAAGAAAACAGTGTACTCCAGTGTAACCCATCAACCTCGATTTAAAATAGATTTTGAATTGCTACTTAACAAAACACACAAAGGACTTAAACAGCATCCACAGACAAACATTACAGGGTTCCACTGCAAGACAAGTCACCTTGAATACTTCAAGCCTCACACTTCTCAACTGGAAACCTACAGAAGAACATCTTACAACTAAATACATGAAGCTATAATCTCCATTCATGATGATTTAGAATAAGACACTCTACTAAACATAAAAACTCAACCAACAAAACTGACCAGAAGGAAAATTAATAAAAGCAGACTGCACAACAGTTGATCGGCAGCAGGGCACAAAACTGAAAGAAGAGACCTCCTCTCTCTTCTTGAACTGGATGCTTTATTCCTTACTGATACATGGCCTAACAACTTTTCTGTACTGAATTTTGACCTCATACTCACATATTAAGAAAAAAGATCACTGGCCCTCAAGTCAGCATTAACCGCATCATAACGCTTTCCCCCCAAAACTTTCAGCCATGCTGTACAGCAGCCACACTGCTGTACATAATAGCTAAAATGAATTGACCAAGCCTATAGCTCTCCCGTAGTCGAGATTTATTGGCTTTTCCAATGCTTGTTTCTACAGCAAACCATGAACACAGTGCTCAGGCTCACACTGAAAGCATCTCATGTTGCTTGACCACTATTATTTGTGCACCTTAAATGTTTGAGTGATATATATATATTGATATATATATTTTTGTTTTGGGGTACTCTGCTATTGGGAACACCACATATATATATATATATATATATATTCACTGAAAAAACCATAGATTTCACACAAGTTATAGTTAGGAATTAGCATTTAAAAAACCTATTAAATTCACTGAAAAAAACATAGGTTTGACACCAGTTATAGTTAGCTGGAAATTTTACTGACATAAAACCATTGAAATTACCACATTATAGTTAGTTGGACTCACTATAACTTGCGCGCCTGCAATGCACTGCTGATGACGTCACATATTACATCACTCATGACATGGTCAGTGACATCACTCATGACATCACTCATGACACCATCCAGTGAATGTGTGTCTTTCTGAAAAATCAATATGTTTTATATATGTATTTGTAAAGGTCGATGGACGAATAAATGTTTAAATAAGTGTGTAAATGGATGTTTATTTTTAATAAAATATTGATTGGTTAACTGGCTTATAAAGTGTATCTTAGTAAATACATACATTAGCGAGTAATTTTTAAATATTAAAATATATGTATCAGTGTTTCACTTTGTGTATAAGTGGCTGCATGGGTTGGTGACTGACTCACTGTATGTGTTTTGAAGACAGCGTATGTGCAGGACTGTATGGGTGAATGAGTGTGTATATGTGTGTGTTAGTGAGTGAATGCCTGCCTCACTAGTGTCTTTATGAGTAACTACATATGTTTTAATCTAGTATATGTGAGTATTGATGTATATAAGTGAGTATATGTGAGAGTGAGAGATTGAAAGAGTTCCTGTTTAAATAAGTATGTGTTTCTATAAGTGATTGGTTAAGAGAGTAAGTATGTGTAAGTTTCCTTAGAAGTAATGTGCTAGTGTGTGTATAGCTGTACATGCAAATAAATGGATGTTCAATAGTTTATTTGCATGTGTGAGTAACTTTTGGATGACTGTCGGTGTGTAACAGGATGTATATGTGTATCACTACATATGATGAGTGAGTATATGTATGAGTGACTATATAGAACTGTTGCTGAATGAGAGGATGTGTATATAGATGGTGGAATTACTGAATTGGTTGTTGTAACTGGTATGGGTATCTCTTATTTTTTTGAAAATGTTAGTTTCTATTTTTGAATATGTGTTTCAAGGGTTACATTACACTGAAAGGAGGTCTGTCAGTCTGTCACAAGGATGGTGTCATCAGTGATGTCATGAGTGATGTCACTGACCATGTCATGAGTAATGTAATATGTGACGTCATCAGCAGTGCATTGCAGGCGCGCAAGTTATAGTGAGTCCAACTAACTATAACGTGGGAATTTCAATGGTTTTATGCCAGTAAAATTTCCAGCTAACTATAACTGGTGTCAAACCTATGTTTTTTTCAATGAATTTAATAGGTGTTTTAAATGCTAATTCCTAACTATGACTGGTGTGAAACCTATGGTTTTTTCAGTGAATTTCATAGGTTTTTTAAATGCTAATTCCTAACTATATATAGGGCCTCAAACCTATGTTTTTTTCTGTGAATTTCAAAGGTTTTTAATAGCAAATTTCTATAGCTATGAAATGAAATATTTTTTATATTGAATCCTATATTGTATATTTATGTAATACTATTTTTTTATGTATATTGTTCATGTTTTTTTTTTTTTGCCCTGGAGCGCTCCCGGTGTGCGTCCCGGTGAGCGCACCGGTAAGCGCAGTCTTGCGGCGCGCCCCAGGGCGCGTACCGGTGAGCGTCCCGTTAGCGCTTTTGCCGCAAACGAAAACATCATCGTGACGTATCGCGTAGCCGCGTCCGCATGATACGCACGGCGTAAACGCACCCGGAAGCACTCGAGCGCATGCGATCGCGCAACGTAAGCATCCGACGTGCTTACGCGACGAGCCCCTTGGCGCGCCCGGGGGCGCGTAGCGTAAGAGCGTCGGGTCATGTGACCTAATAATGACACTTTTTATTGGTTCAGGACAGTTTTGGTTTCCAAATGATGAAAGCCCTGGTCATGTGACCTGAAAATAACACTTTTCATTGGTTCAGGACAGTTTTTTTTTCCTAATGATGAAAGCCCCCACCTTTTTCCCTCATTTTCATTTTGTACTTTGAGTGAAGAAGACCTGTTGAAAGACCTCTCTGTACCTTTTTGGACTGAAAAATGGCTTCAGTAGCAGCAGCAGCAGCAGCAGCAGGAGCATCTCAGCCACCACCACCACCACCAAGAGGACCACCACAACACCACAGTGGTGGAGATGAAGAAGAGGAGGAGGAGGAGGAGGAGGAGGAGGAGGAGGAGGAGGGGAGGAGGACATTCCTGCCAGAAGATAATACCCCATATAGGCCAATGCAGCACATTATATGGGAGTTTTTTTCCATCCCAAAGGACCAAAAAAAAGTAAATGCGCCAAGGGTTACTTGCCTAATCTGTGGCATTGAACTTTCAAGGGGGAACCCTAACAAGAAGTACTCTTTTGGCAATAACACCATGATTCGCCACATGCAGCGCAGGCATCCTAACAACTATGCTGCGGCAGAGGTCAGAGAACTGGCCAGAAACCCTCCCCAAACTTCACCCAGCACCTCCAAAAGAAAGCAACCCACTCCATCGGGACCAGAGACAAGGGAGATGGTCCAAAACATACAACCTCAGTTTGGGCAATACAAGATCACTTGTATATTTTGTGGTAAAACAATCACCTATGGTGAGCAAAGCATAAAGCTCATCAACCGTGCTGGTGACAACCACAATTGCCCCAAAAAACCATAATTTTTTCCTGATTTTTTTTTGCTCCAGTTGAGCCGTTTACAATTCCCTGTTTTTTGTTTCCCCCATAAAAATAACAAAAAAATATAAAATTGTTCATAAAAGCCAAAAAAAGTACAAAATGTTCAAAAAAACATACAAAATATAAAACAACAAAAAGAAGAAAAAAAACAGTTCTTTTTAGAACTACCTCCAATTTATAAAAAAAGGCTACATTTTTAATAAAACTCTGTCATTCTTTTTTCCCCATGGTACGCTCCCCGGTACGCTCCCCGGAGCACGTACCGGGCGCTCCCCCCGCGCAGATCGAAAAAAATGTTTTGCCCCGCGGGGCCCTTTTCTGGCCCCCACATCAAACCTAGGGGGTCAGGGGGGGTCTACTCTGCCCCCTTTTGGTCATTTCCCCCTTTGTTTTTGCCACCTCTTGTGTCTCGATCCTACCGAGACACAAGATGGCAGCCGCTCCGGACTGTTTGGAATGTTGACAGACACCCGAGAGCCAATCAGCTTTCCGCGCGCGAACTCGCGTAGCGCGCTGGTTCGAGCCCCGGTGCGCGTACCGGGGCGCGCTTATAGATATATATATTTTTTTTAACCTAAATTACTCAAAATCCACTGGAGCACATATCTTGAGACATAGCAAAGGCACACCAGGCTACCAGTCCCTTCAATTTTGCCAAGTTTGGTGGAAATCCATTCAGCCGTTCGGGCTAAAAGTGAGTTTGACCGCCCTATGGAAATTAACATGGGCAAAACACGTTTGGACCCCCCCCTTAACGAATCCCCCTCAAACTTTCAAGGAAGGAGCGGAGTGCCGCGAGGCAAATTTGAGGAAAATTTCAGGCAGATTCCTCAACCGGCGCCAAAGTTATTCCCAATAGAATGTTGTGAATTCCCTATACAAAATAATCCTAACTATAACTACCTACTGGCAACCGCCAGTAGGTAATATATATATATATATATATATATATATATATTAGGGAAATACTCGTCTCCAACATCCAACGCTGCCAAAGTCTCACACAGCCATGGACAAACGAAGAAAGGAACCCAGGAAATGGTGCCAAACAAGTGCGTTTATTTTTGCTCAGTCTCGCCCAGCATGCCCGCCATTACGCGTTTCGACAGTATCCACTGTCTTGATCACATGATGTGATCGCAAAGTTACTTGGGAATTTATTATCAATTTCATTGACACAAAAGGTGGACTATATACCGGCCACCATGTTCAAGAAAGTGCTTTTCAAAAGGGTACATTGAAAATAAAACCCATAGTGGGTAAAATAACAGAAGTATATACATATATGTGCAAAATTGCAAATAAATAAGTATGTATAAAAAACTTCATGACTATATACATATAAATATATAAATATGTAAATCATAAAATTCAGATGTTGAATCCTCAAACTTAATTTAGTTTTCTCTTTTCTGACCCTTCTAAAAATCACAATTTAGAAAATATATCCCAAGTGGGATTTTTCAATAAAGTGTCAAGTGCTATATGTAAACATGATCTCATGTAAACATTGGCAATTTATATCAATAGATTCCCATAGTGTAACAAGGAGCAGCCATCATTTGCTAAAGTGCAAGAGAAAAATATTTAAGGTGAAAAGTGCAAACAGAAATTGTTCAAAATTATTAAAAAAAGGGAAGAGCCCCTCCCTTTGGAATTCTTTAAGCTGACAGATGTTAACACACAGTTCCATCCGGGAATACAAAACAGTTTCAATGTCATGTTCTTATTTTTTCAAGTTTGTACAAAGCATCTTTTCAAGTTTGTACAAGGCAGTGTTGTGTCATTACAAAACAATATAGATGATCGGGGGTTGGGTACATCTACAGATGATATGAACTACAGACAGGTGTATAAGTCCTCACTGGCGTTAAGACCTCCAGGGGCACGGCTGTTTAGTTCCAAAATGTACCGGGTCTCAAGGACCCTCAGTAGCCCATCCCTATTCCCCCCTCTCCTAAGGGGTGGCACACAGTCTATAACAAAATAGGTGAGGTGCCTGGGATCACTCCCATGCACCGCCTGAAAATGACGTGCCACCGGGTAGGATTGTTCATTATTGGAGATTGCCCTCAAGTGCTGCAGTACTCTCCTGTGAACCGGAAGCCGGGTACTCCCTACATACCTAAGTTCACAGGGGCACTGCAGCACGTAAACGGCAAACTCCGTCTTGCAAGACAATTGTTTGGTTATTAGCACAGGTTCCTCTTTAAATGGGATGCTGTAGCGTGTTGTGTTGCATCCATTTTTACAGGCCTTGCAGCTGGAACATTTTATAAAACCTTTCTTCAAATCCATAAAGGTTTTGGATTTTAAAAGTTCCAAGTGGTTCTTTACTAGCCTGTCTGACATAGAGGGGGATTTTCTGAAGGAAAACTCTGGTCTTTTACCCACTGTCCCACCAATGACGGGGTCCCCCGTCACCAGGTTCCAGTTTCGGCTAAAGATGCGCCTAATCTCATTGTGTATATATATATATATATATATATATATATATATATATATATATATATATATATATATATATATATATATATATATATATATATATATATATATATATATATATATATATATATATATATATCCAACGCCAAATCCCACGATCCTCGGGATTCGTTTTTAGATAAAGAGCACTCAAAGCCGATATAGCGTGGTTTCGCCAAGTTGTTTAATAACAGAAACTTCTTGCAGTTAGTTAGCCAAGGTTACAAACGCGTTTCGGCGTTGCCGCCTTCGTCAGTGTAAACTTGCACTTTTTTGTTTGGTGATTTAAATAAAAACCATGGTGACAACCTGTCACATGTTCTAAAAGGATAAACATAAAAAACGGCACAAAGCTTGTAATTACATCATTACTTGTGGCGGCCATCTTATAATGGGTTCAGTACTACATTATATCAATCATTTCGATATCACTTGGTACCATGATGTTATGCATTCAACATATTCATTTACATAGTTCATATAATAATAACAATCAATTACCTGATTCAATCATTCATGTGTGTGTGTTAATGGTAACTTGTGTTATCATCCATATTCTTGGACGCCTTTTTTGACAGTGCCGTTAATTCGCAAAGCCCACAACTGTCCCGTTAAGGGCTTTGTCGAGTGGTTCACGTTTTTGAAGTACATGGAACAATTATCTGTTTCAAGTTTAATACAATCAAGCCCTGAATGGGCCAATTACATATTAGTCATGTTGTGTGCTTACACAATGGTCATTTCTAATTGTTCCTATACTTTTTGATATGTAAATATTATTTTGTTTTCAGGGCTTGGGCAGACAACATTTTTGTTTTCATCTTCTTTCTCTATTTGCTCTCTCAAGGTTTACATGTTTTCGCAGAGGGTCCAGGATGACAACATTTTAGATATGTGTCCACATCTCTTCTTCGTTGTTCATCCCGCCTGGGGTCTTGGTCTGGAGCTGCATAATGAACCTAGATTCTAAGGTTCTTAACTTTTTTACCCAGTTCCCCCCTCTGTCCGTTCTGACTAATTGTCCAGTATGAAATAGGTCAGTAGACTGCTATTGCTGTTATGCATTTGTTCGAAATGGCGAGCTACTGGATAGCTTGGATCTATTGAGGTGATAGCCCTAATATGTTCAAGGACCCTAAGCTTAGTTTGTTTCACTGTGCTCCCTATATACTTTTTCCCACACTGGCATATTAAGCAGTATACAGTATAGTCAGAATTGCAATTGAGCAGTTTCGATATCTTGGATTGGTTTTCCTCCCTGGTATTTGATATTCTTTGACCTTCTTTGAGTTTTTACAGGCCTTGCACTTCATGCATGGGAAGAAACCTAAAACAGTCGATTTTTTCTTTTTTCTGCTCTCATAATGGCTATCAACTAGATGGTCCTTGAAAGAGTTTTCCTTTCTGTATGAAATGAGAGGGTAATTAGATAGGGATTTTCCTATTATAGAGTCTGTCTTCAAGATTTTCCATTTTTTTCTCATAATATTGAAAACTTCTGGTGACTTCTCTGAATAGTCAGTGATCATTCTGATTTTTGATTCAGCAGATTTGGTTTTATCTATTGGGTCTTTTCTCCCCACTAAATTGCTTCGAATCTCAGCTTGATCTAGAATCCCTTTGCAGTATCCTCTTTGTAAAAATCTCTTTCAGGATTGGTAGTTCGCTATCTCAAACTCCTGTTGGGTCGAGCAGTTGCGTTTCATCTGCGTTTCATCTGCGTTTCATCTGCAAAAACTCTCCCAGGGGGATGTTATTAATTACGCTACGAGGATGATAACTGTGTGAGTGCAGAATTGTATTTCCCGCAGTGGGTTTTCAATAGACTGCAGTTTGAATTATGCCATCCTCCACATAGACCCGAAGGTCCAAGTAGAAGACCTCACTCCTGCTGATGTTGCTAGTGAAGCTTAGGTTCAAATTATTGTTGTTCAGTTTAGTAATGTATTCCTCAGCCTCATTCTGTGGACCCCGCCACACCAAGAACAAGTCATCGATGTAGCGGGTCCACAGACTGATGTTATTCATCCACCGGTCGTTGTCCCCCGCCCAGGCCACGTGCTTCTCCCACCAGCCCACGAATAGGTTTGCGTTGCTGGGGGCGAAGCACGTGCCCATCGCGGTCCCCTGGAGTTGTAGGTACAATTTCCCTGAAAATAAGAAGATAAAATGTCTTAAACAGAAATTTGTCAATTCCAACAACATTGTATTGTGGCTTCGATATTTAAGAGATCTATTGTCCAGGAAACTCTTCATTGTCAACAGGCCATCTTCATGCCTGATTGAAGTATATAAACTGGCAATGTCCAGTGTTATTAGGATCATGTCCTCCTCCCACTTGACATCCTGTATAATTCTCAAAAAATCTTTTGTATCCTTCAGGTATGAGCTGAGGTCTTTGACAAACGGAGAAATTAAGCTATCAATGTAAGTTGAGGTTTTCTCTAGCAGACTGTCTTTTGCAGACACAATTGGTCTACCTGGAGGCCATATTTTACTCTTATGCACCTTAGGTAGGTGATAGAACGTAGCAATCTGAGGAAATTCGCATTTCAAGTTATTCCAGTCTTTAAAATCCAAAATTCCTTTATCCTTCCATTTTGTAATCAGGTTATTGAAGGTTCTAGTGCTTTCTACTTTCACTTCAATGTAATGTTCTTTATTGTTCAATTGGGAAAGTGCCTCATCCTCATATTGGCTGCGTTTTAGGATGACGATATTCCCGTCTTTATCACTGGGTTTAATTATGATATTCTCATCCTCTTTTAGGCTTTTAATTACAGCCCATTCTTCCTTTTTCAAATTTTTTCTTTTCCAATAGAATTTCTCTTCTTGTAGTCTTTTCAATTCTTCAATAACCACTTCCTGGAATGTGTCAATTCCATCATGTGGAGTTCTTGGATTGATTTTGGATTTTATTGTCATTTTGCTTTTGCAGCCTTGTTGTGTGATCCCACATTCCTCCAACATCTGCGTGGGTTGTACCTCCCAGTCCTGGGAGTCACTTATTCCAATCATGGTTTGTGCCATAGCAATGGCATGTAGATCTTTTCCAGTTATTGCTGCTAGTAGGTCAATCTCCTCCATTCCTGTTCTATCATCAATCTTTGGGTTTAAAGTGTGTATCTTTTGTAATTTGATTTTTCTGATAAATCTAAACAGATCTATCTGTGTCTGCGTGTAGTCAAAAGCCGGAGTTGGACAGAAAGTTAGCCCAAGTTGTAGAATTCTTTCTTCATTTTTCGTCAGTTTTCTATCCGATAGATTAATTATGGTGTTCTGTGTACAGTGAGCAAGGACGCTTTGTCCGAAATGCGTCTGATCGCCATTTCTCACCCTCCACTTTATAATTTAATAAAAGCAGTAAACATCTAAAGACTGGCTCTCGCATATTTCTGTGTCTACGCGCTGGATTCTGTGCTTGGAATGATGGCACGGCTACCGGCTGGATTGTAATATATATATATATATATATATATATATATATATATATATATATATATATATATATATATATATATATATATACATATATATATATATATATATATATATATATATATCTTCACCCTAGATACCTCTGACATGAAGACGCCACTCCGTGTGTGAACAGGTACAACCTTCTTTATTTGCAAAACTGCGCCATGCGCCTGACATTTTCAAGGGTCCCCAACGCGTTTCGAAGCGTCTCGCTTCTTCCTCAGGGGGTGGCACTCTTTGAGATCGGATGGTAACTGCAGCCCTATTTGTCCAATGCGCATGCTCCCTCCAATGGGTGCATGCTGGGAGCTGTAGTTCGATAATCCTCCTTTGGTGGAGTCCGTTTTCTCAAAGACAATTCCGTGCTTTTAGTCCATTTTCAACTGCCCTCCAGTGGGCTACAGGCACAGTGCGCAGTTCTTAATTAGGCAGTTCACTCGCGCTGCTTGTTGGCTGTCGGCTGGCAGTCCCCGCAGACCCGCACTAACCTTTCCAGCGGGCGGTGCATCTTCCGCGGTTGAGGCCACAGCGCATAAATCTTCACCCTAGATACCTCTGACATGAAGACGCCACTCCGTGTGTGAACAGGTACAACCTTCTTTATTTGCAAAACTGCGCCATGCGCCTGACATTTTCAAGGGTCCCCAACGCGTTTCGAAGCGTCTCGCTTCTTCCTCAGGGGGTGGCACTCTTTGAGATCGGATGGTAACTGCAGCCCTATTTGTCCAATGCGCATGCTCCCTCCAATGGGTGCATGCTGGGAGCTGTAGTTCGATAATCCTCCTTTGGTGGAGTCCGTTTTCTCAAAGACAATTCCGTGCTTTTAGTCCATTTTCAACTGCCCTCCAGTGGGCTACAGGCACAGTGCGCAGTTCTTAATTAGGCAGTTCACTCGCGCTGCTTGTTGGCTGTCGGCTGGCAGTCCCCGCAGACCCGCACTAACCTTTCCAGCGGGCGGTGCATCTTCCGCGGTTGAGGCCACCGCGCATAAATCTTCACCCTAGATACCTCTGACATGAAGACGCCACTCCGTGTGTGAACAGGTACAACCTTCTTTATTTGCAAAACTGCGCCATGCGCCTGACATTTTCAAGGGTCCCCAACGCGTTTCGAAGCGTCTCGCTTCTTCCTCAGGGGGTGGCACTCTTTGAGATCGGATGGTAACTGCAGCCCTATTTGTCCAATGCGCATGCTCCCTCCAATGGGTGCATGCTGGGAGCTGTAGTTCGATAATCCTCCTTTGGTGGAGTCCGTTTTCTCAAAGACAATTCCGTGCTTTTAGTCCATTTTCAACTGCCCTCCAGTGGGCTACAGGCACAGTGCGCAGTTCTTAATTAGGCAGTTCACTCGCGCTGCTTGTTGGCTGTCGGCTGGCAGTCCCCGCAGACCCGCACTAACCTTTCCAGCGGGCGGTGCATCTTCCGCGGTTGAGGCCACCGCGCATAAATCTTCACCCTAGATACCTCTGACATGAAGACGCCACTCCGTGTGTGAACAGGTACAACCTTCTTTATTTGCAAAACTGCGCCATGCGCCTGACATTTTCAAGGGTCCCCAACGCGTTTCGAAGCGTCTCGCTTCTTCCTCAGGGGGTGGCACTCTTTGAGATCGGATGGTAACTGCAGCCCTATTTGTCCAATGCGCATGCTCCCTCCAATGGGTGCATGCTGGGAGCTGTAGTTCGATAATCCTCCTTTGGTGGAGTCCGTTTTCTCAAAGACAATTCCGTGCTTTTAGTCCATTTTCAACTGCCCTCCAGTGGGCTACAGGCACAGTGCGCAGTTCTTAATTTGGCAGTTCACTCGCGCTGCTTGTTGGCTGTCGGCTGGCAGTCCCCGCAGACCCGCACTAACCTATCCAGCGGGCGGTGCATCTTCCGCGGTTGAGGCCACCGCGCATAAATCTTCACCCTAGATACCTCTGACATGAAGACGCCACTCCGTGTGTGAACAGGTACAACCTTCTTAATTTGCAAAACTGCGCCATGCGCCTGACATTTTCAAGGGTCCCCAACGCGTTTCGAAGCGTCTCGCTTCTTCCTCAGGGGGTGGCACTCTTTGAGATCGGATGGTAACTGCAGCCCTATTTGTCCAATGCGCATGCTCCCTCCAATGGGTGCATGCTGGGAGCTGTAGTTCGATAATCCTCCTTTGGTGGAGTCCGTTTTCTCAAAGACAATTCCGTGCTTTTAGTCCATTTTCAACTGCCCTCCAGTGGGCTACAGGCACAGTGTGCAGTTCTTAATTAGGCAGTTCACTCGCGCTGCTTGTTGGCTGTCGGCTGGCAGTCCCCGCAGACCCGCACTAACCTTCCCAGCGGGCGGTGCATCTTCCGCGGTTGAGGCCACCGCGCATAAATCTTCACCCTAGATACCTCTGACATGAAGACGCCACTCCGTGTGTGAACAGGTACAACCTTCTTTATTTGCAAAACTGCGCCATGCGCCTGACATTTTCAAGGGTCCCCAACGCGTTTCGAAGCGTCTCGCTTCTTCCTCAGGGGGTGGCACTCTTTGAGATCGGATGGTAACTGCAGCCCTATTTGTCCAATGCGCATGCTCCCTCCAATGGGTGCATGCTGGGAGCTGTAGTTCGATAATCCTCCTTTGGTGGAGTCCGTTTTCTCAAAGACAATTCCGTGCTTTTAGTCCATTTTCAACTGCCCTCCAGTGGGCTACAGGCACAGTGCGCAGTTCTTAATTAGGCAGTTCACTCGCGCTGCTTGTTGGCTGTCGGCTGGCAGTCCCCGCAGACCCGCACTAACCTTCCCAGCGGGCGGTGCATCTTCCGCGGTTGAGGCCACCGCGCATAAATCTTCACCCTAGATACCTCTGACATGAAGACGCCACTCCGTGTGTGAACAGGTACAACCTTCTTATATATATATATCCCGCTCCATTATCCACCTAATGGCGTGCTGCACTCTTGGTGACAGGTGCTCAAAAAAATGGAGGTGGGTCCATAGAAAATGCAAGCTCAAGCTCAAGTCTCCGTAGGAAACATACTGCACTCACGGGGTTCCATCAAATTAGCTTTATTTGTGCGAGGACGCGTTTCAGCGTTTGCCTTCCTCAGCTCCCCTTGAAATAAAACAGCATGCAAAGATGGACTCTCATTGGCAGCAGTTCATGAATGGAGGAAGGGGATTGGTTGTTCATGTCCCAATAGCACAGCTCTTAGTTGATGTCAGGAGCTTTGTTAACTGAAATCCGGGAGTTTGATTGAATTTTTCCTGATTGTGCCACCACATGGGCACCCCCGCAGTTCACAAGGTTCGTACATTCCTCCATAGTCTGCTGCCACTCATTTAACTAGCCTTGTCATGTTATGCCGCTGGCTCCTATGACGGACCCCTAGTCAGCCATGAGGTCCCGTGGAACATGAAGCTGGGGTCTGTAGATCGCCATATCCCCAACAGTCTGTATGACTGACGACGATGTCGGCTTCTGTCCCAAGTGTTACCTGCATGGCGGTGCACAGCGCCGTGTAGTCATATCCCGCTCCATTATCCACCTAATGGCTTGCTGCACTCTTGTTGACCGGTGCTCGAAAAAATGGAGGTGGGTCCATAGAAAATACAAGCTCAAGTCTCCGTAGGAAACATACTGCACTCACGGGGTTCCATCAAATTAGCTTTATTCGTGCGAGGCCGCATTTCAGCGTTTACCTTCCTCAGCTCGCCTTGAAATAAAACACCATGCACCTTAACAATGTCTTTTAAAATGAAAGATGGATTCTCATTGGCAGCTGTTAATGAATGGAGGAAGGGATTGGTTGTTCATGTCCCAATAGCACAGCTCTTAGTTGATGTCAGGAGCTTTGTTAACTGAAATCCGGGAGTTTGATTGAATTTTTCCTGATTGTACCACCACATGGGCACCCCCGCAGTTCACAAGGTTCGTACATTCCTCCATAGTCTGTTGCCACTCATTTAACACCTTGGCTGCTGTGACTTTGCCCCTCCTGTGCTGACCTTCTTTGAATACCATTGTTCATGACGAGCTCAGCTCGTCATAAGCACAGCTCCACTGTGCCTCATGACGAGCTGACCTCGTCATGAGCATGGAAGGGGTTAACTAGCCTTGTCATGTTATGCCGCTGGCTCCTATGACGGACCCCTAGTCAGCCGTGAGGTCCCGCGGAACATGAAGCTGGGGTCGGTAGATCGCCGTATCCCCAACAGTCTGTATGACTGACAACGATGTTGGCTTCTGTCCCAAGTGTTACCTGCATGGCGGTGCACAGCGCCGTGTAGTCATATCCCGCTCCAATATCCACCTAATGGCGTGCTGCACTCTTGGTGACTGGTGCTCGAAAAAATGGAGGTGGGTCCATGGAAAATGCAAGCTCAAGTCTCCGTGGGAAACATACTGCACTCACGGGGTTCCATCAAATTTGCTTTATTCGTGCGAGGACGCGTTTCAGCGTTTGCCTTCCTCTGCTCGCCTTGAAATAAAACAGCATGCACCTTAACAATGTCTTTTAAAATGAAAGATGGATTCTCATTGGCAGCAGTTCATGAATGGAGGAAGGGGATTGGTTGTTCATGTCCCAATAGCACAGCTCTTAGTTGATTTCAGGAGCTTTGTTAACTGAAATCCGGGAGTTTGATTGAATTTTTCCTGATTGTACCACCACATGGGCACCCCCGCAGTTCACAAGGTTCGTACATTCCTCCATAGTCTGCTGCCACTCATTTAACACCTTGGCTGCTGTGACTTTGCCCCTCCTGTGCTGACCTTCTTTGAATACCATTGTTCATGACGAGCTCAGCTCGTCATAAGCACAGCTCCACTGTGCCTCATGACGAGCTGAGCTCGTCATGAGCATGGAAGGGGTTAACTAGCCTTGTCATGTTATGCCGCTGGCTCCTATGACGGGCCCCTAGTCAGCCGTGAGGTCCCGCGGAACATGAAGCTGGGGTCGGTAGATCGCCGTATCCCCAACAGTCTGTATGACTGACAACGATGTTGGCTTCTGTCCCAAGTGTTACCTGCATGGCGGTGCACAGCGCCGTGTAGTCATATCCCGCTCCAATATCCACCTAATGGCGTGCTGCACTCTTGGTGACTGGTGCTCGAAAAAATGGAGGTGGGTCCATGGAAAATGCAAGCTCAAGTCTCCGTGGGAAACATACTGCACTCACGGGGTTCCATCAAATTTGCTTTATTCGTGCGAGGACGCGTTTCAGCGTTTGCCTTCCTCTGCTCGCCTTGAAATAAAACAGCATGCACCTTAACAATGTCTTTTAAAATGAAAGATGGATTCTCATTGGCAGCAGTTCATGAATGGAGGAAGGGGATTGGTTGTTCATGTCCCAATAGCACAGCTCTTAGTTGATTTCAGGAGCTTTGTTAACTGAAATCCGGGAGTTTGATTGAATTTTTCCTGATTGTACCACCACATGGGCACCCCCGCAGTTCACAAGGTTCGTACATTCCTCCATAGTCTGCTGCCACTCATTTAACTAGCCATCTCATGTTATGCCGCTGGCTCCTATGACGGACCCCTAGTCAGCCATGAGGTCCAGTGGAACATGAAGCTGGGGTCAGTAGATCGCCGTATCCCCAACAGTCTGTATGACTGACGACGATGTCGGCTTCTGTCCAAAGTGTTACCTGCATGGCGTTGCACAGCGCCGTGTAGTCATATCCCGCTCCATTATCCACCTAATGGCGTGCTGCACTCTTGGTGACCGGTGCTCGAAGTAGTGGAGGTGGGTCCATAGAAAATGCAAGCTCAAGTCTCCATAGGAAACATACTGCACTCACGGGGTTCCATCAAATTAGCTTTATTCGTGCGAGGACGCGTTTCAGCTTTTGCCTTCCTCAGCTCGCCTTGAAATAAAACAGCATGCACCTTAACAATGCCTTTT
Organism: Lissotriton vulgaris; assembly: GCF_964263255.1. Classification (NCBI taxonomy): domain Eukaryota; kingdom Metazoa; phylum Chordata; class Amphibia; order Caudata; family Salamandridae; genus Lissotriton; species Lissotriton vulgaris. The sequence continues at coordinate 1,334,681,044 of NC_141695.1, forward strand.
AAAATGAAATTAAACCAATATAATTTAGTAGAGTCCCAGGTAGTTTGTTCTACTGCCACCCCGTTTAGGAATGATTCGGCCAGGATGGCTGTCTCCTCCCTATTGCGTAGGGGCTCGGAGGAAATCAGGCCCGAGAGTCCGCGGGAACTAAGCAATATTAGTACGAATACGGACCATAATTTACTCACCGCTCTCTATCTCAATACAAGATCTATCCCTAAACATGCCTTAGAGCTCTGGTGCCTACTGGACCATCAGAAACCTGACATCTGTTTCTTTACGGAAACGTGGCTCCATAATCAGGCTTCCCCTGATATTGCCACGGCATTCCCCGGTGAATACCATCTGATTAGGCAAGATAGAGTTGGAAAACGAGGGGGAGTCATCGCAGTAGCCGCCAAGGCCCCCCTAGAGATCACCCGGCTCGACTCGCTTTCCAACGACACGTTTGAAATCCTGATAATTAACATAAAATACAACATGGCAGTGGTCGGCAGAGCAGACCTGGTATATAGACCACCGGGAGGTAAATCTGAATTCGCTAACAATTTGTTGGATATTTTAGCCTTCCATGTGCTGGCCACAGATAATTTTGTCTTATTAGGTGATTTTAATCATCATGCTGAGCTATCACATGACTTGGAATCTTGCCATTTAATCTCATCCTTGGAAACCCTAGGACTAATTCAGCGGGTACTAGGCTCCACCCATCAAGCTGGTCATTTATTGGGTCTAGTATTTTCTAATATGACTGATTTAAATTGTGACCCCCCTCTATGCAGATGATCTGGACGGATCATTTTTTAATAAATTTTAAATTCCCTATACCTTCCAGGTCACGGACTGCTACCGATAAAGAATCCATACTTATCTGACCGTGGCATAAACTGACTCCCGAGGCGTTTCAGATGCATTTTAAGCCTCCGGACAACAGTCCTAATGAAGCTGGAACAATGGCTACGCAATTAGAAACGTCTATTAGAAATACGCTTGACGAAATTATTCCTGAAACTAAAGTTAATTTGAAAAGAATCGCCTCACCTTGGTTTACCGAGACCCTGAAACGAGAGAAAACGGATTGTAGATCGGCGGAGAGACTATGGCGGAAGTTCAGAACGCCTGAAAACCGCAAGAAGTATAAATTAATCCATTTTGATTATATGAAACATATAAAGGCAGCCAAATCTCTTTATATTATGCAAAGAATAAACAAGGCCTCCCAATCTAGCAAAGAATTGTACAAAATAGTTATGGAGTTTACCACTCCGCAGGTTGAGCAATCAGAATTTGACCCCTCCTTGGAGTGGGTGAACTCACTGTCCTCCTATTTCCACAGTAAGATCCAACTAATATATTCCTCATTTCCTTCCTCCCCTCAAAAAGGGGTCTTAAGTGGGGAGGCTTCTTCTAGTTCTGATCCCTCCCTTGAAACTACGTATCTTCCATCTATGATAGAATTGGAGCGCACCTCCCCAGCAGAAGTGCTATTGGCACTCAAAAAAATTAAGTCAGGATCTCCTAATGATCCCCTGCTCCCCTGTAAGTGCAGTGAGCTATTCCCGTTGCTGACTGACGGTCTGACCAGTATTTTTAACGCTTCCTTTGAGAGTGCCTCCTTCCCCAGTAGCTGGAAATTGGCGCAAGTCAGGCCAATTCTTAAAAAGCCCAATAGTGACCCTTCTATTTTGTCCAATTACAGACCAATATCCCTATTACCGTACTTTGGCAAGGTTCTTTTTTTTTCTTTTAAATTTTTGAAAACCTTTATTTATGTAGATGGTTGCATACAAATACGGGCCTACAACCCAGAGGCCGGCCACGGAAGAAACTGGAAGGCACCAATATCAATAAAAAGTACGGAGTGGTTACGCAATACTACACAATGCTGTGAGTCCATAACGCTAACTGAATGTAACCCCCCCGGCACAGGATCACAGAAGGTTAATTTTATGTTAATGAAAAAAGGATCGGTTGTATAATAAGCGTCCTGGTGCACATGGCGGGGAACAGAACCAACAACATTATAATAGGGAATCCATAGATCTGTCATCAGAATAGTCCAAAGCGTTCAAGCCATAGATGCCCTTGCAATTCTTCTTCGGTCAGTGTCCACCCGCAACCTCATGTGCCCAAAGACAAGCAGAACATCACTCTCATGATAATCAAATTATCAGTGAGACGGATAAAATTGCAATCATAATACAGCCCAACCCGGAGAGTAAAAGAAAACAAAAGTACTAGAAAAAAAAAGGGAAAAGGGGACTCCACGTTACTGTACCCGCCCCACGGCGATAATGGCGATCAACAATCCAGACAGCAAACATTCTTAGGGGCGGGGCGGATAAGTCAGGATAAGCAGAACCTGAAAGTACTATATTATATAGGAATACCCAAACCTCCCCCCCAGGCACTCACCCCGCGGGAATCACGCACAGTGATGGAGACCCAAGAAAAGGACACAAAAGAGCCATAGAAACAAGTAACTATCTAATAGACCCCAATCCACCCTCCCCACCCTGCACCCTTGCAGAAGGCTATGGCTTACCCCTCCCAGCAGCGTGCCTGTCGCCCTAAGCATGAACCCGAAATATAGAATGAGATAATATAGGGAAAGGGAAAGAAAACAGATAAAAAGGGAAAAAGAAAAGCCAGAGGGGAGGATACCATGTAACAAGGCGCACGGCCCCCACCCCCCGCCCATACAAACAGTTAGTGCAGCCCAAAACGAAACTAGCATGTTTTCAGGTATCCATACATATTAAGGATTCGACAAATTATCTCAATTTGGGGCAGTCCATAACTCCGTGCACCGAACAGCAGTCCTCCGGATTGAGAACCGGGCTCATCCCAGTCCTTTCTTAGCTATCGCCAGGGTGTATGCCGAAGTAGCGGGCATAAAACAAAGCGGAGAGAAAAGGCAGTGGAGCAGCCGCTGAACGGCAAATGGAAGCAACCCATGGGATCTTCTCCACCGACGGTAATGCAAAAGCTGTTTACGGCAGTCATGTACATCAGTGTCAATGATCACCAGCAAATCTTTCCGCATGCGAACCAAGACATCGCTACCCCCACCAAAATGCGGGAAACAAGCAGCAACCACCTCGGGCCCATCCGCATCTCTGAGGGACGGCCCGGGAGCAATGGCGGTCACCACATTGTCTTGCACACAAGAATCCCGGGCCAAGGTCACTTGCCAAATCTTCAGCGCTCGTAGGACGTCGCCAATCGTGGGTTCACGCTCCCCAGTGCAGGCCCCATCACAGTACAGAGATACAGCATCGACATCCCGGGGCGTTCCACAGCATACGGCATCGGCTGCCATTTTGCGATTACAGCGCCGTCTTTTCGGAACCAACTCCTGGGGCGGACTCACAAGCAGGGCCCCCGCGGGATCCCCCTTAAGCATCCAAACAGCAACCTCATGCAGAAATGAGGGCCACCAAAAGAGGGGGACCCGCCGGCGCCACCGTTCCACTGGAGCCACTCTCCGCCACCGAGCGATGAAGTTCGGAATGGCCGGGCAAGGCAACAAGGGGGGGAGCCACCAACAGGGCGTCCCCCACACACAACTTGCCGCACCTCACCTCTGGATCACCGGACTGTAGTCCCAGGCGCGTTCAGTTGCCTCCGGCTTTTTCGCACAACGGCCTCTTCCGGCCGGCCTCCATCCTCCACCCGAGGCCGCCGCCGACACCGTCTCGCCGGCTACTCGCTGAAGGCAAGGCCCCGGACTCCACACCACGGAGGCCGCACTTCCTGGGAGGACGCCGCCGCGGACCCACTGAACGCCGGAGCCACCAGGACGGGTGGTAAGTATCAGTAGACCCTCATCTATAAAATGTTATCGTTTTTGGGCAGGATGGGTGGCAGGATAGATGAGTTTGGGCAGGGAGGCCGGCGGAGCCGAGCTACCGTGCGGCCATCACGATGTCGAACTTGGCTCCTCCCCCCTTTGGCAAGGTTCTTGAATATCTGGTCAACAATCATGAGTCTTCCTACATTGAAACCCATGCACTTCTTGACTCGTCGCAGTCAGGTTTCCGTGCCGCCCATGGCACTGAAACCGCAGTTATAGAAATAGTGGATAACATCCGACTCTCCTTGGATAGGTGCGAATCAGCCATTTTGGTATTATTGGATCTTTCTGCTGCCTTTGACACCATCTCCCACAGCATTCTGAAACACCGGTTGTAGGAGGTTGGTGTCAGAAGCAATGCTTTGGCTTGGTTTGCAGACTATCTCAAGGACCATTGTTCCTACATCAGGATGAACTCTCATGTATGCGCCACTATCCCTCTTTCTGTGGGGGTCCCGCAGGGTTCGATCCTTAGTCCCTTATTATTTAACCTTTACCTTTGCCCTCTGGCTCACATTATAAAATCCTATGGCTTCTCTACGGTGTCTTACGCAGACGATACTCAGGTACTTATTACCTGTAGCTCCAATTCCCAGGAAACCTGCACCAGTTTTAAACAATGTATGATTCACATTAAGAATTGGATGAGTGATAACAAACTTCAACTCAACTGCAGTAAGACCGAAATCGTACTGTTCGGCAAGGCCAAGACCTTCTGGTCTCAGGACTGGTGGCCTCATGATCTAGGGCATTGTCCTGAGCCTAAAGAAGCCGTAGGAGACGTAGGGATCATGCTCGACGGGGATCTTCCCATGAAGGTTCACGTCAACCAGGTTGCCGGGACTTGTTTCGATATACTTCGGCAACTGCATAAAATCTTCAAATGGCTCCCACCTGAAGCCAGAAAGCCCCTGGTCCAGGGATTGATCGTCAGTAGGCTCGATTATGGAAATGCCATGTTCGCCTTCATAAATGAGAATCTGCTGACTAAATTACAAACCATTCAGAACGCGGCGGCAAGACTAGTGCTGGGTCTGTCTCCTAGGTCTGCCTCTAAACCTACTCTTAAAAAACTGCACTGGCTACCTGTGCGCCAAAGATGCCATTTTAAAATCTTGAGTTTAACCCATAAACTCCTTCACGGCATCAGCCCTTCTTACTTAACAAAAAAATTAGCTTGGTATACCCCGTCCAGAGCCCTTCGCTCTAGCTCTAAGTTCTTGCTGTCTCAGCCTAGAGTCCGGACGTCCAGGAATGGATGCCGATCCTTCTCATATGTGGCCCCCCAACTATGGAATAAGTTACCCACTTATCTCCTGTCCCTCTCCAATCATTTGGAGTTTCGAAGGGGTTTAAAGACGTGGCTCTTTCCCAAATAAAGTCTCCCTGTGATGTGTCTCCACTCTGGTAGGTCAATCCCTTTCTTCTGCAAAGCGCCTTGAGACTTCTTTTGGTGATAAGTGCGCTATATAAAAGCATCTGACATTTGACATTTGACAAAGATGGATTCTCATTGGCAGCAGTTCATTATTGGAGGAAGGGGATTGGTTGTTCATGTCCCAATAGCACAGCTCTTAGTTGATGTCAGGAGCTATGTTAACTGAAATCCGGGAGTTTGATTGAATTTTTCCTGATTGTGCCACCACATGGGCACCCCCGCAGTTCACAAGGTTCGTACATTCCTTCATAGTCTGCTGCCACTCATTTAACTAGCCTTGTCATGTTATGCCGCTGGCTCCTATGATGGACCCCTAGTCAGCCATGAGGACCCGTGGAACATGAAGCTGGGGTCGGTAGATCGCCGTATCCCCAACAGTCTGTATGACTGACGACGATGTCGGCTTCTGCCCAAAGTGTTACCTGTATGGCGGGTCCTCACACCATCGTGGCCTGCATCTTTTGGTGAGCTGCTGGAGGTCCTCTTGCGACTCCAGTACCTCTGGCCTGTGGGTCCAATTGAGGGTCACACGTGTTTCTTTTGGGCTCCCCTGATTGCTAGGGGCCTGCCTTGACTCCCCTGCTGTCGCTGAGTCCCTTGCCGGTCCTGACGTAGCTCCTTCTTTGATTCCTGCATTGATTGCATTTGCCAAGGTTTTTTGGTATTGCCGCTGGACACCGACCCCCTCAGCACTCAACATCCTTCGTGGGACAACTCGTGCATGGATCCTGGTCCTCCTCAGCATTGCGTTTTCCTCACAGCTGCTGAGTTACGGTCCTCATCATTCATCCTGCAACATCCAACATCAGAGGGCAATCCTCTTCCAAGTCTCCTGGTCACTCCTGAGTGACATAGACTCTGTCCCCTATGTTTGCAGGTACCGCTCATCAATAATTCATCCTCGGATTCCACCGGACTCTTCTTCCTTCTTCCACAGCGGCACTTTCCTGAAGTCCTCCATTGGGTTAGAGGTCGGTTTCTGACACCAATTTACACGTATGTATCTGGCTTCCCTGGTGTAGGTAACATGGGTTCTAGGCTATCCACGGGTGGGGTGGGTCTCCAACCTTCTGTTTTCCACTGGGTTTCATCGGGGTCCACTGGGAATGGTCCTTAATCTTTAAAAATCCAACCACGACTTGCACATAGAGTTGTACTGAGCATGTGGTCGTGTTTCCACACTGCACACACTCTCTGTGGGGTCCATATCTACTCACCCTGGGTGGTTCCTTGGGTCCCAAGTACTTCTACATCCTCTCGACCCTGTCTTGATCCAAGTTATGCTTCTTATACCACTTTCTTAGTATATGGTTGCCCCCCACCCCAGGGTCCACGTATTTCATGCTATTTACTGTCTTTTCTTTGCTAAAGTATTGTGTGCATTGTGTTATCTCTGTGTTGGAGATATTGAAATGTACTACAGAGTATTATATAATAAATACATATTTTTATAAATACTTGGTGTGGTCTTTTCACTTAATCTATACTATAAGATTGTATTCTGGTAAAACAAGCTGTTTTACACTCATTCTGCACTAAGCCTGAAGGCTGCTCTCCACAGCTACCACTTAGAGAGCTTTCTAAGGTTGTCTAAGACCTCTTAAATCACCATAAGGGTTGTCTGGACTGGTGCAAGGTGCCCACTAACATTAGTGGACATCATATACAGGGCAGGCTTCTCACAGGCGTTATTTCACGGGTAATCGTATTTGCATACTCTAGGCATTAGTTTATCAATTGTTTAATAATCATATTATTTTCTTTTTCACTTAACATCCATCTGTGCTTCTGTATGTTGTGGTGAGATATTTTTAATGGTAATTCAGTGTGATTACATTTGCTGAGTTTTAGGTGTAGTTGAATCATTTTATTTGTATGACTTAGGACCATCAGTCAGACTGACAAGTAAGTGTGCTTTTAGATTCCCAATATCCAACAACATGTTTAATATATTCTTAAAGTGCACTGTGCGTGTAAGGTCAAGAATGTTCCTTAAAATCAACGTAAAGGCATGAATAATTGTTCTCTAATTGCTTTAGAATTCAAAGTTTTGCTGCATGATTCAGATTGATGTTTTGATTTCCTTCTTTTTAATGAGATTACAGTACTTGTATAATGTATAGGAATTGGGTAAGCACCTTTAAGTTTTATTAATGGGGTGTTATCATTTAAGCAAACCAGAACCCCAAAAATACATACCTATAAACATGTATAGCTGAGGGTTAGATTAGCTATCTCTTCCCTTGGCCTATTCAAGAATCATTGACCTTTTGCTTTTAGGCACCACAGCATTCAACATGAGACACTAGGTCAGCCATTGGCTCTCCTGCACTAGCGGCACTTTCCCTTATCACATGTTGTCAGAACCCCTTTCAGAGGGCCACAAGCAAGGAGGAGTTATTGGACCCACCTGTGGTGGTTGAGGCCTTTTACAACTGATGTCTTGTTGCCCGACCTACTGTGGGCCCTGAGTAACTGGGTCAAGCACTACCCCTTTCCGCAGTTGACTGTCAGTGGTAGCGCATATTGAATAGTCTAAGGCTGTTCGAGGGGTAGGTAGGTGTAAGGCATGCTTAGAATCAAGACAGCAGAGGCGGCGGGTTTCTGAACTGGTGGAACGTCGCGGTGTTGGTTTATCGGGATCAACAAACTAGGTGACTACCGTGGAAATATTCGTTTTTGGGGACTTTGGATTAATACATACTCATGCCTTTAAAAATCACGGATTCGCAAATTTAAAGATTTCTGACCTAATAGAAAGAATTGTTTTCTAATAAGCACTGTCTATGGACATATTGCACTAGATGAAGGACGAGCTTTTGGAAAATATATATGACTCGTAATATGGAGTTTATCGCGGGGATTTGGATATAAAGGATTTTCCCCTTCTTTTGTTGAATAATACCGCGCTTGGAACCGCTTTCTTGCCCTGAAGAAGTTCTATTTCAGAACGAAAGGCGTTGTCTGGCTTTTGTCTAAAATGGAATATTAAACAAGCATTGAAACATATATCAAGACTCAGCGTGTATATATGAGGATATTAGGAGAGTTATCGATCTCTCTCATTTGATTGAACTGATTTACCAAGCGGTGCTTTTCCAAACTGGACACAAAAAATTGACATTCACCCTATGTTTGGGGTGGTGACCTTAGGACAGAGGGCATTTGGAAATAGCACGCTTAGCGTTTGTAATACTTTGGTTTTGTGAAAACATAGGGTTGGTGCCCCTTTTCTCTTTGACAGGTCCACTGTCCAAAGTGTTAATGTATAAATAGAATCAAGATTCAAAGTACAAACAGTAACTGCAATAAGGTGATTGTCTAGCCCAATGATGCATGCAATCCCTCCGGCCTTCACATGTGGCCCCCTGAATAACAACAGCACTGGACTGCTGTTTACTTGAGAGAGCACTGATATGCAGAAAGATGTTAAGTAAACAGCAAGCTGGGGGGCGTGGCCAAGCAGCATGGCCAACGGGAAGTGAGCTCCTCCGGGTCCCGGCGGGCTGGCTCATAAATCCTGTTTAATTATCCTTTACAGGCTCCTTCCTTAAACAAACGCGAGGTGCACGAATCCCAGATGCCTGGGGACACATCCTGAGGGGATTTACGGCTGACCGCTGAGAGAGGGGCCAAGGTGCGGGCCCGGGCTGTGAGGGAGCAGGCCTGAGCCCGGGGTCTGGGTCCTGCTTCTGGGTGACAGCAGTGCCTGGTGATTGGAGGGCCTGCGGATCTCTGGGGCCCTGGGTCCAGGACAGTGCCACTACGAGAGTGGGGTCCACTGCCATCCGGGGCCCCGACTGGCGGAGGATCACGGAAGGGCCTGCCTCGAGTCGCGGAGGGGACAACTGCTTCGGGAAGGGGGCCCACTGCCATCTGGTGCCCCGGTGCCCCGGAGATCACCTGCGGTCTGGCCGTCGGCCGCGGGGCTGCCTGTGCTGCTGCTCACGCCGGCCGGCGCTGAGGTGGGGGAGGCAGCATACGTGGCTTGAGCCCTCCAGTCTGACCATCTTGGGGGACGCCCGGATTGAGGAGGTGCCTGTAGCCATTGGGGTACTCCGTGAAGCGCCGGACCTCGGCGGCGGTGATGAGGCCTAAAGGCGGAAGTAAGTGACGGACCATGCAGGGGGAGAAGATCCGGAGACCAGTGAGCCAGGCAAAAAAGGTTCATCAATTGGTCTGCCATACTTGAAAGCAATTACTGATAAGAGACATAACCCATAGTACAGTTGCTGGTTGGGTGGAGCTGGTTCTACGTTTGCAAATATAAATGAGCATCATTGTGGCTATAATCATAAAATAAATGAGCCGGGGTCTCTGGCTTATCTACGAGGACGGTGGAGGCCCATAAGCTGGGAGTCCCCCTGCCATCGAGCCACGGGCCACGCAGGGTGCTGACCCAGAAGAGTGGCCCGCTGACATCTGGAGCCCCTACAAGGAGGGGGTTGTAGGAGGACTTGCCGGACACGGGAGAGGGCACCGGAAGTGAGGGCCGCACAACGGATCCTGGAATGAAATACACACCTCCTGCTCCTGGTGACTGACAGGCCTGTTCCCTGGAGGAATGGTCCAGCTTTGGGGGGCCTGCAGACATCGGGGCCCTCCCGCATGACCTCGGCCCTGCAGTGCTATTGGGACTCGGTGACTGTCTCGCGGCGGCGGCCGGAGAGGCCAGTAGATTGACTTGCGGCTGAACCAGGGGTGAGTGAGTGCGGACGCTGTGAGGGCCTGCTGTGGGAGCCTGGGTTGCAGATCGCCTGCATGCACACAGCTCATGGTGAGTGACTGGCGGAGGCTTTCAAACTAGATACCCACAGGGGAATCTGTTGGAGGCTTGACATGTGTAAGGCCAGAATGGCCCGTGTGTCGCAGCCCAACGCTATAACGCAATACACTACTCAGCGGCTCCCTTCTCAGCGGATCACGAGTCAATCGGGGTAGGATGAGGGAGGCGAGGCCCCTGGTGAGCCCTCCAGAGCGGAACTGTTGAAGGCGATCCAGGGATCCCACATGGCCTTGGAGCGGAAAATTGAAACGGTGTCCACTGATGTGAACTTATTGCGCACAGACCTACGTAAGGTAGCGGACAAGGTCTCTACTGCGGAGGGGAATATTGTCCAGCTGCAGGGAGAGGTGGCGTCCCTGAAAAAAACAGTCTCACAACTTACGACCACGACAGAGGCACTGGAGCGGAGAGTGGAAGATGCGGAAGGGAGGCCGCGCCGAAGTAATATCAGGGTCCTTGGCATTCCGGAACGGGCGGAGGCGGGTAATGCGGAGCGCTTCCCGGAGCACTGGATTCGTACAACGCTGTGCCAGACGGGTTTATCGGGGGTCTTCATGATCGATCGGACCCATAGAGTGTTGATCCCGCCGCCAAGACCTGGAGCTCCTCCACGAGCCCTCATCGCCAAGATCCTAAATTATCGGGATAGAGACTGCATCCTGAAGGCGGCGAGGGAGTCTTCCGATCTCACCTTTGAAAACGCTATGGTCTCCATCTATCCGGACTATACCCAACAGGTACAGGAGCAGCGGAAGCCCTTCTTGGCAGATAAGCAGAAGCTCCGAGAGTTGCATCTACAGTATATGCTGCTCTACCCAGCTAAGCTCAAAGTCCTGTCTCAGGGTAAAGCGCATTTCTTTGAAACCCCGGGTGAAGTATGGGAGTGGCTGGAGATTAGGGGGATGCCCTCCTTCCTGGCGAGCGGAGGGGGTCTCGAGGTACGTGGGGGACACGACCACCGAGGAGGTGCACTAGCAGACGATGACGACGTTCAAACATGACTGAGAGCGAGGAGAGGCGGTAAGTCACTGTGGGGGAGGACGGGACCATCCGCCTAGTACCACTGGAGTCTGAGGCCTTGCCGGACCGATCAACGACTCCCCCTCAGGGAGAGGTACTGGTCCCGGACACTTTGCAGCTCACAACAGACGCTGTATTGCCTAACAGTGCTACGATTCCAGAGACCGCGGGAGACCAGTTGCCTGTCCCGGGGGCCTCAACTTAAAGGACTAGACTGGTTAAACATTGTTGTGTGATACTGGAGTTGATGGGCTTTCTCCCGGGATGGTGTAAACGCGCAGGTTTCTGTGTAAGGGAGATATAACTCCTCACTGGGGAGCGCTGAGTGCGGGTGGAGGGGAGGGGTAAGAATTGTGAGTTTTTCTTTTTTATAATAGGGATCGAACCTTGTTTTCAGGATATGATAACTGGTCTAGCCGGGGGCTGGGGTGGGGAATTGTTCCTTCTTTTTCCAAGTTTTGGGTGATTTGCCCAGTTGGGCGAATGGGGTGGCTGTGCACGTCCTGGCACCAGCATGGGAAGGGCATATTAGCAAGTTATGTTGTTGCACGAATATTGCTCGTGGGTGGGTGGGTGGGGAGGATGTAGGAAGGGGTTGCTAAAGGGGAATGTTTTAGGCATCATATGCATTACATTTCAAGCACAGGATTGGAGTGGCACCGGGGGTGGGGACCTTTGGGAGGGCGGACTACATCGACAGTCATGGGATATAAGTTTATGAGCTGGAACGTGAGAGGACAGGGCACATGCACTAAAAGATATAGAGTTCTTTCTTTTCTTTGTAGACCAGGGGTCTCAATTGCATGCCTTCAAGAGACCCATCTCACAGATGAGGGAGCACAGAAATTGGGTAAAAAGTGGCGGGTCGGGTATTCCACTCCTCCTTTTCTACGTATGCTAGAGGGGTATTGGTTTGGGGGGCGCCTGGTGTCCCGTTCGCTATCCAATATGTAGAGGCCTGCTTCTTAGGGAAAAACTGGATGGTAGGGACGTTGTCATATAGAACACCTATGCACCCAACGTGGATGACCCGCCCTTCTACCGGGCCCTCCAGGATGTTCTGATTCATGACTTGGGGGCCCCAGTCCTTTGGTTTGGGGATTTTAATTGTGTCCTTGACCCGGTCCTGGATAAGTCCCCTCCCCAAGCAGGTACAAAACCCTGAATGACTTAGAGAGGTTATTTAAAATATAGGGGCAGTGGATGTCTGGCGCCAGAAAAACCAGACGCAGAAAGTATACACCTGTTTTTCCCCCACACATAACACATAAAGTCGCCTTGATAGGGTCTTGGTAGCGAATGCTGAACTTAATATGTCTATTGAGGTTACCCACCAGGCTCGCTTTCTCTCTGATCACTGCCCGGTAGCATGCGTGGTACAATGGGGAACCTCGATTTCCCGTCCTCGGAGACTTCCAGTCGATATCCTTCAAGACCAGGTAGGGAGGGCCCATCTTGAAATGGCTCTTGGGGACTACGTGGATCTTAATTGGGAGGAGGAAGGCCTCTCTCTGGCCACCAAGTGGGAAGCCCTAAAGGCAGTGATGAGGGGAGCCTGCATGGGACTCACATATGGTGTCCGGAAACAGCTACATCAAGATCTCTGGAAAGCGGAGGATAACCTTTTAAATATCCAAGCAGCCAAGGCCCCTGACGCACTGCAGGGGGAGGAGGAGCGGCTTGCCCGAGTCCGGGTGCATGATATCCTTGACCGGCTCGACAGATATACCCTAAGCCAGTATAGGCAGCGCCTTCATAGAGAGGGCGATAAGTCGGGGCAGCTTTTGGCTTGGATTCTTCGGAAAGAGCAGACCCCGGAACGTGTAGTAGCCCTGCGAGACTCAAACGGGGACATGGTTCATTCGGAACGTGCCATTCTTGGGGTTCTCCGGTCCCACTTACAACAAGTATATACCGCAGACCCGGACATATCCGAGGCCTCTTATCTTCCCTATTTACAGGGATTGACCCTGCCGTCCCTCTCTGAAGTGTACCGGGAGGACTTAGATGTGGCCCTAATGTTGGGTGAGGTGCGTGCAGCTCTGGCTTGCCTGCCGTGCGCAAAATCGCCCGGGAGCGTTGGGTTCCCACCGGAATTTTATCAGGAGTTTGGCGGAACACTATCTCTTCTCCTCTTGCGGGTATATCTTGAGGCATTTGAGTGCAGGTCTCTCCCACAGAGCATGACGAGGGGGAAAATCTGCATGATCCTTAAACCAGGGGGTGACAAGCATGATCCCTCGTCGTATCATCCGATCACTATGATTAACACCGATGTGAAGATATGGACCAAGCTATTGGCCACCCGTCTGGCCCCCCATATGGCGCACCTGGTCCACCCGAACCAATGCGGGCTTATTCCTGGGTGCAATACCGCCATGAATCTATGACGATTGAATCACATTAAACACGAAGTCCAGGGCAATGAGGAACAGACAGTGCTGGTATCCATCAACCTCGCCAAGGCGTTTGATACGGTTATCTGGGGCTACTTGCAGGAGGTACTTCAGGCGATGGGCTTGGGCCCCAAATTTTGCCGTTGGATCCGTATCCTATATGAGTCCCCCCTGGCTAGGGTACGACTTGGAGCCACGCATTCGGAGGAGTGGCAGCTAGGACGGGGTACACGACAGGGGTGTCCCCTCTCGCCACTACTATTTGCTCTAGCTATAGAGCCCTTTGCCGTTCAGATCCGCTCTGAGATGTCCCAATGGGGTATTCTGGTTGGAGACACATGTAATGTCATCTCTTTGTACGCAGAAAACGCCTTGTTTTATTTGAAAGCCCCGAGAGAGGCGCTTCCGATATTGTTATACCATCTGGATCGGTTCGGTGAGGCATCGGGACTGAGGCTTAACTGACACAAGTCCCTGATCTTCCCGCTATCGGGCCTTGAGTCAGTACCCCAGGCGGATTTGCCGGAGCTTGGACTACGTTGGGAAAGGGAAGGTTTTCTTTATTTGGGTATCCATGTGGCCTCAACCGACGCACAATTATTGGCCCGCAATATTGATCAGGTGATTAAGTCCCTGCAGCAATCTGTGTCCTTTTGGAACACCCTGCCACTATCCCTTATGGGTCGGCTAGCCGTCGCTAAGATGGTGATGCTGCCGAGGACGCTTTACGTCCTCCAAAATACGTTGTGTCCTCTGTGCCTCAGGATCTTTCGCACACTGAACATGCTTTGGGCGGGCCGGCGCAGTAGAGTGGCTCTTCATACGGTGGTGTGCTCCTATGAGGAGAGTGGCCTAGAGGCCTCGTGCTTTGACTTATATTACTACGCAGCGCAGCTGCAACCGGCGGCCAGATGGTTTGCTGATGCGGATGTTTGGAAGACGCGACTATTAGCGGGTAGAGCAACGGTACCGGAGTTACAGGTGGCTTTGATGCGCAGCAGGGGGGCAAATGACACGTTGCCCCACGTTGTAAGACACACGGCGAACGTTTGGCAACGCTTTATTGAGAGAGTCCTGCGGACAGCGCCCTTCCATAGGGACCTGCCGATCTGGATCCTGGCCCCCATGGTAACAATGGAACAATATATGTCCTTTCGTGTCTGGCGAGAAGGGGGCTGTGAACTCATGGCAGATCTATACCCTACTGAGACCTTCCTCACCTATGAACAGGCGGAGGAGACCTTTGGCCTCGGCAGAGGACAATATTTACACTATCAGGGCTTGCGAGATGTTGTGCGGTCAATCTGGCCTCAGTGCCAGGAGGCGCCTCCAATGACTTAAACCTTACATGTTCTCCTGTCTTGCAGCATGGGACGCAGACTTATCTCCTTACTATATGCAGCTATGTGGCTTGACTCTGCCCCGCCAGTGCCGCCGGCCTGGGAAGTGGATTTGGGTACGCCGCTGGACCAAGGGCAGCGTACGCGAATAGGGACTCTAACACGGAAGCTCTCATGTAACGCACGCTTTAAATTAATACACATTTAATTCCTACACCGCACCTACCTCACTCCGCTCCGGTTGGCGCGTTATTCAGTACACAGAGGGGATGGTTGCCCCAGATGTGGCGCAGAGAGAACGGGCTTCCTACACTTAGCCTGGGACTGCCCGCTAGTTAGGTGCTTTTGGATGAGCGTTGTGGAACATATCGCTGCCCCTACAGACCTCCGCATAAAACTCACGCCCTTGCACTGCCTGCTAGCGCTGGTCCCTAAGCCGAGAAAACTGAAGCTTTCCTATAGGTTACTGCAATTGATGTTAGTGCTGGCTAAGCGCAGGGTAGCCATTACTTGGATGGGACAGAGGGCCCCAGAGATACCCCAATGTCTTAGAGACGTGAGAGAATTGTCCCTAGCTGAAGAAACACATATGCAGCGCAGTAGGAGAGATGAGAAATTGCAAGAGGACCTACTTGCCTGGAGAGCCATGTGTATTTCGGGGTCGGCACTGAGAGGGCAATCTTCCCAAAGTGACTCTGAAGGGACGAGTGGCGTGCTATTTTCGCTGTAGGGATCGGGCTGACTCATACCACTGAATCAGACAGGTTTTCGGAAAAAGACTGACACAGTAACTAACATCCTTGCCATTTCACTAATTATAGATGCAGCAAAAATCAAAAAACTTCCGCTGCATTAGTGTTACATCAACTTCAGTGCCACATTCGACAACATTGAGAGAGACAGACTATGGGGGAAACTGGCACAATGGGGTATACCACAGCCAATTCTAAACATGCTGAAGCATCTTCACACTGACACCTGGGTGCAGGTGAAGCTAGGAAGCAGCACCAATCTGTCCTCAAAAGTTCGCACCACCAAGGGACTTAAACAAGGGTACGTGTTCGCTCCATTATTGTTTAACCTCTTCATGGCGGATTTACCAAGACTACTCGACACCTGCAATTCCCATTCCCCGAGGTTGGGAGGGAAAACTCTGAGCAATCTTCTGTACGCTGACAACGTTGTACTTCTCAGCCACACCTACATTGGTCTCCAGCAGCTTCTGATGGAAATGCATAATTATGCAACGGAAAACAACTTAAAAATACACTTGAGCAAGACTCGTACGATGTCAATCAACATCAACAAAAAACAACAGAAGACCTGGTCTCTTGGTAGACTAAAAATCGAGTCAGCTAGTGAGTATAAATTCTTGGGAGATACTTTTGATAGAGAAGGCTCATTTGTGCAGCAGAAGCAGGAAACAAGCAGGAGAGGAGCATTGATTGCCGTGACGTTGAAAAATTTAGCTACCGAACTGATGGGACCGACCCTGACCCCCTATCTGAAAGTCATTCAGGCGAAACTACTCCCTTCGATCACCTATGGCAGCGAGGCCTTGCGGGGAAGAGACTCCAAAAACCTGGACAACATACAGGTTAAAGCTTATAGAACAATGTTTTCGCTCCCGCTCCACACTTCGCCTGCTCAAATAAGACTGGAGTTTGGCTTGCAAAAAGAAGATTTAGCCAGGTATGGAGCATACATTATTTGCTGCCATAAACTCAGCACCGCCACTATAGACACATTAAACTCTTTGCTATGGCAGGACATACAAGGCAGGGACGCATCTCAGGCAAGAACTTACCTGCAGATAGCGCTGGGAGTGGCCAAACTCGCTGCGCTTTGGGACATGCAACTCGGGCACAACACTTTTAAAAAATAGTCTGGAAAAATATCAAATCACTTTCCTTACTAGAGGACAAGCCTGTTTTTTCCAAAAGATCTCATGCATGGATGACTCTCAACCCCTACAAATCTTTGACACCACAATCATACTTTAGTGAGGGGTACCCAAAAGCTACAAAAATGAGGTTCCTGAAATACAGATTAGGGATTCTGCCAAGTACAGAGCATCTCCCACCATGGCTCAGGACAGAGGGCAACGAGGCCTGTACGCTCTGCAACTCAAAGAAGGGTGACATGCTCCATATGACCTGTCTCTGCGAAGAACTACAACAAGCCTGCCAACTGCTCCTTAAGGACCAGTTTAAGCAGAAAGTGATTTGCACCAGAAGGCAAGCGGTGCCCGCCTGCCTGAATCCTGCAAATACTAAATTGAACTGCAGATATGTCAAATTTCTCGCGATGGTCGAGCAAAGACTTCCAAGACCGCCAAAACTGGGGCCCATCAACACAGACGCAGGCTAACAAGCAGACGGACAAAAGGAAGTAAGGGAACCCATTGTTCCGTCTTTGTAAAAAGGCGCATGGACAGCCACACTGTACCTTTTAACTGTACGTTTTTTTTTATGGTTTTAAAGCATGATATTTTATGATCCTTTTGTAACATGTTTTGCACTGGTTTTAATTAACTATGCATAATAAACTTTACCTTACCTTACCTCAGCTCTTCCTCAGGACATCACAAGGTCCAGCCCTGTGATCTCCACTCCAAAAAAGCCTGAAAATAATGTCTAGCAATGAGCACTCAATTCATATATATATATACATACGACTCTTCAGAAATTCTGTGGTCAATGTATATGGAGGCTTTGCTAAACCTCAAGGTCACATAAGGGGGGTGGGGGGAGGTCCGCGTAGTCCATTTGGTGCGGGCGTGCTCCCTGCCGGTAAACCTACTCGGCGTCCCTCGCGACCGGTTAATATATCTGCTAGGAGCACGAATAAAAGTTTTTTCGCCCACTAGTAAGATATTTTTAATTCACACCATTCCACTCACTTTTTTCACATTACACCACACATAGTCCTCACTAATAGTGCTCCTACGTATTTCGCAAGTCGTAGCACTTCTCAGCCCGTAGCGGGTTGAGATGGCCCCTATGATGAAGCATGTCACCGTGAGGCAACTCCGGTGAGTGAGGGGACTCAAGAAAAAGGATATCCTCTCCTTTTCCCTTAAAAACACATCTATTTAAAATAGTGACCCTGACAACAGAGCTAGGTTCTTTGTTCGACATTTCAGATTTTTTTGACACAAGTAAACCAAATAGTCAATCATGGAATCACCAATTAATACATTCATTTACAGTAGGGAGAGCATATGCACTTTAGCACTGATCAGCAGTGGTAAAGTGCCCAGAGTCATAAAATAGCCAACAACAGGTCAGAAAAATTATAGGAGGAAGGCAAAAAGCTCTGGGATGACGCTGCAAAAAGGGCCAAGTCTAACAATTCAACACAGCGTCATACAATTCCACACCACGCAACATAATTATACACAAAACCACATAATTCAACTTGACCTAATTACATGCTACTCAATACCACATAAAAAACACATAAATTCACTCTATGCCACTTAACAATCCATGTAACTACACTCCACACCATGTCACATAATTCCACTGAACATAATTTCACTCACCACACTGATCCATGCCACACTGTTCAACTCCACACAAATCAATTCCACACTACATAATTCAACACCAAACCACATAATCCCACTCCACAACACAATTCCACTACACACCACACATATCCAATTCACAACACATAATTCAACATCATATCACAAAATTCAACAGCACACCACATAATTAAATTTCACTACATAACACTCCACAACACAAAATACTATTCCACATAAGTACACTCCATCACACACAATCCCACTCCACATGTGTGGAGTTGAATTGTGTGGCGCGGAGCAGTGTCGATTGCTTTGCCTTTTTGGTGACAAAAAAGAACAAATAGGTAAGAGCTAAGCTCCCGATCTGTGTGTGCGGACTTAAAAAAGAATGAGTTTGAGCTATTGGTGTTGTAAATGTCTGTTACCTATGTGTTATGGATTGGATGTATGGGGTGTAGTGGATTTATGTGGGTTGGATTGGAATTTTTAGTTGTGGAATTGTGTGGTGTGAAGTGGATTTGAGTAGTAGAATTGTGTGGCATGATGTGCAGTTGTATTATGTGGATACTAATTATGTGCTTTTTGAGTTTATTGGAATTATGTGGAGTGGGATTGTGAATTACGGAGTGCAATTATGTTGAATGGTATTTTGTGTTGTGAAGTGGTATGTAGTGCAGTTAAATTATGTGTTGCGCTGTTGAATTTTGCAGCTTGATGTGGAATTGAATGTTGTAGATTGGATGTATATAGTGTGTTGTGTAATTGAGTTGTATTATGTGGTGTGGATTGGAAATATGGCGAGTAGAATTGTGTGGCGTGGAACTGTGTGTATAGCTTTGCCTTTTTGATAACAAAAAAGAACAAATAGGTACGAGCTAAGCTTCCGATGCCACATAATTCCACTATGCAAATCAACACCACACCGCACAATTCCACAACTATCAACTCCAATCCAACACACTCAAAACCACTTAATTACTATCTGTTTTTTTGGATTCCCCTACCTGCTGCCATCGTGAAAGACTCTGGGGCTTTGTTCTTCTGCTTTTCCCTTTGCTCCCGACACTCCTGCTGGCCGTCTCCCTCCCGCCGCCGCATTTTACAGCTCATTGCGGCCGCAGTGCGGATGGGGACACTGGACTACTCCTCCCAGCCTGCCTAGCGGCGGAAGAGGGCAACGTCACCATCGCGCCTGGAGGCGCATAAATTGAACGCAGCCCTCGCGTCGCGGGGCAGCGCGCGGGTTAAGCCCGGGCAAAGGGCGGGCTGTCTGTGGCCGTCCGGGGCTGTCCAGGCTGGGCTGGGCCACCCCCCTTGGTTTTGCTTCCTATTCTGGTGTAAGAAACAAGACTCAATACTAAATCAGTAAGGTTTCATTTTACTAGTTTTAAACTCCCTTGTTTTACGTGTTGAAATCACAATATATATTATGAGTAATATGCTGCATTTAGGTCGGAGCTCGCTAACAGGCGGTACTGTTCAAGGGACCTTGGATGCATTCATCACAAGGGCCACCCCAGTTTTAGAAAAAGAAATCCTGCTAACTGAGCGGCGTATATCTTTAGAATGGCAGAGAAAGTGTTCATCCTTAGGGACTATTCAATTAGTAAAGACCCCCACGCATGTTAGCATTGCTTCTGATCAAGCTAATGTTATAGGCATCCCCTGCAATTACAAGACCTTCCAGCAGCCTTACCGATTCAACAGGATCTTTCCAGTACAAACATTAGTCTGGCTTTGAAATCCCCCTCTTCGACGGAAGATTCTTTATTAATCATCCCTAGTAACCAAGCCCTAGAAAAGCCTGCTAGCACTAAAAAAACAGGGCCGGCTATTCCTATGAAAAGAAAGAGGGGTGGGGCAAAGTGTTAGAACCGGCTGTCTCTAGTTGGCAGAAGTATACACTTCTGACAAATAGGGACACACCTTTTCTAGTCAGGGCAAGGGGATCACACCCTTCGATAATCCCTGCTCACCCCCTCGGTAGCTTGGCAGAGCAGACAGGCTTATCTCAGAGGCTGTGCGTTAAGCATTTATGACCACATACAGTAATAAAGTGAATACACTACAAATGGACACGACACAGTAATATTATAAAAATAAGGATTTTTATATAAGGCTTAGCACAAGACCAAATAACGACAAAAATATACACAATCTTAATAAATACTCTTGGAAGGGAAAATAATAGTTCAAATGTAGTTTCTTCTTTAGCACAAAGTCTTTTCGTATCGAAGCAACGCTTCTTCCTGGAAACACAGTTCTTGGCAACAATGTAACCCACACAGGAGTTACACGACGTCGAGGCAAAGTTATTCCAAAGGTTCGGCGTCGACTGCGAGGAGCGCTACATCGAGCCCGGAGTCACACGGACCCCCAACAACACAGTACCTTAGGAATATGAAGCACACGATGATCAGCGGCGTCGAGCAATCCGGCGTCGCGTCATCGGTGTCGATCAGGCCTCAGTAGTCGTTGATGTCGATGATGAAGTTGCAAGAGTGAGCAGCGCTCACGGCGTCGAGAGGGCACGAAGTCGATGCGATCAGCAGCGGTGCAGACACGAGGTCCCTTGGAGTTGGAGCCGAACTCACTACTCACTGGCGTTGCTGCTGGCGTCGATCAGGCCTGGCGGCCGGCGTCGAGGAAGCGGGACACTGGAGCCGTTACTCACTATGTCGAGCTGGATTCGGCGACGTCCGTCGGCGTCGAGATTGCTAGTTCTTTCAGAGGTGCTGGATTCACAGGTTCCAGCAAATAGCACTTGTAGCAGATGAAGTCCTTTAGCCCTGTGACTTCAACAGGAGACTGGCACTCTTCCAGTCCTTGGAGATTTTCTTAGCAAGCGTGAGAGTACACACACAGTTCCTCTCTCCTGGTTCCTTGGCAAAAATAAAGAAGCACTGCAGGATTCCCCCCAGCAAACAGCACACTGGCAGAAGGGGTAGGCAAGTCCTTGGATCAGCAGGCTTCCTGTCCTTGGTTCAGGTTTCCTTGTCAGAAGTGATCTGATTTCTTGGTTCAGGGGTCCTTCTCTTATACCCCTTTTTGGCTTTGATCCCTTTGTCCATGCAGGGGAATTTCCCAACATCCTGGGTCTGTTGTGGGTGGAGCCAGGCAGAAGCACCTGGCCTATTCACTGAGCAGGGCTGGGTCCTCAGACGCCCAGCAGGAGGTGGAGCCAGCATTGTCACTGGCAGGAGCAGAGCTATCGGCCTCCTGGTAGGAGGTGGGGCTAGGATCGTCCATGGCAGGCACAGAGCCATAAGCCGCTTGGCAGGAGTTGGAGCCAGCATTGTATCAGGCAGGGCAGGCTATCAGCAACTACTCTCCCCCTACTCTCAACGCAAATGTCCCACTCATCCCACACTGACTCATCCAGACCTCTGGAGCCACCCAGCTCCTGTCACACACACACAAGACCAGCAGAGACCAGAAATGGTTAGACAAGAAAATAGACACTTTCTAAAAGTGCTATTTTCAAACCCAGAGTCCAAAAACCATCCACACCAACGGATGCGTAATTAAACCCCGAGTTCAGGGATACCACACTCGACATTGCACCATGCTCCCCGAGCCAGCTAGGATTATAGCGTTAATAATCCCGGCGGCCCATTCTAACTAATGGAGAGCAGGTTACCTCGCAATAGTGAAAAACGAAGATGGCTGTAATTCACTATTAGGACATGCCAACTTGGTCAGGCGTGTCCTACCTTATACTTACAACGCACCCTGCCCGCGGGCCTACCATAGGGGTGACTAACATGAAGTTAAGGGAAGGTTTAGGGACTGGCAAGTAGGTGTACCTGCACAGTCAGCGTGGCAGTACCAGACTGCACGTGGGTCTCGCAATGACCGCCCCGTAGACATTCTTTTACAAGGCCGCTCTTGTGGGTGGCATAACACGTGCTGCAAGCCCACGAGCGGCATTTGGATTTACACGCCCCGGCACTCCTGGTGCACTAGACTAGGGACTGACAGTAAACAAAATAAGCCAAACATGGAATACAATCGATACATCAATTTAACATCGGGAGCACTTGCACCGTGGCACTGATCAGCAGTGGCACAGTGCCCAAAGCATTATCCAGCAAAACATCGTAAAACAGTGGAGGCAAACAGAAAAAATGGAGGAAAGACTCAAGCCAATGATGTCAGGTCTAACACAAAGCATAAAGGAAGCCGAGCAAAAGCCTGTAGGGCTGATAGGACTCCAACTAAATCTAAAGGCTCAGAAATAAGTGACCCAACCAGGGCTATCTAACATCATGCCTTGAGCAAGTGCTAATGACTAATGTCGAGCATTTCATTAAATCATTGCTCTTGCCTTTAATTGAGAGGGTTAAACGCATGACTGAGCAACTAGGGGCCATCTCAGACATGGGGATTGCCAACTCTAATTTACTTAAAGAGTTGATGAATAAAAGATCCACCCCGATTGCCAACGAGCCGAGGATAGCGCCCAAGTCTCCTAACAAATTAACTAACGATAATCTGCAGCTTATAGCTCAAGATAACACTACTAAGGGCAAAGACACTATGAATATAGGTCCTGAAATCTCTAATCCCAGGAAATCTATAAATAAAGGGCGAGTTTACACGAAAGGCCAGAAGACACCGGCTAATTCACAAAAAACCACCAACAAAGATAAACAGATTATAGGGCCTGCCCAGCATATAGACCTGCCATCTGAGGCCGAACCTTTTGTCATCGTTTTAATTGGGGTACCAGAGTTGACAGCAGGAACATTTGAAAGTTATCAGACACTCAAAAATAAGGCCATGTATTGGCTAAGAGTTAATAGGCCATTACCCCTAATCTAAACGGTGAAATACTGAATGTTAGAAGGCTGTAATGGGTGGGAAGACGACCGAAGGATGTACCTGGGGACATAATCATCATAAACTTTAGAGTACGCAGGGCGACAAATTACATTCGAGACTGGTTCCAGGGGGGTCATGAGGGAGGTATATCTACCAGAGATTTAAGCTACTTTTATGCAAAAGCTCTGGTGGGTAACCCCCGACTAGGAAATCAAAGTATCTGCATTGAAGTGCCTCCCATGTTCAACATCGCCACCTCAAATCGCTTTTCTCCATTTATGGGAATGGAGGGGGTTTGTTTGACAGCCATCTGGTAGTAATTTGACAGGAAGGGATTACAAACTTCTTCCAGCAGTTGGCTGTAAGAAAATAAGCAAGACTGTAGGAAGGTGGCTACCTGACTATGGTTACCCCAGATTTTTTGCCTGTGTTTAGCTGGTTTTCGACTTAAATGGCCTGGCTCCCTGCTAATAAGGGCCCCCAGGCTATCTGCTCTCTCTGTAAAATGGACTCCATGTACCCTAGGTGCATAACTAAATTGGCTTGGGCCACCTTATCAGCCCCTGTACAGTGCACTATAGGTGCCCAGGGCATAGGTGCCACCCAAGGCCTACCAGGGGCTGCAGCATATCTTTTGCCACCCCTGGCTGGCTATCCAAAATTGACACAACTGGCTGATCACTCAGCTGGGGCAAGGTGGTGTAATCACCCCTTGCTTAGATATAGTATGCCTATATCTAAACCTATCTGGACACATATAAACCTGTGAGTCACTCCTATGGAAGGCCTTATCAATCCTGGAGGCAGAGTGCGTGGTTTAATGTGAGATGGAGCTCTGACATGAGCTGAGCCTGTCTGCAGCTGTCAGGAACAACTCCCTAAGCTGTTCTGGGATAATGCCATACCATATACTATTAAGTGCCTTATAATCCTCGCGGTTATATAGCAACTTTGGTTTGGCTTTATCAAAACATGTCGTGTAAGGTGTCATACGAATTGGAATACTACCCCCTCGCCAGTTCTGGGGACGGGGTAGCATTCCACCCCTCTAGAGGGAGAACTCATGTTACTTTACTGAAACGCGGTTGATTTAAAAAGACTTTCAGATCCACAAAATGGATGCCTCTGCCACAGACACGGGTCGGGCCTCCTGCTGCTGACCGAAACTCAGCAGATGGTGGCCTGGACAAAGGGTTTCCTGTCGCAGGGCGGTGTTACACCACCCCAGACAGGAGATAGTGGATTGTAGCAGGGAGGTTTCAAAGAAACCAGGCACTGCCTGGGGAGCACAAGGCTGCCCCTTGCATAATCCGGCCAAACCGGTTCTGGGGCACACCAGCCCCAGTCCCAGCGCGGCCTGGATCAAAGGAAAGGGGTGTATCCACCCTCTTCCTGGGTCCCACCCATAGGAGGGGACCTAGCAGGAAATCCAGCCCACCAGATTCGAATAAGAGTGGGAGCAGTGCCAATGCAACTCATATTATCCTGAAGAAACATAAGAAACGAAACTCTGGACCCTTCGACATCCTACTCAACGTAGAAGACTGAAGAATCTCCCTTGTGGTCAAGGAGTGACCACCCTGTGCAAACAGGCACCATCCAGCACCTCGACCCTTGCTTTGTTGCAGTTCCCGCCGGAACTCGAGCGACAGAGATCAACGAGATCAAGCTTGCCTGCCTTCCTCCAGCTCGATCCACAGTCCCTGCAGAGCTGAGACCCGTGGAGGCGACCGGAAACATGGGGCACGCCATCTTGAAAAGGCCACGAGATGCTGACTGCGCAGCCCACAAGTGACCCTCGAAGCTGTGCACCGGGGTTTGAGAAGCCCCACCCTGAGCTGCTCCTGCACCGAAGCTACCCCCTCCACACTCGACGAGTGCTGCGTGGGGCCCTTCTGCTGGTGTTGGCTCGACGCGTTGGCCCGGTTACTTGCCAGCTGGCTTGTGGCCCCTGTGCCGACGAAAACCTTAAACCGACTTGCTTTTCTGGTTGCTCCAGATTTGCACCAGCTCCTGTGAAAAGGAGCCCCCGCTCTGACCCTCCTGGTCTGAGTGAGAAGCAATCTCCCGCTTCCGCGTGGATTGCTTTTGCCAAGTGCTGTTTGCTGCAATCTTGAAGCCGACGGCGCTGACGGGAGAGCCTGCGTGGGACAGATCGTGACCTGCTCCTGGACGTCGCAGATGCCCCAGAGCCCACGTGACAGCAGAGAGAAGCTCCTCGACAACCATCTGATTGCGCCCGACATTGCCTGGTTCCGTCCTGGTTCCACCCTGGTCACTGCTGAGTGACCCAGACTCTGTCCCCTCTGCTTTCAGATACTTTTCAACTTCGATCCACTCTTGGATCACACCGGACTCTTCTGCTTCCCATCGCCTGCAGCATCTTCAGCTCTAAGCACCAAGAGCCTGCGTGTCAAAACCCGACGCCACTTCGACCCTGTGCACCCACTTCCTGTGGGTGAGGTAACATTGCAACGCCGGTGTCCCTACACTGGTACACACCTCTAGGGTCTGTGTCTTAAGTTTTTTCCCCTGGGTTCAGCGGAAGTATCTTTAAACTAACTTTGTGTAACTTTTACGCACCATTGACATTGCATTGGTGCAAGCCGCACTTTACGTGCTGCACCCGAATCCCGCGGGCTTTTCCCGACTTCAGCATTGCCAGTCCAGACTGCTCCCAGCGATTCCCTAGGCCCTAGGCCTAACCACTGTTCGATTGGCATCTCTTATACCACTTTTTTAATATATGGTTTGAGTGGCCACCCGCCCTCATCCATAATTGTGCAACTTTGTATGTTATAATGTGCTTTTGATTTAACGCTTGTGCCCCTTTGCTCATAAAGAGTACTGGGGATTATTTTAGAAATAAACACATATATTTTTATAATATATACTTGTGTGGTGTCCTTTCATTTGATATTACAGGATTGTATGTGGTAAAACAGCTCGCTTAACATGGCCTCTTAAGTTAAGCCTTTAAGGCTGCTTAGTCCATGCTACCCCTAGGATAGCTTGTCTAATAAGGTTGACTTACAACCAGACCCCATAAGGGATTGTTTGGACTGATACAAGGTGGTTCCAGAATTGGAAACTTCATATATCAGACCAACTTCTCACAAAGACAAAAAATCAAAATGATATAATTAGTACTATAGGAGAGGCAGATTCACTGGAGATGAGTACATATAAAAGCCAACTAGTTATTTCCTGGAATATTGCGGGTCTAAGGAATAAAATGGACGATCCTGAATGGCAAGAGACAATATTTAAATACAATATTTTATGTCTCCAAGAAACATGGCTGATCCATGAGGTTCATTTGAGGGGCTATCGAACCTTTCATACACCAGCCATCCCAAATAAAAATGGAAAACATGGAAGAAATAAAGGTGGGTTATCCACTTACATTTCAAACACATCCGACCTCAAAGTTCTTAAATTTACCTCAAAAGATTATTACCAACTCTTATTGGTAAGCGGGTCAGGCTTAAAAAAGCTAGTTATTATAAATTGTTATAATAACGCCCATGCTTCGTCATGGGAAGGTATTATTTTTACTTTGAGAAGACACATAAAACTTCTAGAGCAATCAGGTGGCGGAGATTTGATTCTCTTGTGGGTAGGCGATTTTAATTGTTTCATCTGCACCGGCAACAATACGGGTGTATGTCCCCTGAAGGAAAATAGGGATGAAGTCCTGACCCACTTTACTCACTCAGGGATAGGGGACTTGTTAAATACCTTGATTTTTGAGTTTGATATGGGCTTCTTTAATGAAATCTGTACTCCTATGGTGGATTTCAAACCGACCTTTAACGGGAGAGGAGCGAACTCCATAATAGATTTTGCTCTTCTATCACGTAGGCATAGACTATTAGCCGGGTCTTGGGAGACATTAGATCTCGCTTTTAGCGATCACTATCCAATAGTAGTATCTTTGAAATCACAAGTGTTGATAAAACCTAATGAGCTGATTTACCGTACACCCAACAGCCTAGGTAGTACAAATGGCTATTACATAAAATGGGAGAGAGTAGACCCAAAGATCTTTATGAATAAACTGGCAACTAAAGTACCTGATCACTTACTAATTTGTTTGTCTATAACTGAAAGCCACCAACAAGTTCTTGATTCCTTTGGGGTGATTACGGGTCAGATAAAGAAATTGTTGACCATTTCCCATAAAAAACCCTTTGACAAACCGAAAGGTTGGTTCAACAAAGACTGCTCAAAGGCACACAAAAAATGAATATCCGCCCTACACGAATCCCCAAGATCTTTGGAAAAGGTCAGGCAGACACGGAAATCTTATAGGGATGCTATAGCCAATAGGAAGTCAGAATTAAAATACGAACTCTGGCAGAGCCTTCACGAAGCGTGTTTAAAAAATGATAACATGATGTTTTGGAGGGTAGTTAACGCTCCCTTCTTTTTAGATAGAGACATAGACATTATTGATGTTGTAGTACCAGGAGATGTATGGGTTAAATATTTCTCTAAACTGTATAAAAACTCCAACACAAGGGTCAGTAACGTTCCCAGTAATAATCATGAGTGCTCAGAGCCGTTCCCTTTGGGGATCGTCTTTGATCATAAGGAGGTAATGAGGGCCATTAAAGAAAGCGCCCCAGGGAAGGCTTCGGGACCGGATGGTGTCCCGATTGACATATATAAATCAGAACCCGAGCTCTGGACACCTCTTTTAACAAATGTTTTAAATCGCGTTAATGCCTCAGGCTTCATTACTACTTGACCAGAGGCCATAGTGGTGACCATTTTTAAAAAGGGGGATAGAAACGATCCTGCCTGCTATCGACCAATATCCCTTCTGGATGCTCTAATGAAGGTAGCAGGCAGGATCGTTCTTAACAGACTACAGGAATGGGCAGATGAAAATCAGATCATCTCCGCCCTACAATATGGTTTCCGCTTAGGTAAGGGGACGATTGAACAGGACCTCAATTTAGCATTGTTGACCGCGAAATATACCCAAGCAAAAAACGAATCCCTATTTATAACGTTTGTGGACCTAAGCTCCGCGTTCAACTGTGTAGATCACTCCCTGCTATGGGATATATTAGCTGATATAGGCATGGAGCAGCAGATTATAACATTCATTAAAGAACTATACAGGGACGCAGGAGCGAGGGTAAGGTACGGGAGAGAGGGGGCATGTTCCGATAAATTTGCTATCAAAAGAGGAGTAAGGCAAGGGTGCATTCTGGCACCCTTTCTTTTCATCCTATATATAAATAGTGTGGGACGATACCTCCAGTCTTTCCAATGCGATTATCCGGCGATAGGGGGAAGTTCTATTCCCATCCTCCTATACGCGGATGACGCTGCAATCATATCACGCACCGTAATTGGTCTGCAAAGGGCGGTAGCTAACTTCTCGGACTTCATGAGCACGCGGGGGCTAGAGATTAACGTCTCAAAAACGTATACTCTATGCGATGTGGTTCCTCCTTAAAAACTAATAAGGCAATCTTCTTAAATAAGAAAAAAATTTAAAACACTACCAGTTTTACTTACTTGGAAGTAAATTTTGATAGCAGGGGAAACTGGTCCAAGGCAGTAGAGGCCAGAAACCTTGCAATTAGTAGAGCAAAGGGTGCCCTGATAAACTTCTCGGGGAAGTTAGGTGGCTGTCCAGTAAAAGAACGTATGCAAATATATAAAGCTAAATGCATCCCTACTGGCATCTACGGTGTGGGCATCTGGGGTTTCGTTAAAACCGGCCAGATACAACGCACCGAAAAATGATTTATTTTGCTATTTATTGGCGATACCGAAATCTATGTCCATATTTTTTAGCCATAGAGAACTGAGGATTGCATATATAGAGGACACGATTAAATCCTCCCCGCTTCTCTTGTGGCACAAGATTTGGGTCACACCAGAGACACCGCTTAATAGAGATTTTATACGCGATTGTTTACAGTTAGATGGTGTGAGAAACATGAAATGGCTGCAACACATAAAAACCATGGCAATAGACATTGGCCACATAGAATATTTTGAGAACCCAACGTGCTTAGAATCTGTCCCAAGGCGTGTGCTTAAAAAGTTGATTATGGACCATTTAGATAATAAAAGATGGCTCACAATAAAAGATAAATTTACTGCCAAGATGGGCCAAGCTTTTACCTTTCATATAGGGATACAGCCATACTTATTACTGGTCCCCAGCCCTTTGTTAAGAAGGTTATTATTCAGGTTTCGGGCGGATACCTTTTACCGTCTGGTAACATTCCCCAATTCGTAACGATTGGTCAAAATATCTGGTGAAATGCCCTTGCGACGGCCTATCAGACCAATCGAACATTCATACGATTCTTTTTTGTAAATTTTTTGAGGCACCAAGGAAATTTTTTTTAAAAACCATTTTCATCAACTGGGGAATTAGACGATGTAGGGCAGCGTATTGTAAATTAAAGCGGTTGGATACAGTTTGGGAGGTTAATGCAGTATCTTCCTATTTGAGAACTTTAATTGCTTTAAGGA
This sequence comes from Lissotriton vulgaris, assembly GCF_964263255.1. Taxonomy (NCBI): domain Eukaryota; kingdom Metazoa; phylum Chordata; class Amphibia; order Caudata; family Salamandridae; genus Lissotriton; species Lissotriton vulgaris. The sequence continues at coordinate 1,334,710,746 of NC_141695.1, forward strand.
AGACCATATAACCTATGAGAATTACCTGTAGTGCCTGCAAATTGAAGCCCGTAAATTGACCTTACCAATTTTTTAACTTTATCCCCTTTTATATTAGAATTGAATTTTCTTTCTTTAAATTATATATTCATGGAATCATTTTATTGGTGTACCACCTGATCTGCCAACTTTTTTAAACATGTTTCGTCATTTTTAATATAATGCTTTTTTATGCTCACTTTGCATTTATTAACTTTGTTGCCAAATGATTTTATCAAATGTATTGTATATCTTTGCTTTTATGATTTTGTTCAAAAATCGAATAAAGCTTAATAAACTGAAACTGAAACACTTAATTACTATCCACATAATTCCACAGCACACTATGCCACATAATTCCACTACACAAATTCACTCCACAACTAATCCAAACCACCTAATTCCACTACATACCACATACATACTCTCCATAACACATAGGTAAAAGCTTTGATTGCCATTTACGAGGCCAACAGCTCTAACTCAAACAAATGCGAGACCGATTGCATTTCCAGCGCTTGTTTCTTTTATTTTTGTGGCATACACTTGCAATAAAATACATCGGTTTGTGAAGCCTATGCCTATTGGATTTGCCAATGTTTGTTTCGCCAGGCTCCATCCCTGGCTGGTCCGCTTACAGCATCTCGGGTACCCTGAAGGCACATTTTCAGCTCTTACTGCTAAGTGGCAAAACGTAACGCGGACTTTCCTATGGACGGCTTGGTATATTGCTTTTATGAACAAGTAACTGCAGCCCAAAACAATTCCACTATACACCTATATTTTTTGCGCTGGAAGGGTTGAATTTCACGCCTACTTTTTTTTTTATCTCAACTCTATATTGCTTTTTCAAAAAGAAACAAGCAATGATCATAATTCATATACAATCATATGAACATAAAGTACTGATGATACAAAAAACGAAAAGCTGCTCTGCGTCTCCTATGCCTCTTCTTTCACCCAGGGTTCTCCCTGGTCGTCCCTCCATCACTTCCGTTTCGCTGACGTGCTCCCTTTCCCAGCATGCCTCGTTCGCCCCCTCCCCGGTGTGTGATGGCATTCTGCTAGACACAGACGCCCCCTCCATCTCCTCCCGCGGCCTGGTGCACGAGAACCCCCGCCGCCACCATGAACAACTTCCACGACAAGCCCCAGCAGCAGGTGCAGCAGCAGCAACAGCAGCATGGCGGGGTGAAGCCCGAGGAGTTCCCGCAGGAGATCTGTGAGTGCCTAGGCCGCGTGGCCCATTGTTCTCAGGCGTCTTCCCGCGCTACACTGTATCAGATCACGGCGCTGCAGAGCGCGCGCTGGGATTATTCCGCGCGCGGCAAATCGGGGTTTTCAGCACTTGGAGGCGGTCATCGCAGGGCTGCGTGCGCGTGCCGTATGCTTCGCAGTCTGTCGTGCCTTAAAAACTGTGTTCGTCGTGCACACTATGCTTTCAAAAGGACTGCGAACCATATGCAAGCAATTCTAAAATTAATATCAACCCGTCAGTTCATTTGTGCCATAGGAACTGTCTGTTGTGCACACTGTATTCAACCATCGTCGCAGTGCTTGACCGCAGGGAGGTGGGCAAGTATGGCCATCGTGCGCTCTTAGGGGGGTGTTTGGTCCCCCCCCCCCCCCATGAAATCAAGAGTACGGGCTCTGTGCACAACAATTCAATCGTACATTGCTTTAAAAACATGTTTATCTTGCACAGTATATTTGTGCAAACATGCCGAGTTCCAGTGTTTGTCCAAAAGGAGTGGGCGTGGCCATGCTCGGTGCTCCCTCCGAGCACAACCTAAATCCTGAATGCTCTTGCACTCTTAAGAACTCAGTTGTGCACACTTTTATTTATATTTATATATATATATATATAGGCGTCTTAATTCGAAGAGTTTCTCCTCAAGGCGGTTGAAAGGGCTGTCCAGAGGAGTGATTCCAGACGTGTAACAGCACTTGGTTCTACCGTGTACTCTAAAGGCGCCATTGGGGTTTAATGCTTACCCGCAGCGCACGCGCGCTTAGGCAAGTTAGCTGAAGGATTTCTAGATAAGTTCGGCTGCATGCACATGCGGTGGATATTTCGTTCGCACTTTGTATTTGAATCTGCATAGTACGGAGTGAGAGTACTGGGACAGCACTCGGCACGTAAACATTGCTTCGTGCTGGTTGGGAATGACGTTTTGGTGGAAACTATAAACAGACTAAATGCGGCACCAACCCCTTGTGGAAATGCTGCTTAGAATAATATATGTGGAGCGAAATGACCACATTTTAGGCAACGTGCGACTTCGGTCGAGATTGTGGTTTTGCTCACAATGTGCAGTTGTTTTCAGAATGCTATTCCAGCGCTTATCAGTAAATTTTTGTTTTTGTTTTTTTCGACTGTTAATTTCGCACTTTGCATTTTGTGCAACAAACTATATGAACATCATTCTCTCCCCGTATCATGGCCTGCACTTTGAGCATCGTGTTTGACTACCCCCTTCAGCAACAGATGTCTCCGTACCACATCCGGTTTCTGTTAGTTTGTCGCTGCGCGGTCTGGGCTCCTGCTCTTGTTAATATGTAACGTCTATCGGCTCGCTCTTGATTTGAGAGATTGCCGAAGACTTCTCTCAAACGACGATAATCTCTTTAGCTCTAGTGCTGAGAGTTTTTGTTGTTGACATTCTTCAACACTAAAGTAAAACGTCTGTGAGATTCCGAACTCCTATTATTTTTTAGGTTTGGCTTGACAGCACATTTATGGATTTACTCTTTGTGAATACTTTTAACAGTACATAGTTAGGGCTTTGGCTCCAGCCAAAGAGTTACTCTCATTTCATGCTAGTTACCTGGTGTTCCATTCCACCTCATATGGAGTACTTGCCTTTAATGGAGACTGTTGTACAACTTAAAAGTACAATCACATGTTCATTTTTATGTTGTAAATGCACAGTACAGACGACATAATTTGATCATATATATCTATTTTTACTTCACTAAGCTCTTTAATGTTTTTTATTCGGGATTTCAAATGTCTTTCACGGAATTAATGCCAGCCACAGTAATTTCTAGGGAGGAAAAATCGTGTGTATGTTTTGCATTCCATGATCGTATCAAAAGACGTGGAGAAGAGACCCCGAAATGGAACACATTGATGTGTTCGAAGAGGCAGGCTTTACAAACCATAAGTGCACCCACACACTCTTGTTTTAACAGGGAACGTTGTTTCTGAATGGTTCGATTTTGCATGTCATTTGCCGTTGATGGTCTTGGTAACAAATAAGGGATGCACGCATACCCCCTAATATATTGGAAGTTAAAATATTTAGATGTTCTTTTTCGTAACATTACCTAATTTATTTATTCAGTGATCTTCCCCTTGCACAGCACTCTACGCCACTGTGCTCTGCACCAATGTATGCAACTCTATTCTGTACTATACTACGCCACTGCACCATTCTAAGTCAGTGCACTTTACGTCACTCCACTTTGCACTGGGAAACAACTGTTACATTACGGTCATTAGACCGTGATGCCTTTACAATGACCGCGTTGTTACAACGCAATGCCATTACTACGCAAGTCATTACATCGACTTGCTGTAGATGGCGCTGTAACATTAGGAATGTAAAATTTAATATTCCAACTCCAGCCTACGCAACAGTAGGGAATGTGTTTGAATAGTAAATTATAATATTCCTTATGTTAGAGCACCATCTTCTGCAAGTCATTGTAATGACTTGCGTAGTAATGGCATCACATTGTAACAACATGGTAGTTGTAACGACCGCGTTGTTATGGAATGCAATATATTTGCATGCTATATTCCTTTGCATCACTCTACCTTCACTGCACTCTACTCCCTCCACTGCAATGAACACCCCTCTAATCTAAACCTCTGCACTCTACGCCAGTCCACTCAACTCTCCCTCTCCACACAATGCCCCTCTGCCCATGCCACACCCTGCCATCCTAGTCTACCCCACACCACTCCCCGCTGATGTACCACATGGCTAGAAGACTGGTAAAGCCGTTAGCATTTGCATAGAGAAACCTATTGACTTTTCCAATGCTTTTTTTCTAAAGCAGTGTTTCCCAAAGTAGGTGGTGAGCTGTTTTTTTGTGGGCCATGAAAGTTAAAGCAATAAATAAACTTTTACGTTTGGTGTTTATCTTGTCACATTTGCCAGTGCTTCAGAGCCTGAGGTCAAATGCCAGGCAGGCTATCTCTTCTGAAAAATGTTTTCTTTTTCTTTAAACATGGTGATTGGTGTTTACTTTTCTCTGACTACAAAGTAAGAGGAGTTTTAAAGTGAATTATATGACGAAAGGCTATAAGATTAAAAAAAGGGGGGTGGTGGAAAGGATGGTGGTGATGAACAGAGTGTCTGAATTAAGCAGACCACTCTTACCCAGTCCAAAGATCAGGGCTTGATCCATCACCGTTATTTAGCTCACTGCACCATCCCAGCTCAGAACCTGGCTATATGCAAATTAGTCTGTCCCTGGCCCAGTGCATCATGGGAACAGGGCAGACCAAACTACCAAGCCAATTCTTCACCAGAAAGGAGTCAAGCTTCCGGGGACCGGTTTCTGGCATTTCAGCCGTCGTCGGCCCGGCTTGCTTGAATCCTGATGGTGCAGTGAGCAAGGGACTCTTGGCTTGGTAGTTTGGTTTGCCCTGTTCCCATCCTGCACTGGGACAGGAACAGACTAATTTGCATATAGCCAGGTTCTGAACTGGGATGGTGCAGTGAGCTAAAAAAACGGTGTTGGATCTAGCCCTGATCTCTTGACTGGGTGAGAGTATTCTGCTTAATTCAGAAACTGTGTCCATCACCACCCCTTGTTGTTAAATATTTTGTCCACCCTAAGCGTGGAAGGGTATACTCAGATGTGAGTCCCTTGCTCATTGCACCATCAGGATTCAAGCAAGCCGGGCTGACGACGGCTGAAATGCCAGAAACCGGTCCCCGGAAGCTTGTTTCCTTCCCAGTGTAAGAATTGGCTTGGTAGTTTGGTTTGCCCTGTTCCCATCATGCACTGCGACAGGAACAGACTAATTTGCATATAGCCAGGTTCTGAACTGGGATGGTGCATTGAGCTAAAAAACGGTGTTGGATCTAGCCCTGATCAATTGACTGGGTGAGAGTATTCTGCTTAATTCAGAAACTCTGTCCATCACCACCCCTTGTTGTGAAAGGCTATAAGATGCATTTTTGCAACACACAACAAAATGCAAATACCTGTAAATTAACTGTATGCATTCAGCAGTTAAGAAAGCAAAATAGAAGCCCATTCTCTGGAATTCTGAAATGTGCCAGAAAACAGAAATGAAGAGAAGCACAATTTTCACACATTAATATTTTGGTGCTATATAGTTTTTCTGTAAAACTGCATGTCTGTGCAGAGTTACTGGACATTTCAGTTGCTGTCTAGGAATGACAATGAGCAACCACAAGATGCTTTAGTTAGATTACAAAATCTCCTGCTTCATGTACATTACAGGTAGGTGGGTTACAAAAAAGTATCGTTCTAAAAAGTGGGTTGTGGTTCTTACAAGTTGTGGTTCTTACAAGTTCTGGAAGCACTGCTCTAAAGTACAAAATCACGCATGACATAAAGAGCTACTTGCATTCTCTCCTTTACCGAGCTTTGATGCTACAGTAATGGGATTTTTACCAAAATGAATAGCTTGGTGCACAACAAGCGTAGCGTTAAATTCTGGAAAATATGCTGATGTCAATTAAATTGAGTCCAGAACTATATTTAAATATCAAATCTCCGCTTCTGGGGGAAACACAACAAAGGTTTCTAAATTGTTCAATAGGACAGGGTGTGCTCTGTATAAGCAGTCTAGGCAGATTGTTATAGGTGGTGGTTTCACTGAACCGTTTCCCATAAAGATATTTTGTGAGGGTGGGCTGCACGTGTGCTCTCCTTTACCTTGTGCTACGGGTAAGGTATCTGCCTGTAGAAGTGATTGCATAGTAGTGCACTATGTAAGTTTTCTCTACTTAAAATGCAGAATAGCACCCTAAGTTGCACTCCCTATCTTTATAACCGAGTGTAAATTTGGGCATGGAAATAGAAAAAACAAGCGGCGCTGTGATACAACATCTTGGGATTTGTGACTTTCAAGACATTGTGAACTGCTAGCCACTCAGATGAAGAACTGTAGCCTAGGTGAGGAGGCTTGAAGGTGACAACTGGAATTTTGCTAGGCTGGTTTAATATCCAGATTGAGGAAAAGGATTGTTTTCCCAGTGTACTATTGGGCTGACTTGTATAGTTTAACAGAGTTTTACATAAAATATGCAGGCATATATATACAAAATACAGGAATATAGCCAATGGGTATGAGCTAATTTTTTGAATTTTTGGGTCAGTCTGTGGTTAAAGAGCAGCATCTGTAGGGTTATGTTATTTACCATTTGAGGTGCAGGCCTCGCACATGGTTGCAGAACAACTGGGTATTCAAGTTACTCCTTTTGTATGTTTTACTCTATAGGGGATGCTAGAAGGAACAGACCACTTGATCCTAAGCAAAGATAATGGCTTTGGGAATATGATATTGTCAAGTTATCTTTCTTTGGAAATCTTTGTTGATCAAGCAAAGGTGGTAAATAGGACCGCCACGTTAGCTTTCAAGATTTGTAGCTGCAGGTAAATAATCTATGGATCTGAAAACTACAATTGATACTTTCCGTGGCCATGTCTTCAGACTTTTTAATGCACCTCCGATATAAAAAAAAAAAAATCGGGGTCCAAGAATGACAAACACATTTTTCACAGTTCTATAAAATGTAGAACTTGGAACATATTTTTAGTTCAAACAATGCAGTTATGCTTGGTTATCCATTTTGAACAATGCAGTCAAATACAATTTTGCCAATATGCTATTTGCTGCCTGGTCTTTCTAAAGTTTTATCTGAAATGGGGGAACCACCTAGAAGTTTATTTGGAGCCCCCTCTCCTCTAGTAGTACAGACTTCCAGCCAGGACATGAGTGCCAAAAGATGTTATAGTTGCCCACTACAGAGGAGTGCCTCACTGCCACTCTATTTTTTCCACTAAAACACTGTTTTCAGCATGATGCTCCTTTTGACGAGTGTCTAAATACTTTGTATCATGTCCGAACTGAGCTCCCGGTGAGATATTGGACAGTGTCTGTAGGGTATTTGGAAGTGAAATGAGTCACTTTAGTGTTCATTTGACCGTATACCAAATTATTTTTCATGGAAATGTCATGTTACTTTGGTTATTATTAGTTATTTTCAATGATGTATCTTACTCTACCGTAATTTAATTGTCACAAATGATAAATTATTCTAGTCATAAAATAGTTTTTGCTGCTGTAATCCACCACTAGCAGTTTGCTTTCATAATCAGTTAAAGCAATGTTGGGGGTCCTTTCTAGGGGAGCAGTGCTGGATTTGGGTTTCTGTGGTAGATTTTTCTTTGACTTAGATTGTCACCTAGGTTTTTCTTGACCAGTTTGTATGGGACTTATTTTTAGGTCTTGCTTAGGCAGCACTTGTGCTGTCTTTTCGAGGCATTGTATTGTATTTTAAATGCAGTTATGTATATCGCTTACTACCCCATTTGAGACGTCAAATCGCTTTTTCGGTGGGTAGCACGCTACTCTGGAACCCATAAAGGATCAATGTTGAATTAGTATAGTGAAATATGAAAACAATTTGAGTGGTGGGTGAGTTAGTCAGTTATTTGGATTCAGAAGGATAGCGGAGGGATAAAAGAGGGGAAAAGGTTTGCATTTACATAGCACTTGTTACCCCTGATGGGGTATTAAAGCGCTTTTTTGGCGAGTAGCAATCTACTCCGAAACCTATATAGGATTAGTGGTGAATTAGTATAGTCAAATATTAAAGTAATTTGAGTGGAGACATGCTGTGTTCAGGATATGCAAGAAGAACAGATGATGGATGTAATGTTGAATCAATCAAACATTCACCCCCAGTCACAGATCTGGGTTAAATCCATCATTTTTTGCACCCCATTCCATTCCAGTTTAGACCCAGCCATATGCAAATCAGTCTTGACCTTGTTCCCCATGGGCTTAGAGCTCCGCCCATTGCCTGCCCATGTTTTCAATTGGCTCTTGTGACTGGCTTTTGTAAATGCTTTTTTTCCTTTGGTTAGTTTTACCTAAAAGTTTCTCCTTTTCTCCTCTTGTATCCTCCCATAAGGACTGGCCCTTTTACATGTGCTCTTCCTCTGTTTCATTTACCAGTTATAGAGCACTACTTTCCTAATAAGCTGGTGTTGCAGTCACAAAGCTACCTATTTGACCCCCCTTTCCTGACCCTAATGGTGTTTTTAATGTATTTTGTGTTTCGGTGCAGCGCAGCATGCCACGCTTTCTTGAATTATGGCGACCGTGCCTTAAACATACTTTACTCTGGCACTGCATCTCTTTAACTTCAGCCGGCCATCCTGCTTGTTTCTTTTGTTGCTGCATGGCATGTTTGCAGAAACGTATCTAATGGTATTTTTTTTGTTTACTTTATTTCATCTCTGAGCATGATCAATCACAGGGTACAATTCAATATCTTATGTGGCCTAAAGGTGTCCCAAGGGACACCTAGTGACAACCTGTGGTATTGATCCCTTTCGTGCGCGGTAAGTAAATATTGCTGTACCCAGAATAATGTGCTGCATAGTTAAATACTTATAGGGTCTCAAAAGAGAGACATATTGCACTGCAAATGATTGTTTCTTTTAGCACTCAAGCCGCTTCTGTTGGAACTAATCTGAAGCTGTTACTTTTGCCAGGCCACTTATTTTCTATAGGCACTGTTAAGGCACACCTCTCTTCCATTTCATAATGCACCTACATGGTGTATGACACCCACACCCATATTTTCTTCTATTTTACTGAGGGACTGTATTGTAGAACTTCTGCATCTGTTGTAATAGGAGAGGGCTGAGGGGGAAGTCATTGATGGTTCTTGGCTCCCAAAGTTGCCTAGTAGGGAGAAGTCCTTCAGCGTTATAGGACATGCTTCTGGGCGCTTTTCTAGTTTTCTGCAGTCACCTGCTGGTGTCCAGCATCAATGAATTCACCTCTCGCTTGTTTTTTTTAGACATCAGTGAAGGAGTTTTGGTTGTTATGTACTTTAGCGATTAGTTTAGAGGTGTGGCTACTGTGCTAGCACATGAACTGAGCGTACCAGCAGTTTCTTCTTTCAGGGCCCAACTTCCCACATTTATTCCTAGGTCAGCTTTCGGTGCTGAGTACTGTATGTCAGACTCCCTTACGAAAAAAAGCGATGAATCTAATTGTTCAAAGCATTAAGCACACAGTTTTACTTGTTTGCACAGCAAAAGAGTTGGAAACTGCTGAATTGTGATATCCTCCACTGTCCTCTTGTTTTGAAGTGTACTGGTGGAATTTAAAGGGGTCTTGACTTTCTCCTTTTCATCTGCTTAATACTGACAATATGGAGCACAGCAAAAGTACTGTTGCGGAAAGAGCTGGGGTTTATTTTGTGTGATACCCCTGCTAGAGAAGAATCCCCCCCTTTTCTTCAACAACTTTTATTTTGCATACTGCTATTCTAATGTGCCATGTGCTGCTCAATAGTCTGAGACTTTGTGCCCTTATGAAATTATAGATTCTGTGTGGTCCACGGACCTTGTACTATGGACATTGTTTTGACACTGACCATTTAAGCCAGTTAAGTGATATTTGGGTAACGTTTAGATTAAAATGTGCTGGCTAAAACTCACTAGCTGGAGATCAAGACCATAATGTTTGAAGATGGGACCTTTAACACACTGGGCAAATCACTGAAGAAAAACTTAAGGGTAGGTGTAGGAGAATGCGCTTGGAGTTCTCCAGGCATCTCTGTAGCATCGGGTGTTTAAGGGCCAGTGGAATCACCGTTCTTGTCCACTGGTTAATTGGTATCGGAAGGAAAGGGATACATTTGTTGGGCATGTGCATATTATTACAGGAGTTGTAACAGTAACAGGTCACAGAGAACGTAAGCACCTAACTTTACCAATGTGCTGCCACTGTGCTCCTAGCACAACTCGGCACTGCTCTCTCAATGAGCTTGAGGAACTTTGAGCCAGCAATCACCAGCCATTCTGGATCATAGAGCAGCAGTGGATTGCGCTGGTCTTTTATGCTGCCTTGCTCCCCGCAAACCATAGATCCCAAGCCATACATGGTTTATGCATGTAATTGTGTGCGACTGGACAAACAATGCATACTGGCCACTTTCGTGGCCGGTGACTAATGTAAAACTTCCCAGTTATATTGTAGTCTCTTATTCCTAATCTACCATGGTAATATTTCGAATTCTTCTCTTTGGTGACGAGGTCCATAGTTAATTTGGATTTTTTTCAGACATCGTACTGCGGGTTGACATTTGCTCCTGTTGATGTTGGGGTGAGCAGTTAGCCACTTTGCCTGCTGCTTCCTCTTTAGAGTTTGACTCGCTCCCAGCATTTACCATCTATCTAGCAAGTTGGCACTACACTACTACTGTGGTTTACATGCGCCTGAGCAGCGACTGAAAAGGTGTTGAATTGTCTGCGGACCATGCTTCTTTACAAAGGATGCATTCTACAGGTTGATCAATCCCAGGGAGGTTCCTTTTCTCAGAGTCCCTTGGTTTTAACAATAACAAAATCCCTTCGTGCACCAGGTCAGCAATTGCAAGGCATGATTATGGAATTAGTATTTTACCGGCAGAGCAGCCCTTCTCAGAGTAGCCTCTATTTTCGCTAATTAAGCGTAATATTAAGTTCATTGCTTCAGTGTGCTGTTACATCTGTAGGATATTCCACATTTTATGACCGTGGACCTAATCCATGGGTCGTAAAAAACTTTCCAGCTTGAAGCACATCAATTTATTACTGTGAGCCAGGTTGACTCCGACATGCTCTGTCTATTCTTTCTCTGGGCTCACCACTCATCACCATGGCTGTTCTGGGAAACTGTTGAAATCGATCATTGGCTACATTGCCTATTCCACTGTGTATGTATGTCAAATATGTAAACTTTCAGTTGCATGGGCCATTTCTCTCTTCTTGGGCTTGGATATAACCAGGTTAGGTGTGTGTTTGTGGCTGGTCACCGTTCATAACGGTTGCCCAAAGAAATGCTTTTGATTGTCTGTTTTCCCACAAGAGTGGTTGCCTCCGTTTCAGTTTGGAAATGCGATGCTCAGTGGGCACCCTGTTGTAAAAGATGAACTTGCTATTTTTTCCTTGTGGATCCGATTGGCTAAGGTAAAGCCTCCAGCCAGAGGTAGGCAGGCATCCAGCAGGACCTCAATTTGGATTAAAGTAAGCCTTTGTAGTTTTTGCTTCTAAGACAAGGTGTCCATCACAACCCACTTCATGGCTCTCCACAGCACCTTTTTAATTGGTTCTTTGGTTGCTGCCAAATTGAGGCAAAAGCAGTATGTTGCAACACTAAGAGCGCTGCTGAACTGCAGCTAGTTCTGTGGCATTGTTTAAATGTTCCTATAATTTATGGAAATTATTGGTTGAAGGCTTGTCTGAGAATATGTATCCGGAGAATTTGAGGTTTGCTTTCCATAGTCTACAGTTATTACACAGGTTCACATCATTCTCTTGAAGTGATGTTGAGATTCAGCATCTGCAGATATTATGTTGATTTCCATCAGCTCGATCATATTGGCTCTAAATGCTTAGGATTCACCAGTGATTGGTTTCCTGTTTTGATGAAGCTTGATGTGAGTGGAAATATTGATGTATTTGGCATGAAGGTAGGTGTGACAGCAGTTTCTGGTAACTTCGAAGTTTCAAAAAACATTTTGGTTTATGATTTCTCCAAGAATGTTATCTGTAGTGGGCTTGATGTTCCTTTTCCTTTTAACAAATATGTTAAGCAGACTTTTGTCGGCACATTTTGATTTAATCCAGTGGTAGTAGGGGTTTTCAATAACCACAACTGGGGATAACTACAAGGTTGGACCTTTCCCTTTTTTATCAACTTGCTCACATTTCCTGAAATCTACTTTGACTTTGAGGCTCTATTCATCCTTAATGCTTGGCTAGCATATGTATGCAGCTTCATGGCTCTGCTTTACAAGCACACCATGTTTGTGAACGATGGAGCACAGGAATTCTAGCATATTTACCTCACTGAATGCAAACTATATAAGGTGCAGTGGTACTGCTGATTGTCCTCACTCCTGATGTAGATGCTAATGTTGCCATTCTAACACTGACTGTCTGATACATAATGACCATGACTAGAAACACGTACCAACCCAACCACCAGTCCAAACTTCACTAGATTGGTAAATAACCGGATGCCTACGAATAATTTGTTCAGTCAATATTGGGTCCTAAAGGGGGAGGTTCACACAGATGTATACCCTCCGCTGAGACATCCAAAAAATGGAGGGGAGCCCATGTCACAAGAAATGTTACTTGATTGTCAGGACCACTGTCTGGAGTCATTATAGGATAGACCTGTTGGTGATACTGTCTGAAGCATACTTGGGTAAGCCATGACATTGGAGAGAGTGACAATGTAACATTTTTCATATTGAAAAATAGAAAGGAGAAGTGAATAATCCTAGCTATCAAGGCCACCAGCTTTGTCTTTTTGGAGATGTTTTGTAATTTCATTTCTTTTGTCAATTAGATTTCACCTTCTTCATCAATCCTTTCATCATGGGATAATCTTGTTAGGCAAATGTTACAGAAGATACGGTTTTGATCCAATTTAAAACTTGCACTACCACATGTTGGACTGGATTCTGGCTGGTCAAGCTTAGCATATTCTAGTTCTCGTTCACTGTAAGTTAACATGGAGACTCCCGTCCATTTGTCATTTCTGGTGAATGCTTCCAAAGTAAGCAAGCTTTGCTCACAGTTCTGTGCCTTCACACCTTACCCACAGTGTATGCTGAGACTAGCCTTATCTTTATTGATTACAAAGGATAATCATTCCATTGTAAATAATGACACATCCATTTCGAATTACAGAACTCAATCAAAAGTCAGGTATTCCAACCATTACACAAACTTCTTTTTAAACCTCCTGGACAGGTTGACTGGGTAGGATAAACCTATATATGTCATAGAAGGTTGCAGTGGTATTTTGTATATTGGCATGAATGCCTCCTACTCCATTTATCGGGCAGATTATGACTTGCCATGACTACTTGATGTTATCTCCTATACACAGTGGGTCTGCTGGCTGTCCATTGATTGACTGACTGCAGCAAGAACACCTTTTATCTACCTCTCACTCGCCTTATCCAAAGATAGATTTTGGTTTTAGTCCTGTCTGATCTATCATGCAGGCTCAACACAAATCCACTCTCTGGTGGAATCCCGCCTCTACACTGTCTACAGTGGGTAATTGAGGGCCAGGTACCCATAATACAGAAATGTTGATTATTTTGTTTTGGTAAAGTTCTACTTCATGCTGCTTATTTTTTTTTTTTTTATTGCTTGCATAATGACATGGTCATGTACACTTCACTGTCTCATTGAGCGATACATAAGGTGAGCGTGTCCTCATTTTATGTAACAGGGCAAGTTAATTGGCACTACAGACTCTGGTGGAAGAGCCTGTGATGATTACGTATGTGCTACCACATGTGATGCCACATGCATCACATTTGTTGGGGCATGAGAAAGGAGTTGGGCAAAAGGGAAGAAATACAGCTGAGACCACATGTTTTTCTAGTTTTTCGCCTTCAACATCAGGAAGTCAAATGGCTTTCATGCTATATTAATTCTGCGCATAAGTAAATTTGATGCTTGTGTGCATGCATTTGCTGAAATGTGCGGCCACATAACTTTTGTTATTAAGATAATAATTATAAGTCCCTCACTCTGTTATGTATTTCTATGTGCTGTTGCTTTGCTGGACCTGTTTACGATTTAAACTCTTGTTCCTTGCTTTTTATTCCTTCTCTGCAGCTCTCTCTACGGTGCTTCTGGACCCTAGCACGGCTCATCCTAACCTCATCATCTCCGATGATCTCACCTGCGTGCGGTACAGTGACGCCAAACAGCAACTTCCAGAAAACCCCAAACGATTTGATTACTGCTGCTGTGTTCTTGGCGCTGAGGGCTTTACGACTGGCCGTCACTACTGGGAGGTGGAGGTGGGTAACAAAACCAAATGGAACCTCGGTGTGGCCCGCGAGTCCATCGCCCGCAAAGGAGGGATCACCCTGTCACCAGAGACCGGCTTCTGGATTTTGTGGCTGCGAAATGGTTACGAGTTCAAGGCCCTGGATTCACCGAACAGACTCCTCACCCTGAGGGTCAAACCGCAACGCATTGGGGTCTATCTGGACTATGAGGGAGGGCAGGTGTCCTTCTACAATGGCGACGACATGACCCTCATCTACACCTTCACCAGCACCTTCACTGAAAAGCTGTACCCCTACTTCTGCCCGTGCCTGAATGACTCCGGCAAGAATGCAGAACCGCTACGGATCATCCACCACAAGCCCTAGCTAGGCCACATGCAAGGGGCATCTTCACCAGTACTTCTCTAGTAGTCCTGCGCACAGCTTGCATCTTGTCCCTTCCCCGAGCAGCAGAAATGCAACACCGAATAAGATTGTTCATGTGCCTGTGCCCTACCTCTACTGATGTCTTGATATCTTAATGCACCCCTTCTCTAAACCCATTTTTAAAAAAATGTATATTCCTTCAGTAGGTGGAGAGAGGCAGTGGGATTTAACCGGCTGATGTGACTACCCAGATTCAAAATGCACTTTTTTATATTCCCTTACATATCTCTTGCCCAGTACTTGTTTTTCTGCTGTTTTTAACATTTTGGTATGGGAGTGTGACTTCACAGATATTGTGTGGTTAACAGCACAGAAGCACTATGTGGATTTGGGTGGTAAGGTAACAGCTACTTGTGATGCCAAGAGGCATTTATTATATGGGTCAAAACTTAACTCCCTTCAAAAGCCTCTCCCTTTCCTTCCAGTAGTGGCATTTGCCTTTCTTAGTTCTCAGAGTATCTGCCAGGTCTGGGGCTAAGCTATCTGACTGTTACCACCATGACTCCACCTTCTCCACTGCTCTTTATCCACTAACTAAATGCCACCCATGTATGTCTCCATCCTCTAGCTCCTCCGGAAATTTGTGGGTGGGACTGCCTATATATACCTAGATGACCTAAACAGGCAAATTATTGTTTTCAGCCAGTGGTCAGTAGTCACTGATAAAACTGATGGTTCAAGGGAACCGCGAGCAGAGTCATTTAAGATATTGGCCAGACTGGCAAGATATGTTACATTGTGCAGCTGAACTGGCTGTTTGGTGCACTGCCTGCATTGTTTTTTTTTAAGTACTGAGGAGCATTCACATGTCATTTTGTTTCTCATGTGACAGTGCGTGCACGTGAATAAACTTGTGGTCCGCCTGTTCCGGGAAAGCTGCTCTGACATGCAGCTCCCACATTCATGCAGTAGACCTGTTTGAATATGGCCCTTACCTGCATAACATGAATAAACCGTGAGTGATTTGTATTATTTGTGCTTGTGCGAAGGGACAGTTGCCTGTGAGGGAACTAGGAGGGTTCTCCTCCTGACCAACACACTTGCTGAGGTTTTGCAGCATCACCCTGTCCATCAACATTTCATATTTTTCCTTTTTGATAATTTTTTCTTCACTACTGTTTCTTTTTAATTACGCCGCTCTCTAGAACATGGATCCCCATCAGCTCCAATTTTTGTGGACCTTTGCTTATGACCAGTTATGCTTTTTGTACTCTGTTTATATCCCCTTCCCTTAACCTCAACACTTGCTTCTGGGCCAAATTCCATTTGTTGATGCTAAATCCCCTCTTCTTCATACCATGCCTCCTGTACTGCTCAATGTTATGGTTTTGTTAAATAACCGTTGTTAGTAGCAAGTGATTGTCAAGTGTGTATTGGAAAAAGAGCAATTTGTTTGCCATACAACATTTCAATAAAACTTGCATTAAAGTCCTTTTCTTTTATTGTAATCAGTTAATGTCAATGTATAAAGTGAAATGGTGATTACAAATTTGTTGTCCCAGTGTTTTTTTTTATATCCACTTGTGCTGTGTTAGAGACAATTTAAACCTCCAGGGTACAGTATCTCCAGTTACTGCCCTCCACTATTGATCAGATTTTCGAAAGATTAAATGCAATCTCTTAACCCCCCCCCCCCCCCCCCCCCCCGCTCCCCATCTAGCAGTCAGGTAAGCCTTCCTTACATTATGATAGAATTGCATAACCAAGTAGCATTTTCACAATCTGGGTGCCCTTTTCATACAGTTTTGGAACGACTTCGAACAGTTGTGGTTAAGGTGTTTTGGTTAGAGAAGATTAATTTGGCCAGCGTATTAGGACGGAGGATCGGAAGTGCAGTGAGGGAAACATACATTAGAAACGACAACTGCAGCAATAGTTTCACTCGAGAGGTAGTGAGGGGAGTTCAGAGCTTTAGACCTTTTAATGAAGATCTGCTAGCGAATAAAACGTTATTGGCTTTTCATCAATGGCACATTGTACATATGGCCTCTTCTGATATCCAAGGATTAAAGCATTCATAGCACAGTCTCCTCCCCTTTCGCTGTCCTAAGAGGTAGGGTAACCATTTTGCATGAGATGCTAATTAAGATTGTTCTGGCTGATTGTACAAGTTCTCTAGCACATTTCCAGTGCACTAATTGGTCCCAATTGAAACACGAGCACCCACCAGGTAGTGCTGACTCTCCTCATCTCCACCCCTGACTTTGCCTAGTCCTCCCACTTCCCTGATCACTTTGCTAATCCATTCCTCCCTGGCCCCTCCCTTTGACTGTGAGAAAGATTGCATTTACAAATGCATTAGTGTAGATTCAGTGGAATTTTTCTTTTGCTGTTGAACAGCAACACAATCATTTGCAACGGAACCAATTCAGAATGGCCTTTAGATTGCCACCATGTACCTTGGGTGTTGGATGTTAAAAGCTGCCCCAACAGCTTATTGAGCAGTTTCCATAGCATTAATGATACGAGAATAATCATGTAATGTATCTTTTAAGCAATCTACATAATAAGCAAGATTTCCACTTTGTTTTGTTTATAATTGTTAATCTTGGTCCAATCAGTTTTAAGATGACAAACCAGGACAATCGTATTCGATAGTGCACCTCTAGCAAGAGCGGCTTAATCAATGAGCACGTGACAGACAATTTGCTTTGTCTAACAGTATTTCACTTTCCCCAGACATATTCACATGTAATAATTGATTGACATAACCCTAGTTTGGGTTGTAGCATTCAAAAACAGTTTTTAATTTTCTTGAAACTTATGTAGGTTTGTCATTTGTTTTAGACAATTGTTGAGTGATGTTTAAGAGATCGGATGGGGACCAGGGAACGTGAATGGTGTCACGGTTCCCTGGTTTAAGACCTGGGTACTATGGTAGGGGGCATCCAATTGGATATGGAAGAAGTCCTTTTAGTTGCTACTGTCCTCAATAGGTGAAACTGTATGTTTGAGTCTGGTTGATCTTTCAACTTCTCTTGCCCTTCTTCCTGCTGTCATCCTTAGACTACCATGAGTGAGCCCAACTGCTCCCTGCATCACTTTGGAACACTCGGGTACAAAATTAGATTGGATTAGGGATAGCAAGTTTCGTTGTGTCCCCCGCTAACTTTTTCTGCACTGGTTACACTGTCGCTTGTCACGTTCGTAATGAGTTAAAGGAAAGAGGTGGGTCTCACAGTTTTTCCCGAATGTGTCTTCTAGAGGGATGTAGGCAGGGATAAAGTTAGAAGATTCTATTGCCCAATTCATATCAATTATTGAAAATCACTACACATTATAAAATGACTGGAAATGTAAACATGTGCTTTCTAAAAGGAAACTGCAAATAGGTAAAAGTCGAGCCCAGTTTAAATACTATACAAGAGCAAATTAACTGTTTTTTTTTTTTTTTTTACATATTATAAACTATTATATATGCAGATCTAAACTCCTGATGGAATAGAGTACCCCATACTGACCACGCTGACAATACAAAAACTTTCACAGGAACAGCAGTGTCTTATTAGGGGGAGCCAATAACTAGTCGGAATTAAGGCTGCTGTAATGGATCTAAAGACCTCTGAAAGCCCAAGGCCCGACAATCTCCTGGTAGAGTGGTATTAGGCGTACTCAAGTGAATTAGCAGATAGAAGCGTTGGACACTGGGAGTTAACTAAAACAATGAGAGACGCAGTAATTATAGTGCTACTGAAACTGAAGAAAGACCACACAGACTGTTGAGGCCACTGTCTGTGCTAAATGCTGAAAGAATAATGAGAAAACTCATGACTGAGAGTTTGATTAAGGGGGACGAAGGGGTTAATGCATACAGATCAAAATGGTTTTATACCAGCCAGACCGAAGTGAATATCAGATGGCTGGCCAGTGTGAAAGAAGAAGCAGAGACTAGCAAAGTTGAGCTGGCACTCGTGTCATTGGACAAAAGACTCTTGATTTAGTGGCGATACCTGTTTTCAGTCCTTAAAAACACACTCAGAGAACAGTACAACTTTGACAGCATAGAGCTCTATAACTTCCTTAAAATAAGAGTGGCGATAGCCAAAGCAGACATAAACATGCTCACCCCATCAATAACACAATACACTAACAGCCTGAACATAACAGGACACCAGATAGCGCACATATACAGAGCCATGAGCCCTAAAACCTCCAAACTAAATAACAGAACTTTAACCCAATGGGAAGCAGCAGCAGGGAGAGAGCTAAGTGAGAAGGAAAGGGCAGATTTATGGTCCTCCACATCAAGAAGGAAGGTGACAACAACTCTAGATCAGACAAAATTCTGGCTAGTACACAGGGCCTACTGGACCCCAGCACGCCTAGCCACCATGGGTATCAGAGAGACCGACTCCTGCTGCAACTGCAACAAGCAGAAGGGAGACCTGGCACACCTCCTCTTCCAATGCACCAAAACAAGGAAGTTCTGGAACTCCATAATCACTCTAATCAATGACGTAACAGGAGCCACACTATCAATGGACTTTCACCACCTAATTCTGGGATACACCGATCCATCCATAACATCCGAAAATGACAGAGACCTGATTGACCTCCTGCTCACAGCAGCGGTCAAAACGGTGTTGAACTGGAAGGACACAGCAAAAGCCACCTTTAAAACTTTGTTCAACTGGGTCATTTTCCTAAGAGGAGCCGACACCATAACAACCAACAGCCAAACGAACTCAGGGAAAGAGCGCGATATGGCTGTCGCTAGACAACTACCTGTCCTCTCATAAGCCACCCTAAACGCCCAGACTAGGCAATACTGCATAAACAACAGACGCATCCTACTCTACTACACAATGCCCCAATCTCTCTTTCTCGTCTCTCTATACCCCCACACCTCTCTTCTTTTTTTCTCTCTTCACACCACCAGGGGTGCGAAAAGATAATCAGACAGGCTGTAAGGGGGCACGGGGGAAACCTGAAAACGTGCAAGCTGGACGAGAAGAAGATGAAGCAAGCTGGGGAATGGACTGTCACCAGCCAAACTGATATAAGCCAATCGAGACAATTGTTGCCCCCCCCACCCCCCCCCGTGCGCTTTCTCTTGGCCCCTATCTTTTTTCCTTTCCCCCATGTGATTCACCCTGTACCATGTAAATATGCTCTTTATTTTCAATAAAAAATTACTGAAATAAAAAAAAAAGTGAATTTCAGACTAAGTTTAGGAGAGGCGCTAGACCGTCATTGTCACCCTACTACTGTTTGCATTGGACATCGGGCCACTGGCCTGCAGTCTGTCAAATATAGAATGCCTCCACAATTTGGACCAGACTCCGACGCATGTGAGGTCATTGTATTGTGCAACGTACTCGTCTGTTTAACTGACCTGATGAACTCTCTGGGGATACTAATGGACACATTGCAGAGGCCAGGGAGAAGACTGGCTGTAGCATAAACAGAAATCAGTTTGTTCTCGCTGTGGGCACTGCAGCGAGTACCCCGAGACAAGCTTCTAAGGCAGACATACCACGGGACATAGATCATTTGGATATCTCTGCATCGAGGTGACAAACTTAGAGGAGCGATGTTGTAGTTCCACATGCGAGCCACCGACCTAACAGGAGCATGAAAGTAACGGGTGGAAATATGGAAACATGATTAACCAGATTATACAGCACAAACACCCTTTCCGATGGAGAAAACTCTGGTGAGCACTGTCCTTTTTTGCATTGAGAGTTTCAGGTGGGTTCATAAACTACCATAGGTCAAATGCATAAACCTAAAACAAAGACTTTCAAATAAAATACAACAGCTTTTAATATTACTAGGTGAAATGGGAGCGCAACACACGTTATCTTCAAAACTACAAGCTGCAAAGAGTTGCAGGTAAATAACCTTTTCAATCATTTAGCTGTTGTAGGGCTTACTTTGCAGTAATGTGATACACTTGTTCATACTTTGAGCAGTAATTTGGAGGGATATCTCGCTTGTAGATTGCTGCTGGAGTTAAATGCTGCATCTTCATCCTTTTACTTGGTGTTCTCGTGTTCACTCAAGTCATTTCTGATCAAGTCTTCGTGTGGCTTTGCCAGACAACTAGCCATTTTTTCTGGTCCAAATGTAGCTGCTTGGGTTTTTTATTATTGTTCTTGAAGGAACTCCGGTGTTAGACAATCAGGATTTATAAAGCGTGGCTAATCACCCGATATGGTATCCAGGCACGTGCAGGCCCGAAGGCTTATTCGAACAGTCAGGTGTTGAGGGCCATTCTGAATTCCAGAAGTGAGGCGATGGTCTGAAGGCACGTGGGGAGGCTGTTCCAGGTCTTTGCTGCGATGTGGGATAAGGATCGTCCTCCACTTCTGCTTTTATAAATGCTGGGAGTCTGTGCAAGTTAAAGGGAGACTGAGTGTAGTCTGGTGGAAGTTCAGGCAGTGGTTAAATAGGCGGGCCCATGGCTGTGTAGAGCCTTGTGTGCATAGGTCAGCATCTTTAATTGGCATCTGTTCTGTATGTGGAGCCAGTGGAGTTTCCTGAGGTGCAGTGTGATCTGGGTTCATTGGGAAAGGCAGAGGATGAGTCTGGCTGCAGCGTTCTGTATGGTCTGAAGTCTCTAGAAGGGGTGCAGTGATTTCTATGTAGAGGGCATTGCACAGTCCAGTAGACTTCTGAAGAGGGCTTGTCACGGTGCATCTTGTGTGTATGGGTAGCCACCTGTAGATTCTACATAGCATGCGCAGTGTAGATGTAGGCCGAGGAGGCTTCGTTGATTTGTGATTTCATGGTGAGCTTGTCAATGATTCAGAGGTTTCTGGTGTGGTTGGAGTGAGTGGGTCCTAGGTCTGATGGCCACCAGGAGCCGTTCCATGTGTTGCTGCTGTTGACAAAGAGCAATACTTCAGTCGGTCGTTGTTTAGCTGCTGGCAGTTTTTCTTCATCCAGTTGACATTTGTCATGCATCTGTGGAAGTTGGTTCTGGAGGTGGTAGTGGAGTTGTTTGTGAGTGAGGGGATGAGTTCGGAGTCGTCTGATGAGGAAATTGTGTTGGGTGTGGAAATGACTATGTTGGCCTGTAGGGTCATATATGCGTTGAGTGTGGGGATGAGTCCTGGGGACACCCAAGGCGATCTTCGTGGGTTCAGAGGTGGGAGGTAGATCCTATGGGTCTTTACGGTGAGGAAAGAGGTGATCCATCTGAGTGCGTCTGTTTGTATGCAGATGTGTATGGTGGGATACGGTGTCGAACGCTGCAGAGTAGTCGAGGAGGGCTCGGATGTCGGTGGCTGCAATCAGGGCGGTTTCGGTGCTGCAGAAGCTGGATTGGGAGGCCTCGAGTAGGTGGTTGTGCTCCAGGTGGTTCATGAGTTGATTGTTAATGATCTTTTCCAGCTACATTGCTGGGAATTGTAGCAGGGAGATTGGCTGTTAGTTTTGATTTTGCTGGTGTCCGCAGAGGACTTTTTGTGTAGTAGTCTGACATTATTTATCTCCAGGCATTGGGAATTGTTGCAGTTGTGATTGATGTAGAGTGGTGAGTTCCTGACTGATCCTTTGGTTTGAGGTTGAAGATGTGATGCAGGCATCTGTCTGTGGGAGATCTTGAGTACTGAGTAGATGGATTTCATGGTGGAGGTAGTATACTGTGTGGAGAGGATGTTCCAGGTGGTCAGTGCGTGGTTCGTGTCAGGTACGGTGGTGGCATATCTGTCGTAGTCTGTAGGTGTGGGGTTCCAAGTTTCTGTATATGGTTGTGGGAGAAGTGGGTGAAGTTGTCAAACAGCTCCTGTGAGGGTGAGATATTTTCACTGGCAGCTGGGCTGGAAAATTCCTTAACAATGTTGAAAGGTTCCATGGTGGTGTTGGCACTGGTTTTAATGCCTGCAGCAATGGCTGTCTTCTTTGTTGCCTCAATAGGTGGGTGTAGAGGTTGAGGGAGGTCTTGAAGGCTACCCTGTTGATGGTGTCCTTGCTGTAGCTCCATCTCTCTGTTTGCTGTCTTGTTTTGCTGTTCTGAGTTCTTGGGTGCACCAGCTGGCCGAGGATTTTCGCTGGATGTTGCTCTTGATGGAGACAATGCTGTCTGTGAATGAAGTGACCCGAATAGGGGCACCCGGGTCCCTTGAGACCACCTCACAGCCTTCTGTACGAAGGAAGAGTCGGTCAGACAGTAGGGATTACAAACTAAAGTTATTTATTAGTAATACTCTAGGGGAGTCCAATCTGACCAGCCTCCTTAGAATGCTGTAGAGGGACTGACACACGGCAGCACAAAAGATACATTTCCAAAATCTCTAAAGATCTGCCCAGACTGGAATTTTCCACCCTGGGCACTAATGAACAAAGGGGGTAAAGAAAGACAAGCCACCATCTTGGGAACGGTACATGTTATCTTAGTTTCAGGGTTTCTCTGCCTGTCTCTCTGAGAGTAGGACCTAGCAGGAAGGGCATGCAAAAACAGAACAATCTATTCATTAGTGTAGAGAAGCTCGACCTTGAGGAGAGAAAGATAAATAATCAAGGCAGCTTTCTGCTAAGGAAAACATAATGTGACAAAAGCTTATTTTCGGTCAAAGTACAAAATGGCGGCTAAATACACAATGGTGCCGCAAATGCTAATTTAACTTGCACAATGCTAGGAGGTTGCTCGTCACATTCTCAGTCCAACAGACCCTCCTTTTAGCATTTGCTAACAATTTTGTCTAAAGCCGGGAGGGCAATAACTTCTCGTATAATAAGAAAATATTTATACACAGACTGTTAATATTATTTGAAAATGCCCTTGTCATCAAATCATGCACAGCCTGCATCATCATGCCCGAAGACTTAGCATCATGTATTGGTGTTTTCGGTGTGGGTGTCAACTTCCAACACAAGCACAGCAAGCAGGAAGGCAATGTACACATAGGCAACTTGTAAAGATAACACCTACAATTGCTATTTGGAAAATAATTTTCCATCCCTATGATGTTATTAAACCCCAGAATCAACCAGAAAAACTCTGAGGTATCATTCTCTTGGTGTATGTCGGATGCAAGCTTATGCAGGTTCTGTATAGCAGTGTAAACATCTGGAACATGGACCGGTATCTAAACACAACAACTACTTCCAATGATGCAACAAGGCCCACCCCAATCAGCTAGGATGATGTCTGACACCATCCTGTTTTGCAACGCAACAAGCCTCGTAGTGTGGAGCGCAGCTGTTATATTGGTCAGGACCCTGTTGTTGTGTGGATAACCCTTTCCACCACCCTAGTGAGCCTACAGATGTTAAGACTGTTGGACATAGGGCCCCAAAAGGGAACAATGCCCTTCATAGCTTCAGTAAACAGCTGCAGAGTAGTGTCTGACTGATCTAGGTTTTCTGTGTTAATAGCGCTTCTAATACGAGACAGATGAGCGCTCCTGCGATTTAATTGATGTCGTCTATCGTAGTTGGACGGTGCTATATACACTGGGGGAAGAAGGCAAGAGGTATAGCATTTGCCAGACCAACCCTGAGGAAGCCAAACATAAGCCTGTGACCCACAAACAAAATATACATTGACGAAGCAGCAGAGGTGGGCTACTTTTCGTGCTCAGTACATATGTGTAATTGCAATTAATCTCTCACTGCAACCTTACCAAATCCCTGAACACAGAAACCCGCTGTTGTATTTACTACCGGCACTGGTATTACCTTATCCTGAGTGATATTGCGCATTTGGAAGGACCTAAAATATTCAATGATGTTAAACCCCTCAAAATCCAACATTTCATTTTGAAGCCATGGTACATATTTCTCTCTCATATATATTCATGCATGCTGTCAGGGACAGTATACCAGGGGCCCCTTGTTCTCCCGGGGTGGACACGTATATACACTGTAAGACAGTGTTGTAATCAATTGACTTCATAGCATCAGAATGGTAATGGGTATACACCATTGTAAACAGAAGGAACCAGACCTCACAGCTTCAGAGGTAGGAGAAGGGCATGGATAGTAATACATCAGTTTTATGCGTCACAGAAGGGAGCAGTCCACAAATCCAACAATTCGTGACATTAGATGTTCCATGCACCTGATGGAGCATCTATAAGAATAAGTCATCTACATATGTTTTTCTATGTTCACTTTTGTGAGGGGGCAGAGTGATAAACATGCTCAGTGGGAACAAGCGTTGTACCAATCAAAGAATGCACAGGATTTTTCTCTTACAGAAACCACATTATTCCTAGTATTGCTACAAAAAAATGAGAACAATCACTATGAAAACTATTTTACTGCTCTTGGATCAGGTAGGCCAACCAACCCCCCTCACGCTCTGAACTTGGGGCTGCAAAGGGCTGCTCCTCCACAATGGGGTAACTAAAGGGATACTTGATAATCAGAGGAAAGGATAGGTGATGGAGCCAATGACAAGAAAAACGAGAAGGGGAAAATGTTCCCAGTGTCCATCAGAGCCTCACTGGTAGACTCCTATTGTTCATCAGTTGGTGCTGTTGAGCACCAGTGGTGGAGCTATCGGACCAGCCCTTGAAGAATCCCATTCACTCAGGATGAGGCACCTACCTTCCTAAGGAGAGCACACCATTAATCCTGTTCAATGTCGGAATAATGCACCAATTGCATCTCTCCCTATGCTAATGTGGCCTGACTTATCGAGTCCATCCCTACTAATCAAACTTTCCCTTTGGTGCACTGTTCCTCCGTCGAGGGTGCAAATTGTACCTAGCTACTCCAGGGACCGAGGGGTCTGGAAACAGGGGCTCAGACTCTAAGGTGCCAATGGACTGGGGCTCAAGCACAGATGGGCCAGCAGACGGGCTCCTGGATGACCCTGATCTCAGGAGGCACTGCCTCGTTCAATGCTGCTTCACTTTCACTCACTGTTTGTGCCCACAGCCACTGAGAAGG
Organism: Lissotriton vulgaris; assembly: GCF_964263255.1. Lineage (NCBI taxonomy): Eukaryota > Metazoa > Chordata > Amphibia > Caudata > Salamandridae > Lissotriton > Lissotriton vulgaris. The sequence goes on from NC_141695.1 coordinate 1,334,736,137, forward strand.
GACCAAAACAAGGCACTTTTTCCGTTTCAGAGTTACCCACTCCATCGAGCACCCACTGATCATAGGGCAGAGGGAGGGGTACCCTCTGGCAATCGTTAGACTGAATCCAGTTCATCTGGCGGTCCACCTTCACTGCCGTGCGAGTGGCGAGAAGGACCTGGACAGGCCCCTTCCAGTGTGGCTCCAAGCTACCTTGCCTCTAAAAATTCTTGGTGAGGACAAATCCCCAAGCCAGATATCGTGGCCTGGACCTTGGGGAGCTGGTGGGAAGGCTTTGTGGATCTGTTGGTGAATAGAATGCAAGCTTTAAGTCAACTCGTATAAGTAATCCACAAGCAGAGGATATTCCATTTCGGGAAACCGCCGAGGGTGCCGGATGCCCCAGACATTCACTGGGCGTCCAAACACGACTTCGTAGAGCAACAATCCTGTCCTAGAGTGAGTTGTAGCTCTTGTAGACAAAAGAGCTAATGGTAAAGAATCTGGCCACTGCAATCCTGTGCTCTCTTTAATCTTTGCCAATTTCAGTTTGAGAGTACTGTTGTACTTCTCAACCAATCCTGCTGACTGGGGGTGGTTTGCCGCATGACATTTCTGCTTGATGTGCATACCGTCACATGTCAACTGGATAACCTTTGAATTGAAGTAACTTCCGTTGTCACTGCAAATCAAATGGGACATACCGAAACGTGGGAACTCCTTTAGGATGCCTTCGTCGTTGCCATGGCTGTGTTCTCTTTGGTGGGTTAAGCCTCAATCCGTTTACTGAATGCACAAACCACTACTAACACATATTTCTGATTGTTGACACATTCCATTTCGATTAAATCCATCTGGGGGAAGGAAGGCGGTGCAAAGTTACCAGGGGGTGCAGGGGTGCCTTTTCAAGGGTTATACATCATGCATATCATACAGTACTTCACTAAATGAGCGGCAACTTTGGGAATGCCATTCTGCCATACAGGATCTAACAACTTCCAGATACCGCTTGCACTGATGTGGGCTGGCCCATGCGCATAGTGACCACAGGGAGTACACATGCATCCGTCCAACACCCATCTTCATCTAAGTGTGCTGTGCTTTCCTGCCATACTGCTAACTTCTCAATCGTTTCCTCTTTTTGGATTCCTGCCACATTGTTAAAGTGTCCTCAAACATGGTGGCCTCGGGTACCCACCTGGCAGGACCCACTACACAAATTTTTCTCATCTTTGATCGACCTGTCTCCTTAGCTGTCTGGTTTGCGAATGCATTTCCCCTTCCCACTATCAGTAATTGCCTTATGGGCACTGCATTACCATAGCTCATTTCTTAGGAAGTGTCAAGGCGGTCAGAAGGCTATGTATTAAAGGGCCATGCTGAATACGCATCCCATGTGATGTAAGGAACCCTCACGCTGCCCAAAATTATGGGCGACCCGAAGGCGTACTGGCTGTCAGTATAAATATTAGCAGCCAGTCCCATGCTCAATTCACAAGCTATAATATGGGCGATTAACTCAGCTGCCCGGGCGGACTGATGAGGAACTCTTATGTCTCAACTACCTTATGCAGTGTAGTAAGTGCATATGCGGTGGTGTCCGCTGGTAATTTGAAACAAGAGCCATTGACATATCAGATAATAGTACATCAGTCCGGTCTACCCATCCCTTCGTGTCTTCCTCTGTTCAAAAAAGACAATCATGTATATCGGTTTCCTCACTCTCAGAAGGGAGGGGTAGTAATGGGGCAGGGTTCAGAGTGGCACATCTTTTTAACGTAATATGCGGGGCGAAGAGAGTTAGCTCATAGCCGGTCAGACGTACACTGGTAAGGTGCTGTGTCCTGATCTTATTCAAGAGGGTGACAACAGCATGAGGCACCATGACTGTGAGGTCAGTATCAAGTATGAACCCAACTGATCGTCTTATAGAGATGGCCACGGCTGCTCTTAGACAGCTCGGGAGGGCTCTGGCGACTTTGTCAAGTAAAGCCAAAAAATAAGCACACTGCTGTTGCTTACCTCCAAAGGCCTCTTAAAACGAAGCACCTAACCAGCCGCCTCGTGTACATACAACACAAACAGTTTCCTGTAATCGGGCTTGCCAAGCACAGGAGCAGAGCAAAGCGCAACCTTTAATTGCTCAAAAGACTGCTGACATTCATGAGACCATGGTAGGGTCCCATGCACCTCTTTAGTGGTTAGCACAAGCAAACACTTTATTAGCAATGAGTAATTAGTGATCCAATGTCGACAGTAGGAAGTGATGCCAATAAAAGTGCCTACATCCCTCTGAGTTTTAGGGATGGGCATTATAACAATTGTGCTAATACACTCAGGGGTCCATCTCCTACCCTCCTTTGACAGTAGTTACCTCCTGTCGACAATATTGCAAATTAGAAAGGGACGCTTTATGTCCATGGTGAGTCCAATGGAGCAACAACTTTTTTCTTTTCCTTTTTCAAAAACCTTTATTGGCAAATTCAGCATATACAAAACCACTTAAGTATCAGATTAGAGCCTCGTACACAGCAGGTCATGGACCGAATATCATAGAAATCCTGAGAATACAACCATACACAAGCCTAATGGTGTGCATCATGACTATGGCGTCATAAACAAACCAATGCTAAAGGAAACAATGTCACCACTGAGAAGGTAAGGACAGGCACTGTCCGAGGGGAAGGCAGTAGCGGGGAAAGGGGCATTTACTGACCAGCACCGGCAGCCACCGCGAGCGGAGTGCCGGTGGGGAGCGTGGCGGAAGCAGCATGGCTCAGGTTGGGTCGGGCATGAAGATATGTCACAAGAGGGCCCCATATGTCTATTGGACGGGATCACGCAGGCAGTAAGTCCTAAAATTCGGACAACAAAGTCTAACATATTGAAGCGTCTTCCAGCCAGTGAGAGAATCGAGGCGCTGGTCTGTGACCCCAGCACATGGCCACCCTACAGCTAGCCAGGATGAGCAGCATTGCAATCAGGCGTCGAGAAGAGTCTGGGCAAAATTTGACAAAGCCCAGCAGGCATAACGGTGGGTCCGGCTGAACCGTTGCGGAGGTAATCTCAGAGATGGCTGCACACACAGCCAGCCAGAACTCTGACACATTAGGGCACAACCATGCTAAATGAATGCAATCTGCAGCAGGCGCAGAGCATGCAACTATCTGTTGGGACGAGTCCTAGTTTATGGAGCTGAGCAGGGGTACGTTATAGCCTGTGCAGGTATTTAAAATGTATAAGACTTAGGTGATAATTTCTTCGTCTGGTTGCAGCAATAAAGCCAGTCAGCCTGAGCAATATCCATGCCCAAGTCCTCGCGCCAAGTGTGCACGTTCAGTGGAGATAGAGGTGGACGATAACGTGAGAGCATATGATTTAGTCACCAGCTTACAAGGAGAAGGGGATGTATATATAAAATCAAGGGAAGACATCAAAGGTGGAGGCTTTTAGAATGTCGAGTGCAGCTGGGAAAAAGCAGTGTGTCCATCGGATCAGAGGAAGCGGGGAGAGAATAGAACGTGTCACTGGGATAAAGATCCGCCAATTACCTCAGCCCGAGCGGGTAGCATGTTTAGACATGCCGGTTGGCTAGAGAGGAGGGAAAGTAGGATGGTGTATAATCGGCATGGCGTTAGCCGATAACAAAGGAACATTGGAAAGACGGTGCATTCTGGACCAGGCCCAGCGCAGGGTCTCGGCCGTGTCTACCTCAGCACGCGGCCGACTTGCCAGGGCAAATAGAGCGATTGTAAGCGGCCAGGGTGTCGCGATATCGGCCTCAACCGCCAGATGTGGCTGCTATGATGAGGGTGGAATCCAAAAATGTAAAAAAGTGGCCTGAGCACTTAAGGCGTAAAGCTTAAAATTAGGAGCGCCCATACTTCCGACTGCCATGGGCTAAGTGGGGACATCATACGCGATCCTGGGCTGTTTGCCAGCCCAGACAATAGAGATGATCAAGGAATGAAGTTTATGGTAAAAATGAGCAGTAAGAAGAATGGATATATTTAAAAAGAGGTATAGGCATTTCGGGAGGACCACCATCTTGGCTATGGCTATACGGCCAGCGAGGGACAGAGGGAGATGATTCCAATGAGGTATTATAGACTCTAGCCAGTCCACCGCACGCCCAAAGTTGGCTCTCCAGAGGTCATCCAGGACCCTAATCAGCCAAATACCCTGATAGTGGGTGGGGTGCCCAAACAAAAAGAAAATCTGGTGTGAATGGTTGGGTTACGTCAGTAAAGGGGAACAGCACCGATTTGCCCCAATTCACCTGTATGCCGGATAGTCCGACAAATCGTATTATTTATCACACAAGAGGGCTGAGGTGGTCTTGAGGAGGATGGACATACAATGTAATGTCATCAGCATACATGGAGACAAGGAGGGAACGGGCCAAGAAGCCTATAACCCCTTTGAGTGTGGTGCTGCCAGAGTCTTGCCGCAAGAGGCTCCATTGCGATGGCGAAGAGCATGGGGGACATCGGGCATCCCTGACGGGTACCACGCTAGATGGAAATGGGATCCGATATCTGACCATTTATTCGAAGGCGGGCGGAGGGGCGCGTGTAGAGGAGATAAAGCATACGTATGAACATATTGCTGAATCCAAGACGCAGCAGCAGAAAAAATAAAAAAAGGCCACTCCAATGTATAAAACGCCTTGGTGGCGTCGAGTAGAGCAGCCACAGCAGGAAGACTAGGATTGATTTGACGAAGAACCGAAAAAATAGTCCTGGTTGTGCGAGGTAGCCCAGCCGGGAATGAAACTTGACTGATCGGGGAGAGCAATGAGGGGAAGAAGGCGGGAGGCCAATAACTTAGCAAAAATGTTGTTGTCAATGTTAATCAGAGAGAGGGGGCGATAAGAATCACAGCAATCAGCTGGTTTGTCCGGCTTAAGGAGTAGCATTATCAGTGCCTCACGAAGCGACTGCTCGAAAAGACCACTGTCAAATGCATCATATACATGGCAGCCAGATGTGGCTCTAGGAGGGAAGCGAAAGTTTTATAGAAAGAGGCTGGAAGTCCATCAAGATCAGGGGATTTTTCACTGGGTAGACTGTTTATGGCAGCAAGTATCTCTTCCTTAGTAAAGGGTTCATCCAGGTATTCACGATAATAGTCCTCCAGCCAAACCAACGCAAGGGTGTCAAAGTATTGTTCAAAGACCTCACGCGATGGAGGGGGACCAACGGTATAAAGTTGTGAATAATAGTCCATAAAGCAAGACTTGATTTCGCCATGGGAAGGGGTTCTGGTGGGGCCACCATCTCGGAGAGCTGCAACATATGACGCGGCCCGGGGTGGGGCCGTAGTAGATTGGCCAAGGTCTTTCCGGGTCGATCACCCTCACTGAAGCGACGGGCTCGAGCCGCTCTGCCAAGAAAAGTTTAGTTCCCTATCGGCCTCTTCTGCAAATTCCGTATGCTTTTCTCGCAAACACGTAAGAGTCGCAGGCCCGGGGTGGGCCACCCGAGCGGCATCCAAAGCTTAAATTTCCGACTCCAGCTTGTCCAATGTTGATGGATCTGAGGACTCCGGCTTGTTTGGAGATGAAGAAATCGGGATCATCCAAGTTGGGGCCATACATTGCAGCAATTGTCATGGGATGGGACAGCAGGAATCCATGCAGAATAACATACCGACTGTCTGGATCCATAAGAACCTGAGTGGTTTGCCAGGGGAGCCCCCTATGAATCAGAATGGACACCCACGGAGAGTAAGAGGAATAAAAAGAAGAATGCGATTCACCCCAATGGCGTGACTGAAGTCTGGAGGAGGTCCCAGGCAACAAGTGGGTCTCCTGTAAGAGACAAATGTCTACCATATGCCTTTGCAGGTGTGAATGGATGAGTCCGGCCTTGCGGTGATCATTAAGTCCACAGATGTTCCAGGTCCAGCAAATGGTATCAGTCACGTTGTGCTGTGAATAGGAGAAATGGGATGCAAAGCAAGTGGCCAGATATCGGAGCAAGTCAGTGGGAGCTCTGTGGCATTGAGGGGCAGACTAAATAGGGAGCGGGGCAGACCCAAGTGGCGTTTAGTGGGACTTGCAGGCAGCCCACAGCGCCAGGAAGCCCAGTCATGGGGATAGTTGTCGGGGCGCAGGGAAAGAGAGAGAAGGGGAGGGGCAGTGCCAATCGGGATGAATAGGAAACCGGGCACAATCCTGCCGCGATAAGCATGGTTAGAGATGCAGTGATGCAAACTGACAAAGCATAATGTAAGAACAACGAAACAACAATAAAGTCGTAGTGAGATGATGAATAAACCCAAGAAACCCCCCACCCCAATCAATCTCCGATTCAATCAACGATCTGGGAACCAGAACCTTGCAGAGAAGGAACAGATAAAATGCAAGCGACCAAAACCCAATGAATCCCCCGCCGAACCAAACCCAATGTGACCCCCCCATCCCAACCCATCTGCCCGCATACTATGCAATTGGAGACCTTGAGTCTTGAGAAGCTGTAACATGCCAAATGTCGTCAGGAGCATTCCCTGAAGTCCGTTCCACACCCTACCAACCCACCCTCGCAACCCATAGAACAACACCAGAAGAACCTCCAACCCCACACCCACTCCAACCCCCCCAACTAGTCTGAGACACCACCCCAACCTCCACCCCAGGAACCCACAACTAGGAAAAGGAAAAACGATCCTGTGAGGGCATTGCAGGGCTCGGCGCACTCCCCTGCAAGAACGCAGGGTGGTCAAGCTAAAATAGCATCTGACATTGTGCAGGGAAGAAAATAGCAATCATATTACAGCATGTCAATCATTGTCACTGAGGCGTTCTGTTGCGACAAGCCGAGAGCTAGATGGAGGAGAATGTGATGATTTTTCGGGTTTCTTAGCAAAGGCAAAGGCGTCTCTGGGATCAGGGAATACAAGCGTTTTTGCGCCCTGCCGGACTCTAAGCTTTGCCGCGTAGGCCAATGAATAAGAGACATGTTTTTGCAGAATCCTTTTTGCTGGAAGAAATTCGCACCGGACTGCCTGGACAGTGAGAGTGTAGTCCGGATAAAATGAAAGGGAGTTGCCTTGGTGAGTAATTTAACTCATGTCGCATGCTGCACGAAAGATGGCATCCCTTTCTCTTAAATTAAAGAGTTTTGTAATGATGGGGTGAGGAGGTAATCCTGGACCAGGGCATGGGCCAAGGGAGTGATGTGCGCGTTTAACAATAAAAACAGAGGAGAGAATGTCACTGAAAAGTTCCTTGACCAGTTGCTCTACAAAGTTCTCCATGCGGGAAATATTGGTGGATTCTGGAACACCAGTTATACTGAGATTGCTCCAACGGGAGCGCACCTCCTCATTTTTCTCCCGGATGATGGCTAGAATTTTATCCATCTGCAACAATTTCTGATGGTCCTGAGTGGCAGCATCCTCGACATCCGAGACCCTGGATTTGACGTGAAGGAGACGATTGTTGTGTGAATCCACACTGGCCTTTACTGAGTCCAGCCGGGCGGAGAATTGGTCCAGTTGGGTAGCAATCCCAGTGACCGTCGTCTTCACAACCAACATGATTGCCTTCAGGTCATCTTCATGGGCAGGAGGCGCGTCCATGAGGGTTGCAGGATCGCCACCGTCCGAATCAGCGCCGTCCTGGCAGGTCGACCTGTGCTGGACAAAGGCGATTTTGGGCTGCTTCGGGTCCATCCTCCACATAGTGGTTAAACCCAGCTCAGGCCGCCAGGCTGTAATAGGAGTGACCTATGGAGGTGTGCAGGCCCCAGGGCAGAGGAGGGCCACAAGCAAGGGTCGAGGCCTGCGCAATTCTAGGTGCTGCAGCGGCTCCAGGCACCTAAAGCAGTGATCTAGAAGCAGTAGGTGAGGTATGCAGTGGTTATGAGCCTCAATAGATGCGTCCAGACTTCCGCCCGATAGAGAGCTGGCCCGCATGGCCGAGGCCGCTCCGTGTCGTAGCCAGGGGACACCAGGGCAGCGCAGGTGGCAATGTCAATTGGGGGCCCAAGGGCAAGCACCTCCGGTCGGCAGGAGGAGCACCGGGCGCCAGTATCGTTGGAGCCCAGGATCGCCGAGCCGCAGATGGCTAGAGCTGGGGCGTTGAGGTGGCAAAGGCAAACTGCTCCGCAAGGCAGGTGGGGGACAGGGGGGTGCACACCAGACAAGGGCCTCACTAGCGGGAAGACGCGGGGGGCCGCCGCTCCCGTCACTGGACCCGGGCGCCCGCAGCTGCTGTGGAATGCGACCGAGGGGTGGAGAAAATGGAGCCCAGGCCGCACAACTGGGCCCGGTGGAACAGCCCACAGACCCCCAACCCCGCCGGAGTTTACCACAGCGGCGGCACCACTCACCGGACCCAGCAGGAAGAAGTCCACTGGTGTCCTGCTGGCGACCCCGGACTCCAGGATCCCCCCCCGCAGGAGAAGGAGGCGGGCCGAGCCAGGCAGCCTCGATGTGCAGACCCAGCTCTGTCATCAGGCTGCGTTTCACGGCCCCCAGACGTCGCCGGAGAGCAGGAACGGGGTCGTTCAGAACCTCCAAGAACGCTGATTCAGGAACAGCTATACAAAATCAGGTAATATTAAGATGTCTGCAGGATATTTTCGGATTGTGTAGCTTGGACGGCAGAGCCCACTCAGAGTGCGGCCATCTTGCAGCCGGCCAAGCCACGCCCCGAGCAACAACTTAACTGTACTGTCTTTGCAGTTGTCGCACTGCACCACATTGAGAGAAGAATCTCGCAACGAGGTAGAAGCGTGTTGCTGTTGCTACCGTCGCACTTCTGAACAAGGGTGTCGCCGCAGGAACTGTTGCATTGCACCACATCGAGGAAAGTGCCTCGCATCCACCGAGAAGCACGCCACTGTCTGAGCTGCTGATGTTGCATTTCTGAACAAGGATGTCGCCGCTGTAGTTGTCACATCCTGCGGAAGCTTCATGCAACCGTGGGAGAAGAGTGTCGCAGCTGAAGCTGTTGCCGTCGCACTTCTGAACAACGGTGTCGCTGCTGCAGTCCACGCATTGAACCGAGAACTTCTCGCATCCCCGGAGAAGCGTGCCGCATCTGGAAGATCTTCACGTCTTTATTTCTTTGCACCTGAACTTTGCCGCATTTCCATCGCTGTGACATTGCTTGTCGTGGAAGCGCAACGCATCGTAAGATACATAGACGCAAAGTGTCACAAATTAAGAACTGAACTAAACTAAGCTGAAACTACCAACTTAAAGTAACAGTATTGTGTATTTTTTTGTTTATGGACTTGTGGTAAATCTATATAAAGTATAATTATTTTTAATATAAAACCTTGTGTGGTGTCCATCTGTAGTGTTGTCACTGGGTTACGGTATGTGGTCTCAAATGCTTTACACACTGCACCTGAGATAAGTCGGTCTCCTTGTGCCAAACTACAAAGGGGTGAGCAGGGGTTATTTTAGGAGTGTAATCCCATTATCCTGACTAGAGGCAAGGGTCCCTATTTGTCACAAGTACCTACCTGTGCCAACTAGAGACGCCTAAATCTAACACTGAGGAAAGTGTAAGGGAATCCAATTGGGCTTTCAAAGCTTGGTTGTATATACAAGGGCTCTCAGTATAGCCCTGAGGAGCGTAGCAGAATCGAAAGCTTCTGCCAGCTAGTGTAAAACCAAATAAATGGTGGCTATCAGGATGATTAGGGATACTAAAGAACGCATTTTTCAAATTAATGACAGAGAAGAATTTGGCAGAGGAAGGAATCATTGTCAGAAGAGCAGCAATGTTAGGGACCACCGGGAACTGACGGACCACTATTTTGTTTACTGCGCACAAATTAATCACAAAATGATAAACATCTGGGTGATCATCAGGGGAGTCAGGATGCCTTTTTCAGAATAGGAAGAATAGGGCTGTTACACACATTCGCTGCTGTCTCCTCAACTACCCCAACTCAATCAGATTGTGTATAATGCGTAGCAAAGCTCACTCCCCCACTTGAGGAATCTTATATTGGGGAATACGGGGAAAATGGTGTAGTTCTGATCCTTAATGGAAATTGGGGGAATTTGAAAGAGTCCCACATCAGTGTCACCTGTCACACACAAAGTGGGTGGCTCATCCTTAAACTCAGCGGGAAGGAGCGCATCTTTAGATTCACTGCTTAGAACTTATCACATTTGGTCCCATTGTCATGTAGACACCTTCCCGAGAGCAAAAAATTGTCGCATGCAACTTTTTAAATAAATCTAGGCCCATCAAATTTTCTCCACAATTGGATGTCAATATAAACTGTGAGTTCACAGTAAAATGACCATTAGTCAAGGCATGGGATTTAGAAATGATGCTCACAACCGGTACACCTGAAAATCCTGCAGAAATATTATTTTGGCCAGACAGGGCTACCTCAAGGACCAGCGAACGAGAAACAGCTATTCACGGCACCTGAATCCACCAAGAATTTCTTAACTGAGCCTTGCAAATCTGCGGTGACATAAGGACCACGCTGATCTACAGATATCTGGACTGGTCCCTCACCCTGCCCCTAGCTGTCCTAGCTGTAGGACGCTCCCGTCACCTCACCCATTCCATAGTCGTGGTGGTAATACTGTCTCCCTCAAGTGTCATCAAAAGAATTCTGGTCTGTGCGACCCTGTGATGTCCTATCCTCCTGAACCCTCTCTTGGTCACCTACTTCACGACCCTGTCCAGGAGATCCTCGTCCCCTGGGGGTCGCATCTTTCTGCAATAAAACCAGACACTCGCTACACCAGTGCCCTGCCTCTTTGCAGTACGCACACTGATTCGGGCCTACTGGCACAGTGTTCCTACTAGTATGATGAAGCTGCCAGGCCTGACCAGCGCTACGCCACCTGCCATACCCCCTAGAAGCCTGCGGTAACTTCACCTTCGTCTTCAACTCCTTGTGCTCCTCTAACCTTTCCTTCTCCCTGTGTTCATAATGTGCCATACTCAATATAACAGAGGGGTAGGATGTCGTGCAAGTGCTCTCCGAAACCTGCAAACGTGCTGCTCTCTCGGCAAGCAAATTAGTCACAAATCTGTTAACAAATAATTGAACACTCCCTTCCATCGACAAATACTGTCAACTAAAATCCAAATAGACTCCCTCAAACTGGGTGAAGAAGTCTGACACACTCATCTTTCTTCTGACGACATGCCGTTAACTTATCCCAATCTACCCTTCTCAGTGGAATGAGAGGCAAAGCTAGTATCTCGGCCTTAGGCTTTTTCCCAGGGTTCCTTTTCTTGTCCCAGTCCTTAATCTGCTCCTAGGTACCAGCCAATTCCACAACGTGGTCCTGCATGTGCACCTGCCTCCAAATGCCGAGGGGCACCAGCAGACCAAAGAACATTTCAGTATCAGCAAGCGCCATTACAGTCGAAGACGCTACCTCAGTCAATTCCTTATAATATGCAGTTGGAGTGTTCCTAGGGTCAGGTAAATGGGTCTTAAGGGACAAAACCTCACTCCTCTTCCACAGAGTGTAGACCCATTGTTCTTGGAAATGGGCCTCTACTCTTTGCCTAATAACAGTATTCTGCTGATCCCGTGGCTCCAGTAGTTCAGGGTGATTTATGGGGTGAACTTCCCTCCTCGGAAACTGGGACGCTGTCTTCGGACTCTTCTCAAACAGCCTCCCTCGATAAGCTCCCAGAATTGCAAATTACCAAAACCTCCTCAGGTGCCATACCAGCAGCATACATATTGTCCCTGATTTCATAAAAGTACTGCTCCCACAATCCAATCCATGTAGCCGACGTGTGCTTAAGGGCATGCTACTGCACGAACTGCTCTTACTCTCTCATCACACTCCACACATCTTCCGTACTATAGATGGGGTGACAAGCCTACTGAACTGCCTGATTGGCTACAGCCTTTTTCTCTTCATCTCCTACATCTGATCATATCAATATCCGCCCCAGTCCCTCTCTAGCAGTTGCCCAGTCCCCGTCCCGCTCCCTGTACAGGTGTCCTGCTACCCAGTACAGTTGGGGAATAAAGGACAAGGGAAGGAGTAGTGACAGAAGGAACAGGCACTAAAGTCGCCAATGGCTGTGTTGTGGGTGTTAGGGCTGGGGAGAGAAGTGGTGCTGACACAATAGGCGTAGCAGCGATACTAACAGTTATCGCAGGTTGAAGGCGAAGCCACAGAAACTGCAGGAAGCGTGGCGGCCAAAGCAGCTGGGTCAGCAACAGAATCAACAGGGGCAGAAGAGACCGATGACTGGGGTTGTGGTGCAGCAGAGTATATTCTCTGTGGGCGTAAGGAGGTGGAGGTTGGGTGTGTAACAACTCCTCCACTAATGTATTATTGTCCTTTCGAACCACATAAGACTTTTCACATTGCAATTGAAATCTCCTGTTGGCACACTCTATCCCCTTCTCAATCCTCTCTTTATCATACGCAACAGCTTTCTGAGTCATTGTCTGCGTTCTTCCCTTTCGGGCCTCCTTTTCTGCTTTGATTTGTCTCTGTTTAGCTTCCTTTTTTTCCAAGTCCTGAGTGAATCAAACATTGACTGCCTACTTCTTTTTGCAAACAATTTATCCCTCAGAATATATGCTTTTGTTCATCAAAAGTACCTGTTAGTGGGAACTGAAATTCAGCATTGTCCCTTGTATATTTGTGCCAAAATGTACTAAACATAATTGAGGCATGGCTGTGCTTCACATACATGTCAAAGTTCGGCATGCCTTCCGTAGGCGCAGGCTGACTCTCTTCCAATCGAGCATCAACAGAACAACGACAACTCACAATGCAGAATGTACTCAAAGAAGGCATTTTCCAAGCAAACGTTCACTGTTTAAGCAGAGCAGATATTTGCAAATATCTTACCAAAGTTTGCCCTCAGACCTCACCAAAACCAAATCAAAGTGGTGCCATGTTCATAAAGAACCCAATCAAATTCAAGCGCTTGTCCAAAACTGGTCCTCAGACCGTACCAAACACAAACCGAAATGGCGCGATAGCCACAAACAAAACCAAAGCAAACTCGCCTGGTGCACACAGGTCAAACTAAGTTATTCTCCACTGCTGACTGTTTGTACCAAATGGTTAGATCCAAGGGTTTCGCCTTGCAGGACCCCAGCTGGGATAACCACTGGGCGAGGCATCTCTCGGTCAGACAGGCAGGGCAGCTGCGAGTACTAGACCCCTTTGTGCCGGGATACCAATCTGTCCATCCGACCCGACGTGGCCCGTCCTCCCCACCCGTCCGCGGGCTAGGATGGGTCAGCCCAATGGAGACCCATTTTGTGCGCCAAATGAAGGCAGTGACCTGATTAGGGTCACTCGACACCACCTCTCAGCCTTTTTTTTTGTTGACAGAGTTTTATATAGCGCGAACCTGGCCCGAATCGAGTATCAGAGTGCTTTACATAGCACCAGTTGCATTACATTAAGACACATTAATTTTTTTTGTTAGGCATGGGGAGATTATGTGATTTGCCCAGAATCACAGGATGTTCAGCATCATAGTCAAGACTCAAACCTAGTTCCCCAGATTCGTGGTCGACCGTCCTAGCAGTTAGGCCAACTCCTCTTCCTCTCCTCTCCTTTACAATGTCAAAATGCAGGGCGGTATATCCAGCCGTATGGATTTTTTCTGGCAGTGTGGAGCTCGAATATACACTCAATTACCTTTCCCACCTCCTGCTCTCTGGCAACTTTGCATACTCCATCTATGGTAATACCAGCAAAAGAAATAAAAGATTTGCATTTGCATTCCATGAGTAAAACATCAACTTTGGTGCATCATCACAGAAGAAAAAGGATGGCTGAGTACTTTGGAACTTCGGTGTGGCAGGATGTGCCCAAAGAGTATAGGTTGTTCAATGACGCCCAAACATTTTTTGGGAGTCTGATACCTATGTTCTGTTCAAATGAAGAGTCGGTCAGACAGTAGAGAATACAAACAAAAGTTATTTATTAGTAATACTCTTGAGCGGAGTCCAATCGGACCAGCCTCCTTAGAATGCTGTAGAGGGACTGACCCCTTTCCACACGGTAGCACAAAATATACATTTCCAACATTTCTAAAGATCTGCCCAGACTGGAATTTTCCAGCCTGGGCCCTAATGAACAAAGGGGGTACAGAAAGATAAGCTACCATTTTGAGAATGGGTACATGCTATCTTAGTTTCAAGGTTACTCTGCCTGTGCCCTTCTCTCTGAGAGTAGGAGCAGGGCTACCTAGCAGGAAAGGCATGCAAAAACAGAATGATCTATTCATTAGTGTAGTGAAGCTCGGCCTTGAGGAGATAAAAAGAAACAAGTGAAGCAGCTTTCTGCTTAGGCAAACATAATGTGACAGAAGCTTATTTTCGATAGTAGTACAAAATGGCAGCTGAATACAAAATGGGGCCACAAATGCTAACTTAATTCTCACAATGCTAGAAGAAGTTTGCTAGACGCATTCTCAGTCCAACATCTGCGCAATTGGTGGTCCAGGCATTGAAGTTTTTCGACTTAAATGGATTAAGTAATCTGTATGCTAGTCTCCCCTTGGTGTTGGCATGTCCATTTTTGTGTGGTTATCAATCAGTTCAAGAAAAAGTATATGAAAAATGAGCTTATAAATGATGCTCTGCACATATGCACACCAGCATATGTTTTGTGATTTCAGATCCCATGGCCTCTGGTTTACTTGGAGTGTTTGTATCTGCATAGGTCCTGAGGAAGGTGGTGTACAACCCACCGAAACGCGCGTCGACCTTGCGTGGAATCAAATTTTACAACTTATGCTTCATATTTTGGCAGACAAGTTTCTGCCCTACAAATCAAGATTTGTTCAGATACTGCATGTATTTAGTGTGTGTGTGGAAGGTTATGAATTGGAGTGAATGATATTGAGTGAGTGGAGTTTTGGTGTGTTTTTATAGCCAAGGGGATATGTGTTATGAATTTGTAACTGCACTTTTTGTAATATGAGTTTTTCTATAAAGTAATGTATGTATCATAGATACAATGGATAAAAATATTTTATTAGAAAAGAACTGAAAACAAGGAAAAAGAAATGATGATGAAATAAAAATATACTGAAGAAATTACATGAATTAGTCCTGATGTTGTTGTGTTTGAATAATATGCAATATGAAATATACAAACAATGTTGGTAAATAAAAAGTAGATAGGTCGTGAGGGAATTTTTCTAGTATTGTATTTACTCTTTCCCCTCTTTTCCCTGACCTTAAAGTAACTTTAGAGGGGTCCCCTCCTTCTTCGAGCTTGGTGGCAAGTAGCAGGGTTGGAGGTGTTGAAGGTGTTCACCCAGCTAGTCTCTCAGATTATTTTCTACCTTCGGTTGGGTGTGTTGGTCATCTTGGGGGTGGCAATGTGGGGGCTGGAGATGCTGAAGTGGACGATGGAGTGATTGATCCATGTGAGTTCTGTGATATTGCTTTATTTGATGCGGCTGCTGGAGGTGAAAATTGTGTCCAGCGTGTGTCCGGCAGTGTTGTAGGTTTGTGGATGATCTGGCTCAATCCAAGGCTGCTCATACTGTTGAGGAGATGGGCAGTGTTTTTATCATTGGGTTGTCGAGGAAAATATAGTCCTTGTAGTCTAAGGCTAGGAGTGAAATGAAGTCTGCGATGCTGTTGCAGAAGTTGAAGCGCGGGCCTGGGAGGTGGTATGCGAGGATACCTCTGATGGTTGTCTTGTCATCCATGTGGAGCTTGAAGTTGATATCTTCCATGGGGGGGCAGTGGTGGTGGTGGTGGTGCTGGTACACTATGGTCTCTTTGTGTATGATGGCTGTTCCTCCTCCTGGCTTGTTGGTGTGGTCCTGGTGAGTGATTTTATATCCATCAGGGATGGCTGTGGCAATGTTTCGGGTGGATGTGGAGTTGAGCCAGGTCTCAGTGAGGAAGATTGTCTGGTGTGAGGGTGGCGATGAGGTCCCATAATTAAGTGGAATGCTTGCATAGTGAGCGAGTTGGGAAGGACGCATGCAAGTTGGTGTTTTTATTCAGGTGGTGTCTCTGGTGTGTTTGGGGTGGGGCTGGTGTGTGGGCTGGTGGGTGTGCCATAGGTGAAGGTAAAATGTCCTACAGTGGGGTGGTGCAGTGCCAGTATTTGTTGTAGAGCTGGGCTACCGTGCATCTGCGGGGGTGGGAGGGCCAGGAGAAAATGGCCCTTGGCTTAGTCCAGCTGGTCTTTGGTGCTCCAGCGGCACGCTTCGGCCTGCATTAAGTAGGTCCTGGGGTGGGAGGGGCTTCTGGTGGTGGGAAGAATGGTGAGCGGGAAAACCCGGGCAGCTGCAGTGTCACTGGAACAAGCAGGAATTGGAGGCCACATACAAGTGGCAAGCTAGGTATCCAGGTATGGTATCCATTTTCTGGTTCTGTGCCTTGTGCAGTCATTTGGCACACTGATAAACTACTTACATCAGCAATCGGAGCCCCTCTAAGAAACGACAATGCTTGAATATGACCATTTTATGCTGAACACGAGGAAGGAGCCCACAGCTGCTGTTATGGAAGTTGGTCGTGGCTTTACTTCCCCCACAATTAAATAATTGTAGGGTCCCAAAAGTTTTTTTAGGAATTTGCTGCCAAATGCTAGGGTTGCCAAGTTACAAGACTATCTCGTTTTGATTCCACTTCATGATGGTTTTTTGCTCCACAAGTCATCTCTCGTGTGTAGGTTAATTGTAGAAATCCATGCTTTCGCTATTTCAGTTTTACTATATTTTCTTTCCCTTTTTTGCCTTTCATTTGCTCTGAGTCAAAGTTAGTGGATGACAAATAATACTGGTTTGCATGAATGGATGCTGGGACTAACCACCTGAAACCCCAGGCACAAATTAAGCTCGATCATTCTTTCTGTTTGACCGTCATCCACCCTCCCCTCTTTCCCTAATGAATAGCAGGATTGCGAGGGATGTTAGTCTCCTTGAGCCAGTACCAACCCCAAAGTCCCAATTAAGATCTCACCTGGGCAAACCAAGCTACTGGATTTTAGCTGATGATATCACAAGTCTTTTCTAGTGAATGAAGCCAACAAGGATGATATGAGTGTCATCTAATGCAGTTAAAATCAAATGTTAAAAAAAGTACACTCGAAATAAAACAATTTACTCAGTAGTTCTAAAAAGAGTTTCTTGGTTCGCTGGTATGAAATCAAAAGATGCATGACAATGGCAAAAACATAAACTCTGTTGAAGCACAAAAAGTATAATAACGTGTAGGGGTGTGAAAAGTGTAATTCCATCAATAGAACTGGAAAACTGTCATAATTTTGCACTTTGAAAATTGCATTTTGTGGCCAATCACACCTTTGGCTAAATCCAACTGCTATTTTTCGGAACATTTTTCAAGAAGTCAATTTGTGGAGCTTCTTAAAAGAATAGTAAAGTGAATAACTGATGTTACTAGAAAAAACATCAGAAATCCGTGCAAAGCCTATTTGTTTTTTTCTCATAGGTAAAAAAAAGAAGCCATTTGATTGGTTAAATTTTTTCCGAGAATTTAATTAAATAGGTCGATGAAACAGCCTTAGACACTTACAGGCTTATTCATCAAGCTAAATTGCACTCGCAAAGGGCCAGATTCTCAGAATCTGGCCCTTTACGAGTGCAATTTTTGCATTTGGGATTCATCATCCCAAATGCAAAATTCGCTAATTAAGAATTCGCACATTTGCGAGGAATTGCATTTAAGGAATCTCTATTTGAGATTCCTTAAATGCAATTCATGATCCATTTTAAAATTGCGAAATCGCAATTTTTGGCCGCTATTTATCACGAGGTCAAACCTCGTGGTAAATTGCGTACACTTAGAAAAATGCTTTTAAAAGCATTTTTCTAAGTTACATGTTACACACACACATGTCCTTTGGACATGTGTGTGCGCAACACCAATGTAGAATGCATTACAGGGGTGTTACAGGGTGTCCTTTAGACACCCCTGGCACCCTTGGAATCGCTTCCTTATTTGCGATTAGCTAATTGCTAATCGCAAATAAGGAATGACTCCCCATTCATTCCTTTGGGCCTTTAGGCCCATAGGAATCCCCATGCATTCCTATGGGCCTTTAGGCCCATAGGAATGAATGGGGAGTTATTCCTTATTTGTGATTAGCAATTAGCTAATCGCAAATAAGGAATCAGTAGGAATCGCAAATTCTATTGCGATTCCTACATGAATCCCCATTTGCGAGTCCTTAATAGCGATTCCTTAATATTCGCTATTAAGGACTCGCAAATCGGGACCATGATGAATCTGGCCGTTAATTATTGTTATTTTTTTAGAAATGCATTAAACCTGGCACCATATTGTTGTAAAGACATTCACTGATAACATTAATGAACAAGACAGCCTTGAAACATACATTTACCAAGTCTGGGTATTCCTTTTACAGACCTTTGTGTTTTTTTGTTGTTTGTTTTAGCAAGTAAGTGGATTTTGTGATTTGTCGCTAAGGTTCCATATAATTCAACTATTTGGGGTATCACTTCAGAGAACAATCAGGTTTGGAAACAAGGTTACTCACTCAAATGATGTCATCTGGTAACCCGATCAGCTGAGAAAGTGCATAACACCTCTTAGATCTTACTGAAACCTAACTTGGGAAATGATGTGGTAAGAGCACTTCTTCAGTGGAGTACTGTCTGCTAATTGTATATGGGCTGTGTCGTTTGCTCCAGAAGCTGCGGTAGCTGTTACTCGATGATACAGTGATTTGTGGGATTGCCTGCTGCTATAGCATGGCTAGTTGTGTGCAGTGTGGGGCATGGCTTGAAGAGGCCATGAGTAAGGAATAATAAAAGGTTCATTTCATAATCTCGGTTGACATTGGATCTACCTCACAGGTCACACAGACCATATGGATCAGCCACTAGAGCTACTTCTGACTTTACAGAGATCGTCCAAATTCAGTCCATGTCACTCTTGATGGCACAAGACAGCCGCCAAAGTGACATGCGCATTTTGTAGTGTCTGACTAGTCCCTGTTTCAGTCCCTGTGCCGTCAATAGGCAGCATAGGACAAAAGGACACACACCCCACTATGGAGCCCTACTGACGAGAGCCTGATTGAAGGGACGCACTTGTTATAAATTCTGTGCTGCGAATTGTAGTCCTAATTCTATGAGAACGCCCGTTTCAGCCCCCAAAATGTACCCTGATCATGTCTCCACACAGACTCACTCACACACACACAAAGAGCGCATACATCATTGATGGTATTAGAACCTTTGCGCCAGAGAATATGCCCCATGGAGCGTTGTGTGCTTCAGAGC
Organism: Lissotriton vulgaris; assembly: GCF_964263255.1. Taxonomy (NCBI): domain Eukaryota; kingdom Metazoa; phylum Chordata; class Amphibia; order Caudata; family Salamandridae; genus Lissotriton; species Lissotriton vulgaris. The sequence continues at coordinate 1,334,755,341 of NC_141695.1, forward strand.
TGGCTGGGTTTAGCAGCTGAATGATTTTAGCGAGGCAGTTCTCCTTAATACCGCTTGGTGGCAACCTTAGTCCACTAATATGTAGACTTGGTTCATCCCATACTTCGTCATTATAAGGTCTGGACTAGAAACGAGTTTAGTGTGTTACCCGTCTCAAGTTTAACAAGCATTGAAAATGCAATAGGTCTTGCCTTTGATTAAGTTAAAGCCATTTGCTTTGCTAATGGTATTGTATAGCAAAGCAGATGGCTTTAACTTAATGAAAGGCAAGACCTGTTGGATTTGTAATGCTTGTTAGCTCTAAGCTGTCTAGTTTGCTAAATATATCTTGGGGACATTCAGAAAGTCGACCTAGGAATGCTTTCCACCCACTGATTTCCATTGGCGTTTGTGGTTTTTAACTCACATGTTCTGGCTTTCAATTTGCTGGATTTATTTGCATTTGGCTGTCCAGCTCGAGTTCCTCCCTCCAGTTGCCCAAACTTTGTTTACTGTATTCTACCACAAAAGGGGAGCCTAGGTGCCTACAAATCACAACGCAGCGTTGGGGCTTTGCTGTGCTTCCTGTTATTCCAGGAGAGCAGGGACGTGGGGCACGCGGGAAGGTAAGTAAAAAATGTTATTATGCACATCCTCGCGCGACCGCCCCCTGAGAACCTAGCGATGGTAATACATCACTGCCAATTGCAAGCTCAATATAAAATTAGCAATACTACATGCCAGCATTTACACAGAGCACAATACTCATGGACATCTCCACGAAGATTTTAATACTCCGTCAAGCGGACCAGCTCAAACCAAATGATGTTGGAGTTGCATAGATCGCTGAAGCAGGTGCATTAACTCGCTTAGCTGCAATCCTGTGCACTGACTCTTACCCTGGGGCGTTAAATATCACAATATCAAGTTCATACAAGCTTTACAGAAACAAATTTAGTCGCAGATTGAGACACATCAGCATCCTCGGTCACACTTTACAGTTTCACTGCTGGGCACCAACATGTGCTTCGAGCACATTAAAAAGTACTTGAACTTCAAATACAAAGTGTGCAGATTTGTTTTAATCCAAATGGTATTTTTTAAGACAAGAAATGCAACTGTGCTACATACTTTAGCAGCCAGGTGGATGCTTGGTACAAAAGCAACAATTCATGCAGGAGAGAAACCCTATGATGTCATCACCGTGGGACAGCAGCTTCGGTGTTTAGGGGTAAGAAGCAATCAGTTCCTGTTAGACTATTTCAACACCTCAACTGAGTTTAAAAACACACTCACAAATACAGCTACAGTTCACAATTTATTATTGCTATGTTTTACTTGAGGGTTTTTGTAAAGTGCTAGGGGCACAAATAAGGGAAATAGCAGGTTTTATTACAGTGCATTGGCCAAGACTGTATGGACAGCTGCCAGCAATTGAATATCCCTTCTGTTCAATATGTCCCTGAAGGGAGGACAAAGCCTTCAGACCTGGATAATAAGAAAAGTAGGTCTGACGCGTCTGATTGAAAGTAATAACCAAAATTTGTTATTTTCCTGACTGAGTTTACCAAACTAGTTGCGTTCGGATTAGCACTACCTGCAAGAAGAAAATGTTGGATAAGCCCAATTAAAAATTCCCATATAGTAACTTGGTCAAAACTTTCAACAGTTTCATCACTGAAAGAAGTTATGCAGCACTCCCAAAAAGTGTGCCCAGAATTATTTGCGGAAACACACAGAATTCTCTAAAAAATGATTAGATTGTTCTCTAAACTACCTGTCAAGGCACGGGTGCAGAGGAGTCCCTACCCTCACAAAAATCTTCATTACACTTCACATGACTAGTGTTGTGATGTCATTCCACGGTATGGGCCTATCGCACGACAGAAATTGCAACCACTGGAGTTATTCCCTTTGTCGCCATGTGAGGTAGGAAACCAGCTTCCAAACTGGTGCCTCCGAGGATCAGAGAATTGTTTGAAGGAAAGAAAGAGGATGGATGTGATGTGAGCATTCCTGAGCATGCTTCCTGTAGAGTGCATGACAAGGAAAAGAATGTGTCCAGCATAATGGCGGGTGACTGGGTCAAAGTCCGTTCCGGACGTTGGGTAAGAGGCTTATGCAAATTTCGAGGACCCTTCTTGGTAAAGGTAGCACACCCATTCTATGTTGTGTTAGAGAATGGTGAGAAGTGGAACCTACGTAGGGTGGCAAAGTACTGCTCACGAGACCACGTTCCTAAAACCTTGGTTAGCAAAGTGGTTACTAAGAATTCATTTTCTGGGTTCATGTTGGCCCATGACCGTCAATTGCTCAACAGTGCTCGCACAGGTGTAGGAGGGAGGGCACCAGGCCCCGGTGGGGATAACCTAAGCCATGGTCAAAGACCAATTAACACAAATGATGACTCACCCGATCTCCATAGAGCTCAACCTTATCAGAGACCCTTACGGGCTAGGAGACCCCCTCAGCATTTGCATGACTTCATTGTCGGATGATTTATTGTTACGTTCTATGTTTCTGACATTTACATACCTTTTATTCCCATTGTTTTCCTTTTATTCCCTACCTGCGTGTAGAGGAAAGGGGGGTATGTTGTGATGTCATTCCACACCACGTGCCGCCGTGGAATGTTGGAATGCCGAGTGTTCTATGCCGAGCGCCGGACGCCAGCTGTTAGTTCTCACTAGCTGACTGCAGGCGGCGGGCGCGCTGATGTCTTGTTGCTTTCATTAAATAAAGCTTGTTATCAAACTGCCTTCTTGTCTCATGTTGTGGCTACAACAACTAGTTATCAACTCAGCTACAGAGAGAACTTAGGGCCAGATGCATCAAAGGGTTTTACCCATTCTGTGTCTATGGGAAAATGTGTTGATGCATATGGCCCTTAGAGATCAGTCAGAAAGACAGCTGTAGTTGGTACTTTAAGTGGTTTGAAAAAGGTGGAGGTTCTCTAAAAGAGGCATTACCAAAGAAGCAATACTAGGAAGCATTTCTAAAACACATGTCCTAAAGCACGCATACTTTATCCTGTGCTTCACATATTGTGACACAACCAGTTTTTGGGAGCCTGAGTTGTCTGTGATAACATCCAGGCTCATAACACAATAACCAACACACAAACCTAAACTAGTCCAGACCAATTGGCTTTGCCAATGCCTGTTAACTATTTCCCTACCACTGTTTGGCTGCGTCTGAGTTTTCTGTTTTTTTGCGTGCAGTCATATCACACAACAGTCAACATATTTACCTAACACAACCCTGACCTACTGCCTTTGCCAGTGCTTGCTGACTAAATTACATGGCCATTGCCACTCTGAGCTTTCTGTTATTGCATTCAGACATATCATACAACAACCAACACATATACCTAACACATTCCCGATCTATTGGCTTTGCCAGTGCTTGTTAACTGTATTACCTGATCACTGCTTGGGCGCCTCTTGACTTTCTCTTATTGCATTCAGACATATCATACACTTATGCCTAAAACAAGCACTATCTATTGGCTTTGCCAGTGCTTGCTGACTGCATTACCTGACCACTGCCTCTCTGAGCTTCGTCTTATTACACCCAGAATTTTCATACAACAATCAATACACATACCTAGCACATTCCCAATCTATTGGCTTTGCCAGTACTTGTTAACTGATTTACTTGATCACTGTTTGGGCGCCTCTGGACTTTCTCTTATTGCAATCAGACATATCACACAACAATCAAGACATTTACCTTACACTACCCAGGCCTATTGGCTTTGCTGGTGCTCGTACTACCTTTCATCTCTTGCACTTCACCATTCAACCCCCACACATACAACTCCCCCACTGCATTGTCGTTCCCTTTGCTGCTGCTCAGATTTCGAGAGCTATGTACCTCCATCACACATTGTCACAAAATTAACACTGGCACATATACGGGCATCGCTATGCAGAGAGGCCAAGGATTGAATATGCATGTAGTCTTCACATTTTATGTCCGACTGTGAGAAACCAGGCGCCTTCAGCCTCAGATATTTCAGTTGTGCCTGGTCGTGAGCACTCGCCCACCCCATAACTCACCCAGACACCTGGAGGCGTACCCCTACCTTCCCAAGTTAATCACACTTCAACATGACTAGGTGACCAGTCCAGATTACCCAGACAACTGCGAAGACAATCAGGAAAGATGCAGTAGTGTTAACATAAGGACGGAAACATAAGTGACTTTCCAGCTCCTATGACGGGGCATTATTTGGGTTCTAGTGATCATCCGAAACTGTTTAAAGCTAGCACGCCCTGGGTTTAGTAAACAATCTTTGGAAGCAGACACCTGTATGTTCAGGCCCTCGTCCTATAGATCCTTCAGCACTGTTCTGACATCGAGACCTATCTGGTATATCAAAAAGCTGCAAGACCACTGCTCTTCCGTCCAGAGTCTGTCGGCTATCAGGCGACCTGCAGTCTATCTATTTTCTCTTGAAACTCAGCAAGCGACTTGAAGCCACCGGAAGACAACCTGCAGACTATGCTGCTTTCCTCTGACACACAGCGAGCGCCTTGAAGCTGCTTGTAAGCGATCTGCAGACCATGCTGTTTATCTCTGACACACTGCCAGCGCCTTGAAGCCTCCAAAGACGACCTGCAGACCATGCTGCTTTTCTCTGACACACAGCAAACGCTTTGAAGCTGCTGGTAGGCAATCTACAGACCATGCTGTTTATCTCTGACACACAGCGAGTGCTTTGAAGCTGCTGGTAGGCGACCTGCAGATCATGCTATTTTGCCAAAAGCACCTTGAAGCGATCAGCGCAACATGTGAAACGACTGAACTCTTGGCCGTTCAGTGGTGGGGGCAGGTTCCGGACATATAATCAGCCTTAGGCTAAGGAGTTACGGGGCATGCAGTGTGTTAAGGCACTCGTAGCATTGGCCATTCCTTCGAGGGTCAGACGGTGCAGCGCTTCTCTCAGCGTAGTGGCAGCTATGACGTTAAGTATGATGTAAGCAAGCTAGGGAAAAGCTGGAGACCGGCTGAACATCACAGGCCAGGAAGAAGGTTAAACTGCATGTGTGAAAACTTTCAAAAGGCTTTGCCAGTGCTTGTTAACTGATTTACTTGATCACTTATTGGGCGCCTCTGGACTTTCCCTTATTGCACTCAGACGTATATCAACAAGTTATAGTTACTGCATTTGTTAAGTCAACATATTTAAATAACCAGGGTCCGTAACTATATTATTAAAATGTTATTTATTACGTTCGAGAAGGAAAAAGAGGGAATAAATACGGAACGAAAAATAAAGAAAAGATACATTGAGAACAAGCGACGGTTTATTTTTGCATCTCGCTTTCACTTTAAAGTGAAAGCCAGATGCAAAAATAAATACGCCGCAAAGCTTGTCTTTATGGGGCCATGTGTTTGCAACACATGGCCCCATAAAGATAACAAAGCTTTTACGACGGGAGGAAGTCAGACGAGCCTGTCCAAGTGGGCCGTCTGACAGAGAGAAAAGTCTACATCAGACAAACCTCTTTCCCAATGGCTGGCCACTGTTTAGCATAAACGGTGATGCCGGCAAATGGGAAAGAGGGGCGGGGCTTAAAGCCGGATACTTAAGCTCCCTCTAAATCATTAAATCTCGCCAGAGAGACTGCGCATGTGCGCAAAGTGAAAGCCAGATGCAAAAATAAACACGCCGCGGAGCTTGTCTTTATGGGGCCATGTGTTTAAAACACATGGCCCCATAAAGATAACAAAGCTTTTTTACGACGGGAGGAAGTCAGACGAGCCCATCCAAGTGGGCCGTCTGACAGAGGGAAAAGTCTACCTCAGACAAACCTCTTTCCCAATAGCTGGCCACCGTTTAGCATAAACGCCCGGAAAGAGGGGCGGGGCTTAAAGCACAATACTGAAGCTCCCTCTAAATCATTCAATCTCGCCAGCGAGACTGCGCATGTGTGCGGCCCCCAGCTAAGACCTAAAAACAAGCTGGTTGGAGGGGAAGAGCTCAATAAATAAAAAGCTAGAACAGAAACTTACTGCAGCACAGTTAGTGCCGTAGCTATTAACCGTGCAAAAGGTGCAGTGGCTCAAGGGATGAGGAATGTGAGGGTCTCTCTGCACCCTAGTTTTATGTGTTTTTGTACTACCAAACATGGGGTAGATGAGCCCATTTTCCTTTATTGCAGTTAACAGGGGAAACAGCCTTTTTAACACGGAGAAATACTTAAGATTATCTATGTTATTTGTACCCTTTTGTACCATATACATTAATTAGCCTGTGATTTTATCAATCTATTTATATGAGGTTTTAGACATATTTCTATATTCATTAATTTTAGCTTTTATGAAAATTACCATTTTAAGGTATTTATATGGCTTTATATGAATTATGAACAAAATATCTTATTGTCTTTTAATCACTGGGTCACTTGCTGTTAATGGAACAAATGGTTTTATATGAATAATAATATATTCTCTCTAGTACTGTACATATCGTGAATGTTATCACTGGTAAAACGACCAAATTGGGGATTGTATTACGTATTTTACAGAGATTATACCTTTATACCCTCAATGCAATATCGTTTTCCACCATAGGTGATGTTGTCCTCATGAAATTTGGCAGCTATTCAGTCTTGTTTGCACCAGCACTTTACAGCACTTTCCATGTCTTTGCAGTTTGCACATATTATATGGCAATGTATTCACTTGTGGGGCTCCACATGTGTACGTGTTTTTTTAAAACACGGACTTTATCAATAGGGTACTATACCGGTATCATTGCAAAACGTTGAACATCCAAAAATGCTGCACTCTAACCGATAATTAACCATGATTGTTTTTATCCTATTTAAAAATATTTTTTTGGTTAAACTCATATTTAAATCACTTTCACCGAATGTTTATCACACATGTTTTTTTACTTATGTCTACAGCCAGTTATTTAAATCTACAGATGCTTAAATGTGTTCCAAGACACTATAAACAAATGCATTTGCAGACATTGCAATAACAATGTGAGTAGTCCCTAGAGATTTAACTCTTCCATTTCTATTGCACTTGTAGTTTGACTTACATTGGTAGACTGTATTTAAACGTGTGTCAGGTGATCACCTGTGTCATGTGATCAAGCGCTCTGTGAAGCGCGAAACGCGTCGTGATGACTATGGGAACACCATCTGCTGAATAAATCACCAACTTGCACAAAATTTTGGGTTCGAGTCCGTTTTTGCAGCTGTTTGAAAGCTCTGCGCTCCATCGGATTATTCCTGGAATATATATATATATATATATATATATATATATATATATATATATATATATATATATATATATATATATATTACAGCTCACTACCTTCTCGATTGAGAAGATATACGGACAACACCAGTGGTAAGTTGCAAAATTTCTTTATTGCAGTCACACAGCAACGCGTTTCAGCCAATGGCTTGTATTACATGTGTTGTAAGTGCATTCATGACAATGGCACGCATTTTAAAGATGTACAGCCCTCTGACAGCCTTTCTATGCACTGAGCACAGCGAGGGCTGGTATCACAACGAGGTTCTTAGCAGTTAAACAGAATTTGAAAGTGGCCATATAGGTGGAGCAGGAGCTTCGGAGAGATATTAGTGAAAATGTGCCATTAATAACTTTAAATGTTTGGATCAACAAGTTATGTGAGCTATGGTTTTGGCTTGATCACAATCAGGGCCATAACTTAGCAAGATTCGGGGGTGTGAACCTCAAATTTCTCAACTATAAATCCCATGGGCCACAGGGCGGAGGGGTTAGATGACCATGGTTCGAGATGGACTGTTCACTCGAAGAACAGGGTCAGTACTGTTTAGGATTAGGTAGACCACTGTCTAACGTGACATACAAGGTGAAAAACAATGGGTCAGAATTAGGAGTGTGCAAAATTTACATAATTTGCTTTTATGTAATTGTGTGAAATTACAGCAAACTTACGAGTAATTATGCTAATCCGTCGTTTTGTTCTTTATTTTAACATGAGAGGCATCCTCATCATTTTTTTGTGCAATGGTGCATTTAAACAAGAGCACTGTGAAAAGCAGCCACTTGTGTACTGTTCTTGTGCATTTGCTGTAAATATTTGCCATAAATTGCATAATTTTCTGTAAATGTTTACAGCAAGTTGTATCATTTGCTTTAAATGTTTACCGGGAATGTAGCATAATAAGGCAAAGTAGCAAAATAGTGTAATCATGGGTATTTTGTGGAAAAAAAGAGTAATATGAAATTCCTGAAATTATCCTAGCTAAATTTAAATTCCAGAAATTATGCTAACGTAACAAATTCTCACCAGCCCTAGTTGGAATATTACCCCAAGCAATTGACAGTTGTTAGATGATTTCCATGCTCTGGTCTTGATAGAGCGAAGTGGAAAAACAACATTTTGTATACCCCTCGTGAAGTCACTTACTCATAACAATAATATGAATTAATCGTGTGGTTTTGAAATGTAACCAACATAGAATAGAATGCACACACAAGTACACGTGGGAAACTAATTTGCTTATGTTGCAAACTATAATCAACTAACTAAGTGATGTTGTCACGTTCAAAATTAATGCAGCAGCTATAAACTAACCAAAAGCGGCATGAATGTGCTTTCTGTTAGTTTATTTATGGCAAAAACATGAAGACTGGTGAGTAAATCATGCATATATGTTGCTTTATTTGCTAGGTAATAACGAACAGGGATACCTTAGTAAGGGGGGAGGTAAACAGAAGGGTTATAATTCAATAATTTACGTTATGTTATGTTTGTTTCTATATAAGATCCCGTTCTGGCCCATGAGGCCTGTAATAAAATGGACGTTTCTGTGACTCCGAGATTGGAATACAGTACGCATGCACATGGTGAAATAATCTGCAGACGAGTCTGAACTGCTTGCGCATGAGCAGAATGGGTCAAGTACAGCGTGCCCTGAAAGTCCAGCTGAGTGCCAACAAAATGGACATCCGTGCTGAGAAACGTGTGAAAGAAACCGAAACTTCCAAGTTAAAGAACATGAGCGAATCGGATATAATAAGGATAAAGACCACTTTCATTGGGCTGATCTAGCGGAAATTAAACAATAAGATGATGAGGTTATGCTCATCCACCCCTTGAATTGTCCAATCAGAACTGTTGAACGACTCTGAAAGTTACTTTTGTAGATAGATTAAGTAGGGAAAAAGGGTATAAAAGAGTATGTTCGCATTTAAGAAAAAACTCACTTCTTCGATTTCCATCTGTGTACCCTGGCATGCTGCCGGAATGCTGAGTTTTTCCTAAGGCATAAGGACTTTGAGTTTTTCTGAACTTTAACCCGTTGTATGCTCAGCTCGTCATGGCATACACCTCTCGGGTGCTCATGACGAGCTCAGCTCCTCATGACCCATGGAACGCTCAGGTGCTGGGAGAATTCCCCTGCTGTGCTGAGCGTTCCACGGGAGCCAATGCACCTGTGACGAGCTCAGCTCGTCATGAGCACCCGAGAGGACTATTATGTCTTCTGCTAATATTCGCGTCCTATAATCTCAATAATAATGTGCTTATTTTCTGAGTTTTGAAATTAAAATAAAATATAAATGTATGAGTTAAAATTCTTTCTTTTAAAATCTATTTGCATTAAACACATTTATAAGTGAATAAATAAAGGTCATGCTAGAAGATTTTCCTTTAATAAAAATTAGATAAATGAAGAATTAAGCTGGTCTTGTTCATCCTTAGCCTAATTTTTACTAGCAGATCCATAGACCATTAAATGGTCGTGTGTCTGAATAATTTGTTTCTTTGATAAACCATGGTAAAACAATTTAAACTGCAGGTGTACAATATTATTAATATTTAGCTTAATTTAGACACTCCGCTATGATCCAGCAGCTCTCCTTTGAGTCTCACCCATCCATGAAGTAGAGAAAGTGTGTATGAGTGATTCACAGTGTTATGGGCCCCACTGATGAATGTATGTGTGATTTGAAACTTCAGGGAAAGGTGATGAAGTTTTAGAAAGTATTTCTGGAGTAGCGCTGCATCAGTAATTAACTTGGTAGCAGAGCATAGGTTGCTATAGAATTAGCTAGGATAATGTATAAAGTGATGTATACAGGATTTGATGTACAGAATTATGACTAACATCTGTTGAGTTTGTATTATGTTATATGTAGTCTGGAAAAGGCTCCCAGAAAGTGTGGGAAGCTGGTAACTCTGTCTGCAGGCAGAGGAAGTGTGGCAAGTGAAGTCGCACATCGCATAGTCTGTTTCAAAAAGTAGTGGTATCGTCGTATATCACAAGTTTAGGGACTTTACGTGTGAAAGGATAAATGCAGAGCGAGGACGGTCTATAAAATCTTAGCCTTCAAGTACAGGGATCATTGTGTATCCTGATTTAAAACTTACTGCTGAGAGAGTACTAGAGCTTAACCCGAGCCTGAGAGAAGGGTAAGGTAGAGGGATGTGCTACTTTATCGGCGAGTTTTAAAATTCTGTGGTAGAGAAGAGGTAAGCGCTGTCTACTGTAAATACAGAATTCTTGTGCGATTGAGAAAACTATCACTTTGGTTTAGCGGAACAGACGAATGGAGTTGTTTTATGTAGTTAATAACCGATTCAGTTATATAAAAAGTGTAAATACGGCTTCTCGACAAACCTTGTAAAGGAGGGGTCAATCGAAGCTGCAGAAGCCGGAGCAGGGCTGACGTCAAAAGTGTTGCGCAAGGATTGGTCCTTGTGACCAAGACAGAGTAAGGGCTGATTGGTGCATCAGTGAAAGCAGGGAAATAATTGGTTAAGCACTAAGACGACATATCTTGTTCTAATTGGTGCGATAGTGTGAACCACGCTGTGATAGGCTGGTGTTACAAAGCAGTTTGCGGAAGAGTGCGCAATCTTATGAAAGACAGGAAATAAACAGAAAAATTGAGTTTTATTATGGAGAAGAAAAGGAGAAACCTTCATGGTTTAAGAGATTGAAAAATGTATTCAAGAAAGACAAGGCGATAATAACGAGAGAGGGAAAATTACTTCCTCCGCCAAAAACGCCTGCTTCTTACATGATGACAAAATATGGCTATCATACGTGCATTTGGTTAGAGAATTGGGCAAGATATACCAAAAATAATGGTGCGTTAGCATTTCCAGAAGTAGGATCTTTTAATCTGGCAGTTTTACGAAATTTAAGAGAAAAGATGATGAAGCTTGAACCGAGACCCAGACTGACTCAATTTGAGGCACTAGTTGAGTGGGAAGATGAGATGCATGAGTTAGAGCGAGAAAGGTTGGAAAATCATCGAGGACCAAGAGGTAGATTACGTGGATTATGGGGAGAAACACATGAGAGAAGAATGCAAAGATGGAGAAATGCTGATATGTGTGATGGAATGTATCCGGTTAGATTGGCAGGTGAAATAGAAGGGCGAAAATGCAGAGAAAAAGAATAATGTGGAATTAGGAAGGAAAAATTATGGAGATGGTGAATCAGAGGATATGGTGCTGGAGGTGATATTAAATAGGAGACCACCACCATATCCACCGGGTTCTATATGGACCACACCAAATGCTCCACCAGTAGAGGATAGGTTTGATGAAGCCGCAAAACGATTTTCACATTTTAGAGACCTTCCAGAAAGGGTAGAAATCAGATATGATTCAAACACCCCAGTGGTAGAAACTAGACTTACCGGTACTCCTAAACAAAATTATGAAATCAGAAAAAGTGTAGAAAGAGCAGGGAGACAAATTGAAGAACACCCAGGTACTTCTGAATATATACGTTCCACAAATGAATTAACCAATAAGATACAGGAACTTACTAAAAATATAGAAGCTGTAACAGTCCCCGTAACAATAGGTCCTGTAATTCCAGTGTTTGAAAATCAGAAAATAAAAGAACCAACTTTGACAATTCCTTTAAACTAGAGTTTGCAAAAAGTAAGAGAAAAGGTTTATCCAGATTTGTCTGAAATTAGGCAAACAAGTAACATAATACCGCCTGACTCGACTTTTAATCAGAGTCTACCATACAAGTTTCCAACTGGAGCAGAATCTGATTCTGCGACACCTGAAAGGAATGTAGGGAAAATAGATTTAACACAAACCACTGTAGGACCAACAGAACAAGAATTAAGTGATTGGCTTAAAACTCTGAAAGTAAAAGAACATGAACCTAAAGTATTAGATGTAGCTAGACTAAAGATTGACATGGAAGAATTAATTATTGGAACAATCGGAACAGATAGGCTAAAAACATATCAGGACTATGAATTGATGTTCATGTGTAAAAGTATTACTTGGAAAGCAAAATCTATACATGACCATTTGGAAGGATTAGCTAGTGAATTAGATATAGATCTTGCAAATAATAAAACATTACAGAAACCATACAGAGTAGATTTTACAGAAAAGGATATTGAAAATATGAATACTGCAGGAAGATTAACCCAAATAAAAGAGCTAATTGTTTTACTAAGAAGACGGGGAGATGTGAATAAATGGAAAGCAAAATGGGCAAAGAAAAGAGAAGAGGCAAGTGATAAATCTACATTAGCGTTCCCAGTGAGAGAAAAGGAAACAGTAATACATGAATTTCCTATGAAAGAAATACCGGGAGGAGGATATGTACATGTTCCTTGGACTAGACAGAACATATTATCATTTACTAATGATTTCCCTAGATAGAGAGAAAACCCAGTAGAATGGTATCGACAAGTGGATCGATTTGTAAAAGTTTCAAAGGTACTATGGGAAGATTTAGATGGATTATTTGACATAGAACCAGCAGACCTATGTTCTCAGTGCAAAAAAACAGTGAACTGGCCGAAATCTGAATATCCTCGAGACAAAGTGACAAGTGTGATGTGTTTTATCTAGGAACCCGATTCAATATTGTGACTTTATGCCCCTATACGGCTATAATCAATAATATCCCTATAATGGCATAATAATCAGATCCATATTTCAGTAAATCTCCCTTGCAGTCCAAGGCACGGCAAAAGCTACTTCCTTGGATTCCTAGAGAGCACACCGAGTTCTTTCGACACACCAAACCTCTAGCAACCTGGGAAAGCCCGCTTGCTTTGTTTTGATTTGTAATAGAACTCCTGCGAGCACTGTAAGAACGGCCAGTTCTTGGTGACATCTTTATTGACGTCTTATGTCCAAACCTTACGTCAAACTCGGCACCTTTCAGGTATAAATATACCAACGTTGCCTTAAGCAAACACACGGTGGTGATTCTGGAGCAGAGCAGCTAATCTACTTTCCGAGAGCCCAGCAGAAGCGACAAGCCCACGGACGCTGCCCCTCCTCTTTGACGCGCTGAGAAAGACGCTGTCTTTTCTCCTGCCGAGAAAATCCAGCTCCGGCGTTTCCAGCCTACCCTTGCAGGTGTCTGGGATATCGGGTCCTGAGAGTGAGATACCAGACCTCCTACATTCTATTCCCAAGGTACAGTGCTGACTAAACCCTTAGAGAGAATTCTTGAACAGATCCTTGGCAACAAACCACCTTAACTTAAACTGCTACTTACTTACTCCTTCCCACGTATTAGGCTTAGGTCAGGAACACCGGGGTAGGCGTATTCTAGAAGCACCAGTTGAGCACGTTAGCCTATGTATATATGTATATATGTTTTATCCATTTTAAAGTGTCTAATGGCCATGAAACCATATCAATGCTTTTACAGTATTATTTCATAATACTCCTTTTACTGTACGTACTTTACTTTACAATCAGTATTGCAATTGTGGCAATTCATTTCTCTTGCATGAGAAGGAAGACTGCTCAATAAATAATATCTTTTATTGAAAACGCCCATCTCTCTATTCTCTGCACCCTGGTGAAATTAAATATGCACAACTGACTGAGTGAAATAGCTGTCTATTGTTTCACACGACTCTAGAGATTGACTCTTATTCTGAAGGAGCAAAGTTGTCATGTTTATGCGGTTGTCGGAAGCTGAATCCCTTCTTGTCTGAGCCAGGGAAGCTGATCACTTCCTATTCAGTCAAGAAAGTTTCCAGTGACCTCTGAGCTAGCTGGCGCAAACCTAAATTAAATCTAACATAGTCAGTAGAGACCTAGAAGACCTCAGTCCTATGTCTACACTGCTGTTTATGTTATTCCAATGCGCAGGGCCTATAGGGAAAATATGAACTACACTACAGGTGGTCCTTCACCTGAAGTGATGAGGAAATATGAACAAGTAATAGTGTTTTTGAAAAATAAAATTCCACCGAAAGAAACAGATTGGGTAAAAATTGACAGGACTTTGCAAGAACCGAAAGAATCTGTACATGCATTTTATGAAAGACTGTTGTTAGTGTTTAAACAATATAGTGGATATGAGGAACTAAATGAAAAAGATATGTCATTTTGTGTATCGATTTGTGTTTGGATTAAGACCAGAAATAGGAGACATTTTTAAGCATAATTTGATGGTATGGCAATCATGTTCTGTAGACGAGGTATTGAGACATGCAAAATACTGTAGTGATGAAATTGAGGTTAAGCAGAGGAAGCTCAAAGAGAAAGCCATCTGGGCACAAGTGAAGGTAGCAGAACATCAAGTGGCACAAATGGAAAACAAAAGTGCAGACGGGAGCCAAGGGAAAATGAAGGGAAATTTCAATAAACCTAAATTAGTAGGTCACATAGAGGAGCTTAAGAAAAAATATCCTTGTCATAATTGCAGCAGGATAGGGCATTGGAAGAAAGAGTGTAAGTGTCCACCAAGAGTTAACACTGAAAATACATCATTGAATCCACAGGTTCAGAATGAGGTAATACAACAATCATCGTAACAGCAGCAGGTAGTTACTCAGCAAAGTCAGGTGCCACAACCGCCACTACCACGCAGGGTAAATCTACAGAGATACAGTGCAGAGACAGGATTCAGCTGAGGCGAACACGTAAACCGATCGCCCAGAGTGGATGTGAGTCCTCAGTATTGGTTACAAGAGGATGGCAGGAGTAAGTCGGATGATAGCTTCTGATGGTGCCTGAGAGAGGAAGAAGAGTGTGTGCTTAGAGCCACTCTTGAGTTAGATCAGGCTGGTCCGTTTGTGAATGGAAAGGTGAATGATGTAAAAGTAACTTTCCTAGTGGACACTGGTGCTACCCGTTCTACTGTTAGATCAGTAGAAGTTCAAAACCTTCCTCTCTCTGGAGATCAAATTCAAGTTGTAGGTGTAGCTAATAGACAGATTAAAACCTCCTTAACAAAACTAGTTGAAGTAGAAATTGGAAACTTCAAAGATATGCACCGATTTGTGGTGTGTGATAGTAGTCCAGTTAACCTGTTAGGTAGGGACATTCTATGTAAAATGAACTGTGCCATATATTGTTCACCAGATGGCATAGAGCTCCATACCCCAGATGAAGAAAGCCTGTATAAAAAGACTATGTCAATGATAGAATCAGAAAAGAATGAATTGTTTACTGTGTTTGATCAAGAAAGATACCTGCTGAATTAAAAGAAACAGTAAAAGAGCAAGTATGGGATTTTACAGGAGAAGATATTGGATTGATGAAAGATGTAGATCTTGTGAAAATTTCTGTAAAGTAAGGAGTGAGTTATCCAAACATTCCCCAATATAAAATGACAGCAGAAGTAATTGACGGAATAACACCGGTAATAAACAAGTTGATTGAACAAGGCATTTTAAGAGAGATAGAAAGCAGTCCTTGTAACTCTCCGTGAATGGGATTGAAAAAGCCTAACGGAACATTTCAGATTGTACAAGATCTTAGAAAGATTAATAAGATTGTTGTCCCATGCTGGCCGATTGTACCAAACCCAGCAGTGATTCTATACCAAATTTCACATGCTGCAGAATGGAATACCGTGATTGATCTGTGTAATGCGTTCTTAACGGTTCCATTACACCCAGAAAGCCAGCCAATATTTGCTTTCCGGTTCGGAGATCGCATTTTGGCATGGCGCTTAATTCCTCAGGGGTATACTGAAAGTCCATCTATTTTTAATCAACTGTTAAAGAAGTCATTAGAAAGTTTGAGTATGCCTGGATAATCTGTATTAGTTGAATGTATTGATGACCTGTTAGTGGCATCAAAGACAAAAGATGAATGCATATCAGGTACCATTGCATTGTTAAACCTTGTGGCAGGAGAGGGGCATAAAGTGTCTCCATCTAAATTACAATTCTGTCAGAAAGAAGTGCAATACTTAGGTCATACGATTGCTAAAGGAACTAGGCAAGTCACTGCACAAAGAATCAAAATGATACAAGGGATGCTACCACCAAAAACACAAAGATAAGTTAGAATGTTCTCAGGAATGGTGGGTTACTGTAGGCAGATGATTAGTGGATTCTCACTAATAGCAAAACCCTTACGGATAGTAACTAAAGCAGACATTAGAGACCCCATTGTACTAAATAAGACTGAAATGGAAGCATTTGAACAGCTAAAAACAAGTTAATGTGAAGCTCCAGCTTTAGGAATGCCTGACTATGAAAAAGAGTTTGAGCTGTATTGAAGTGAGCGAGAAGGATGTGCATTGTCAGTATAAATTCAAAGACATGGACAACTGAGGAAACCGATTGCGTATTTCTCAGCTGTTTTGGATCCAGTTGCAAAACCCTTGCCAGGTTGTTTGAAAGCAGTAGCAGCTACACGTGTGAGTTTCGAACAGAGTGAAGGAATAGAAATGGGATTTCCTGTGAGGG
This sequence comes from Lissotriton vulgaris, assembly GCF_964263255.1. Taxonomy (NCBI): domain Eukaryota; kingdom Metazoa; phylum Chordata; class Amphibia; order Caudata; family Salamandridae; genus Lissotriton; species Lissotriton vulgaris. The sequence goes on from NC_141695.1 coordinate 1,334,772,003, forward strand.
TATATGTACCTCATTCTATGGAGATTCTCCTCACTAGGACAAAAACACAATACCTTACAAATAACAGAATGACAAAATATGAGAAAACAATTCTAGGTGAAGATAATGTGACAATTTCAAGATGTGTTGATATAAATCCATCTACATTGTTACCTGATGCTATGGAAGCTGAGGTAAGAAATGAGGCTGATCACAAATGTTTGGATGATCTTGAGTATTGTACCAAACCAAGACCTGACATTAGGGATGAACCATTGCCTAAATCAGATTACGTGATGTTTGTTGATGGTTCGTGCTTGAGAACAGAGGAGGGTGCTTTGAGTGCTGCATATGCTGTGTGTACAGTGGCAGATGTCCTGGAAGCATCTTGTCTGAAAGGAATTCGTTCTGCTCAAATAGCGGAATTGATTGTTTTGATTCGAGCACGTGAACTAGGAAAGGAGATAAGGGTCACCATAGTGACTGACAGTCAGTATAGATTTCGGGTTGTCCATGATTACGGACAATTGTGGTCCCAAAGAGGTTATTTAACTTCTTTGGGATCTCACATTAGAAATGGTGAATTTGTAAAAATGTTGATTGATGCTATTCAGTTGCATGGTAAAATTGAGGTGGTGAAATGTGCTGCCCACAAAAAGGGAGATGACTACATCACTATAGGCAATAGGTATGTTGATTCCATTGCAAAATACTGTGCCAGAAATCTTGCATCCATAAATCGGGACAGAAAAGATGAACATGTTTCAAGTCCTTTAATGCTAACCACAGTAGTTGAGACTTGGCAGGAAGTGAGACAGATGCAGGATAAACACTTGGCTAAAATCAGGGTGTAGACAAAGGGAAGAAAATGAAATCTGGGTTTACAAAGATGAAAGACCAGTAATGCCTGATAACATGATTTCAAATATGGCCCGAATGTACCATGGTCAAGCTCATGTTGGGAGAGATTCCATGATTCGGATGTTTAGACAGACATGGTATAATCCAACGTTTAGGATGATTTCTGAAAGCTTGTGTCAAAGATGTCTAGTGTGTTAACAGTTTAATCCAAGAAGAAAAACTGTTCTGAGCTTGGGAACCATAGAACAGGACGGAGGTCCGTTCACACGAATGCAGCTGGATTTCATCGAATTGCCACTATGTAACAGACTCAGATAAGTGCTTCTAATTATTTGCCTGTTCTCTAGGTGGGTAGAAGCATTCCCCACCCGGAGAAATGATGGAGTAACTGTTGAAAAACTGTTTTTGCGTGAAATCATACCACAATACGGTTTTCCAGTAACAATTCAAATAGATCGTGGAAGCCACTTTCAGAATGAACTATTACAAATGATTTGTGAAGCACTGGACATTCGTCAGAAACTACATTGTGTTTATAGACCAGAGGCTTCAAGGGTAGTTGAACAAGTGAATGGAACAATAAAAAACAGAATTGTAAAAATGTGTTTGGCAACAGGACTGAAATGGCCGGACGCATTGCCACTTGTTCTGATGACCTTAAGGAGTATACCTGACCAAAAGACTGGACTGAGTCCACATGAGATTTTGATGGGCAGAGTGATGAGACAAACATTTGTACCAGTTGATAAACTGTTATCTATTAATGATGACATTATACTGGATTACTGCAAAAACCCGTCTGAAGTGGTAACTTATGTGTTCCATGAGGTGGGAACTGAGTCAAACACGAAAGAGAAACATCCAGCTCATGATCTAGTCCCTGGAGATTGGGTTCGAATAAAGGTACACTGAAGAAGAAATTGCTTGGGACCTCGCTGGCAAAGACCGAGACAGGTTATTTTGGTCAGCACGACTGCAATTAAATGCGCTAGAGTAAAAAGATGGGTGCCTGCCAGTCACACCATCCGTGTGCCTGAACCTGAAAATCCACACGAGGAAGGTGAAAGCACAACTGATTCTGATTCTGAAGGAAAACAAGAGAGAAATCCAGATATTGAAGCTCGACAAGAACGTCAACATCTGGAGGTATCAGATGCTAGTTCTGCATCTGAAGGAGAAGGTGAAACTGTTGAAATACCAAATTTTGAAGATCGACCTGAAAGTAGAGATTTGGTAAGAACTGATACCAGTAAGGACATTGGACAAAGTGGAGATAAAACTGGTAATCAAGAAAACACTGAAGAACAGTCAGGAAACTCTGAAAGCAGGAACCAAAATCCTGACACTGGAAAAGAGGAAATAACTCACAACAAGGATGAGATTTCAAGTACCAGTTATGGAGATGTTCCTAACAGAGTGAAACTGCTGGGTAAAGAGAAAACAGATTCTGAAAAAGAAACAGACATTATAAAGTTCATCATAAATGAAACTGTTGAAAATACTGAAAGTGAAATTGACGACAGTGGAGATGAAACTCAATTGATAAAGAGTTAAAGGAAAAGAGCTTGGAGAGTGGAACATAACACTACAGAACCAAAGACAAAAAGGGCTTGTAAAGGAGATAATTGGCCTAGAGAAAATGATGGACTGAAATTTAAACTGGTTAACAAAGCGGGAAAACCAGAAGATCAAGTAAATGAAATAACAAGTCAGAAAGAGTTGTTGGGAAAGAAAATAGAGGTTGTTCAAAGACCAAACCAGAAATATAAATCACCTGAATGGGCTCACATGTTTTTGCCTCCTATTGACGAAGTACACAGCAGCCAAGAGAACTTGAATTTCACAAGTCAAGGAAAAGGAAGTGAGTAAAAAACTGAGACACAAAGAAAGAAAAAGAAATAATTAATCTGAAATTGCAAATTAAAAGCAAGACTTTAAACATTGGTATAAGAAAAAACACTATGAGTGTAAAGTGAAAGTCTATTAAAGACAAAAATCAGAGTAAAGAAAACTGTAAAAAATTGCTGTGTAAAAATAAATGGCTACTAATAATGTAACTACGAAATGTTCTATGTTTAGAAAATGGTGTAGAATGTGGTTAATATTTACTGGATTATTAATGTTAGTATCATTGATTTTAGCTATTATTATTGCCGTTAGAGAAAATGTTTAGAAATTGAAAGCAAATGGGACTATGAGTGGATGAAATAATGAATTAAAACTGATAAAGTACATGTGTATAAGCCAGAGATTCACCAGGGTAGATCTATTAGTGATTTCTCAATGAACACTTTTTAAAGGTTATTATCTGAGTATGTTAGAACTATGGATGCCAGTGATTGCTAGGCGTGTGTAAAGTTGCTGCCAACATTAGTTTTGGAGGGGGTGACCTACCACCATCTTCCACTTACATATGGAATTACATGTAGTGTAATAGCAAGTTTATTTTACAAAACAGGTAAATTAGAGTATTATTATTAAAATTCTGTTGATATTTTTGCACAATTGAGAGTTATAAATGAAATGAACAAAGTTAAGCCTGCAAAACGTATGGGAGAATTGTTCTTAAAAACTCAAGAATTGACTCATGATTATGCTTTTAGACATAATTTGACTTGCAAAATGAGGAATAAAGAAAAAGATTTTTTAGATATGGTTGAAGAAAGGAGGAATGTATATAAAAGAAATGAGAATGTGAAACATGCTAAATCTAAATATTGGGAATCTGAGGATGAAAAATTGAATTGACGAAATGTAAATGTGGCATAGCATAGATACCCCCATCATTAGGAACATTTTGTATTCGTAGAGACACTACTGTGTATGACAATTATTTTGTGGGAGCGAGTCAATGTGAAGACACTTATCGTATAATAGGGGGTTGGGGATTTAAAGGTAGTAATGACCCAGTTTTTCCTGGAATCTATTTCATTTATGGGAACACAGCTTATCATAAATTGCCTGATCATTGGTATGGATCCTGTTATGTAGGCCTGGTTTTTCCTAAAATCTTTCATGTAGATAGAGGTACTAATGGGATACATGAGATAGGTAGCCCTTTAAGTCATAGAAAAAGAGAGAGTGTAATAGAAATAATAGGTGATGTTTTTGGAGCACTGATACCCGCCGTGGTAATATCTTTTAATGCAAACAGAATTCAGAAATTGTCAACGTTAGTAGATCGTTTGTCAACAGACACTGCAAGTGAATTTTTAATGGTAAACACTGAAATGATTGCTATGAGAGCTATGGTAATGCAAAATCGTCTTGCTCTAGATATAATTTTGACAAAAGAAGGAGGAGTTTGTGGAATTTTGAAAGTACAACATTGTTGCACTTACATTCCAGATAAAAGTCAAAACATTGAGAGATATATTGAAAATCTTACAGAATTGCACAAAGAAGTTGAACCACTGGAGGCTGATGGTGTCCTTGAACGACTTGGTAGACGTTTTTCACCTGTTAAACATTGGTTACATGAAATAGGTAGTTCTATTATAGGTAAAGTATTAATTCCAGTAACAATAATAATAGTAGTAATTTTGATATTAAGATTATGTTGCATGATCAGAAAGAGAAGAAATGTTAAAAGGTCAATAAAGAAGGTGATCCAAGAAAAACAAGAAAAAGAACGTGAAAAGGGTGATATAGAGATGGAAGAGTTTCAAGAGAAACTCTATCAAGACAGCAGAAAGATGTAAGATACTAGACTATAATCTATACTAATCGAAAGAACTTGAAACACGTTAAGATAAAATTTACACATTTTTGGGATATATTTGGTGATAAATCACCAAAGGAGGGAGTTGATGGAGCGAGGTGGAAAAACAAAATTTTGTATACCCCTCGTGAAGTCACTTACTCATAACAATAATATGAATGAATCGTGTGGTTTTGAAATGTAACCAACATAGAATAGAATGCACACACAAGTACACGTGGGAAACTAATTTGCTTGTGTTGCAATCTATAATAAACTAACTAAGTGATGTTGTCACGTTCAAAATTAATGCAGCAGCTATAAACTAACCAAAAGCAGCATGAATGTGCTTTCTGTTTGTTTATTTGTGACAAAAACATGAAGACTAGTGAGTAAATCACGCATATATGTTGCTTTATTTGCTAGGTAATAACTAACAGGGATACCTTTGTAAAGAGGGAGGTAAACAGAAGGGTTATAATTCAATAATTTACATTTTATTGTGTTTGCTTCTATAATAGTTCCCGTTCTGGCCCATGAGTCCTGTAATAAAATTGCCATTTCTGTGACTCCGAGATAGGAATACAGTATGCATGCGCATGGTGAAATAATCTGCAGACGAGTCTGAACTGCTTGTGCATGAACAGAATGGGTCAAGGACAGCATGCCCTGAAAGTCCAGCTGAGTGCCAACAAAATGGACATCCGTGCTGAGAAACGTGGGAAAGAAACCGAAACTTACAAGTTAAAGGACATGAGCGAAGCGGATATAATAAGGACAAAGACCATTTTCATTGAGCTGATCTTGCGGGAATTAAACAATAAAATGATTAAGTTATGCTCATCCACCCTTTGAATTAAAGAATCAGAACTGTTGAACGACACTGATAGTTACTTTTGTAGATAGATTAAGTAGGGGAAAAGGGTATAAAAGAGTATGTTCGGACTTGAGAAAAAATTCTCTTCTTCGATTTCCATCTGTGTATCCTGACATGCTGCCGGAATGCTGAGTTTTTCCTGAGGCGTAAGGACTTTGAATTTTTCTGAACTTTAACTTTGCTTGAATGCGTAAGGAGTCTTTAGATGAGGTTAATAGCTAGAGAGAATAGGGAGATGAACTTTGGGAACTATTATGTCTTTTGCTAATATTCGCGTTCTATAATCTCAATATTAATGTGCTTATTTTCTGAGCTTTGAAATTAAAATAAAATATAAATGTATGAGTTAAAATTCTTTCTTTCTTTTCAAATCTATTTGCATTAAACACATTTATAAGTGAATAAATAAAGGTCATGCTAGAAGATTTTCTTTTAATAAAAATTAGATAAATGAAGAATTAAGCTGGTCTTGTTCATCCTTAGCCTATTTTTTACTAGCAGATCCATAGACCATTAAATGGTGGTGTGTCTGAATAATTTGTTTCTTTTATAAACCATGGTAAAACAATTGCGATTCTCCTATTAACATGCCTAAAGAATCTAGATTTCATTAAAGACACAGAGGCTCACATTATGCAATGACATTTAATTGCAGATCCAAGCAGCCGCATCACAATACATAGGTTCCAATAAGAACACTGAGATAAACTAAGAGAAATAACATAGCAACTATCTGCCTCTTTTAAATCAGGCAAAAAGAAGATCCAGTAGAAAGGAGAGAATTTGAAATGAAATCCAAACAAGAGTTGAAGAAGGCGACGAGAAGAAGGCGACGAGCCAGTGAGAAACCATCCAACGTAGCTCAAGTAGAAGGGTTATCTGAAAATAAAAAGGGCAATGAAAATTGTGTCCAAAGGAACAGAGTAATCACAACAAATTTAACAATTTAAATCACATGTCAATGCAAACATATTAGAAATAACATGTCAATGAAAAAACATGAGCAATCAGGTTATAAGTGAGAATAATAATGAGACACCAAATACCAAACAGGGAATGGGATGGGTGGGATAATGTGAGCCTCTGTGTCTTTAATGTAATCTAGATTCTCTAGGCATGTTAATAGGAGAATCGCAATTTCATTACAAGAACAGAGGCTACATTATGCATGTTGGTAGCCTTGTAAAATGACATTAGAAATGTGTTCAATTGGTTTACAATAGTGTCTTGACAAGGTACTAGCCCAGTCGGCAGCTTTAAGAATATCATCCAACTTACCTCCGGACCAAAGTGACTTACTCGCCATAGCACCTCTGAGAGAATGAGCTTGAAACTTGGTTATATCGATACCTGCTGGAGTCATAGCGGACTTAACCCATCTAGCAATTGAAGTGGAGGAAATGGCCTTATGAGGTTTAACGAAGGAAATAAAAAGCTGATTCTCATCAATAGGCCGCAGGTTAGACATTGTCTGATCATAAACTTTCATACATTTAACTACACAAAGTTTTGGGCAAGGGGGGGTGCTAGAGGGCGCACTGCGGGATGGCTGGCGTGTGAGTCAGCTCCGCCGGACGGGTGCGGGAAAAGCGGCCTTTGTACCCCCAAACCTGATCCCAAAAGGACGACAAATAGAAATGTGGTAATCGGAAGATGTAGTCAATAAGCTTCTGGAGCTACATCTCTGCAGAAACGATCGCGGAGGAAAATATCGGCGAAAACCGTGGAGGAGGCGAGTGGCGATTCAAAATGGCCGCGCCCGATGTACGGAGCCGCCGGCACTGCAGGCGATGACCAATCCCATTCGAGCCACCGGCTGCGGGGCTGCTGCCCCAACGAAGCAGAGACAGATTGCACACGAGGACAACGAGCTGGACTCTACCGAGAACTGAGAAAGGGCTGCGGAAGATGTTGCGTTCCAGGTAACACAAAATGGCGGCGGCGGTGGAACGCAAGGGCATTGCAGCCACACAAGGTAATACGGAGATTGCGATGACACGGGGCTGCATCTGGGCGAACGAAGAGGTATGCGCGCGGGTGGAGCAGCAGGGCAGGAGCAGCGGAGCGTGAAGAAATAATGGTAGAGGGTTCGACTGCGAGGCGCTTCACTCGGCAGGCGATTGCGCGCCATTGACAGGGAGACACTGCAACACCCGGGATGTGTAAAGCGCGCACAATCTATAGCGGATATACAGTGACAACGGATACAAGGCTCCTAGCTGTTGAGACTTGGCTGGGGGCCTGAAAGACAACATCAAGGTGCGCAAGCAAACAAACGGACACTCATTTACCAAGGACAGCTTGGGTCTGGGCTACGCTCCCCCCATATGTGCTAAGTTGCTGAACATTAATAGGAGCTGCCAGTTCAAAGATCAAAATTCAGCCAAGTTCTACTGTCACACGCCACACAGTGCCTGGAATGGCATGCGAGGATGTGAGTGAGGCAACACTGCGCTATTAACAGACTACCCGAACAGTGCATGAACAGGTGCTAGGCAGAAATGTGGGTCTGTGGATGGTCAAATGCATAGACCTACTTCACAGTGGGCGGCAAGAACACTTCAGCGTCGTAATCGGTCTACTGCGGGTACCACGTCCATAATAAGCCCAGGGACACAACGTGGTAGCCCTTCAACGAGTCCTAGCGTGATGAGGAAACCTGACAAACAGCAGACTAAACTGCCCTTCGAAACTAGGAAGCAGGCTAAAAGTAACGTAGCCACTTCGGACGTGGAAGGCGAGCAAGAGTTGGCCGACGGGACCGGCATGGAGTCGGTACTGCGGGCCATTCAGCAAAGTCTGCAAGAGATGAACAATAAACTAGATAATGTGATGCTGCGCGTGGACACCATGACAGCGAAACTAGAAAACCACGACGAGCAGCTGGTGGAGGCTGAACAAAGGATCTCTACAGTGGAGGATGAGTCCAGGAGCACAACGAAAGCGTGCAGGAGCATCGAAAAGACTCTGGAGGGCCTACGTGCGAAGGTGGAGGACCAAGAAGCGAGGTCTCGCCGAAATAACGTCCGTATTTTGGGACTGCCGGAATCCACAAACACAGGCAAGATGGAGACCTACGTAGAGACAATGCTGAAGGATATATTTAATGCAGGGAGCTTCTCGGAGTTTTCCTCGTCGAACGTGCGCACCGCTCACTGGCGCCCACCCCGAAACCGGGAGCTGCTCCACGAATGATTATTGCCCGCATGCTAAACTACAGGGACAGGGACACAGTCCACAGACTCGCGAGGGAAAAGGGCAAAGTCACGTATCAAGGGAATACCCTGGAATTCTATCCAGACCACACCATGGCGGTGCAATTGGCGCGAAAAGAATTCACCACAGTGAAAAAGAAACTCCGGGAGCTGGGAGTCGAATATGCAATGCTGTACCCTGCAAAACTAAAAATCACCAATGCGGGCAAACCTGTGATTCTCCCGACTGTACAGGCTGCACAGGACTATATCAGGAAACTGGGAAAGCGCCGCAAGGAACGGGAACGAGAAGACAGGATGAGTGATAACGACTGAGGCGCTAAATGGCTGAGACATACAAGGCTTGCTGGGTTTCCATGAGACTGGTGGCTTTTGCTAATACGCCCTTTTAAAGTGAGTTAGAGACAATACAACGGGAAATGGACATTCACGGGAGACATCGCAGGCACTGTATGGAAGACTAGAATATAATGCGGGAAGCGAGCGAATGATCGATAAAAACACGCTGCGTACAAACATTGGTACTGAACAGTGAGTAAAATAGCACTCCCCTGTGCTAGGCAAATGTGGATGGCTCCTGGGGGGGGTTCCTCAGGGTGCATATACAGACATCATATGAAAATGAGCCTCTAGACCACTGCACTGGGGTTGATAATGCAGGGGTAGGCCCACATGGGAGATCCGTTATGTACTGCACAAATGTGTCCTATACATAGAGACAATGTTGCTGAAATCTATGTTTTGACTACATGCATATGACGGGATGGGAAGGGGAAGGAGAGGAAATCATGACTACTGTGATGATCTGAGCACCCGTCCACATCCACTATGTGGGTGGAGACGTGTGCACCTGGCGACACCCCCAAGCGCGTGTGCCCCAATTTAGGTTACGGTACTGGTTTGATGTTAATAGGGGGATGGCTTTGGCACAGTTTGGGCGCTGATGTGGGAGGAGGGGGGAAGGGATGTTGGGAAATGTTCATATAGATGCACTATGTCTGAGAGGCATTGCGACCTCTTTCATTGCCAACTACACTGTTGTTCCTATTATACTCATCACCAGAGGATTTGTACTGCCACGTGCACTTAGGCAGATAGTTTACGAGATGTCTGATATAGCAAGACCCGGCATGAACGGTCAACAACCAGACCTAGTGCTATGACGCGACATAATACACTAAAATTCATCACATGGAACATTAAAGGCTTAGGCAACCTAAAGAAGATAAGGCAAATGTTTGCGTTCTTTGACAGGTTACACGAAGATGTTGCCTTCCTGCAAGAAACGCACTTGGCACCTAGCAGCACGTCAACATCGGGCACTAGGTGGGCGGAATCAGTTACTAGTTCAAGCTACTCGACATATTCAAGAGGGGTTAGCATACTGATAAGAAAAGGGACACACTTCCAGATTTCGAACATACACAAAGATACAGAAGGCAGGTATGTCATAGTAGTGGGTAAGGTGAGGCAACATCAGGTTACCTTGGTAAACGCGTATGGCACTAACATAGACGACCCTCAGTTTTATGAGACTTTATGGCACGCACTTGCAGATATACAGGCTGAACATATAATATGGGGTGGAGATTTTAATGTAACGTTAACAGAAGGGCTGGACAGAACACTGCACACGATGGAACCCCATGTGAAGGCGAGGGCGATGCTCACTGATGCGATGGAAAACTTACACCTGGGTGACATGTGGAGGATGTTACATCCGGGGGAACTAGTGGCGACGCACATAAATGCGGCTCATAACAGCTGGTCTAGGCTGGACTACTGGCTAGGCACACAAGATGTACTATCGTGGGTAGTCAATATCAAGCACCTCGCCAGGACACTTTCGGATCACAGCCCTGTGCTCCTGGAGGTGCAAATCCCTCACTATGTACCACTGCCATTCACATGGCGTTTTAATGCACAAGCATTGCGTGACCGATTATATGTTGACACCATCCAGAAAGCAATATCAGAATATTTTGAACTAAATTCCCCCACGACGGAAGACCCGTGCCTGCTATGGGAAGCTTTCAAAGCCACAATATGGGGAGTATGCATAAGAACGACCTCAGGCATTTTAAAAGATATAAGGCAACAATTAAAGACTCGTGAGGAGGCCATACAAGAGTTCGAAAAGCGATACCCACAAACTGGGGACACCGCCTTGTTGGGCGAAATACAGGCACTACTGACAGAACATCGAAAATTTGCAGAGGACGAACTAAAATATATATTCAAACGAACAACTGCAAGGAGGTATGGAGAGGGGGGAAGACCGGGTAGGGCCCTGGCTGAAAAGATATGTACAGGCAGAGCACGCCAACACGTCACAGCGATTAAAATCAAGGCGGGCACACTCACACATGACATCAAGAACATTATGGGAGAGTTCATGGGCACGTACGGCTCTGTATACGAGGCACGACCGTTGATACCGCAAGAAGAAATGCTGGCCTACATGGCGGATGTGGAGCTGGTGTGGTTGGCAGACGGACATAGGGAATACCTAGCTCGCCCCATTGCAGTTCAGGAAGTTGTAGACACCATTAAGCGGCTACCGAACGGAAAAGCTCCGGGACCAGACGGTTTCGTGGTCGAATTTTATAAAACATACGTGGACCTACTCGCTCCACATCTGGTAAAGCTATATGAAACGGCACACGAGGCACAAACACTACCGTCATCGATGAGGGAAGCGCTGATCATTGCATTATTAAAACCAGGCAAGGACGAGGAACAATGTGATTCCTATCGCCCACTCTCGCTCATAAATGTAGACACTAAAATAATAGCGAGCATATTGGCTGGCAGACTGAAACCACTAATGCCGCTGGTGATTAGGCCCGACCGATCCGGTTTTATACCAGAAAGATCAACCACACATAACACCCGCACGCTGTTTGCCCTGGTGCACTATCTAGCACCTGAAGTAAAGGCTGTAGCAGTTTTATTAGAAGCGGCCAAAGCGTTTGATACGATAGACTGGCCCTTTCTACACGCAGTACTTATACGAATGGGTTTTCCACCACTGTTTATTGGGTGGATAACGATGCTATACACGAACTTAACTGCACGCATTAGGATAAATAAACATCTCTCGGACCCAATCGCAATTTGTCGCGGTACCAGGCAGGGGTGTCCGCTATCACCTATGCTATTTGCCCTCATACTTGAACCATTGGCTTGCAAAATCAGACAACACCACCACTACTCAGCCATACAACTCCCAACACGCCCCATACACATATCATTGTACGCAGACGATATGGTGCTGTATGTAAAAAACCCGGAACAGCATCTTAACCCATTATTGCGCAAATATATAAAATTCGGCCAGTACTCAGGGCTACAGATCAATTGGTACTCACCCGACAGCCCTGGACTATCCTCTAAAATGGCAAGATGATCCGACCAGGTACTTGGGAATATGGTTCCACAGGGACCCGGAATTGGTTATCCGTACTAACTACGGGAGAGCTATATCCTCACTGGAAGACAAGATCAAACGGTGGAATAAGCTGCCGCTGTCACTGGCAGACAGACTTGCCATTGTGAAAATGGTACTGCTCCCCAAGTTCCTTTACTTGTTCAACAACATTCCTATCAAGCCTCCCGCAGAGGTGTTCCGTAACATCAAAACCCTCATACTGAACCTAATTTGGGCGGGGAAACAAGCCAGGTTAGACTTACACACGATGACACTCCCATATGCTAAGGGAGGCTTCAAGGTCCCGGATCTCTACCTTTATTACCTATGCGCTCAGGCGCAATTTGCGCATTACTGGTACCACAAGATACCTTTCCTGATGCATGTTGCGGTGGAAAGGGGAGATGCGGACCCAATCCCGCTGACAAGTATTTTGCCGCATAAGAGAGTTAAGTTACATGAGCGAGACATCAACCCGGTCAACACCACAACCGAAACGTGGAGACTATTGGGCAAGGTAACACACAGCCTGCCACTCTACGCTCCTGCACTCCCACTAGCCCACCATCCGGCCCTATCAGTTATGCAGGAGCAGGTTGGAATGGATTTACTGAGGCACGCCGGCATAGACAGAATGGGTGATTTATATAGAGATGGAATATTTCAAACTCTTGACAAGCTCGATTATATTAGCAACCCAACACTGCTGTTTAGTTTCAACTACTATAGGTTGCAAAGGGCGATGGGAGAATATTTTCCCACCTTTCCGGAAGAACCTCAGACGCTAGCCCCTTTACAGCTGGTACTCACAACACCCACAGCCTCTCATTTAGTGTCCAGGTTATACAATCGCGCGCAGACAAACATTGGAGGGAACACTGAGGGGACAAGGGAAAAATGGAGCAGGGCATTAGACGATACACTTTCGGAAGAGGAATGGGAAACCACTTGCCTACTGACTGGCTTGCTGACGCCTAATGGCAACCTAAGGATCATCCACTATAAATATCTCCACCAAATGTATCATACGCCACACAGACTACACAGGTACGGCTTAAGAGACAACTCAAACTGTATAAGATGTGGGCAAGAAAATGCAGACTTTATGCATTTAGCATGGCAATTTCGCCCGGTGGCGCATTACTGGGAGCAAGTGGTACAGGCCATTAATGACATACTGGGGGCAACTTTGCAGTGTACGGCCAAAGTCTGTTTATTAGGTATAGTGCCGCAGCTAAGAGCGCAGAGGCGTAAACTTTGTGTAGTAGCTCTCTTAATGGCAAAACGGAGTATCCTTACATTGGAGCAGTAAATTGAAGCCCAAGATGAAAAACTGGTTGGAGGATTTAACGTATTGTTGTGACACACTCGCCACATTCGAGGAAGAATTGCCAGTAGGTTCATGCCCCAGAGATTACTGGGCTCCTTTTCGACAATACTTGTTAACAAATTCATCAGAACAAGATGCTTCTGAAGTGCTGGGTTGAATCTAGCCACATGGCGATGAGTATGGATATTTGCTGTGTAATGGGGGGGAGAATGCTGTGACACAGTTCTTTGAGTTCTAGGGGTTTTCTTAATTTGTTTCTCTATTTTACTGTAGTTCCATATAAAATATACAAAATGTAAGAACAAGAACGTAACTGGCCAAGATTACAGCATTGTTTTGATTCACACATGTCTGATATTTCACGAAACGCCGCCGGACCTAAGGTTGTCGGCTGATGGGCCGTGTATGAAGATCGACACACTTACCAACTCATATAAATGTGTAGCCGGCCTCATATGGTTGTAGGCGACGAAAGTGTACTTTGCTTTCTGTGACAATGTGAAATAAATATCTTACACCCAAAAATAAATAAATAAATAAATAAACGTTTTGGGCAAGGGCCGAAAGGAGGATAAAAGATTGAGTCAGACATGGTCTTGGTTCTTCTGTAGACCTCAAATTCGACTCCAAACAAATGATAGGACCTGTTAGAGATCTCCAGATCTTTAACGTCAGAAACTCTACGACAAGAGATGAGGCAAAGAAGAGTGGCGAGTTTAATAGAGAGACATTTTTTATTCAAAAGAAAATTGTCGGGCCAAGAGGTGAAAAGATCTAGAATCAAATTCACATCCCAGAGTGTATCATATTTCGGTTTCGGGGGACTTTTGAGACGAATGCTCTTCATAACCCTACAAACAATGATGTTTTTACCGAATGTCTTGCCATTAACAAGAACATGACCCGCAGAGATAGCGGATCTATAGCAATTAATCGATCTATAACTCAAACCTTTGTCAAAAAGTTCAGCCACAAAGTTCTCTACATCAACAATAGGTGCCTGTATGGGATCCAAATCCCTCTCCAGGCACCAACGAAACCAAGATTTCCAGATATTATTGTATCTGTAGTAAGTTCCCGGTGCCCATGACTCTCTGAGGAGAGTAGCAGCTGATGTCGAAAGTCCTGAGACTTCGTTAGATCTCCTGACACTCTCCAAGCAAGAAGATTCAAACTCCCGGATAGGGTCAGGAGGTGAGGATCTCCGTTTATGTCTGTAAGGAGATCTTCTAGAGAAGGTATCAGAAAGGGAAGTTCGTGTATTAGCTCCAGAACTGTGGGGAACCCCGCTTGTGATGGGCAGAAGGGAGTTATCAGGACTAGAGTGCATCGCTCTTGCCTCACTTTCTGCAAGACTCTCTGGATCATTGCAAATGGGGGAAAGGCATATGCATTGATCCCTGACCGGGGTTGGAGAAATGCGTTCACTGCTAGAGCACCGAGATCTGGCATCCAGCTCAAGTAATGCTCTAGTTGAGAGGTGAGACGGCTCGCAAAGAGGTCTATTTCGAATGGACCCCAGCAAGAATTCAGTGAGTCGAAGACAGCGACGTTGAGTTTCCAGTCGCTGAAGTCTGAAAGGAATCTGGAATCCCAATCGACAGAAACGTTCGATTTCCCTGGGTAGTATTCCGCTTTGAGGGCAATTTTGTGTTCTAAGCAGAACATCCAGAGTCTCTTGGCCAGGTGGCCTGGAAAGATTGCTTGGATGGAGGAAGATGAGAGACCTAGTAGTCTTGCCAGCTCCCTTAAAGGGATATCCTCCTCAATACATGTCGAATCTCTTTTTTGATCTTCGATATCTTTGAAGGAGGTAAGAGGAGAAGACACTTGGAAGTGTCCAGAGTGAAACCCAGAAACTCCAGGGATTTTGAGGGGGATAGAATGGACTTCTCTTTGTTGATGATGAATCCTAGACTTTCTAGCAGATTCATAACCGTTTCCAGATTTAGGAGAATTTGATGGAGGTCTTGAAACATTATCAAAATGTCGTCGAGGTAAATGATAAGGCAAACGCCTCGTTCCCTCAGGAAGGAGGCTACTGCTTTCATAACCTTGGTAAAGCACCAAGGGGCGGAGGAAAGTCCAAAGGGGAGAGCCTGGAACTGGTAAAGATGATTTTTCCATAGGAATTGTAAGAACGGCTGATGTAAAATTGCCATCGGAATCGTGAAGTAGGCATCCTTCAAATCTAGTTTGACCAACCAGTCTTCTTTTTGGAGAAGGTCTCTCAGGAGATGTATTCCTTCCATTTTGAAATGCCTGTAGACAAGAAATTTGTTGAGGCCTTTCATATTTATGACCGGACTCCAACCTTTTCCTTTTTTCTCCACGAGGAACAGTGTGCTTACGAAAGTTAAAGAAACTAAAGGAACTTCTATTATCGCTCCTTACTGAAGCATAGAGGAGATCTCCTCCTCTACTACTTTCTCTTTTTCTAGTGAAACAGGGATGTCCTTGGTAAGGAAGCTTGAGACTGAGTTTGAACAAAATCTATCATAAAGCCCTTCACTGTGGACAGAACCCAGGGATCCTGTGTTATTTCCTCCCATCTTTTCGAAAAAAGCTTGAGTCTGCATCCCACCTTTAAGGGGATAGAAGGAGAAAGTAAAGGAGCAGGACTAACTTGGAGGACTCGAGGTGAATGAAGCTCGCGATCTTGCCCCTCTGGCTCGGTTACCTCTTCCACGATTGAAGGGGGTGTTGTAGTTATTTTGTTGATAGCCTCTTCCGAAGGGGCATGATCTCTGGGAGGGCCTCTGGTTAAATCGGCCGGAAGAAAGGCCCCTTCTTCCGGCCCTCCCAAAAAACATTATTGTTAAATACTCTCCTTATGTTATGTTGGATCTTATTGAGTGCTGTGAAAGTAGACACATACCTTCCAAGCGATTTTACAAGCTCCTCCCCAAAGAGAAGGCCTTTCGGGTTTGAAGATGGCTCTTTCTCTGCCATGTGAGAAAGTTTGGGATCGAGTTTATAAAGGATCAGTCTACGCCTTTCGGCATTAATACTCACGCTGGCGTTGCCTAGAAGAATGAGTGCCCTTTGACTCCATCCCCTAATCAAATCTGTATTGAGGGGGGTACCATGAAGGTGGCACTCCTCTGCAGAATCAAGTATTCTGGTAAGTGGCCCAAGGACATCTAATAGGCAGTCCTGGCAGTCTTTAAACAATTTTTCTAGTCCCTTCCTGGGATCACGCCAAAGCCTGAAGAGGAACTTAATCAGCTCCGGATCTAGCCTTTTCATTAATGGAGGGTCTAGACCACTCCGCCCTTAATATATTTCTCATCTCCTTTTCAAGAGGGAAACATATCCATTTCTTAATGAACTTCAAGACATGCTCTTGGGGAGACCATTGTGATGAACGGGGGTGTTTTAAATTCAAGAGGGAGAACATTTCTTCCCCTAATGGATCTAAAATACTGTCTTTCGATGAAGAAGGGTGTTCATCCTCTGTGTCGAATAGACCAACATCCTCATCATCAAGGTCCAGAACATATTCGTTTTGATCATCAGAATTATCATCATTCGAGTCCCCTGTACAGTTCTGAGCACCTTGTGAGATAGAGCCGCTGAGGGCATCCGAGATGTTTGGGCAGCGAAGGGCACCCAAAGGTAACATGTCGCTAGGGACAGCCTTTTTAGTTGAGGTGCGAAGACCTCCAGGTTGCTTTGAGGTGCTAAGAACACCAATATCGCTAGAGGTGCTAGGACCCCCTGTGCTCGCTGGGACGTGAGGAGTGGTATAATTAGCCTTCTTTCTGCGTTTGCCGCTCACAGGTAAGCCAATGCAGCGAGTCTCATCAGAGACATCTTCCTGAGAGGGAAGGGGTCTTTTATAAGGTACGACTTGGGCAAGGGTCTCCAACATACAAGACTTCATCTCTCTTTGGATTAAAAGTCGAAATTCTAGACTATCAAAATTAGGGAGTGCAGTATTATTAAATTCCGACTCAGAGTCAGATAAATTTCCATATTGATATTCCCTCTTTTTTTTTTTTAATTTACAAAAGATAATTATTCACCCCTTTTTTCTAAAGTATATAATATATGTCTCACAAATTGGCCTTAGCCTTATAGGACCAGGATCTCTGTTTTCCCAAATAAATTTGGTAAAATTGGCTTATTAACACCAATATATATATATATATATATATAGATATATATATATATATATATATATATATATATATATATATATATATATAGATATATACACATCTCCTTAAGGGGTTAAAGGTAATAGGCTTTGTTGTCAATATTTTCCCTTAAGGGGTTAATACAATAGGCTTTGTGTAACAAAATCTCCTAAATACCGATCCAAATGAGTACATCGGGGATAAACTCTGAAAATGACTCGAGCAGCTGATTCTCCAACTGCCGGTAGAAGGAGGAAAGACCCTTGGCGAAACACGCACAAAGCATGCCTCTTGCCAGGTATCTTTCCTCTAATGCACGTCTTGCAGAAACGAGTCCACCGCGGTGATCTTTCGAAGTCACCGCGGGTGTTTGTATATTAAGGCGAGCGAAGGGAGAGCGAGTATAATGGAGCGCTCATCCCTAGAAATCTGGGTAAGTTCAGCGCTCGCAAACCGCTCCGCTCATTCGAGCATTAAGGGTGAGAGAGGCGCTCCCATTATGAGAGAGGCGCTCGCTTTGTAATCCGATCAGCACTCCTTTCTCACTAGAGGTTAAAGGTGCCAGCGAGCTAAGAAGGTGTCAGAACCGCTCCGACCACGCTCGCGCGGGGGTGGGGGGCGGGAAGCGCAGATTTAGGAGCGCATAAGAGATGTATAAAAAATATCAAACAAGTACCTGTAAAGGATAGGAGCGCATAAGGGTAGATCTAAGAATTAGCCAAAACCCAGTGAAAAAAACAAACCTGAAAGGAAAGGTTTAGATTAAGCAGCACGTAGGAAAAAAGGGGAGAGGATGATCTCCATAAATTGCAGGGGGCGTAGGGGCGTAGCCCCACTAAGCCTGGTGGACGCACCTGCGGCTGCGACAACTCAGAGTCAGAGGGAGCATCTAAAATGAAGCGCAGCACAGCGCTTCGGAATCGGGATAGACACAATGTTATCAGGAGTGCGCAGGGGATGGGGCTGGCCTGGTAACCTGGGTAACAACTAATAAGTCAACATTCATAATAACAAACACCTGCAACTTGGTTTAAATTGCGCATGAGGCATCAGGGCGGAAACTTGCCCGTGCATGCGCATTACTGTCAATTGAATTGACCAGCACGGACAGAAGAAGGGGCCCAGGGGGGGTTCGTCTTAACCCGTTGATTGAGAAGGCGCCGCGCCAGGGCGAGGAGTCTGTGTGCCCCCCTAGCCAATCCTGGCGCTTATGCAGCGCCAGGATTGGCTGGTCCACCGCGCTGAAGGACAGGCAATCCACTATTGGATGCCGCGCGTCGTGGGTGGTGGCACACTGGCTCAGGCCGCGCACTATCATCAAGGCCAATCACTGTGACTTCAGCATGTGAAGCCATTCAGTGATTGGCCATGGAGACGGGGACGTGCGCGGTGCGCGCCGTGACGTTTGCTGAATTGCTGCTGTCGTACTTAAGTTGCAAGTGGAGGCGGGGGCTCTCTCTGTCTCATCGCGACTCGCCACGTGAGCAGTGAGCAGCGTAGAGAGAGACCAACGGAGAGAATCGTCAATCGATCGAATCATCGTCATCACATCATTTAGCAATCATCAAGTAGGTGACGCCGGTGTGCAGCGGCAGCCAGGTCGCACTTGGGCGGGGGCAGGCCAGGCAGGCCTGTGAAAAGCTGGTTGCTCACTGTGTAAATGTGTAACAAGACGACCGATAGCTCTCTAAGCTCTGCTGTCTAGTCTAAGGCCTTATGGAGCCTGGAGCGCTGTGCCTGGCTCAGCCTTACAATCACGCAGTACTGTGCTGCTCTTTCCAGCTTCATGAAAGGCACAAACCTACTATCAGACTCCCTACGGTTTAAGTCAGATCCTGTGCCTCGTCAATTCTACCTATGCAGCCATCCTGCCACTTGTCTCCTACCTCTGCCCTACCAATAATTATTCAGATTGGTACCGCCCACTGATCACATTTCCTCTCACCCCTGGGGCCCTCTCCACACATCAGATCCGTAAACACCGCTCACTTGCTCTCCCTATCCCTGCCCCAGTAGACCCTACCTATCCTGTTGTGTGTCTTGCATTCTGGAACAGGGCGCGTGTCCCTCCGCCTTAATTTAGATTTGACGCCACTCCTTCTCCCGTCCACACCTCTTGCTGCCACTGTCACTCCCTTCTCTCCTTCATACTGTAGTGTCCTTGCCTGTCAGTTTCACGGTTTCAACTAGTGTTGCCCCTCCATCCAACCCCTGGTCAGCATGGATCTGTCGTGGCTGCTATGGGTCTGCCAGCCTGCTGCTGGTGATCCCCTTCATACTTCTGGAGCTGAACAGCACCCTCAAGTTTCACTTCAAAATAGTGTTTTACACTGTACACTGCTTGGTGTTGTCGGCTCTGGCAGTGCCTTTCTGTCTGATAAAGAGCGGAATTAATAGTGAATTTGGAAGGGTAGCTGCACTCTTGTTAGATGAGTGTAGTAGGACGTTAATCCGGTATGTGTGCTGTGCTGGTATGTAGCCTGCAAACTATAGAATATAGAGTAAATTTGGCCTGGTTGAGAACCAGGACACCAGTACGCACTACTCAATTTGTGTTTAGACGTTAGTACATTTGTTTATTTTTCATCAAAAAATCAACTTAGATCAGCAAAACATTCACATTCATGTTACATTTGTTAAAGCGCATGTTCATTTGCCAACATATACATAGCTATCTTCAAGCTTATATCGTACATAGTAATATCAATACATTTAGTGTCCACCCAATGCATTTCGGGGCGCGAGCCCCTTCGTCAGGGGTCTGTGTATAGATAAAAAGAAGAAAAAAGAAAGAGAAAAGAATCTTATTACTATTGATGCACTGTCAAAAATGAAATTGAATCTCTATATAATGTATGCTTCTTACCGCAAACTAGGTGAGGTCTATTGGAAATGATACTCCTGGTTAAATGTTGGTGTAATCTACATGACAACGAGAAATACTTGTAAGCATGTAGGGTAAATTAAACCGGTGCCTAGTATAAATAAACTCTAAATGGAGCGTAATGTTACCTGTGCGCTTGTATTGTTAGAGTCTGTGGGGATAGACAAGGGGTAAAAGGCGGAATTAGGATTGACAGAGGTGTACAATGATTACATTGCATGAGCCTGAAACTGAATTAATTGTAAAGTTAACGCATTTACATCAGTTCTCACCTCATATATGCTGTCTTTAAATCAAGGAGCCTGTACAGAAATAAAAGAGATTTCTGATGAATGCTGCGAGATAGCAGCGATCGCGGTAAATAAAGACTCCACAAGTATAGGAGTTTACCTGAGGGTTCTACCCAGTGAACATCAAACTCTGCAAGTGCTCGATGAAGAGGTAAAAAGATCTGCCAAAAAGTAAAGACAGCAAATTGTCAAGTGCTGGCCAGCGTGCGATTCGTACAGATCACAAAGCGGATGGGAAGCTTTGTGGATATTTAGAGGAGAAATCTTACCGGAGCAAAATGTTCAGTAATCCCGTCTCGGCGTCTTTTCGAATGTAAACGTGAAGGCGGCTAGTCCTTCCTTTATTCAGATGATTGCTATCGCGTTGCTATCAAAAACGGACTGTTGTAATCCCGATGTTGGCATGAAGGCGACTCGTCCTTCTTTTATTCAAGTGATTGATTTGCAAGTTGATGCCAGTGCCGAACTCGTGATGGTTCCTATTCTAACTGTGTTGCTGTGGTTTTAGGGTTATTGGTGGGGCAAAGAATTCACCACGGAAAAATCGCGAAGAGGACAGGGAAAGAGAAAAACAACGGGAGAAGGACAGGGACACACTGAAGAAAACAGGACTGAGAAGCCAGACCAAGACCTCATAATTAATATCTCACACTACACTCTTTCCGACTTTGAAAAAAAGATACTAAACAAAGGTACATCTTTCGTAACTACGTATCATACGAATGCTCTGGAAATAGAGGTGGCACTCTTCAAATTCATGAGAATTCTAAGGCTAAAATATTTCTTCACAACCCTTAATCCAGTTACAGACAGTATGGCAACAGACAGACGGTTCAAACCAAAGAGTAACTTCATGCCCCCAATATCCCACAAAACCCTCGACACATTCGAAACTCTAGTGAAAGCGGACATGAGTAGGATCCAACTCAAAAGGAAAAACAGAAATCTCACTAGAGCGGAATACAGTGCCCTTCAAAGACTAGCTAACAACAAAGACCTGACATTCCAAAGAGCTGATAAAGGTGGTGCGCTAGTTCTAATGGACTCAACTTTCTACACACAAAAAGGAGATGAACACGTACATGACAATCAAACATATACTAGACTGGAGCAAGACCCCACAAAGAACATGTCACAGAATCTAGACAACATTCTAGATAAAGCAGAGGAGTATAACTGGATTGACAACTCTACGAAACGTTACCTTCAGCAATCTTTCCCACGCAGACCAAAAATATACTTTCTACCAAAAGTTCATAAGAGTCTAAAAAACCCCCCCTTCAGGCCAATTGTATCAGGATGTTCCTCGATATTCGAAAACCTTGGCATCTTTATAGATGCACACATGCAACCATTCATGCAAAAATGGACCACATACATAGAAGATACATCAGATTTTCTGAGGAGCCTAACAGAAATCATAAAAGTGGACAACGAAAACTGGACACTATGCTCCATAGATGTAACCTCGCTTTACACATCGATTCCCCACAAGCAAGGATTAGAAGCGATGGAATGGGCGTTACTAAGATCAGAAATACCGGAAGAATTGAAATACTTCATACTGCAACTACTTGAATTCTGTCTCTTGAACAGCTATTTTGTATGGAAAGAAAATTTCTACATTCAACAAACAGGCACAGCTATGGGATTCCCAGGAGCCTGTGTCTACGCGAACATCTTTATGGCGAAATTCGAGCTAGACTTTGTACTAGAAGATCCAACATGGCAAGCTGGATTAGTCTACTATAAGCGCTATATTGATGATATTTTCATCATATGGAGACGCACACCCACAGAACTATTACAGAATATCAAGAGTCTAAACCTGGCCAACCCACGATTACAATTTACCCACAATATCAGTGACACGGCGCTCCCTTTCTTGGACGTTCTTGTTGAACTTCAAAATGGATTAATTCAAACCAAACTATTCAAGAAAGAAACGGACAGAAACACGGCACTCCTCTACGAGAGTTTTCATCCGACTAACCTCATAAACAATCTTCCGATTTCTCAATTCATGAGAATCAAAAGAATATCATCTAATGAGACAGATTGCAAGAAAAGTCTGGAACAGCAAAGACAGAGATACTTGGACAGGGGTTACCCTGAGAAGTTGCTAGAAGGCCATTTGGAAAAAGTTAAAAGTATACCCAGGAAGAATTTACTGCAAAAAAAGACCAAAACAGACAATAAAAGGATGGTATTTGTGTCAAAATACTCATCTGTGTCAAAAGACGTACAAAGGATTATCTCAAAAAGATGGGAAATCATAACAGCTGATAAAGATTTTGAAACACTTTTCCACGACAAACCATTGTTCGCGTACAAAAGGTCACAGAACCTCAAAGAGTTATTGAATAAAGCTACCAATGACGACATGATATCTAAAAGAACACATAAAGGAACCCAGAAATGTTACAATTGTAAAAACTGTAACAATGTCATTCCAGGAGATATCTTGCTTCATCCACGCACGGGCGAAAAGATAAAACTAAGGCACACAACAAACTGCAACTCAGAGCATGTGGTTTATTCTATAAAATGTCCATGTGGACTGCTATACGTTGGAAAAACAGACAGAAAATTGAAAATCAGGCTGACGGAACATAAAAGCCGTATTCGCAACAAGAACTTAACTGCACCCCTGGCAAAACATTGGAATGAAGCGGGGCACTCCATCGCCCAACTAAGATTCCAAATAATTGAAATGGTTCCCCAAAGACTGGGTATAGACAATGCTAAAGTTTTAATCCAAAGAGAAACATTCTGGATTTGAAAGCTTCAGACCCTTATCCCAAATGGATTGAATGATAAGCTAGATCTTATATGTTTCCTATAGATATTCAAATCTGACAAGACCGCATACTATTACTACCCTCTTCACAATATCCACTTATCATCCAAGAGCTTGAACTCATAACACACACTGAGTATGGTTCCTCATACAGTCACACCCATTTGTTACTCCATCATTAGTTTCTCACTTAACGCATTTGACCACTCACATTTTTCTGTATCCCATTCTACATAGCAAGTCCTTTTTGACAAAATCAGGTTTAATAGGATGTAGTATGTACACTATTCATAGATTGTAAATAGGTAGGAATATTCACTTTATTTGTATTATAAATAAGGAATAGTAATTGTTGACAGAGAGCCATATGATGTAAATATACCAGAGGTGAAGAAATCTGACATTCTTGAACAACCATAACTCTGCCATACGTCTCACTATTCACTTCCCTCCGATCTTCCATTTGTCTTGACTTGTTTTGTTCTTTACTTGTTTTGTTTTCCTATATTTATCTTCATTATGCCATATAACTCATACACTCATTGGGCTTTCACTTAATTTTTTCAGTCTACAACTGGTGCTTCCTGCGCCTATACACCGAGCCCACACACCACTCCAAGATGGCGACTTTAGCTATCTACATTACTGCACAAAAAGCAGATTCGTAAGATTAAGATTTTTATAAGCACCTAATTCCGTGGTGAATTCTTTGCCCCACCAATAACCCTAAAACCACAGCAACACAGTTAGAATAGGAACCATCACGAGTTCGGCACTGGCATCAACTTGCAAATCAATCACTTGAATAAAAGAAGGACGAGTCGCCTTCATGCCAACATCGGGATTACAACAGTCCGTTTTTGATAGCAACGCGATAGCAATCATCTGAATAAAGGAAGGACTAGCCGCCTTCACGTTTACATTCGAAAAGACGCCGAGACGGGATTACTGAACATTTTGCTCCGGTAAGATTTCTCCTCTAAATATCCACAAAGCTTCCCATCCGCTTTGTGATCTGTACGAATCGCACGCTGGCCAGCACTTGACAATTTGCTGTCTTTACTTTTTTGGCAGATCTTTTTACCTCTTCATCGAGCACTTGCAGAGTTCGATGTTCACTGGGTAGAACCCTCAGGTAAACTCCTATACTTGTGGAGTCTTTATTTACCGCGATCGCTGCTATCTCGCAGCATTCATCAGAAATCTCTTTTATTTCTGTACAGGCTCCTTGATTTAAAGACAGCATATATGAGGTGAGAACTGATGTAAATGCGTTAACTTTACAATTAATTCAGTTTCAGGCTCATGCAATGTAATCATTGTACACCTCTGTCAATCCTAATTCCGCCTTTTACCCCTTGTCTATCCCCACAGACTCTAACAATACAAGCGCACAGGTAACATTACGCTCCATTTAGAGTTTATTTATACTAGGCACCGGTTTAATTTACCCTACATGCTTACAAGTATTTCTCGTTGTCATGTAGATTACACCAACATTTAACCAGGAGTATCATTTCCAATAGACCTCACCTAGTTTGCGGTAAGAAGCATACATTATATAGAGATTCAATTTCATTTTTGACAGTGCATCAATAGTAATAAGATTCTTTTCTCTTTCTTTTTTCTTCTTTTTATCTATACACAGACCCCTGACGAAGGGGCTCGCGCCCCGAAATGCAATGGGTGGACACTAAATGTATTGATATTACTATGTACGATATAAGCTTGAAGATAGCTATGTATATGTTGGCAAATGAACATGCGCTTTAACAAATGTAACATGAATGTGAATGTTTTGCTGATCTAAGTTGATTTTTTGATGAAAAATAAACAAATGTACTAACGTCTAAACACAAATTGAGTAGTGCGTACTGGTGTCCTGGTTCTCAACCAGGCCAAATTTACTCTGATAAAGAGCGGAGGCAGAAATGTGGAGAACATGAGGCAAGTTCTGTCGTGCTTTTATACTAACTGAATGTTATTGTACTTTTGATATCAATGCTTTAAATTATACTGGGCTTCTCAGTATAGTAATCCTGATTGTACTTGTACAGTGCTTGTGTGAGGAGTTAATACGGGACAGCTTCCTAATAATTCACTTACATGTGCAAGTGGCGTTTGGGCAGTTTATTTCAAGGCTCCACCTGTAACTCGTATGGTAACCGACGCAGATGTTTAGGCGATGAGTAGCCAGATCACAGTTTGCAACACAGATTCCCGGGTTCCGAAGCCTGGTGATACAATCCTAGATCAATAAATGTTGATTCCCAATTGGAACAAAATGGGCACAACATTGGCACGCATTACTAGTGTCAGTCCCTGGCAAGAAAGCAAACAAATAGTTTATCTGTAGGTACTTTAATGTCATAGTGACTATCAGGGGGATTACCATAGCGGAACGACAGCCTTTAAAAAAAATAAACAAACAAAGTAATACTTTAAAAAGTCAAATAAACACGGTGGTGCACGTATGCTAACATATCTGAACCTGGCAAACATGAATTGTCTTGACTTAGTGAGTACGTTTTTTTGCACAGAACACATTTCACACAGAATCGCATCCACATTTGTTGGCAGTAGATGTAGTCCTTGTGAAGCGTGCCTGATTGTGTACACATGTGATAGCAACATTTTTGTACTGGCACATAGCTGGCAAGTGGCCCTAATGCTTTATGTGACAGTGGCACCCTCTGTCAATCTTGGCATTTAGCTAACAGCATTGTAAGCTAATGAGTATGATGTAAAAACCGAAACAAGTACTAAAATACAACTTGCCGTTGGAGGAAAATCTAGGAATGGAAGAAGCTACCATTCATTATATTGGTTCACTTGGTACCTACTCTGACCCCCTATACATGAAGTATTTCGTCAGGTACCTTACGCTCATTTATGCCATCAGTAATAGTTTTGTGAAAAATATGGTGTTGTATTGGAGTGAACGTACAAAGCAACAAAAAGAAATCCAGTGCAACGGTGGTGTACAGAGCCTGGTTCATGGTGTGATGGGCAGGGGAGGGCCTTAGCAGTAGGATTTTTTAACAAGTAGGATGCTCTGGCAAGAGCAAAGCGGAGGAAAGTAACTTATACAATAGAATATTGTTGGTAAATGTGAAACGCATTTTGTGGATAACAGATACTTTAAGAGGATCGAGTATTAAAGGCCACGGCTCTTTGGAACTTATTATATACATTTTTAAAAGTTTTAGTGCAGAACAAGCGGTTTGCATACATACATGAGCTGAATACATTGTAAGCAGTACGATTGTATGATGTTTACACACGGCCCGGGTAGTACAAAGACTGGTATACATTTTTCAAAGAGCCCTAGAAGGTTTAATATCTACGTTGCTTAATCTCGTGGTTGGAAGGTAGAAGAGAATTAAACAAGAATTTACAATGCAATGGTCTCGGCAATATTATAGGTAGAGCTATTGGCATTGCTTATTATTATTATTATTTTTTTTCCCTAAGTAAATGTTATTGTCATTTCTATTGTCAATAGCTTAAGTGTTTGCGTATGTGTTACATATTGCATTAGACATATTGCATTAGCAGAGAGAGAGAGTGAGGTAGCGAGATAGACAGGTATTGAAATAGAGAGTGAGTGATGTAGTGAGAGAGTGAGGTAGATAGAGTGAGGTAGTGATGTAGAGTGATGTTGTGAGGTAGTGAGATAGAGAAAGATTGATGTATTGTAAGAGAGAGTGAAGTAGTGAGTGTTAGTGATGTTGTGAGGTATTAAGATAGAAACGGAGTGATGTAGTGAGATAGTGAGGTAGTGAAAGAGAGAGTGTAAGTGACTTAGTGTATTTGAGAGTGAGGTTGTGAGATAGAGTGAATTAGTAATTTCATTCTATCCTGCTTTGTATCATCCACAGTTCCATGCCATACCGCCCACTCTTTACCCAGGTAAGTACTTTCTTGTGCAGCTGCCCCTATTCAAACACTCTATGCATCACTCCATACTTTTTCAACCTACCCCTCCCTCAAACCTCACACCCTACACCAACTTGTTCCCACATAGAACAAACTACAATAAACACTAACAACTATGCACTAGATGGGTGCCTAAGAAACCCACGCAAGAAGAGATTGTCAGGTGCATTAAGGGCTGCAAAGATTCTTAAGTGACAATCCAGAAAGCTCTTTGGGGTCTCACAAGGGACCAGATAGGACTATATAAATACCAATACAATACTAGCCTGTAAAGAGGTATCACCTGCGCAACACAGCACGACCCAGATAGTGCTGCTGCTTTCAAATGAACAAGCAAATCAGTGTGTGATCAGAGGCAGAATTTTCTTGTATGCCCTCTTTGTAGGATGTAAGACTCAAGTAAAACTCTGATGGTTAATGTAATTGCTATGTAATAAACCTGGAGGTTACAGGTTTTAAACCACAGTACGCTTACTCAGTCTCTCATCTATCAGACACTGTTAAAATTGATATTCAATACTTAGAATCGCAATGATAGATATTAAGAGCCTCAATATAACCATTTTAATTGGCAATGTTGATAATCCGCAGATCACTATGGTCCATAAGAGATTTGCACAGCTCCTCAAAACATCCAAGAAACCTGAGACTCTTAAATGCAAGACGCTGCCGTAAGGAAGGGGCCAGTGATTTTCGCATGTGCACATTCATGCATTAGCTAATAAACTAATATTAGCTAAGGACTACCTTGTGATATGTTCCCTTACGAGAGTTGTAAACCTGTACTGTTGCACGACAAAGCCTATGTCTAATAGATGTACATAGCAAGCATTACTATTTCCCAAGTTCATAGTGCTCAGTTTACCGAACCCAGAAAGATGGAAGACTGCGTGAACATTGTTGGGTGTTGAAGTGGGTTCTTGCAGACCGCCACATGTTGAGTTCACCTCACTGAGCATGCTGTCTCCCTGGTCACATGCGGTTCCCCTTGCCGTGTCTCCGATTGGCCAGTGTACGGCTGTATCTTAGCAGTCATTTTGTGGGAAGGGGAGCTGTTGGAGATGTATTTGTATTTGTACTGAAATTTCATATTATTGCACTCCACCTTATACGTTGTACTTTGATTATTGACAGGTTTATCAGCAAACAACAAGAGGACCCCAACCTCCTTTGCTGCTCTCTTACCCGACCCCAGCTACAACCCAGCAAACACCAGTGACCAGTGTTAAAGGTAAGGAAACTGATGCTATATATTTTTTACATGGGAGTTAGGGCTATGTATCTGGTCACTCTCCAGGCCCTGAAGCAGTGTCTCTTTCAGTGCCTCCAGCAACCACTATGGCACTGAGAGGCAGGAGCGAGTACGCCTGTATTTTAGCAGTCATTTTGTGGGAAGGGGAGCTGTTTGAAAATGTATTTGTATTTGTACTGAAATTTCATATTATTGCACTCCACCTTATACGTTGTACTTTGATTATTGACAGGTTTATCAGCAAAGAACAAGAGGACCCCAACCTCCTTTGCTGCTCTCTTACCCGACCCCGGCTACAACCCAGCAAACACCAGTGACCAGTGTTAAAGGTAAGGAAACTGATGCTATATATTTTTTTACATGGGAGTTAGGGTTATGTATCTGGTCACTCTCCAGGCCCTGAAGCAGTGTCTCTTTCAGTGCCTCCAGCTACCACTATGGTACGGCTGTATTTTAGCAGTCATTTGGTGGGAAGGGGAGCTGTTGGAGATGTATTTGTATTTGTACTGAAATTTCATATTATTGCACTGCACCTTATACGTTGTACTTTGATTATTGACAGGTTTATCAGCAAACAACAAGAGGACCCCAACCTCCTTTGCTGCTCTCTTACCCGACCCCGGCTACAACCCAGCAAACACCAGCGACCAGTGTTAAAGGTAAGGAAACTGATGCTATATTTTTTTTACATGGGAGTTAGGGCTATGTATCTGGTCCCTCTCCAGGCCCTGAAGCAGTGTCTCTTTCAGTGCCTCCAGCAACCACTATGGCACAGAGAGGCAGGAGCGAGTACAGCTGTATTTTATCAGTCATTTTGTGGGAAGGGGAGCTGTTGGAGATGTATTTGTACTTGTACTGAAATTTCATATTATTGCACTGCACCTTATACGTTGTACTTTGATTATTGACAGGTTTATCAGGAAACAACAAGAGCACCCCAACCTCCTTTGCTGCTCTCTCACCCGACCCCGGCTACAACCCAGCAAACACCAGTGTTAAAGGTAAGGAAACTGATGCTATATATTTTTTTACATGGGAGTTAGGGCTATGTATCTGGTCACTCTCCAGGCCCTGAAGCAGTGTCTCTTTCAGTGCCTCCAGCAACCACTATGGCACAGAGAGGCAGGAGCGAGTACGGCTCTATTTTTAGCAGTCATTTGAGATGTATTAGGAGAATGCACAAGATATATGTATAAAGTATTTATACTGAACTTTGATATTATTGCACTGAACCTTATATGTTGTACTTTGATTATTGACAGGTTTCTTTAATATATATATATATATTGGTAAGGCCAGCAACACACCATCATGAATACAGTACAAGAGCTGATTACAAAGTCATTCCAGTCATGGCCACTTGAACAAAAACTACAGATAAAAAAATTAGGACCTCATCAGCCTGAAATAAACCTACAGCAAACTACCCAGGACAGAGGAAAAATGTCAAAACGTACATTCTCAAATGCCTGGTACACAAAAGCTGATTGGCTTACAGGGTGCCCTATAAGAAATTCTTTGTTCTGCTTCCCCTGCTTGCTGTTTGGCGGTGACTTTTCTAGGACACGACAAGGAATGGTCGACCTGAAGCACATCGCTGAAAAAATAAAGAAGCATGCGCTCACAAGAAATCATCTGGAAAACCGGACAAGACTGGGAATGTTGGGGGAAGACGCACCAATTGAGCAGCAGATAAATGATGCGTATCGCAAATCCATTCAAAAACACAATGAAGCTGTTGATAAGAACAGACAAAATCTATCCAAGATCATTGATTGCATTCGTTTCTGTGGTGCTTTCGAACTGGCATTGCAAGGCCATGACGAATCAGAAATTTCCTCAAAACCTGGGATTTTCCGAGGCCTAGTGGATTTAATGTCAACCATAGACCAGGATTTGGAAAGACATTTAACACGTGCTGCAGTCTTTAAGGGCACCTCTAATACAATACAAAATGAACTCCTTGACTGTATGCTCGAAATTATAAGAAGCCATATTGTGCAAGAGTTGCGAAACACAGACTTTGTGGCTATTCAGGCTGATGACACCACTGATGTGTCCACTAAAACACAGCCCGTGTTAGTGTTTCGGTACCTTGACAGTGACAGAAACGTTGTGGAAAGATTTTATGGCTTCACGCATTTAAGTGACTCTAGTGCAGCAACCATCACTGTAGCAATACTGTGTCAACTGGACTTAATTTTCCCAGACCTGCCTCAAAAACAAAAACTTATCGCACAAAGCTATGATGGTGCATCCGTAATGAGTGGAAGCCTTAGTGGAGTACAGAAACGAATTAGAGATGTGTACCTGTGATCCGGTCCCTGTATCACCCCCGCCCGGACTGTGCCCCCCTGAAGCCTTACCGCTGTCAAGAACTCCACGCTCACGCACTTTTAGACAACCCCCTCGGGTCCGTAACGTTGCCAGAGCGAAAACCATGACCCACAGTGCCCCGCCCCTCTCTCTATTCCAGGAACCTATCACCGGTCCTCAGGCACCGGAAGTACGTCACCGTGAACCCGGAAGTCCCACCCCGGAGGCAGCGACAGCACCAGTGAAAAGCGAACGCCACTGTGAGGACGAGGTCGGAGCATTGTGGCAGGATACTCAGACTGGCGTTGGAGAGCGAGAGGAAGAACAAGCCGAAGAAGACGAGTGGTCGGAGGACTGGTGGAGCCCTTGAGGAGGTGGCTGGAGAGCGGCCGTGGCTCACTGGAGAGCTACGGCGGACCGCGTGAGTAGTGTAAACCTCCCCGTGAGCACGCTAGGTGCTCCGTGTATATATTGTATAGTTCTCTTACCTTTAGGCACTTGTCGCACGTTAACAGCACTGTGAATATTGTAAAGCACTTCACCTTGAAACGCCTACCTTCCCGTCACCGTCACCCTGACACCCTTTCTCTGATCTACTTCCCTAACTTTCGGTACGTTCCTCTTCCCCATAGAACCCTCCCTCACTAGTCGTTCCTTTTTCATCCCACGCACGTCCCGGTGTCGGTGTCAGCATACGTCTTGAGACCCTGTTCGGTCTAACGGTCCCTTCTCTCTCTTGTTGCCCTCCGAGGTACCTCCCCAGCAACGGAGACGGAGCCCATCCCTGGACCCTGCAAGCGGAAGATAGTCGACCAGGAAGAACCACCCGACCTTGCCGGACTACCTTTACCATCCTGTCTGTTGACTCTTGTACCAATAAAACCCAACTATAGCCCACTACATTCGGCCTCCTTGCCTGATTTTCCGGCCCGCGACACCCCCACGACCACATCTGGTGTCAGAAGTGGGATCCGCTGGAAGCATGGAGGCCGTCATGAAGAGAATGGCCGACTCCCAAGAACAACTGGGGAAACTTATGGAGCAGTTCATGAAAACCGCCGAGGACGACAGAGGGCAGCTACATGACGTCTTGAAGGGTCAAGGAACCACGCATGACCAAGCCATGGGCAAATTGACTGACGTCTTAGGACAACCACGAGCCATGGCTTCTCTCCCCTCCGTGGTTTTGCAGAAGTATGTCCCGGGGGAAGACCCGGACTACTTCTTTACTAACTTTGAGAGGTTGGCTCAAGCGGCGAACTGGCCCGTGGATCGGTGGGGCCAATATCTGGGTCCCCTTCTCACCGGAGACCTACAGGCGGCCTATCAGCAAGCCAACATCCAGGGCAACAACCCCTATGCCGACATAAAGAAATGCATCCTAGAGCGTCTGGGGGTGGACGATGACACGTACAGAATGAAGCTGAGACAAGCTAAGGAAGGGCCGCAAGAAAATCCGCGTGCTCTATCCTTCAGCATCAAGGACCTCGCCAACCGGTGGCTTAGACCGGAAAACTCCACAAAAGACGAGATATTAGAGAAAATCTATCTTGAACAATTTTTGAACTCTTTACATCCCGCCACTCAAAGGTGGGTCCGGCAACATACCAGACTGAATTTGGAGACCGCAGTAGAAATAGCCTGTGCGTATGGCCGTGCTCAAGAGCTGCAACGCGGTAAGGAGGAAAACCCGCACCGACCACACAACCCCACAGCCAACCGTCCAACTCGGCCATTGCTCTCTCGAAGACCAGAACCTCCTCCTCTCTTACACTCTCCAGTCCTGTATCGTCCCCCCAATCCCGGACCCCAGTGCTACCATTGTGGGAACTTTGGACACATAGCCCGCATGTGTCCTCAGAAGGAGGTACCCATGGAAATCGGACTGGTTCGGAACTATGTTTGCAACACGCCGAGGGACACTCCCCCTCCGTTTCATTGCCCCGTGTCCATTGAAGGACAGGAAGTGCTGGCCCTCGCAGATACCGGGTGCCGACAAAGCGTCCTTCGCCCTCAAGACTTGGCTCTCCCCCACGGTTCGCCAACCGGAGTAGTGGCCATCCAGTGTGTACATGGCGATACCAAACGCTACCCCACCACTCAAGTCTGGGTACAACATCCCAGGGATCCGGGAACCCACCTCACGGTCGGTCTGGTACCGGCGTTGCCCGAACAAGCCATTCTAGGAAGCGATTATCCCGGACTCCCTACTCTTCTCCAGGACACTACGGACTCCCTGACTCAATGGTGGAAAGAAGCCCCTTACCCTCAGGGTCCGTCCTCCCCTTCTAAAGAACCGAAACCTCACAAATCAAAGAACCAGAACAGACAGGAGAAGAAACACCCTACCTTTGCCTATCCAGTGAATGTGGATGACCCACCCTGGCAAACCGACCAAGAGTTCCGAGCTGCCCAACAGGAGGACCCGCTCCTGCAAGAAGCATGGGGAAGGGCCTTAGAACAGGAAGACCCCACACAAGTAGGTCCTTATTTCTTTAAGAAGCGGGGGTTGTTATACCGAAAGGGAGGCCCCTTACAACCCGCCCAACTATTGATTCCCGGTCCCTTCCAGGATAAAGTCCTCTTTCTAGCCCTCAGTCACCTGTTAGGGGGTCATTTTGGGGACGAAAAAACGAGTCAGACCGTCCTTGACAAATTCTACTGGCCCGGGGTCCATCAGCGCATCAAAACTTACTGTCGCGAATTCGTTGTCTGCCAAAAACACAGCCGATACCGACCCCCTAAGGTACCACTACAACCTCTTCCTCTGATAGATATCCCATTCAGTCGGGTGGGGATGGACATAATAGGGCCCCTGTTACCCTCCCGAACAGGTTGCCGTTACGCCCTTGTCATAGTAGACTATGCTACCCGCTTCCCTGAGGCCTTTCCATTACGCCAGCCCACAGCGCAGAACATAGCCAAGGCTCTAATCACACTTTTCTCCCGAGTAGGCTTCCCCCGGGAAATCCTCACGGATCAGGGCACCCCATTCGTTTCCTCCCTGCTTAAACAAGTCTGCTCTATGTTAGGAATAAAACAAATCCGTACTTCGGCATACCATCCCCAGACGGATGGACTGGTCGAGCGTTATAACGCCACCTTGAAACAGACACTGAAAAAACTGTTAGGCCTGGAGGCCAAACGGTGGGAGGAAATCCTACCTTTGGCTCTATTTGCCATACGATGTAAGCCCCAGAGCAGTACGGGCTACTCCCCGTATGAGTTGCTGTATGGGAGACCCCCGCGCACCTTACTGGATATGGCCCAGGAAGCTTGGGAAGCCGAGCCTGACCGCACCCGCCCTTTGCCAGAGTACATCAACAACCTAAAGACTCATCTAGCAGAGATAAGGGAGATAGTGAAACAGAATATGGAAAAGGCCCAAAACACACAGAAAAGACAATATGACAAGGGTACCAAGGCCAGGGTGTTCGCCGTGGGCGACCTGGTCCTCTTGATGATGCCCTCCTCCGACCAAAAACTCTTGGGCCAGTGGCAAGGGCCCTATGCCATTCAACGACAGGTAACCCCAGTTACTTATGAGATAGAACTCGACCCCACAAGAGGCACGTCCCAGATCTATCATGTAAATCACTTAAAAAAATGGGAGGGACCCCGTCCTGTCCTACTAGGGAGCAGACCCCCTTCTTCCTTTCCCTTCGACCCCTGCCTGGACCCTGCTTTGACTCAGGTACAGGTCCAGGCCCTCCAAGCAGCCCTGACCCCTGTAATGAAGGTCTTCTCCTCCTGTCCAGGACGTACTACCGTCACCGAACACTCGATTGAAACAGAACCCGGGAAAGTGGTTAGACTGCGTCCCTATCGAGTCCCTGAGGCTCGCAGAGCAGTTATAAAGAGGGAGACCGAGGACATGTTAAAGATGGGAATCATAGAGCCCTCGGTCAGTGAGTGGAACTCCCCTATAGTCCTGGTGCCGAAACCCGACGGGTCTGTCCGGTTTTGTATAGACTTCCGAGAGGTAAACAAGGTGTCCCGATTCGATACATATCCTCTACCCCGAGTAGACGAAATGGTCGAAAGGATAGGGAAGGCCAAATATATTTCAACCCTTGATCTCTGCAAGGGTTATTGGCAGATCCCCCTCCGAGAACAAGATAAGAAGAAGACCGCCTTCTCTACCCCTGAGGGTTTGTTTCAGTTCATTGTCATGCCCTTTGGGTTACACGGTGCCCCTGCCACCTTCCAGCGGGCCATGAATCAGGTACTACGTCCCCACACAGCATATGCAGGTGCCTATTTGGATGATATAGTCATCTACAGCGATAGCTGGGAACAACACCTCGTCCATTTGCATGCGGTTGTTTCTTCCTTGGGCTCCTTTGGGTTTTCCATAAATCCCGCCAAAACCACCCTGGCCGCCCAAACCGTCCAATACCTCGGTTTCCTTTTGGGCGAAGGTCTGATCAGACCCCAGGAATCCAAAACCAAAGCCATTGAGATCCTTCCGTTCCCCCGGACAAAGAAAGATCTCCGGGCATTTCTAGGGCTCCTAGGTTATTATAGGAGATTTGTTCCCAACTTTTCTCAAAGGGCTGCCCCTCTTACAGACCTGTTAAAAAAGGCTACACACACCGAGCTTGCCCTAAAACACCCCAGTCCCCTTGTATGGCAGGCATTCAACGACCTGAAAGACGCCCTAACCTCCAGTCCTGTCCTTGTAAGCCCTGATTATTCCCGGCCTTTCATACTCCAAACGGATGCATCCGATCAGGGTTTGGGAGCAGTCCTCTCGCAAGTTGACTCACAAGGAAACGAAAAGCCAATATTGTATCTCAGTCGAAAACTCTTTCCCAGAGAACTTAACTATGCTGTTGTCGAGAAAGAAGCCCTCGCCATCAAGTGGGCTATCGAAAGCCTGAGATACTACCTAGAGGGTAGGGACTTCACCATTTACACCGACCATGCCCCCTTGGAATGGATGGCCCGGAATAAGGGACATAACGACCGGGTCCTCCGGTGGTTCCTGTCTCTCCAACCCTTTCGGTTCCATACACGTCACCGAAAAGGATCTGAACAAGGCAATGCAGACTTTTTATCCCGTTACCCCAGTTCTCCCACCTGTACAAGAAAGACAGCCAGGGGAAGGGAATGTGATCCGGTCCCTGTATCACCCCCGCCCGGACTGTGCCCCCCTGAAGCCTTACCGCTGTCAAGAACTCCACGCTCACGCACTTTTAGACAACCCCCTCGGGTCCGTAACGTTGCCAGAGCGAAAACCATGACCCACAGTGCCCCGCCCCTCTCTCTATTCCAGGAACCTATCACCGGTCCTCAGGCACCGGAAGTACGTCACCGTGAACCCGGAAGTCCCACCCCGGAGGCAGCGACAGCACCAGTGAAAAGCGAACGCCACTGTGAGGACGAGGTCGGAGCATTGTGGCAGGATACTCAGACTGGCGTTGGAGAGCGAGAGGAAGAACAAGCCGAAGAAGACGAGTGGTCGGAGGACTGGTGGAGCCCTTGAGGAGGTGGCTGGAGAGCGGCCGTGGCTCACTGGAGAGCTACGGCGGACCGCGTGAGTAGCGTAAACCTCCCCGTGAGCACGCTAGGTGC
The DNA here is from genome assembly GCF_964263255.1 of Lissotriton vulgaris. Taxonomy (NCBI): domain Eukaryota; kingdom Metazoa; phylum Chordata; class Amphibia; order Caudata; family Salamandridae; genus Lissotriton; species Lissotriton vulgaris. The sequence continues at coordinate 1,334,808,595 of NC_141695.1, forward strand.
TCCGTGTATATATTGTATAGTTCTCTTACCTTTAGGCACTTGTCGCACGTTAACAGCACTGTGAATATTGTAAAGCACTTCACCTTGAAACGCCTACCTTCCCGTCACCGTCACCCTGACACCCTTTCTCTGATCTACTTCCCTAACTTTCGGTACGTTCCTCTTCCCCATAGAACCCTCCCTCACTAGTCGTCCCTTTTTCATCCCACGCACGTCCCGGTGTCGGTGTCAGCATACGTCTTGAGACCCTGTTCGGTCTAACGGTCCCTTCTCTCTCTTGTTGCCCTCCGAGGTACCTCCCCAGCAACGGAGACGGAGCCCATCCCTGGACCCTGCAAGCGGAAGATAGTCGACCAGGAAGAACCACCCGACCTTGCCGGACTACCTTTACCATCCTGTCTGTTGACTCTTGTACCAATAAAACCCAACTATAGCCCACTATATTCGGCCTCCTTGCCTGATTTTCCGGCCCGCGACACCCCCACGACCACAGTACCCTAATGCTCATTTTGTGCACTGTTACGCCCACCAACTCAATCTTATTATGCAACAGGTGGTATCAAAGATCAGAGAGACACGAGTTTTCTTTCAGGATATCGGAGGCATAGCAGCATTCTTCACACGTTCCCCCAAAAGAACAGAAGCCCTTCATGAGATTGTGGACAAAAGCGTACCAAGGGGATCCCCAACTCGTTGGAACTTTCACATTCGTACAGTCAACATTAATCTTTGAACAGAGGGAGGGCCTTGAGAAATGTTTTGTTGCCATAGCATCCAGAGCAGACTTTGATCACACAAGTCAGAGTGAAGCCCATGGCTTTATTAGAACACTACAGGACAAAGAGTTTCAGTTCTTACTGTTTTTATTTCATGACATAATGATTCCTGTTGATGTGTTATACGATCAGTTGCAAAGAAAAGACCTAGATACTATCTCTGTGAAAGCCAATACATCTGCATTTGTACAAAAGATTATGAAAGTGAGAGATGGGGTTGACGATTAAGAGAGCAAACTGCCGGAGCATTCTATCTTTGCAAACCGCAGACAAAACATCACCTCTCTGGTTCGAATTGAAAAGGAGATATGTGACATTGTAATTGTGCAGGCAAAAGAACAGTTTTCATTCACAAAACATTTATTTATTGCAAAGTAAAGAGTTTGCACAATATGATGAATCCTTCCCTGAGCGTGCTCTGAATCAGGCTGTGGAAGCATATCCTATGCTCAAAAAAGAGCAGCTGAGAACTGAGTTAACTGTACTCTACGGAATGCCTGTGTACCGGAAGGCCACAATCGCCTTGACTTTGCTGAGTTTAATTCATAAACTGCATTTGGAAAACTCACTTACAGAGACAGTGACTTTACTAAAAATTGTGATTACGACTCCAATGACAACAGTAGAAGCTGAACGATGTTTTTCAGCCTTAAAGCGCATAAAGACATTCCTCAGGAACACCATGCTAAAGGAAAGACTAAATGCTTTGGCGATGCTATCTGTAGAGAGCAAGCTAGTCCAAAAGATACCGGACTTCAACATGAAAGTAATTGACAAGTTTGCTACACTGAAAGACAGACGTGCTGATTTCATTTACAAAAAGTGAATGCTGCTACTTGTTTGTTGAATACAAAAAATTCTGATTGAGGTAAGAAATGCATTGTTATCTCTGTTTTTAAAAGTTTTGTAGTGTTTGTTCTATTTGGAGACTACACAGATTTGCTCACCTTTGTTCACTGGCCGGACCTGTCTCCCGCAGGGTGAACGATTTGTTGCTTGTGTTGCCTATCAAACCTTTCCCCTTGGCAAATTGCGAAAACCTTTATACCATTTATGTTTGGGGTACTTGCGTGGACCTATGTGAAGTGTGTGTACAAAGCTCAGCTCAACCAGAATCACGGTAACAGCGCATTGCGCTGCCTCTTTTATATTCAGTATATTGTAAGGCTGTTTTTCTTCCCCCGCCTTTACTTGTTTTGTTTCCCTGTTTTCCCCTTGCTTGCCATTCGTTACTCTAGAGTCTAATATTCAGTATATTGTAAGACTGTTTTTCTTCCCCCGCCTTTCCTTGTTTTGTTTCCCTGTTTTCCCCTTGCGTGCCATTCGTTACTCTAGAGTCTAATAGAGTCGGAAGGCCGAAGGGGAAGACTGTGGACTTTTCTTCAAGTTCCTGACGCTCCTGCGGAACGAGCCTGGCAACCATTACACTGCTGTGCAACTTCTTCTACTCTTAGAGCTGAGATTTCCATTTAAGTCTTATACTCTGAATTCAGCACCTGAGCATAATAGGACAGAATGTATGAAGCTCTGTGGTAATACTGAATAAGCAGCTACCTATGTTATGCCATCTATTAATGTAATAACTGCACTTTCACATTTGCTTTATTAACTTTCCTGCTTTCTCAAATTTGCTTGAAAATGCATGATTTTTCTTCAAACTTTTCTTGGGGGGGGGGTAACCCCCCAAAGCCCCCTTTTGGGGTTCGGGCTCGCTCGCTGCGCTCGCTCGCTACGTTGCTGTATGCTAATTAGTTTGCGCCCCACCACTTTAAAATCTCACCTACCGCCCCTGAGGGAGGGAGGGGGTAGGGAGGAGGTGGGGATAAAGCCACCCTTTCGCGCAAACCCCCCAATACCAATCAATTATTGACTAAAAGACAATATTAGTAAAAGTAGAGAGAGAAGATAATAAGCTACTTATCTGCTTCGAGCCACATTTAAAAGAGGCAGATAGTTGCTATGTTATTTCTCTTAGTTTATCTCAGTGTTCTTATTGGAACCTTTGTATTGTGATGCGGCTGCTTGGATCTGCAATTAAAAGTCATTGCATAATATAGCCTCCGTTCTTGTAATGAAATTTAAACTGCAGGTGAATGTATGTGTGATTTGAAACGTCAGGGAGAGGTGATGAGGTTTTAGAAAGTATTTCTGGAGTAGCACTGCATCAGTCCCATCACCTTTTGGGTGTCTGATTGCCATTAGTATGCCTGTAAACCTGAGAATGTTGCAGCTTTCCAAGCTTACTGCTACAAAAGTTTGTGAATTCCAATAAGTAGTACATTTGCACCCATTAAAAAAAAAACTACTATGGGTGCAGATTTACCACTGTTTTCGTAAACTGTTCACTATATGTTTAGAATCCTGATCTGAAAAATTAAGAAGTTAAAACCTCTCAGTGAAATGAGGACAACATACATCGCAGACCTGACTTAGGGCCCCCAGACGCAACTAATGAGCCAAGAATGCATTTATTTGAGGGGTGTCACACCCCAAACACCCCCTTGAAGCTACGCCCCTGATCATAATTCAGCCTCATGATGATAGAGCAAGGTAGGAGTACATGAAGGCAGGTTGTTAAAGGTCCTCGTGTCAAGGTTTTTGACAATTTTCCTGTGATATGAGAGTATAGGGGGTTATTAGGGGGTTATCCACTATTTGTATTTTATTTTAAGTATTTATTGAGCATTTTTTCACTGTACAATCCTAAAGATTAGCATCGCTCTTTACAAAGTGTTAAAAGCAGCTGCGGTCCATGCCGGTAAGAGTGGTGGGGCCGCGTTTGGGGGAGGGGGGGGGGATTTGACAGACGACCATGAGGGAAAATTAAACAATTCATTTTCCCTCGTCGTCTGTCAAAATACGCCCCTACCTAGCCCCACTGCTCTTACCTGGACGTGCCTCGGCTAATTAATAGGATGATAACGCCTGAGGGAGATCCCATAAAATACAAATCCCACTGTAACTCTGTCTTCCTGGGGAAAGGTCATTCTGAGCTAAGTAGACCCTATTTTGAAATGAAATCTGCGCCTTAGAAATATTTTATTCCAAACGCGGAAATATATCCCTAGCAAATTGACTTATTTCACATGGTCTGCCCAACTGGGTGAAGTCCTGCTGTGCAATCGATATACCGAAGGAGAGTCTGATATGATGTAGTGCTTCGTTTCCAGTCCATTGGTGATCCACATGACGGCCAGCCTACTTTTTGAGATTAGAAGTGAATCCAACAGAGACGAGTTAGATTTTGAAGGAAGAGGCCTTGGACTTTATTCTACCAAAGGAGGTTCTATTCTGAAACAGACACGCCCCTATCATAGGAAGGGGTCTAGCCACATACGCTAGTGCTCCCATTAAGGAAAAGGGGTTATTTGGATTGTTTGCTTCATCTAGGAGGGGAGTGTTTTCTACTTCAGAATCACTTAGTACACTGTGTACCCTAATAGTCTAAGTGTCTCTGTTAAAGGATGATATATTCTGAAACAGTGTCCCCCTTCAACGAAGCTGGTTCCCATTTTAAATACAGTGTCTCCTCCTTCAAGGGGAGATTGTGTTGAGGTAAAATGTCACCTATTTATCCAGTGAGGATCCGCCCTTGTTTAAAATGATCACTTCCCTTGCCTAGGAGACTCTGTTCTGCTACAGAGACCACTTTCCTAAGCAACAGTGGCATACTTTAATACAGAGTCTCTCTTTCAACAAGGAGAGTCTGTTGAAACTGTCTCCTTGTTACCTTGTTAATGGGATGGGTCTTCTGTAATTGGTCCATTGTTACCTAGGAAAATATATTCTTGTTAAATATATCTTCCATTAATGGTTCAGTCTATTTTGCAGAATATGCTTTTAACAAAAATGGTCTATTCTGCTCTAGAGCAATAGTCTAATACCAAACACTTTCTTGGCATGAGAATTCAGACTAGTATTGCCAGTGTACATAGATGGGATACATAACTGGCACATACACTACATGCTTTGAACTAAACCTTTAAGGCTGCCACCTCTGAGTGCTGTTGATTTATGTGCTAAGCTTCCATATAGAAACATCACTTGCAGCCCTCTTGCTGTTTTTGATATTTTACTATGAATGAGGCACGGATTTTTCTTCTTTCTTTCTTTCGAAATGATTCATTTTCTATGCAGAATATCTTTGTATGTGGAGGAGGAAAAGTCTCAAGCTCTTCTTGGTGCTTTGAAGATTAATGCCTCTCTTGATTTCTGGATTGACAAATTTTGCCTAGACACTGTTTCCAGTCTGTGGTCACTTCACCTGTATTTGATGAGGAAGTATCAGTGGGTTGTTTTTTGACAATGTAGAGGTATCAATCAAGCCTGGCCTATCGCGAAAGCCTTTTGTAGCATTCTGGTTTGATGTATTGCCCCCTCTGTGCCTCTCATTGGGCTGGGGATTGGTTTAGTTTTTACCATGCACAGTGTTGTCATCAATGATGTAATTTGAGTTGCCAACAGTGATGTTATCAATGATGTCATAGGATATGTCATGAGTGTTGTAATGTGTGAGGTCATAAGTAGTGCATGGAGAGGGCACAAGTTATAGTTACTTGAAATAACTATACCTGGTGAATTTCAATGTTTTTAAAAAACTAAAATGTTACAGTTAGCCTGACATTTTCACTTAAGTATAAAACTTTAACCTTTTGTTTTTTCAGTGAATGTCGATTTTTTTCTTTTTTAATGAAACCTAAGATATTTTTATATAACCTTAGTCTTTGGTTTTTTTCAGTGAAATTCTAGGTCTGTGTTTTGGGACACCCCCTTTTTTCTCAGCCCCTGCTTGACATATCACACCAAAACGTTCAAGGAAGGAGCTGAGATGAATGATGGGTTGTTTTGTAAAGTTTCGTGAAGACTCGTCCAAACGCACCAAAGTTTTCAGCAAACCAAAAAATCAATTTAATACAGTAACTTGGTCCTAACTGTAACTATAAAATGGTGCTCACCACTGTGTAATATACACATGTATTGTGAGCCACAAGTGCATCTATCTCTTCCATCTCTTGGCTCCATAAGCAGTATGTGGAGCCCGCCTATGATATTAGTACTTTTCTTTTTCAAGAAGGAAGAAGCACTCTGACTGCATTACACCCATTTCTTGTGTGGACCGTATATATGTTTGAAAGGAGAAAAGAGTTTACTATTTGGTTTGCATCTAGAACTTTAAAATTGGTGTTACGTTGATATTCTATCATTGACAAGAAAATATTGACCTGTGTATGCAGCGTGAAGAAATTCAGTGTCTACCTTTGAGGTTGCCCAGTCATCTCTAAGACAGACCATTGCCTTCCTAGTTGAAATTTTAATTTTTTTAAATCTTTTTATTGAATATGTTAACATGCAATAGTCCAATTACAAAATGAATGGTGACATATCCATGCTTCACACTACTAACTGAATCCTTCTGTAGGCTTATACAATCATTACATCGACTTATGATTAATTGAGTAGCAATGTTTCGCCCCCTTTATCAACTGGTGTCCGTTGCTGAATCATCAGGAGGTGGAGTACAAACATTTCCTCTGAAGCGGTTCCACTTATCCCATACCCGCTCCCACTTCTTAGGGCACCCTCTATGTGTGGACATTGCCTTCTCTGCCACCATGGCTCCATCCATATCATTACAAAACTCTCGGTGCATCGGAGTAGTGTGTGCTCCCCGGTGTTTGGCAATGTTAAGTTTGGCAAACGTCATGCCCAGCGTTGCCCAATCTTGAGCATTGTGGTTAAGATCTGTCAGTTCCCAGATGCTTAAGAGACATCTCTTGGGTTCCGGTGATACAGCTGCTCTGCTAACTTGTGTGAATGTATCCATAATTGCTCCCCAGTATGTCGCTATCTCCGGGCATTCCCAGAGAGTATGATAAAAGGTGCTGATTGCCCCTCAGTTTCTTAGGCAGAGTTGTCTATCAGTCTTCCCTATCGTATGGAGAGTTACTCTCGTGTAGTAAGTAAGTAAAGTATTTATTTGATGATTAATTAAAATCATTACAAACAAGGAAAGATAAAAACAACCGAATAAAACAAGCATATACTATACACAGCGATATTAGCATCATAAAGTGATACTCCAATAATACGTTGATAGATGACCATTCCATCAAAACGTTCATACAATACGCAATAATTAAAAATCGTGTAGTAGATTCTATGGAGTATCTTCAGCTGTACTAATCTTAACTTTGTCAACCAAGTCAGTCTCATACAGGTCTCCCATATCGGCCTGCCACCTTTCGCGAAGAGTTATGGTGGGGTCTGGTTGGTTGTTGATGATCTTACGATAAGTTAGGAAAATGTCTTTCTTCTCCATATACTCTGTTAGGAGCCTATCTTCTAATGGGGAGACCTCTGGGAGTATAGGTCCTGATGGGATGGTCGCCTTGAGTGCATGTCTGATCTGAGTGTAGCATAATATTTCTGTGGGCCCCATCTCATACTGATCTTGGAGTTGAGTGAAGGCGTTGACCTCTCCCTTCATCCAGAGATCCCAACCCTTGTGATTCCTATAGAGTCCCAGTGTTTGAAGCCTTTGCTACTACTGAGCATATCCAATCTTTTGGTTTCCCAAAGTGGGGTCAATTGCGTTATAATACCGTCCCATCTTAACTTCTTGAGCGATATGTGCCATATTTGTACTGTATGTGAGTGGGTCTCATTAGGGCTGTTTTACAAGTTTTATTGTAGAGTGCTCTCATGACTCCCCCCTCTCCCAGGACATTTCTATCCAGGCGGAACAGGGAGGTCGATTTCACCGGCATACCATCCCTTAATCAATTTGGACATGGCTATGCGGTCCGGCTTTACGTCCCAAAGGAGGTTACTTACTTCCACCTCAATTGCCTTGAATTATGGCAAAGGAACCGGGAAGGGAGTAATCTGCAGGGAATATAGAAATCTGGGGAGTGCCATCATTTTGAAAAGTGCAGCCCTTCCCAGCAGCGTTAGTGGTAGGGATTGCCAATCTTTTGTATCACGGCTGTGCCTTCTCAGGGGTTCTAGGAGGTTTGTTTCCATAAATTCCCCAGTCAGTGGTGTAATAAAGATTCCCATATTTTCAAAGCTTCCTTCTACTATTTGCAATGCACACCCCACCTGTAGCTTCGGTGGAGGGCCGTTTAGACAATAAAGGATAAATTTAGTCTAGTTAACAGTGTATCCGGAGAACCTTCCATACACCTCACAAATATCTAGGAGCCTGTTCAGCGAGCCCCTGGGGGATGCCATGTACAGTAAAACATCTTCTGCTTATAGCGTTATGCAGTCTTCCCATCCCTCTGTCCACCGGAGTCCACGAGTGATCAGGTCTCTCCGTATCCAGGCTACTAGCGGTTCTAGTACTAGGGTCAATAAGAGCGGTGATAGGGGGCAGTCTTGTCGAGTTCCGCGCCTCAGTGGGAAGTCAGCAGAAATGTGTCCGTTCACCACTAGGTGTGCTAGAGGCTTTGTGTATAGCAACTGGATCCATGCGCAAAATGTGGGACCGAAGCCCATATGTTTTAGGACGGCAAAGAGGATAGGCCACTTAATCATGTCAAAGGCCATGCGCGCGTCTAATGATAGGATGATGGCTTCTTCTTGAATGGTAGATTTACGAGCCATAGCGCTGTGCAGGCGTCTCAGGTTAAGTGCCGTATTCCTTCCCGGCATGAAGACAGATTGATCAGGATGGACCAATTTAGTAAAATACGGTGTCAATCTGGCGGCCAGCATTTTTGCTAGCATTTTGGCCTCTGCATTAAGCAGTGATATGGGCCAGTAGGACGTGCAGTCATGGGCCGGCTTCCTGGGTTTATGAATAGCTACTATCATCGCCATTCGCTGGTCCCTGGGGAGTTCTCCTGCATCTAAACTGGCTTTATACATGTCTAATAAGTGTGGTGTGAGTTTAGTGGCTGCTTTTTTGTATAGCTCAATGGGTATGCCATTAGGCCCCAGAGCCTTACCCGATTGCATGGTACTTATGGCCAATGCTAATTGTTCTGATGTAAGATCTGCCTCAAGCATCTGAGTATTGTCTGGTGTAAGTTTGGGCATCCGAATATCCCTGAGGAATGCCAGTGCCTCCTCGAGTGTGGCTGTGGTCGTCGGGGTGTACATCCTCTCATAGTGGAGTGCCAGTTTGTTGACTATTAATTGCGAATCTGTTATGGTATCTCCATTGTCCAATTGCAGCTGTGCCACCCAGCGATTAGCTTGTTCTTGTTTATCCAGCCAGGCCAGAAGCTTTCCCACTTTATCCCCAACATCATAAACCTTATGTTGAGCGGCTGTCAGCTTGGCTTTTGCGTCCTCCCACATGTAGTCTCTATACTCCTGCTTTTTAAAGTTTAGTGTGTGGGCATTGGCTGCAGTGGGACTCTGGGAGTATGTTACCTCTGACTGCCTCACATCTTGCTCTAGAGCATCTATTTGTTTCTACTTTTCTTTTTTGTGACCAGCAATCAAGGAAATGGCCTGGCCTCGAAGAACTGACTTATATACTTCCCAAAGGATTGTCGGGGAAGATACAGAGTGTTTGTTTTCTCTAAAATACTGTTGTGTGGTTGTAGTTAGACCTTTCCATATCTTATGGTTTTTAAGAAATCCTTGGTGCATTGGGAATATACGTTGTTGGTTCGGAACATGCCATGTATATTTGACGAAGACATGGAAGTGGTTGGAAATGCCTCTATGTTAGTGGGACACCCCCTGTAGCTTCCCCAGACTATCCCCCAATGTAAGAATCTAATCTATTCTAGAGAGGCTGTTGTGTGCCGGGGTGAAAGGTGTACGGCTGTTCGTGTGGAAATCAGGAACGCCAAACATCTATGAGGCCCAGTAAGTCAAGGAATTCTGGGAATTGAGAGTTTGCATGGCATGGGTCCCTAGGGGGTTTGCAGTCAAGAGTGTCATCTACAGTGGTGTTAAAACTGCACCTATGAGGAGTTCCCCTTCTGGGAGCATAAGCAGAAAAGCACTGAGGTCTAGGAGCAACAGCGAGTGAAGTGTGGGAGGAATGTACACTGATACTATGATATATGCATGACTCGCCCCTGGTCATCTGTCCATGTTGTCTGAACAATAATTGGGAATTGCTTTCGGACCATGACTCCAACCCAACATGAGCCTGAGGTGAAGTCGGAGTGTGCCGCCATTCGGAAACCCCATTTGTCTAAGGCCTTACATGCTGATCCCACAAAGTTTGTCTCATGGATCAGGGCCACAACAGGTGCCTGGAGCTTAAGGTATTGCAAGACCAGTCCTCTTTTTATTTTATTGCAGAGGCCATTGACATTCCATGAGAGTATTCATAAAGGTGGACCAGCCGAGGGATGTGTTATTGGTGCTGTGGTCATCATATCAGTTGGTGCTGCTGCACGTGCCATATGTAACAACTATAGAGAGAAGGCAAGTATTATAGTGCATCGTAAGCATTGCTTGGAAGCATTGAATGCATATTATGGACTGTTTCAAACATTCAAAACAAAGTAAATGAGAACGGCATAACTCTACCTCCCTGCCCACCCCCTTCCCTGCCTCCCTGCATGACGGACTGAGACCTACCCGCCTCCCCAACAGCGCAGAGTGCTTATTTCCCATGCCCTAGTACCTTGGGGGGGGGGGGGGGGGGCATTCCAGTAACCCCTCCAGACCATTCCCTTATTCGTAGCATAGTTAGTTGGCAATCTTATCCTAACTTATGCAATGAGCTTATATTGCGGAGAGAGCAAAATAAATAAAAGTACACAGTAGTCTGATACTGTAGCTCTGTATGGACCTCATTTGCTTAGTTGTGCGGTGCATCATTGGCTATTTACTGCAAGTCGTGGCATCTAGTGATTGGGAGGGATCTCTTATTCACTGCTTCTCACCGGCGAGAAGCCATTCACAGACCTTGTCTACTCTGATTCTACTGGTGCAGCTTTGTGTGGGTGTTGAGCATAGTTCTTACCAGTCCATCCAGAGTTCATGACTCAGTGTCATCCCTCCAGCCATTCTTGGACCTTCCCTGGTGTCGTAAAGAACCACGCCTTTCCCTCTGCCTCCACTCTTAATTTCGCCGGAAATAACATGAGTTATAAAATAAATAATAAATAAGTTAGAAATAACTTGAGTTCACGATTTCTCAGCTCTTTCTTGACTTCAAGGAAGCCGCAGCATTGTTTTGTCACTGCCGCCGTACAGGCCGGGAAAAACATTATTGTGCTGTGTTTGAGTTGCAGTTGAGGGGCGATACAGGCCGTGTTGAGAATCAAGTCCCGATCCCGGAAGTTGAAGATGCAATCTAGAATGGGCCTGGGGGAAGGGGGCCCGGTCTTAGTTTGCCGCCCGGAACTCGTGAGCCCTTTCTACTTCAAAATAGTTGGACAGACCTCGTGGCTGCAACTGGTTCTTGATGAGGTCTTCAACAAATAAAACCAGCGCTGGTCCCCCCGTCCCCTCCGGCACACCAATAATTCTAACGTTATTGCACCTCAAGCGACTTTCGTGATCATCGAGTTTGGCGGCCATCATCCTGTTGTCTGCTTTTTGTTGTCGTACTTGGCGCTTGAGAGCGGTTGTGTCGTTTTTTTAAATCTGCGTGAATTAATGAAAGTTCCACAGAGACTAAGGCTATTCGAGAATCTAAGGAGGTATGGACGTTGTTCAATGTGGTCATAATGTCCTGCTACATGACTTCTGGTGCCTCTGATGGTGCAGCACGGTTTTATGTTCTGGCAGTTCTGGTGGAGCTTAGGTGTAAGCATACTTGTCTAGCTTTGGTGGATGCGTTGCTGCACTGGCCCCTTTCCCCCATCGCAGCAAGTCTCAATTAGTGTTGCGTTAAGTGAAGTGGGTAGGTGGTAGTACTCACCGCTGCTTGCCTGTGTGAAGGGTAGTCACAGGCGGCCTTTTGGGTTTCTTAACCCTGACCGGTTGCACCTTTGTCGTACTGCTGCTAGGGAGAGTGGCCAGGAGGGGTTCTTGCCCAGTCTTACCCCGCAATCTGCACACCTTTTCAGTGAGTTGTCTGTTGGGCTCTTCTTACTTGAGCTCTATCCGGCCTGGGCAAAACGGAGCATTTTTGCGTGTACATTTGCTACCGTTGGGATGTTTCATGTCTCGCCTGGGGGGCCAGGTTGTGTGCCTTATTTCCTTTATCTTTATTCTGGTCTCCGGTTGGGGTGCAGGGGGTGTGGCTCGATAAGTTGTATCCTAGGCCTCTCTGCCTGCTTGTGATAACCAGCAGTCTGTTTTTACTGCCCACTGGTTTATTGTACAAAACATGTCCGTTTCTCCTCTGGCGGTCCCCGTGATCTCCCCTTTACACGGGGTCCCCGTGGTGCAGTGCACCTCGTAGCAGTTTATGTCCAGTTTGTGTTAATCATGCACTGGGGGATATTTCACAATGCCAAAGGAGCCTGTGGGGCAGTTCTAACCTTATTAGGGACGGTGTCTGGTTGGCGCGCGATCAAGCAGTTTCGCCGCACCTCCCGTGGACTTGGCTGTGCCGTTCTCAGATCCACCGGGTCCGGCCATTCAGGGTCGGACTCCGCAGGGCCCCGTTGGTGTTTTCAGATTGTTGCGGTCCTAGTTGAAATTTTGATGGGTTGTAAAATAAAGAAATTAGCTGCAGTGTTGGCAAGAATGTTGCCTAAATTACTAGAATTCAATTTCAAAGTTGAATACATTCATGGCGGTCGAAATCATAGAGCTTATTGTTTGTCTAGACTTTCTTACATTCAAGAGAGTGACAATGAGTTGGAAGATATTAAATAGTATGAAATTGCTAGAGTAAATTCAGTAATTTGTAATGAGGATGGCATTGACTTAAAGAGACTTGACGTGAAGTCCTCCTGCAGATTTTGCATCATCTGGTTAAGGGATTGACTGTGGCAAAAGTATTGAAAAAAGGAATTTCAACCATTCTCAAAGTTTTTCAATGAGTTGTTTGAAGTCGGCAGAACTTTTTTTTTCATGACACTTTTTATTAGATTTTATTGAGACATTACATAATGGCCAGCATGGCAGATCAAAACTTACAGTGTAGTAACAGCCCGTCGCTCACCCTCCATAATGACGCCAACATATAATATTGCAGGCCAATGTGCCCTTACCATCGCAAACAGTATTCTCATAATCTCTTTTGAGGTGCATTAGTATATGTTATGGGGCCAGGTGATTCACGATCCTCTGTTAAATTGCCATATCTCTGTATCGAGAAGGGAGTCTACTTATTGTATTGGTGCCAATACAATACCCCTGTGGCGTGCTCAACTCTGCCATATCTTCGTGTATTTCTGTGGACACCCCCTCGCTCGGAAAACTGCCACCTCCAGACCCATGCATTGGTCCATTCCTAACTTCCAGGTGCCTATTGTAGAAGGGGACACATGTAATTGGAACTTTAATAATAGTAGACACTTTGGTTCCTCTGTAGAATTAGACGGAGAAAATCGTATATTTGGCACAGCACATGAGAGCCACTCCGGTGTGACCTTCACGAAGAGGCAAGGTAGAAAGATCTGTTGGTGGTCTTATTTAGACACTGACATGGAAATGAAAATTAAAGAGTGTGTACAGGGGCGTAGGAGACACTAAAATTCGGGGGGGACAAGGCAACCTTGTGGATTTTCCATTGACCCTATACAAATCACCACCCGTTAAACAAATAAATTTGCATCGCTTTGAAGTGAAATATTGAGAAAAGCAGGCATGTAGTCACAGTTTGCATGTTTGCTTTATTGTTGTACATTCACATAGTAATCAGACCAAATGTTTATAAAAATTATATGAATCTTGCATCTTCATGCACCAAGCAAAAAAGGATGCTGACTTCGGGTGAGGGAGTCATGGTTGCAAGTGCATTATGGCTTGAAAATACCTGCTGCTGCATTCCTGGTCTCCAGAAATTTTCAGGCAACAATAAAAATGTGAAGATAACTTCGGTGATTAAGGATCTTTATTGAGAGAGATCAGAGGTCTGAGTACTGGAAGTTTTGATTCATGGTAAGGTAGCCACAGTGGGGTAATATGCCCGCTACAAAGATCGTGTACCACGCAGATCACAAAATGCATATAATGTAAATAGGTAGGTGAGTTACTGCTTTTGTCTGAGAGATTATTTTGCTATTTGCAGTTTATAAGTTAAAATCCTAACACTGAACAGTGAGCTATTACCCTTCATCAAAGAGCTGCATGAAAACTGCAAGGTATAGATTAGAACGTTATGATTTCTACCCAGTCTTTCATTATCCTAAAGTTTAAAAATGGGTTCATTGGGATGGAAATCAATTCTGATTATTAAAGAGAACCCCCAACCATGGTGTTATGTTTTAAATTCTGGGTTTGTGCTTCTCTAGTGTTGCAAAGCCATCTGTGCCCAGGGCACTCCCCAACTTTTTGCTGACTGGTACTGGTGGTACCTGTCTCTGACTGACCCTGGCCTCTAGCTAACCAGGCCCAGGGCCAGTGCTATGTTGAAAGAGACACTTACAAATACAGTAAAAACACCTACATACACTAGGGTGCACTATGGGTTAGGGTACCTCCACGATTGACATGACCTCTCCTATACGGCCCTAGTACATAATAGGGCATGGAGATTGAAACTACCTTTAAGTTCCTAGTATATATTAGGGCATAGTGGTTTAGAGGCCAGCACCCCTTCCTGCTCTTGCATGTGTGCACTGCTGTAGCCTGAGGTCAGTTTAAAAGCAGACCCGTGTTGGAGGACTGCTTTTAAAATGCAAATTGTGCCCAATCTTGACTTTTGGGTTTAGGGCACTTACAAATTGATAAACTACAATGTTGGGGCATATTAGGTATCACCAGGGGGTCCCCTATGTGTCCTAGAGGTTACAGGTCAGGTATCTACAAGGAGGGCCCTTATAAAATGAGTGTTATATGCCCTGGGTTTAGTGAAATTGCACATTTCACTGCCTACATTGTAGTATAGTGCTTCCCAAAATCGGCTTTTGTGCTAGGAGCACTGTGAAGTGAGGATCTGCAATATTTTGATATATTCAGAACAACTAAAGTCTTTCCTATGTATTCTACGGGTGGGGGTCCTCTAGGTATAAGGAGGATCCTTACACATGCCCTGGTATTGGAGAAATTGCCAGTTAATTTTTCCATTGCAGATCCCCAGCCCATAGGTTAACATTGCAAGAGGTTATTAATTAATAACTTGAGAAAGGAAAGCCATACAACTAGGATTAAAGGACTCAGAAGAATGTTAATGATAAATGCAACAATGTGGTATTGTTGAATTTATTCTAAAATGTACAGACAAGAAGTTATACGATTTTCTTGTCTGCAAGCCACAATTCAGCCCTCTATTTCCCTGCCTTGATTTGTTAGAGGTAAATGGATTGGACTGGCTGTTTGAAGAGGTGATAAATGACCCCTGGAGTTAGGTGGCCTGTCTGAGAGTAGAGGTTGCTGGGCATAGGAACGCCAGAGCCAGGGGGAGTGGTAGTAAACAATGCTCTTCAAGAGAAGGAGACAAGCTGGAAAAATCACTTTCATTTACACCTCTCCTTATAGTTGTACTTTGATTATTGACAGGTTTATCAGCAAACAACAAGAGGACCCCAACCTCCTTTGCTGCTCTCTTACCTGACCCCAGCTACAACCCAGCAAACACCAGTGACCAGTGTTAAAGGTAAGGAAACTGATGCTATATATTTTTTTTACATGGGAGTTAGGGCTATGTATCTGGTCACTCTCCAGGCCCTGAAGCAGTGTCTCTTTCAGTGCCTCCAGCAACCACTATGGCACAGAGAGGCAGGAGCGAGTACGCCTGTATTTTAGCAGTCATTTTGTGGGAAGGGGAGCTGTTGGAGATGTATTTGTATTTGTACTGAAATTTCATATTATTGCACTCCACCTTATACGTTGTACTTTGATTATTGACAGGTTTATCAGCAAAGAACAAGAGGACCCCAACCTCCTTTGCTGCTCTCTTACCCGACCCCGGCTACAACCCAGCAAACACCAGTGACCAGTGTTAAAGGTAAGGAAACTGATGCTATATATTTTTTTACATGGGAGTTAGGGTTATGTATCTGGTCACTCTCCAGGACCTGAAGCAGTGTCTCTTTCAGTGCCTCCAGCAACCACTATGGCACAGCGAGGCAGGAGCGAGTACGGCTGTATTTTAGCAGTCATTTGGTGGGAAGGGGAGCTGTTGGAGATGTATTTGTACTTGTACTGAAATTTCATATTATTGCACTGCACCTTATACGTTGTACTTTGATTATTGACAGGTTTATCAGCAAACAACAAGAGGACCCCAACCTCCTTTGCTGATCTCTTACCCGACCCCGGCTACAACCCAGCAAACACCAGTGACCAGTGTTAAAGGTAAGGAAACTGATGCTATATATTTTTTTACATGGGAGTTAGGGCTATGTATCTGGTCACTCTCCAGGACCTGAAGCAGTGTCTCTTTCAGTGCCTCCAGCTACCACTATGGCACAGAGAGGCAGGAGCGAGTACGGCTGTATTTTAGCAGTAATTCTGTGGGAAGGGGAGCTGTTGGAGATGCATTTGTATTTGTAGTGAAATTTCATATTATTGCACTGCACCTTATACGTTGTACTTTGATTATTGACAGGTTTATCAGGAAACAACAAGAGCACCCCAACCTCCTTTGCTGCTCTCTCACCCGACCCCGGCTACAACCCAGCAGACACCAGTGTTAAAGGTAAGGAAACTGATGCTATATATTTTTTTACATGGGAGTTAGGGCTATGTATGTATGTGGTCACTCTCAAGGCCCTCAAGCAGTGTCTTTCAGTGCCTCCAGCAACCACTATGGCACAGAGAGGCAGGAGCGAGTACGGCTCTATTTTTAGCAGTCATTTGAGATGTATTAGGAGAATGCACAAGATATATGTATAATGTATTTATACTGAACTTTGATATTATTGCACTGAACCTTATATGTTGTACTTTGATTATTGACAGGTTTCTTTAATATATATATATTGGTAAGGCCAGCAACACACCATCATGAATACAGTACAAGAGCTGATTACAAAGTCATTCCAGTCACGGCCACTTGAACAAAAACTACAGATAAAACAATTAGGACCTCATCAGCCTGAAATAAACCTACAGCAAACTACCCAGGACAGAGGAAAAATGTCAAAACGTACATTCTCAAATGCCTGGTACACAAAAGCTGATTGGCTTACAGGGTGCCCTATAAGAAATTCTTTGTTCTGCTTCCCCTGCTTGCTGTTTGGCGGTGACTTTTCTTGGACACGACAAGGAATGGTCGACCTGAAGCACATCGCTGAAAAAATAAAGAAGCATGCGCTCACAAGAAATCATCTGGAAAACCGGACAAGACTGGGAATGTTGGGGGAAGACGCACCAATTGAGCAGCAGATAAATGATGCGTATCGCAAATCCATTCAAAAACACAATGAAGCTGTTGATAATAACAGACAAAATCTATCCAAGATCATTTATTGCATTCGTTTCTGTGGTGCTTTCGAACTGGCATTGCAAGGCCATGACGAATCAGAAACTTCCTCAAAACCTGGGATTTTCCGAGGCCTAGTGGATTTAATGTCAACCATAGACCAAGATTTGGAAAGACATTTAGCACGTGCTACAGTCTTTAAGGGCACCTCTAATACAATACAAAATGAACTCCTTGACTGTATGCTCGAAATTATAAGAAGCCATATTGTACAAGAGTTGCGAAACACAGACTTTGTGGCTATTCAGGCTGATGACACCACTGATGTGTCCACTAAAACACAGTCCGTGTTAGTGTTTCGGTACCTTGACAGTGACAGAAACGTTGTGGAAAGATTTTATGGCTTCACGCATTTAAGTGACTCTAGTGCAGCAACCATCACTGTAGCAATACTGTGACAACTGGACTTAATTTTCCCGGACCTGCCTCAAAAACAAAAACTTATCGCACAAAGCTATGATGGTGCATCCGTAATGAGTGGAAGCCTTAGTGGAGTACAGAAACGAATTAGAGATGTGTACCCTAATGCTCATTTTGTGCACTGATACGCCCACCAACTCAATCTTATTATGCAACAAGTGGTATCAAAGATCAGAGAGACACGAGTTTTCTTTCAGGATATCGGAGGCATAGCAGCATTCTTCACACGTTCCCCCAAAAGAACAGAAGCCCTTCATGAGATTGTGGACAAAAGCGTACCAAGGGGATCCCCAACTCGTTGGAACTTTCACATTCGTACAGTCAACTTAATCTTTGAACAGAGGGAGGGCCTTGAGAAATGTTTTGTTGCCATAGCATCCAGAGCAGACTTTGATCACACAAGTCAGAGTGAAGCCCATGGCTTTATTAGAACACTACAGGACAAAGAGTTTCAGTTCTTATTGTTTTTATTTCATGACATAATGATTCCTGTTGATGTGTTATACGATCAGTTGCAAAGAAAAGACCTAGATACTATCTCTGTGAAAGCCAATACATCTGCATTTGTACAAAAGATTATGAAAGTGAGAGATGGGGTTGACGATTAAGAGAGCAAACTGCCGGAGCATTCTATCTTTGCAAACCGCAGACAAAACATCACCTCTCTGGTTCGAATTGGAAAGGAGATATGTGACATTGTAATTGTGCAGGCAAAAGAACAGTTTTCATTCACAAAACATTTATTTATTGCAAAGTAAAGAGTTTGCACAATATGATGAATCCTTCCCTGAGCTTGCTCTGAATCAGGCTGTGGAAGCATATCCTATGCTCAAAAAAGAGCAGCTGAGAACTGAGTTAACTGTACTCTACGGAATGCCTGTGTACCGGAAGGCCAAAATCGCCTTGACTTTGCTGAGTTTAATTCATAAACTGCATTTGGAAAACTCACTTACAGAGACAGTGACTTTACTAAAAATTGTGATTACGACTCCAATGACAACAGTAGAAGCTGAACGATGTTTTTCAGCCTTAAAGCGCATAAAGACATTCCTCAGGAACACCATGCTAAAGGAAAGACTAAATGCTTTAGCGATGCTATCTGTAGAGAGCAAGCTAGTCCAAAAGATACCGGACTTCAACATGAAAGTAATTGACAAGTTTGCTACACTGAAAGACAGACGTGCTGATTTCATTTACAAAAAGTGAATGCTGCTACTTGTTTGTTGAATACAAAAAATTCTGATTGAGGTAAGAAATGCATTGTTATCTCTGTTTTTAAAAGTTTTGTAGTGTTTGTTCTATTTGGAGACTACACAGATTTGCTCACCTTTGTTCACTGGCCGGACCTGTCTCCCGCAGGGTGAACGATTCGTTGCTTGTGTTGCCTATCAAACCTTTCCCCTTGGCAAATTGCGAAAACCTTTATACCATTTATGTTTGGGGTACTTGCGTGGACCTATGTGAAGTGTGTGTACAAAGCTCAGCTCAACCAGAATCACGGTAACAGCGCATTGCGCTGCCTCTTTTATATTCAGTATATTGTAAGGCTGTTTTTCTTCCCCCGCCTTTACTTGTTTTGTTTCCCTGTTTTCCCCTTGCTTGCCATTCGTTACTCTAGAGTCTAATATTCAGTATATTGTAAGACTGTTTTTCTTCCCCCGCCTTTCCTTGTTTTGTTTCCCTGTTTTCCCCTTGCGTGCCATTCGTTACTCTAGAGTCTAATAGAGTCGGAAGGCCGAAGGGGAAGACTGTGGACTTTTCTTCAAGTTCCTGACACTCCTGCGGAACGAGCCTGGCAACCATTACACTGCTGTGCAACTTCTTCTACTCTTAGAGCTGAGATTTCTATGAAAGTCTTATACTCTGAATTCAGCACCTGAGCATAATAGGACAGAATGTATGAAGCTCTGTGGTAATACTGAATAAGCAGCTACCTATGTTATGCCATCTATTAATGTAATAACTGCACTTTCACATTTGCTTTATTAACCTTCCTGCTTTCTCAAATTTGCTTGAAAATGCATGATTTTTCTTCAAACTTTTCTTGGGGGGGGGGTAACCCCCCCAAAGCCCCCTTTTGGGGTTCGGGCTCGCTCGCTGCGCTCGCTCGCTACGTTGCTGTATGCTAATTAGTTTGCGCCCCACCACTTTAAAATCTCACCTACCGCCCCTGAGGGAGGGAGGGGGTAGGGAGGAGGTGGGGATAAAGCCACCCTTTCGTGCAAACCCCTCAATACCAATCAATTATTGACTAAAAGACAATATTAGTAAAAGTAGAGAGAGAAGATAATAAGCTACTTATCTGCTTCGAGCCACATTTAAAAGAGGCAGATAGTTGCTATGTTATTTCTCTTAGTTTATCTCAGTGTTCTTATTGGAACCTTTGTATTGTGATGCGGCTGCTTGGATCTGCAATTAAAAGTCATTGCATAATATAGCCTCCGTTCTTGTAATGAAATTTAAACTGCAGGTGAATGTATGTGTGATTTGAAACGTCAGGGAGAGGAGATGAGGTTTTAGAAAGTATTTCTGGAGTAGCACTGCATCAGTCCCATCACCTTTTGGGTGTCTGATTGCCATTAGTATGCCTGTAAACCTGAGAATGTTGCAGCTTTCCAAGCTTACTGCTACAAAAGTTTGTGAATTCCAATAAGTAGTACATTTGCACCCATTCAAAAAAAACTACTATGGGTGCAGATTTACCACTGTTTTGGTAAACTGTTCACTATATGTTTAGAATCCTGATCTGAAAAATTAAGAAGTTAAAACCTCTCAGTGAAATGAGGACAACATACATCGCAGACCTGACTTAGGGCCCCCAGACGCAACTAATGAGCCAAGAATGCATTTATTTGAGGGGTGTCACACACCAAACACCCCCTTGAAGCTACGCCCCTGATCATAATTCAGCCTCATGATGATAGAGCAAGGTAGGAGTACATGAAGGCAGGTTGTTAAAGGTCCTCGTGTCAAGGTTTTTGTCAATTTTCCTGTGGTATGAGAGTATAGGGGGTTATCCACTATTTGTATTTTATTTTAAGTATTTATTGAGCGTTTTTTCACTGTACAATCCTAAAGATTAGCATCGCTCTTTACAAAGTGTTAAAAGCAGCTGCGGTCCATGCCGGTAAGAGTGGTGGGGCCGCGTTTGGGGGAGGGGGGGGGGATTTGACGGACGACCATGAGGGAAAATTAAACAATTCATTTTCCCTCGTCGTCTGTCAAAATACGCCCCCACCTAGCCCCACTGCTCTTACCTGGACGTGCCTCGGCTAATTAATAGGATGATAACGCCTGAGGGAGATCCCATAAAATAAAAATCCCACTGTAACTCTGTCTTCCCGGGGAAAGGTCATTCTGAGCTAAGTAGACCCTATTTTGAAATGAAATCTGCGCCTTAGAAATATTTTATTCCAAACGCGGAAATATATCCCTAGCAAATTGACTTATTTCACATGGTCTACCCAACTAGGTGAAGTCCTGCTGTGCAATCGATATACCGAAGGAGAGTCTGATATGATGTAGTGCTTCGTTTCCAGTCCATTGGTGATCCACACGACGGCCAGCCTACTTTTTGAGATTAGAAGTGAATCCAACAGAGAGGAGTTAGATTTTGAAGGAAGAGACCTTGGACTTTATTCTACCAAAGGAGGTTCTATTCTGAAACAGACACGCCCCTATCATAGGAAGGGGTCTAGCCACATATGCTAGTGCTCCCATTAAGGAAAAGGGGTTATTTGGATTGTTTGCTTCATCTAGGAGGGGAGTGTTTTCTACTTCAGAATCACTTAGTACACTGTGTACCCCAATAGTCTAAGTGTCTCTGTTAAAGGATGATATATTCTGAAACAGTGTCCCCCTTCAACGAAGCTGGTTCCCATTTTAAATACAGTGTCTCCTCCTTCAAGGGGAGATTGTGTTGAGGTAAAATGTCACCTATTTATCCAGTGAGGATTCGCCCTTGTTTAAAATGATCACTTCCTTTGCCTAGGAGACTCTGTTCTGCTACAGAGACCACTTTCCTAAGCAACAGTGGCATACTTTAATACAGAGTCTCTCTTTCAACAAGGAGAGTCTGTTGAAACTGTCTCCTTGTTACCTTGTTAATGGGATGAGTCTTCTGTAATTAGTCCATTGTTACCTAGGAAAATATATTCTTGTTAAATATATCTTCCATTAATGGTTCAGTCTATTTTTCAGAATATGCTTTTAACAAAAATTGTCTATTCTGCTCTAGAGCAATAGTCTAATACCAAACACTTTCTTGGCATGAGAATTCAGACTAGTATTGCCAGTGTACATAGATGGGATACATAACTGGCACATACACTACATGCTTTGAACTAAACCTTTAAGGCTGCCACCTCTGAGTGCTGTTGATTTATGTGCTAAGCTTCCATATAGAAACATCACTTGCAGCCCTCTTGCTGTTTTTGATATTTTACTATGAATGAGGCACGGATTTTTCTTCTTTCTTTCTTTCGAAATGATTCATTTTCTATGCAGAATATCTTTGTATGTGGAGAAGGAAAAGTCTCAAGCTCTTCTTGTTGCTTTGAAGATTAATGCCTCTCTTGATTTCTGCCATTAAATCAATGGGGTGTCACCCAAAGAGTCAAAGGACCTGGGTATGAATCAGATTAAGAAAAACAGTGGTCCTCGACTATCGATCAAAAAACAGACATTACATGAAACACATTTTTTATTTTGAAAATGCAAATTAAATCAGCATACTTTGACTCAAGCTGGATAAGGGAGATATATGTCTTGTCTCAATTGGTTCTATATATTAAATGAAACAGAAATAGTACCCTAGCAAATCAACACGATCAATAAATTGTCACCACACTCTGAACATGAACTTCAAGAGAATTTACATATTTATTTACAGTTGCTTATAAAACAATAATGAACAAAAAACTGTGCAAGGACTATTAGATATAGTCAGTGAAAAGATAGAGGGTGCTCAAGTGTTTAGAAAAGGAGAGGAAAAAATCAGGTAGATAATTTAGATATTTACAATAGAACAAAGCGGGCAACCTTCCGCTATTGCTGTGTGCCTGTCCGCACAATTTGTTTTGGGGGGTAAGAACAGTAAGGGGACGTTATTGGTACAGGCACATTGGTAATAAAAGTGTCGACGTTTCGACCATAATGCTCATGGGAAATTTGGGCCTCGGCGGCGGGTCTTCCTCAGGACGGGGGGGAGGGGGGGAGGTTCTGAAGGCTGGCTTGGCCGTTGTCCAATGAATGATCTGGATCGGGCACCTAAGGTATAAAAGGTGGGAGGTTGCTATTAGGAAGATCAATAATTAATATTTACCGAGGTGTGGTCTCAATATAAGCTGAAGGGTACATTACCAATAGAACTGGTCAACTGGGAATTCAATTCACGTGTCCAGGGTATGGGTCACCTGTGGGGTATAGAAGATATGGAACATTATCAGTTCCCATCTCCCAAGGGCAACTGATATCCAATATCATGTCTATGGAAATGCAAGGTGCTAGACTCACCTATTATCTTGGGGATTAGTTCACCGAATGGGTCAATCTGTGCTTTATTGTAATACCTGTAAGGGAGGAGCACATGTTCAAACCCCCATCTTTACTCTGCACTGTGAAAAGTCGAAAGACAGAGTGAGGACTTACCAATTAATGAAGATGATGGAGCAGTCCTACCGGTGCCCCCTCGGGCAATCCGGTGGCTTGGATGGAATTTCGCCTCTGTCTCGGGCTGTGAGTATTGGGTCACCTAGTATATAAGGGAAGATAGAGAGGTGTGTTACGACCTTCCTCTATCCAGCGTTTTCTTTAAAAAAAGCGCTGGTTTGCCCCCGGTTCGTGTGCTGACCGGAGGGTACCCCTCCCTTGGTACTAGCGGTAACATGCTTACCTAAAATTCTGATAATTTGTGCCCTGGTGACCACGAGCAGCCTCTAGCGCAACCAGCGTCTAGCGCGAGAGGCAGTGGCTTCAGATCGGCGGAGAACAGCGATCGGTCTCGGCTGCAGCTTCCGCGTTGGTGACTCGTGTCACATGTACACGTTCTGACCAATCGGAACGGATTAGGCATAAAGGAAGGACTAAGGACTGTCAGGTCCAGTCTAGAGCTAAACGAAGGACTGGTAGATGTGTAATGTTACCGTAAAGAGTGCTTTGGGTCGATTATTACTCGTTTAACATCGGTAGAGAGCCTAAAAGCAGGAGTTATTTAACCAGATTCAAAATTCAAAGGATACATTAGATCAAACTGGGATCATTCCACAAAACACATTGATATAACAATGTTGGATTCTTCCACCTTAATCAAAGTTATTTTGCTTAATAAAAATGCCACACTGTGTACAATATTTCAGTGGTGTACTATACAATACATAAAACACAAGTTATACAGTATAGTAATCTATACAGAGAATACACAAGACCTGTAATAATGGATATTAGGAAAATATCCTGAGACAGTATAATACATTGTTGTGGGGATAAGTTCTCAAGTAAGCGTTCAGCCATTCCTAATTGACACCATTTGTCTCAGCACTTCTTCACTGTCATTCAGACCACGGTTGACGGTATCGAAGGTGTGCATCCAAAAACATTCGCGAGTGCTTAATAGTTTGGCATAATTACCACCTCGGGGGTTCTTATTGACCTTCTCTATTATCCACCATGTGAAACTTTCCGGGTGATGGTTAAACCTTAGAAAGTGATCCACTAGTGGGGCCCCTTGTACCTTGCAGCGTATTTTGCTGCAATGCTGCAGGATGCGGGTCTTTGTTTTCTGGGTGGTCTGACCTATGTACATGAAACCGCAAGGGCACATTATGGCGTAGATGACTCCCATGGTGTTGCAGTTGGTGTGATGTTGCATTGTGTGAGTGTGGTTATTATACGTACAGGTTTTTAGTTCAGATGTCATTTTACAGGCTTTGCAACCGCCACATTTAAAATGTCCCAGGACAGGGGGTATATTCCACAACGATGTTTGACTTTCTGTCCTTTTCTGGTTGAACATGGAGTGTACTACAAAATCTTTGACACTTCTACCTTTACGGAATGCATGCATAGGTGGTTCAGTTATACCTATTTCTTCTGCTACAAGATGCCAATGTGCATTGATGGTATGTTTTATTTCTGTGCTGACCATGTGTGACCATGAACAGCAACACGGGTTTGAGACCACTATCTACTTTCACCCCCCCGACGCACATGATGCCACCTAAGATACTGGCTTATGAACAAATGGTGATGGGTGACATTACCAAACTACTTAAGGATAAAAAATATGTCAAATATAACATCACCAAAACTGAAAGACAAGCACTACATAGTCTGAATATGAACTCAGAGATAGTGATTAAGCCTGCAGATAAGGGGGGGGCAATAGTGATTCAGGGCAGGGAGACATACAAAGCTGAGATCCTCTCACAACTGTCCAAAGAAGGTAACTATAGAAAACTATCTATAGACCCCACAAATGACATAGCCAAATCGATTCGAGTAATCACTGATGCAGCATACCAAGAAGGCATAATCTGCAAATCTGAATATGAATATTTAAACTGTGCACATCCTAGAGTCCCGACGATATACACTGTACCTAAGATACACAAGGGACTAGCCCTACCACCAGGGAGGCCGATCATTTCAGGCTGTGGTTCGATTCTGGAACCGTTGTGTAAATTCATCTATATCTTTTTAAAACCAATTGCAGAATCTACCAATTGTTACCTACGCGATACCATGCAGGTAATCCAACTGATGGATGGCACCATCTTTGACCCCACAAATGAACTGCTAGTAACCATGGACATTTCGTCCTTGTATACGAGTATCCCACAACAGTCAGCAATGATTACTATTGAAAATGCCCAAGATAATAGAACACGTCCCCATAGGGTACCGACTGAGTTTATCTTGTCATTGTTAGAAATAGCAATGAAAAGAAATTACTTTATCTTTGATGGGCAGTTTTACGAGCAAACTAGTGGAGTAGCCATGGGGGTAAGCTTTGCCCCTAATCTTGCCATCATCTTCATGGACTCATTTGAACACCAATGGGTTCTACATGAGACCAACCCACACCGAACAAAAATTAAAGAATGGCGTCGATACATCGACGACGTGCTCCTCGTATGGAGGGGCACGGAGGAGGAGCTGAAAACCTTCCACACCTGGCTAAATGAAAGGGACCAGAACATACAATTCTCGATGGAGAATAGTAATAGTTCTATCAACTTCCTCGACTTGACGATCAAAGAGGAAAATGGTGTCCTCTATACCACACTCTTCCGTAAACCGACGGAAAAGAATACACTCCTTAGATATTCTAGCCACCACCCTCGCAACCTCAGGGATAACCTACCTTATGGCCAATTCCTGAGGTTGCGACGGAATTGCTCTAAGAAATCAGACTATTTCAAGGAATCTGACGTCCTGATCAACAGATTGATTGAACGAGGGTACCCCAGAAGCTTGGCTAGGAAAGCGCGAAAAAGAGCATGGTTCAGCAATAGGGAGTCTCTACTAGAACCAAAACAGAGATCAGAATCCAAGGAAGAAAAACTCATCTGTGTTACTACCTTTAATACACGGAGCACAGAAATAAAACATACCATCAATGCACATTGGCATCTTGTAGCAGAAGAAATAGGTATAACTGAACCACCTATGCATGCATTCCGTAAAGGTAGAAGTGTCAAAGATTTTGTAGTACACTCCATGTTCAACCAGAAAAGGACAGAAAGTCAAACATCGTTGTGGAATGTACCCCCTGTCCTGGGACATTTTAAATGTGGCGGTTGCAAAGCCTGTAAAATGACATCTGAACTAAAAACCTGTACGTATAATAACCACACTCACACAATGCAACATCACACCAACTGCAACACCATGGGAGTCATCTACGCCATAATGTGCCCTTGCGGTTTCATGTACATAGGTCAGACCACCCAGAAAACAAAGACCCGCATCCTGCAGCATTGCAGCAAAATACGCTGCAAGGTACTAGGGGCCCCACTAGTGGATCACTTTCTAAGGTTTAACCATCACCCGCAAAGTTTCACATGGTGGATAATAGAGAAGGTCAATAAGAACCCCCGAGGTGGTAATTATGCCAAACTATTAAGCACTTGCGAATGTTTTTGGATGCACACCTTCGATACCGTCAACCGTGGTCTGAATGACCGTGAAGAAGTGCTGAGACAAATGGTGTCAATTAGGAATGGCTGAACGCTTACTTGAGAACTTATCCCCACAACAATGTATTATGCTGTCTCAGGATATTTTCCTAATATCCATTATTACAGGTCTTGTGTATTCTCTGTATAGATTACTATACTGTATAACTTGTGTTTTATGTATTGTATAGTACACCACTGAAATATTGTACACAGTGTGGCATTTTTATTAAGCAAAATAACTTTGATTAAGGTGGAAGAATCCAACATTGTTATATCAATGTGTTTTGTGGAATGATCCCAGTTTGATCTAATGTCCTTTGAATTTTGAATCTGGTTAAATAACTCCTGCTTTTAGGCTCTCTACCGATGTTAAACGAGTAATAATCGACCCAAAGCACTCTTTACGGTAACATTACACATCTACCAGTCCTTCGTTTAGCTCTAGACTGGACCTGACAGTCCTTAGTCCTTCCTTTATGCCTAATCCGTTCCGATTGGTCAGAACGCGTACATGTGACACGAGTCACCAACGCGGAAGCTGCAGCCGAGACCGATCGCTGTTCTCCGCCGATCTGAAGCCACTGCCTCTCGCGCTAGACGCTGGTTGCGCTAGAGGCTGCTCGTGGTCACCGGGGCACAAATTATCAGAATTTTAGGTAAGCATGTTACCGCTAGTACCAAGGGAGGGGTACCCTCCGGTCAGCACACGAACCGGGCGCAAACCAGCGCCTTTTTTAAAGAAAACGCTGGATAGAGGAAGGTCGTAACACACCTCTCTATCTTCCCTTATATACTAGGTGACCCAATACTCACAGGCCGAGACAGAGGCGAAATTCCATCCAAGCCACCGGATTGCCCGAGGGGGCACCGGTAGGACTGCTCCATCACCTTCATTAATTGGTAAGTCCTCACTCTGTCTTTCGACTTTTCACAGTCCAGAGTAAAGATGGGGGTTTGAACATGTGCTCCTCCCTTACAGGTATTACAATAAAGCACAGATTGACCCATTTGGTGAACTAATCCCCAAGATAATAGGTGAGTCTAGCACCTTGCATTTCCATAGACATGATATTGGATATCAGTTGCCCTTGGGAGATGGGAACTGATAATGTTCCATATCTTCTATACCCCACAGGTGACCCATACCCTGGACACGTGAATTGAATTCCCAGTTGACCAGTTCTATTGGTAATGTACCCTTCAGCTTATATTGAGACCACACCTCGGTAAATATTAATTATTGATCTTCCTAATAGCAACCTCCCACCTTTTATACCTTAGGTGCCCGATCCAGATCATTCATTGGACAACGGCCAAGCCAGCCTTCAGAACCCCCTCCCCCCCCTCCCCCCCCGTCCTGAGGAAGACCCGCCGCCGAGGCCCAAATGTCCCATGAGCATTAGGGTCGAAACGTCGACACTTTTATTACCAATGTGCCTGTACCAATAACGTCCCCTTACTGTTTTTACCCCCCAAAACAAATTGTGCGTACAGGCACACAGCAATAGCGGAAGGTTGCCCGCTTTGTTCTATTGTAAATATCTAAATTATCTACCTGATTTTTTCCTCTCCTTTTCTACACACTTGAGCACCCTCTATCTTTTCACTGACTATATCTAATAGTCCTTGCGCCGTTTTTTGTTCATTATTGTTTTATAAGCAACTGTAAATAAATATGTAAATTCTCTTGAAGTACATGTTCAGAGTGTGGTGACAATTTATTGATCGTGTTGATTTGCTAGGGTACTATTTCTGTTTCATTTAATGTATATAGAACCAATTGAGACAAGACATATATCTCCCTTATCCAGCTTGAGTCAAAGTATGCTGATTTAATTTGCATTTTCAAAATAAAAAATGTGTTTCATGTAATGTCTGTTTTTTGATCGATAGTCGAGGACCACTGTTTTTCTTAATCTGATTCATACCCAGGTCCTTTGACTCTTTGGGTGACACCCCATTGATTTAATGGTCTCTTGTGCAGGGATTCCTGCGAGGGTTGTATGTGTTATTTATGTGTTATTTGTTTTACTTGTTTCGTATGTGTAAGTAAGTTCTCAACAAACGTATAAACCTGTATTAAAACCTGTATCAAATCCATGGACATGATTGATAATGAAATCCTAACCTATAGCGAAGATTATAATAAAAACCTGATAGGTGAACAGGGAGGAGGAAACTTCCTAGGAAGAACAGTCAGCTCAGTAGATCCAACACTAAATGACAAAATTAACAAGTTAGAGCGCCTTGAAAAAAAGCTCATAAGAACTAGACTTCACGGACACGCTTTGGCCCAATACCTCCAAGCCAAGTAGGACTTCAGGTTCGCAACGAACCAGCCATCTTTGTGGACAACCCTGTTTTTAAAGGGAAGTTTAGTTTCATATCAAATAATTGCTCCAGGCACTGGATGGTGCTTGGAGTTGAAACAGCATTAGAGGAAGTCACCCGCTTAACAAAAGAAATAGCAGAGTTAAGAAAGGAGATCACAGACGACACAGCACTAAAAAACGCTAAAGAAGCCCTGGAGAGACTAGAAAAAACCCTAAAAGAGTTTGACGTATTCACCCAAACTACCAAATTGGACAAATTAGCCAACGATATTAAATTCTTTGATAAAAAGAAGGTATACCCCTACTTAGCAGAGGGATACTATAATCAGGAATCAAGAGGAACATACACAACAAGAGGCAGGGGAGGGTATCGTAGGTATAATACCTTCTCCAATTCCTCAGTCAGTAGTGGCTCAGAAACGGATCAGCCATCTACCAGCACTGCAGGACAAGAAAGTGACCAGACTTTTTTAGAACAGGACCAATGGGCGGACCAGCGTGGGCGGGGACGCCCCTGGGGACGACCCAGGGGACGGGGCCAAGCACCTTGGAAACAGAACAGGGGGCAACAAACCTGGAACCAGGGGAGAGACAAACCAGGGAAACAGGTACATTTCAGACAGGAATCCCACGGCGACATACGAACACGCTCACAACACTACAGATGGTAGACACATCGATTACATCCAATCACATCAGCCCTTTAGTTAATCTTTCTAACTATAATCTGACAGAAGAGGAACAACGCATTTTGGAAAAGGGACTATCCTTTGTCCCTACTTGCTTACCGAACAGTTTCAATTTGAAATTGGAACTCCTCCAATTCTTTCGTAAGGTTCGCCTTAAATACCATTTTAACAAGACATCTAACATGACCATGAACAGCAACACGGGTTTGAGACCACTATCTACTTTCACCCCCCGACACACATGATGCCACCTAAGATACTGGCTTATGAACAAATGGCGATGGGTGACATTACCAAACTACTTAAGGATAAAAAATATGTCAAATATAACATCACCAAAACTGAAAGACAAGCACTACATAGTCTGAATATGAACTCAGAGATAGTGATTAAGCCTGCAGATAAGGGGGGGGGCAATAGTGATTCAGGGCAGGGAGACATACAAAGCTGAGATCCTCTCACAACTGTCCAAAGAAGGTAACTATAGAAAACTATCTATAGACCCCACAAATGACATAGCCAAATCGATTCGAGTAATCACTGATGCAGCATACCAAGAAGGCATAATCTGCAAATCTGAATATGAATATTTAAACTGTGCACATCCTAGAGTCCCGACGATATACACTGTACCTAAGATACACAAGGGACTAGCCCTACCACCAGGGAGGCCGATCATTTCAGGCTGTGGTTCGATTCTGGAACCGTTGTGTAAATTCATCGATATCTTTTTAAAACCAATTGCAGAATCTACCAATTGTTACCTACGCGATACCATGCAGGTAATCCAACTGATGGATGGCACCATCTTTGACCCCACAAATGAACTGCTAGTAACCATGGACATTTCGTCCTTGTATACGAGTATCCCACAACAGTCAGCAATGATTACTATTGAAAATGCCCTAGATAATAGAATACGTCCCCATAGGGTACCGACTAGGTTTATCTTGTCATTGTTAGAAATAGCAATGAAAAGAAATTACTTTATCTTTGATGGGCAGTTTTACGAGCAAACTAGTGGAGTAGCCATGGGGGCAAGCTTTGCCCCTAATCTTGCCATCATCTTCATGGACTCATTTGAACACCAATGGGTTCTACATGAGACCAACCCACACCGAACAAAAATTAAAGAATGGCGTCGATACATCGACGACGTGCTCCTCGTATGGAGGGGCACGGAGGAGGAGCTGAAAACCTTCCACACCTGGCTAAATGAAAGGGACCAGAACATACAATTCTCGATGGAGAATAGTAATAGTTCTATCAACTTCCTCGACTTGACGATCAAAGAGGAAAATGGTGTCCTCTATACCACACTCTTCCGTAAACCGACGGAAAAGAATACACTCCTTAGATATTCTAGCCACCACCCTCGCAACCTCAGGGATAACCTACCTTATGGCCAATTCCTGAGGTTGCGACGGAATTGCTCTAAGAAATCAGACTATTTCAAGGAATCTGACGTCCTGATCAACAGATTGATTGAACGAGGGTACCCCAGAAGCTTGGCTAGGAAAGCGCGAAAAAGAGCATGGTTCAGCAATAGGGAGTCTCTACTAGAACCAAAACAGAGATCAGAATCCAAGGAAGAAAAACTCATCTGTGTTACTACCTTTAATACACGGAGCACAGAAATAAAACATACCATCAATGCACATTGGCATCTTGTAGCAGAAGAAATAGGTATAACTAAACCACCTATGCATGCATTCCGTAAAGGTAGAAGTGTCAAAGATTTTGTAGTACACTCCATGTTCAACCAGAAAAGGACAGAAAGTCAAACATCATTGTGGAATATACCCCCTGTCCTGGGACATTTTAAATGTGGCGGTTGCAAAGCCTGTAAAATGACATCTGAACTAAAAACCTGTACGTATAATAACCACACTCACACAATGCAACATCGCACCAACTGCAACACCATGGGAGTCATCTACGCCATAATGTGCCCTTGCGGTTTCATGTACATAGGTCAGACCACCCAGAAAACAAAGACCTGCATCCTGCAGCATTGCAGCAAAATACGCTGCAAGGTACAAGGGGCCCCACTAGTGGATCACTTTCTAAGGTTTAACCATCACCCGGAAAGTTAAACATGGTGGATCAGAGAGAAGGTCAATAAGAACCCCCGAGGTGGTAATTATGCCAAACTATTAAGCACTTGCGAATGTTTTTGGATGCACACCTTCGATACCGTCAACCGTGGTCTGAATGACCGTGAAGAAGTGCTGAGACAAATGGTGTCAATTAGGAATGGCTGAACGCTTACTTGAGAACTTATCCCCACAACAATGTATTATGCTGTCTCAGGATATTTTCCTAATATCCATTATTACAGGTCTTGTGTATTCTCTGTATAGATTACTATACTGTATAACTTGTGTTTTATGTATTGTATAGTACACCACTGAAATATTGTACACAGTGTGGCATTTTTATTAAGCAAAATAACTTTGATTAAGGTGGAAGAATCCAACATTGTTATATCAATGTGTTTTGTGGAATGATCCCAGTTTGATCTAATGTATCCTTTGAATTTTGAATCTGGTTAAATAACTCCTGCTTTTAGGCTCTCTACCGATGTTAAACGAGTAATAATCGACCCAAAGCACTCTTTACGGTAACATTACACATCTACCAGTCCTTCGTTTAGCTCTAGACTGGACCTGACAGTCCTTAATCCTTCCTTTATGCCTAATCCGTTCCGATTGGTCAGAACGCGTACATGTGACACGAGTCACCAACGCGGAAGCTGCAGCCGAGACCGATCGCTGTTCTCCGCCGATCTGAAGCCACTGCCTCTCGCGCTAGACGCTGGTTGCGCTAGAGGCTGCTCGTGGTCACCGGGGCACAAATTATCAGAATTTTAGGTAAGCATGTTACCGCTAGTACCAAACGAGGGGTACCCTCCGGTCAGCACACGAACCGGGGGCAAACCAGCGCCTTTTTTAAAGAAAACGCTGGATAGAGGAAGGTCGTAACACACCTCTCTATCTTCCCTTATATACTAGGTGACCCAATACTCACAGCCCGAGACAGAGGCGAAATTCCATCCAAGCCACCGGACTGCCCGAGGGGGCACCGGTAGGACTGCTCCATCACCTTCATTAATTGGTAAGTCCTCACTCTGTCTTTCGACTTTTCACAGTGCAGAGTAAAGATGGGGGTTTGAACATGTGCTCCTCCCTTACAGGTATTACAATAAAGCACAGATTGACCCATTCGGTGAACTAATCCCCAAGATAATAGGTGAGTCTAGCACCTTGCATTTCCATAGACATGATATTGGATATCAGTTGCCCTTGGGAGATGGGAACTGATAATGTTCAATATCTTCTATACCCCACAGGTGACCCATACCCTGGACACGTGATTTGAATTCCCAGTTGACCAGTTCTATTGGTAATGTACCCTTCAGCTTATATTGAGACCACACCTCTGTAAATATTAATTATTGATCTTCCTAATAGCAACCTCCCACCTTTTATACCTTAGGTGCCCGATCCAGATCATTCATTGGACAACGGCCAAGCCAGCCTTCAGACCCCCCCCCCCCCCCCCCCCGGTCCTGAGGAAGACCCGCCGCCGA
Organism: Lissotriton vulgaris; assembly: GCF_964263255.1. Classification (NCBI taxonomy): domain Eukaryota; kingdom Metazoa; phylum Chordata; class Amphibia; order Caudata; family Salamandridae; genus Lissotriton; species Lissotriton vulgaris. The sequence continues at coordinate 1,334,842,049 of NC_141695.1, forward strand.
GGCCCAAATTTCCCATGAGCATTAGGGTCGAAACGTCGACACTTTTATTACCAATGTGCCTGTACCAATAACGTCCCCTAGCTGTTCTTACCCCCCAAAACAAATTGTGCGTACAGGCACACAGCAATAGCGGAAGGTTGCCCGCTTTGTTCTATTGTAAATATCTAAATTATCTACCTGATTTTTTCCTCTCCTTTTCTAAACACTTGAGCACCCTCTATCTTTTCACTGACTATATCTAATAGTCCTTGCGCCGTTTTTTGTTCATTATTGTTTTATAAGCAACTGTAAATAAATATGTAAATTCTCTTGAAGTACATGTTCATAGTGTGGTGACAATTTATTGATCGTGTTGATTTGCTAGGGTACTATTTCTGTTTCATTTAATGTATATAGAACCAATTGAGACAAGACATATATCTCCCTTATCCAGCTTGAGTCAAAGTATGCTGATTTAATTTGCATTTTCAAAATCAAAAATGTGTTTCATGTAATGTCTCTTGATTTCTGGATTGACGAATTTTGCCTAGACACTGTTTCCAGTCTGTGGTCACTTCACCTGCATTTGATGAGGAAGTATCAGTGGGTTGTTTTTTGACAATGTAGAGGTATCGATCAAGCCTGGCCTATCGTGAAAGCCTTTTGTAGCATTCTGGTTTGATGTATTGCCCCCTCTGTGCCTCTCATTGGGCTGGGGATTGGTTTTTACCATGCACAGTGTTGTCATCAATGATGTAATTTGAGTTGCCAACAGTGATGTTATCAATGATGTCATAGGATATGTCATGAGTGTTGTGATGTGTGAGGTCATAAGTAGTACATGGAGAGGGCACAAGTTATAGTTACTTGAAATAACTATACCTGGTGAATTTCAATGTTTTTTAAAAATTAAAATGTTACATTTATCCTGACATTGTCACTTAAGTATAAACTTTAACCTTTTGTTTTTTCAGTGAATGTCGATTTTTTTCTTTTTTAATGAAACCTAAGATATTTTTACATAACGTTAGTCTTTGGTTTTTTCCAGTGAAATTCTAGGTCTGTGTTTTGGGACACCCCCTTTTTTCTCAGCCCCTGCTTGACATATCACACCAAAACGTTCAAGGAAGGAGCTAAGATGAATGATGGGTTGTTTTGTAAAGTTTCGTGAAGACTCGTCCAAACGCACCAAAGTTTTCAGCAAACCAAAAAATCAATTTCCTACAGTAACTTGGTCCTAACTGTAACTATAAAATGGGGCTCACCACTGTGTAATATACACATGTATTGTGAGCCACAAGTGCATCTATCTCTTCCATCTCTTGGCTCCATAAGCAGTATGTGGAGCCCGCCTATGATATTAGTACTTTTCTTTTTCAAGAAGGAAGCAGCACTCTGACTGTATTACACCCATTTGTTGTGTGGACCGTATATATGTTTGAAAGGAGAAAAGAGTTTACTATTGGGTTTGCATCTAGAACTTTAAAATTGGTGTTACGTTGATATTCTATCATTGACAAAAAAATGTTGACCTGTGCATGCAGCGTGAAGAAATTTAGTGTCTACCTTTGAGGTTGTCCAGTCATCTCGAAGACAGACCATTGACTTCCTAGTTGAAATTTATATTTTTTTAAATCTTTTTATTGAATATGTTAACATGCAATAGTCCAATTACAAAATGTATGGTTACATATCCATGCTTCACACTACTAACTGAATCCTTCTGTAGGCTTATACAATCATTACATCGACTTATGATTAATTAAGTAGCAATGTTCCGCTCCCTTTCTCAACTGGTGTCCGTTGCTGAATCATCAGGAGGTGGAGTACAAACATTTCCTCTGAAGTGGTTCCACTTATCCCATACCCACTCCCACTGCTTAGGGCACGCTCTATGTGTGCATACTGCCTTCTCCGCCACCATGGCTCCATCCATATCATTTCAAAACTCTCGGTGCATCGGAGTAGTGTGTGCTCCCCAGTGTTTGGCAATGTTAAGTTTAGCTAACGTTATGCCCACAGTTGCCCAATCTTGAGCCGTGTGGTTAAGATCTGTCAGTTCCCAGATGTTTAAGAGACATCTCTTGGGTTCCGGTGATACGGCTGCTCTTCTAACTTGTGTGAATGTATGCATAATTGCTCCCCAGTATGTCGCTATCTCCGGGCATTCCCAGAGATTATGATAAAAGGTGCCGATTGCCCCGCAGTTTCTTAGGCAGAGTTGGCTATCAGTCTTCCCTATCGTATGGAGAGTTACTCTCGTGTAGTAGATTCTATGGAGTATCTTCAGCTGTACAAATCTTAACTTTGAGGATATCGCCATTTGTTGTGGGGATGCGAGTGCCTCCAGCCAGTCTGTCTCATCCAGGTCTCCCATATCGGCCTGCCACCTTTCGCGAAGAGTTATGGTGGGGTCTGGTTGGTTGTTGATGATCTTACGATAAGTTAGGAAAATGGCTTTCTTATCCATATACTCTGTTAGGAGCCTATCTTCTAATGGGGAGGCCTCTGGGAGTATAGTGCCTGATGGGATGGTCGCCTTGAGTGCATGTCTGATCTGAGTGTAGCATAATATTTCTGTGGGCCCCATCTCATACTGATCTTGGAGTTGAGTAAAGGCGTTGACCTCTCCCTTCATCCAGAGATCCCAACCCTCGAGATTCCTATATAGTCCCAGTGTTTGAAGCCTTTGCTACTACTGAGCATATTCAATCTTTTGGTTTCCCAAAGTGGGGTCAATTGTGTTATAATACCGTCCCATCTTAACTTCTTGAGCGATATGTGCCATATTTGTACTGTATGTGAGGTGGGTCTCATTAGGGCTGTTTTACAAGTTTTATTGTAGAGTGCTCTCATGACTCCCCCCTCTCCCAGGACATTTCTATCCAGGCGGAATAGGGAGGGCGATTCCACCATCATACCATCCCTTAATCAATTTGAACATGGCTATGCGGTCCGGCTTTACATCCCAAAGGAGGTTACTAACTTCCACCTCACTTGCCTTGAATTATGGCAAAGGAAACGGGAATGGAGTATTCTGCAGGGTATATAGAAATCTGGGGAGTGCCATCATTTTGAAATCCCTTCCCAGCAGCGCTAGTGGTAGGGATTGCCAATGTTTTGTATCAAGGCTGAGCCTTTTCAGGGGTTCTAGGAGTTTTTTTTTCCATAAATTCCACAGGCAGTGTTGTAATAAAGATTCCGATATTTTCAAAGCTTCCTTCTACTATTTGCAATGCACACCCCACCGGTAGCTTCGGCGGAGGGCCGTTTAGACCATAAAGGATACATTTAGTCTAGTTAATAGTGTATCCGGAGATTCTTCCATACACCTCACAAATATCTAGGAGCCTATTCAGCCAGCGCCTGCGGGATGCCATGTACGGTAGAACATCTTCTGCATATAGCGATATGCGGTCTTCCCATCCCTCTGTCCACCGGAGTCCACGAGTGATCAGGTCTCTCCGTATCCAGGCTGCTAGCGGTTCTAGTACTAGGGCGAATAAGAGCGGTGATAGGGGGCAGCCTTGTTGAGTTCCGTGCCTCAGTGGGAAGTCAGCAGAAATTTGGCTGTTCACCACTAGGTGTGCTAGAGGCTTTGTGTATAGCAACTGCATCCATGCGCAAAACGTGGGACCGAAGCCCATATGTTTTAGGACGGCAAAGAGGAAAGGCCACTCAATCATGTCGAAGGCCATGCGCACGTCTAATGATAGGATGATGGCTTCTTCTTGAATGGTAGATTTACGAGCCATAGCGCTGTGCAGGCATATCAGGTTAAGTGCAGTATTTCTTCCCGGCATGAAGCCAGATTGATCTGGACGGACCAATTTAGTAAAATAGGGTGTCAATCTGGCGGCCAGCGTTTTCGCTAGCATTTTGGCCTCTGCATTAAGCAGTGAAATGGGCCGGTAGAACGTGCAGTCATGGGTCGGCTTCCTGGGTTTGTGAATTCACAAACCCGGCTTCCCGGGTTTGTGAATAGCTACTATCATCGCCATGCGCTGGTCCCTGGTGAGTTCTCCTGCATCTAAACTGGCTTTATAAATGTCTAATAAGTGTGGTGTGAGTTTAGTGGCTGCTTTTTTGTATAGCTCAATGGGTATGCCATTAGGCCCCGGAGCCAATGCTAATTGTTCTGATGTAAGATCTGCCTCAAGCATCTGAGTATCGTCTGGTGTAAGTTTGGGCATCCGAATATCCCTAAGGAATGCCAGTGCCTCCTCGAGTGTGGCTGTGGTCGTCTGGGTGTACATCCTCTCATAGTGGAGTGCCAGTGTGTTCACTATTATTTGCGGATCTGTTAGGGTATTTCCATTGTCCAATTGCAGCTGTGCCACCCAGCGATTAGCTTGTTCTTGTTTATCCAGCCAGGCCAGAAGCTTTCTCGCTTTATCCCCAACTTCATAAACCTTATGTTGAGTGGCTGTCAGCTTGGCTTTTGCGTCCTCCCACATGTAGTATCTATACTCCTGCTTTTTAAAGTTTAGTGTGTGGACATTGGCTGCAGTGGGACTCTGGGAGTATGTTACCTCCGACTGACTCACATCTTGCTCTAGAGCATCTATTTGTTTCTTCTTTTATTTTTTGTGACCAGCAATCAAGGAAATGGCCTGGCCTCGAAGAACTGACTTATATACTTCCCATAGGATTGTCGGGGAGGATACAGAGTGTTTGTTTTCTCTAAAATACTGTTGTGTGGTTGTAGTTAGACCTTTCCATATCTTAAGGTTTTTAAGAAATCCTTGGTGCATTGGGAATATACGTTGTTGGTTCGGAACATGACATGTATATTTGACGAAGACATGGAAGTGGTCGGAAATGCCTCTAGGTAAGTGGGACACCTCTTGTAGCTTCCCCAGACTATCCGCCAACGTAAGTATGTAGTCTATTCTAGAGAGGTTGTTGTGTGCCCCAGAGTGAAAAGTATACTGCTGTTCCTGTGGAAATCAGGAACGCCAAACATCTATGAGGCTCAGTAAGTCAAGGATTTCTGGGAATTGAGAGTTTGCTTGGCATGGGTCCCTAGGGGGCTTGCAGTCAAGAGTGTAATCTACAGTGGTGTTAAAACTGCACCTATGAGGAGTTACCCTTCTGGGAGCGTAAGCAGAAAAGCGCTGAGGTCTAGGAGCACCAGCGAGTGAAGTGTTGGAAGAATGTACACTGATACTATGATATATGCACGACTCCCCTGGTCATCTGTTCATGTTTTCTGAACAATAATTGGGAATTGCTTTCGGACCATGACTCCAACCCCACGTGAGCCTGAGGTGAACTCGGAGTGTGCGCCATTCGGAAACCCCATTTGTCTAAGGCCTTACATGCTGATCCCACTAAGTGCGTCTCATGGATCAGGGCCACAACAGGTGCCTGGCGCTTAAGGTATTGCAAGACCAGTCCTCTTTTTATTTTATCGCAGAGGGCATTGACATTCCATGAGAGTATTCATAAAGGTGGACTAGCCGAGGGATGTGTTATTGGTGCTGTGGTCATCATATCAGTTGGTGCTGCTACCCGTGCCATATGTAACAACTATAGAGAGAAGGCAAATATGATAGTGCATCAAAAGCGTTGCTTAGAAGCATTGAATACATATTATGGACTGTTTCAAACATTCAAAACAAAATAAATGAGAACGGCATAACTCTACCCCCTGCCCACCCCCTTCCCTGCCTCCCTGCATGACGGACTGAAAACTACCCGCCTCCCCAACTGCGCAGAGTGCTTATTTCCCATACCCTAGTACCTTTGGGGGGGGGGGGATTCCAGTAACCACTCCAGACCATTGCCTTATTCGTAGCGTAATTAGTTGGAAATCTTATCTTAACTTTTGCAATGAGCTTATATTGCGGAGAGAGCAAAATAGATAAAAGTACACAGTAGTCTGATACTTGTCTTTTTCTGCCTCAGTCGTCTTGACAGATGTGCGTGCTCCTCCAGTTCTTGAATTGTGGTTCCAAGGCGTAGCTTTGTTACTGTAGCTCTGTATGGACCTCATTTGCTTAGTTGTGCGGTGCATCATTGGCTATTTACTGCAAGTCGTGACATCTAGTGATTGGGAGGGATCTCGTATTCACCGCTTCTCACCAGCGAGGAGCCATTCACAGATCTTGTCTACTCTGATTCTACTGGTGCCGCTTCGTGTGGGTGTTGAGCATAGTTCTTACCAGTCCATTCTGAGTTCGTGACTCAGCGCCATCCCTCCAGCCATTCTTGGACCTTCTCTGGTGTCGTAAAGAATCACGCCTTTCCCTCTGCCTCCACTCTTAATTTCGCCGGAAATAACATGAGTTATAAAATAAATAATAAATAAGTTAGAAATACCTTGAGTTCACGATTCCTCAGCTCTTTCTTGACTTCAAGAAAGCCGCAGCATTGTTTGGTCACTACCGCCGTATAGGCCGGGAAAAACATTATTGTGCTGTGTTTGAGTTGCAGTGGAGGGGCGACCCAGGCCGTCTGGAGAATCAAGTCTCGATCCCAGAAGTTGAAGATGCAATCTAGTATGGGCCTGGGGGAAGGGGGCCCGGTCTTGGTCTGCCGCCCGGAATTCGTGATCCCTTTCTACTTCAAAATAGTTGGACAGACCTCGTGGCTGCAACTGGTTCTTGATGAGGTCTTCAACAAATAAATCCAGCGCTGGTCTCCCCGTCCCCTCCGACACACCAATAATTCTAACGTTATTGCACCTCGAGCGACTTTCGTGATCATCGAGTTTGGCGGCCTTCATCTTGTTGTCTGCTTTTTGTTGTTGTACTTGGCGCTTGAGAGCAGTCGCGTCCTTTTTTTAAATCTTCGTGAACTAATGAAAGTTCCACAAAGACTAAGGCTATTCGAGAATCTAAGGAGTTATGGACGTTGTTCAATGTGGTCATAATGTCCTGCAACAAGACTTCTGGTGCCTCTGATGGTGCAGCGCGGTTTCATGTTCTGGCAGTTCTGGTGGAGCTTAGGTGTAAGCATACTTGTCTAGCTTCGGTGGATGCGTTGCTGCGCTGGCCCCTTTCCCCCATCGCAGCAAGTCTCAATTAGTGTTGCGTTAAGTGAAGTGGGTAGGTGGTAGTACTCACCGCTGCTTGCCTGTGTGAAGGGTAGTCACAGGCGGCCTTTTGGGTTTCTTAACCCTGACCGGTTGCACCTTTGTCGTACTGCTGCTAGGGAGAGTGGCCAGGAGGGGTTCTTGCCCAGTCTTACCCCGCAATCTGCACACCTTTTCAGTGAGTTGTCTGTTGGGCTCTTCTTACTTGAGCTCTAACCGGCCTGGGCAAAACGGAGCATTTTTGTGTGTACATTTGCTACCGTTGGGATGTTTCATGTCTCGCCTGGGGGGCCAGGTTGTGTGCCTTATTTCCTTTATCTTTATTCTGGTCTCCGGTTGGGGTGCAGGGGGTGTGGCTCGATAAGTTGTATCCTAGGCCTCTCTGCCTGCTTGTGATAACCAGCAGTCTGTTTTTACTGCCCACTGGTTTATTGTACAAAACATGTCCGTTTCTCCTCTGGCGGTCCCCGTGATCTCCCCTTTACACGGGGTCCCCGTGGTGCAGTGCACCTCGTAGCAGTTTATGTCCAGTTTGTGTTAATCATGCACTGGGGGGGATTTCACAATGCCAAAGGAGCCTGTGGGGCAGTTCTAACCTTATTAGGGGCGGTGTCTGGTTGGCGCGCGGTCTAGCAGTTTCGCCGCACCTCCCGTGGACTCGGCTGTGCTGTTCTCAGATCCACCGGGTCCAGCCAACAGGGTCGGACTCCGCAGAGCCCCATTGGTGTTTTCGGATTGTTGCGGTCCTAGTTGAAATTTTGATGGGTTGTAAAATAAAGAAATTAGCTGCAGTGTTGGCAAGAATTCTGCCTAAATTACTAGACTTCAATTTCAAAGTTGAATACATTCATGGCGGTCGAAATCATAGAGCTTATTGTTTGTCTAGACTTTCTTACATTCAAGAGAATGACAATGAGTTGTAAGATATTAAATAGTATGCAATTGCTAGAGTAAATTCAGTAATTTGTAATGAGGATGGCATTGACTGAAAGAGACTTGACGTGAAGTCCTCCTGCAGATTTTGCATCATCTGGTTAAGGAATTGACTGTGGCAAAAGTCTTGAAAAAAGGAATTTCAACCATTCTCAAAGTTTTTCAATGAGTTGTTTGGAGTCGGCAGAACTTTTTTTTTCATGACACATTTTATTAGATTTTATTGGGACACTACATAATGGCCAACATGGCAGACCGAAACTTACAGTGTAGTAACAGCCCGTCGCCCACCCTCCATAATGCCGCCAACATATAATATTGCAGGCCAATGTGCCCTCTGTTGAGGGAATACATCCGTGCATTAGTATGTGTTATGGGGCCAGGGGATTCACGATCCTCTGTTAAATGGTTGTATCTCTGTATCGAGAAGGGAGTCTACTGATTCTATTGGTGTCAATACAAACCCCTGTGGCGTGCTCAACTCTGCCATATCTTCCTGTATTTCTGTGGACACCCCCTCGCTTGGAACACTGCCACCTCCAGACCCATTCATTGGTTCATTCCTAACTGCCATGTGGGCGGGGACACATGTCATCGGAACTTTAATGATAGTAGACACGTTGGTTTCTCTGTAGAATTTGACTGAGATAATCTTAGATTTGGCCCAGCACATGAGAGTCACTCATGTGCTGGGCCACGAAGAGGCAAGGTAGAAAGATCTGTTGGTGGCCTCATTTAAACACTGACATGGAAATGAAAATGAACGAGTGTGTAAAGACCCTCCTGATTTTCCAGAATCTTTTTGACAGAGCATAGGGAAATAACTAGTGCTACATGCTAGTATTAATTGACCATTTATCCCACTGGGTTGAGGCGAAGTTGATTCTTGAGCCTACCGCTAGTTAAGACGTGAAGTGTTTACAAGGAGATTGTGGAATGTACGCAAACTATTTAAAGGAACAACAATGAGGTAGCTCAGAAGAACATATTTTGGGCTTACAGGACTGCTCCACACGTGGCTACCAGAGTATTACCCTTTGAATTGATGAGAGAGAAGTGCTGGGTCTAAAGTAAATCCATCCCATATATTTGATCAGTTAGTAAGAAGGATGTTTTGAATGCCCTTTGGTGTGAAACTAAGAATGCAGCTGATGAGAAAACTAGGAGAAGAGGTGTGAATTGAGTGAGTTGTTGCAAGTGGTGTGTTTGGAATGTAGCTGAATGAGGGGTTACCTGGGCACATGGAGGCACTATGATAAGGTGGAAAATGTTAAACAATCACATGAAGTACAATCAAAAGACTGTCCTGCTAGGTTCAGTGGAACAACCGAGAAACCTGCTCACAAATGTTTGGAATGATTTTCCTTAGTTCTAGGTTTTGACCTGTTTATTTAAGAATGTGTTGGTTTTATTCTTTTCTTGAGTTAAATTACTTTGTGTAGTCTTGTACCCATCCTATGATGTTGGTGAAGGGGTGATGTGTGCTGATGAAGTTTTGTTCCGTGAAGTTACTGCATCATAGAACACTGTGGCTCACTTATGCTTACAGACTGGGAGGAGAGCGGCTGTCTCCTAAATAAACCTACTTATGTCCTTTGTTAATCTGTGAATTCCTACTTTTCAGACCCCTTTGTGAGGTAACAGGGTAAGCAAAGCCTACTGGGCCTCAGTCGCAGGGGCTTGGTTCAAGTGCCTTTGATGTCCGGCGGCCGCCCTACTACCGCACTGCAGACTGGGATAAGGGTAACCTCTATAGCACTTGACTCTCATTGGTAGCGTTGGTAAGCAGTCACTGGTTTCACGAGGAGGTAGTGGGATGGAGATGCATCAAGCATCAAACACTACTCATCTAACCCAGTCAGGACTGGCTTTAGCACTGGTGGTGCCCAGTGCAATAATGTTTGTTGACACCCTCTCATCTGTGGGGGAGGAAGGTGGGGACCACCTCCACCACGGATTCCATCTTTCAACAGTGCCCCCTCAAATCTCCATAACCATTCTCTTTCAGATATATTTAATTAGTTATATAGCACCACTCATATCAGTGTAGGGCGTCAGATCACTTTGCATTTTACACACAGTACACAGAGACAATCAATCATACATGTGTAAATCATGGTAAAGGGAATGTTAAAAAAGCCAGAGGACTGCAAGGTGTAGGAGTGACATGTCATCCATACTGGTAGGCAGTATAGTTTAAGAATGCTTGGTCTGAAGAAGCACAAACTCCAAATTGAAAACGTAACACTATAGTTTGGGGTTTTCTTTAATAACAAGAATAGATTTCTACCCAAATGAACCCTTTTTGCAACTTTAATCTATGCTCTAATCTATACTTTGCAGTGTGCATGCAGTTCTTTAATGACAGTTAATAATTCACTGTTCTATATTAGTATTTTAACTTATAAACTTCTAGTAACATAAAGATGTCACTTAGAAAAGCAGTAACCCACTGACCTATTTGCATTATATGCATGTGATCTGCATGGTACATGTTCTTTGCAGGAGGCAATTTAACCCTCTGTGCTATTTTATAATCAGTCAAAACCTCAACAAGACAAAACTCTGATCTCTCTCCCAGGAAGAACATTAATCACCAGAGTTATCTTGACATTTTTATTGTTGCCAGGAAATTGCTGGAGGCAAAGACCAGGGCAGCAGGTGTGTTTAAAACCAAAATAAACTTACAAACTGGCTCCACCTGAAGTCAGCACTGCACCGCCAAAGAGCCAGCCCTGAGCCCATTGCTTATCTTTTTTAGTAAAGAAAATATTTTAATACACTCAAAAACAAGATAATACACACTGGCTTGGCCTACTGTACTTGGGATTTATGGCCCACTTCTCCCCCACCTCCAGCTTAACTCAGTTTAAGGATAGAGTGGCAAGTTTCAGGCACAGGTAAAATGCTGCTCCCTCTGGCGTTTGGAGTTTGCTCACTCAGTTTTATAGTTTTATAGTTTCTAGTCCAAATGGCATTCTCACCAATGCGAGTCAAATCAAATCAAGCTATTTGGCCAGTCAGGAATTGCCATTAAAGGCATAATAAATAATACATTAAATAAAAACAGTCAAATATATGTTAGATGCAGTAAAGAAGAAGTGCATTACAGCATTAAACTTAGAATATGGGCTTTTCTTTGCAGGACAATCAAAGAACTATAAAAGCAATTAAAAGAAAATTGGCACGCAAAAATCATAAAATGATATCTTTGTATGATTACGATGGTGTACAGTACAGTTGATATTAAAAAACTGCCTACAGGACAGCAACATTTTTTGCTTCCCAGATAAGAGTGACACCATCTCTTAATTCTTATTTTAGAGTGATGGCTGCAACAGTCCAAACTCAAATCACACAAGGGGCAGATGCAGATAATATGGACGCTATTAATGCAGTTGAAGAGTTGGGTAAGAATAGAGGCACCCTGCTATCTGCACATATCCCAATTAGAAATATGTTTGAGGTGTTAACCTCCTTCAAAAGTCCAGAGGATGTGACTGAAGCAACCCAGGTGGATATAGCCAACACTCAGGAGCCTGTGGGTGAGACTGGCAGGGAGGATAGGACGGAGCTAGCAGGAATGCAGGAAGACACACTATCCACCATATTACTGAGTCTAAGAACTGAGATTAAAAACAGATTCAAGGTTTCTGAGGCCAATTAATCGGGGATACAAGCCTCCTGTGTAGCTTTGAATCAAAAATTGGATAAAGTGGCCACACAAACTAAAGCATTGGTGGAAGAAGTGGCATTGGTTAAGCAAGATGTGCATAAGAACACAAGCGAAATCCCGCTGTTGATGAAACAAATCCGGGCTTGAGGGGGGATCTAGAAAGGATCGAGAACCGTTTAAGGAGGTATAATCTCTGGATTCTGAACGTCCCAGAAATTACACTGTGTAAAATAGAAAGAGGTTGAGACTTATTATTCCCCAGATTGGTTGTTGATAGAAGGGCTATCTTGTTGATACGTTGTGAACAATGGTTGTGTACATAATTGTTTAGCACAGCCCCCTAAGAAATTTGGGCAATAAGGTACCTGTTAATGAGACAGAATATACTACATGATTGTTGATATATGTTAAATGTGTATACATATATATTTTTGTAATTTTTGTATTATTATGTTTTTGCACTACTTTTTTGCATGTTAATATAGATATTTGATCTTTTTTTGACAAATATATGCATAGAGATAAACATCTTGATCTCAGTCCAGTGTGAGTGCTTTTTCAATAAGATATATATTTAAAGAGAATATTTCTCCCCTGAGGGATTAATTAAGGTTTCTTGCATGTACATGTATTATCTGTTGTTGTTTGATCAATTCCACTGCATCAAGTTTTGTTCTTTGCCATTGTTAACTCCATTATCTCCAGGTGATATATAGGATGAGCCTCTCGCATTGGAACTGAGATACCGTAGCATGAATTTTCTCGAGCAACTGGCACCTATAAACGACCAGTGTAGCCACACCCGAGAAAACCTGTCCAGGCTCCATACCTCTAACATACACCTGATCCTTAATATCAAATACAATCTGTGGTGCATCATCCCCAAAATACTGTAGCCAAAAGCCAATCGACGTAGAAGACATATGTTTAAGAGCATGTTGCTGTACAAAAGGCTCATAATCTCCCATTACTTCTCAAATATTCTCCACACTATAAATAGTATTACGAACCCACTGTGCAGCCTGATTAGCCACTAACATCTTTTCCCCGCCACCCACTCTAGATCTAATAAGTGAGCCTATACACACCCAAACATTGTCAAAGACCCATCCTTAACTCCACGAACAGGCGTTTCACCACTCACAGATGTCGGGAGATGTAAACAGGAATAACAGGCACAATAGTCGCTGGCCATTGCACTGCAGGGGTAAGAGCAGGAGACAAGGATGCTGAAAAGATAGGTGTGAACAGCAAAACACACAAGATGATTGACGGAATGTTGCACAATGGCAAAACATTCACCCCCAGTCATAGATCTGAGTTTAATCCATCGTTATTTTGCTCACCAAGCCACCCAGTTCAGACATGGCCATATGAAAATCAGTTTTGACCCTGTGCTTAATGGGAACAGTCCAGACCGAACTGCCAAGCCATGTCTTTGCTGGACCGGAATCAAACATCCTAGGACCGGTTTCTGGCTATCAGCCTTCATCAGCCAGGATAGCTTGACTCCAGTGGTGTAGTGAGCACGGGACCCACGTCTGGGCATGCACTTTCCACATAGGGTGAACAGTAAAATACACAAGATGATGGACGGAATGTTGCACAATGGCAAAAAATTCACCCCCAGTAGGTGTGGCAGGAGTACTAAGAGTCGTTGTTGTCACAGTCGGCGAAGGCACTAAAAGGGGAAGGGGAGGAGGAGCAGAAAGCCAGAGCTGTCAAAATAGCAGCAACAGATGTAGGGACAGTAGAGACAGCCGTAACAGGCGACTGCGTTGGCACTGGAAGAGTAGGATATACCTGTAGTATTATCTCCATGTTTATTAATGGTACATTCTATGGCCTTAGAATGTTCTTGCGTTGTGATTCTACGAGCGGCAGTTGCCGCCTGACAGCTGATGGTTAAGGTGTTTATCAATAAACCTGACCCAAGAACTACCAACCATTGTGTATTTATTGATAACTTTTCATTGGCGACGAGGACGGGATGAAAGAAGATGAAAGAAGCACCTTAATGTCAAGCTAAGTACTTTGCTGTAATTTGAACGGAAAACCCTTCATGAAAATATTTAAAAAAAGAGGAAAATAGACACCTGTTTTCATATAGAACAGAGTGTTCCTGTAACTCGGTTTGTACTTCCCCAGCGGCAGTGTGTTTAAAAGGGAGTTTGTGTATTCCCCAGCGGCAGTGAATTAAATATATTAAGGGAAGGAGTTGTTTATTTTCTAACTGATCGTTTTCAACAGTTAAATCTGCTCGAGGTTTACAGGATAAGCTTGGAAGGGTTTGCGTTTTCTAGCTGCAATGAAGCGGAGGCAAAGCGTTTGATTCTGGCAAAGGGAAGATTTGTCAGTTACCGTTTTTCTTCTACGAGGAGATCCTTTCTCTTCAAGTTGATTTGTCGACAGGTGACGTAGTGGAGTCAATCTCTGGGATTCGGCGGAAGTCTCCCATGGCAACGTGTTTGTGCGTGTGACATAGCAGTCTGCTCACGCTTCGACAAAGACGTTAAAAGACTGCGCAACAACACGGACTACCGGCAGAGAGTGTATTTTGAGGAAACATCTTTGTGTGTCAAAGGAAAGTGACGCTTATTGGAATTATTTCAGATTTACAATGTTTTCCATTTGAAGGGGCCTTTTTAAGTTCGTTTTGGAGAAACCGGAAGAGGAGTGAATTAATTTTACTTATTTTATTTTGTGCACATTATAGAAAACTTAGTGACTTTCAGTCTAATTCCAAACTTATGCATAAAAGGTTGTTTTGAGGATTTAGAATTATAATTCTACATTACTGTTATTCACAAACCTAAAGAAATTGTTTTTAAAGAATTAGTGAACATTTTATTTAATTCAGTACATTTTGTGGTGTAAAAAAAAGTATTAATAATGCAGAATGTGATCACGCCTCCATTTTTTAAAGTGATCCAGGAGAGCCAAAGGTAAAATGGAGTAAGTGAAAGAAGATATTTGCGCATTACGCTAAAGTATGTGGTACTAATTTAAGTGCGGAAAGGAAACATTCCTTACTCTTACATTGTCTAGGTGGGGAGGGGCAGGAAGTGCTTGAAAATTTGCTGGAGTTGTCCCAACAAGAACAAAGGGGTTTGGATGAATATGAGGTGTGGTTACTACTATTAGATAAACATTATTTACCGCGCATGAGTACTATTATGGAGAGATATCATTTTGGGAAACGTGAGCAAGGAAAAGATGAATCTGTGGAAGAGTATATTACTGCTCTAAGAAAATTGTCTTCTACTTGCAAGTATGGTGCTGTGAATGAAGAACGTATTAGGGATCAATTTGTTTTGAAGTGTAGGGAGGATAAGATCAGGGAAGAGTTGTGGCTCAAAGATGAACCTCCTTTAGAAGAGGTAATTGGGATAGCAAAAAGGGTGGAATATATGTTGAAATGTGTGAATGAATTAAAAAATGATAAAGGAAAGGTTGAAGAGAAAGTGGAAGAGGTTAAAGCTGATGTTGCTCAAATTAAAGAGGTGAAACCTGTTGTAAAGGAGATGGGTAAAGAGGAAACTAATGTAGCTGGGTTTACCTGTTATAGATGTGGATAGTTAGGTCATAAGGCAAATTCTAGGTTTTGTCCAGCTATGAATTTTGTTTATCATGGCTGTGGTAAAAAGGGACATTTTGTTAAATTTTGTAAAACAAAAGATAGGAAGGTAGTTAGCAAGGAGATTAAGGAAGTTATCTGTCAGATTAAAGTCAAGGATGAGCGAGATCATCCTACTGGTGTGATAAAGATAGATGACATCGAGATAGAAGTGAAGTTTGACTCTTGCGCTCGCATTACCATTATCTCAAGGGAAATTTATGAGGATTATTTTAAAAACAAAAACAAACTGAGGAGAATGGATGTGTGTCCAGGTGGATATGAAGGTGCTCCCATTACCATGATGGGTTATTTTGAAATTTCCATTGAATTTGGGAAGAGAATAACTGTGGGTAAAATCTATGTTTCTAAGGTTGGGGATTCCTTGATAGGGTGGCCGCATCAGCGTGCTTTGGGTGTAGTCTTGAATCCAAACTCTGATCCTCAAGTGCAGATTCAAGAGGTTGAGTCAAAAGCAAATGCATTTATGGAAGAATTTCCTAAACTTTTTCGTTCTGAATTAGGATGTCTAAAAGGTTATAAGCATTCTATAAAATTGAAAAAAGAAGCTGTACCTGTGATTGCTAAGGTTAGGAGGATTCCTATAGCAATTCAAGGAAAAGTGGAACAAGAACTTAAAAAATTGCAAGAGCAGGATATTATTACTGCAGTAGAAGCGACCGAATGGTTGGCGCCCGTGGTTGTCGCTAACAAACCCAATGGTGAGATAAGACTCTGTTGTGATTTAAGATCATTAAACAAGGAAGTAGTGGTGGATAAATTTCCCCTGCCTAATATTGATGAACTGTTAGCATCTTTAGGTGATTCTAAAGTGTTTACAACTCTTGATCTAACACAAGCATATCATCAAATAGAATTGACACAGGAATCACAAGAGCTTACAGCTTTTATAACACCTATGGGTGCATTCAAATATAAACGTATGCCGTTTAGTCTTGTATCGGCTGCGTCAGTCTTTCAATGAGTCATGCATTCAATTCTTAAAGGGATAAAATATGTGAAATGTTATCAAGATGATTTATTGATATATGGTGTGAATCAACTGGAACATGACAGGACTTTAAGGTTGGTTCTGAAAAGGTTGGAAAATGCTGGCTTGACCTTGAAATATGAAAAATGTAGGTTCTCTGTAAATGAGGTGAATTATTTGGGACATCATATCTCATCTGATGGTATTGCTCCTAAAAGAGATTTGGTTGACACTATTGAGAAGTTGTCATCTCCGAAAAGTAAGGAAGAGGTGGTTTCCTTTCTTGGAATGGTTGAATACTATGGAAAGTTTATAAACAATTTGGCGGGGAAAAGTGGTAATTTGAGGAAAGAATAAGGAATTCAAGTGGACTGATGAATGTGAAAATGATTTTTGTGATATTAAGAAAGATTTGTTTAATGCTCCGGATTTACAAGCTTTTGTTCCCTTTGAAGAGACTTTTGTTGTAACGGATGCTAGTTCTAAGGATATGGGTGCTGTTTTGAAACAAAAGAGGAATGGAGAAGAGAAACTTATTGCTTGTGCTTCTAGGAGTCTGAGGGGTGCAGAGTTGAACTACTCTGTCATAGAGAAAGAGGCACTAGCCATTTATTAGGCGTTGAGAAAGTTTAAGAACTTTCTATGGGGTATGAAATTCATGGTCTGCACTGATCATAAGCCTTTGAGAGAGATTTTTATGTTGAAAGGGTTGGATTGTGTTTCATCTAGGATTCGTAAATGGGTAATTGGTCTTCAGGAGTTTAATTTTTGGTGTTGAGTATATACCTGGAGTTGAAAATGTGTTTGCTGATTGTTTGTCACGATTGGTGGATGAGGTTCAGGGAGTTGATTTTGAGGATGAGACATGTGATTATGAGGTAAATGTATGTGAGATTACCTCGGGTGCCATTCTTGAAGAGGAGTGGTTAGAGGAAATTGGTAAGGATTCTGAAATTGTGGGTGTGATTGCCAAAATCAAAGGAAATGTCAATTGGGAAAGTTCGGTTGGTAAGGTATGGCGTTTGGTTGAAAATGAACTTTCTGTGGAGAATGGTATCCTTTTGAGGGGTACTAAGTTAATCCCTCCTAGTTCTTTGAGGAAAAGATTGGTTGAAGAGGCGCATCAGGGTCACTTAGGGATTGTTAAGACTAAGGAGAGAATTAGATGTTCTTTTTGGTGGCCAGGAATGGATCAAGAAATTGAAAGAGAGGTTAGAGAATGTTTGCAATGTAGGGTGAGTGATAAAATTTTAATATCACGCACCACTCCCATGGTTTGTCGTAATCTTCCATCAGGTCCTTGGAAAGATATAGCCATAGATATTGTGGATCCTCTTTCTGGTGAGCATCGTACCCCATATCTGATAGTCTTGATTGATCTTTATTCTAGGTGGGTGGATGTGTCTTCTGTTTTTGAGGTGACTTCTTCTTGTGTTATATCTTTTCTAAAAGAAATTTTTAGAAGGGAAGGACTTCCGAAATCTCTTTTATCAGACAATGGTCCCCAGTTTTGCTCGAGCATGATGTCTGAATTTTTAAACTCTTGTGGAGTGAAACATAAAATATCATCTGTATATCATCCAGAAACCAATGGAACTGTGGAAAGGTTCAACCGGGTGATTAAGGAGAATGTGCAACTTTCAAGGGTAAATTCATTGGATTGGAGGGAGGAATTGCAAAAATGTATCTTGGCACATAGATTTTCTCCACAGATGACAACTAAAAGAACTCTGTTTGGATTATTTAAAGGGAGAATTCCGAATACATCTTTGAGCCCTGCTTGGATGTGTTGGGGTAAAGGTTTAATAAACAATGGGATTGGTGATTGGAGGGCTAGAGAGGAGAAGGTTCAATTGAGGAATAAAATGTGTTATGATGAAAGGGAAAGAGTGAAGGAAGGTACATTTAAAGTTTGTGATTTGGTTAGAGTCAGAGCTCCTGTGGGAGCCTTGGCTTGGTCAAAATACTCTGCTCCTTTACATGTTATAAAATGTTTTAAAAATTCTGTTAAATTGGAAAATAGTAAGATATGGAATTTGAATCGAGTTGCTCTTGTAAAGGACTACACGGTTTCTGTTGAATCTAATGTGAAGGCGCCTATTAATTGTGATGAAGCAAGGGTAACTCAGCAAAGGTCTAGCTCACGAATTAAGAGGGTTCCAGCATATCTTAAGGATTATACAAGTTAAGGATTCTATTTGTTTTATCTGTATACATTTCTTTGTGTTAAAAGCTGTGCTTTATCTTTATGTGCAATTCTTATATTATTATCTATTTTTCTTCAATTTGATTTCAGTCTTATTTATAAGAAAGAGGATGTGTAGTATTATCTCCATGTTTATTAATGGTACATTCTATGGCCTTAGAATGTTCTTGCGTTGTGATTCTATGAGCGGCAGTTGCCGCCTGACAGCTGATGGTTAAGGTGCTTATCAATAAACCTGACCCAAGAACTACCAACTATTGTGTATTTATTGAATACTTTTCAATACCCTCTGCGGAGCATATGGGGGCAGGGGTTGAGCATCTAATAATTCTTCCACAAAAGTTTCATTTTCTTCTTGGGCCATATAAAACCTGTCAATTTGCAACCAAAACCCTCTACCTGCACATTCAATTCCTGCCTCCTGTTTTTCCCTATCACATGCTACAGCTTTCTGAATTATTGTCTACATTCTCCCCTTCTGTGCATCCTTTTCTGCCTTCAATCGTCTCTGTCTAGCTACTTTCTGCCACATTCTGAGGGAATCAAACATAGACTGTCTACTTCTCCTCTTGTCAAAAGAATAATAATCTATGTGTCATATGCCTACTTTCCTAAAACCGGCTAGCAGAAATTGGCTAGTCTGTTTGTTTAAAGGCTTGAATTAACCCTTACATGAAAAAATAACCCAAATTGGTCTATTTGTTATGCGTGATAGAGCCCCATGAGCTTGACATCAGAGGTGCAGATTCTCAGACGGCCAGTTGCCGCTGGTACACTCTCTCCCTTATTGAGCCTCCGTTCCGCTCCGTCTGGGTTGCAGTCTGAGCTGCTATGCGGTCATATTTATCGGTGTTTCGTTTTTGGAACGGAGACCTCTGAATGTGTCCTGTTTCGATCTTTAAACAAACAGACTAGCCGATTTTTGCTAGCCTGTTTTAAGAAAGTAGGCATATGACACATAGATTATTATTTTTTTCTAGAGTGTAGTAGGGATCAACATAGGTCCTGATGAGTAAAGCAGTGGGGACTGCTTACGAAACATGTTGACCAAGTAGGGCATAGTAAATATCCCTACCACAACCCCATTTTAACATTCTCAGCTAGAGAAATTAATAAATGGCTTTTTTCTACTAGCCAGGGAATTTTTTAACATCTTAATTCTTTCACATATTTTTCACCCCCTACCACTCACTTTCTTCACAATACAGATCGCCTGACTCCATAAACAACATGTGCTCCCGCGTAGATCGCAGGTAGAAGCACACCCCGCCCCGTAGAGGGACGGGAAGACCCCGATGATGAAGCATGACACTATGGGATTAATAGTGTATGAGGGGTATTTTAAAAACACATAGTGCTTCCCTTGTCATCAACAAGGTTTAGCAAAACCACTGTCTTTTCACTAATTATCTATTTTAAAAAAAATTTGATAGAATCTTATTGATTGAAAATATTTCTCCTCTTGAACAATGTTCCTGTAAAAGCTCATTTTTTTTTCATCAAAATTGCCTGTCAACAGCCGCTACAACTCAGTATTTTGTCCCTCGTATATTTGTGCCATAATGTACTAAACATAAGAGGGCAAATACCATGCTTCACATACATATCAAAATTTGGAGTGCCTTCTGGAGGCGCCGGCTTCACTTCTTCCAATCGAGCATCTGCAGAACGACAGCCAAGAAAAACAATGTACTGAACCTTGGCATACTCTAAAGAAGAAAAAAAGTTCACTATTTATACAAAACCAGCAAATGGAGAGGCAACAAGAGCAATTATTAAATATGAAATATACATTTTGATAAATTGAGACACATATCCTTCGTGAATACAAACAAATGTCCAAATTTTAATCAAGTAAATCTTGACACGGTGATGACAGCCAAGAAATCAAAACATGATGATCAGCAAAACAGCACAAGGCAGAAGGTAAGGTGATCAGTGAAACAGCATAGAAGACAGCCAACGCGTTTCGCCCGATAAGGGCTTCCTCAGGGCAGAATATATTCAAGTAGACTACGATCCCGTTGAGAAGAAAAGCAAACAGCTGATTTGATAAGTCAACCGCTAGGCTATTTAAAATGCTGTGAGTATGCAGCATTCATATGAAGATCAGAACAGACGACGACACAAGGCGGAGTGACAATCCAAGAAGTTGAATATCAATAAAGTATCTGAAACAGGCTCAATTCTCTGTCTTTCGCGTAAGGTGTGGAACATGGGGTACTCTGGTAGGCACCGCACGTTTAAGAGTTCAGAATCAGGGGGTCGTCTCCATCCTAATTGGGAAGTCTTCCAAACGTTAAGACCTTCAAACCACGATTTTCGCGCCCAAAACAAATGGCGAAAAGCGTGGTTTGAAGTTGTAAAGATGAGAACAGATATTTATTGTAACTTGAAATGTCATCGTTGACCAAGGCTTCCCATAATGCGGTGTTAGAGGTCTAGATTGATTATTTCATATTTTGTGCATGGTTTTAATGAACTGGTATCGTCTTGCTATGTTTTGCTGTGTCAGTCCAAATTCCAAACGCACTTGGGCTGGGGAGGCATTATAGGGCAAATGAAATACCTGTTTATATGTTTTGATTTGTAATCTATCTATCATTTTGGAGTCCCTACCATACATCACCATACTTGCATAGGTTAGAGAAGGAAGCAATTTTGCTTTAATTACAGAGAGCAGTGGTTGGTAGGAAGGACTGTCTAGTTTTTTTGCAAGCAAGCTGAATGCGTGTATTAGGGCATTGATCTTCCAAACCATGTGCTGCTGATGAGCATGAAAATTAAAGTTTTTATCAAAATTGAAACCCAAATACTTATAGGTACTGATTTCTTCTACGGTTAGATTATCCAGCTTGATCTTTAAAGAAGCACAGGGATTATTCCCAATAAGCATGGATTTTGTTTTTGTAATGTTTATTTCTAATTTGTTAAGTTTTGTGTATGCCGCTGTTTCTTTGATCAATCTTTGGAGTAGGGTGACCAACTGGCATGGGTGCAAATTCAGGACAGTGAGTGTAAAAATTCAGGACAAAGGGTCAAAATTCAGTCCAAAAATTCAGGACAGAAGGTCAGAATTCAAGACAAAAATTCGGGACAAAGGGTACGTTTTGCAAACACAACAGAGGAGGTCGCACAATAATACATAAGTAAATAGACAACCAACACAAGCACAATTCAAAATAAGTTTATATTAGGTTGAGAGAACTTTGCACTGTATCTGTTGTGTGTGCGAGTGAAACTTAAACACCTGCGTTTGCATATTAAAAAAAAATGAAGAAAATGATCAAAGCTGACTGCTTCTCAGTTCTTACATGCCCCCTCTCCCCCACTGTAAAAAAAACACCTGATCTGATCAGTCATCCCAAGGGGATGTGATGCGTAAACACTAAAGGGGCCCGGAAGGCCAGGGTAAACATGAAAATAATAAAAGCACAAAAGCAGAAACTTTGCACTATTGGAGAAAAATAAATAAATAATAAAGGAAAATTGTATTTGTACCATTATCACTGCTTGTGACAGTTTAAGAGGCTAACAATCGATGCACCTGGGTAACATGCACCAAAATGAAACCTCCACCTCCCTAGAGCTTGGCCCCTAGTGAGGTGACAGGGGCCCGTAAACAAAAGCAGTTTGCCATGCCCTGGGCTCTGGCAGGAGGAGACCCAGCAAATGCTGTCACTGATCTGGCTCGCACAATATGTACGCACTCTCATCACAATGTTCCCCCTTTCCAGGGTGTCCAACCTCATACCAGCACCAGCCTTCTGCGGCCCCGCAGAGATGCTTGTACCTACAGATGCCACCTGGACTGTACAGCATCTGTGATCTTGGGCACCAGGCGCTCACGATCCCAGGCTGGTTCTCTCCATGGTCAGGCAGATTCATTGCCGTGTTTCCGAGCTGGTAGATAACAATGTCCTCCCAAACCACCCGCCCTGTCAGATGACTTCTGACCTTATGCTCCTCTCTGTAGGAGCAGGCCTGGCTCCAAGATTCTGACTCTGGGAGGGCCATGAAGAAACATGGGTGTGCCAAGATGATGGATGTGGTGGAGGCAAGAAATAAAAGCATTCAGGAAGATTGTGAGCATTGGGGAGAGAATGTAGCCAAATAGCTAGGGCGGTCGATCTCTGAGCTGGGGAACCGGGTTTGAGTCTCTGCATGGACGCTCAGCATTCTGTGATTCTGGGCAAATCACTTAATTTCCCTGTGCCTACTAATACCATCTGTAACGTAACTTATGCTCATGTAAACGCTCTGATACCGCCAGGCCTAGTTCGAGATATATAAAACTCCACAAAAAAAAGATCTGCTGTTTTAGACACTGACAAAGGCCCACTTTTCACAAGTCTGCAAAGTGAAAGATGCATATGTTTACTAATGTTTGGCCTAATTGAACAGAACATTGGCCCTTCTCAGTACCCAAATAGTACTGTTTGCAGTTTTACTGGGCATAAGGCATGGCTGCAAACCATACCCCCTGAGCACAGCTGCAAGAAGTGACAGTTTGGATGTTCATGGCATTTGTTAGAGAGCAAGGGTATAGACCGTGTTCAAGGTCAACTAAGCATAGCCATGCCTAGGCATAATAGTAGGGAAGAGATTTTTGGCTACAGTGCATGACTAAAATGTATGGGTTGCGAAGGTGGAGGTGCTCTGTTACCCTAACTGACCATACTCTTGTGAATGGCAATGTGTTTTGGTTGTGGATCATTAGTTGACTATCCTTTCAGCAGCAATTTCAAAACTCATATTTCACAGGAATAATGTCATACTGATTAATTAATTCTTTTTATCAACTATATTATTTTTTATTACAGTATCAACCAATAATAAGACCAGAAATTAGTGTAATGTGGTATACTAAAGTGGTGACATGTAGTGTTTTCAAGGCATATTTTAATGTTCCAAAAAAATTTGATGGTAAAAGTACATAACGTAAAGTTATAGAGTTCTAGTGAGATTTACAAATTACTCTTTCATAATTGAATATCATGTAAGTATGTATGGAAATGCAGCAATACAAATTATGATCTTGCCGTTCCTTTTGCATCACACCCGTCCTTTGCTGAAGTGGAAGAGCCTCCTCTGGTAGCATTCCTCTCCTCCACCTGAAAACCCCTGTCTGGTTCATTATTAACCATACTATTGGGATTGTTTATTAATTGATTTGGGAATAGATGGCTGATAACTTTGACTCAGGTAATCAGGATTTAACATTTAGCAGCATATACTGTCAACGGGTATAATTCCAAGCCTGTTCCTCATGCTATTAGCATGGGTAAAAATGACTGCTCAATTCTGTTTTTCAAAGGCTAAAGTAAGGATCTGTATTGTTCAGGCTTGTGCACAGTATTAATCTCTGGACTGCGGTATTACCATCCTACTCGATTACCAAGATCAGGCACAGTGTTCAAGGTCAACTCCATACATGGGCCTTGGTCAATGGGATAATCTAATGCATAGTTTTGAACAGAAGTTCAGGGTGAAATATGTTCAGACTGCAACACAAAAATATACCTCAAAAGAATTAGCATACATAAATTGTTCTTCACAAAAAACACACAGTGATATACAGAATTAGTGATCAATAAGCAGAGACTTCGTGCAATAATCACAAATAGTTACAGTAGTTGGTAATACTAAAATGTTTTTAAAAAATCTTCAATTATGTGATTTAGTACTTTTGAGACTTTATCTTTTTTGTGTGTTGCAGTTTACATTCCCTTGTCTGATAGTGCTTGATATAATAAATTCCTTCATAAAATATATTTAGCCACATTGTACCATTATAAAGCATTCTAAATAGCAAGAATTTGAATTCGTCTACCCAGTGACTTCCATTTCATCAACTTCAGAAGGATGAAATGCTAAGAAGTCCACGTTGGTGTTCAACACAGAGTCCTGCAGGTTACACATGACTCCAGCAAAAGTCACAAAACTGCACTTATAACTATCTAAATTTACACGCATATTGTATTGTATTGTATTGTATTGTATTGTAAGGGGTGCTTGTAAAGCGCACTGACACCGTGGGTTTCCTGGCGCTGGTTGGATGCAGAGGGGACAGAGGGGCTTAGCTGGATTGAGGGAAAAGCCATGTTTTTAGGGATTTGCGGAAGAGAATGAGAGAATTAGAGGTTGTGAGAGCGAGGGGGAAAGAGTTCCAGAGTTTAGGGGCCAGGAATGCGAATCTTCGGCCTCCAGATCTGCAAAGTTTGATAGGGGGGGTGGACAAGAGGTGAAGGTGAGAAGATCTCAGGTTACGTGATGGGCAGTAGGAGAGCAGGTGGTGGCAGCTCCTGTTCCTCACTGGGGACACTGGATTAGCGTGAGGCTGCAGTGATCATTACTGTGGTTTTAAACGTTATATTGGCATCGTTTCTGCATGATTTGGATGCAGACGCCGTGTCAGCCTTTTAGCCTTGTTTATTTGTCTCTGTAATTACATTTTACTTTTAAATTGCACTGCGCACTCACCCCTTCTTGTTTGGCCTCCTCAGCCCCGGTCCATCACGGCTGCTCGTGCCGATTGTGTGGAGGGCGGGCGGGCGCCATCTTGGGTGTAGCCTGAAGGCTGCCAGACCGCACTTGCGGTCCAGCTGCTCGGGGGTAATTTGCATAAATCGACTGGATCTCCAGCGCTCGCTGTGGGAGAGCAGGTTGTGGCAGCTCCTGTTCCTCACTGGGGACACTGGATTAGCGTGAGGCTGCAGTGATCATTACTGTGGTTTTAAACGTTATATTGGCATCGTTTCTGCATGATTTGGATGCAGACGCCGTGTCAGCCTTTTAGCCTTGTTTATTTGTCTCTGTAATTACATTTTACTTTTAAATTGCACTGCGCACTCACCCCTTCTTGTTTGGCCTCCCCAGCCCCGGTCCATCACGGCTGCTCGTGCTGATTGTGTGGAGGGCGGGCGGGCGCCATCTTGGGTGTAGCCTGAAGGCTGCCAGACCGCACTTAGCGGTCCAGCTGCTCGGGGGTAATTTGCATAAATCGCGATGTGTCCTTGTGCGCGCAGCGGACGAGCGCAGCGGGCGCGACGAATGCGCGCCGAAGTCGCGCTTAAGTCAAGCCCGTCTGCGCCCGTCCGCGGCCAGACGGGGCTAGGGGCCGGGTCTTATGCCTCTTTTATTTCTTATTCATCCGAGGGCC
This sequence comes from Lissotriton vulgaris, assembly GCF_964263255.1. NCBI lineage: Eukaryota > Metazoa > Chordata > Amphibia > Caudata > Salamandridae > Lissotriton > Lissotriton vulgaris. The sequence goes on from NC_141695.1 coordinate 1,334,867,651, forward strand.
TTAAAACCTTACGAGGAAACTGGCCACTATCGTGTTCTACTATCAGCACCATCTCCTCCCTTGGCCTCACTCCCCCATCGGCGTCGCCCCCCTTTTCCCCCTCTCCTTTCCCTTCCCCTCTGTCTGTCATCTTACTCAACACCAGGTCGGCGGTGAAACACCACCAAGACCTGTTTGTCCTACTTGATTCCCACAAGCCTGACATACTGTGTCTAACCGAGACCTGGTTTTGCGAGTCCTCCCTCCCATCCCTCTTAGCTGCCCTTCCTCCATCGTATGCGGCCCTTCGTGCCGATCGCTTGGCAGATAAGAAGGGGGGTGGCGTGGCATTTATCGCCAGGTCGGAGTATAACTTTCAGCTCCTCCCCTCTACTCTTATCGACTCCACTGAGCACCTTGTGGTCCGTTCTTCTACCTTCTCTCCCCCGCTCATTTGCTTGCTAACATACCGACTGCCCCAGCCCACTCCTTTGTTTATACCAGCTTTTCAGGATCCACTGGCCACATTGGCGGTAAATTATGCCTCAGTCTTAGTACTAGGGGACTTTAATTATTGGCCCAACGACCCTTATGAATGTCCAGCTTCCAAGCAATTTACTGAACTACTTCAATTAATGAATTTTACCTCCCACATCAATGTCCCGACTCATGTACGTGGCCATGTGCTTGATCAAGTCTGGTCCCTCAATTATGCCATCTCTTCTTTATTAGTGTCCCCATGCCCATGGTCGGACCATGCTATTATTTCATTCTCCCTTAACATTAACCATGTCACTAAGCCTCTGCCACTAAAAAATACTTGGGCACGAAGTTGGAATCGGGCCGATCTTGTCTCCCTTTCATCCTCCCTGTTAAATTCCTCTCCAGTTCTGGTTGGCTTACCCTCCTCTTCACAAGCTGTTGCGATTGACACCTGGCTTACGGAAGGATGTAATATAATAGCCCCTTTACGCCGGATATCGACCAAAAGACCTAAGGAGGCGAACCGGTGGTTTAACGAACACTTAAAGGAAAAAAAGCTGTCCCTCCGGCGAGCTGAGAGACTGTGGAGAAGGGAGTACTGCCCAGTACAGAAAACGCGCTACCTCGCACTATTGCAGGAGTATAAAAAATCCATCCTAGAAGCCAAATCTGCTCACTTCTCTTCCAAAATCTTAGCGTCAGAGAATAAATCGAAAGAAATTTTCACCATTGTTAATGAGTTGGCCTTTTCAGACAGGACCAGCCCCAACCTCCCTCCTACCCAAGCCCTGTGTGATTCTCTGAATCATTACTTTTTGGACAAAATCTCTAAGATCAAGACTAACATCCCCCCCCTCCTCGAGCTATGTTGATCCCCTTCCCCCCACTGTTCAATCCTGCTTACTTTCGATTCCCCCCCTGACGGAAGAAGTTTTCCTGGGATTACTCCCCAAGGTAAAGTCGGGCTCCCCGACCGACATTTGTCCGGCCCATATCCTCTAACGGATTTATTCCGTCTGCACTCAGCCCCCGATTACCTTCCTCAACAGCTCTCTTGCACAAGGGGTTGTAATTCCTGTCCTAAAATCGGCTTCTATCGTACCCATTTTAAAAAAACCTGGTGCCGACCCATCCTCCCCAACCAACTATCGACCCATCTCCCTGCTACCCTATTTGGGCAAGGTGCTTGAGCGTTACACCACCTCGGTACTCAGTGCTCACGTGGAAGCAACTAGCGGCTTGGCATCTTGTCAAGCGGGATTTCGGCCCAGGCATTCGACCGAATCCGTTGTGGTGTCGGTCCAGGACGAACTCAGGGAGGGCTTGGGCCAGGGCAAACACCAGGCTCTGGTACTCCTCGATCTTTCCGCCGCGTTTGATACGGTGGACCACTCCATCTTGCTTTCACGTATCAGAGCGGCGGGAATCGGGGGCTCAGCCCTGGTCTGGCTCTCGTCCTTCCTGCGGGACCGCACCCAGGCAGTCCGGCTGGGGGATTTCACATCAACTCCCCTCAAGATCACCTGTGGTGTCCCCCAGGGTTCCTCTCTTTCCCCTCTTTTGTTTAATTTGTATATCTACCCTCTCATTTTTGCACTCCAGCAGCTGGAGGTCACTGTATACAATTATGCAGATGACCTCCAGCTCGTCTTTAACCTTTCTTCCTCTCCGCACTCTATCTCTAATTTTCAAACTGTTATGATTTTCATCAGGGATTGGATGAGCCACAACCATCTGAAGTTGAACCCAGATAAAACCGAGCTGGTTCTCACGGGTGGCTCCTCCAGTCCCAATTACCTGGTGATCTATTTACCCATAACATCGAGGTATGGTGCCCTTACATAAATTATTTGTGTAATTCGATCCTATTAGGAACCCCGATCCCTGAAACGTGGAAAGGGGCCGAAATAGTAACCATTTTTAAAAAAGGGGATCGTTACAATCCGGGTAATTACAGACCAATTAGTTTAATTGATATTTTACAGAAAATCTTTGCCAGACATATTTTAAATCGGCTTTTAACATGGATTGAAGAATCTGAAATCCTTACTAAATTCCAAGCAGGTTTCAGAGCTAAGACTAGCACTGTGGATCAAGTGTATAGATTTATGTGTATATGCTGGAAATATGTTAAGCTAAAGAAGTGTAGTATCTACGTTGCATTTATGGACCTACGCGCAGCGTTTGATCTTGTTCCTCGTCACTTGTTATGGGAATGTTTAAAGAATATGGGTGTCCCGGATGAATTGTTGGTCAATCTTATAAAATTGCATACTGATAACTTTGCTAGAGTAAGGTGGGGAAGAAATGGAGAACTTACCCGGCCCATTCCAGTGAAAAGGGGGGTGAGACAAGGGTGCGTATTGGCCCCAACCCTCTTTTCGCTGTTTGTAAACGATATACCCCACTATCTAACTCAATGTAGCCACGATTCACCTAAACTGTGTAATGAGGTAGTGACATCACTACTATTCGCGGATGACACAATCCTTATCTCCCAAACTCCTAAAGGCCTGCAAAATTTAATAAACAAATTCTATAGCTATTGTGAGATGAAGGGGTTAGAAATCAATTCATCTAAAACGAAATATATGGCTATTAACCCCTCCAAATCATTTAAGAAGAATCTGGCCCTCAATAATACCAAACTTGAATACGTAGATTCCTTTGATTATCTGGGTATTAGAATGGACAGCAGAATGTCATGGACAAATCAACTCGATAAAAGCAGGTTAACACTCAAACAGAACTCACTCCCCATTTTAAAGATTCATGGTGCGAGTACATCTAAAGCCATAACCCCTGCAATCGAGGTGTTCAAAGCAAAAGCTCAATCTGCTGCCTTGTATGGGGCTGAGATCTGGGGGTCCCATTCAAACAAAACATTTGATGCTGACGAAAATATGTTTTTTAGACGTCTATTAAGACTGCCTGTAAGAACACCCTTAGTACCGGCCTATTTAGACATTAATATAAAGCGTACAGATCTCCTATGTAGGATGCGACCATTGTTGTATTGGGTACGATTATGGTCTACCCCGGAACTAGCCGACTATAGAACAGGTTTAATGGAAGTTATGGAACTGGATTCTTTTAACTCAATTAAGTGGCTGAGACACGTATCTCACTGGTTCAAAGAAATAGGTCTATCACACTACTGGGAAACACCAGCTACATCGATCACCTCACCAAATATCTGTAAGAATCAAGTAAAATCTGCCTACTGGAATTATGTCAATACACACGTGTACAAACGTGCTACTGGTACATTAACGCACACATTTTTGCAATTCAAGGATTACCCCTCATTTGAACATTTCATGGACGAAATCGAGCCACCTCTGGCTAAATCTGTTTTCCTCCATTTTAGGTATGGGGTCTTACAGATTAAGGCAACCACCTGTAGGTGGGGAGGAGCAAGTAAAGATCCATACTGTACCTCTTGTGACCTAAAATTGAAAGAAGATGAGGCTCATATTCTTTTTTTTTGCCCGCTATATGTATCACCTCGAAAAAAGTGGATTATACCACTCTGTAAAAACTTGGGGTCTCGTTCTTACAAAGAGGCAGAGCGTATACTCAGGTCCTCGAACAGTAGGCTAATTGTATTTGGTTTGAGTAGGTACCTCCATAGTGTCTGCATAATTAGGAAGAAACTTGGAATGTTATTATAGAAAAATCTGATTTTATCGTCTGGCTTTTAATTATTTATAATTGTATATAATTGTTTTTTTAATCCACTTGGTCTAGTAAAGAAAACCCCGACATGTATATGTCCCTTTCAAATATAAGATCAATGAATTATTCTATAATTGTCTTTCGCACCTACCTGCCTTTTTGCACACTATGTAAATTGTTTTATTTACTGTAATTAATTTTTAAATGACAAATATGTGTAATATGTGTATTATATGTGTGTTGGCTTTATGACAAAGTGTCGAATAAAAGCTTTTACAAACAAACAAACAGTCCCTGGACCTCCTCCTTTTGGCCCTCTTCCTTTGGTCCCCCACCCACTCCCTCCCCTACAGTTAAGACCCTAGGCATAAGAATGAATAACCTCCTCACCCTTCACTCACAAGTTAGCTCTGTCGTCTCTTCTTGCTTTTTCACTCTCCGCACTATCCGCACCGTCTCTCGTTTTTTTTCCCCTCTGGCACTAAAACTAATCATGTCTGCCCTTGTTATCTCCCGGCTGGACTATGCCAATGCCCTATACAACGGCATCCCGGCCTACAGTTTAAGGAAACTCCAGCTAGTGCAAAATCAGGCGGCTCGGTTAGTGTACGGCCTCTCCCGCTCTCACCACTCCACTCCACTTCTGAAGGCTCTACACTGGCTGCCTGTTCGGCAACGCTCTCTTTTTAAGATGGGCTGCATGGTCTTTCAGTCACGCCAGGGAACTGCCCCTGTTTTCATCTCCGCCCTGTTAAGGGAATATGTTCCCACTAGGGAGCTCCGGTCCTCGTCCCAAGCTCTCCTACAGGGACCCCGTTTTAAGAGAAAGAAATGGGGTGGGTCCAAGTTTTCATTTCTGGCACCTACCTTTTGGAACTCCCTCCCTGCCCACTTACGATTGGCTAAAGATTACTCTATCTTTCGCAAGGGCCTGAAGACCTTTTGGTTCAGCCAAGCCTTTCCACAGTGAATTCACTTCTGAACCCATTTTGTTTATTTCTCTGCTTCTGCTGTCCATGTTCCTAAAAGCGCCAAGAAACCGTTTGGTGAACGTCGCGCTATAGAAATATTTTAAATTCAAATTCAAATTCAGTAGGGCCTGATGAGGGATTTCAGAAAAACGGGACAGGAACCAGATAGAGATTTAAAGGTGAGGCAGCCGATCTTAAAGGCTGCCCTCGAGATGACAGGGAGCCAGTGCAGTTTAAGGAGAAGGGGTTTGGCGGATTGCCATTTCGGATTCCCAAGGGCCAATCTCGCCGCTTGATTTTGAACAGATTGCAGTCTGGAGAGAGATGTTTTAGGCAGACCGTGGTAAATAGAGTTCGAGAAATCCAAGCGGGAGAGGACGAGGGCCATGATAACTTGCAGAAGGGCTTCAGGAGTGAGGAGATAAGCCACCTTCCTGATCCTGCGCAGCTGGAACATGCAGGAGGACACCACCGTCCCCACTTGGGGCCCGAGAGAAAGGCCGGAGTCAATAGTGACCCCGAGACTCTTCACGGAGGCCACGGGGGTGGGAGGGGGGCCGAGTTCTGCTGGCCAAAAGTGCGGACCCCAGTGGGTAGAGCTCCTGCCAGGAAGAAGGAGCTCCGTCTTTCCGGGGTTCAATTTGAGCTGGTTTTGACACATCCACTGGAGGATGTGGGACATAGCTGCCTGGAAATTAGGAATAGCAGAGGGGGAATTGAGAGGAAAGATGAGTTGCAGGTCGTCCGCGCAGTTAAAAACGGTGACGTCCCACTGCCTCAAAGAAAAAAGAAGGGGTCGAAGATAGAGGTTGAAGAGAAGAGGGGATAAAGAGGAGCCCTGGGGGACCCCACAGGACGAGTGCTCCCTAGGAGCTCTGAAAGTGCCCAGGCTGAGGGTCTGAGACCTCCCGGTCAGGAAGGATTTGACCCATGCCAGCGCCCTATTATGTGAACTAAGCCGAATGGACCATAAAATGCTCTTATTTAACTGTCACAACGCAACATTTTTCTCATTTAGGAAAGGCCCTACTATAATAAGAAAAAAAAAAACACTACTAATATATATATTCTCTAAGTGTTCTCCCTGAGAGCAAGCGTGGGTGTTTGTGTGTGTATACACATGTGACATTTCGCTGCCTGATTCCCAATTGCTAAGGGGGCTTACAATCACTGTATTTTGCTGTAGTGGGAGTGTTAGACACCCTGGTGTTCTTGTGTGTGTGGGAGACATCAACATCCATGCCTGCTGACATTCCCACCTATACATGCAGATACTTTTAGGAGTCTAACTAAACATCCTACAAGTGAGGCGATTAAACAAAGTGTTAGGGCACACAGACACTTGAAAAACAAAAAACAAATGGACACTATTTACTTGAGTACAAACGTTGGGAGACGGGTGGGCCTAGCCCAACCTGCCCTCCCTCTAGAACCGGGCCTGTGTAGGAGCACAGTAACAAGCCTTTAAAAGGTTCACAAACTTGTGAATCAAAAAAGGGACCCCAGGGCAACCGAGTCAAAAATCTGTGATGATAGTATGCTAAGGAGAGTTGTAGGCTCAGATCTTATATGCCTCCTCTCCCCCACTGAAAAAAGAAAAAAAACTTGATCTGCTCAATCATCCCCAGGGGATGTGACATGTAAACGCTAAAGGGGCATAAACAGAAAGCATTTTGCTATGCCCTGGTCTCTGGCAGGAGAAGGCCCAGCAAATGGTGTCCCTGTGCAGAGGCCCATTATCATTCTGTATGTGATCATTAGTCCGCCATACAGAATGATAATGGGCCTGATAGCAGCCTGTGCCAGGTCGTAGAGGGGCTGTTGCAGGCCACTGATCGCAGCAGGAGCGCGAGCTGGCCCCTGCAGTGAGAGGTTACAGAACTCTTAGACTGCTTGTAGGGGGCAGCTCGCTCAAATACCTGAAATTACGGACAAAAGTCGTCCGTGAAAGAATGCTTCACGGACAACGGACAAGAGGCCCAAATTACGGGCAGTCCGTGAAATTTACGGACGGTTGGTCATCCTACTTTGGAGTTCAATTTCTGTATGACTCAGCAGCACAATGTCATCAGCGTATGCTAGATGGGATATCGTCAGTGGGCCTAACCTTGGCGCATTTGCGTTAACTTGATCCAGGTGGGAAGTCAGATCTTCCATAAATAGATTAAACAGATATGGAGCTAGCACACACCCTTGCTTAAGACCTCTAGTGGTTGGTATTTTCCTAGATAATTTGGTCCAGTCCCCTACCTTGATTTGAATCCACGTTTCTGTATATAGTGAATCAATTGCTCTTAACATTTTTTCTTGTGTACCCCAACGTCTTAATTTGGCCCATAGGAGTGGTCGATCCACCCGATCACAAGCCGGTGCTGCAAATGCCAACTTACATAAAGAAATGCTCAAACAAAATAATTTCTATTCTAACACCCTGCACTGCTAAAGATTATTCTTTTAGCATCAGGTCAGATGTTTGTAAGGTCACAGATCAGTGACAGTGAGAGCTGGGTAAAAGGTTGGAAGATTTTCATAAACTGGGGGCTAAAGCTCAGTTAAAATTCCCGGCAATGCTGCACATTATGTGGAACAACCAGATGTATAACTATTGCACTCCTGAAGAGGTGGGTGTTCTGATCGATATAATCAGAAAACATAAGCTAAGCAGTAAGGGATAGTGGAGAGATAGGATGGGAGGATGGAGCTGGAAGGGAGCCAGGACAGGTCCTGGGTTCATGGGTATTCAATCAATGTGTTGTGTGTTTGGAATCCCCTGTGCTTCGGGAAGCCCAATGGCATCAAAATGGCAAACAATACAGAGAGGGTTCCCCAAGGAGGGCACAGGGTGGAGAGCAGTGGGGAAAAAAACAAAAAAATGTAAGTCCTCAATATCACCAGAGTGCTGTTTTAATCATTCTAATATATATTGGTGTTTTTTTCTAAAAGATAATAGGGGTGGGTAAGGAGATATGTTTTTTAACCTGGAATGTTAATGGTCTCAGACTCAAGGGCGGGCAGAGACTAGTATTAAGATATCTGGAAGAAAGTAAGGACCACATAATAATTTTGCAGGAAACACATCTAATAGCAATAAAGAGTAGACAACTTTACTCAAATTGTAGATGGATTGAGAGTTACGCAGTGTCGGGTCAGGCAGAATTTTGTAAGAGTGCGCTATCCTTTTGAGGAAAGGGGCAAGATTGGAGATTCTATTGTCTAAAATGGATAGCTCGGGTAGATGTGTTTTGGGAAGCATAAGATGTGTTAATTATGAGTTTGTGTGCAGGGGTTTTATGGTATGAACATCGATGACCCACCACATATCTCGCAACCCTGGTGTGGACTCTGTTGGAGGCTGCATTATTGATAGTCTTGGGGGGGGGGGGACTTCAATACGTTGCTGGACCCTACACTAGATAGATCTAACAGGAGAAATTGTATAAAACTAGGCAGGCATTAAGGAGTATGATTCAAGATCTCGGCCAGCAAAGGGGTTACGCATTTCATAGTAAAAATATGGTCATTTTTCTAGGCTTGATTACTTTTTTGTGCACACAGCAATAGCAGATGAGGTCAACATAATTAATCATAGGCCAGGTCATATCTCTGATCATTCACCTGTAACTACGATCTTTCAATGTCCTGCCCTCAGACAAAACCCTAAGTGGCCGGTCAATCGCACCATTCTCCTTGAGGCTGAAGTTATTATCTCCCTGGGAAAGGTTAGTAACAATTGTTTTGCTGATAATATGGGGTCCGCTTCCCTCACAATAGTGTGGAACACATTTAAAGCATTCATAAGAGGTGTTTTGCAAAACGCAGGGTACGCCAAGAATAGGACAGAGAGAGCAGAAAGCAATGCACTAGAGCAGGAAATTAGAGGGCTCGAGGTGGCCCTGCAGGCGCAAATATCTCCCCAGGGTAGGGACCAAGTGATAAAGAGATTGGATGATGCCCAGCTAAATTACAAACTTTAACTGGAAAAGAAATGCAGGGATAGGTGACAAGCCAAGAGTATGAAGGTCTTTGAGTATGGGGATAGAGTTAGAGCACTCCTATCTTGGAAACCAGAGAGGTTGTGGAATAACATTAAGGAGTTAGTCATCAACTCCCAGGGGGACATGTCTAAAAATGCAGGTGAGATGCAAGAACATCTGGTCTCCCTTTTCTCTGCTTTTTAACTAGAGGAGATTGCCCTGGACCTGGAAGATGTTAGAGGATAGCTTCAGGTTAGGATATTACCAGGGCTCACAGAGACAAGAAGGGAGTCCTTTAAGAACAAAAATGGAGGATGAAGTTTGGGAGCATCTGAGTAAGGCTAAGAACGGGAAAGCAGCAGGGCCTGATGCCATCCCCATAGAGCTATATAAGATATAAAGAAGGTGGTGATCGCATTCTGGGGGAAACTGTTTCACTCCATGTATTTTGAGAATGCCCAGATCTCGGAACCATGGAAGGAAGCTACGATAGTGATGATTTTGAAGCCTGCTAAAGATCCAAAGAAGGCAGACTCATATTGCCTATTTCACTTTTGAATGCCGATTATAAGGTTTTTGCTCGCATCTTAGCAGGCAGGTTAGCAAAGTTGGTCCCACAATTAACTCCTTCGGTGCTCATTGTTAGATGTGCTCCGCAGGATCCAGTCGTTGCTAATAGGGGTCCACCTCCAGATGTTGCCAACACCCTGAAGTTTAATAACAGGGTGTTCAAACCATCAGGTGAGGGAAGGAAGGGGAAGGGAACTGCATGGAAATGGATCTGAAACAACACAAGTAAAATAGTTATACATAAACCTTACATATAATGCTTCACTCAAGTGTCTCACTAGAATCGGCCGTACCTGTAATGTGTCTTAGGGACCTCTTAAACACCAGAGCATCCAAGACAGATCCTGTACTCAGAATTCTATTTGCAAACACATAAAGCATTCATAAGTTCTAAATATCCACTTTCATAGAACTCTAAATCAATCAACACATGCTCCATAATGTCACATACCATATTGGATACACTAAGTATCAAAATATTCCCTCCAATGGAAAATTAAACAACTAAATAGGAGTCTTGTAATAATTGCAGTTCACTTCCTTCAAGCAAGGGAAATCAATATCAGTATAAAGTCTTTTCACATAGTCTCAACAAACTCTATAAGTTCAAAAGGATAATGAAACCACAAGATTCTGGAATCCAAATGTTTAAATACACCGTAGGAATGTGGTTGACCTCACCACACTGTTCTACATCACATCCATAATGTAGTATGGCACACGGTAACACGTAGTTAAAAGTCACCACAGTGCTCCGCTGCCCGCATACGGAGCTCCGTGAATCAACGAGAGCGACACGACAATGGATTAATTCCGCCATGCATATTGCTTTACTGAACACCAAGTACTGGCAGAACGCCGTTTTCCGGTCCCTTGCCCCTTCCTTGGTCCTGATGAAGACCCCGCAGCAAGGTTAAATCTTCCTGCGTTTTCAGAGGGTCGAAACGTCGACGGCTTTTCCTTTCACGGCAACCACACATGCGAAAAATTGCATTTATACTGTACTATGTGTCGTATGCCTTTTCTGAAATAATGTCGCCATAAGTTTGTGGTACTAACTGCTATGTGATTCATAGCGTGAAAAATACAATTTGAATTTGTGATTTTACTGTCACGTTATCCCATCACTCCCTTACCTCCTCACTATCACTTCCTTCTCCTTCCCGGGGCACTGTATGACCATGAATACAGTTGATTGCTTTGCTATGTGTATTAATTACACTTGATCCCTTATTGAATAATAAATTTGTGGATCAACAATAAGTGTTTCAGATCAATTCTTGTGAAATGTATTATATTTCTTCTACGTTTGCTGGGACCCCTTCCTCTTAACACGCCCTAAATACCTCAGCTGAGCTTTCTCAAGAGAATTCAATAGTCTCAGGTCACAAGGACCTATTGTAGTACATACAGAACTGAATATGTTGAATCGTGAAACGGCAGCGCGTGGCCTCCTGACTCACCGCGCTCCGCTCAATGACAAAAATGAGACTGTAGGATCAAAGCCACGGCAGCGCGTGGTTAACGAACACACAGCGCTCCGCATCATTTGGCAACGTCAGGAAGAAACAAATAGTACGGCAACGCGTAGTCGGCCGACACACCGCGCTCCGCACTTAGATTCAATATAAATGCTATCACTGCAGCAAAAATCCTGAAACTCACCGCGCTCAGCTCATGCGTCGTCCGACGGATGGATATGGAAGGCAATCACTCTCCAGCCAGGGAGCACTCAGCATTTTAGGCAACAGGAAACAGGATACAGAATACACAAATGGACACTGGAACACACAGAATTACGTGCATCCGCTCTCGCGCGTCTTGTCCTTAAGTACCTCCCCCTCCATATGGAATCGTGGGAGTTGTAGTCTTTCACTCAGGTAGGCACAGAGACTACGAAACCTGACGGTATGCCCTCCTTCTCAGCGCCTCCTAGGTCTAGGCTTACCAGGAAACCTCACATGGAAGCTACGCACAGCCGCAGGAGCATGAACATTGTCGCACGGTTCCCATGAGTCATCCTCCGCAGAATAACCCTTCCAAGAAACCAAGTACCACAACACTCCACGCTTCCACTTAGAGTCACGGATACTCCCCACTTCGTACTCATAACCGCCATCAACCATAACAGGTGGAGGAGCACGACGCATGGGAGACAAAGCAGGTTTCAGTAGACTACAATGAAATACCGGGTGGATCCGGAGGGATGCAGGCAATTTCAACTTGAAAGCCACAGGGTTGATCATCTTCACAATGACATAAGGCCCAATAAAACGTGGATGCAATACACTACGTAACTTGAACCTAATGTTCTTAGTTGAGAGCCATACCCTATCACCCAGCTGATACCCAGGCCCAGCAACCCGATGCTTATCTGCCCATCTTTTGTACTCCTTTTTGGCTTTGAGCAGATGTTTAGTGATTTGATGTTGAACAGTCTGTAATCTCTTCATCCTACTATATACTGTCGGTTGCTCAGACACACCCTCAGGTATATGGATAGGAAGAATGCAGGCTTCGAATCCGTAGGTTGCATGAAAAGGGGATCCACCCACAGAACAATGCCAAGCGTTGTTATAGGCCGGTTCTGCCATCCACAATAATGAGACCCATGAGTCCTCAGCAGTGGTTGCATAGCAACGTATGTGGAGAAGTGTGGCTCAATGATTAGAGCGGCAGACCCTGATGTAGAGTTCTAGCCCGGTGCCAGGGTTCAGTTCCCCGCCTTGGCTGGTCTTGGGCTCAAAAAATTCCACGTACCTGATAATTCTCGCCTCGGTGCCTATTCCAATCATGGAGTCCCACTCTGCAACTCTGGGCAATAGCTTGCTTAATCTCCACAAGGGCCCCCACAATGCTAAGGATGCCTGGCCTCCACCTTGGGGGTGCCCAGGAGTGGACGCCTCACAGGGAAAGCCAGGATGGCTTCCACAGCGGTATTCGTAGAAGCGCCTTGAGACCCTTGCGGGTGAGTAGTGCGCTATACAAGTATCAATTTACAATTTATTTTTTTATTTTTTCAGAGTTTGGTTCAATCTTTCAGTCTGTCCATCCGTCTGAGGATGGAAACTCGTGGACAGCAAGGAAGAGAGGCCTGACACCAGAACTTCCAGAACCTGGCTATAAATTGAGGGCCTCTGTCTGAAACGATCACTTCTGGTAGCCCATGCAAATGAATGACATTAGAGAAAAGCAATTGAGCTGTTTGTCCAGCAGTAGGGAGGTTGACACAAGGTATAAAGTGACCTAATTTGGTGAGGCTATCAATTACAACCAGAATAGCTGTGTTACCTTGATCAGGTGGCAACCCAGTAACAAAGTCCAAGCTGATGTTTTGCCAAGGTTTACGAGGGGTCGACATTAACATCAATTTCCCTTTCTTCTTGCCCATGTCATTCTTGGATCGGGCACAGTCAGCACATTGTGCCACCCAGGATGAAGGATCTTGTTTCATTGTTTTCCACCAAAAATGTCTCTGTAGTAAATGTACTGTTTTAAGTACTCCCTGATGTCCTGCCACAGGAGAAACATGACACCAGTGAAACGCCTTCTTCTGTAATTCAATAGAGGGCAAAAACAGTCGGTTATTAACAAAAGGCGGACCCTGTTTTATGGCTCGATCTTCTCCCTCGGCAGCCCATGACCCCCATCTAGAGTCAGTCTTAGCGTTCCTTACTTTGTTCAAAAAGTTCTCTGCACTTATTGCACAAATCACCTTGGAGGTCTCAATTATGGACTCCAGAGCAGGGCGAACAGAGGAATCCTCCTCCTCCTGTCTGGATAATGCGTCAGCTTTTCTGTTTTCAATCCCTGGCCTGTATATAATCACAAAGTCATACTCCGCAAAGAACAGCATCCATCTCATTTGACGCTGTGTGAGGTGCCTGGCTGTTTTCATAAACTGAAGATTGCGATGATCTGAGTAGACAGTGACTGGGAAAACAGCCCCCCATAGATTTTGTCTCCATTCTTGGTAGGATTTCTTAATTGCAAGTAATTACTTTTCAGAAATGGTGTAGTTTCTTTCAGCAGGACTTAATTTATTTGATAGATAAGCCACAGGATGCAATTGACCAGTGGTTTGATCTCTTTGTGATAATATAGCTCCTATTGCTTCATCTGATGCATCAGCTTCTACTACATATGGTAGTTCAGGTTTAGGATTGGCCAGAATGGGAGCTGAGGTAAAAGCTTGTTTGAGGTATTCGAAGGCCTCATTCACTTCCACTGACCAAAGGCAGGTTACTCCTTTCCTAAGCAGGCGAGTTAGAGGCACCGCTACATGAGAAGAGTGTAAGATAAACCTCCTGTAATAATTAGCGAACCCCAAAAAACACTGGACTTACTTCATGTTCTTAGGAGTTGGCCACTTCTGCACCGCCAACAACTTGCGCTCAGACATACGTAACCCTTCCGGATGAAGCATAACACCCAGGAATTCAACTTCAGTCACACTGAATTCGCATTTACTCAGTTGGCAATACAAATTGTGTTCTCTTAACTTCTGAAGAATCAGAACTACCTGCGTTGTGTGTGCTTCTACTTCCTGGGAATATATCAGGATGTCATCAATGTATACCACCACACAGACGTCTACATATTCCTTCAAGACATCATTAAAAAAAAAATTGGAATGCCGCAGGGGCATTGCAAAGCCAGAGCGGCATCACCAGATATTCATATAGACCACAGTGAGTTTTGAATGCAGTCTTCCATTCATCCCCTGCCTTAATGCGGACCAAGTGGTATGCCCCTCTTAAATCAAGCCTGGTGTATATTTTGGCGTTTCTTACTTGGTCCAGCAGGACCGTAATGAGGGGTATGGGATATTTGTTTCGGATTGTATTTTTATTCAACATGCGGTAGTCAACACAAGCCCTCAAATCCCCATTTGCTTTTGAGATAAAAACAAAGAGGAGGCAGCAGGAGAACGAGACGACCTTATAAACCCTATGTCTAAGTAGTGCTCTAGGTATTCCCTCAAGTGCTTTGTCTCAGGTACTGACAGTGCATACACTCGACAAGTTGGAATAGTGGCCCCTTCTATCAAATCAATGCGGCAGTCATATTCTCTGTGAGGAGGTAACTGTTCTGCCATGATTTCACTGAATACATCGCTGTATTCCTGGTAACTAAAGGGCAAAACCACCTCTTTTTCGGTGGCTGTAGCTATCCTGTAAGAGTTTAACAAGGCAATCACGTGGGTACATTGTTTCTGCACTATGTGACTCTGACATATAGGATCTAAGAATTGGATAGTCTTTTCTTTCCATTGTATGGTGGGATTGTCATGGCATAACCATGGCATTCCCAAGATGATTTCATACTGTGGGGCCTCTATAATGTTCAAAGTTATTTCCTCTTTGTGTATACCGTTACAAACCGGGACAGACAGAATCAATCTTTCTGTTTGCTCAGTGATAAGACCTGATTTTGAAGGTTTGCCATCCACTGCCCATACTTCCTCAGGGTTGTCTCTAGTGACTCTCTGCAGAGCCAAATTCGAAACCAAACCACTCTCTACAAAGTTGCCTGTGGCCCCAGAGTCTAACATAACCAGTACTAGATGAACCTGTTCCCTGTTCTCTAAAGTCATAGGAAGCACTATGTGTGATTCATTGTCCTGTAAAGCCATAACAGATAGAGAAGGAAGTTTCCAATTCTTAGATACCTCACCCTCTTTAGGAGATTCGGCAGGTAATGCGGATGACCCCGCTACCCTTTTATTCCGAGATCAACTGTGGTACTGTAATTCCGGACCCTGCTGTTCCACCAGTACCGAGGTCCAAACACTCGTATCACAAAATATCGTCGTACCGAGACGAATTTGGTATCAACGGACCGGTAATGATTAGGACATTACCCCTATGTATTTGCGTCATGATTGAGTGATGCTAACACCCTTAAATCGTGGTTTCCGTTCCGAACCCTCAGACTCCATTTTGTAAACGGCATCCATCTTATGACTTGCCCTCATATAGTCAATTGATTAAGACCGAGTTTGATCTGAAAGGACACGTCCACCGTAGCTGACTTCCCCATGACCTGGCCGAGCTGACTCCACTGCCTCCAGCCAAACCTGTTTGGGCAGCTCCTCGCCCAGTGGCCGAGTAAGATATCATCAAGGCTCAACATGCCATAAACCATTCACTACATACAGACCATGTTTTCCATACACATACACCTGTCCATGATTCTTGTTTATGACCAGTTTTACGATGGGAGGGTGCCCAACCTTATTGGTGTTTCATCGATATCTGATGGGAATTCTGGGTCTGGCGGGGTAATCCATCACGATCCGGACATCTAAAATATGTGCTGACCAGCATGACTTCGCTCTTTGTATTATTGTAGAAATATGTGTATAACCATATCATAAACTCAAGAATTCTTGCCCGCAGCTGTTATTTCTGTATATAAGGAGAAGGCTGGTGCTGTAAAAACGAACAGTCTCCTGAGAACTTACAGCCCGTGCTGTTGTAATTCTAGGACACATGTTACTTGGTTGCAACCAATAAACCTCGATCTCTGACTTCAACTAGAAGACTCTGTGTTTCTGTAGTCCAGAACAGGGAGAACCCAGAGGTCTGCGGGTGTGGTCCCCTGGCACCACCGGGTCTCTAAAAACCCGGCACCTCAGTTGGCGCCCAACTCGAGGCGATATCAAGCGGTGACGGTCCAAGCCAGATGTTCGTGAGGAGCTTCGTGTGAAAATTCCGGAGGAAGGCCAGCCACTTCAGCGACCCCTGCATGTCGACGTGGTTCCGAAGGTCTTTGCTGCGAGGTTCCCCGCGTCCCGACGGCTACGAAGGACTGCTGCCCTGACTATCGCCCTGTTTTGGACCCAGTGATCCTTGGTAGAGCAAAACGATAGACGAGTCTTCTAGTGACGTCACCGATCTTCAATATTCAGTTAAGTATAAGTGGAGCGTCTCCCAGTTCTTAGTTTGGTTCTTAGTTTTGGTATCCCAGAGATACGGTTTGCATTGGTTCTTGCAAGCACCAAAACCGAGGGATTCGTGTATTCACGACAATATCATAATTAGATAATCCCTTGAAGTTTGAAGCTAGACTAGTGAGCAAAGATGCCTGGTCTTAGCAGACTTGGAAACTTGTTTTGTCTTGGTTGTAGTAAGGACTCCCGATTAGAGGATTCGTGTCCGGTTCCTCCGATTGGAACTCCAACATATGAGTTATATATAGAGCATGGAGTAGGTCCTATCACGTATAACGAAGTGTGGATAAAATACACCCGCAAGGATGGTGTTTTAAAATGGCCCCAATATGGTAGTTTTGACTCAGAAGTATTAGACAACCTCGAGGTCAAATTGTTTAAGAAGAAAGCCCGGCCGGCGATGTTTGACTCTTTTCGCTTATGGCGCAAAGAAGCCAAACAGAAAGAAATAAAATTAGCAAAGAAAAATAAAAGAGGTATGTCGATGGTGCAAGCTGCCATTGCATACAGGGATAATGAGGAAGAACAAGAAAGTGAACGAATGCTTAGGAGCAAGAAACTAGCAGTAGATAAATGCTACCCGATGTTGCCCCATGAAGGACAAGATTCAAAGGGAACATCCGAGAAAGATCCATTAATGTCCCATTTATTGAACTCACCACCCCCATCTACATCGAGTATTGTTGGACCCCCGAAGCGTTTCGTTACACCGCGCCCTGGCGCACGAAATGCAGCTCTTGCACAAACACCAGCTCCTCTTCAGCTGGTTCCTACTTCTCCGGCGCAGCCTTCTCAAGGGCCGCCGCCTTTGCTACATACTCCATCTACTTCTACAACTTTGCCTACTGCTCCAACTGTTCACTATGATACTACTTCTGCTACTGCTTCCACTTCCTCTGCTATTGCCTCGACTTCCTCTTTACATCAGCCTGTCTTTTCTGGCGCATCTGCCTCGCCGCAAGCTTCTCCTTCTGTCAGACAGAGAGTGGCAAGTACTGTCACTGGTCTATTCTCGCCCTTCTTTGTGTCGCCTAAAACGACCCCTAAAACGGGACGTAGACAGTTGCGTAATCAATTACCCGACTACGAGGAAAGAGAGGTGCTAAATGAGGTAGCACGCAAATGGGTTACTGACACTGCTAAATATGATGTTCAGTCCGTTATGGAAGTTTTCCGTCAGTGGGATGCGCCCACTCAGAGATACGTATTTGAAGAGATGTGTGTATATCTTTGTGAAGATTTGGAGACAAACGATCCCAAGCGCAAAATGAAGGAATTATTCCGCATGCGTTTTAAGTTCTATGAAGGTATGATTGTAGGTGCCGATGTTGAAAAAGCGATAGATTTATTGTTATCCTATAGGAGTAAGGGAAATGTCTCTAGATCATTGTATGAAGATGACGTGTCACATAGGAAAAAGGCGAGACAGTACCCCATGAGAGAGGTTCCTCCAGTATGGAGGGAAGGTGATGCGAATGTAAATCCACCAATTCTGCCGCATTTTCAGCGTGTATGGGTACATGTCCCCTGGAAAAGATCTGAAGTTTTAGCACTCAAACAGACACTACCTGATCCACGTAAAAACCCAGCTGGATATTACAAGGAATTATCACAGACTGCCAGCTCATGTATAATGAATTTAGCAGATGTAGACATGCTGTTTGGGAATGTTGTTCCGCAACCTTTATGGAGTAAAATTCGTCATACAGATCATGATCAAGAAGTAGGTGACTCATGGCCTAACATTACTGCTACCGATACTAGACAAGTCGGTGGTTCTAAACCCGAGCCTTTAATAGCAGAACTTCCCGGTAGGATTATCGCGTACTTGAAAACGTTAATGCCTGAATTACGTGTAAATTGGGACAAGCTATCTGCATGCAAGCAGAAGAAAGATGAGAGTGTGTCTGACTTTTTCACGAGATTTGAGGAGACCTTCGTCGACCATAGTGGTCAGGATATGGCTACCGAGGGTGGCCAAAGATTGTTCGTAGACAAATTTGTACATAATCTGCTTCCTGAGCTGTGCAATAAATTGAAAGATTCAGAGAGTGCTTGGGCTGTTTCCACGTCAGCGCAGATTTTAGCCACAGCCCAATACTACGAAAATAGACGCAAAGACGAGCTAGATAAAACAGACAAAAAGACTAAAGAGTTAAAAACTAAAGTTCTTCTCCAGCAAGTCTATCCGCCTCGCACTCCTAGTCAGCCCAATTATCAGCAACCACAGCAGTATTCGAGAAACGCGCAAGGAAACGAGTTTTCCCATCAGCGTTCTCCGTATGGCCCGAATCAATGTGCCTATTGTAAAGAAGAGGGTCATTTCAAAAGTAATTGTCCAGCTCTTGCACAACGTTTAAACGGTGTTTCCGGCGCAAGAGGTGGAGGTGTTCAACAGGCTCCTAGAGGTAGGGGCCGTGGAAATTTCTCCCAGAATACCACTTCTTTTCCGCCTCAAAATTCCATGAATAGCTTTGACCAACAGAATAATGCGTCTTCCAGGACAGCTCAGTACTATGCTGATGACTATTACGCAGAAAACGAGAATGAGGGTAATAATTGCTAGGACAGCCATGGACAAAGAGAGGGAGTTGTTTCAGTTCCAGTAGATCAGAATGGACCTTATGTCGAGGTGATTACATCCGGAGTGTTGGAGCCATTTCTGCTGGATACTGGTGCTACAAAAAGTTCTATTATGCACTCAAAACTTCCTGGCGCACCTTTGTCTGGCGAAATGAATGTTTCAGTAGGTTTTTCTGGCGCCCCTGTTAGAAACCCGATCTCCAATCCCATGCCCCTTTCTGTTGGCCCATGCGAATTAGAAGCACCCCTCATTCTTACAACAGGTTGTGGCGAAAACTTGTTAGGTTTGGATTTGTTAAAGAGATTATATGCAACTTTGTACTGCTCCCCTTCGGGAGTACAGCTTACCGTAGGAAGAAGTTATTTCTCCAATGTATTTGGCAAAGGAGAATATTCCAACCGAATTGTCATTTCTTCCGGATGAACTTTGGGCGAATGGTTCTAATGATGTAGGTCGTTTGGAGATAGCACCGTATGTCATAACGTTGAAAGCTAATGTTAGGTTACCACGCATTCCCCAATATAGAATATCAAACGAATGTGAAAAGGCTTTGTTAGCGATCGTCTACGATCTGATTGAGAAAGATGTCATCGAAGAGACAACAGGCAACATTTGTAACAGCCCTGTTTTGCCTGTTTTAAAGCGTACCGATCCTTCACAGCCCCCTGTGTACAGATTTGTGATTGATC
This sequence comes from Lissotriton vulgaris, assembly GCF_964263255.1. NCBI lineage: Eukaryota > Metazoa > Chordata > Amphibia > Caudata > Salamandridae > Lissotriton > Lissotriton vulgaris. The sequence goes on from NC_141695.1 coordinate 1,334,887,534, forward strand.
TCAGGGAAGTGAATAAGATCGTTGTACCACAGTTTCCAGTCGTCCCCGACATTACTGCTTTATTGACAATGGTTCCAGCTTCAGCCAATTGGTTTTCAGTGATTGACCTGAAGAACGCTTTCTTCAGCATCCTGATTGCCGAGGAGAGCAGAGATATCTTTGGCTTCAATTTAGGAGGACGAAGCTTCCGCTTTAAATGCGCTCCTCAGGGCTACTGTGAAAGTCCATCAATATTCAGTCAGGCTCTGAAAACACAACTAGACACGATTGTTCTGCAGGATGGTGCAACTTTAATTCAGTATGTGGACGATCTGCTGATCGCTGCAGACACTGAAGAAGTTTGCAAAAAAGGGACATTGTCAGTGTTACATCATTTATGTGACATGAAGCACAAAGTCTCGCTTTCCAAATTACAATTTTGTCGACAAGAAGTAACCTACTTAGGTCACATCTTATCGAAGGAGGGAAGGAGACTGACCCCAGAAAGAATACAGGCAATTGCAGAACTGAGTGTCCCAAGGACACAAAGAGAAGTGCGTGCCTTCTTGGGCATTACATCGTACTGTAGACAATGGATACCGAACTTCTCACTATTGGCCAAACCTTTGCTGGCATTAATGCGTAAAGACACACCCAATCCTTTGCCTTGGTCTGAAGATTGTCAGGCGAGTTTCCATGAGTTGTGTGAGGCATTATGTTCGGCTCCCGTGTTGGGCAACCCTGACTACAGCAAGCCTTTTACATTATATGTCCATGAGAAGGAAGGTTGCACATTATCAGTCTTGACGCAACACTTTGGTTACAAACAACGCCCATGTGCATATTTCTCTGCGACCCTAGATCCTGTAGCTAAGGCATTACCAAGTTGCTTGAGGGCCACTGCTGCAGCAGCTGTCTGTATCCGACAGTCTGCTGGGTTAGTCATGAATAATACTCTGATCGTTATTGTCCCACATGCAGTAGATATCCTACTAAACAGGACGAAAACACAACATCTAACTTGTGCTCGACTATCCAGCTATGAATTGACACTGTTAGCAAGTCACATTCACATAAAGAGGTGTGATACACTCAACCCTGCTACGTTATTACCCATTCCAGCAGAGACAGATGAGGTTGAAAAACATGATTGCTGCTTTAGGACAGAGGAAGAGACAAAAGGGAGAGTAGACTTGCAGGACACTCCCCTCCCTGAATGTAATGATAATTTATGGGTTGATGGTTCATGTTTCAAGTTGCCAAATGGTGATACGACTGCAGCATATGCCGTGACAACATTACACACGATTGTAGAGACAGCTCGCATCCCCCACAATTCCGCGCAAGCAGCAGAGTTAGTCGCACTCACAAGAGCGTGTGTGTTGGCGAAAGGAAAACGAGTGAATGTGTATACTGATAGTCAGTACGCCTTTGGCGTAGCCCACAGTTTTGGAAGATTGTGGCGTGAACGTGGGTTCCTGACGTCACATGGTGCAAAAATTCAACACGGCCAGCTAGTACACGACCTTCTCGAGTCACTGACCTTGCCCCTACAAGTTGCAATTGTGAAATGCAGTGCACACAGAAAGATTCAAGATGATGTTGGTCGAGGGAATGCATTTGCCGATGAGGTCGCGAAAGAGACTGCAAGGAACACAATGAGTCGGATGTATGTTGTAGGTCCTGCTAGATGGACCCCTGATGTGGGTATGTGTGAAGACACCATCGAAAGCGTGAAATCTATACAAGCTGATGCTACTGAGAAAGAGGTGAATGAATGGAGAGAAAGCAAGGGTAGATTAGATGCGAATGGTTGTTGGGTCGAACTGTCAGAACATCAGCGATGGATGTTACCTAACGCCTATGTGCTCGCAGTGGTGACGATGGCCCATGGAGTGGCGCACATCAGTGTGAAAGGAATATGTAAGCTGTTGGCCCCAGTATGGCAGAATAGTGGTATCCCAAAATGTGCAGAGAATCTGGTCAGAAATTGTATGGTGTGTTTGAAGCACAATCCCGGTAGGGGGACCCCAACCCCAGTTGGTCATTTTGCGCCTCCAACGTACCCGTTCGAGGTCTTGCAGCTCAATTTCATTCACATGGAGAGGTGCAATAACCTGAAATATGTCCTTGTTGTCGTTTGCGCCTTTTCCAGGTGGGTAGAAGCGTACCCCCTTAAGGACAACACTGCATCGTCAACTGCCAAAGCCCTTGTCAAAGAATTCTTCCCTCGATTTGGCATGCCTAGGATTGTCTGGAGTGATAATGGAAGTGAATTCGTGGGACGAGTGATGAAGAGAGTGTGTGAGTGTCTAGGCATCCACCAGAAATTCCATGCTGCAAATCACCCCCAATCGGCAGGATTGGTAGAGTGCTATAATGGCACGTTAAAATTGAAACTGGCCAAGATCCAAGCCAGCACAGGTCTCAAGTGGCCAGACACCCTGCCTTTAGCACTCCTGTCTACCAGGATGATTGTCTATTCTAGACTGGGACTTAGCCCACACGAGATCGTGTTCGGGCACCCAGCAAATATATGGGGAGTACCGAGGCCCAGAAAGCTCAGTGAGATAAAGTACCCTGCACTGTTTGACTATTTGCACGAATTGACAACTAAACTGCATGCTTTACATCAACAGGTCCACAGCTCCTCTCCACCGGCGTCTGACGATCCAGGCCACGCCATCGAACCTGGCTCCTGGATCCTAGTTCGGAACTTCAGGCGAACAAAGAACGAGGAGCCTCGCTGGACCGGACCTTTCCAGGTCTTGCTATCTACCCGCTCTGCAGTACGTGACCATGGGAAAAAACACTGGGTGCATGGCGCCCATTGCAAAAGGGTCCCGCTGCCCCTTCCATATGACCGGTGGGTCCAGCAAGGAGTCGCTGACTCCGAGACAGAGTTCATACCTCGTTTTGTCCCCTTCAGCGATGCACGATTAAAAGGAACTGGTACCGACAAAGAGAGCGATTGTATTTTGCAAGGATCTGTGCCATCGTCAATGCAGTTGGACACTACAGAACCTGAAACATTGTTTGAAGATCACACCGTACCTGGGAAAGAACGATATAACCTGAGGTCAAGACCAAGGAACTGACATAATCGAATTAGTGCGATTTTCCCTTTTTCCCATGAACTATTTTTGATTTTACAGCTCTCTCGCCCAGGGAACTAGCTCATTTTTGATTTTCGAACCGCCATCCGGTTCTGCTGCTAGGGCCGCGGTTGAAGTCTGAGGAGTGCAGCCGTGGACGCCTAGGTCAACGGTTCTGGTCAGTCTGAGGGAATTACCCTGGACTGGACAGAGCGCACATCTTGGCAGAAGCAACCTCCCACCGCGGGCAGCAACCAGAGGATGGAGTTTCCGAGGGTAGAGAGACCTGCTAGACACATGAACTTTAACAAGAAAATATGCACTGTAATGGCTAAAGGGAGATTCCTGATAACATGTATTTTGATGATATGTAGCATAACGACGTTCTTGATTAGTTATACTTTATTCACGTTCCAAGTCACCTTTGTAAACAACACTCAGCCCACACCTCCTCCAACTGTTTCTTTACACTCCTTTCACCCTCTTCCTGAACACGAGTCTGCCAGAAGACTAGAGTTTGTAAATAACTCCTTCATCCAGCTCCTACACCAGCACCAGTCTATAATGAACACATCGAATTGTTGGATCTGTGGACTCATGCCGCACACGACAGATAAGGGCATTCCATACTTCATCCTGCCATTCAGTTATTATGGTTCTCTGTGGGCTTTCCAGACCATGTTCCTGTTCGCCCTATAACCATACCCGCCCCGTTCCACAGAGAGCGATTCCAGCAACAAGGCACTAGTGGTAGGAATAAGAAATATGAGTAGGGATGTTGACACGTATCAAACGATTCCTAAAGACGAACTCACTCCCTACAGCCGTTGGAATGTGACTAAATACGGGATCTCTTTGAATAAAAGCCAGAAAACAAAGAAATCATCCCCAGTCTGGATAGTGCCCCACCGAGGTCACTTATGTCTGCAAGGTATTGGCAGGGATCCCAAAGCACGGTTGGGGAAGAGCGTATGCACGGAAACATATGTGTTTGCCTCCCGAACTTCCCCTCCATTCTTGGCGGCTAAAGGCACCTATTTCGTCTGCCATGACAAAGCCTATACATGGTTGCCCCCTGACTTCTCTGGCACATGCTTTATCTCATTTCTGTTGCCACCCACCTACACGGCCGGGGCAGATTACCATCGGACAAGGACAGTTAGGGGTGTCGTGAGTCAAGACGACACTGCGGGTCAAGAGTTTGGAGACTTCACAAAGGGTTTTCTGCCATTTTGGGGGCCTATGGTGAACAGCAGGAACATTCGACAATTGACGAGGATAGTTGAGTCCGCCGTGACTGAAACGGCCGGTGCCCTTAGCAACTTGACAGCTGAGCTTCAGTCGGATTGACTTATGACCCTTCAGAACAGGGTTGCCCTAGATGTCATACTTGCAGACCGTGGTGGTGTATGTAGAGTGATCCAATCTAGTTGCTGCATTTTCATCCCCGATAATGCTCCAACAGTGTACCAGGCCATCTCCAAATTACACAAAATCTCTGATTCCCTTCAATTGGAAAAAGGGGATTGGTCCTTGCTCGGGTGGTTCTGGGAACTGATATCTGCCTGGGCATGGAAAACTCTGATCTTCATTGGGATGATCTTAGCCATTCTGTTTATGTTCTGCCTGTTTGTACAGTGCACTCCTGCAATATGTGGCCTCTGCGCTACTTCATGTGTAAGGAAGCCTGTATCAAGGGACGAATTGAGCAACAGAATGATGCTACAGCAGCATCTCCATGAATTCATCCATACAGATTTGGACTCAGATTAGCATGAGGTATTGCCTAATATGAGGGCAAAAGGAGGGTCTGTGGTACTGTAATTCCGGACCCTGCTGTTCCACCAGTACCGAGGTCCAAACACTCCTATCACAAAATATCGTCGTACTGAGACGAATTTGGTATCAACGGACCGGTAATGATTAGGACATTACCCCTATGTATTTGCGTCATGATTGAGTGATGCTAACACCCTTAAATCGTGGTTTCCGTTCCGAACCCTCAGACTCCATTTTGTAAATGGCATCCATCTTATGACTTGCCCTCATATAGTCAATTGATTAAGACCGAGTTTGATCTGAAAGGACACGTCCACCGTAGCTGACTTCCCCATGACCTGGCCGAGCTGACTCCACTGCCTCCAGCCAAACCTGTTTGGGCAGCTCCTCGCCCAGTGGCCGAGTAAGATATCATCAAGGCTCAACATGCCATAAACCATTCACTACATACAGACCATGTTTTCCATACACATACACCTGTCCATGATTCTTGTTTATGACCAGTTTTACGATGGGAGGGTGCCCGACCTTATTGGTGTTTCATCGATATCTGATGGGAATTCTGGATCTGGTGGGGTAATCCATCACGATCCGGACATCTAAAATATGTGGTGACCAGCATGACTTCGCTCTTTGTATTATTGTAGAAATATGTGTATAACCATATCATAAACTCAAGAATTCTTGCCCGCAGCTGTTATTTCTGTATATAAGGAGAAGGCTGGTTCTGTAAAAACGAACAGTCTCCTGAGAACTTACAGCCCGTGCTGTTGTAATTCTAGGACACATGTTACTTGGTTGCAACCAATAAACCTTGATCTCTGACTTCAACTAGAAGACTCTGTGTTTCTGTAGTCCAGAACAGGGAGAACCGAGAGGTCTTCGGGTGTGGTCCCCTGGCACCACCGGGTCTCTAAAAACCCGGCACCTCACAACTCCCTGTGTTCTTTGGTTTCACCGGACATTCCTTTACATAATGCCCCTTCTTACCGCAATATATACACAGGCCTAACACCCTACGGCTTTCTCTTTCCTCCCTGGACAATTGTGCTCTAACTGCTCCTATCTCCATGGGTTCACTACCCGATTCCATTGAGGTCCCAGTCTTACGTGGAGAGAAGTCGGACCTGTAGTAGCCTCTGTCCCACTTTCGCCTTTCTCCTCCATGTTCAGTCAGTCTCCCATCCAGCCTTAGGGATAGGTTAATCATATCTGTGCAGGTGACAGGTTGTGGATCCGTTTGCGCAATTATGTCTTTCAACCCATCTCTTAAGCCCTGATAAAATAATGACATCCTCTTCTCTTCTGGCCAAGCGGTTTCGGCCACCAGCCTTTTGAACATAGTAAGGTAGGTGACCAAATCATGTCGTCCCTGCTTGAGTTCCAACAGTTCTTTATCAGCACCAAATGTGGTGGCCCTTCTATCAAAAACTTTTTCGAACTCGGCCCGAAAAGCCGCCCGATCAGAGTGCATGGCATCATTACCCCTCACTAGGGGAACAGCCCGATTGGCTGCCTCTCCTTTTAGATAAGATATGGCAAAAGCTACTCTAGAATGATTGGTGGGAAAGGATGCAGGTTTGCAAGAAAAATGCAGCATAATCTGGGTTAGAAATACTTGAGTTTGGGAGCCGCGCGAGCGCGTCGACCAAGATGGCCGCCACCACTGGAGCTCCGTAAGTCTACCGGCCCAATTAGCCGATTAACTACAATATTCCTGTCAGGAATCTCCAATTAACGGCGGCGCTTGCATTTTCTACTTATTTCCCACCTTGTGCTTGATTTTTGAGCGATTTCTCTGTGAGGAAGTGCATCAGCTGGCTCCTTGGTTCCTCTCCCCTGCCTCTGCTCCAGCTTCTGCCGGTTTGCTCTGCATAGGGGGCGGAGTGCTTACAAAGAGAGGGCCTGGCTTGGGCCTGGCCACACCCACGACCCAGTTTAGCTGCTGCACCAGTCCTTTTGAAGAGCTTTTGGGGAATTTTGCGTCCTTTTTCGCTCATATTTATTACATTTTGAGGTGTTTTTTCATATTTTGTATTTATCTGACGCAAAAGGTTATTTTTTCACCTCAAGATGGAAAATAAAAATTTGGCTGCTAATAAAAGGAAAAAGCAGATATCGCCTACTCCATCTAAATCTAACGTTGTTGAATCTTCTGAACAGTCACTTGCTCTAATTTTGGAGGAAATTCAAGAGCTGCGCATGAATACTGATACTATTGCGACTGAAGTGAAAAATGTTCACAAAGATATGGCTTCTATGTCCATGAAAGTGTCTGATAATGCTATCAAAATTCAGGACAATAAAAATAAGTTGGACTCTTTTACACCTTTGGTGAGTCAAATAGTACCAATGCATACTCAATTGCTGGAATTGGAAAACCGTAATAGACAATACAATCTCCGTATTTTCAATCTGCCTGAAGAGATTGAGGGATCTGATTGTCGCTTATATCTAGAGTCATTGCTGCCTGGCCTTCTAAATATCAAATTCCCCGAAAAATTTGAAGTAGATAAGGCTCACAGAATTCCCTCGCATAGGAATCCTCGCCACACTAAGCCCAGGCAAGTGATTTTTAAGGTTTTGCGACACCATCATTTGGTCCTTATCAGGAAAGCAGCAAGAGACATTCCCTCACTCTTAGTGAATGGTTGTAAAATCTTTATCCATCAAGACTTTGCTAAGGAAACGGTTGCTATTCGCAAGGAATTTTCCTCTTATCGTCCGCAACTGAGAAGCCTTGGTTTTAAGTATGGTCTATTTGATCCTTCTACGATGAGAGTCTGGAAAGACACCTTCTCTAAATCTTTTCATCGTCCTGAAGATCTAAGACTTTTTCTGGAACAACAATTCTCACCGTCAATGGACACTTATGATCCTGTTACTTGAACGCTTATAGTCTGATTTATCCTGGCATTTAAATATTTCTCTCTTCACGGGCTCCAACGGTTTTATGGCCATGCTTGTGGAACGGGTGTGCGTCTCTGTATTCTTCTTTATGTTTCTGTTTCTTGTTTGTCCTTTTTCCTTCCCTTTGTGTTTCTCCCTATTGTGTCTTTCCTTTTCTTACTATCTACATAGAGTTGCTCTTTTTCCATGGCTGTTTTTCATTTCCTCTTCCTCTGATTCTTTCTTCTATCCTCTTCCTTCTAATTCCTAATGGCTAATACTCATAATGTTAAAATTTTTCACTTAATGTTAAGGGTTTACGGCATCCAGTAAAACGCACTAAAATCTTGGACTACCTAGGTGCGTGCAAAGCTGACATTTGTTTTATCCAAGAAACGCATGTTGATGACAAAATTTTACAATACATGAAGAAAAAATGGGTAGATAATATTGTTTCCTCTCCTGCGCAGGGGAAGAAAAATGGTGTTGCAATTCTCTTTGCAAAAAGGTTGCACTGTCAGATTCTTAGTAAGTTCACTGACACAGAGGTAGATATATAGTGGTTAAGGTTAAAATTCATGACTCAACCTTCTTTTTGCTTAATATCTATGGTCCTGCGGCTGATGACCCTTCGTTTTGGTCTACTTTAACTACTGAAGTTCTAAAGTTGGGGCAGGTTCCTTTGATTGTTGGGGGGGATTTTAATGTGATTATTGATCCATTGCTAGATAGGCTTTCCACTACAAAATTCTGACCTCCTAACGTTTTTCATGCCTTTAAATCTTTCCTTCACACAACCAAGTTGGCTGATATTTGGAGGCTACACTTTCCTACTGATAAATGGTTTTCCTTTTTCTCTAATCCCCATAATTCTCATTCAAGGATTGATTATTTTTTGCTTTCGCCTTCATTACCTCAATCAGCCACCAACGCTGTTATAGGTAATATTGATATTTCGCACCATGCCTTAATTTCTTTTGTTTTAAACATTTCCTCTACTTTTACCAAGCAAAGTCGGTGGCTTATGAACACGAACATTGTGCTTAATGCTACGCATAAGTCTAAACTATTACAAGCTATTCAAGACTATTTTTTGTTCAACCCTGAAGGTTCAACTTCAATTGTTAATAGATGGAATGCCTTTAAGCCCTACATTAGGGGTACCACTATTTCTATTATGGCCCATGAGAACAAACAATTTAACTCTAATGTTAAACATTTGGAAACACAAATTCCTAAATATGAACGTTTATTTATTTCTTCTAATGACCCTCAACACAAATTTAAACTACAAAAGCTTCGTTATGAATTTAATGCTATACTTAGTACTAGAGCAGGAGTCCAACTCGCAAAATCTAATGCTAAATTTCGCTTTAATACCAATAGATCTGGAACACTTCTTGCAAACTATTTACGAATCAAGAGGGATAAAACTCAAATAACATCAATACACGGTTCTCATGGCCAAGTTGCTATTTCCCATAATGATATTGTTCAAGAATTTTTAAATTTGTATTCTACCCTATATAGTAAACCAGTCCCCTGTGATGATTCTTTAATTGATTCCTTTTTAAATAAGTGTAATTTGCCTCACGTTTCTCCCTCAGATAGAATAGGTTTAGATTCTCCAATTACTTGTGATGAGATTTTACTTGCTATTAAATCACTTCCCAAGAATAAATCCCCAGGCCCGGATGGTATCCCAGCTGAATTTTATAAAGAGTTTCAGTCTTACCTTTTACCTTATTTAAGTGCACTTTTTTCCCATTTTGGTTCCTCTGGCACTATTTCGGGCTCCTTTACGGACGCTCTAATCATTGTTTTGCCCAAACCTGATAAGGACCCTACCCTGGTTGCTAATTATCGTCCCATCTCCCTAATAAACCAGGACTGTAAGCTTTATGCTAAAATCCTTGCCACTAGATTAGCTCCTATCCTTCACTCCATCATTCATCCAGATCAATCTGGTTTTATGAAAAATAGGTACTCTGCTAATAATACCAGAACGCTTTTACACGTTATTGAACAGAGCCCACACCTTACTTCCCCTGCGGGAGTGATGGCTTTGGATGCAGAAAAAGCTTTTGACAAAATTCATTGGCAATTTTTATTTAAAACTTTATTATCTTTTAATTTTGGTGCCCATTTTATTCGTATGATTTCTGCTTTATATTTTGCCCCTACTGCTCGTTTGTTTATTAATGGTCAAATTTCTACTCAATTTCCTCTCTTTAGAGGTACTAGGCAGGGTTGTCCCCTTTCCCCACTGTTATTTTTAATAGGAATTGAGCTTTTTCTTAATTATATACGCTGCTGTGATAATATTCAGGGTATTGCGATAAATGATGTCACGGTTAAAACTTTAGCCTATGCAGATGATGTTTTATTGTTTATTAGTAATCCTCTTTCCTCTGTTCCCTTCCTATTAGACATTATTGCAAATTATTCTGTGGTTTCAGGTTATAAATTAAATGTAAGTAAGACAGCATTTTTTCCTTTGAAAGCTTTTTGTACCCCGGATATGCTACCAAACACAGATATTCTTTGGCAAAACATTAAGCTTAAATACTTAGGTATCCTATTTGCCTCCTCGTTGCCTGCTACATTAAAACTAAATAGTGATTTTGTACTTGATTATATCAAAAACAAAACGTCCAAGTGGTCTTCCCTTTATCTCACCTGGTGGGGGAGAATGGAAGCTGTAAAAATGAATATTACACCAAAAATCTTCTATTCCTTGGCTATGATTCCCACTCAATTTCCTCTCAAGTTCTATAAAGATGTTGATAAACTGTTATCTAAATTCCTCTTGTCTAACAAAGTTCCTCGTATTGCTTACAGGAAATTAAAACTCCCTAAGTCCCAGGCAGGATTTGCCCTTCCAGACTTCTACCTATACCATAAAGCTTTTATCTTAAAACAAAGTTCCTTATGGTTTACAAACTCACATGTGGTCAAACCTCCAATTTGGTTTGATATAGAGTCTACAATTGTACGACCCTTTTCACTGCCCTCTTTGATGTCAATGTCTTCTGCATCCAAGGTTGTTCGTCTGTCATCTATAATTAAATCCTCTAGATTAATAATTAATGATTTAGACTCTAATTTTGATTTACCCTTACTCTCTACAGTTCACTTGTCTTTATGGCATAGTGCTTTACTTAAACTAAACAGAAACATTAATTTCTGGTCCTCATGGATTTCAAAAGGAATTTTTTATCTTAAAGATGTATTTTGTGGAAATGCCTTTATTCCTTTTGAGCAACCACAGTTAAGGTTTGATATCCCAGCTTCTGATTTCTCAAAATAACAATCTTTATGTAACTCAATTTTGGACTCTTTTCCCAATGGTATTCCCTCTTCCACCACTAATGACCTATTAATTTACCTTACGGCTGTTACGTCTTCCCCCAAAGCTGTCTCTGTTTTTTATAAAATATTTACCTCCTCCCAGGGCTCCAATGTTGGTGCAATATCATCTTTTTGGAATAATGAACTTTCCATTTCCCTATCAGATGACTCATAGTCCTCAATATGGCTCAACAGTATCTCTGGTTGGCTTCCGGTGTCTCTTTATCAGACTAATGCTTATATTTTATTTAACGCTCTATGGACCCCATCTTGATAAAGCAATGTGAAATTGTCACCATCTGATGTTTGTTGGCACTGCAATTCAAGTTCTGGGTCACTTCGTCATATGTTATTTGAATGCCCAGTTATTATGAAATTTTGGTCGGATGTTTGAAATGTCATTTTGAAAATGTTGCCTTTACATGATGATATTTCTTATGCTATGTTAATATGTAAATCAGTTGCCCTTTCCCATCCTCTTAATGAGTCAGAGGCAAAGTTATTTAATTTTTTAATTACAGCTGCTTTAAAGTCCATTACTTTTTGTTGGAAAGATGCTTCTTCTCTTTCAGTTCATGTTTGGTGGTCGTGGATTACCTTTACAAGAAGAGGTGCTCGGCTGTCTCTTAAAGGCGTTACTCACAATTCGAAGTCATTTCAATCTTTTTTGTCTCCTATTGATTCGTATGTTATGCAATGATATGATTAGGTGTTCTCTTATGTATTTTGATGATTAATTTCTCCTCATTTACCATCTTTTTTGTATTCAATTTAATTGTGACTCTATATTGTTTGATTTTATGATTATATGATATGTTCACTCCCCCGCCCCTCCCCCCCTTTTTTCCCTTCCTCTTCATTTTTGGCTTACTGCATTTCATGCTCATCATTTCATCATTTACGCATATAAGATTTATTCTTTTTGTATTGTACTTGTTTATTTCTTCTGTCTACAAAATACTTCAATAAAATCATTTTGAACTTAAAGAAATACTTGAGTTTATGAAGGATCTATGAAGGATGTCCTGAATACCTTTCAGGATTGGCCAAAGGGATGGGTGGGGGGACTGTGACTTGTATCTGTGGAGCGGATGTGGAGACATCAAAGGGGTTTCTGGCTAATTTATCCACCTTGTCTCTCAGAGCTGCAGTTTCTGCCCTAGATGAAGCCAACTCTTGCTTTACTAACACTAGCACCTAGAGGACATCCTCCATAGAAGCCATGACCCCCAAACCACTGGATCAGGTGGAGCAAAATTCTTGGACGCGTAATTCTGTCAGATGTGCTCCGCAGGATCCAGTCGTTGCTAATAGGGGTCCCTATTATAATATTTTTTTCACCATTAGTAGAATATATTGGGCACCTCATAGACTAGCTAGATTTGTGCAGTCCCTGATTCCAAAATGTAAAAGATATGGACATACTCAAGGAAATGATGAGCACAAGTTCGCTACCTGCACTTCAATCAGTGAATTCTGGAACAAGGTGAGCAACATTATAGCGGACATCCTTGTTTTAGGATTGAGATGAGCTCTGTGCTGGTGTTAATGGGATTGGATACAGAGTCCCTCAGCCTTTTGGGCAGGAAGCAGAGGAGCCTGCTTTTCTATTTTGTACTTCTGGCAAGAAGAGAGATTTGCAAACATTGGCTGGATGAGGTACCTCCTTGTCAGGAGGACTGGCTTAGAGCTGGCTTAGAGCTGTGCATTGGTCATGCAGGATGGACTTGGGTTGTACCTTCGATAGAGCAGATAATATTTGGATAGACTGCCAAAAGTGGAGTGGTGAGTCGGATCTGGAGACCGCAGTAGTCCTATGATTGCACCTAAGCAGAAAAATATGGGTGTTAATGTGTTAAGCCCTGGTTGGTGTGGCTGGGAAGCTGTCTGTACAGAAGGAGCGAGGGCAGTTCCCACGGGGTCACTTGAGATTGAACAGCTGGGGTGATATGAGGACACAAAAAATAGGACAGCAGACAGATACATTCTGCAGAAATGGCAAAAAAATAAAGCTGGTCTGCATTGATTAAAACCTTGCAAGTTGAAAACTGGCAATATCACTTAGTGTTAATAAAGATACTTAAAAAAAAATAATACATGTATGTATGTGTATATATATATATATATATATATATATATATATATATATATATATATATATATATATATATATATATATATATATATATATATATATCTTAGTGAACTGCTAGTAGTGCCCACAGAAAATTAAAAGTGCATCAGAGTCTGAATTGAAGATTCATCACAAGTACGGGTTAAAATAGTGGAAGAGTCACATTGGCCCAAAGGAAAAGATAAAAGTGACATAATGCTGCTTAGCTGAATTCCAGTCAGAGGGGTTCTCTCCCAAACATTATCGACCCAGTGAATCTAAGACGCACATGAAGGGAAAGAGTGAATCATAACAAAATCTCAGACCAAGGGTTCCTGCAGTTCGACACTCTCTCTATCACTCTTCCCACTCTCCCAGTAATGTTCTGTCATACATATTTTGTCTCTGTTGGTAATTTTTTGGATACAATAAACAAATCCTGTCTTTCTACATAAACAGTCAACAGTTTATAATATAGTTCAGACAAGGTATCTTATGACTATGAGCACAACTCAAACAATCCTCAATGATATCCCCTTTGAGACTAGCTTTTTCGTTAGCCCAAACCAATAACCAGAGCCGTAATTGTGCCAGCCTAATATCATATATGACATAGTTAAGCCCAAGGTTTTCATGGATAATAAAATGAGGACTACAAGGGGGTAGTCCTAAGAATTATGCTATGTTAATTATATTTAATATAGCAAACAAATCACATATGGGCATCTTGGCGCTGTCTACAGTTGCAAGCAAGTATCCACAATGATCGGTTACTTTAAAATAGGTCGCTTCTAACAATTTCCCAAAAGAGTCTTCTGTAAAACCTATTTTCCTCAAGTTGGAGTCATTCAATTGAACAATTGCCCCAAATATGTACTCTAGTGGTCAGAACAGGGAGGCACGTACGCTTATATATGTCCAACAGCACAGGAACAGTCTTAGATCCAAATCTATTGGCAAATCGAAAAACAGTCCCCATTCCCTGCGCCAATCAATTTACCCAGTTGCTCAGACAGGGTCCAATATTGTGCCAGAAATCAAAGGTATTGAACACTGTAAACCCCTTCTAAGTGCCTCCCTTGATGAAAAGAATCCTAGATGGACACTTCCCCACTGCCATATAATTTGTTTTGAGAAAATGTGTCTAAAAATTGAGACAACCCCTGAATGACTCAAAATTATCAATCTGATTTCTTAGGCTAGAAGTAGTCCATGCAATCAAAACAACATAATCGGCATACAAAAAAAGATGCCACAGGACAATTCTTAACTATTAGAAGGTCACAGCCATGAGACAATAAATAGTTATGCAACTTGTTGGCTGATGGAAAATAGCCCTCTCTGAAGGCCCACTCCAAACATTTTTCCGTCCTCCTCTTTTTCTAACCTCATGTTTGTTTGTTCTCTGAGCACTTAGAGTCTGCTAACCAGAGCTAAAGTGCATGTGATGCCTGTAACATTGGCTCATACCCAACTGGCATATTTAATTTACTTAGAAGTCCCTGGTAAGTGCACTACAGGTGCCCAGGGCCTGTAAATTAAATGCCATTAGTAAGCCTGTAGCACTGATTGTGCCACCCACTTAATTGGACATTTAACAATGTCTGAGGCCTTCCACAGCAGAGACTTTGTGGGTAGTTTTGAACTGCCATGTCTACCTGGCAGGTTAAACCTCTTGCCAGGCCCAAACCTTCTATTTTTGTGCATATAAGTCAGCCCTAAGTTAGGTCCTGGACAGCCCACGGGTAGGGTGCAGTGGATTTAAAAAGTAGAACATGTACTACATGGTTTTACATGTCCTGGTAGTGCAAAACTCTTAAATTCGTTTTTCACTACTGCAAGGCCTATCTCTCCTATAGGATAACATGAAGATTACCTATTACATCGTATAAGTGTAATTTCCAATTGTGAAGAGATAAGACCTACAAGTCTGGTGTCTCTGGAATCACAATTCAAAATCAAAGCTTATGGTGAAGTCAGATTTTAAATAGAAATTCTGAAAATGCAACTTTTAGAAAGTTGTCATTTTCATACTTTAGCCATTAGGTACCTGGAATCAGTCTGGGTGGGTGACAGCTTGGCGTTGTGTATTGCCTCTAGACAGCCACACAGAAAGGGAGCTTAGGGGTGCCTTGATGGGCCATCCTGGAAGATAGGAGGGAGGAGCTGGGCACAGCTTTACACTTACACATGAAAAGGATGTGTCCTGTCCCCACACAAAGGGCTGCATACCCCCATGTCATGAGTCCGGAGCCAGAGTAGGAAGAGAGGACCTCTGTGCACTTCAAAGACCTCTCTTTGAAGTCTCCCCTACTTCATAGGCACAATTGGGTATAAGTACTGGACTTCTCACACCATGACTTTAGTACACTTCTGGACCTGTGAAGTCTCTGCCACGAAGAAGAACTGCTGTGCTATTGAAAGGACTACCACACTCCTGGACTGCTGCTTTGCTGGACTCATGCCATGCTGTGATGTTCTGCTGCCTGCTGTTCCCCTGCCTGGGTGCGAAGGACTGGACCTGCATCACTGCAATCCAGAGCGACTCGAAGGGCTTGTTGGCTTGCATCCTGATTTGAAGTCTCAGGGACATAAAAGACTTCCATCCATCATGTTTCTACACCTGGACTCTGCAATCTGTGAGTCTGCCCTGCCAAGTGGTGTAACCCTAGTCCTGGACCCTTGGAAGTGGGCCTAAGGTATTTGGTCCAGTGGAACCGATGCATCCTCTGCTGTGTGAGTACAACACATCACCGCAGGACCACAGGACTGGCACATCATACTCAGAACCAGTGCACTGCTTTCCGAAACGCCACATGGGAACCACTGCATTACCGCCACTGATTGGAGAAGATCAACTCATCACCTCTACTGCATGGAGAAACCTGGTGCATCACCTTCGGAACCAACGCATTGCCGCTGTTGCATGAAGAAAATCGACGCATCACCCCAACTGTGTGGAGAACATCGACACATCACTTGGCTGCACCCTGCATCTTCGTCAATGCAACTGGGATCAAGGTACTTTTGTTCAGCAGGCCTAAGTTGGTCCCTGTATCTGGACCACACTCCATCGTGGTCGGCCTGAACTTTTGACTTTGCTCTGGTCCAGTGCGACCAGATATCCCAAATAGGCGATTATTGCTTCTAAGTGCTATTTTACAGTTTATTCAGAAAAATTATATTTCAAGTTCTACTTATTGCATTTTTGTCATTTTGGTCTTGTTTTATTTATAAAATTAAGCTGTATTTTTCTAAACTGGTGTGGAGACTTTTTGTGGTGTTTTCATTGTGTTGCTGTTTGAAGTGTTGCACAAATACTTCATACATTGCCTTTTAACTTAAGCCTGACTTCTCTCTGCCAAGCTTCTAGAGTGTGAGTGCAGGATAATTTAGGGTGTATTGTGACTTACCCTGACTAGGATTGTGGATCCTGGTTGGACAGTGTGCATACCTCTGCCACCCACAAACCCAATTTCTAACATTGATGTATAGCAGAAATAAAATGGAGACAAGGTCTCAACACTGCCTTACAGCTCTATTCAGATCAAAAGAGCTTGTACACTCTTCCCCAAGACCATATCGAACAGAACCATTGAGGTTTTAGTAGAGGCCTCAAAGAAAATTAATAATTTTTTATTGATTCCTGTGTCTCTTAAAACAGCCCATAACATGAATCGGTTGACCAGATCAAAGGTTGAGCTAAAATCCATGAACGCAAGGTATAATTACCCCTCCTTTGCCACAATATATTTCTGGATTAACAGCATAAGATTAGGGCTTTGCTCAATGGTACCTAGGACTTCTCTTAACCCATACTGGATAGGGTACTAATGCCATGTGCTTCTGACCAGGTCATAATTCTCTTTCAAACTATGTGTTGCGCTACTTTTACAGAAGAATCCAAGAAGGAAATTGGACGGTAACACCCCAAATTTGCCTGCTGCCCTTTTTAAAAATGGGCACAAAGATTGCAGAGTGTCATGAATTAGGTAACTTGGAGTAAGCAGCAGACTTAAGGGCATTAATAAAAATAGGGGTCCAGAACTCTGACTTAGCTTTATAAAGGTCCAGAGAGACTCCATTTGGTCCCAGAGCCTTGTTGCCAGGATTTTGAACAATAACCGAGTAAACTTTTTCTAAGCAAAACGAGATAGTAGGAGGATTACTAGTAAGGGGATTCTTGTCATGCATAGGGTCTTCTGGATTTAGGATGCGAGACCCACATGTTGGCAGGAAAAAGAGTACCTAAATCATCCTTCTGTCTTGCAAGAGGGTCGCTAGAATTAACAATTTTCCAGAAGACTGAAATATCCATCATTGAGGATGCAATAATTAATTTATTCCAGTTGTCCGTTTTTAACTCCCTGTTTCCTTGCTTTAAGCGCTTGTTTAGATTCTGCCAGCAATAAGGCAATAAAGGCCCTATCCTTGCGGGTTTTCTTAAGAGCAACACATACGTGCTTATTTAGAGCTCTACAAATACTATTGAACCAACTCAGTTCTGAGTTAGCTACAGAAGGGATAGGAAGAAGATTTTTTTTTTAAAACAGATTTTATTGAAAGGTTGCACATATTCCGCAGAGCTCTGTACACCAGAGATATCTGCAGGACAAAATATCACATCAATTGAGATGCAAGCAGCTTTACTTTTCTTTGATGTACAAACATAAACAACGCAATACTAAGCACCCACCCTATCCCCCCCTCGAACTCCCCCCTCCCGGATCCCGCCCACCCAGGTCGCACAAGGTCCATCACGTGTCTCCTACCTATTATACATCTAAATGACTACACACATGTACACTCTATCATGGCCCCTTCATATCACCTCCGGTTGATCTTGCCGGTCCACAGGCGGCTCAAGCCACAGACCCCTAAAGTCAGCCCAGCGCTGCCAGTTTCCACAGTGCTTTCGTGGGCATTCTCGGGCTATACAAATCGGCTGCTCCATTCCCATGCAAAAGTCTTACCCTCTCTTCCATACCCCCACAGAAGGGGCTCACTGGTCCTTCCATGCCCTAGCCACATCTCTTTTGGCCAATGTGAGACCCAGCAGCAATAAATGCCTCTTGTAGACATTACCGCCCACCCCATCCATCACATGCAGCAAGCCTAGAAGAAGATTTTTGATGACCCCCCCAATTATTAAATGCATCCCCTAAATCCCCATGTATCCCAGGTTCAATCAGCAATTTATCAATAAACAAGGGTAAATTAGAACTACCAGTCAGATTAAAAAAAAATAGTTAATATCGATAGCCCACCCTTTAGGGCAGCGATCTTTATCCACTGCCCTGACACCTGCAGGGCCTGTGATGAGAGATGTTGGTTCATGTTTTGGTACCCTGTATGTCAAAGTATTAGGATTATGATCACTAGCATAGTTCTCCATCGTACCCCCTGACTCAATAATAGGGAGCAGAGAAAGAGAAGTAAAGATAAAATCAATCACACCGCCTCTGCCCGACTAAAGAAAGTAGGGTTTTGGCTACTCTCGCCCTCTATGACTTCAACGTAATGAACTAACTCATAATCGAGTAGCTTCCTATATAGGATTTCCACTCTAGCATCCATACTTCGCTGGTCTCATCCTTAAGAGAGAAATGGTTGTGCCAAGTAAGACTCGTACCAATTTTGAGTTAAATTCTCCTCCTGAGATAATTCTAAAACAATTATGTACTAGGGAGCATTATTATTATTATTATTAAAACAGTTTTGTATAGCGCGTGGTTACCCTGGAGCATCCCAGCGCTTCACCAAACAGAGTAACAATAAAGACAGAATAGAGGCAGAGGAGTTTAGCAGAAGAGGAAAGTTTTCAGTTGTTTACGAAAACGTAGGAGACATGGCTCCGAGCGTAAACCTAGGGGGAGTGAGTTCCAGAGGGTTGCAACATTTACGGAGAATCTACTCCCTCCTGAGCGGGCCTTTTTGACCCTGGGGACCACGATAAGATGTTGTTGGTCAGAGAGTAAAGTTCTACTAGCTTTATACGGAGTCACCATTTTTTGAAGGGCGGGAGGGCCTTTGCCTTGCAAGATTTTGTGCGCAAGGCAGAGGGATTTAAATTTCACCCTTTCTCGCACAGGCAACCAGTGTAGCGCCTTCAGTGCTGGTTTGGCCGATCGTGACATGGGGATGTTATGAAGCATTCGTGCCGGCGCATTCTGAACTTGTTGAAGTTTGTTCAGAGTGATCTCAGGGGCACCCAGGTAGATTGCATTACTGAAATCTAATCTGGATATGATCAGTCCCTGGATTAAGAGCTTCCGGGATAGAAAAGGAATCAGAGGCAGCACTTTACGCACTGATCGGAGGAGGCCAAAACAGACACCAGCTAGTTTGGAGGCCTGGGTCCTAAAGGAGAGATCTTGCTCCAACCAAATACCCAGGCTCTTGATCTCGACCTTGGGTTTGGGAATAAGAGTGCCAATGACTTCAAACAAAGGGACAACACTGCCAGCTTTCTCCACTTGATTGACCGCATTGTAAAAATGTATTTAAGAAATAGTTGCAAATATTGCGATGCACCACCCAGATAACCTGGATATCACAATGTGTACTCTTAATAGGGAATACCTTGGGAATTAAAGTGGAGTGCAGAAGTGGAGCCATCCCTCCCTTTGATCGGCCAGCTAGGGAGGGAACAGCTGGCAGACAGATACTAAGAAATCCCTTCCACACAATGCAGTATAAAGCCCAAGTTTCTTGAAGCATAATTATATCAAACTAGGTGCTGTCCAGTGAGCCGAAATGCCTACACAGATACTTCAGGATAACCTTCGCCTGGCCCTTATCAAGTAAGCCGACACAACAGTTTGAAGCAACTTGACTGAGTGCCTTTGACTTCATTTCCAGTACTGGGTCCGGACGAGGTTGGGCCCGTCATACCTACATTTCTCTTGTAACAGTCGCGTATATATCTTTCCACCAATTTGCCCTGATGAAGTTCATTTCTTGAACAAAAAGCATTGGCCGACTGGGGGTGGAGGTTGATTAGAAGTAGCCAAGTGGTAAATTTCTGTTATTCAACCTTTAATGCAGGCTAAATCCCCCCTGTTGTAGAATGGTAAGTGCCAGATCAGGATACCTGCAATTGGTGGTCACACAATACCCATGGAAACTACTCTTAGAAGGATCAATCCACCCCACTCTCCTCACCAACATGATTTCCTTCCAGTCACTTGAAATGAGTGTAAGCCAGTGGCACAACGTGTTTTTTTATTGAGCAGTAGACTCAGATACATGAGGACTCAATGGTTGGATCTTGCTGATGATGACTACATATGGGCAAGCATCAGGTGGTACATCAATAGTAACAGCAAGTTCCTTCCTCACTGGCAGAGACGTAAATACATTTTCACCCCATCCCACCTAGGGACATTTCCTGCCTGATGACTGGCACCTCTTTTGGTCTCCTCGCCTGCTCAAGTCATAGAATCTGCTTGTGCAGCATTTACCTTCGACAGAGGTGCTACAACCGCAACAGCCTCAGCGACTCACCACCGCATAGGATGATAGTGGATGGATCGGGCACCTCTTTGCACATATGGAGCCACCCACAGGAAGATATGTTGGCCACTTCTTTCTCTTGCGCACCTCTATGCTTGATTAATAGGCTGATGCAAATCTCAATTATGGATCTTAGTTTGACAAAGAACACATCCCAGTCCAAGACCGACTGGATGCGCCAACAGCGCTAGATGAATTACTCAGTGATGGTGGTGGAATAGTGTTCATAAGTTGAAGATCAGTAAACTGCGACTGCGATTCCTCGTGCCTCACTTTCCTGTTCCTCTTGGCCGGTGGCCTGCTCTCTGTAATTGGAATACTGTCATGCTGAATATTTGAGATGAGGCTGATGAACAAATATTGGCGCAGGAGTTCACAGCTGATGAAGAAGGGCCTACCAGCGGCTGATTGACATTAAGGTTTTGAAGATCCCTTGGGGTGGTACAGAGAGCTGCCCTGATGATGGTTTGGCTAAGCTCAATGACAATCGTCTCTCAGCCAGGTACATGTCTTTGGTAATTACCCCTATAGCTTGGGCAAGAAAGGCGTCCATTGTAGTACTGTGAGAGTTTGAGGACTTATTGAGGCATACAGCTTTCTTTTGAACCATATTCAAGACAGTATGGCCATATTGTCACTATGAGGCGGAGTCACCACCACAATCAAGAAGTCCTGGGCTTATAGGGTAAGTATAAGTCTCACACAGGGAAAGGCCTTATGCACTCAGTAGTGCCCAGGGTTAGTGCCCAAATCTCTGTTGTGCGCTCCACTTAACAGAGGAGTGCAGAACAAGCCAAATAATTTAAATACCAGGACCTGGAGGGGGTGGGCCAGCCTTGTTGGGCACTAAAGGACACAGACAGGCCCACTCTTGGCCTGGGCGCATCTCACTCTGCGGGGGCTAGGCACATTAATGAAGTGCCCAAGGGAGAGCCTCCCTGCCCGCTCCACCTGCTGGATTGTGGTTGATGGGGTCCTCTTCCTCCTCGTCCAGCGATAAGAGCACACACACAAGCACTCAACCCTGGTATTTTTCCTCCAATGTGAAAATATGTCTCCTCAACTCTTTGTGCTTGGTAGAGGGTATTCCCTGAACAATCCCAAACACACAGGACACAGAAAGCATTTGAGCAGGGCGACACTTATTTTTTTATTATAAATTAACCACTGAATAAGAGCCACTTATTTTCAATTAAACTTTTTGAGGGCTATTAATATTATTAAAGTTGTAATACTGACCACATCAGACAAGACTACATAAGTGGCCACCATACGCAAGATTTCTGCCAGCGTTCACCTCAGTCCATCAGGCATGCTTGCTTTCAGAAATGTAAAAAAGCTTTGTCAATTTGGAATGCGTCTACATGGGTAATACCTATCAGCCATAGTTGCAGTGCCTCTGGCACCAAGTAAATATTAACATCGGTAAAAAAAATCCCTAATGCTGCAAGATTTATCACTCAAATATCAGCTTTTAATATATTTTGAAAATTCAGTCATTTTTCTCCACCTATCATCTTTTTAGTTCTGAAAGCAAGCACATTTTCATTTTATATATACGCTCTCAGATTTGGTCTAGTTGTTTTATATTCATGAAACTAAGGGAAAGCTTCTAATTTAGCAGGCTGAGATGCGCACAGAAGAGCTAGTTAGGGATATCTGGAGAGCTACCAGTAACTCGCGAGCTACTGGTTGGAGAAGCCTGGTTTAGAGGGTGCTGATCAACAAAGTTTTATCCCCGCAGCTATGATTTTTAGAACTTAAAACCCTTAGCTAGTGCAAATAAAATTCCACAACTGCAACCCGTTATGGTATTTTAAGTAGGAATTTCCTATATGCATTATCTTGTGAGAATATATTAGGTGCTAGATATGTCAGTTTATTTTTTAAGGCGCTGCTTTCATTGAAGGGCAACTCTTGTGTAATGTTGTCATGTGACTATTTAAAGGAGTCATCTGATGTACCTCAAGGGTGTGAGTCATTGTGACACCGCCATTTTTTGTACCTCATGCATTTGAACGTTATTGGTGATGGAAAATATATTCTAATTAAATAAAATGCTTTTTGCACTTTTCCACATACTATTGTGCCCCTTCTAGTCATAGGGCAAGAAGTATAGATGTTAAATTGCCTACTTCAGCGCCTTTTCTTGGGCACAACTGTGCTCTGAACTGTGACAGGACTGTTCCCTCCCAGTTCTGTTTACTAACTCTTGTTGACCGGTTCGCCAGACCTGAAGCATTTCACTCAGCACCCCATCACAAAATCTTGATGCAGAGTGGGACTGTGCCCCTATTGGGGTGGGCTTGGGGTGCCAGGCATTTTTGGAGTTCTTTTTGTTTGGAACGAAGAAGCAGGATCTAAAATCTGCTGAGCTTTTAGCCTCGAACTCAGATGCAAAGAGTTCGATAAAGAGGACCAGATATTTCATAGCAAATTTGCCATATTATATTCTCTTACCTCTGGTGCTTGTGTTCAATTAACTGCTCTTTGTTTACCAGCAAACCCCGACCCATCGGATAATATTGTCCCTAGAGCCAAAGTTCTATAGATTTAGAGCCTAGTATAAAAACACTATTAAATAAAAATAAATAAAAAAAACATCGTTTTTTTTCGGCCCTTGAAATTGCTCTGTCCTTTGGATTTTCGATATGTATTATAACTCTAACTGCCCCTTTCACTTACCTGTTCTTTGGTGATAGAGCACCAGATGGGCATTCCATTTATTGGAAGTTTGTGAAGCACTTTGGATAAAATAGTCTTGTAAATACACTGATATAAAATAAAGTGAATATCCTGCTACAGTAGTGACGTCAGTGTTCTGCTATCAGGAGAGAGCTCACTCACATATTTCCCCCACGCGTGAATCTTTCGCCGGTGGTACTGTGACCAGAACACACGTTGCCATGGCAGTTTGGACATACAGACACTAAGGTGGAGGAAGGCAGATGGCTGCATTTTCTGTAAAAGAGGACATTTTCCAGAAGTTCTCTGCCCACGAGATGTGCATGCAAATCTGCTGTGCAGTCGAGCATGCACACATACATACAAGAGTTACCAGAAGTGTGCACTGAAATAGGCAATGCAAAATCAGTGGTGCTGTTGTGAATACAGACTTTCCTTGGGGATTTGTGAGCAGCGTCATCATTCCACCCACCGACTTCTGCATAATTTGCAGATTTCAACCAAAAAAAGTGTTTCCAGCTCAAATGGGTCAACAGCTACTAAGATACAACCGCACGTGTTGCTGTGCAGAAGCACTCGTCTGTGCATAGGTTACATGTCTGGTCACTTTTCAGATGCTGACTGCTGTATTCAGATGTAAAGTCGTGGTACTAACGAGGTAAAGCTTTTGTCTAGACAGTATTAATGTGTGTTAAAACTCCCCAATAGCGAAAAACTGCCACAGACTGTGTCATATTGTGCTGCATAATTTGCATTTTCTTCTTGCATATTTAGTCTTCCCTGCTGCATAATTTGGCCTCCTTTGCTGCATAATTCCAGTGGCCCTGCCTATGTTACACACACATCACAGACGCAGGAGACAAAACGCAGATATATCCGTCTAGTCACACAGATTATAGCGGTCTCAGACAGCAGGGCTATCTCTTAAGTTACAAAAATCTTAGATCCTCGACATGGAACACAGAGCTTATAAAGGCCTCAGGATAAGCGAGGGTACCTCCTCATTGCACACATATGGCTGCCACTAACCTTAGAGAGCAGAATTACCCCTCCAATTGCACAGGCCACACGCAGGGGAGCTATATTTCATGCTAAACAGATCTCACCAGTGCTTGCAATGGAACAATAGAAGTGCAGGTACTCTGCACCGGAGTACCTTCTTGTTTCTGAGAAGTGCCGGCCCTCTCCAATTAAAAGTATTGCATTTCTCTTGAGAAGTGCCGGTACTCTTCCTCTCAAAATAAAAAAGTGCTGGTACTCCGTCCCCGACAGTACCGGCCCATTTAAAGCACTGGATCTCACAAGTCTCACACAGCTAAGCTATTCCATGAGTTACAAAAACTCGGGTTTACCGGGTCATGCTTGTTTTTGCTATTTAAGGTAATGAGGTAGTACCACATAAGAAATGTGAACTCGAGGAGAAAAATATTTCCGTCATTTATTTCCCAATGAAACCTAACTTTGAAGTAATAAAAGGAAAATTGGGCTAAGTGATGTAATCACAGTTTTGTGGTATTTACGCGAGTTTTTCAATGTTCCCTACTTGAAGGACACTGTATTTACCAACCACCTCCTAGAATGTCACCATGTGCCATCAGTGAGCTGGAAGTGAGTGTACAAACTTTCCTAAATTATTTTATACATTTTTCTTTCCATAGAATGTGTATGAGTGTGTGAGTGCTCATGTGCACGAGTGTGTATGTGCATTTGTTTGTAAACCTACCATTTAATGTGAAACAATATTTTGCCCCAAAAAATTGAAAAAGGCAAATCCACTTTTTGTGGGAGGTTTTCCATTATGAAGGGTCTTTGCAGTTGAAACACCTTCTTACGGCAGTTGGGCAAATAGTCCAAAACCATATAAAATGCAAAAAAACGTAAAAAATATGAACCAATGAAATCAAGAAAAAAACAGAGATTCCCAACCTGACCCAATCTGTACTCCATTTGTTTGCCTTAATAAAGTCTATTTTTTTTTTTGAAAACCTTTATTTTAGCATTCAGTAGAAATACAAGCATGGGCATACAACCGCTGGGGCCGGCCGCTAGACAAATTAAAATTCGTCGATATCACAATACGACACAGCTCATCAGCCGACAACCCTAAGGTCCGGCAGCGATTCCGAGTAAAACTTGTATTGGAATGCATAGCTGGATTTCAGGATAAGACAGAGGTTTCATTTTATATTATATAAGAGAGGATCAGGTGCCATACAATCAAACAGGAGAATGCGGGGGGCAGGGAGAGAAACAGGATATACATGTAATGACCACTATAATGGAGATTTGGCGCCAGAGCATATAGGTCTGTACAAAAGAACACACAATATACATTTCCATGTTGCGCCAATACTCGAGGCCTGCCCGCCCATAAATCAGGTATTATAAAAGCAAAAGCACGAAGTACAAGCGTTACATAAGGATCCAAATGATTCATAGCTATACTGACCCTACGAGAAAGAAAGAGAAAGAAAAAAGGCCATAGAAAATAAAAAAGGCAAAATAAACCCCCCCTCCAGCCCCCCACCCTGCACCCATGCAAATGGCTACAGCCTAACCCCACTAGCAGCGTGCCTGTCGCCCCTAACAACTAAAACCCCAAAGGGAAGGAAAAAGAAGAACAGAGGAGGGCATATCCATGTGGGCTCCCAGCCCCTTTAGACCCCCCGCCTGAAACAGTCACCCCTATCACTAAAAGCCAAACTTATGACAGCAATGTAGAGAAATTAGAGGGTACCGAGAGACACCGCCCAGCCTCTTAGTGCAAACAATTGCAGGTCCAACACTTGTAAAAGCCATGCCAACCCATCCCGATCGAGCCGGTCTCAACTTTGGCCCTTCCGAATGAAAACACGAACCCCTTTCAGCGAGACCCAAAGGCACACAAAGAAGCAATAAAGAAGAAAAGAGTCAGCAGAAATCAGCCCATGGCTACCAGCAGGCAGTGAGTCCTCAGGAACTGTAGATGCAGACGAACTCTCCCTCCGAGATGAACAGTCCCAATGTGTCTTGAACAGGAGTCGTAGCGTCACCAGGAAAGGAGAAGATGACCAAAAAATGGATGGAAAGTCATAGACAAAAGTCTCCGGGAGGGGAACGCCTGACGGTATCTCCAAAGCCGGTAGTGGTGGAAAGTTCAGCAATACCATGCCATCCTCGGAAACACCGTCCACCAGGGCACCATCCGATGGTTCCAGTACTCGTTTCTTCACGGGGTTCTCGCACGGAGTCAAAATGGCCGCGTTTTGAATGGCTGCAGAATCCCGTTTCAACAATAAGGCCGGGCCCGGTTCCACCAGGAGCATTTCAGATAGGCGCGTGTCCAATTTGCTCAACAAAGTATCCACATGTGAGCGGAATGCCCAAAGTTCTGCCAGTATTAACCTCAGCGATGGCTCATGCACCATTCGATCCATATTCTAGAGCTTGATGTCAATCACTATCACCTCCCCGGGTGAATCCGGCATCCTCGGGGGGGACATACAGGATATCGAACGTGCAAATGCGAAGGGTGACCAGTCTTTGTTCGCAACCACGGTCAACCCAGTTAAGGCCGCAGGCCGGTGACCCCGAACCACTGAACCCCGGCGGGCCTGAACCGGGTCCGCGGGACGGGGGCCCCCACCCGCAGCCAGCAGCACGCAGACTCACTCCTCCGTCGATACTGAGCAATGAAAACGATCGCCACCAAATCCGGGCTGAAACAAAGCCTCAACTCCGGTCGACCGGGCCCAGTAGTGTCTCCTGGCCGATGTTGTTGCACTACAGCCTGGCTGTGAAAGCACTCCGGGCCCGGCTTCACCACTGGAGCAGGCCGCAAACTTAAACTCGATGCAACTCCGTCAAACAAGCCGATAAAAGTTTCCGGATTTCACCATCGGAGTGCAGGACAGTTCATGCACACAGAGACTAGGCGTTAAGTCAGGATAACATGCAGGATATCGCGGCGGGTTACGAGGGTCGACGGAGCCGAGAGCCTAAGCAGCCATCTTGCTTGCTGACGAAGCTCCTCCTCCCAATAAAGTCTATTTTTAATCAAATTATAAAAAACATTCTAGAAATTACAACTCAAGCCTATTCAATGAATAATTGCCTCCCTAGGAGACCCTATAAAAGTATCAATAATAGAGACACTGACAGTCAGACGATCCAATCTACTTTTAAAAGCTGGCCACCCAAACTACCATAAAAAGGTAAAATTGAAAATCCCTTATTCTACCGTTCGAAGCTGGACAGAGAAAAAAGGCGATATTTGGCACTGATGCCCATTGTTTCATTTCTGATTTCGGCGCGGCTGCTAGCTGGAACTGCCTACTTTTGATTCCATTTTATGACTCCTTCTCTGTCCACCTTACACTTCCTGTGCCTTTATCTAAGTTTTGCATGTTTTTATGTTTCGGCTAGACAGTGCATGCACTGTCTAAAAGAGGTTTTTTGTATATACTTTGTGGTCTTCAGCCCACCCATAGGCTTTCCATTTGCTGGCTCCATCCATGCTCTCCTATTCTTTCTCACCATTTGCCATTGCATGCATGTGTCATGACTCTTTCTGTGTTTAGCCCTCCCCGAGAGCATAGACCAATTAATACTATCCATCCACTGCTCCCATTTTAGCAACGGTTTTAGCAACTACTTTTTGCTTTTTTCAAGAGCACTCCACTCAAGCGCTTCACTCACTGCAAGCTTCATTTCTGTGAACAGGCCTGTAAATCTTGTTTTCATCTCATCACATTTACTGTTAATTCAAAGAACAAGGCCAACTTTCAGATGCTGTTTTCCAAGGGTGCCTGTTTACTTTTCTTCAAAGAGAGAGGTATTTTTTAAATCAAGGTAGTCATAACAATTTTGTTGGAAAATTAGCTTTCCTCCTAAAGTTAGGACCTTCACCTGAATGGTACATACAGAAAACTAAATAATGCATTCAACTGGGTGCATTTAAATGAAAAAAGTAACTTCCATGTGCATGACTGAGAATCAGACATGTTTGCTTCCTCACTGTGATGCTTTGCGAGGGGATCATTGCAACACACTGACCTTTCCAAAGCTTTTTAAGTTCAAAGAATTTTTATTGAAAAGAAAAACAAGGTGTCAATGCAAAGTATACAATGTGAATCTTGAACCAGTACATTTGAAGCGTATTACATAAAAAGTATGAAAATTGGACTATTAATATAAAATTGAAACAAAAAAAAGGAAAATAAGTGAGACATAAATGCCTTTAAGGTACATATATGAAACTTATGGAACTATTAGGGTAGTCAAGGTGGTTTGAGAACTTCCTATTGAGAAGGTTTTAGTAGAGAGCATTGCTTGGCAGTACCATCAATATATATTGTGACAGACGACCACAAGTCAGCGCGTTTCGTAGCCATATGTGGGGGATAAACAAAAGCACTATCTAACCTGTGGTTATTGTGAACCACCAAGCCCTATAGGAGATTTTCATAAAGTCTTTCCAATTAATGGTAATTTGTTGAAAGGCAATCTCTAATAATAAATCAATAATTTTGACATTAAGTAAAACATTGTCCCAAATAGAAGAAAGACTACCTAGGAAAATATGAGTAAAAGAAAAAGAAAATGTGGTATCAAAAATTAAGTTAATTTGAGACAATACTTGCTTCCAGAAACTGTGTACTTGTGAGCATGTAAATAACATATGAAACAGTTCAGCGTTAGGGGACTAACAAGTCCAAGATGTGTCTGGAATCGTTGAAAATCTTTTGCATAATGTAGCTAAAGTAAATAAAAGTCTGTTATAAGCAAAGAATAATGTCTGCGTAGTATTTGCTGCCCTAGAGGATTTACGTATTTTGGTTCATATGCCTTTCCAAAGTGATAATGGCCAGCATGTAGTAAAGTCTCGTTCCCATGCCTCCTTAGTTTTTGTCTTAGGTCTATCGATGTCAATGCCTTGCAGATGGCTACAAATAGTAGAGGCTTTGGGTGTGGTCATTAATAAGGTATGAAGTCGTGAGGAGGGTTCTGGGTTAGTATAGGCATCGTGTAAAGTAAGGAAGTGATGTATGACAAAACAGCGCATACTTTTACAACGCATGCTTTTACAACGCAATTTTTACAACGAAAGTACCATTACAATGCATTAAATTACAACGCATACCATTACAACGCGAAATAGTAAAAGTAATGTAAAAGTACCATTACAACGAATACATTTATTACGCATACCCTTACAACGCATAAAACATCGTATTTTTTTTAATTTAAATATGTAAAATAAAACCTGGCACGGGATGCAGGGAAAATAGGGGTTTTGGGTGGGGAAGTGTATTAAAATGTGGTAATAAACTGTACATAAAATTTACTGAAATGAAGGCTTTTTACGAAATTAATAGTCTAGTATTAAAATTAATACTAGGGTATTAAAAGAAGTACTCATCTTAAAAAAATTAAGAAAATAATGACTATTCATAAATTAGATTGATAAAAATTTCACAGATTTACAAATGATTTTTCCGTAATTACGTTCTATTTACAAACACATAGCAGCCATTTTATAAAGTGTAGTTGCGATAATTGTCCTACCACTCTTTTCATTAAACTAACACCACATCACTGACATCAAAATGGATGCCAAAACAGATCATCGTAGTAAAATAACACTATTTTTTGCTTAATTTTAAATTACATGTTTCCACATGAACAAAATAGTTTTAAAAAGAGATAAATAATGCAGTGTTTTGCGAAAATTAAGTGCACACTGACAGAAACTTATAAATACGAATTAGACACCATTTTGAAATCAGTTGATTATCAACTCCCAGAGTGTGCAGACGCCCAAAGCTGACCTCTCTGACCTATACACCTAGCGACGACCCAGAGACATAGCAAAGCCGATATTTTCGAACTGCAAAGTAAGTTTTAAAACAAATAGGATAACTAGTTAGTGTTTAGCTTTCATACTATGAATTAGTATTAAAACTATTTTTTAAATAAATTGCAGATATGGCTAAATTGTCAGTTTCGAGAAAGCATTTTTGAACGTGACAACCAATTCTTGACACATATGTAAGTACCTAGAAATGTTCTGAATAATTTACCAATTTTTTTAAAATAACAGCTTTACACAAGTAGTTTAAAATTTGGGACATAAATAATAAAGATAAAAAGCCACAATAAACAATATATTTTATGAATAAAAAGAGTTTGTAACAAGTCAAGGAACACAGCGTTACTAATTTAATTAAGAAAAATAAATGTATTTAAAAAGCGTGTGATAAGAGCCATTCGAATTAATAAATTAAATAATTAATGAAATGTCAATTTTTTTTTAAAACAGCAAAATATTAACATTTCTGAAACAGATTAAAAACATTCGATAAGGGTTTAAAAAAAAAACAATCTCCCTTTTAACTATATTAACAAGGTAGTTATTTTAATTATTCGATTATATTTATAAAATTATGAAAGACTAAGAAAACCTTCTAAAACAAACTCATTTATTACCATTTTTACAGACCTACGTAAAGAAAGGAGAAAAAAACAGGACTTTCTTCTTTGAATAATCAAAGAACAACATTTTAAAAGGTAAATATTGTTTACATAATTTTTTGGGAAAAGTAAACCAAAAGGAAAATTAAGTGATAGTGTATGGCCATTATTTAGTATTCAAAGTCGAGGAAGGTGCAGCAGTAGGGATAATGTAGGATAATATAGAGCCAACATTTTCGATTCTAACTCCTAAAAGGTGCAACATTAGAGAAACTTTGGAATAGTATAGAATCAAAATTTAGTTTTCGAACTCCTGCAAGGTGCAGCAGAAGAGAAACTGAAGAATAGATTGGTGTAAATCTTTACTATTGTGTCCTCAGAATGGATCAGCAGTAAGAAAAATGTTGAGTAGTGTAAGGGAACCATTTTCTATTGAAAACAGGAAGAAACAGCTGTAGATGAATAAAAAGCTTCAGCACAGAAATACAGTCATTTGAAATGTTGCTAAATTAATTTAAGAAATCAATATCAAAATATATTTTTTTCAATTTTTGCAGAATCTCAACGAACAAAGCAACGAAATCCAAAGGAAAGTCAACAGAAAGATCCCAATACAATGAAAAGAGAAATAGACAAGACTAAAAAGGTAAATCAGAACTCAATACAACATTTGTAAACAAAACAAATGACAAAAATTGAGTATTGTTACTCAAGTAAATTGCAGGATTGGTGTAAGTGAAGAATATTGCCAAATTAAATATTTAGATTTTTATTCCAATAAGATGCAAAATAATGAAAATAGTGTAACAGCTGTAGATGCAACATTTACCAATGAAACGTAAAAAAGGTAGAGAAAGTGAAGGACAGTGAGAATCCCCAAAAACATTTCAAATTCAAGGAAGTTGCAACAGTGGTGAAAGAATGTGATAATATAAAGGTACCATTTTCAATTGAAAATCCATGAAGAGCCAGCAGGAAAAAATGAAAATCTTTTCCACAGAAAACCAATCAACTGAAATGTTTTTAAAATAATTTAAACAAGCAGTAACAAAATGTAACGTTTTCATTATTTGCAGGAATTCTCAGAACCAACCAAATAAAAGCAAAGACAACTGAACACCAAAAACACAGCTTCCAAAAAAAAGGAATAAAGACAAGACTTAAAAGGTAAACCAGATCAGAATACAACAGAAATAAAGCAAACAAATAACAATACTTGATTATTGTTACTCAAAGACATTATAGCATTTGTGTAAGTGAGAGATAGAGAAAATTAGAAATTAGCATTCTAAGTCCAAGAAGGTGGAAGAGAATCTTTACTATTCTAAATCCAAGATGGTGCAGCAGTAGGGAAAGTATTGAAAAGAAGAAGTGCAAGATTACCTTTTATAACTCCAGAAATATGCAGCAGTTGTGAAAAGATTGGTTAAAGTAAAGGTAATTTTTTCTAATGTAAATCAAGAAAAATACAACAGTTTCTAAATTAAAAGCTTAGGCACAGTAAAACAGCCATGTTACATATTGTAAAAATAATTTAACCCCTTGCATGCTGATGACGAACCCCAGCCGTCATGCACTACGGTGCTCGTGTGCTGATGACGGCTGGGGTTCGTCATGACCCGCCCCTGTTCATTTGTTTACCGCACAGGGGCAGAAACGGGCCAGCAGTGAAGGGGTTAAGAAAGCAACAACAAATTGTTATCATTTCTTTGTTTACAGAATATCAAAGACCCAACCAAATAAAAGCCAAGCAAACTCTACATCTCCAACACATTTCCCAGAAAAGGAAAAAAAGACAAGACTAAAAAGGTAAATCAGATTAGAATGCAACACTGTTATACCAAACAAAAGAAATTTCTATTCTAAGTCCAGGAAGGTGCATCAGTAGAGAAACTTTGAGAAAGTGTAGGGAACAGATTTACTATTCTAACTACATGAAGGTGCAGCAGAATGGAAAGAGTGTGATAGTGTATGAGCAAGATTTACTATTCAAACTCCAGGAAGGTTCAATAGTAGGGAAAGTGTGGGATAATGTAGGGGCTAGACTTACTATTCTTACTCCAGGAAGGTGCAGCAGTAGGCAAAGTGTGGGATAGTGTAGAGGCCAGATTTACTATTCTAACTCCAGGAAGGTGCAGTTGTAGGGAAAGTGTTGGATACTGTAGGGGCAAGATTTACTATTCTAACTCCAGGAAGGTACAGCACTAGGGAAAGTGTGGGATAGTGTAGGAGCAAGATTTAGTATTCTAACTCCAGGAAGGTGTACCAGTAGGGAAAGTGAGGGATAGTGTAAGGGCAAGATTTACTATTCTAACTCCAGGAAGGTGCAGTTGTAGGGAAAGGGTGGGATAGTGTAGGGGGAAGATTTACTATTCTAACTTCAGGAAGTTGCAGTTGTAGGGAAAGTGTGGGATAGTGTAGGAGCAAGATTTACTATTCAAACTCCAGGAAGGTGCAACAGTAGGAAAAGTGTGGAATAATGTAGGGGCTAAACTTACTATTCTAACTCCAAGAAGGTGCACCAGTAGGGAAAGTGTGGGATAGTGAAGGAGGAAGATTGGAAAGGGGCGACCATTCGGTCCCCCTGAACGTATGGCTGAGTACCACGAGCCCCCCGGGAAGCCATTTTTTGGGCGGGAGGCGAGCCTCGGCTGGTATGCCCGCAGCGGCGTAGCCGGGGCACGCTTTTTCCCGCCCTAGAGTGGGCTGGCCTAGACACTGACGCGGACGGCCACGCCCTAGGGGCAGGCAGGGGCGGGTTTTACGCCCGCCCTGAAGACGGATAAAAGGAACAACAAGCCAAGAACGCATCCTCTTGTTCCTGTGCTCTGAAGCTGCACCCCCTCGCTACACGTGAGCTCGAGACGGAACGAAGAGCCAATTTTGAACGTGTTAATCTTTCTTGTTTGTTTTACAGATATTCTGTTGGAGAATGCCTAAGAAAGTTGGAAAGCGAATGACTACCGACCAGATGCTGCGTGTTCTTATGAAAGAGGTGACCGACTTAAAGAAGAGAATGGCGGAGAAAGATGGGGAAGAGGGACCGAAACGTCCGTTGGCTGGAGCAGCTCCGGGAGGAAAAGGCAAGAGGCCCAGAAGGGGAGCAGCTGGAGGGGACATCCCGGTTCCCTGTACCCCACTCGAAGAGCCAACTCCGGTGCCGGCGGAGGGGAATCCGATTCCCGTGGTGGTCACCCCCGTGTCCGGGGAGGATATGCCGCCCGAGCTGGCAGCACAATTAGCAGCGTGGTTGGGTAAAAATAACGAGGGCGCCACGGCTGACGACGCACGGGTTTTGATGAGGCAACTACGCGAAACAAGGGAGGCGGCTAAGGCAGCATCGCCAGTCATCACGCCGGCCGCGGCAGGAGGAAAGCCACCTGGGATAGGCTCAGCCGCAGATACAGCTTCCGGTTCAGGTAAGCGGCCATTGCCGATTGCGAGGGATGAGTCTGCCCCGTCAAGAAGGGAAAAGTTGGGTCAACATGTCCCTCTAGCTATTAAGGAGAAGATATGGGCAGATGAGTATGTAAACATCTTCTCGTTACTTACCGATCATTATGAGATGGAATATGTTAAGAGCCAAAAGGAGCTCATGCATCCGAGTGTTTGGCGCGCAAAGATGGCCGCCTTCAAGGTAAATGAGAACATTGGCAATTGGGGCAAGGCGTGGGGGATTTTTACATCCATCCTGGGCGAACGTAGGCCCGAATTACTGTCTGAATTGCCGATTTATCAGTCACGGATCATGGGGTATTCCGTGTCACATGGGGGCAATCAGTGGTTCTGTTACGATAATATTTTCAGAAAAGCGAAAGAACATGATAAAAACTTAACTTGGGATTGTTACGATTCTGTGTCATGGTCAAAAATGGCGGATACTGGTATGTTGAATTTGCCATTAGTAGGGAGTAGTGTGGGGGAGTCCTCCCGCCAATATTCTGGGACCTCCTTTTGATCAGGCACGAGTAACGAATACCAGTCCAGGCCGAACGGCACCACAGGTAAAAAGGGGAGTTGTTGGAACTTTAACAGGGGTAAATGTACGAGGCCCCAGGGGTCATGCAAATTTAGGCACGAATGTAGCGGGTGTGGGCAAGCGTCCCATCCTGAGTCCATGTGCAGAGCCAAAACGGGTGATAACGGGGGTAGAGGAGGCGC
The DNA here is from genome assembly GCF_964263255.1 of Lissotriton vulgaris. Classification (NCBI taxonomy): domain Eukaryota; kingdom Metazoa; phylum Chordata; class Amphibia; order Caudata; family Salamandridae; genus Lissotriton; species Lissotriton vulgaris. The sequence goes on from NC_141695.1 coordinate 1,334,922,553, forward strand.
CAAACAGGTCTGAAATAGTCCGAGGGGCGCCTTTACCTACTCCGATTGATACCATGGCAATGATTCCTTGGCTCAGCGAATACCCGGACCACGCTTCCGCTGGGGTGTTGCGGAACGGGTTTTCATATGGTTTCCGCATCCCAGTGGGGGAGTTTCAGGGTTTAGCGAAATGTAAAAACCAAATATCAGTCTTGCAGCACACGACCGTGGTACAGGAGAAGATTGGGAAAGAGGTGGCTCGAGGTCGAGTCGCTGGTCCGTTTAATGTGCCACCGGTTGCTAACTTTGTTTGTTCCCCCTTAGGGGTGGTCCCCAAGAAGGACCCGGGTGAGTTTCGGCTGATACATAATTTATCAGCCCCACGTGGTCTTTCTGTAAACGATGCGATAGACCCGGCAGTGTGTTCAGTACGGTATGCATCTTTCGATGAGGCCGTAGCCATTTTGAATCGCCTAGGGCCCGGTGCGCTGATGGCGAAATCTGATATCGAGTCAGCGTTCCGGTTGCTCCCGGTACATCCAGACGATCAGCGTCTTCTTGGTTTCACGTTTCAGGGACACTATTACATGGATAGATGTATGCCAATGGGGTGCTCTATATCTTGTTCCTATTTCGAGCAGTTCAGTTGTTTTCTGCAATGGGTCTTCACAAGGAAGACGGGGTTTCATCAGGTTATGCATTATCTCGATGACTTTTTGTTTCTAGGGGCAGCCGGGGATCCGGAATGTGGTCAGGCTTTGAATGAATTTTGTGTCTTAATGAACCATTTTGGTGTGCCATTGGCACCCGGTAAGACGGTGGGTCCTTCGACTTGCCTCGAGTTTCTGGGGATCGAGCTCGACTCGGAGGAGGGTTGTTTTCGTTTACCAAGAGAAAAAGTGCTTAGGTTCAGGGCATCCCTGGAGACGTGTATTAGTCAGTCTAAGGTTAAGTTGCAGCAATTACAACAATTGGTGGGACAGCTGAATTTTGCCCTGAGAATAATACTGATGGCCCGCCCCTTTTCCCGCTCGATCGCTCAGGCCATGGTCGGCCTGATGGAGGGTCACCATCGCACGAGGCTCTCGGCCGAGGTTCGCCAGGACATGCGCATTTGGTTGGCATTTCTGGCGGATTTCAATGGTCGAGTTGTCTGGAACAAACCGGCGGTGTCCTCCGAGGAGCTGGGGCTGTGGACAGATTCGGCAGGGAGCATTGGTTTTGGTGCCATCTTTGGCACACAATGGTCGGCTCAAAAATGGCCGTCATGGTGGCATGAGGATGGGTTGACGAGTAACATTGCTTTTCTTGAACTGTTCCCCATTCTGGTGGCCCTGAAAACTTGGCCTGAGGGGTTTAGAGATCACTCTGTGGTATTCTGGTCTGATAACATGACCGTGGTTGAGTGTATCAATAGCCAGGCGGCACGATGCAAATGGATCCTGAGGCTGCTGAAAGAAATTGTCTTGTTGTGTATGCAATTGAATGTCCTATTTAAGGCAAGACATGTGCCGGGGGTGATGAACCAAGCGGCTGATGCGCTTTCTCGTTTCCGTATGCAGGCCTTCTGGGGTTTTCTGCCCACAGCGGACCCGGTGGCGGCACCCTTTCCCGAAGCTCTCTGGTCTCTCGGTGCCCCGAACTACGAAACCTCGTGGGAGAGAGTTTAGCACCCAGGACAAGGAAGGCATATGAAGGGGCGTTCCGTTCCTATTTGGCCTTTTTGGGGACTGCTGGAGGGGAGCTTTGGGGCCAGGAGGAGTGGGTAGTAAATTTCCTGCTGTCTTTACATCAGGCAGGCAAATCTGTGGCTACTGCCCAGAGGCATCGGGCAGCCATTTCCTTTATGGCTAGGGCTTATGGGATCCAGGACCCGACAGCGTCTTTCGTTGTACAAAAAGCGCTACGTGGGTGGCAACGCCTTGAGGGTCGCAGAGTAGATGAAAGTAACCCGATAGGTCTGGATAGGCTGGCCCTGTTATTATCTGTACTCCCTTCAACGTGTTCATCCCGGTATGAAACAGTGTTATTCCGAGCCGCTTTTGCGCTGGCATTCCATGGGGCTATGCGGGTAAGCGAACTAGTGGCGAGGAACAAGCGGGATGTGACGGGGGGACTGTGCCGAGAGCACGTTCAGGTCAGAGGGGAGACAATGTCCATCTCGTTTGTCAGGTCCAAGACCGACCAGGGTGCGATGGGGGACTGCATAATCATACAAAGGATTCCCGGGTCCTCCATGTGCCCGGTAAGTTGCGTAGAGGAGTATTTAGCGCAAAGGGTGGCATCATGGGGGGGGACTTTGTTGCGACACGCTGACACCACCCCACTGACGAGGTTTCAGTTTCAGCGGGTGCTTGCGATGTCAATCTCCGCTGCGGGCTTGAACCCCGGCGAGTTTGGGACCCATTCCTTTCGGATAGGGGCTGCTACAGAGGCTACAGCCAGGGGTCTGAATGTCGAACAAGTTAAACGTGTGGGGCGTTGGTCCTCGAACTGTTATAAAAGGTATGTGCGGTTGCACATGTTGTGAAGCTGTAATGATGTACTCACGCTTCTTGTTTTCTTTGGTTTTCAGTTGCGCAAGCCTACGAGGCGGGGCGGACTGTGCAGTCGACCCACCACCGGGTCAGCGGTCAGACATCACCGGCTGTGAAAAAGGAGGTGTGGGTCGTGGGCCACTCATACGTGAGGCGGGCCGCGGACGTATTCAAAGCAGGTGACATGATTCACGTGGCTGGGGAATACGGGTACAGTGTGTCCTTCTACGGAAAGGGCGGGCTCTGTATTGACCAGTTTCAATCATTTTTTGAGGGTTTGTTAGGGCGGACGAGGTCACCGCCGGCTATAGTCATAGTACATCTTGGGGGCAACGATTTGGTGTCCACTGGTAGACGACTACTTCTTGAGGCAATGCTTTCCACTGTAAATTGGTTAGCAAGAAGAGTTCCAGGGTGCACAATCGCATGGTCCCATATGATACCGCGAAAAGTGTGGCGGGGGGCTCTTTCAGTGTCTGCTCTGAATCATTCGGTAAGGAAGATTAATAATAAAGTGAGTCGATTGTTCCGTTCAAGTACACTGCATTCTATTTCGCATGGTTGTATTAAAGGGGACAGTATGTATTCGGGTGATGGTGTTCATTTGTCCCGGGTGGGGAACGAGTTACTCATAGGAGACCTGATAGCTTGGCTGGGGACTTTAAGACATGACCTTTAGGTAGGAGTGTGTGGGGGGTCCGGATAGCCGGTCAACTATCCGGCCTGTGGCGGTAAGGTCATGATCGGTGAGCACTAATTGGTAGATCCCTATGAGTGGGCGTCACCCATTACGGATGGGAGCGCTCGAGGGAGGTGGCCATTGGCCCCTCAACGGGTAGGCGGTCCCTTCTAAGGATGGGACGCCGAAAGGAAAGGAAAGGCGGTCAAGGCCCCTTCCTGGGTAGGAGGGGCTACAGCCCCCTCCTGGGGAATTTCCCGGGGCCAGGATATCTGCGACGGCAGATGTGGTAAGTTGTGTGGGGTTTGGGAGGGGGTCTACGCTACCTTCTAGATACCTCACACGAGTCCTCGGACGACCTTTAAGTGGCGCCGAGTTTATTGGGGCCCCCGTCAAGTCAAGGGAAATTGGTAGTTGCACTTGAGGTACACCTCTGTGCGGTCGCCCCTCATAAGTGAGGGGGATATTTCTGGTTTAGGGATCTTGACACCGGTTACGACCTTGCCGTTGGCCCTTAAACGTTAGGATGTACAATTTCAAAATTTCAAGTTAATGTTTTGTAGAATGTTAGTTCGGCTAGGAGAACCTTTGTATTAGAGAATATGTTAAGGTTAGCCAAACATCGCAATGTGGTAATGAAATTGTACATAATATGAAACTGTTATTTTAATGTTTTAATTTTGTTTCATATTTTTAATAAATACGGCCGGGAGGGTCACTCCCTCCCGTCTTCCAAAAGTTCAGAACTGTTTCCGGTTTCCCATCCTTGGGGAGTGTGTTGAGAGGGGGTGGCGGGTATCTCGGCCATATGGAAAGGGGCGACCATTCGGTCCCCCCGAACGTATGGCTGAGTACCACGAGCCCCCCGGGAAGCCATTTTTTGGGCGGGAGGCGAGCCTCGGCTGGTATGCCCGCAGCGGCGTAGCCGGGGCGCTCTTTTTCCCGCCCTAGAGTGGGCTGGCCTAGACACTGACGCGGACGGCCACGCCCTAGGGGCAGGCAGGGGCGGGTTTTACGCCCGCCCTGAAGACGGATAAAAGGAACAACAAGCCAAGAACGCATCCTCTTGTTCCTGTGCTCTGAAGCTGCACCCCCTCGCTACACGTGAGCTCGAGACGGAACGAAGAGCCAATTTTGACCCACCCACCAGCCCCTGAAGACAGCCGGTTGTTTTGAATAAAGTTTTGATGTGGTGATTCTATTTCTTGCAGGTGATGGTGATTGTCGTATTATTTTGAGTATGCAATAAAGAATGGTCAGCTACAGTATGTTTTGTGAATAAAGTAATTCTGCACTAGTAATGATCAGTGATCATACGTGAAATGTTTATGGTTGTGGGTAATTGAGTGATTTTAGTTAAAATTGTCGTATTTATTTTTGGTCGGGCGGTAAGGTCATGATCGGTGAGCACTAATTGGTAGATCCCTATGAGTGGGCGTCACCCATTACGGATGGGAGCGCTCGAGGGAGGTGGCCATTGGCCCCTCAACGGGTAGGCGGTCCCTTCTAAGGATGGGATGCCGAAAGGAAAGGAAAGGCGGTCAAGGCCCCTTCCTGGGTAGGAGGGGCTACAGCCCCCTCCTGGGGAATTTCCCGGGGCCAGGATATCTGCGACGGCAGATGTGGTAAGTTGTGTGGGGTTTGGGAGGGGGTCTACGCTACCTTCTAGATACCTCACACGAGTCCTCGGACGACCTTTAAGTGGCGCCGAGTTTATTGGGGCCCCCGTCAAGTCAAGGGAAATTGGTAGTTGCACTTGAGGTACACCTCTGTGCGGTCGCCCCTCATAAGTGAGGGGGATATTTCTGGTTTAGGGATCTTGACACCGGTTACGACCTTGCCGTGGGCCCTTAAACGTTAGGATGTACAATTTCAAAATTTCAAGTTAATGTTTTGTAGAATGTTAGTTCGGCTAGGAGAACCTTTGTATTAGAGAATATGTTAAGGTTAGCCAAACATCGCAATGTGGTAATGAAATTGTACATAATATGAAACTGTTATTTTAATGTTTTAATTTTGTTTCATATTTTTAATAAATACGGCCGGGAGGGTCACTCCCTCCCGTCTTCCAAAAGTTCAGAACTGTTTCCGGTTTCCCATCCTTGGGGAGTGTGTTGAGAGGGGGTGGCGGGTATCTCGGCCATATTACTATTCAAACTCCAGGAAGGTGCAGCAGTAGGGAAAGTGTGGGATTGTGTAGATGCTAGATTTACTATTCTAACTCCAGGAAGGTGCAGCATTAGGGAAAGTGTTTAATAGAGGAGGGGCAAAATTAACTATTCTAACTCTAGAATTATGCAGCAGTTGCGAAAAGGTTGGTTAATGTAAGGGTCCTTTTTTTAAAATCTACATCAAGGAAGACACATGAGTTACTAAATTAAAAGCTTAGGCACAGTGAAACAGACAAGTTACATATTTTAAAAATCATTAAAAAAAGCAATAACTAATTCTTCTTTGTTTACAGAATATCAAAGACCCAACAAAATAAAAGCCAAGCAAACTCTACATCTCCAACATATTTTCCAGAAAAAGAAAAAAAACAAGACTTAAAAGGTAAATCAGATTAGAATGCAACACTGTTATACCAAACAAAACAATTTGCTATTCTAAGTCTAGGAAGGTGCATCAGTAGTGAAAGTGTGAGATAGTGTAGGGGCCAGATTTACTAAACTAAATTCAGGAAGGAGCAAAAGTAAAGAAGAGTGAGATTGTGTAGGAGCAAAATGTATTATTCTTAAACCAGGAAGGTGAAGTAGTAGGGAAAGTGTGGGATAGTGTATTGGCCAGATATATTTTTATAATTCCTGGAAGGTGCAGCAGTATAGAAAGTGTGGAATAGTGTAGTAGCTACATTTACTATTCTAACTCCAGGAAGGTGCAGTTGTAGGGAAAGTGTGGGATAGTGTAGGAGCAAGATTTACTATTCTAACTCCAGGAAGGTGCACGAGTAGACAAAGTGTGAGAGAATGTAGGAGCAAGATTTACTATTCTAACTCAAGTAAGATGCACCAGTAGGGAAAGTGTGGGATAGTGTAGGAGCAAAATTTACTATTCTACCTCAAAAAAGATGCAGCTGTAGACAAAGTGTGAGATAATGTAGGGGCAAGATTTACTATTCTAACTCCAAGAAGGTGCACCAGTAGGGAAAGTGTGGGATAGTGTAGGGGCTAGATTTACTATTCTAACTCCAGTAAGTTGCAGTTGTAGGGAAAGTGTGGGATAGTGTAGGTGCAAGATTTACAATTCTAACTCCATGAAGGTGCAACAGTTGTGAATATATGTGAGAGTGTAGGGTCCAGATTTACTATTCTAACTCCAGGAAGGTGCACCAGTAGGAAAAGTGTTGGATAGTGTAGGGGTTAGATTTACTATTCTAAGTCCAGGAAGATGCAGTTGTAGGGAAAGTGTGGGATAGTCTAGGTGTGAGATTTACTATTCTAACTGCAGGAAGGTGCAGCTGTAGGGAAAGTGTGGGATAGTGTAGGGGAAAGATTTACTATTCAAACTCCAGGAAGGTGCAGCTGTAGGGTAAGTGTGGGATAGTGTAGGGGAAATATTTACTATTCAAACTCCAGGAAGGTGCAGCTGTAGGGTAACTGTGGGATAGTGTAGCGGCAAGATTTACTAATAAAACTCAAGGAAGGTGCAGCAGTAGGGAAAGTGTAGGATAGTGTATGGCCTTGTTTTTCTATTCTAACTCCAGGAAAGTGCAACAGTTCGAAAAATATGAGAGAGCGTAGGGGCCAGATTTACTATTCAAACTCAAGGAAGGTGCACCAGTAGGAAAAGTGTTGGATAGTTTTGGGGCAAGATTTATTATTCTAAGTCCAGGAAGGTAAAGCAATAGGGGAAAGTGTGAGTTAGATTGCTGACAAACGTAACATAAGTAAATGCACATACTAAAACACATTGTTTTTTTCCTCACAGATAATGTCCACTCAGGAAACTGCTTCATACATAAAATCCAATAGGGGAAACCGTTTATTAAAACATGCAGGATATATATATATATTGTAAAGAAAGGATAAGTAAACCACGTAGACATTGGAGGTGTGTGCAATACTACTCATCCCATTGCAGCAGCAGAGCGGTTACCCATGATGATATCATTATTAAAACAACAGAATATAACCACTCTGCCTCTGCAATGGAGATTGAAGTAAGGGAAACCTTAAATGAAATTAAAGAAATTGCATGCACCTCCAATGACACTACTGGATCTATATTACGAGAGGTTGCACAGCATGTTCCTAGTCATGTTGCTAGTAGTATGCCTATTATTCCCAATTTGAGAAGAATTATACAAAGACAAAAGCAGGCAAGTAATACTCAAACTTCAACTCCTCATACTTTTTCTGACATTCAAATTCCTAATGAACTCACTATTTCTTTTTCTAATGAACCTTGCCTCCTGCACGACAACCAAAACCCTCATAAACGTATTCTTATCTTTAGTACACCCCGCAACCTTGTTAAGTTAGAAAATAGTGAAATGTGGATGATGGATGGGACGTTTAAATGTACACCCCATCCTTTCACCCAAATCTACACTATTCACGCAAAGATTAACCATAATGTAATTCCCTTAGTATTTAGTTTGCTACATGATAAGCAATCTGCAACCTACACTGAGCTTTTATTAGTGATTTAAAGCAAAACATTCAACAAAAGTCCTAGGAAGATAATTATTGATTTTGAATTGGCTATGATCAATGTGATCACTAAAACGTACACGGATACCCAAATTCAGGGATGTTTTTTCCATTTTTCCCAGGTATTCTGGTGCAAACTATAAAAAACATCCCTGGTTGCAGAGTACTCAACTGATAGCAAACTACATTTTGAATTAAAAAAACTTACAGCTCTTTATTTTGTCCCTTCTGAAAGTGTAGATGAGTACTACACAGCTATTACAGAATCAGATTATTTTAATGAAAATGAAGATAAATTGGCACCGTTACTAAATTATTTTGAGGACACATGGATTGGACATCTAAGCAGATCGGGTCGCAGGAGAAAGCCACGTTTCCATGTGGAGTGGTGGAACTGCTACACGAGCTGCTTAGAAGGAGAAGGCAAAACAAACAATGCTATAGAGAGATGGCATAACTCCTTCAACCATACAATTGGCAAACCACACCCTAACTTCTACTCATTTTTGGAAACTTTGAAGAAGGAGCAAAGTTTTCAAGAAATGAGAATCTCTCAAACATTAACTGGTAGTCTAAACTCACGCATTTCCAAAAAATCAAAGGAAATGTCTGAGAGACTATTGGCTATTCTACAACAATTTTCGTTGTGTGTGGCTTTAGACTACCTTGATAATGCTGCTAACATCCAACATTTCTAACTTTAATCTACACCTTACTTTCCTGCTTTTACCTAAATTAAATAAAAGATTCAATTCAATTGGCATTCACATTTTTCTAAATTAATTTTTAAAATTTAAAGTCGGGTCAGCTTACCTTTAGTTGTCTTCTTTTTTTTCTTCCTCTTGTTTTTCCAATAGCAATCCATTTGGAGGCAAAAACCAATCACCCAAAACAAAAAAGCAAAAATCCAAAAACCACTAAATCCATATTTTTACGAAGTCAATCCTGAAAATTATCAAAGATCCAGATGCATAATTTTTTTAATCCAAAGTGCACGAAACACACATTTTTTAAAACTCCTTCTGAAACGAATCCAAAGTCAACGAAATCCACGTTCTATTCAAATCCATTTGGTCTGGTTTCAAAAATCCTTTTTTCCCCCAAGTCCATCTTGAAAGGTTTCTAAGGTCCATGTACATCCTAATAATAATCCAAATGCTACGAAATCCATGTTGTGTCCAAGTCCATTTGATAAGATTTTCAACAACCATGTACATGGTGAAAGCCATCCAAACTCCACGAAATCCATATTTTTCACAAGTCCATCTTGAAAGGTTTCTTTCGTCCATATGCATCCTGATAGTAGTCCAAAGTCCACAAAATCCATGTTCTTTCCAAGTCCTTCTTGAACGGTTTATATCGTCCACATCCATCCTGATAGTAATCAAAAGTCCACAAAAACCTTTTTCTTTCAAAGACCATTCTGCAAAGGTTTGTCAAAGTTCAAAAACATGCTGAAAGTCATCCATAGACCACAAATTCCATGTTCTTTCCAAGTTCGTTTGGAAAGATTTCTAAAGTCCATGTGTATCCTAATACTAAATCATAGACCACGAAATCCATGACTTTCCCCACTCCATCCTGAAAACAATTAAAATTCCATGAAATACATTTTGTTTACAATTCCATTTGGTAAGGTATCCCAAGTCCATTTACATCCTGAATGTCATCCAAATTCCATTAAAAACTTTTTTTTTAAATTCCATCTTTTATTTTTTTCTATTATCCAAATGCATCCTGATAGTAATCCAAAGTCATAGAAATCCATATTCTTCAAAACTCCATCCAGTGTAAAAAAAAGACGAAATCCTTTTCTTTTAAAATAACATTTAAAAAGCTATCCAAAGTGATTATACCTCCTAAAAGTCATTCAAAAACCAAGAAATCATTTTTTTCACAAAATCCTACTTAAAAAAGTTTTAAATTCTATGTGCTTCGTGATAGCAATCTAAAGTCAAAGAAATCCATAATCAGTTTAAATCATTATTTAAAGTTTTTCAATTTCCAGATGCGTTCTAAAAGTAAAACAACATGCACAATATCCTAAAACATTCTAACTCTATCTTAAAAATAATACTATTTTCTAGAAATATAAATTTTTACTATGACCTCCTAGCACTATGCGTAACATCCTTGCACTATTTCTAAACTTTCCGAATGGCAATATGTTGTAGATTCTAAAACGCAATACGATACACAATTCCAGTGTATAAAGTTTATAACAACAACACCAAACTAATCAAAAATCCACGTAACCAGCTATGTGTCAAACTCGATCTTTACTTTTTCACATTACATGTATTCCGTGCACTTTCTGATTTGTATTTGCAATGCATTTCACATTATAACTTTTTATAAGCAAAATAAAGTCTAACTTTCTAATGTTACATTTTCTATAACTCAATTTATACAATAAACATCTATATTTTACATTTCCCTATTATTTACAGCGACCCGACAAAGGCATACTATAGTAACATGTTCGGCGACATGCTGAAATAACATCGTATACATTACATTAACATATGCAACCTCTCCTTATCCTTTCTTTACAATATATATATCCTAATTAACATTGTTATGTTTATAAATAAAGTTTAAAGAGTTTCCTACCTGAGCGCAGATCAGCTTCCTGCTGCTTCCAGCTTTGACGCTCTTCAAAATGGCCGCTTGAATACACGTTTACGCGTTGACGTCATCTGGAACTACAAAGATGAAAAAAGGACAATTTATATTTATTTATTTTATTGAAAATATAATTTATTTAATAATGTTTTTTTGCATTATAAAATTTTTGAAAAAATTATACATAAATGAATAAAATTTCTTTTATATTTACATGATTTGTTAAATAAAATAAATTTACAAAAAATATCGAGTCACTGTTTTCAATAATGTAATTATTGTAAATTTGAATTTATATTAAATGTAATAACATAGAAAATTATGATAAATGCTACTTACCTCAATTCTGATGTCATTTCCATCCAAAACTTCTCACAAGTACCTTTTTAACAGCTTGCAAAGTAGTTCCGCGGGACTCATAACTTCAAGTATGGAAATAAATAAAGGACAAAACTATCCATTGAATTCAATTGAAAAGCATGGGAAAATGTCATTCATTAATGTTTAAACATATATTTGTAACATTTATAAAATTCACAACAATATAGAAATGTCTTTTAACATTTATACATAATTTTCAAAGTTTTAATTTATCCATAACATTTTTTAATATTAATTTTAAAAAAAATATTTCACTAATCTTTAATTAAATAATTCAGTAAATTATATTATTAATTTTAATATCTTATAATATATTACATTATATTTTTTAAAGATATTAATTATTAAAAACATGACATTACTAAATAAAATATACTTTTAACTTAATTAAAATAGGATTTATTTTATTTTTTATATTTAATAATTTTTTTAAATAATAAATAATATTTAATCTTAGTTTTTTAAATGCTTCAAATAAAGTAATAATCTTGACAAATTTTAAAATACATTTTTAAAAATTACTATAAGATTATTTTTATTCCATCATATAAAAATAATACTAGAGTACTATTTTAAACATTCCCATCTAAATTTTTAAATAAATTGAGTAATTGTATTTCAATACTTACATGCAATGAATGAATTTAAAAAATGTACTCATTACTCTTAATTTAATTATGACTTGAGTATTAATTTATTAATTTTTTTTAATATATTCATTACTCATATTTAATTACAAATTGAGTATTAATTTTAAATTAATATTTATAAATTTACTCATTACTCAAAATTTAATTATTACTTGAGTATTAATTTAAATGATATATTTTTCAAATTTCACATTACTCATCATTTAATTATTACTTTAGTATTCATTTTAAATAAATATTATTATTTAAAATGTATTTAAATTTCCTCATTACTCTTTTTTTTATTTATTACTTGAGTATTATTTAAAAAAATATTATTATTTTAAATTTATTTAAATTTACTCATTACTCTTTTTTTATTTAAGTAATTTGGAAGTATGTTTTATTATGGGAGTTGAGAGGGATTGTGGTTTACGTGAGAAAGAAAGATATTCACGAAATGAGAATGGAAATAAAAAAAGACGCTCTATTAAAGTCCAGAGAGGACAATCATCTGTAGAGTCAAACAACCAAAAAGAAGATTGACGTGATAGGAACGCTTTCTGATAATCCTGGAAATTCGGAAAGTTATCTCCACCTTCTGATTTAGGGCAAACTAATTTTAGTATAAACATTCAAGGCTTCTTCTTACTCCACAAGAAAGAGGATAAAATAGAGTTGACTTTCTTAAATAATTTAGTTGTGATTTTAACCAGAATGTTAGAGATAGTGTATAGAATTATGAGCAAGAACATCATCTTAATGCTTTGTAAGCGACCCCACCAGGACAGGTAAAGGTGGTGCCATTTAGAGGTCAATTCTGAAATCTTTTGAATACATCTGTTCATACATGATATTACTGTGTCTGAGATTAAAGATGTAAAATGTAAACCTAGATATTTAATATGATTTGGACGCCATTTGAAATGAGAGGCTTGAAATTCTGAGCTAAAAGTATGTTTTGTTAATGGTAATAGTTTGCATTTATCATTATTTAATTTGTACCCAGATATGAGGGAATAAGACTTCACTTCCTCTAAAAAAGCTGGGATTGAGTTTTCTGGTCTGGACATAAAGAGCAAAATATCATCAGCATAGGCTGCAATTTTGATATGAATGTTTGATGTTTGAAAACCATATATGTTTGGGTTTTGACGTAATCTGGCCAAAAATGGTTCTAGGGCCAAATTGAATAGGAAGGGAGAGAGAGGACAACCTTGACACACACCTCTGCCTAAGTTAAAAAATGGAGAAATTAAGCCGTTGGCCCATACTGTGGAATAGAGGAGAGATAATAAAGTTATAAAGTTGGGTCCGAATCTAAACCATTTAAGAGTGTAGAATAGATATTTCCACTCAACTCTATCAAAAGCCTTTTCGGCATCCAACGCAATTGCTGCCAGAGAGTGGTTAAGATGTCAGGATTTGAAAAAAACATCAAAAAAGAGTTCTGTATTGTCTGTAATGACAGGTCCCTTGACAAAGCCGGATTGTTATTTTCCCAACAAAGTTGGTAGATAAGAATCTAGGCGTATGGCTAAAGCTTTAGAAAAAGTTTTGTAGTCAATATTGACCAATGAAATAGACCTGTAGTTTTTACAGTACTCAGAATCTTTATCTTCTTTGGGGATAAGACATATATGGGCTTCCAAAAAAGAACCAGAAGAACTATTTGAGGAACAAAAAAAGTTATAAGTGAATGTAGTTTGGGAATTAAAATTTTTGAAAAATGGATATAAAATTCAACGGTAAAACCATCTGGGCCAGGTGCTTTATCTTTTTTAAGGTTTTGGAGAGCCTTTAGTAGTTCAGTCTGGGTGAAGTCTGATTCCAAGGGAGATAGATCCGGAGGGGCTTGCTGGGGCCTTTGGTTGCTTGAAAAGAATTGTGATGATGAGTGATCAGTAGGTTGGGTTTCTGACGAATATAAAGATTTGTAGAAGAGAGAAAATTAATTTAAAATGTTGGTGTCTTTAAATTTTAATACCGAATGGTCATCAAAGACAGAGTCAGTGTTTAACTTGTTGTGGACGTATCTTTAAGTAGTTTGCTAAGATTTTCCCTGATTTGTTTTTACCACCATCGAATTGTGCATTGGATTTTAACAAGTAAAGTGAGGCATCTTCTGTTGACTTCTTATTAAATTGCATTTAAACATTCCTCCGAGTGAGAAGTATAATATGAGTGTTCCAGTTTCTTAATGTCTTGCAGGAGGTCCATGGTAATCTTACATGCAGTTTTTCGTTTCTTTGCAACATAGCAGATAATAAAATCTCTTGCTAAAGCTTTGAAAGCATCCCAAATAGTCGAGAGTGGTAGGGACTCTGTATGGTGTCTATCAAAGTAGTCATTAAAGAAAGAGGTAAAATATTCAGTGAACTTTGAATCTAAGAAGAGTGCGTTATTGAAACGCCATCTTCTAGGAACATTGTTTCTGGGCAATACATCAAAGCCAATTGAAACATGTGCATGATTTGATAGGAGAAAAGGACCAATTTCTGCATGTGTGAGGTGAAGAACATAGAAACCTTCTCAGGGGTCTCACTGATACCTGGTCCTTTTAAACCAACAAAGAAGAAATTGGCACAGAAGCTGAAATATAAAAAGAATGCATTTATTCACCTCAGATGAGGGAGACTACGTCACACAGAAGCCTTAGCAACTGAATGAGGCAGTCTAAGGAGTACAGAAAACAGAGGCCTTATATATGCTTAGGGTTACATATTCAGCATAAGACCAAGGGACAGTCCTGGCACGTGTAAGCATGCAATATGACTAATATGGGCATGCAAGATCTGCTTGATCAACAAAGTGGGAGGAGCTAACAGTTGCTAATTCTGGTGAACACATTCTGACATTTACAGACTAGGAACAGCTGCAAGGACAGCTGCAAGCTCAACTGAGCATGTGCGAAGGTAGAAGATGTTAAATATAGTTCGTTTCTAGGCAGATTACAAGAGCAGTCAACACTGAGGGAGGACAGAGCACATGACAAGCATTTGTCAGCACATGGCAAACAAGATGGCTGCCAGAAATACAAAATGGCCTCCAGCTCATGCTAACAAATCCCTCCAATCTTTAACAGAGGGACTGTGAAATGTTATGGGAGACAAAGACATAATCAATTCTTGATTGGGTGTGATGGGCTGGGGAGTAGAAGGAGTATTCTCTGGTGATCGGGTTACAGAGGCACCAGGCATTAAGCAATTTATGTTGAGTAATGGTATGAGTGAAAGATTTGTGTGATTTATTGGGGATAAAAGGCACTTTAGAATTTCTGTCTATAAAGGGGTCAAACACCTGGTTACAGTCTCCGGCCAATATAAAATTATCTTCAATGCAATTAGAGATTTGCTTGGCTAAAACAGGCCAAAAGGAAGCATCTCCACCAGTAGGTGCATAAACATTAAGGAGAGAAATTGGAACACCTTTTAATGACAGTGTAACAATAAGCCATCGCCCATCAACATCTTATTCTTGCGATATTAACGTAATTGGGAGAGAATTGCAACACAATATCACAACACCATTTTGTTTACCATCCGCTGGAGAGAAATAAACCTCGCCCACCCAACCTCTTTTGAATTTCAAGGATTCAGTATCAGTGAGGTGTGCTTCTTGTAAAAAGACAAAATCAGCATTTAACTTGGCCAAGTGAGTCAAACCCCTCTGTCTCTTTATAGGAGAATGTAATCCCCTAATGTTCCATGATAGTCCAATTCAATGAGGCAATAAAAATGGAGTATGAAAATCAATAAGATATATAGAAACAAGATAATTAAACCTGAGCCAAAGAAGAGGAGAAATAGCAAAAGACAAATACCAGAGATTGAACTCCAGTGATATGGAACCGTGGGAGAAGTCAAAATGTGCAAGCAATACAGAGATCGAGAGAAAGAAAAGAATACATATGTAATATTAGAAAAAAGTAGGGAAGTAGGAATGGTGAAAAAAGAAGAGAAATTATAGACACCATGAGAAAGAAAATACGTGAGAGAAACAAGTGAATGGAGAGGAAAAAAGAACTGCAGCAAAACTTTAAAAGGAAAGGAATATGCAGTATAAAGATATTGAAGAAATAGAAAAAAAGAAGAACGTAAATATGTTGAAATAAATACAATTGCAATACTATTAATGAAGACACCTGAAGATAAATAAGCGAGGAAGAACAGAACAAAACAAAGAACAAAAGACAAAACAAATAACATACCTACATAAAGGGAACATGGATGTGGGAGCGGGTAGAACCACATGGAGCAGACAGATCGTGTAGAGGAGACTGGACCAAACTGGGGGAGAATCACGCCATGACGAGGACAAAACTGTAGAAGCAAAGGATAACATTGTTAGCACTATTCTGAATAATGAACGATGAACAAAGATGTTAAAAACAACTAACGAGCTAAAAACAACATAAACAGTACTCAGTTGTAAAACTATTAAAAGTAAGTTAGGAAAAAAAAGTAAAAGTATTAGCACTTTCCTGTACTTAAAGGAGCAACAAGAAAACAGATGTAAAAGTCAAGGAATTCATGTGATATGTGAAGAAGAAGGTCCTGAAGAGTCCATAAGATCAGTCTTGTGTGAATTAATGAAGCTTTGAAGACATAGTGAATCTTCATAAGAAGTTGTTCTTGTGTTATAAGTAACTTTAAATAAACATGGGTGGTAAAGGCCATATCTAGCTCCCATGGAGCACAAATCGGATCTCATGTTGAGGAAAGCTTTACATCTGGCAGCTGTAGCCCTTGAATAATCCTGTGAGAAAAACAATGTTGAACCAGACCAGGAGATTTGCTGGATAGCTTTAGCGGCTGACAGAACTTTCAGTAGATCTGTATATTCAAGGAAATAAATGATTACCTCTCTTGGCCGCTGTGAAGATGCACCATTAGTAGAAACTCATCCTAGCCAGTGGGCATGTTGAATGTTCAACTCAGTGACATCTGGTAGGTGAAGGATCTTAGGGAGAAAGGACTTGAAGAAACCAATGGGATCCATACCTTCTGCTTCTTCCACCAGGCCATATATACGTATGTTGTTCCTCCTATTGCGGTTTTTAAGATCTTCAATCTGCTTTTGAAATGATGATACTTGTAATTGCATGAACGTAATACTCTTGGTGGTATCGGTGAAAGATGACACGGTTTGTTCCATTGTAGTGAGTCGTGTATCCAATTGAGACCATTTATCCGATAGGACTTGTAATCTGGAATTTGTTTCTTCAATAAAGGGTCTGAGAGCCCTTATCTCTTGTAGCAATAACTCCATAGAGACTGGAGAAGATGGTTTGGGTGGCGAAGGGGGGTCTTTTTTCAAACGCTTTACATTGGACTTCCCTGAAACTGCTGACGTGGAATCCATTATTGTGTTGTAATCTTCTGAGGGCAGAAGACCAGAGTACTCCAGTTTGGAGAGTTCTGAGAAGTGCTTCGAGTTTTTTAGAGTGTTTTGTTTACTTGTGGTGCAAAGAGAGTTCTTCGTCCTACCCATCAAATTGTTAAGTGAGCACAGTGAGGTGTTGAACAATCAGGCCTGAAAGAGCAGTTATTCAGTCAATGAGGGCCAGCAAAATAGGATAAATTATGCAGCCAAATGAAGTACAATAATATTATATTGTGCTTCGTGCCGTGGTGCAGAACATTTTAAAGCCTGGATCCCATTGTTGTCAGCATCATGAGCAAACATACTGCGTGATATTTATTTTCTTTTGAAAACCATAGAAAACACCAGAACAACTTCTTAGGAAGAAGTTGTGCAAGAGAAAACATTCCAAAGGCATAGAAATTCCATGTCGGAGCCACTTTATTAATCGAACTGAAAGAAGACAAAAGCGCTCTTCAAAATGGCGGTTGCATCCCACTGTCCACATATTATGTAAAATTGAAGAGGTGGATTTAGATGTTTCACCACCTTAAAAATCAGTTGGAAGCATCAGGGCAGCGATTTTAGATAGTGCCTATAGAAGCGCTCAATCTTTGAATCCATTTCTGCCGCTTTTGAGGTAAAGTGTGACTAACGTGGCAAATCGAAAAAACAAAATGGCGGCTGCGGTAAATCTACCTCGTATTCAGGCGTTTACCTCTTAAAAAAGCTGCTTTGCTGTTGTGGAGAGCATCGGGTAGAGTTGCGTCGAAATGAGCATCGTATTAGAGGAGCATTTCCCCGGGCAGCTTCTCAATAGGTAGTCTGCAGACGTGAAATCACTGCGCCGTTCTCGGAAGCCTCACCTGGGCGCCGCCATACTCGTTGGGCGCTTAGCCACGCCCCTCGGACATTTTCAAAGCTATTTAGATAAATGTCATAGTTGTTTAGCATCGGCTTTCCTTTTCCTTTAACCCCAACAACCTTTAAATATACTGCGAGGCTCCCTCTGCAGTATCTCCAAAGTCCTTGCCTTCAGTGATTGACTAGCTCTGAATTTTAATTACTTACAGCTGGAGGTCAACCATGATTTGCTGCCTTTGCTAAATAGTCTCCTAATTAGTACTCCATGGAGTGGGAAAGTCTGGGCGAAAACACAAAATGACTTTGTCTCCTGCCTGCTGGTGTGGGACTTTACAACCTTTCTTGGTATAGTGGCTCTGCAGTGATTGAAACCACTACTCACATATTGCACTCACGCTCACCTTCTCTTCTGAAAGCTGCCATGGGAATATGTTGGAAAATATATATAGTTTTACCTGGATTGACCTGAGTAAGCCATCTCCATTGGCTTGGTTTATCTTTCAGATTCTGTCTGATTATTGCATACAAATTATAATCAGTCTGTTTGAGGTATAGCTGTGCGTTTTTATAAACTAACATGCTGAAATCATATAGAAATTGCTTCTGAGAATGCTCATTCAGCACGTCCGGTACCAGTCTGCTTAGCATCAGACACTTGTGTCAAAAACCATGTATGTGTGTGTTTACTAAATGCCTTTTTATTTACCTTTTACCAACCCACCGTCCACCCCCTCCTGTTTTGTGTTGCTTGCCCCACGCCATGCTATCTTGCTTGTCCCACCGCTTCTGCCAGACAAAAATGTACTATGACACAACCAGCGCTGGCCACATCTTATCGCTTTTTTTAAGGACTTTCAGCCATGCTGAACAGCAACCGTGCTGCTATACAACATGGCTGAAAGACATTCACTTTGATGCCAATACCTTTACCATTGTTATGATTATTATTGTTGTTAAGCAGTTCTTATAGAGCGCACAGCTACCCACAAAGGGATTCTTGGCTCTAACAGGACAGGTGGGAGAATGTGCTGCTTTAAATGAAGAGGTGAGTTTTCAATTGCTTCCTAAAACTTAGCAGGTTATTGATTGATCTCCGATAAATAGGAAGGGAGTTCCAGTGATTGGAAACCAGATAGGCAAGTGAATGACCCACGCCTCTTGCCTAGACCAATTGGCTTTGCCAGTGATTGTTTTTTCATCTCAGCTGCCTTTGGCTAGTTTTTCTGTTTCCTCTCTCTTTATTTTATACCTTCCTATCTCCTGCTCTGAGTCAAAGTCTTTTGGAGAAAAATAAGTTCCGGTCTGGTAGTCCCTAAAAATGCGTGCTGACGTCCATCTGCAATTACCTGCACAAATTAGGCACTGCTAATACCATGTTGGACTTCGCCCTATATGCAGGGTCACCTTAAACTTTTTGCCTTCACCCCATATGTTTTCTCAACTCGTTTTTGATTACTTTTAGGTCTCTGTGCACTCTACCACTGCTAGACAGTGCTAAAGTTCTTGTACTCTCTTCTTTACACATGGTAAAATTGGCTTACACACAATTGGATCATTTAATTTACTTGAAGCGCCTAGTAAAGTGGTACTAGATGTACCCAAGCACTGTAAAAAAATACAGATAGTGGACCTGCAGCACTCATTGTGCCACCTACTGAAGTAGGCTTTTTAAAACAAATCTCAGGCCTACCATTGAAGCCTGTGTGCAGTTTTAAACTGGCAATTCAACCTAACAAAATACACCTTTTGCCAAGTGTAAGGCTCCCTTTTTAAAACATATAAGTCACCCCTACGGTGGGCCCTAAACAGCCCATAGGTCAGGGTGCTGTCTATTTAAAAAGTTGGGCATGTACTTTTAAAGTTTACATGTCTTAATAGTGAAGAACTCCCAAATTCGTTTTTTAATACTGTGAAGACTACCTCTCCCATAGGATAACATTGGGTTTCCTTTTTATATTTAATGAGTGCTAACTTTTGATTGGGAACAAGTAGAAATACAATTTTGGACTCAAATGAATTGCAATTTAAAATCTTCTTTAATAATAAGGTCAGGCTTTGGATAACACTTTTGAAAATGCCACTTTTAGAAACTTTACATTTCCCTGCCCTAAACTTTCTGTGGCCTTTTAGGAGTTTCCAGCTTATTGGGCCTGTTGATTGCTTCTCCATTAGGATTGCGTATTGGGCCCAGAAAGTAAACAATGGGACATAGGTGTAGCTGGGAGAGGGCCATCCTGCCAGGACTGGAGAGGAGGATAGGATGGGTGGAACTGTTCCCTGCCACACTTACATTTCAAAGGAGGTGCCTCAGCACATTCACAAAAAATGTCAAACCAGGATTTTGTCACCTCAGATATCTTTGGACCTGAGCAGGGAGGAAGAAAATTCCAGAACCATCTGTGGGGCAAAACTCCATATGTTTCTCTCCCTTCAAAGGCTGGCAACAAATATAAATATTGGAACCTCAGAACCACTCTTCAGTACATTCCTGAACCTGAGGAAGATTACAGAAGAACTGCCATGTACTCCAGAGGACTGCCCTGCTGCATGAGGCCAGCCTAGTACCCCAGGTGACTATTGTGCTGCTTGATGCCTGCCTTTCTTCTCAGAGGACTGCATGGCTGTTGCCAGAGAACTGCCCTCCTGCTCTTCTAGGTCTGCCTTGTTCTTTAAAAGACTGCCCCACTATTTGAGGTCTGTCTTACTACTTGAAGGAGAGATGACCATCTCCTTGAATCCAGGACTACAAGGGTCAGTTAGCTGACCTCATGCTCTGAACTACAAGACAACAAGCTCCAGAGGCCTCCCTTTAATTGCCTAGCAGACCTGCTGCAACTGGACCTGCCTGAGCCCAGTTGGCCTCTGATGAAGGGAGTTTCTGATCCTTAAGAGGCGCCGCCACCAGGACCTGGACCCTTGGTTGGCATCAGTTGAGCTCCTCCTGTGAAATCCTAAAGTTTTGAACTCTGTGCCCCAGACTTGAGAAGGTAACTTTTTCAGTGGAACTAACCTAGTCCCTGTATCTGAACCACACTCCATAGCAGGCAGCCTCAACTGTGTCTTGGTCCCAGTCTAGTGTGACCAGATATCACCACTTAGCGCTTTCTGCTTCTTGACACTATTTTTACTTAAACATCTAAAATTGCATATCACCGGTTCTACTGACAGGATTTTTTTAATTTTGTTTTATTTTAATTATTAAAAAAGCATACTATATTTCTAAATTGTTTTTGAATTTTTATTGTGTTGTGTTTTCACTTTATTACTGTGTGAGTGCTGCATACATACTTTACACATTGCCTCTGAGTTAAGCCTAACTGTTTTTGTGCCTGGCTAGCACAGGTTAATTTAGTGAAGTTTGTGGTTCACCCGACAAGAATTGTGGTTGTTGCTTGAGAAGGGTTCATACCCTTAACCAGCAAAAACCCAATTTCTTACACCCCCATTGGTAGCATATAAAATAAACCTCATAAACAATACAGTCATATTGGATTGTTTTTTCATGTTACAAACTGTTTTAGTACAAATTCGCCCTCGTCCGCAATTTCTTTTATGTCTCGGTAGGGTCTGACCCAAATGTTTATAGTTGAGCACCGTACACACAACTTAGTGAGCATCATAACAAATAAAATGTAGTGTAATAGAAGTGAATGGTCCAAGTGCTGTACTGGTTTATCTGTGGCTAAAAAGGACCTGGATCAAATCAAGAAAAAATGGATGAAGGATTCTTTGAATGAATGAATGAAGCAAGGAGATGTACAGTCACTCGTGGAATTTCACACACAAAGTTATCAAACCAACAAATTTGAAGAAACATTAAAAAAGAAAATATCACTCCTTGCCACACCTTTGAGGAAGACGAGCCCATCTGGCATGTTAAGCTGCCTAAAACAAGGATGCAGGAGGTCTTCACAGGTAGATTGGAGGCCACAGACCCAGAGTTCTACTAAGCCCTGAGGAAGGTAACTCCAAAGTGTTGCAGGTGGAAGTTGAGTTGAGTCCTTGTTCGATTATTTTTGACATGTTATGGGAAGCCGATGATTTCGTCTTGGAAGAAGACGGCACCCAAAGAAGGACTGCCCTTAATAGAGCTGATAATCTAATAGCACAGGCCAAATATGTGGCTAATTTAATACTCTTGGGTAAACGTTGAATAGTGCAAACAGAGATGTGTACAATGACTACTCTGTAAAAGTGTGTTCTAGTAAAGGGGGATTGCTCTAGAATGTTCCCTCTGAGGCACGAGAGTAGGCAAGGATGCACATTGGCTCAAACTTGTTTAGCATGCATGCGTGTGGTCAAAGGCCAAGATTGCCAGCTGTAGCTAATCAGGTGCATCAGCTAAACAGCACTGGGATTCCAATCCCACTATTTGAAGAAAAGTGTGGTGCTGACAAGCACAAACTCTACCTCCTCCTGAATGCCTGTGGGGTAGTATTTTAAAGAGAAGGGCCTTAGTGTTAATCAATTTAATTCAAAGTTGATGCTGGTGGCCTAGGGTTGCTTGGTAGCTGAGGCTCAGAAGAGATCCTACTTTGGATTTTGTGAAAGTATTTAAAATTGGGTTGTGGCTACCCCTCTTGAGCTATTTCCTGGTTACGGGGTAGAGGGGCACCATGCAGTAAGGTCCATCTGTTCTCCGAATGCTTTGGATAATGTATTCTCAGACATGGCATGCATTCGCTGATTACCAGAATCTAAGTATACTAGCCATGCTGATGCCTACTGCAAATTCTCATCTTCATGCCTGCATTCAAGTTGCTGAGCCTGCCTTGATGACTGCGGGTCTTCCTGCCTTGTTTGGGGTCCCGGTGTTTGCCTCGTCTTCTGTTCAGCGTCACCGCTCCTCAGTAGGACTCTGGGGATATGAAAGAGAAATATAAAGCACTTACCAACAGAGAACTGGTGTTATAATGTGGTCAGGTGCACTGAGCCCAGAAGAAGGCTTTCGATACATGGTTGCCTATAAAAGACAACAGAACTACATAGTTCAGGAGGAGGCATACGGAGCACCCTCACTTTACAGGGTGTTTGGGGGAATAGCTATGGTCACACCAACTCTTCAAGCATATCAAGCCAAAGCAGGGGCAGCAGCTCTAAATGGGTAAACACATAAGGTTGTGCAAAGACCTGAGAACATTTTTGTAACACCTTCAGCAGGGTCACTAGGAAAACATCAATGGCAGAAAATAGGCATGGTGTCTCCTGAGAACCAGGAACTGATCACGCCTCTGGAGGTCTGGATCTGCCCTTGATGTAACCTGTGCCATTTGCTACATGAGCCATTCACTGGGATGATACTGCAAGGGGGCACTGCTTAGTGCTTGGCATTCTTATGCAACCAATCATTAACAAAGTGAATAGATCTGGTTTGCATTTTAAGACCAGGAAATTTTTTTTTAAAGCCTCAGCTGTGAAAAGAAGAAAAATAAATTGTTGCTTTCTGCACATGATGTATCTTTCAGATAATTGATTTAATGTATGATTACACAGTGTATGACTGAGATGTAAAATAAACCTACATGCAATACAATGCAAGCAAGCAGTACACAGACGATTGACATGGGAGAAACAGAGAGAGAGAACTACTGCTCTGGCAGGATCACAATAATTCCTGCACTAGGAGGAGCAAAAGCTCACCGAAGTACATTTTAAAGAATTGGTAATAACAGGTGAACTAGACAGCTGCGCTGTGAAGTCAGGCCTAAAAATTCACTATCAAACTAGGGGGTCTATTAGGATGTCGGACGGTAGTACCACTGGCGGTGCTGAAAAATGAATTTTTCCGCCTGCGAGCAGCGGAATTCACGTCCGCCATATTAGTATGGCCAAACATAGGCCAATTCCGTCCGCCGCACAGTGCCGCGCACCGCCATAAAAGTGCGCCCGCCGAGGAGGAGCCAAGCAGGCATTCGAAATGGCCGCATAGTCGCTCGGCTCCGCGAGCCCTTTCGCCCCACACGTCTATCCTGATGACTATCCTGATCCACGAAGGCATACTTTGATAGAGGAAAGAAAACGAGCACCTACCGTTTGCTCCCGGACCTCCTGCGTGCAGCCGATCCTGGGAACTATTCCCGACTGCTCTGCGGCCCACGCGATGATGAGACCGGGGCGTTGATTCGGCGGGGCCTCCGGCCACAGCTGCAGCACCAACGGCCGTTAATGGCGGTGGGGAGCCGGCCGGTGGGTGCCGATGATATGAAGGACCGCTGCTAGCGGTGAAGACCCGATCCGCTTGTCAGTGACCCTTGAGGGGCAGTGTGGTGGCACAGGATCGGAGGGGGCGCATGACTCCTGTCCCCTCCCCAAATTTTGTTGCCCTGGCATAGCCAAGGACTGCCCCCGACATAGGCGGGCGACTCCCGGGGCCTGGCGGGACTTTAGCCTTTTGGTGGCTCTCCTTTCTGGACCCTGCCCCACAGTTTGTTTGCCCTGGGGACGCATCCCGCGGCGCCCTCACAGTAAGGCCTGGTCCCTGAATATGGCGAAGAGGGACGGGCCGACTGGATTAAGATGGCGGCTGGTGCCCTTCTCTATGGCCCACGTCCATGTCAGATGGCTATTGCACGGATGGGGCCGAGATGCTCGCAACACACGAAGGAGTTCACATCCTGGGATGTGTTGGCTGCCCTAACAGTTTTGCACGAGACCATGGATTGCCATGTCCGAGACCTGGGTGCAAGGTTGGACGCCATTGCTGTTTCGCCATCTATGGCGGCCACGGTCTTAATTCAGGGGTCTGCCGATGAACTTGCTGCTGAGTCCATGGAGGAGGTTTCGGCTCCTCGGGGGCACCGAGGGCCGCTTGAGGACCGGGCTCCCGTGCCCGCGCGGGCCGACTTGATTGCTCGTGTGGATGTATCCTTGGGACACATGTCCGGCTGGCGGCTGGGGGTGGAGCGCTGTTTTCCTTCTTGGACTGGCCTGGTTGTGTCGCGGCGGTGGCCGGACTGTGTGACACTCCTCTTCAGGATGGTGTTATTATCTGTCAGCTTTGGGAGGTTCATGGGACCGGCGTTGATGTTGCCTGATCTTTGCTGTCTATATTTGGATGGATTTGGATTACTATGCTCTTTTATGGCTACGCCCCGTCCTGGCCCATCCATACCGTTTGGACCCTCAGGACTGTGCTTTACATTGATTAACGAGAGGACTTCTGGCGGTACTACTGCCAGACAGGGTCAGGGATGAGGTGGCTCACGGTCTATTGGCTATATTACTGGCAGACGGTGCAGTGGGTATATTCGATTGATATTTCATCGTTATTGTGCTCGGGATTTGTTATTCTTCATTATGGTATTATTTCCTTTTTGGGATTTCCGAGGTGTAGGGGTGAAGGGCGGGGCCGGGCGGCACGATGAGGGCCTCCTCCGCTTATTTTCTCTTCTTTTCTTCTTCCCTATCTTTCTATATTTCGGGTTCTATTAGGGCGACAGGCACGCGGCTAGGGGGGTAGGCCATGGCCTTCTGCGGGTGTGGGGTTGCGGATGGGTGTTAGATCAGTATTTGTTTCTATGGCCCTTTAGTCTTTCTTCTCTTTTAGTGTCGTCGTCGCTCATGCTCCTTGTGGTATGTTTGGTGTTGAGGGGCGGGGGTTAGACTTGTTACACGATGGGGTTGTGCCTCCACTTCTCCTGTTTTGTATATTTTATCCCCTGATGCTCCCCCGTATTGCTACTGTTTCCAGATATCCTGATTCGCACACTATCGCGGGACTGTGTGCGACTGTGCGGCACTTCTCCTTAGTTCTTTTTTGGAAAATGAACCTCTTAAATCCTGATTCAAGCTGTTGTGTCCGCTTACAAACTATGTACTGTTATTTTATTATCCTGGGCTCCGGACTGTTACAACTATGCATATTGCTTGCAGTATTTTAGTTTTGTCTAGCGGCCGGCCGGGATGGTTGTAGGCCCATACCTGTAATCACATGTACTACAAATAAAGGTTCACCAAAAAAAAAAAAAGTGCGCCCGCCACCGTGGTGGTGGGAGCCAATGGAGAGTCACCACAGTGCGGAATGAGGTCTGCCCCGCTCCACAAATTAGGATGCTCCAAACAAGCAGACTCACCGCAGCGGAGACACCGGCCAACCAGAGAAGGCGGAAGCTCAACAGCGGAGCCGAAAACCAGACTTTCGGTCCACACCACTCGTTCACGACCGCCATGGACCCAGCACTTCATGTGTTCTCGGTGCTGTACCTGCTACATCACCAGCAACTCATGGACCGCTGCGTATGCCGCCACAGGTACGCAACTACACAAATACAACACACATCACATGGACTGACGCAGGGTCCAAATCCACATCAGGCACCATGCTGGGGACAGGAACACATCCACAAGGGCACCCACACATGACCCACATGCCACCAAGTCACCCCTCTGCATCCTGGACACACATCTTCCGCGATCATGCAGCAATGTTCCGTTCACTTCACTCCAGCGGTGAACACAAGGGAATACATGCGCACAATGCAGAAGGCAGGGCCAGTCCAAGTCATGGGCAGGGCACAAATACCTCAGGGACACACCTCCTCCCACCACACATTAGCACACCCTATGAAGGAACATGCCATGTTACCATCCTGTGCTCACCCATGCACAACAACAAGCCAGATCAAACCACAGCCTGCACCACACAACAAACAACAAGGGAGACAGCCACAGCAGGAGTGGCTGCACAGGAACACACAACACACATCACACTAGCACAGGGCCAGAGAAACACACACCACAACAACACCACACTCTGGGAAACAAACATGAGTACAAGCACCAAATGAACACATACAAGGAACAACCATACAAATGGACACACAGCCTACATAGTCACACATACATACCACACACTGACACAATGACACATACACACCCCAAATGCCAACAGCAATGGAGCACAACAAATAGGAAAGCCAAAGTGGGATGCAGACAAATAGAAGGCCATGGAGACACACAACAAGCATGTTCACATCACATGCAAGACAAGGAACACAGAACACCCCCCTCAGACCATCAAACCACACATGGCTGGTACAGTCAGTGAAGTCAAACCACAGGCGCCACAGTGCAACAACACAGTGAGACAGCAAGGCAAACCAGGTACAGGCACAAGGATAAACGGAAGGCCTGGAAGTCAAACTGGGAACAGGCACACATGCATACAACCACCTCACAGGAGTACACCAACAGCACAACACACAGGGCCCATGGACACACTCCATGACTGCAAAACACCAGGAGGAATGCACACACATACCCCAGTGCCAAACACACTGAAGGCTGCCAATACTTGCCAGTCCATACACACACAAGTAAAGACATACCCTGGGTGTAGCCACAAACATCACACACACACACAGGGATGGCAGAACAAACGTTTGCAATAAAACAACACACAAACACATAACACAACTGAAACACATACAGAACCACAACAAAAACAGACACACCCTGTCAGCCAAACTGTGGCAAGGCAATGGGAGCACAGACACAACAGAAGTGCACAACCTAATCACTCAGGAACAAAGCACACACAACATACCACAAATCACACAAGAAGTGCACCATTACAGAACAACATAGCCACGTCAAACCAACTACAGATGCACAGGCAAAAAAACTGAACAAACACTGCAGGACATCAGGGGATGCACATCAGGCAATGACAAGGCCACATACAAACAGCACTGTACGCACAACAAGCAGTGTGTGCACACCAAGCATACCAGTCACACACAGACATGAGTGGCACATCAACCCATACAACACAAATCAGCACAGCACAAACACAACAGCACATCCAGAAAGTGAAGCAACACCACAGCCAACACACATACATCCCACACAACAACAACAGATGCACAAATCTGGGACACAAAAGTGGACTCAACTTGACCAGAGCACTGGGCAGCACACACAGCTGAACAGCAGATGAGCAACCATGACTGCCAAACAGCACAAGAACACCACAAATAAACAATTAGGGAATTAACCTGAGTGGCACATAGCTCCTGGCCAAAGAACTGCACCACACAGCACAATGTCACACATGAAGTGATAAGGAGGCACACACACACACACACACAAACCAAGGGGACAGGCGACATCTAAGCAAAGTGTACTGCACGTCAGTAGTGGACATGGCAGAAATGCCCAAACACAATCAGAGGGAGACCAGGCTCACAATGGGTAGGCATAAGAAGCACACATAGGGGATGGCATTACACCACACACACCATGCCATACAGGAGGATAAAAGGCACCCACAATGGCAGTGTGGAGCAGCAGGTCTGCACAGTCTACGCATGCAGAATCAAGACACATGGATGATCAAACAATCACAACACTGATGTGCCAGTCACACACTCTGCACACTCACAAGTGACTAAAACAACAAGTAGGAGTCAGACAGAACAGCATGGACACACAAACACACTGCACAGTGCACAACAGACAACTTATACATGTGCATACAACCACATCCACAGGGCTGAACAATCAAACAACAGGTACACAACTCCTGGGTAACACATGTGTGTGGTTGACAATGCAAGGGCACACACACATCAACACTCCCTACAAAGTCACACCCTTCACACTGCACACCTCTTGACTACCCAAGAGCACACATCTCATGTAGGCCATGGGACCAGGATGACGGGCCATCACAAGATGACCATACACATACACAGCTGGGCACACATAAAGGAACAACACACATACATGACGACATTGGCCAGCATGCATGCAACCTGTACACAGAATCACACTCTGTGCTGGCAGTGTCCCCCAACCTGACATGTGAACAATGTAGCCAACAATTAA
This sequence comes from Lissotriton vulgaris, assembly GCF_964263255.1. Taxonomy (NCBI): domain Eukaryota; kingdom Metazoa; phylum Chordata; class Amphibia; order Caudata; family Salamandridae; genus Lissotriton; species Lissotriton vulgaris. The sequence continues at coordinate 1,334,951,090 of NC_141695.1, forward strand.
AAACCATGAAAATGAGAACTGCATTACAGGTAAAATTGACGACACAGATACCACAAGTATCAGTGTCAGAAAGAACTGAAGTCCCTGTTACCCCTGTGAAAAAAGATTAGGCGAGCAAAGACCTTGGAAATGTTGAAGTGCCACATAGAGCAGGGGGCACAGTCAACCATATGCACACACAAAAATAACTGTATTCAGTAAGGACACTGACAAAACAGACAACAGGAGTAACTGTCTTTATTCACATATTGCACAGATAGGCATCAACAGTAGAGAAGAGCAAGGCACAAAATGCAGAGCATATCCATGAGAATCTGAAAGGCAAACTCAAAACAGGAAGGTCAGCGGCCAGTTCAGGGTGCACAGCATATCAATGAGAATCTGCACAGGCAAGCTCAAAACAGGAAGGACTGTGTCCACGGCAAAGTGCAGAGCGAGTACATGAGAGGCTGCACAGGCAAGGGCACAACAACAAGGCCAGTGTCCAGGGCAAAGTGTAGAGCAAGTACATGAGAGGCTGCACAGGCAAGGGCACAACAACAAGGCCAGTGTCCAGGGCAAAGTGTAGAGCAAGTACATGAGAGGCTGCACAGGGAATAGTCCAACACAGCAGAGCAACAAGGCCAGTGTACAGGGCAAAGTGCAGAGCGAGTACATGAGAGGCTGCACAGGAAAGGACACAACAACAAGGCCAGTGTCCAGGGCAAAGTGTAGAACAAGTTCATGAGAGGCTGCACAGGGAATAGTCCAACACAGCAGAGCAACAAGGCCAGTGTCTAGGGCAAAGTGCAGAGCGGGTACATGAGAGGCTGCACAGGAAAGGGCACAACAACAAGGCCAGTGTCCAGGGCAAAGTGCAGAGCGAGTACATGAGAGGCTACACATGCAAAGGCACAACAACAAAGCCAGTGTCCAGGGCAAAGTGTAGAGCGAGTACACGAGAGGCTGCACAGGGAGTGTGTGTGACTGTACCCTTCCATGGGCAGCAACACGGTCAGGGGTAACAATGGGCAGTACAGTCCCACCTGTGTGAGAGATAGGTGTGTGAGGGGGCTACCACTCACACTTGGCTGTCAGGCGGCCTGGGAGCTTGCTGTGTGTCGGGGACAGTTGGAGCACTCGACTGGGGAGAGAGCGGCCCAGGAGAGGTGGGGCTATCAGTGGCTTGGCAAGCCGGAGGGCTGTTTGGACTAGGTGGTGTAGTGGCACGTGGAAGTGGCGTCAGGCAGACCTGTGACACTGTGGGGGTGGGAGATGTTTGAGGGGTGCCTTTCCACTTTTCGGGGATTCGAAATGGCTTCCCTCTACTGGGAATAATTGGAAGTGGTGTGGACACAACAGGCACACACACCAACAAAGCCGCATCAGGTGCAGACACTGGCACTCCCTCTGGGGAGGTGCTGGATCCTGCAGAACGCTTCGTCTGGCTTCGCCTCTGGCCCTCCTTCCCCTTTTTGCAAGATGTACCCCCTACAGTGCCCCCCTTCCCCTGCTTCACTGGGCTTGGAATGGGAGTCAAGCTGGTGAGGGAATGTGCCTCGGAGCCCATCCTAGGTGTACCCTTGCCATGCACCACGTCCTCAGTGGACACAGAAACTACTGCCTCTCTTTGAGAGATGCTTTAGGGAGAGGAGAGTCCTTAGCTGGGGATGCCTCAGAGGCATGTGAGCCTGAGGTCTGCTTCTTTGCTTTTTGGGCCTTGGTTTTGGCTACGAGCTTTTGTCTTTGCATTCTGGGCTGGCTTTGCTCTTCTGTGGGGATGGTTTCTGCGGGCGGGACAGCTTGGGTTGTTTCTGCTGTGTACTTTGTGTGCTGTATCGTGTTCCCATGAGGCACAGGGTCAGACTGATTTGAATATGGCCATGTCTGAACTGGGGTGGCTGAGTGAGCTAAAGAATGGTGATGGATTAAACTCAGATTAGTTGACTGAGGGTGAGTGTTTGATTTGCTCAAACACTCCGTCCATCATTCCCTTTTGTATCACTTTGTTCGCCCTAAGTTGGCAGGGTATGCTCAGACGTAAGTCCCTTGCTCATTCGGCCACTGGATTCAAGATAGCCTGGCTGATGAGGATTATGAATCCGAAACCAGTCCCAGGATGCTTGTTTCCGGTCCAGGGAAGACATGGCTTGGCAGTTCGGGCTGGACTGTTCCCATGAGGCACAGGGTCAGACTGATTTGCATATGGCCATGTCTGAACTGGGGTGGCTGAGTGAGCTAAAGAATGGTGATGGATTAAACCCAGATCAGTTGACTGGGGGTGAGTGTTTGGTTTGCTCAAACGCTCCATCTGTCATCCCCTTTTGTATCACTTTGTTCGCCCTAAGTTGGCAGGGTATGCTCAGACGTGGGTCCCTTGCTCACTTGGCTACTGGATTCAAGATAGCCTGGCTGATGAGGATTATGAATCCAAAACCGGTCCCAGGATGCTTGTTTCCGGTCCAGGGAAGACATGGCTTGGCAGTTTGGGCTGGACTGTTCCCATGAGGCATAGGGTCAGACTGATTTGCATATGTTAATGTTATAGGGACTTATAGAGCGCACGGCTGCCCCAGTCAAGGGGCGTCCCGGCGCTGACTGTATTAGACTGAGCGGAAAGGAAATGCTGAAGAAGGAAATAGGGAATATTACAAATTAACAGAAGAGATAAGTTTTTATGGCTTTCCTGAAGAGTAACAGATCCTCCATTCCCCGTATGTGGGTAGGGAGTTCGTTCCAGAGTTTTGCCGCAAGGTATCTGAAAGAGCGGCCGCCCATCCTGGCTAGTTTAATTCGAGGCACTACAGCTAGATTCTGTCCCTCCGAGCGCAGAGTGCGTCGGGGAACGTAAGATGAGAGGAGTGGACATAGCATGGGGGGAGGCAGTTTTCAGGATTTTGAATGCTAAGCATAAGGTTTTGTAGTGGATCCTTTTTTCCACGGGGAGCCAGTGGAGTTTCGTAAGGACAGTGGCCACTGACTTATGGCAGGGGAGGCCGGTCAGAGCTCTGGCGGCGACATTCTGGACTCGCTGGAGTCTAGATTTCTCTGCTACGTTTGCCCCTAACAAGAGGGAGCTAGCGTAGTCCAGCCGCGAGAGAATGGCTGACTGAACCACCAGTCGGCGAGTTTGGTGGTCAAAGAATTTTAAAATCGGCCTGAGATTTCGTAAAATTCCGAAACAGGTGGCGGCCACTTTTTTAGTATGGTAAGTGAAGTTTAGGGCAGAGTCCACCCAGACTCCCAGGTTTTTTACACAGTCTTTAGGCTCAGGTGGTTGGCCGAGGGACTCTGGCCACCAGCTGTTCCCCCATGCAGTAGTCTCTTTGCCCACCAGCAAAACCTCCGTTTTGCCGGCGTTGAGCTGGAGGTAGTTCGCCGTCATCCAACTGCTTAAAATTCTGTGCGCTAAGACCATTTTCATTTTTCAGTGCCACCACCAGCTGGGTGTCGTCAGCGTAAGACACAAGTGACAGTCCATGTCTCCTGGCTACTTCTGCCAGAGGTTGGACGTACACATTAAATAGGGTAGAGCTGAGGGCCGACCCCTGGGGCACACCCTGCTCAATGGGGCATTCATTAGAAAGAAAAGGAGGTGTGGAGACTCTAAACAATCTGCCTGATAAGAAAGCTTTAAACCAGCTGAGGGCCAACCCTCTGACCCCGGCCTCCTCCAGCCTGAACAATAGTACCTCGTGTGACACCGTGTCGAAGGAAGCACTGAGGTCTAAAAGAATCAGTGCTGCCGTTCTACCAGAGTCTAATATTTTACATAGATGTTCAGTCACACTTAAGAGGGCTGTCTCAGTACTATGTCCGGCACGGAAACCATGTTGGGACCTGTCTAGAATGGAATTAGACGTCAGGTACTTGGTCAGGTTGGAATTGACATGGGCCTCCACTACTTTGGCTGGCCAAGGGAGGAGTGATATGGGTCTAAAGTTTTCAGGTAAGGTAGGGTCTAGTGTGGGCTTTTTTGAACTGAACTGAACTGTCTGAACTGGGGTGGCTGAGTGAGCTAAAGAATGGTGATGGATTAAACCCTGATCAGTTGACCGGGGTGAGTGTTTGATTTGCTCAAACACTCCATCCATCATCCCCTTTTGTATCGCTTTGTTCCCCCTAAGTTGGCAGGGTATGCTCAGACGTGAATCCCTTGGTCACTGGATTCAAGATAGCCTGGCTGATGAGGATTATGAATCTGAAACCGGTCCCAGGATGCTTGTTTCCGGTCCAGGGAAGACATGGCTTGGCAGTTCGGGCTGGACTGTTCCCATGAGGCACAGGGTCAGACTGATTTGCATATGGCCATGTCTGAACTGGGGTGGCTGAGTGAGCTAAAGAATGGTGATGAATTAAACCCAGATCAGTTGACTGGGGGTGAGTGTTTGATTTTCTGAAACGCTCCGTCCATCCTCCCCTTTTGTATTGTATCGTGACTGTGACGCATGTGAACTGTGGTCACTATCATCAGATGTGGCCACTACCTGACTGGTGGACAAAGGCCCTGGAGCAAGATTGGGAGTATGTACCTGTTGAAGGGCAGACGTCACTGTGGAGGACAAAGCCTGGACAGTACGGTGCAGCCCACCCACGTCAGAATGTTTACCCTCCATTTAAGCAACCACCTGGACTAATTTTTTTGTCATGGTCAATGAAGGCATTAAGGAGAGCTGCCTGCCCACACAAAGCTGGCGCAAAAGCTCAACAGACTCAGCACTGATGGCAGCAGGAGGGACAGGTGCAGGGGCAGCAGTGCCAGGTGTGAATGAAACTCGTACCCTCTTACTGACACGTGCCGCACCAGAGGAAGTGGATGGGAGGGTGGGCACTGGCCACTGTGTGGTAGAAGATGATGCAGAGTCTCCATTCCCTGTTCCAGCAAACATGGATGCATCCCCGCTGGCATCAAGATGATGTGGTACTTTGCGTCTCAGGCTGGGATTCCTCCAGCAGACTCCGGTCCCCCAATGAGACTCTGGTGATATCTGTGTGGGCTCCTGTGCAGCAGTTCAGCTAGTCTCACCCCCACTGATGTCCAGCTCCTTTCCCTCCGTGACCACTGGTGAATCTGCAAGAGAAGAGATGCAGGGTCAGGTTCGTGGCAGCAGCAGCAAATAGAAATGCAATCAATGCAGGACCAAATCTACATGTTGCACACCACACTCTGCAATCACATTGCAGCAACTCACTACATAGACCCCAAAAGCGGATGTAACCCTGATTTTCTGTCACGACTGAGCCATGTGATGTCCACACAGCACAACACCCTGCCTGTGGCTGTAGTCTACCAGACACACAACTAGCTCTGCGCACACCTAGGGACATGATGGGGGTACACAACTTGTTGCCACTAACAGACCTGGATGGAACAGGAGGGGACAACACAGACAACGATTACAACATGACAGTTCACAATGGCAAAGAGCCCATGCCAACCACAATGTTGTACTCTGGGGCCCAAAGACTAGTGCACATTGTTGTCAGATGTCTAGGCCTCAACATTCATGGTGCATGCAATGGACGCATAGATGAAGTCACACTCAGATTGGGAACACTGCTGTACACTCCCAATTTGATTCCCCAGACTACCCCAATGCTGAATAAACATGAAGAGCACAACTCATTCGGCAATGGGAATGCACAACAGGGAGGATCACCTTTGTAAGAACAGTTTGGGCAAATGCATGACACTGGCACCCAGCCCAGGAGCCACTTACATGACACTGCACCACTCAACCAACATCACATAGGCCACGCTGGCACAGGCCATGTACACATGCAGCCGCACCCAGCCAAAGTCACCTTCCCCAGATACTCACCCCTGCCTTGCTGCTCCTTCAGACGTGCATCCAGCTCAGGCTAATTCACCGCCAAGATGCGGCCCATCAGTGGTGTCATGCAGCGCCGTGCCAACCTCCCAGTGCGAGGAAGCAGCCCCAAGGTAATCTCTTTTTGAAAGCAACAGTGGTCCCATGCATAAGTAATATTCACACAACAATCAATATAGACACAATGGAAACTATATTCGTTATGACATGTCCAGCCGGACAGAGGTCGTAATCTTTTACTTAGTAGACAAATAAGAAACAAAATTCCTTCAACAGTTCTTCGTAGTGGGGCACAAGCCTGTACCCTAACACATACAAATGGACATAGTGAGGAAAATCACACACAGAGCAGGGCTTTTAGGCAAAAAAGCTTCAGATTCCTGTAATTAATATTTATAACAGAAATTCTAGTGGCACCATTACAGGTATATAACACATAGTATACGTTTTTTGTATATGGTGCCCAGAAAAGTCGACGGCGTTTCGATCCCACTATATAGTCATGGGGATCATCGTCAGGACACTAATAATGCCTAAAGGGTAAAAAGCGTCTATAGCCGATGGCGCCCAATCGAATCGGTCAGGGCAGGGGAGGAAGTGGTTAATCAGGCATTCCACAATCTGGAGCCTGTCATGAACGCGTCAGCAATTTGCTCGATCGCGTTCCAGGGGGGAAGAAACCGGGTCAGTCGGAGCGTGGGTCTTCCTGGCAATCCAGGGTAATCTATGCCACGTTCTTTGCCAGCCGGCTGATGTCGTTCCACCTCTTGTGACAGTGGGTGTGCTGTCGGTTAGATACCCCCAGAGCTTCACCTTTGCTGCAATGGCCCTCCACAGGGCCTCACGCTGGTGTACCTTGAGCTGCAGGCATGGGAGACAAGAGAGGGAAATGATCAGTGACACAGGGTCATGTACCAACATCTATCAGTACAGTAGCAAGACACAAACTCATTACAAAATCTACTATCTGTCCATCCCACACTGGGGTACATCTCACATGGGCACTCTGCATGGGCTAAGCTGATGTGATTGCATGCAGTTGTGAGGGAGTACACAGTCCCTGCACATCTCACACTCATGCAGAATGCCAGCACTGAACCCCCTATGTGGCTTGCACACATCTCCAGTCCTTTGCATGTCTGGGCACCACATACATCACATATCAACCTGTGTCTGAGGGTAGACCCACTGTGTCCAAGAGTGTGCAGCACCCAATGTCCATGCTCTGTGAATAAATCAGTATGTCGTGTGTGGCATTGAGGGACATTGACTCACAAACAAAATGCACATTAACACAAGTTTGGTTGTGTGCAATCTACAAGGCTGAGATGGTGCATATCTGGATTTGACTGTGAAAAAACAATAGTAAGGACACAGTAAGTGAAGTGATGTGACCTCGTCTTGGTGGGCGGGCACTGTGCTGAGCATCTGGGCTCGCACAAGATGGACAACAGGGGCACACAGCCATTCAGCAAAGCACTTATTGTCCTGGCACCTGCATGGCCAACATACTGTGTTACTGTATGGCTGACAATGCAACACACTTCACTCATACCTACAACTGCAGTCAGGGAAACCTGTGACATTGGGACACACACTCCTTCCCCCTGGAGACAGCAGGTTTGTCAGTGCATGACACAACCCCACACCCTCAGACATTTACTGCATCAGTCCAACTACATGTGTGCCCCCCCTGCTCTACACCTCCGCTTTTGAGGACTTACCGCAGCATTTGGGGCACCAAACAGCCTTGGGTACTCTGTGAGCACCTCGTCCACCTGGACCTCCAGCTCCTCGCTTGTGAATGGAATGGCACGGATCTTCTCTGTCCTGCCATCCCTGTGGACATGGAACACCTGTGGTGGAATTGGGTGGTGATGGATCTCAGGCAGAAGTCCCTGGAGGCAGTAGCAGATGAGGGGTCTCAGACAGTAGTCCCTGGAGGCAGCAGCAGGTGAGGGGTCTCAGGCAGCAGTCCCTGGATGCAGCAGCAGGTGAGGGGTCTCAGGCAGCCGTCCCTGGAGGCAGGAGCAGGTGAGGGGTCACAGGGAGCAGTCCCTAAAGGCAGGAGCAGGTGAGGGGTCTCAGGCAGCAGTCCCTGGAGGAAGCAGCAGGTGAGGGGTCTCAGGCAGCAGTCCCTGGAGGCAGCAGCAGGTGAGGGGTCTCTGACAACAGGCTTTGTGAGCAGTGGAAATGTGAGGCTCACTCCCACACATATATAGCCACCGGGGGTCGTTTCAAAGGTGCCAAGCTGCAACAATTGGTTATCCAGGTCTGCCTCATTCAAAAGCATCCAATGACCGCCTCCGTGGTGGCGGAGCACGCCTACCGCAATTTTCGAAATTGCATCATGCCACCGCAGTCATCGTTCGCATTGGTTCCAGGGTATGCTCCATGGCGGTGATACACCGCAGGGGCACGGTGTGCGCTACTGCAACAGTGCATCTTTCAAAAGCATCCAGTGACTGCCTCCGCGGTGCCTGAGCACGCTTACCGTGATATTCAAAATTGCATCATGCCACCGCAGTCATCGTTCCCATTGGCTCCAGGGCATGCTCCATGGCGGTGACAAACCGCCGGAGCCAGGCGGTAGCTACCGTGATTTGGGGGACATACAATCACATGAGGCTCCACGATTTGGGTGGTGGAGCATGCCAACCCCCATTTGGGCATGCCTCCATAGCAATGACTACCGCATCTGTGTGTCAAGGGGGGTGTGCCGGTGACACACCGCTGGGGCCAGGCGGTAGCTATCGCGATTTGGGGGACATACAATAGCAAATGCCATCGGGCATTCTTCAACAGTGCACAGTGGCCACATGGTGAAGGGCACATCACTGAGCACACAATGCCAATGTTCCATTGACTCCACTGGTGACTACACATGCCATGGTTGTGTATGTGTGTCGTAGATTGATCTGTACTCCCTCACATATCACAAATAAATTATATGGTTGATGAGGCAGGACAGTGTTGTAGTGGACTCTACAATGTGTACACATCAATGTGATGAGGTGCAGTGATGATCTTGGCAATGCTTGTCTCACTGTATGATGTAGTTACTTACATGTGCTCTTCTGTATGCTCATACACCCAATTGTCAGTTCAACGCCAACTGTGGTCATTGTGTTGTGGATGTGTGCCAAGTTTGAATGATGCATTAAGGTGTGACAGGTACAGCAGCTAAGTATGAGACAGTGGCGTTGATTTGTTACACATTAGCTGGATGCCACGCTCACAGGCGTGCACATGTGAAATGTGGCCATATCACTATTTGCATTCACATTGACCTATGTGGTGTTTGACGAACTTGTGATTTGTAAATAGAGAGGTGTGCCCTTTGTGTAGCTCAAACGTCCACCCATGTAACCTGGTGTGTCACTCAATGATGAAGTGAGTCTTTGTTTTTGCTGTGTCATCCAGAACGTGATATGTTGTGGCCATCTCATGATGGATTTCATTGCAATGTGTCCACTTTCATCTCAACTAGGAGGAGGCAAAATCTGATTTGTCACTTGACGGTGCTGGAGGACATGGAGGATGTGGCAATCATTCGCAAATTCTGTCTTGATAGAGCCACCCTGAAAACACTTTGTGATATGTTGGAGCCCTACCTGCAGCCACCCCGGACATATCCAACAGCTTTCACCCCAACTTATAAAGTGATGGCAGCCCTCAATTTTTTTGCCACTGGATCGTTCCAGGAGACAGTGGCCAGCACTGGTGGGATGTCTCAACCGCTGTTCAGTTTGGTGCTGGGTGATGTTCTGCCCACGATGATGATATACAAGGACAGATATATCCATTTCCTCAGGGGTGCTGAATTGCCAGCTGTGAAGGGAGACTTCTATTCCCTTGGGCACATCCCCCATGTTGTTGGTGTCATAGATTGCATACATGTCGGTCTTGTGCCACCACAGGCAAGTGAGCACATATTGCGGAATCACAAACATTACCACTTCATTAGTGTGCAAGTGGTGTGCCTGGCAGATATGATCATCATGCATATGTGTGCCAGAATCCCCGGCTCAACCCATGACTCCTACATCCTGCAGAATAACATTGTGCCCCGGCTGATGGTTAATCTGCTTCCCGAGTGTGCATGGATTGTGGGTGAATATGCCTAGTCATATGGCATGCTGGATGTGTGACCTGCTGCCCTCTGCCTGTGCAACATTGCAATGTCTATTTGTCAATACCTAGGTGACTGTGCGTATCCCAACCGTCCATGCTTGCTGAGCCCACTGCGTAATCCCAGGACCCCGGCTGATATCCAATACAATAAGGCCCATGGGAGGACACGTCATGTGGTGGAGCGTACTTTTGGTCTGCTCAAGTCACGTTTCCGCTGCCTGGACAAATCCGGAGGTGCACTGGCATACTCGCCGAGGAAGGTGTGTCAGATTGTAGTGGCATGCTGCATGCTCCACAACCTGGCCATTCAGAAGGAGATTCCCCTGCTCCTGGATGATGATGAGGACCAATGGCCCCCGCCTGCACAATAAAACCTGAGTGTAGTAATGAGGACAGTGGAGAGGAGGAAGGTGGTGATATGCTTCAACAGCTCATCACCCACTACTTCACTTGAAGGTGGGTGACGATGTACAACATACCCATTGTCTGGTGATATTGCTGTTGTCGTGAAGGGCTATTTGCAAATAGTAAAAACAGCCAGTTGTCAACTCAGCTGTGGGTGGATATGTTACTGTGACATGTCATCTGTGAACGTATACTGGTCGTGTATGTTGACACTAGTTGTCCATTGTGTTGTCTGCATGTTGACTTGTGTAGATGGTCGGTGTTGTGAAATGTCGGTGATGCCACACTCACACCAGTGATTGTTGTTCTGTTGTGTTTCCCTAGGTGCCTTAAACTTATCCTTGCCTACATACAGTACATACTCCTGATACATTATGGACATGTTGAAGACTGTACATCATGCACTAAAGACAAAGCTGACACAAAAAAATGTGTGTACGGTATTTTATTTACAAAGTTGACATGTGTGGGAGTGCAATTTTACATAGAGGTTGTGGTGGATCAGTGAGTTGACAGTCATGGTAAATGAGATGAAAGAGTAGATACCACATTGATGTGGTGACCCAGTCCAACAGACAGATGACATTCACAAGGCAGTGTTGGGAAGGACAGTCCAAACAGTCAATGCAATGGGGAAGAGGGTTGTCATCAGGGCTGGCTCCATGACTTGCGTTTGGCAGGTGCTTTGCCTTCAGAGACTCCCAGGCTCTTCTTAGGACGGCCCCTTGGTAGCTTGGCTGGGGTGAGCCCTGCTGTGGTGCCAGCGGCATCTGAGGACTCAAACCTCTCTGTGGCCGCAGGGGAGGATGGCGAACTGTCACCCTGCGGCCCACCAGAAGGGGGTGGAGGTGTTAGTCGAGGCGCAGGCCTGTCCCTCATAACGCCACTTGCTGGCCCATGAGGTCCACCATTTGTCCAATGCGGGTGTCGATGGACCTCATCAGCAGGATGAGCTCGCGTAACAGGTCGTCCGACCGGCCACTTTGTCCCTGGGCCTGTTTGTATGCCCCAAGGACTCTGGTGATGTGTTCCAGGGATGGTGTTCCAGCCTCCTGGTGTCTGGGGGTGACCCTGGCTCTCCCACCTACCCTGCTGCCACGGACCTGTCGCCTCACCACTGTGGGTCCCCGCACACTCTCCCTGCCATCCTCAGTTGTTGGGATGGGGTAGTCATCCTTTGGGACAGGGAGGGTGTTGCAGGTGGCACTTGTGGTGGTGGTGGTGATGGCGGTGGACACACAGGCCGTAACAAAAAGGGTCTGCTGTGCAGTTGGTGTTGTAGCAGATGTGGTGGTGGGGAGGATGGGGTCCTGGGAGCTGTTGCTCCCAGGCACACCAGATGGGCCAGCCTTGATCTCATTGTCCTGAAAATCCTACAAGTCTACATCCTAGAGTCCATGTACAGGGGGGGGGGACTGGCTCTGCAGGTTGTTGGTGTTGTCCTCTGCAGTAAGTTCTTGGTCACCTGTGGATTAGATGGAAAATGGTAATAGTAGTGCACTCTGCAAGCATTGTGTTAGCTGTGTGTCATCCACTGTCTGTACACTACACACTTGACTGATCTTCACATCGTTTTCTATGTGCACTACTGTGCCTCCTAACATGATGCAGTGGTACATACATTACTTGTACATGGTGTGAGGTATCAATGCATATCATGCAACTCATGCAGAAATCAGGTTCACTGGGACCTGTTGCCATGTAGGGAGCAGCACAACATTGTTTCATTGTTGACTCCTCGTTGATTTGTCTGACCTAGCAGACATCTACATCTGGCCATGGACTGGCCATTGTTTTGTCCTGCATACCATTGTCCTGTCATGTACATATCTTGATTTGTAACCCCACACATGCCTCCTCATTTTTTAAATGGTCATTCTCGGTTGGGCCCCATGGCAATGTACTCATCAATGTGTGCTGTGCATGATTGTGCCCTGTCTTCCTTGTGCATGTGCATTGGTGTGTGACTCTTTGGTAGCTGGGACAGTTCCCTCTGCTTACCTGTATGCACACTAGAGGGCTGGTGTTGCCATATGGCACCCTTTCTTTAGTGACAAATGTGTGGGTGCATGTACTGGCTACTTACCTGTAACATCCTCACATTTGGCTTTGTGGCGTGGCACATCTATGTGTGCCACCCCCAAACAGCCCTCCCAGTGAAGATGGCTACCTACCTGTTAGTTTGATGCGGGTAATGTAATGGCTGCCACATGCTTCTGGGTGGGAGGGAAGTGCTCCATCTTGCTCTGCTGGGGAACAAGGGAGCATGGTAGGAGTAGTATTGCAGGCCTCCCACCCCCAAACAGCCCTCCCAGTCAAGATGGCTACTTATCTGTAAGCTGGTTTGTGGTGATACAATGGCTTCCATCTGCTCCTGTGTGGGGGAGTGCTCCATCCCGCTCAGGTGAGGGACAGGGGGCATGGTGGGAGTTGTAGTACAGGCCTCCCACCCCAGACAGCCCTCCTTGTGAAAATGGCTACCTACCTGTTAGGTGAAGGTGAACATTGCAATGGCTGCCACATGCTTCTAGGTGGGAGAGAGTCCTCTATCCTGCTCAGTGATGGGACAGGGGGCATGGTCAGATTAGTAGTGCAGGCCTCCCATCCCCAAACAGCCCCCCAGTGAAGATGGCTACCTACCTCTTAGTTCGTTTGGTGTACTGCAATGGCTTCCAAGTGCTTGTGCATGGGGGAATGCTCCATCCTCCTGGGGTGTGGGACAGGGGGCATGGTGGGAGTAGTGGTACAGGGCTCCCACCCCCAAACAGCCAGCCCAGGGAAGATGGCTACCAACCTGTGAGTTTGGGTGTTGTACTACATTGGCTGACACATGCTTCTGGGTGGGGTGTGTGCTCCATCCTGATCAGGGGTGGGACAGGGGGCATGGTGGGAGTAGTAGGGCAAGCTTCCCATCCCCAAACAGCCCTCTCAGTGAAGATGGCTAACTACCTGTTAGTTTGACGAGGGTAATGTAATGGCTGACACATGATTATGAGTGCTCCATCTTGCTCTGCTGGGGAACAAGGGAGCATGGTGGGAGTAGTATTGCAGGCCTCCCACCCCAAAACAGTCCTCCCAGTGAAGATGGCTACCTACCTGTAAGTTGGTTTGTAGTGATACAATGGCTTCCAACTGCTACTGGGTGGGGGAATGCTCCACCCCGCACAGGTGTGGGACAGGGGGCATGGTGGGAGTAGTAGTGCAGGCCTCCCACCCAAAACAGCCCTCCTTGTGAAGATGGCTACCTACCTGTTAGGTGAAGGAGAACATTGCAATGGCTGCCACATGCTTCTGGGTGGGGGGGTTTGCTCCACCCTGCTCAGGGGTGGGACAGGGGGCATGGTGGGAGAAGTAGTGCAGGCCTCCCAACCCCAGACAGCCCTCCCGGTGAAGATGGCTTCCTTGGTGTAAGTTGGTTTGTGGTAAGTCAATGGCTTCCAACTGCTCCTGGGTGGAGGAGGGCTTCATCCCGCTCAGGTGTGGAACAGGGGGCATGGTGGGAGTTGTAGTGCAGGCGTCCCACCCCCAAACAGCACTCCCATTGAAGATGGCTACCTACCTGTTAGTCTGATGAGGGTAATGTAATGGCTACCACATGTTTCTGGGTGAGAGGGAAGTGCTCCATCTTGCTTTGCTGGGGAACAAGGGAGCATGGTGGGAGTGGTATTGCAGGCCTCCCACCCCCAAACAGCCCTCATAGTGAAGATGGCTACCTACCTGTAAGTTGGTTTGTGGTGATACAATGGCTTCCAACTGCTCCTTGGTGGGGGAGTGCTCCATCCCGCTCAGGTATGGAACAGGGGGCATGGTGGGAGTTGTAGTGCAGGCCTCCCACCCCTAAACAGCGCTTCTTTTGAAAATGGCTACCTACCTGTTAGGTGAAGGTGAACATTGCAATGGCTGCCACATGCTTCTGGGTGGGAGGGAGTCTTCCATCCTTCTCAAGGGCGGGACAGGGGGCAAGTTGGGAGTAGTAGTGCAGGCCTCCCACCCCCAAACAGCCCTCTTAGTGAAAATGGCTACCCATCTGTTTGGTCGTTTGATGTACTGCAATGTCTTCCAAGTGCTTGTGGGTGGGGGAATGTTCCATCCTGCCGAGGTGTGGGACAGGAGGCATGGTGGGAGTAGTGGTACAGGACTCCCACCCCCAAACAGCCAGCCCAGTGAAGATGGCTATAAACCTGTGAATTTGGTTGTTGTACTACAATGGTTGCCGCATGGTTCTTTGTGGGGGGTGTGCTCCATCCTGTTCTGGGGTGGGACAGGGGGCAATGTGGGAGTAGTAGTGCAGGCCCCCTACCCCCAAACAGCCCTCCCAGTGAAGATGTATACCTACCTGTTAGTTTGATGAGGGTAATGTAATGGCTGACACATGCTTCTGGGTGGGAGGGAAGCGCTCCATCTTGCTCTGCTGGGGAACAAGGGAGCACGGTGGGAGTATTTTTGCAGGCCTCCCACCCCAAAACAACCCTCCCAGTGAAGAAGGCTACCTACCTGTAAGTTGGTTTGTGGTGATACAATGGCTTCCAACTGCTCCTTGGTGGAGCAGAGCTCTATCCCGCTCAGGTATGGAACAGGTGGCATGGTGGGAGTTGTAGTGCAGGCCTCCCACCCCTAAACAGCCCTCCTTTTAAAAATGACTACCTACCTGTTAGGTGAATGTGAACATTGCAATGACTGCCACATGCTTCTGATTGGGAGGGAGTCCTCCATCCTTCTCAGGGTTGGGACAGGGGGCATGGTGGGAGTAGTAGTGAAGGCCCCTCACCCCCAAACAGCTCTCCCAGTGAAGGTGCCTACCTACCTGTTAGTTTGATGAGAGTAATATAATGACTGACACATGCTTCTGGGTGGGAGGAAAGTGCTCCATCGTGATCTGCTGGGGAACAAGGGAGCATGGTGGGAGTAGTATTGCAGGCCTCCCACCCCCAAACAGCCCTCCCAGTGAAGATGGCTACCTACATGTTAGGTCGTTTGGGGTACTGCAATGGCTTCCAAGTGCTTGTGGGTGGGGGAGTGCTTCATCCTGCTTGAATGAAATGAAAGAATGAATATTTTTTATTGTTCAGTTACTAAAAACTTACAATTAAAACAACATTATACAATTCTTCTTACATTTCATGCATTATTAAGACCACATAATTAAAAGAAACTTTTCATCAATGTATAAAAACAAATATAAATAAAACCATCCTCATTGTCCACAGTTAAGCAATTTATTCTTCACTATTTCTAAAATCTACCCGTAAATTGCAAGCTTTCTCCTTGTAAACTGGCTATGACTGCTTGTCGGCATGTTCGCATAATTTGACTATTAAAGTCCGACCTTAACAGCCTCCTACGTTCCTCTATTAGTGCAGGGCAACTACAGATGATATGACAAATGTCTTCCCTCTTGTAATAACAGAGGCGACACACCCTCTCACTACTTATCAATTTCCATGTAGGGGCGTCTCCAAGAAATTGGCTATTTCCAAATCGGAGATTCATCAGCTTCAGCTTTGCCCTTTGGCTATTTAAGTCTCCTAAATATCTTTGGGGTTTTAGCATACCGTACGAAGGAGGAGCGAGATGGGGCGGAAGTTCTTCAGGTCCGTGGGGTCCTCGGTGGGTTTCTTCAGGAGGGCGCTCAACTGGGCGTGTTTCCAACTCTCCGGGAAGGTGGCGTATGCGAAGGAGCTGTTGATGATGTTCCGGAGTTGGGGTGCCATGATAGAGTCGACTTTGTTGAAGATGTGGTGTGGGCAGGGGCCGGTAGGGGAGCCGGAGAGGATGGTGTTCATCAGGCGGTTGGTGTCTTCAATGCTGACCGGGGTCCAGGTGCAGAGAGTGGTGGGCGCTGGTGCGGTGGTTGGGTCCATGGTCAGCTTGAAGTCTTTGTTGTTCCTGAGATTTCTTGAACTGGGGGCAAGCTCTACCTCAAGCCCTTGGAGAAACTCACAAAGAAGATTGCATAAAGTTCAGTCAAGTCCTTTCACTGCCCAAGTCAGAAGCAGCCACTGCAGGCCAACACAGCAAAGTACACAGCAAAGTGGTAGGTCCTCCTCACAGCGTCTCCAGCTCTTCTTCTTGTCAGTCATCTTGATCCAAAATAGTTCTAGAGTTCAGGGGTCTGGGCCCCAGTATTTGTACACAAAAGTCCTTTGATCTTGCAGGCAGAGGGTATCTGTGTCCGGCCAGAACCAGTTCGGCCTTCTCTGGTGTGACTTCCTGGCAGGAGTTGGAGACGGCATTGTCAGAGGCAGACCAGGCCCTTTGAGGTGCAAGGAAATCTCCTCCCCCTTCCCCCATCACAGCCCAGGTCTATTCAGCCCTTTCCTGATCTACCTAGACTATCTGGAGCCCCTCTGGCTCCACAGCCTTCTGTCATCCAAAACCCAGACAGGCAATCCACATTCCAGCAGAGGCACATGGGGACTGAGCAAGAAAATACCTACTTTCTACAAGTGGTATTTTCAAACACAGAATGTAAAAATGACCTTCACTAAAAGATGCATCTTTAGATTCTGAGGTCAGGCATACTACACGTCATTTTCTTACCTCATTCCCAGGGCCAGTTACATTTACAAGATGTTATAAACAAACCCCCTATTCTCTCCTATGGGGAACCCGTAGCCTTGCAATAGTGAAAAACTAAATTGGCTGTAATTCACTATTGGGACATGCCTCACACAACCGGGCATGTCCCACCTTTCACACACTGCACCCTGCCCACAGGAGTACCTTGGGCCTACCTTAGGGGTGCCTGACATGAAAGAAAATGGAAGGTTATGGACTGGCAAGTGTGTGCACTGGCCAAGTCGTCATGGCAGTTACAAACTGCGCGCAGACTCGGCAATGGCAGATCTGAGGTACCTTTTCAGGGCTACTCGCGTGGGTGGCACAATCAGTGCTGCAGGCCCACAAGTAGCATTTGATTCACAGGCCCTGACACACTCAGTGCACTTTACTAGGGACTAACAAGTAAATCAAATATCCAATCATGGAAACACCAATCCATAACACAATTTACACAGAGAGGTCTGCACTTTACCAGTGAATAGGAGTGCGAAAAGTGCACAGAATTGTTACACCATCAAAACCGGGAGGTCAGAAAGCAAAAACTCATGGGAAACACGCCAAAAGATGCCAAGTCTAACACTCCTTCAGGGAAGATGGTTGAAGTGCTCAGCGCACCAGGTGCGCCAGCTCAATAACCGTAACACTAATCGAATTCATCGGAACACTAGAACGCTAACTTCTTACTAATAGACTGCTGCCATCCAGGAATTCCACCAAAAACGACAGAAACAATTTCACCCAACTTACGACTAGAACCGCATACCTACCAGTTGACTCCAATTGAAAGGAGATTTCCTGAATGAATTCCCCTGCCCTACTCTAGAATTGGGAAGAGAATGACTCCGCTTAGGGTGCGCTCGCTCAGTCCTGACAAATGCCTTTCATTGTTTCTTCGGTGTGATTGTAGTCCAGGAGGAGATGGTGGGCTGGCTCGTGTTAATGGAGGGGGAATGGTTTCGGAGTTAGGTGTCTGGTCATTGAAGTTGTCGTAGAGGCACTTGATTTTTAGATAGACGTAGGAGCCGAGTTTGTTGCAGAGGTCCTGGGGGGTTTGTTGAATTCCTGGATGATGCTGAAGAGCTCCTTTGAGTTGCTGGAGTTGGACAGGATTTTGTCTTGAATGAAGGTTCTTTTGGTGGATCTTATGCGTTGGTGGTATTCTGTCATGCCATTCTTGTAAATGGTTAAACAACAACAGAGATTGCATGTGCTGCAAATCCTTTCACTCACTTATTTTGAGTTAGAACAACTGACCATTAAACAAATGTTCCTAAGACCAAAAAGTGTCGTTTACTTTTATTTTATTTTGAAAAAAGAGTTGTTTTTTTATTATTAGAATTAAACGGACCTTTTGAGAATTTTCAAGGCAAAATTTAAGACCTTATATACACCTAACAAATCATCATTATTTGAACACAACAAAACCTTTTTAGATAGAAATCTTTTTAGACTTTATAGACAACATATAATACGAAACACTCAGTCATACTACTCACAAACCACACTATTTACATATCTACAAACAATACAAAGAGAGAACATATAAATTATATCTACAATGTAATCACTTTTGATTTACAATGAAGCCTAGAACATAGTCATATATTTACAAAGCTATTCAAAAGTAAATATCATCCAATTTTTGGTTTGTTAAAGGCTTGAAAAGTCTACGCGTTTCGAACTCATATGAGTGAATGAGTTCTCATCAGGACCAAGGTCTGTGAAAAGAGAAGGGGGAAACTTATTGGTATGCTGTTTTATATTAGAACATGCACCTACTACCCCTACTACTAGCTAGTGTCTCTTACCTCTCAGTCACTTAGAAACCAGAAAAACAACAGTGATTGTTCGGGACACCCAACTATCTGTCATGGAAAAATAAATGAATCCCATCAATATCTACCAAAACGATGACCATCTCGAATCACACTCAACCCACAACTTCTTTTTGTCATGCTTACATTATTATGGTGGGGCCAGGCTCTCTGACGGCTCTAGGCGGTCGGGCTCCAGCTGTTTGTAAAAACGGAGTATTGTAAATGGTTGGTAGCTCTAAAAATGTCAACAAGCAGCATATAGCTCAACGGTGGATGTATTCTCACCTCAGGGGTTGGTGCTGTGTCCCCAAGCAACCGGTCTGGTGTGGGATGAAAAGCGGTCCGTGGTGCTTTGGAATTAATCTAAGAAACCGGGACAGAAAGCTGCGATCAGACAGCGTGTACCACTTGTCCTCGGGTTTCAAGAAAGTACCGCCAACAGGAGGCTTACCTTCCGACGGGTTCGTCGACACCAAGCAGCGTTCTGTTTTGCCAGTCGTCCGAGTCTTCCGGGTCCGCAAAGGATCCTGGGAGTGTGGGCGGATGTGGACTGTTTTGGAATAGTCCATCTTTTAACAGAGCCAGGCTCGTTTGATGGGAGGTCGAATTTTTGGGAATTGTAGTTTCTCTTTGCGAGTTATCGATAAAGTGGGTCTCTGTGTTGTTTAGCCTGTATTTTAAATTGAAACTTTATTTCGACCAACCGTTATGTGTAATGCGGTTCGTCTGTATTTTGATTCCTGGGACATGTAGTGCTCCAATCGCACTTTGTCCAGTAGCATTAATTGGGCTTGGATTTGATCATTTCGAGAATTGTATATTTTGGAATTGGTAGGCTGCGTGTGATCATTCGTGAACATACGTGGTTTGAAAAAAATGTGGTAATGATGGGATTTTGAGCTTGAATTTAATCATTTAAAGAGTTATGCATCTTGGATTCGGTTGGTTGCGTGTGACCAGAAATGTACCTAAGCGGTATTTTTGACAGAAGTGTGGTTCCGGTGTGGTCAGGGGTCCGATCTTGTGGGAGACTTTTAACTGGTGTCTACAGTGCCTGATGGTGGTTACAGTTTGAACATTTCGGACATCTCGTTGAGCCCATGGAATGCTGTGTTAAATTTAACTATTAACATCGCTTCCATTTTTGTGAGTTTTGCATCAAGATTGCCACCTCTAGTGTCGCTTTCCACTTTGGCGATGACTGTCCAAATGATATCTGACTCTTTATGTTGTTTTTCTTTCCAGTGGTTGACCAGAGGGGCTGTGGGCACACTATTACGAATTCTGGATTTGTGCTGTTGTATTCGTAGGCGCACTTCTTGATTAGTTTTGCCGATATATGCCAACCTACAGGGACAGATGATTCCATACACCACATTGCGTGATTTACAGTTTGAGAATTTTTCATGTTTCCAGCTGATGTGATTGTAAGTGAAAACCGTTCCTTCGACCGTAGTGTCACAACAAGTGCATGTGCCGCATTTTCGATGTCCTTGGAGTGGTGGAAAATTCAACATAGTCCTTAAGTCCGGATTCGTTTTTTTGGGCAAAGCTGCTCTGATCAGCTGATTGGCGACACTATAGTTCTTTTTGAAAGCAAAAAGTGGATCTTGAGTAAAAGCTTGGTCTAAGTTGCGCAAAAGATGCCAGTTTTGTTTTACCACTTTTTTTAAGTCATTTGAATTAGGGCAAAATGTCGAAACAAACACCAACCTGTCTGTGGCATTTTTCGTTCTTATTTCAAGAAGGCTTTCACGTAAATGGTGCAGTCTTCCGAGGATTTGCTGTTTCTCCAGTTCTTCTCAAGCAGTCTGCAGGTGTGTGTGGATTCTTGGAGGCTGGCGGTGAACCAGGTGTATTTTTTGGGCCGCTGTCTGTCGGGGTTATGTAGGGGAGCAAGTTCATCTGAGCAGTTAGTGAGACATCTGTGAAGTTCTTTGGCTGCGAGGTGGAGCTACATGCTGGCATCTATATGTAGGGTAAGTTTGTAAGCTCGTAGAATAGTACTCTTAATAGATTTACTAGTCTGTAGGCTCATCAGTTACCAGATACAGCTACCCTTTCCTATTGTAAAAGATGAAAAATTAAGTTGGCCCCTTGCTGAAAGAAAATATCAAAATTGAACCGTAGTTTATATAATTTCTGTCTGTAACCTGCTTGCAAATAAACAGATCCCACCAGTCAAAATGAAATGTTGCTCCATGGTGCACTTTGGGTGCACAGAGGGTTAAATTAAGTTGTCTGAAATTCAGCTGAAACCAGGAAAGAAAGGCAAGTGAACTTGTGCGTGCCCATTCTGTTGAAGCTCCAAGTTGTTTAATGATTCACTAGCTTTTCACCTATGTACCAGAGGCAGTTCAGTCGGTTCAGCGAGCCTTTTTCCAGGAATCGCTCGCTGACCTAGAACGTGACAAGTTTGGCCTTCCCTTGCCTTGTCGTCGTAGAGGGGCAAAGTGTTTACCCAGCACAGATAGCAAGTGCGTCATTGTGTGGGAAAGCAGAAAACACGGGCCTCTGCTGATAGTAGATCAACATTGCATATGTACATTTCAAGATAACCGATCAAGGCAAGGCTGACACGGGCCTCTGCCGATAGTAGATCAACATTGCATATGTACATTTCAAGATAACCGGCCAAGGCGCCGTGACTCTACAGGAACTGATGGTCTCTGCAGGGGATAATGAACTGCTGTCTTTGGATTCTTCAGGAGCCTTTCCTGTCTCGGTGTATTATGCGCAGCTACTGAGAGGACTTGTTTCCTGACACGCCCAGATGACAAGGCTCCCGTTGATAAGCCTTTGACAAAAGTCACCACCAGCTTCCTTTGAGCCATCAGGTGATTTTGCCACAGCTAAGAAGGGTGCATACAACGGCATACTGAATGGTCTAATGATCAGGTAGGCAGTGCTTAATTGCACTGAACTCAATATTATCAATTGAATAGTGTTTTTTCTAAAATACATCAGAAAGTACAAACTGAGATTCATTAGGGATCTCTAGGGGAGGTCTGAGGGCTAGGCATGGGCGGAAAATCCGTTCCGCTCGCGGATTTTGCGGATTTTCGGGAAATCCGCAATCCGCGAGATTTGCAAATCTCCCGCAAAATCCGCAAATCCGCGAGCAGCGGATTTTGCTCGCACTGCTCGCACTGTTCGCGTGAGTTCGCGTGAGTTCGCGCCCCGCGAATAAGTGCAAAATTGCAGAAATACGATCTTAGCAAAACTGAAAGTAACTACTTACCAGGTTCAAAAGTTCAGGCTCATCATTAGTAGCCATTTCCTGTAGTGCTTCCTGAGGGGCCCCTCCAGAGTTCAGTTGCCAGTTGAAACTATTATGTGACCCTGCTCTGAACCTCAGAATAGTTACACATATGCCACAAAGGTCCTGAATTACAGCTAAGGGAGACAAGCAGGAGCCAGGCTGGAAGTTAAAATCCATTAATCAGCCCCTAATTCATTATTGTCAGTTGGGGCAGGGCAGGTGTTGTAACTAATTTTGCAACAATGAAAGCACTTAGCAAGTGCAAAAGATCACTAATCAGGGCGCACTAAGGAAGCAGGTGCCAGCTAAAAAAATATTCTGTGACACATTAATCAGCCCCAAATTAATTCAGGTCACTTGAGGCAGGGAAGGTGTGCTTTGCTTTGCCGAAAATAATGTACACTAGACAACCAGAGGGTGTGGTGATGAAACAGAGGGTGGCATGGGTGGGCCAGAGGGTGGCATGAGTAGTCAGAGAGTGGCAGTGGTGACAGAGAGTGGCAGTGATGAAGAAGAGTGTCCCAAACAGGCTGGACACGTAGAAACAACAAGTTCGCGAAACTTGCGACCCGACAGGTAAGTTCGCAATTTGCGAAAGTGTACAAAACCCTCGCGAACTGGCAGAAACACGGGCGAACACAAAAAAAAAAAATCCGCAAATTCGCGGGAATTCGCGGATTTTGCGGATTGTGAATCCGCAAATCCGCAAAATTCGCGAACGCGAGATCCGCAAAATTCGCTCATGCTTAGAGGGCGCCTTTAAGATAGGTGCCTGAGGAGGACTGTCCAATCTGTGAAAGATCTTAAGGATCCCAAGGACAGGAGAAAGGACCGTGGGTGGTCGCTTTTCTAAGAGGGACCATGGGTGGTCGCCTTTAGACAGAGCATGCTTCTGACAGACGTCTAAAAATTAAAAGTACATATGCATATTGTTGAAATAGGTCATACAACTGTATCTTGCACGAATGTTGAAAAATAGTATAAAAAAAGTGTGTAAAGTAGTGTACAATAGTGTATTTTAAGTGCACTTTAAAATAAAAAGAAATAAAAAGTGATAGAAGAGGAAAAATAATAAAATTAGTAAGTAAATAAAATTCAAAATGCTTAGCAAACTATTTTCGAGCACAGCTAAAGGCCGCAGGGCAGCCTTAGATGTCACTCAACCAACACCTCCTCGTGGCACACCAGCATGGTACGTGTCACGGAAAAAAGGGTACCATACAGCTATTCACCTAGATCAATGGACTCATTATACCAGGAAAAATCCTGATCTACAGTTTCCAGAATATGGGACATTTGACAGAGATAAAATGCTTTATTTAGAAGATTGTTTAAGGGAACGTGAAAAGAAAGGGAAGAAAGTACGTTTATTACAATGGGATGCATTTCATGCATGGCGGTCATACGCCGCTAACAGATGGCCAGGGGAACCTAGGACAACGAAAGGGAAAGCTTTGGCACATGATAGGGAGAAGGCAAAAGAAAGATGTGTAACAAGTTGTAGGGAAAAAGAAATGGAAATGGATAAATGCCTTACAGTTCACAAGCCTATACCAGATGTGTACCCCACTCTACCTAATGCTCCCTTAGAACAGGAAGATACAGAAGATCCTGTAATAGAGGCATTATTAACAACTCCACCACCATACAGCCCACAAACACTGCAAACTACATCCTCACCACAGACACACACACCACGATATACATCACCAACTAGTAAGACAGTACCCATATCACTACAAGAAACGCCTCTCTCTACCTCTGGTAGACAAGGGTTAAGGCCAAAAAAACCAGAAAAAGAACAGAAAATGATACACGAGTGGGTGATAGACATTATGAAAAATGGTACTTCTACATGGCGTACTGCGAAAAGTCGCTTTCCCCCAGAATTCACGCTTGCGCTTCAACGCAGTGCTTTGCATAAATTGGACAAGAAAAGTTACAGCTGGTTTAAAGACTGGGAAAAATATTGGCCTGAGGAAGACGGCTACCCCCAACCTGACAGATTGTCCCGTGCTCATAGCAACACAATATCAGCAGCAATAGATGATGTAGGGGCATCAAGTACAGAGATATTAGAGGCTGTCCAGATATTAGCTGAATGGATAGATACACTTATGGTGCTACAACAAAAATGTACAAAAAAGAAAAAAAGTAAAGAGGAGGAAGATAGTACTCTTTCCACTGCTAGAGCCTTGCCATTAAGAGAAGTACCAGGAAGTCAGGAAGGGAAGCCCACTATTAAAGTTCACACACCATGGTCAAATGTTGAATTACATAGATTTGCACTTCAGTTTCCAGACATTAGACAAGACAGAGAAGAATGGTACAGACAGACAGAAATAATACTAAGAGTTGGCACTCTCACACTGGATGACATAGAACAAATGTTTTCTATAATCTTGCCACCAGACATTTGGGGAAAAATAAGGAGAGAGGATGATGAAGTCTTAAAAATACAATGGGAAAATATTACTAAAGCAAAAAGGAAAGGAGGAGATGATATATCAGATGATATTAGAGACTTACCAGCAAAAATAATGGCTAAAGTAAATACACTGGTCCCCAGAAAACAAATAGACTGGTCGAAATTAAATGCATGCATTCAAGACACTGAAGAAACAGTATCTGGGTTTTTCGCTAGAATACAGAAAGTCTTCACAGCTTCAAGTGGTTTAGATACTGAAAAGGAAGCAACACAAAGTGCACTTGTCTCTTGTTTTGTAAATAATTTAAAACCATCAATTAAAAAAGGGATTCTAGAGTACAACCCTACTTGGTCATGCAAACCCCTAACAGAAGTTTTACAATTGGCACAGTATTACGAAATGCTAGGTAAAAAGGAGTTGGAAAGTAAAAATAACAAATTAAAAGAGTTAAAAACTAAAGTTTTGATTCAGCAGTCAAACCAGTATAGCGGCAGAGGACAAAGAGGCAGGGGTAGAGGAAGAGGCCGTGGGGGCCCACAAAGGTCATTTTCTACTCCCCCTACACAGCATACCACCACAAATGAACAAGCACACACACAAGGATGCTTTAATTGTGGGGGTCAGGATCACTGGAGAGCTCAATGCCCACACCCCGTCAAGCAGTCACAAAGAGGGGGTGGGATGGGAAGATCAAGAGGCCGGGGAAGGAGCATGGGAAGAGGTGGATATCAACAGCAAGGACGTGACTCACAGCATGGCCCTACAGAGTATCCCCCCAACACAAATTTCTTTGATAATGAACAAATACCAAAAATGCAGGTGCATCACCCTTATGATGGAATATATCAGGAAGGGCCCCAAGGGGACTGGGACTATTATGCACAATAGGGGGGCCCGAGAGAGTTAATACAGAGGATGGTAATCCCTGTAGATCCCACTGGACCATATGTGAGGGGTAAGATTGAAGGTACACCTGTGGAATTACTAATAGATACAGGGGCCACCAATTCCTCCTTAACAAAGAAAAAGTTTCCAGATGTTCCTCTCTCGGGAAAAATAAATAAGTCAGTGGGATTCACCAACATACTTGTAACAAGCCCAATTTCAGCACCCTTGAAATACAGTATAGGCCCAATTCAGGACACGCATTCATTCCTTATATCAGACAAATGTGCATTTAATTTGTTGGGATTGGATTTGCTAAAAAAGATGAATGCCACTATTAAGTGCACTGCAGACGGAGTTTTCTTGGAAGTAGATGGACCAATGACAGAAGAAATGGGCAACTGTTTCCTATCAATAGGAATACAAAATATTGCCGCACAAATAATGGATCAAATAGATTCAAGGATATGGGCAAAACACAAAAATGACACAGGGAAAATTAACATCACACCTGTCACTATTACAGTCAAACAGAATGTAAAATTACCAAGAATACCACAGTACAAAATTGCTCCAGAGGGTCTAAAGGGATTGCAGGATATAATAGCTGACTTACTAAAAGAAGGGATTGTTAAAGAAGTATCAGGCAGTCCTTGTAACAGCCCTATTCTTCCGGTCTTAAAAAAGAGTGATGGAAATACTAATGAAAAAAGTTACAGATTTATAGTTGATCTAAGGGAAATAAATAAAATAGTGGTGCCACAGTTCCCGGTTGTCCCAAATGTAGTATCAATATTGTCAACACTGTCACCAGAAATGGCATATTTTTCTGTAGTGGATTTGAAGAATGCCTTCTTCTCAATCCCAATAGATGAGGGTAGCATGTACCTCTTTTCATTCTCTATAGGCGGGAGAAGTTTTTGCTTCTGTAGGATCCCTCAAGGGTTCACAGAAAGCCCGAGCATTTACAACCAGGCCTTAAAGAGAGAACTAGACACATTCAATTTATCACCTAACTCTGTGCTAATACAATATATTGATGACCTGCTGCTTGGTAGCATCTCTGAGGCACAATGTACAACTGACACCATTAGTTTGTTAAATTTCTTAGCTGAACGTGGTCACAAAGTTTCACCAGAAAAGATTCAATTTGTTCAACAGGAAGTATCCTACCTAGGACACATCCTGTCGAAAGGGCAGAGAAGATTGGATGATAAGCGCATTAAATTGATTCTACAGACACCAGTGCCACGCACCCAAAAACAGGTGCGAGCCTTTTTAGGCATGGCCAGTTATTGTCGACATTGGATTGCTAACTTCTCCTTGATTTCAAAACCCTTATTGGCCCTGACCCACAAGGACACGCCCGAACCCCTTCAGTGGTTGCCAGAACATGAACAAAGCTTCCTTGCCATTCGGCAAGCTCTCTGCTCTGCTCCTGCTTTAGGCCTACCAGACTATTCTAAGTCTTTCCAACTCTATGTTCATGAGTCTGACGGGAGTGCTCTTGGGGTTCTATGCCAGCAGTTTGGTGACCACAAAAGACCATGCGCATATTTCTCTGCCACCTTGGATACTGTAGCCAAGGCTTTACCTTCCTGTATACGTTCTGTTGCAGCAACCGCCTTAGCACTACAACGTGCAGAAAGCATAATAATGGGACATGAAGTTGATGTCTATGTTCCACATGCCGTAGAGCTGATACTAAATAAGACACGTACGCAGCACCTCACAAATGCCAGGCTCACGCAGTATGAGATCTGTTCATTTGCAGCACATGTGACACTTCACAAATGCAATGTGCTTAACCCTGCCACTCTGTTACCTATTCCCACTGATGATCTAGTGGACTCAGACCATGATTGTATTTTGTTAACTGAAGAGCAAACAAAAGGGAGAATAGACATGACGGACATAGCCTATGCAGATGCAGAGGGAGAATTGTGGGTGGATGGTTCCTGCCTTAGAACAGAGGATGGAAATACATCAGCAGCCTATGCAGTTGTAACAAATAAAACTGTAGTTGAGTCCTGTAAGATACCTGAGTTATCTGCACAAGCAGCAGAACTTGTGGCACTCACACGAGCTTGTGAATTATCTGAAGGAAGGTGTGTTAACATATATACAGACAGCCAATATGCCTTTAATGTGGCACATTCCTTTGGAAGACTCTGGAAGGAAAGAGGTTTCATTACCTCACAAGGCACAAAGATACAGCACGGAGTGCTTATCACCAAATTACTTAACTCCCTGGCACTTCCAAATAAATTGGCCATAGTTAAATGCAGCGCCCACAGAAAAGTAACAGACAAGGTAGGCCAGGGAAATGCATTTGCTGACATAACAGCAAAACAGACAGCAAGAAATAATTCAGCACTAGTACTAACTGTCCAAGAATTACCAGATGAAGTGAAGTCACTAGATCTAACAAGTGAAGGTATAAGACTAATGCAACAAGGAGCAACCGCAGAAGAACAGATGAGTTGGTCAAAGAACGGGTCATTTGTTCAAGGATGTTGGATGAATGACGCCAAGGATAAATATATGTTACCAGACAGGATGGTCTACTCTATGTGTTTGGCCATGCATGGCCCAGCACATATATGTAGAGATGCAATTGTAAATTGCATGGACAAATTCTGGGTGAACAAGAACATAAGAAAAATAGCACAGGAGATATGTCAAACATGTATGGTATGTGCACAGTACAATGTGGGTAAGACTGCTCCAGTACCCAAAGGCCACTTTCAGAAACCAACAATGCCATTTGAAGCCCTGCAAATAGACTATGTGGAGATGCCCCCTACAAATAAGTATAGGTATATCCTGGTGGTGGTGTGCATGTATTCAAAGTGGATAGAGGCATATCCGGTGAAACACAATGATGCCATCTCAACAGCCAAGTGCTTGATAAAGGAACTGATCCCACGTTTTGGGGTCCCAAAAACAATATTTTCAGACAATGGCAGTCACTTCTGTAATGAACTAATAAAGGTTACATGCAAAGCTTTGGGAATACAGCAGAAGTTACACTGCGCCTACCATCCAGAGGCCGCTGGTGCAGTGGAAAGAAAAAATGGCGTGCTTAAGTCCAAGATAGCAAAAATATGTGCTGACACAAAATTGACCTGGATGGATGCCCTACCTATTGCCCTAATGAGCATGAGGAGCACACCAGATGCCAAGACCAAGCTCAGCGAGCACGAAATAGTCACTGGGTTGCCAATGGTCGCTTGGGGAGTTCCAGACAAAAATGCTCTGCCTATGATGACGAATGAACTGTTGAATGATTACTGCATGTCACTTACACGTACTCTTGCTTCTATCAACCAGCACGTGAAGGGAGCCCTTCCAGAGCCGCTGCAGGTCGAGGGGCACAAGTTCAAGCCCGGGGACTGGGTGCTAATTAAAGCATTCCAGAGGTCCAACTGTCTCCAAGCTCGCTGGAAGGGACCACAACAGGTGCTGCTCGCAACAAAGACAGCGGTGAAGTGCACCAACAACAAATCTTGGATCCACGCCAGCCATATAAAGCTGGCACCTCCTGAGACTGCATCCAGCCAAGACCCAGGTCAGCAGCACGTGCCAACACCAGAACTGATCAAAGAAGAAAAAAGGTACAATTTGAGATCTACAAAGAAGAAGGAGATGAAATGTCAGTAATTCTGGTACCTGATCTTCTGCAGGAAATAGATGAAGTACTACTATTATATATTATCCTAACAGATATTTTGACGACGATTTTTGACTTTGAGAATAGCAGTGAAGAAGACAACGAAGTCGCACTCAGTTACCTTGAGGAAGTATTTAGTCAGCTAGAATACCAACTAATGCAAGATTTGAATAGTCTAGCATTACAAGAAGCCTTGAATAGAGTACTTGCTGACTGAGAAAAATAAACTAGGGTATATTGCACACTACCACCAGGAATAACAGCCTGTCTGCATAACAGGAAGAGACTACAACAATTCATCAGGGAAGTTCTTAGTAAAAAGTGGGCCAGTACAACGTTGAGTAGATGAACTGATCCAGGAGGTATTTGCGAGTCCTCCTGTAACTGCATAGTGCCCGTGCCACTGCAGTAATTAGTAGATGAACTGATCCAGAAGGTATTTGCGGGTCCTTCTGTCACTGCGAGCACCCGTGCTGCTGCAGCAACCAGCAAAGGACTTGAACGGATCCAGAAGGAATTTGCGGGTCCTTCTGTCACTGCGAGCACCCGTGCTGCTGCAGCAACCAGCAAAAGACTTTTTTTCAGATCATCAGGACAGCCAGCTTCAGAAAAATACATTTGGGGTGAGGTATAGTGGACACTCCTGTAAATGTAAAAGTGGCTGCACTGACAATTGATATTCATGATCAAAGGGTCGTGCCTTATAGGAATTACATGCATATCTTTGGGAGGAGAGAAGTACCAAAAAATACTCAGAGACCATCTGAAATATTAACGAATAGCTGTTCGCAATATATTTTATACTACAGCCTCACCTTATATGTGTTTATGCTTTTTGTGTGTTTAGCTTATATTATAGTAAAGATTCATAGTGATAATTCGCAACATAGTGTCATCAATAGCACTACATCCAATTAAAGAAAGTATAAGAATAGATAGATATGGATAGGGAAAATACAGTTCTAAAAATGAAGAGAAAATGGTACAAGTCTAAAATGTGCATATCAGGGGTGATATTCTGTCTGTTATTATTAGCATTAATTACTGTATATCTATTAGATGTGTTCTATCCCATGGAAAAGTTGATCTCAACACCAACAACACCTGCTACAATACCTGCATACACTTTGTCACCTGAAGAAATAGCCCACAGAGAAGATATGCACCACAATTCCTTTGTGACTTTGATGCATCATACCAATAAGATATTAACAAGGGGAGATTGCTGGATATGTTTGCAATTCCCAGCTTCTGTAGACCAAAGTTTGCCCCTGGTTCAAGTCCCACTACCGTTTGCAGCATCCTGTTATGCCATTTACATAACAATAGTAAAAATAGAACTGATAGCTGTTTTGCAGAATTTAAAGAAAAGTACTGCTGGTGCAGGGACAACTATGGCCCCACCTGCAGGAACATTATATAACAAATATATGGCAGATATTCTGACACTAGGGAACTGCACGGAAGTGACAGAACCAAATGCAACATTTCCCCTGTCTGACATCTTTACCCCGCTCTTTCCAAATAAGAATACAAGCATTAGGATAGCAGGCCCATCAAAAGAAGTAAATAAGAATATACCATTTTTAAAGTTAAAATTAAGAAAACACATCGCAATAGGGAGTATATGTATTAAGAGTAATGGGACCTATCAGGTGGGAAATAGCACAAATTGTAACATGACATTTGAAATGACGGCCGGAAATATTAGCATTCCACTTTACGTAGGTGACTCAATTTATTTAATTTGTGGAGAGAAGGCTTATACATGGCTTCCAACAAATTGGGGTGGTTGTTGTCACCTAGGTTTTGTATTACCTGCTATAGCAATAAAAGACACAGAAGAAGTTCGAAGGGACATGCAAAGACATACACCACGGCAAGGCAGGACAAGTGTGGATGTGGATCAAAGAGATACAGCATCACAGATAGCGGGTGACATATTTAAAGGAGTGATACCATGGATTGGTCCAGCTATCAACTCCAGAGATATACGTAGATTATCCAGGCTACTAGAAGCAACAATAAATGAAACAACAAGTATACTTGAAAATATTACAGTAGAGCTTCAAGCTGTGAGATTAGTTTCGTTACAAAATAGAATGATTCTCGACATGATGCTAGCAGAAAGGGGAGGAGTCTGTGCAATTATAGGGGCATCCTGTTGCACCTATATCCCGGACTCCTCTGTTACTCTCAGGGAAGCAATAAAAAGATTGCATCATATAGGTGTAGAAGCACATCAGGATTCTGGTACATGGGACATAGGAGGTTCACTTTGGAGTTGGTTGAGCGCATGGGGTTGGAAGATAGGAATGGTGTTCATAACAATTTTCCTACTAATAATAGGCTGTTGTCTATTAGTTAATTGCCTGCCAATGTGCTGTCAACTATTGGGACAACTGACAAAATGCCAAGTGAGGAAATTAAAGGAAAAAGAAAGAATGCTGATGCAAACAGTCACTACTGAGTTAATGAACATAGACATTTCTGACGATGATAAGAATGAACAATATAATTATTAAATTGTGATATGCTGCGTGATGAAATTATTTTAAACTGAGGTTCAAAGGGTCGATTTGTAAAAGATGAAAAATTAAGTTGGCCCCTTGCTGAAAGAAAATATTAAAATTGAACCGTAGTTTATATAATTTCTGTCTGTAACCTGCTTGCAAATAAACAGATCCCACCAGTCAAAATGAAATGTTGCTCCATGGTGCACTTTTGGTGCACAGAGGGTTAAATTAAGTTGTCTGAAATTCAGCTGAAACCAGGAAAGAAAGGCAAGTGAACTTGTGCGTGCCCATTCTGTTGAAGCTCCAAGTTGTTTAATGATTCACTAGCTTTTCACCTATGTACCAGAGGCAGTTCAGTCGGTTCAGCGAGCCTTTTTCCAGGAATCGCTCGCTGACCTAGAACGTGACAAGTTTGGCCTGCCCTTGCCTTGTCGTCATAGAGGGGCAAAGTGTTTACCCAGCACAGATAGCAAGTGCGTCATTGTGTGGGAAAGCAGAAAACACGGGCCTCTGCTGATAGTAGATCAACATTGCATATGTACATTTCAAGATAACCGGTCAAGGCAAGGCTGACACGGGCCTCTGCCGATAGTAGATCAACATTGCATATGTACATTTCAAGATAACCGGCCAAGGCAAGGCTGAAAAGTCAGGAGATGGTGGTTTAAAGATTAACCTGTAGCTGCATGGTCAGATGTGTCGCAAATAATGTAAAATGTGAACGTAGACATATTTTTGAAATGCACCTTGATACTGTAATGTACACGTGGATCTAATTCTAGCATGGTCACACCATGATGTAATAGTTAATGAACAACCTGTCAAGAGATTGTGAACATATATAAAGGCTGAATTTTCTCTGTGAAAAGCAGATCACTTTGCACTCCTGCAAATTGTCTCAAGCTGCAGCTTTATTGGCAATAAAGCCACTTTCTTTTGAAACCTTGTATGTGCCCTTCTTCATGTCCCTATTAATGAATTTTTTGCTTTAACACTATCCACAGATATAATAGTTGCCATATATTTGGAAATCCTTTCTTTTTCCAACTCATGCCATCTACTAAATATTATCTTCTTGGTCTCTTGTATGCCAGTAGGGCAGCAAAGTGTTATACAAAGAGGCTTCAGAGTAGGTCCAGTCTTTGTGAAATGTTTTTTTTCTTAGGGTAGTGGCTTGGGCCACAGAGTTCTATGGTGATCTTGCCTAAAATGGCATTTCAATTTCACTTTCACTGTACAAAGAGTGCTTGAAATATTTGGAACACTCCCTTTCCTACACTTATTATAATACTCAAAAATGACAGCAGTCCAGGTTAATAAAAGATTATGAGCTATGGCAGATCAGTCTTTTAAAGGCAGGAAAGTACTTCTCTCCAGTGGCCTTGCTATTGTGGCTCTTTAGTGAGGGAAATTCTTCCATTGTTTCTCCTTTCTTTGTCTGGAG
This sequence comes from Lissotriton vulgaris, assembly GCF_964263255.1. Lineage (NCBI taxonomy): Eukaryota > Metazoa > Chordata > Amphibia > Caudata > Salamandridae > Lissotriton > Lissotriton vulgaris. The sequence continues at coordinate 1,334,984,026 of NC_141695.1, forward strand.
CCAAACAGAACCTACATTGGAATTTGCCTTAGCATTAGACAAGGGTGATTGGCCCTTGAAATAAGGTTGTGCCAGCTGCCTGAAGTAGGCAGCATCCTCACAGTCTCTTAAAGCAACTAGAATCTTCCTGCCTATACCTATTTCTGTAATGGACTTTTCCGGAATGTAAACATTTTGAGCGATACTGGCTAGAAGAAAATGGCACACGCTAACCAAACGTTTAACCTACAAATGGTCCTAGAATGGGTCTGGACTTCAATAGTTCAAACCTACAACGCTCTGCAACAAGCAACAAACAACAATACAAGTTACATCTCATGGATTTAGAGGCATTGCAGACCAGCGATCAAAGACACAACTCCACATTTGCCACAGAATCTAGATAAAATGATAGCGTGAAGTATCTAGCAGCCATGGTGACTTCACCTACCACAGCACTGTAGTATCCTGAATGAGCAGGGCATGCTATGCATAATGTTACTATGTGGAATGTGTTCTTTGCTTTGGTTTGACCAGTTTCAGTTGACCTAGTCTGTAAAGCTCTGGGTCCAGAGTTATCAAGATTTTGCAGTGGGGTTGCGTCACTTTTTTGGAACAGCCCTGAGGCCAACACTATTTGTGATTTACAAAACCAAGCAAATCCTGATTAGTGTGAGTTTGCATGCTTATTTTAAAAAAAGACACAGCACTGCCTTGCATTTAACTTGCATCAGGTAAGTATTACATGGGTGGTCAATCCATTCATGTATTTTGACACAATCCCATATTTACAAAGACTTGAAAAGATAGGTTTGTGCCCAAAAGTTGCATCTACCTGATGCTGGAGTAAGATGGAGAAATACCTTGGTTTCTCTTCGTTTTATTCCTCTTTGCATGTGTTAATTCTGCAGAACACATAGAAAGAGGAAAAAGCCTCACATGATAGTTTTTGTGCTGGAAGATATCCATTCCTGCGTCAAAAAATATTCTGACCACAAAGCTAGCATCCTTGTGATATGGCGCAAAGGTCTCTGCTTGGGTGATTGTCAGTCACAACTGCGCCAGTGCTAGGAGAGTAGGATTGCACCATATGTTTAAAAATGTTGTGAAGTGCTGCTCCGTCCCTTTTACGCAAGGCAGCTCAGCATCTCCGCTTGCTGTGCTGCTTTGCGTGAGATGTGCTCCTGGAGTCTGAGCTAGATGTGCACTAGCTCTTGGTAAGGTTTCTACTTGTAACCTGGCACCTGAAATACAGCATGACCTATCACACTAGCTTTGCATGATTCTTGTGCTGCTTGGTAACCTGCTTTATTATTATACTAGTGACAAGTTTAAAGAAGCCATGCATACATTTTGAGGAAAGAATACAAGTCGTTAAGGAGCAAAAATTTAAGAATCTGCTCAAACTCCCACATTTCTCTCAAGCTAGCAGCCTGTGTCCTCCAAGGAAACAAAACACAATTTCTGAAACATACTAGAGGGCCAAATTAGGCGGATCAAAATCTTGAAGCAATGAGAAGTCAGAGTAAAGCAAAAGAGATGAAGTGAAGCAAATAAAACGAAGATTTGGTAATATGAAAAATGTGCTGTAAACCAACCATTATTGAGTGCCACTGACATGCTATGATAACGGTTCTGCACTAACTAGGATGAGCTGCAGGAAACAATGGGCAGTTGCGCAGTTGCCCATACAATGGGGCGCAAGTGCGATGCAGCTACTCAGTAAGATTTATCAAGCACCTTGTGTGGCCCTGTGTTTCTTGATAAATCTAGAGTAATGCAATGCAATGAAAATCATTTAATTGCATTACTCAGCCCCTGAGAGACGTTTCATGAGTGGAGCGTGGGTGCTCCCACACATCCACCGATGGATTTTGGCGCATTCCCAGATTTACCATTGCTAGTACAACTGAGAATGCTTCATGTTGAGGTGAGGCATAAAAAAGAGAAATATCTGTATTACTCATTGTTTTTCCTCTTTTTATGTGTGCTACATTCTGCAAGGTACCCCTTTCTGCACAAAAACAATCCTGCTTACAAAGCAGGCACCCTTGCACCATGGTGTAGGAAAGCCTGCGCTGGCACTAGGCAGCACATTGTGCACAAGCGCAAGGAAAGGAATACCCTGTATAATATTAAATACAGTGCATTCCTACCCTTTTCCTCCCAAGTATCCATGAGGAACTGGTCCTTGGCAGCCATGTCCTAGAGAGCAGTCACTCATGAACCTTCTCATATCCCCACACACACTTCACCAGTCAGCTGTAAAGAAGAGTTTTCAGGCTCAGGCTACAGCCTAGTTAACCAACCAACTCAGTGTGTATTCCACATAGCAACATGGCCTGTGCCATGCTGAACACTTCCGACCAGATTTACTAATTTGTAATGCAATGCAGCTCAGGGCAGCAGTTACATTTGCTGCACTGTATTGTGCAAAGGGGAACATGGCATAAAGTGATAGCTACTAATATCGCTTGCTGCTGTCACCCACTTCATTGGCACATAAACAGGCTACCATGTTGCAGAGGTGCGTACCTGCTGCCGAGCATTGGATCTGAACTGGAAGCATACTCTTCTACTGCAAATTCCTATGCCCACAAAAAGCTCCGAACAACCCCACACACATTGGATGTGTGCTGTGCACTGCAGCATAAATTAAATGTGAGTGTTTGTTTGAGAAATAAACATATTTCCCCTTGTTAGTGCCTGTTTCAAGGAGATGTTATTACGAATGTAAAGCCCAGTCAGGCTATCATAGTAGATTAGGCTTTGCTTCAAAATGGATGATGGACTGATCCTCCCTAGTAACGCCTCTTGATGCAAAGTGACACAAAGCAATGCATTTTTTGAGCTGAAAAAAGGCACTTTTCCTTTGCAACACATTTGCTTTGGAGATTATATACTCTTGCGTATTTTGAATTGATTTGAATTATGTTGCGCTGGTGCAGGACTTTAGTACCTCTGGGCCTTCATTACCAATCAGAAGGCTAGACTCTTCCTTCCACCCTGGGCATGGTAAAGCCTGCAAAATCGATACACCAAAATGCCTGGGGTAGTGTTAATAACATCACATGCTCCATGAACCCAGTGACACCACAGGAAGTAACATTATCTGGCTTTGATTTTTTCCCTAGTAGAGATGCCATGTGACCTTTGAACCTTGTGATGTCACTGGAAGTGCTTCAGTAAAGGTACACATTCTACAATTAGTGCAACATTAATACCATAGCTATACCATTCATACCTTTATCATATCATCCCATGTCTCTTCCATTCCCCATCTCAAATTCACACAGCTCTGGCCCAGGGTCCCTCTCAACTCCATACCTGCTATCTTATCACCTTCCTTCCCCATCTTCCTCTAACCTTCAACTTTTCATGTCACACTCATCACTTTAACAGTTTTTCTACATTATTCTGGGATGTGTTCTCCTCTCCAAGTTCAGCTCTTAACCACACCTTTATAACCAACTCTCTCTCTCTTATTCTCACAGTTTCATTACTTGTTCCCTCCCACTACGGCTTCTCATTACTATGGCTCACATATTTCCCGTCATATTTCCCTCTTATTTTCTCACCGCAGTATCAGACAGGTTCTATCTCTTCTGTCTCCTTCCTCTACCCACCCTTCGCTCTACTTTAGGTTCAGAATTTCCCTCTTATCTTCTAAATTCATCACTCTAATTTGCTCACATTTCTCCCTCCATATCTCACGCTCACCTACATCATTCCCATATTCCCTTCCAAATCTACCTCTCTCATCACTACCACTATCTCCTACTATGTTAGACTAGCTGTTCTGAGTTCTCTCAGTTCTCTCCCATTCATTCTTTCCCCTTATTTTCAACAACTAACTGTAGCTATCTCTTGATTTGCCCTCTCTCTAATCGTCTCCTAGAACTTCCCCACCATCTCACCTATTTCAAACATTCTTTGACAGTTGTATGACTTAACAATGCATGCATTTACGACACATGCCTTTACCATTTATCCATTAACACACAATGCCTTTACCACTCAATTCCTTTACAATACAAACCTTTTCCATACATATGCCTTTACCATGAATGCCTTTACAGCTCAAGGCAAGTAAGCATAAGGTAAGTGAAATCCCAATATATATCTATCTATCTCTCTATACATATATATCTATATCTATCTATCTATCTATCTATCTATCTATCTATCTATCTATCTATCTATCTATCTATCTATCTATCTATCTATCTATCTATCTATCTATCCACTGAAAAAAACATAGGTTTAACAGACATTATAGTTAGAAATTAGCATTTTAAAAACATTAGAAATTCACTGAAAAAACACAGGTTTAAGGGATGTTATAGTTAGCTATACATTTCACATGTATAACACCACAGAAATTCCTTTTTAAAAAAAAATATTTTTATTTAGAATTTTTGGGGCGTTACAAAAGAGTAAAAAAGAAACATATACAATTCCTTATTCATAACACTCGATGTCAATCTGTGTCCAAGATTTTAAAATGAGATATACAGTTGTAGGTTCAGCACAATTAGAATATTAATCACTGGATAAAACAATGTTAATAATAAAGACGAAGCTCTACTGGTTCGTAAAGGCAAGCCTCTATATTATGTATACACAGTAATCTGTGGAGCCACATTTGGAATGAAGGGGCGGAGGTGTATTTCCAGCCTGAAGAGATAAGAATCCGCAATACCGCTACTAATATAAAAACTAGGGCTTCCTCATCTTTCTCGAGCCTTAGCTTCTCATCTATGCCCAGTAACATCAGGGTTGGGGATAGATCGATCTCATGACCTAGCAGCCCCTCCATACATTTTTCAATCTTGTCCCTTATTGGGGCTAATACACTACAATAGGAGAACATATGTAATAGGTCTGCTTGTGCCTCATTACATCTGGGACAGCAATCGTCCTCCCTAACCCCCCAAGAAAATGTTTTTGCTGGCGTATAGTATAAATTAAATAATGTTTTATAGTGCTGGGCTCTCAGATTTGAAGACCGGAAGATTTTTTATTCAAATTTAAGGCCAAATCGAAATCTACATTAGGGTTGGACAATTTGTTTGCCAGAGCAGATTCAGTCTTCTCCAGATCATCTTGGATTCTCATCAGGAGAAGATTATAAACTATTTTTATTTTATTACATCCTTTGGCTAATGAGTCTAACAAGAGGAAGTTAGCCGGATGTACCAATTTGGGCTTTAGTGCTTTCAAAATGCATTCAATTTGGGCATTTAAAAGCCAATGGGGAGGTGGAACAGAAAACTTACATTGCAGGGCATCAAATCTCACTATTTCCTCCCCTTCCATGATATCACCTATAGTCTTGATACCTAGCCCTCTCCAGACCTGAAGGATACCTTCTGTGCACAAATGAGAAAAAAGGCTAGAATTGCAAATGGGTAGAAATACATTGACCTTAGGAACATTAAAGAACTTCAAAACAGTCTTCCATATACTCCATGCCCCTTCCAGGATCTTTAGCCGTGCCCTCTTATAGTACCTACGATCAACTTCGCATAATAATAGGCCTAATGCCTTCCTCCCCAGTAAAAGCTCGAAGATCGATGGAGGGCTCTAAGTTTCAGTACCTAGAGAGTCCATCTTAGGCTGGAACAGGATTACTATTTGTGTAAGAAGACATGTCCAATGATATAATCTTAAGTTTGGTAAGGCCAACCGCCCCCCTTTCCATAGAAAGTGACATATAATTAGTGGAACGCCTTATCTTGCCGTACTGCCAAATAAATCTTATGAATATAGTTTCCAATTTCTTCATAAGTCCTTCTTCAATGTACAAGGGTATGGCCTGTAACAGGTATAATACTTTAGGATACATTGTCATCTTCACTGCGTTTACTCTCCCGATCAATGACAGATGAAGCACATCTATCCCTTTCAACTCTATTTCTATTGATTTAATGAGAGGGAAATAGATTTCATCCAATATTTTTTCGATTGAGGCATTTATTCTAACCCCTAAATATACTGCAGCATCGACATATCTGGGGTCAGATTTAACAATATTTTTTGTGCAAATTACCTGAATTTTGGCTTTGTTCAATAGATAGCCTGAACGACTGCCAAAAGCCTTAGCCAATTCAGCAAGTGTTGAGGATCGGTAGTGATGACAGCCAGATCATCGGCATATGCCAAGATTTTATTTACATGACCATTTAATATTACCGGGCTAATCCTTGGGCACCCTAACATTTTTTGTATAAACGGATCAATATAGAGTGAAAAGAGGATCGGGGAGCAGGGACACCCCTGACGTGTACCTCTCTGGATGGCAATCTTATCTGATCTTTCACCCATGACGACCACCCTGGCCTCGGGTTCTCTATACATAGCTTTAAGGGCGCCAATAATTTTATCCCCAAAGCCTCTACCTGCCAAAATGGACCAAAGAAACTTCATACCACCCTATCAAAGGCTTTTTCTGCGTCGAGCTGGACCAAGGCCATCTCCCTCCCCGTAGCAGCATGAGCATCAAACAGAGCACTTACTCTCCTTATATGGTCCGACGTGCCACGACCAGGAACGAACCCATGCTGCCACAGGGAAACGAGTCCGCCTATGATCCTGCCCAACCTCTTAGCCCAAATCTTAGAACACAATTTTGTATCCGCATTTATCAATGAGATAGGGCGGTAGGATCCCGGCTTCTCTGTAGGTTTCCCTTTTTTATGAAAGATTACAATATTGGTCTCTCTCCAAGAATCTGGAATCTCACCTGAATAAGCTATACCATTGAATAGATCCACAAATAATGGAGTAGTTACGGTTTCAAGAAATTTGTAGACCTCCAGGGGAATTCAATCGGGCCCGCAGCTTTACCCGAGGCCAGCTCCTGTAGTGCAGCAATAACCTCACCACAGAAATTCCACTGTTATAGTTAGTTCAGCTAACTATAACTCAAGCCCTCCCAATGCACTGCTCATGACGTCACATATTTGTCGTGATCGTCAGTAGCGCAAGAAATATAAGTGCCACTAACCTTTCCCTCTTGTGGCCAGCAGAGACGATGAAAGATTAATAACCCCCCAGTTCCCTCTGACGCAATCTCCAACAGAGGTAAAAATCCTACTGTGTGAAACTGAGCCCAGGGGAAAAGGGGAAGTGGATAAAATAATAAACTAGCAGAGCTACTGGGGTCCCTTCTGAGTCTGGTCTGAGGAACAGCACAGCAATAGTATTGATGGATGTGCTGCAGAACAAGAATACAGAAAAAGAAACAGGTGTGAGGAACCCACTCTCTATGTGACTCTATATTACACAATAAGGTCTTGTTGTACGTTCACTCACCATATACCTTTTCTGCTAATGGTAGGTTTAACATGAGGTACATGATACCCTGTACCTAAACAAAGGATCAGGCCACAATTAGAATGTTTGTATTTCTAAATTTACTCGGTGAGGAATTTCCGTGTTGTTAATACACAACACTAACAACTGGCATTCCAAGGTAGGCCTTAAGTTAAATCAAGTAGGATACTCCAGTACAAGTATTTCAATCAGAGAGAACCAAAACACAAATGAAATACTCCTTCGTGTAAAACGCTGTATCACGGCGTGCATCCAAATGTCAAAAGAAAATGTTAATTATGGGTGTATCCACTCTCCGGTATTCGAATAAAAGAAAGAACTCAACTTGTAATACTTAATCATGGGCGCCCAAATGCAACAATACATAAGAAATCAAAGTACATGAGGCATAAAGTACCGAGCACACAAAACACACGAAAACGAGTCTCGAAGCAAAGAGAGATGCGTCTGGTGTTTCTGCTGTGCTCGTGGCTCTGGAAAATGAAACTGACTCTTCAGAAGCACTTTGGAAGGAGGCGAGCCTGCACTCCTTTCCGGTACCTGTATCCAGAGAGGGGAGATGACAGATGTCTGGAGTCGTCGAAGAGGGTGTGCAGACAAAATATCGACTCCAAAATATCGACTGGACATAATATCGAGTTTTAAATATAGACTGGACAAAATATCGACTGGACATAATATCGACTACAAAAATATCGTTTTTCAGGTAAGTGAAGTAATATCGACTGTATAAAATATAGATAGCAAAAATATCGAATTTTTAATAATATATAATATTTTATAGTGTATTTTTATGTAATAATATGTGTGAAAAGTGTGTCTTAATGTTATAAAATATTTTATTAAATTAATTTTGTTTTTATAATAATTGCGTAATGTAATTCTGTAGCGGGTTGTGGGTTTATAGGGGAATAGGGTGGGAAGTAATTTAATAATAATTAATTAATTAATATATGTTTGTTAATATTTTTAATTAATAATTAATTGATAATTAATTAATATTAATTAGTTAATTAATTATTATAATTTTGAACATATTTTGTATTAGTAATTAATTGGTAATTAATTAATTGTAATTAGTTAATTACATTAATTAGAGTAAATTTTTAATATATATAATTTTGTGTTATTTTTAAGTAATTAATTGGGAAAAAATAATATTAATTATTAAAATAATTACAGCTAATGTGCTAATATATTTACTTTATTGTTATTGTTAATTAATAATTAATTGGTAATTAAATAATATTGATAAATTTTGGGTAAAGGAGCATTTTTAGGGTTCAGGGTCAGTTTTCAGTTTTAGGGTAAAGGGGTATTTTTGGGGTTCAGGGTCAGTTTTCAGTTTTTGGGTAAAGGGGCATTTTTAGGGTTCAGGGTCAGTTTTCAGTTTTAGGGTAAAGGGGTATTTTTAGGGTTCAGGGTCAGTTTTCAGTTCATGGGTAAAGGGGTATTTTTAGGGTTCAGGGTCAGTTTTCAGTTCATGGGTAAAGGGCTATTTTTAGGGTTCAGGGTCAGTTTTCAGTTCTTGGGTAAAGGGGTATTTTTAGGGTTCAGGGTCAGTTTTCAGTTTTTGGGTAAAGGGGCATTTTTAGGGTTCAGGGTCAGTTTTCAGTTTTTGGGTAAAGGGGTATTTTTAGGGTTCAGGGTCAGTTTTGGGTTTTTGGGTAAAGGGGTATTTTTAGGGTTCAGGGTCAACAAATAAGATTGTAAAAAATTATTTTTATTATTTTCATTTATTATTTAATTATTATAATTTAATTTAAGTATTTTTAAGTATATTTTAGTAATTAAAATTTAATATTAATTTAATTTAACACTGTTTTTAATAAAGTCGATATTTTTTACATCTATATTATTGTTAACGATATTTTGTACTCAATATTTTTGTACTTACCTGTTTGTAGATACAAACTCGATATTTTGACTGTCGATATTTTGTCCACGATATTTTGGCAAGTCGATATTTTGTCCCTCGATATTATTTCAGTGATCCGTCGAAGAGCTCTGGAAACTGGGGAATTCCAGCAAGAGCTCGCAGGAACAGATCACGGCTTCAGTCTTCTAGCTGGAATCCGGCGGGGACATACCATCCGCCATTCCTAAACACGAGAAAGATTGTCAAGCACCTTCCCATTGCAGGGGAGGTGCTTATATTGGGACCGCCCTTGCCTCCGTGTCTTGTGCCCCATGGCCTGCTGGTATACGTAGTGCTGGTGGCTATTTCGCATACTAATCCAATGGGCACATTTCCGCTTCATGGGAAATGGGCATGCAATCGCTGCAGTACCCCCTCTAGAGGACTGCCGACTCGGCGGTCGACCAGGTCTACCAGGGTGCACAGCATGAAAGTGATCCACTAGCTCAGGGCAATGGAGATTAGCAGCAGGTTCCCACGTCCGATCCTCAACACCAAACCCTTCCCAGTCCACCATATATTGAAGCCTACATCGGACTAGTCGTGAATAAAGGATTGCCTGAACCTCGTATTCCTCCTGCCCATCCACTTCAACGGGATGAGGTATCGCAGGTAACCTTATGGCAGGAGGGCAGAGCTGGAGTAGGGATACATGAAACACAGGATGGATTTTCCAAGAGACAGGCAAGGATAGTTTCATTGCCACAGGATTAATGACCTCCACTATGCTATAGGGACCAACGTATCTTGGCTTCAGTGTGTTTACCCCTCTAAGATGTAGGTTCTTAGTAGAAAGCCACACTTTATCCCCAACCTGATAATCGGGCTCTGAGGTTCTCTTTCTGTCTGCAAATTGTTTCTGGGCGGACTGAGCAGTGGCCAGGCTAACCTTTGCGTCTAACATGACTGCCCTCAGATGTGCATGGTGTTCATGTATGCTAGGAAAGGAAGAGCTGACTGGCCACTCAAAGGGGAGCATGCTGGGGTGATAACCATTATTGCAAAAAAAGGGGAACATCCTAAAGTGATGTGTTTGGCGTTCTTGTATGCAAATTCTGCCATCCACAGCAATGTAGTCCAATGCAAAGAGTTCTGTAGAGTAAAACAGCGTAGATACTGTTCCAACGTCTGGTTTAACCTCTCCATCTTAACATCTGTTTGCGGGTGATAGCTAGATGAGAGCCTTGAATCAATATTCATGGTTTTACAGAGGGCCTTCCAAAAATGTGAAGTGAACTGAGTTCCTCTGTCTGTGATCAAAATACAGGGGATCCCATGAGCTTGGACTATGTGTTGGAGGAAGATCACTGCCAATTCTGACGAGGTAGACAACCTCCCTTAAGAGATAAAGTGTCCCATTTTTGTAAGATGATCAACCACCACCAGTACGACAGTCTTCCCATCACAAGGGGGCATCTCCACTATGAAATCCATTGATAAGGTGTGCCATGGGCGAGGAGGTATTGAGAATGGTTGGAGAAGGGCTATGGGTTTTGTGTGTCTGGTTTACCCCTGTACACAGATTGCGCAGTTCTTAACATATTCTTGGACATCTTTACGTACGCCAGGCCACCAGAAGGAGCGTTCCACACTGGCGATAGTCTTGTATATACCCATATGACCTCCCAACGCTGAAACATGGGCCCAGTTGAGTACTTTTTGTTGCAGATCCTTATGCAGTATATACAACGCATGGTAGTGATATGCTAGATTCTCTGTTGTGGAGCGGTGTTCTGGTTCTTCTTGAACCCAGGCTTGTATATCAAGGTGTGCTAGTGCTGCTTTGACATCATCCAAGAAGTCATGTGAGGTCAGCAAGGCAATTATCTGTTTTGGATAACCTGGTTCAGTGAGAATCAAAGGCGGTTCAGGCGGAAGGTCTATGCTTGCTTCCAGACGAGAAAGACACAGAAAGGTAGATGTCGAAAAGAGGTGCAAGGACAAGTTACAATCAGTCTCAGTAATGTTTATATTTCAAAACATACGTTGTTCAATTATACAATCAATAGATAGTTTGTCACAAAAACATGTGAAAGGTACAACACAAACTTTACGGGTGCACAGTGTCCCAAGTGTATACATATGAAACCAAAGAAAATGTTTTAGACAACACAGAAATAAACATACAATTAACGGTTTCTTATAGGATGACCAATTAAAGGAAAGTGACCTAAATATTGATAGAAAATTTTCACTCGTGACTATATCTAGTCATAGACACTGTATTATAGGTTCAATTCCTTATAGCGTCGACGGCGTTTCAACCCTTGAAAATATGGGTCTCATCAGGACAGGACAAATGGGGACATCTACAATTAAAACGGAGTGAGAAATAAGTATGGGAAGTGACAAATTCATAATTTAATCAATGTATATTGGGGATCAATGTACCTGTTTCGAGACTTGTAATCACCCATGCGTGGTAGAAAGGATAAAATTGACTTACAGGTAGCCCAGCCGGGTACTGTTGTCATGTATAGGACAAAAATTAGGGGTTAGCGTCAAGGAAACAAGGTAGTACTCATTCATTTACATTTTGTGTAAATGATTGTAGAAAACACACACTACTCACCACTGTCGTGGTCAGCGATTCTGGGTAATGAATTCCGCTCTCCAGAGGGTTTTTTTATTGTGGAAGGCTACAGGACAATGCCTGGAAAAATGCGTGAGCACCCAATGGTGCTCGAGTCGGCAGCACGGTACTAGGTTCTTGTTTCCTGCAGGACGATGCCTGGTAAGGAAAACAAACACCGTGTGAGTCACCCGATGTACTCAGTGACACGGGTACAGTTGGCTAAGGATCAAGGAAGCGGTATCCTACCTGAAGGTGTCTGCAACCGCTCGATGGCGTCTCGGTGAATCGGTAGTGCGGAGGCTGACTGCACTTCCGGGTTTAGAAGCTTACAGACCTGACGGGGAGAGTAACGAAAACTCGATCCGCCGCAAGGTCTTGTAATAGAGTGTCGAGTTAGTTGGAGGGGTATGTGGGCTAATGTAACGTTCGTGTAGGCGCCCTTGGACATAGCTAAATTAGCTGAGAGGTATATTTATGGAATAGCGTTCGGGGACAGTATACTGGCTAATACTCCCTTATATGTAGTATAGCATTCTTATGTTCAGAACACCACATTATTTTATATACAATCCAGTCGACAATCATATTTTCACATATGACAATTCACAATGAATATGTAGCACAAGATGACTTCTCATTACTGGTATACAACGTGCAATCATGTACATAAGAGCAGGTAATGTTAGACCCAATAAAGAAATTATATCAAAGCTGCAATGGAAAAGACAGCCTGAATAGTCTATACAGAGAGACAGGCCATAGTGATATATTCTTGAACCCAGGCTTGTATATCAAGGTGTGCTAGTGCTGCTTTGACATCATCCAAGAAGTCATGTGAGGTCAGCAAGGCAATTATCTGTTTTGGATAACCTGGTTCAGTGAGAATCAAAGGCGGTTCAGGCGGAAGGTCTATGCTTGCTTCCAGACGAGAAAGGGCATCTGCTTTTCCATTCTGAGGGCCTGTTCGGTATCGTATTACAAAATCAAAATCAGAAAAGAAAAGGGTCCAACGTAACTGTCGAGGTGTCAGGGCCTTTGCAGTTTTAAGAAACAACAGGTTCCTATGGTCTGTATAGATCTCTACCGTGTGTAAGGCTCCTAACAGGTAGTGCCGCCATTCCTCACATGCTCTCTTGATCGCTAATAATTCTTTGTCAGAGATTATGTAGTTTATTTCACAGGGAGTGAGCTTTTTGGAGTAGTATGCTACTGGGTGTAGTTGGCCAGTATCGGGGTGGCGTTGGGATAGGACACCTCGTAAGGCATACTGCGAAGCATCTGTTTCCAGCACAAAGGGTACCTGTGGATCAGGATGACGAAGTATGGGAGCTTGAGTGAACTTGTCTTTTTACGTTTGAAAAAAACCAGCTGCCTCTTCCCCCCATACGAAAGGAACGTTTTTTCTTAGTAGCTTGGATATTGGTTGAATTGTCTTTTAGAAATCCTGTATGAATCGTCCATTGTAATTGGCTAAGCCAAGGAAACTTTGCACTGATTTGATGTTTTGAGGAGTTTTCCATGAAGTGATTGCCTCGACTTTACTCATATCCATTTGAAAACCTTGGGCATTGATTATATAGCCCAGAAAAGCAACTTCTTGAACGTGAAAAAGGCATTTCTCCAGTTTGGCGTATAATGAGTGAGTGAGTAGTTTCTCCATAACGGTTTTGACATGATACACTTGGTCTGATAGGGTGGCGAAATAAATAAAAATATCATCTATGTAGTCTACACAATACGTCTCCAAACAGCCACGCAATACTTCGTCCATAAAAAACTGGAAGGCTGCAGGGGCATTACATAGCCCGAAAGGCATCACTCTATATACTCGAATAGACCGAGCTTTGTCCGAAAGGCAGTCTTCCATTCATCTCCCTTTTGTACTCGAACCAAATAATAGGCTCCGCGGAGGTCGAGTTTAGTGAAGTAGCGAGCACCCTTTAATTGGTCCAAAAGCACCGGTATCAGTGGTAATGGATAATGTTTTTTGATTGTTATCTGATTTATGGCCCTATAGTCAATGCAGGTCCTCAATTCTTTGCAGTCCTTCTTCGGTATAAAGAAAAGAGGGGAGGATGCGGGCGAAGTGGAATGCCTGAAGCCAGAGGCAAGGTTCTCCTCCCTCTAGATAGTTTTTCAAATATAGCGTCTCTTTCTCGATTAAAGGCATACACGCCGCTACAGGGGATATCGCTCCTGGTATTAGCTCTATTCGGCAATCATACACCCTATGAGGGGGTAACTGAGTAGCTTCTTGTTTGTCAAACAGGGGTTGATATTGATGGTAAGCCTCTGGCAGAACTGTAGAACAGCAATAACGGTCTTGGAGAAAGGCAGCTGCTAAATAAGCAGGAGGTGATTTTCATGGTTTTCCAGTGTATAATGCTCCTGCTTACAGTGTTCTTTGCAATAGTCTGAAGATAGAGTGACTGTACGGGCTGCCCAACTTACTGAGGATCATGCAAGGTCAACTAGGGCATTCATAGAATAAGACGGAACTGAGGAGCATCAATGAGATCGAACCAGATATATTCATAATGGTCCTTCCCGAACTTCATCAAAGGGGAATACGTATGACAGGTCACTGGACAGGAGGACTAGGCTGTCCCATCCACTGCTTTTACCAATTCCGGGACGTCTTTTTTCTCGCAGGGAATTCCTATCTTGAGGGCAAAATCCTGATCTATGTAATTCCCGGTGGCTCCTGAATCGAGCAAGGCATCCACCTCCAAAGCGTCCTGGGATGTAATGAATAGGAAAAAACTGACGTTTAAGTGCGCTACTGCAGGTTGGAGCGTGTTTGCAAGGACGGGTGAGATCTCTGTACGTTGCAAACCCAAACCAGAGATCTCCTCCTGGTTTGGGATTGTTAGTTTTCCGCTGGTTCTCCTGATTTCATGGTTGCTGGTAATCTAGGTACAAAAGAACTTCCAGGAATGGCATTCCTCGCTCGGCACTCCTTGATAAAGTGGCCTCCTTTCCCACAATGGAGACACAATTTCATTTTCCGTCTTTTCTCTTTTTCCTCTGGGTTAGAGGACCTCGGATTCCCCCAATTTGCATTGGTTCTGGTCCTTCTGTGGTTTTGGGGTGTTCTTCAACTGCGGTTTTTGGTTTTGTATAGAAGAACCGGTTATCTCCTCTGGTCTTGTCCCCTTTTCTTTCCTGGAGGCGAAGGTCAAGTTGAACAGTCAAATCTATCAGTTCCTCACACGTGGATGGCAGCTGCACTACTTGTGCAAGAATGTCTTTTAATTCACCTCTTAACCCTTGATAGAACAAGGAGATTCTTTTTCCGGAAGGCCAGTCTGTTTCAACCACTAGTCGGTTGAAGATTGTTATATACGACAACAGATCCTGTGTCCCCTGTCGTAAGGTGAGAAGCTCTCTATCCAGGGTCATCATGTGGGCCTTCTGATCGAACAGTTTCCTCATTTCTAAGCAGAAATCGGAAAAACTGTGCAATATGGGATTGTTCCTTTCCATCAAGGGTATCGTCCAACTTGCGCCATTCCCTCCCATGTAGGGCATCATGAAGGCGGTCTTTGCAGCTTCCTCATGGAACACCACTGGTTTGCACAAAAAATGGAGATGGCATTGATTCAGGAAAGTCTCAAATTTTTTAGGTTCCCCATAAAAACGTTCAGGAGGGGCTAAGGGTATTCCTTGATTTTGTATGACATGAACAGTGTGACCTGTATCAGGTGTAGGAGGTGAAGGAGGGTTAGTGACTGTAGCAAAAAATCCACCTCCTTGAGCGCCAGTGGGCATTGTGTGTGTGGCTGCAGTAGGAGGGGGCAAGGTAGCCGGTCTGATGTAAGATCCCTCCCCGTGACGCCTACGGGAAAGGCCTGCTACTTCTCTACGTAAGGGGCCCATCTCCCTATGCAAGGTCTGGTTTTCTACCCGCGAGGTTTGTACCTCCTGCTGCAAAGCAGAAAGGCTTTCCAACAGTGATGCCAACACCTCGTTGGTCTCCATCGTCCGGGCTTGGCGTGGAGTGGTGTGGCTCACTGGTTAGAGGCGGCAGACCTGTAAGCAGAGGACGGCCCGGGACCAGGGTTCGATTCCCGACGCAGCAGGGTCGTGGACCAGGGTCAGCGGGCTCGATAATTCTCGCCTCGGTGCCTACTCCAGTCAGGGACCACACTCGGCAACTCTGGGCATTAGCTTGCCTCATCTTCACAACGGCCCCCCCAGACCGCCGGGGATGCTTGGTCGCACCTTAGAGATACCCATTAGGGACCATCTCTCAGGGTGAGCCAGGACGGGTTCCCCAGCGGTCGAAGCGCAGAGATACTCCTCCTGGAGTCGATCCTAGCGCTATATAAACCCGCAATTAAATTAAATTAAATTAAATTACTTGGGCTTGACAATCTGTCGTGATCGTCAGTAGCGCAAGAAATATAAGTGCCACTAACCTTTCCCTCTTGTGGCCAGCAGAGACGATGAAAGAAAAATAACTCCCCAGTTCCCTCTGACGCAATCTCCAACAGAGGTAAAAATCCTATGGCGTGAAACTGAGCCCAGGGGAAAAGGGGAAGTGGATAAAATAAGAAACTAGCAGAGCTTCTGGGGGTCCCTTCTGAGTCTAGTCTGAGGAACAGCACAGCAATAGTATTGATGGATGTGCTGCAGAACAGGAATACAGAAAAAGAAACAGGCGTGAGGAACCCACTCTCTATGTGACACTACATTACACAATAAGGTCTCGTTGTACGTTCACTCACCATATACCTTTTCTACTAATGGTAGGTTTAACATGAGGTACATGGTACACTGTACCTAAACAAAGGATCAGGCCGCGATTAGAATGCTTGTATTTCCAAATTTACTTGGTGAGAAATTTCCGTGTTGTTAATACACAACACTAACAAATTGCATTCCAAGGTAGGCCTTAAGTTAAATCAAGTAGGATACTCCAGTACAAGTATTTCAACCAGGGAGAACCAAAACACAAATGAAATACTCCTTTGTGTAAAACGCTGTATCACAGCGCGCATCCAAATGTCAAAAGAAAATGTTAATTATGGGCGTATCCACTCTCCGGGATTCGAATAAAAGAAAGAACTCAACGTGTAAAACTTAATCATGGGCGCCCAAATGCAACAATCCATAAGAAATCAAAGTATATGAGGCATAAAGTACCAAGCACACAAAACACTCAAAAAATAGTCTTGAAGCAAAGAGAGACGCGTCTGATGTTTCTGCTGTGTTCGTGGCTCTGGAAAATGAAACTGACTCTTCAGAAGCACTTTGGAAGGAGGCGAGCCCGTACTCCTTTCCGGTACCTGTATCCAGAGTGGGGAGATGACAGATGTCTGGAGTCATCGAAGAGCTCTGGAAACTGGGGAAATAGAGCAAGAGCTCGCAGGAACAGATCACGGCTTTAGTCTTCTAGCAGGGACATACCATCTGCCATTCCTAAACACGAGAAAGATTGTCAAGCACCTTCCCATTGCAGAGGAGGTGCTTATATTGGGACCGCCCTTGCCTCCATGTCTTTTGCCCCATGGCCTGCTGGTATATGTAGTGCTGGTGGCTATTTCGCATACTAATCCAATGGGCACACTTCCGCTTCATGGGAAATGGGCATGCAATCGCTACAATATTAGACCCATTGCGTCTCGAGGGTTAGAGGTGACACCACAGCATCGTCTGCGTAAGCGAAAATTGTGGTCTCCCACCCTTGATATTGCATTGGACCAATACTCCTAGAGGCATCCAGCTTCCATAAAAGGGGATCGATGTAAAGTGTGAAAAGCAAGGGCGAGCAAGGACAGCCCTGCCTTGTCCCTCGGTTAATTATCACCAGTGCCATGTGTCCCCCATTCACTCTGATCCGCACCCTTGGAACATTGTATAAAACCTGCATGGCCTTGATGTATCTGCTCCCAATGCCAAACCATTTCATCACATCCCAAAGGTAATCCCAGGAGACCCTATCAAATGCTTTTTCAGCGTCCATAAGGTTTAAAGCCATAGGGTCTCCTGAGACTTCCGCTACATCAAAAAGAGTAATGAGGTGTGTTCTGTAGTCCCCCTCCCGGGAATAAACTAGTGTTGGCAAGGGTGGGCCATTTTCCCTATTATTTGGTTCAGGCGAGTCGCTAGAGCTTTTGAATGGAGTTTAGAGTCACTGTTCATCAGTGTTATAGGTCTATAGGAGCCTGGTTCTCTTGAAGGTTTACCCTTTTTTTAAACACGATCATATCCTCCCCAGCCCATGAATCGGGAGCGGCATCCCCTTGTTGGGCTTGTCCAACTATATCCACCAGGTCCGGTCCAATTGCATTAAAAATGTTTTATAGCACTCTAAGGGGATTAAATCTGGTCCAACAGCTTTCCCTGCGGGGAGATTCCTTAACGCCCCATAAATCTCATCTTGCGTCAATGCTAAATCCAGTGCCTCACTATCTTCAGAGTCAATAATTCGGCTTGAGATTCCCTGTAGGTATTTCTGGTTTAAACTCTGCTCCCCTTGCTGCTCTTCCCTGTATAGATATTCGTAATATTGGTGAAAAACATTCCGAATACCTAATGAGCCCTCTATTAGCTTTCCACCACTATCCATAATATCCCTAATTTCACCCGACACTGCTTTTTGCCTGAGTCAAACTGCCAGAGTGTGCCCTACCCTTTCGCTAAACTTGTAGCACTGCTCCCTTTTTGCAAGAAAATTTTCTGCAGCTTTACTTGCGGCAAAATCACTGATTTCTGCCTTAACAATTGTCAGTTTCAATATTAAACTTCTGAAAAAAGGACAATTTTGCACCGGGTTACGTGGATCTATTTATCAGCGCAAGTTAGACGTTGTGAATGGAATCACACACTACTTGATGTTTGTATATTTTTTCTATTTATTTATTATATCAAAATTATTTTTTGGTATATATTAATATTTTTTTAACCTTTGTTTTTTTTAAAAAACCAGTTGGTTTGACAGATTATATATATATACATAATACACTTGTTCTTAACAATTATATACACATGTTTGTCAATGGTAATTACATATACATTACTGCCATTCATCAATTTAATTATACAATACAGAACCAATTCCTTCTTCAACGCGTTTCGGCGGTTAGCCTTCCTCAGGAATTCTGTATTTCAAATGCACAGCGTTGGTACAAACACGTTGATACTGTCTAATGGGGAGATGAGCCTTCAAGGAAATCAATGAGGCTAGTCTCTATTGTTGTGTTCTGGGCAGCACAAATAGGACGGATTCTTGAACAGCTGGAGGTTGCTGGTGAAGTTATGTTTAATTCCCGGATCTAAAATTTTCAAGTAATTTTGTGGGCTCTTGCTTTTGGCTTGTTTTACTGCTAATAAGCAGACCACTTCGATGTAGATGTGTTTAAGTGGATTGGATACAATGTTTCTCGCGTCTGGCAGCAGCAGGCAAACCCTCTTGAGTCGTACACATCAGTACTCTACAATTCCACATCCAACCTAGGCCATAGAGCGGAATCGTTTGGACATCTATTTCTAAGAACCGCAGCTTTATGGACCACACTTAAACACATCTACATCGAAGTGGTCTGCTTATTAGCAATAAAACAAGCCAAAAGTAAGAGCCCACAAAATTACTTGAAAATTTTAGATCCGGGAATTGAACATAACTTCACCAGCAACCTCCAGCTGTTCAAGAATCCGTCCTATTTGTGCTTCCCAGAACACAACGATAGAGACTAGCCTCATTGATTTCCTCGAAGGCTCATCTCCCCATTAGACAGTATCAACGTGTTTGTACCAACGCTGTGCATTTGAAATACAGAATTCCTGAGGAAGGCTAACCGCCGAAACGCGTTGAAGAAGGAATTAGTTCTGTATTGTATGATTAAATTGATGAATGGCAGTAATGTATATGTAATTACCATTGACAAACATGTGTATATAATTGTTAAGAACAAGTGTATTATGTATATATATATAATCTGTCAAACCAACTGGGTTTTAAAAAAAAACAAAGGTTAAAAAAATATATACCAAAAAATAATTTTGATATAATAAATAAATAGAAAAAATATACAAACATCAAGTAGTGTGTGATTCCATTCACAACGTCTAACTTGCGCTGATAAATAGATGCACGTAACCCGGTGCAAAATTGTCCTTTTTTCAGAAGTTTAATCTCCTTGCCAGGGTTTATCCTATAAGGTAGGGGCCCCCTTTTTTCTACAAACAGTTTCAATATTAAATCATGGAGTGGTTTGCACATTTGTATCGCCCATGCAAGCATCTCCTTTGTATCTGTCAAAAACTTGCATGAAGTTCTCATCTGTTGAGCCTCCCTCTTCTGCAGTCCTGGACTATAGCTTAGTGTCTTCCCCCTCACCCCGGCTTGAAATGGATCCCAGACACTCCCCCAGCAAGCACTCCCGCTATTAATCTCCCAGAACCCCTTAATCCACTGATTCATATGGGTCACGTATTCTAAATCCTTTAAAAGTCCTCGCTCAAAAGTTCATCCCTTCTCTTGTCTTTCCTCCCCTCCTCCGGTGAGCATTAAAAAACAAGCGGTTATGATCTGAGATTAACATGGGGTGATTTTCTATTTTACATCTTAATTTTAAGGAGTGAGACAATAAAAAATAATCCAATCTGGTAGCAATCTTATCAAGTGCTGAAAAGAATGTGGACCCAGGATCTGTGGGGTTTAACTGAGCCCAGATGTCAATAGGCACATTATTTTGAACAAGATTGGTAAGTGCCCCATAAGCTCTTTTCTTTCTGCCCAAATACCATCTTCCCCTTTCCGCCCAAAGACCCTCCAAGCCGTTAATATTAAAATTCCCGCACATAATAACTGGGGAGGGCGAAGTTGCTATGTCAACAGCCAAGAATTCTAGTACTTCAGGATCATTCCCCGTAGACCCATAAATAGAGCATAGGGTAAATATTTCCGCTTGCCATTTACATGACACCAACACCCAGCGTCCCCATTTGTCAGCTGTTTTCCTTTTAAAAGCAATATTATTTCGACGAGATAGGATAGCAACCCCTCTAGTCCTCGTCCCTTGTTTGGTGTTAATAATTAATTTAAAGCCCAGGTGTTACATAAGATTGGCCAGACTGTCCTCGATATGAGTTTCTAGGATACATAGAATGTCTACTCGCATAGTTTTTAGAATCACTGCCACCCTTTGTTGCTTAGTCAAATTGTTTAGGCCACATATATTAATAGATGCAATCTAAAGACTCATTATTTAATGTTAGTCATCTTGCCCAACGTGATCCCTACAATAATTGTTCTTTGTCTCTATTGTATTAGCTCTTTCATTTCAACTCTTTGATCCTTTAGTTTTGAATGCACACTGTACCAATTTTTTGCATTCCCTACATTCATCCTCAAGTAATAAGACATGCTGTGCAGTACCGTAACCTCCCTCCTGAGCAGTCCGAGAAGTCCCCACCCCCACCCCCCCATTCCCCTGCCAGGCAAATAGGTCATGCATGGCCTATGCGTGACCGATGTGACTCCCATTGTGCCGCCGCCGGCTCCCACTCCCCAATCGCCCAACCACTACACTAGAGAAAAAAAAACAAGCCCCCCAAAGCAAACCCACAAGCCTTGCTTGTGTCTATTAATCCTAAGTAGGTGAAACAAAAATAGCAAAAGTAAAGCAAACGCCCCTCACAGTGAAGCTAAACAGAACAGCATCAACCTTATAGCAAAAAAAAACCAGCTCCTATAGGTACCCTCAATTTTAATTTTGGCCAAAGTGGGAAAAGATCTCAGACCCCACCCCCCGTTGCCCCCTTTGCTCCCTTCAGCTCAGACAAGTATTTCTGTCCCTTGATCTCTGAGAAAAACTTCTGCACCCTCCCTTTGACAATAACCTTGAGCCGAGCAGGGAATAACAGATAGGCTTCACACCTTAACCCTTGAAATGGGGTTATTAGCTGTCGGAGCTTCAATCTCCGCTCAACGGTTGCATGGCAAAAATCTGAATGAGCAAAAAATGTGTGGCCCTCATATGATCGTTTAGCTTCAGGTTGTGCCTGCCGCAGAAGAAAATTACCAATATGCACAAGAATGGCTCTTGGGTGCCCTCCCTGTTCCTACCACTATTTTTCTTTTGGTTAAAAGGGAAGCGATCCGCTCTCTGGACCTCAATGTCCCAATTCCACTGGGCCAGTTCTGGAAACGCTCCCTTCAGAAGCTTAACTACAAAGAGCATAACATTCTCACCTTCCGTTTTCTCCGCAATGCCCAGCAGTCTCATATTTTTTCAACGATGGTGGTTCTCGAAGTCCTTGAGTTTCCAGATTACGTCCTCGGATTGTCTCTCTTGAGTCTCTTTAAGGTTCTGTAGTTTTGTCATTTCTTCTTCCAAATTAACAGTTCTTTCCTCAACATGTGTTACCCTATCGGCCATATCTGAGCACAGCTTATTGACTTTTTGAAGTGAACCCTGCAACTTCTTGGTTGCCTGGTGTGCTCTGCAGCTTTCTAATCCTGCCATCCCCTGCATATGCTTTAGGGTAGTATATACTAATTCCAGTAATGGTGCAGCTGGGATAGCAGGAGGAGTCTCTATCAGTGCTTTCTTTCCTGGAATAGCCATTTCCCCTTCCTCCAAATATGTTTGAGTTGTTGCAGAGTAGTCCCATTCAAGTTTCCTCCCTATGTCATTCATAGAGGGGCTGGCGCTAGCTTTAGCCTTGGGTCTCTGTTTTTGGGATAGGGTCCTTAAATGTTTTTTGCGTGTTTGAAGAATCTCCAAAAGAGTTATCAGGCTCAGACCATAACAATGTATTTATATCGCTTGCGGAGGATATGTCTGTGTCATTGTTCAATGTAAAGAAATGTATCCTCCTCTGGGGACTGTAAGGCATTAAATTTGAATCTTCCCTTTTCCCTCTAGCGTCACTCAGAATACGTTCGCCACATTCCTGCGAACCAATTTTTAGATTTTTTCTGCACAAACCTGAGCCATTGAGCCTGTACTGCTCCCATCAGAATCACTGCCCACACTAATCAGATGTGCAATCGCCTTCACTTCTATTTTTATATTTGGAGTTACCCCCACATTCCTCACAGTGTTTCCCACAGTGTTGCTCGCAGTGCCACCCCAATTGCCTTGATTACCTTGACGTCCTGTGAGGCGCTCTGTGATGCCTGTGCTATCGGCAGTGGCTGCAATGCTTGTCCCGGTTGTGCACGCAAACCCCCGGCAGGCTCAGATTGCTCCTCCTTCTCCTCCGGCATCTCCCGGAACTTGAGCAGCCTCTCCAAGTGAATCAAAACCAGGGGAGGAACCTCGCGTGTGCTGAGTTCTTCTGCCAAGCGTGTGCTATTGCCATTTCCAGCCGCCGCCAGCGTAGCCACAAATGCCTATGCAACTGAAGGCTGGCGCATTCCACTCTCATCGCACACTGCACGCCACCCGGTCTGGCTATCTGCTCCACCTTCCTGAGGCTTCCCTGTCTTTCCCGTGTTTTCTTCGGGCTCTGCTTTCTTCGCACCGCGTCGGTTGGGTCCTGATCCATTTGGTGCAGCACCGTTCTCCTTCGGCCGGGCCTTCACGCCTCCGTCCTTTGTGAACCTAGTGATTTTAGTCATCATTATCATCATCAATAAGCTTTATTCGGTTGAAACAAAGCAACCATAAAAGCACAATACAATTTTTAAAATACATTCATATCAATACATGATAAAAAGAGATACCATACCAAAGAATAGATGAGTTCATACATACAATAGATTCACCACAGTATTACAAAAGGGTTTTAAATTATGCGAAAGTGCAAAGTGCATTAGCAAGGAATTTCATTCGTTTTAAAAAGGGGGATACAACACTCGCTCAATCTAGATGTAAACAGTCTAATCATAGCAACTTTCCCACACTTAATACCGCCTCCCCTGCAGTTCTCCTGGTGTAGCACTAACTATGGTAATAGACAACCCCAGGCTTCAGGATTTTATTATCAGACCATTCAAGGATCAGTTTATCAGGGCAATACACCCAATCTGTATCGGAGAGTACAGAAAAACGATTCCGAGTGGGTAAATTATAATTGCTGAGTGTATGGCCTTTATTGCCCCTACAGTGATTCTTTTCTGTCTTTAATCTTACTGGGGGCATGTATGCGGTTCTGGGGTAAAAGTCTCTCAATTCCCTTATAACTATTGGGACGTCACCCCTTTGAGGCTGCCAGCCTTGCAGATAAGGGACGACACAGGGATCCCTAAAATTTAAAAGGATCAGATCACCCGCTATATCTTTAGTTAGAGGACCCAACCATTTCACCATTTTGACGTTCAAAATTTTCCCGACGATGTTTGGTGGGAGGGGCCTGTTCTTTGTTAGCCAGAAAGATACCTTATTTGCCAATTCCGCTTGTCCCTCGATCTTACCGTTACTTAATTCGGGCACACCTGAAAGAATGCATACAAATGGAGCGGCCTCCGGCGGTAGATCAATTTGGTTGATTTTTCTTTGCCTATAGCCATTGTTGGAGAGAGTCCCCACTAAGGGCGTTTGATCATTGGTCGACCCTACTCTGTTATCAGTGCTCTGTGCTATTGCCATTTCTGGTGTTGTCTGCCGAGTATTGGATATTAGTGGCTTTTTAGGGTCAGATGACTGGGTTGGGGGGGTACTGCGTTGTGTCAAAGTTATTGGGAGATCGGCAGTGGCTGGGGGTTCTACCTTGTTAGCTCCTACCAGACTTTCTAAAAGGATTGCGTTTGCCTTCATTGTCTCTTCTATAGATGTTACTTTTTCCCCTATTACCATAATTATTTTAACCAATGGGGATATTAAAGATTTGACAATAAGTTCAATCAGGGCCAATGGGTCAGTTGGTATGATAGATAGGAGAGAATCTGAAGTTGAGCATGCCCTGAATGATTTCGGGGTATTGCTAGTGGCTGAGGGGGAACTTGCATACCGCTTTCTTTTAGTAGGGGGAGTCTGAGGGTTAGTTATTAAAAGAGTGCTATCTTTAACTGAAGTTAGAGAGGGGGTTCCCAGGTAGATTACTTTGTGATTGGGTGGTGTGTTATGCTTAGGACTTATAATTATTAGGGCACCTGTTTGTTTATTTCCCTCTTCAATCCAGGTGTGATTAGTTTTACAAAGCACGTTAAGTTCTTCCAATAAGGATAGTGATTGGCAGTAGTTAGCTGTCACCAAAGGGGATTCACGACTGGATTTTAAATTGTCCAAAGTCCCCTTCCCAGGCCCCCCATGGGAGTTAGTATTATTTATGGCCCCTTTACCAACCATAATGTGGGTTGCTTTTCTATATGAGAGAAATATGGAAGCAACAACAAACACCAGTGCTGGGCCAATGTATAATGTCAATAGTCCTTTTTTGTTAGCCCAAGTGTGAGTCAAGGCAGCCACTGTTATGAGTCTATAAGTTTTACCTCCTTTATCCAGTGGAAATCAGGCGAGATACAAATGGGGTGGCCCTGCCCTGCCTCTTGCAGCCTCTGAGGGCCACATAGGGCCCGGGCTTCGCCCTGCGTCTGCCTGCGCCCGTCCCGCGTCGCACGGGTCCGCCGGCAGTTAAATATCCCCCGGTAGTAAGGGGGAGGGGCTGTCCGTCCTCCCGAAGCCCCGCTGGTGTCTGGGTCCGCGCGTCCTTGGCTCTACCGCCCCGCTGCTGGCCACACAAAATGAAGTGAAGGGCGAAGCGTCTCCCGCGGAGTGGAACACGCGAGATGCTGTTAAAGCCCCCTGGTAGTAAGGGGGAGGGGCTGTCCGTCCTCCCGAAGCCCCGCTGGTGTCTGGGTCCGCGAGTCCTTGGCTCTACCGCCCCGCTGCTGGCCACACAAAATGAAGTGAAGGGCGAAGACCCCGCAGATTGAACATTCTGAGTCCTGCCAAGTCTCAATACCACGTGAGTGTATTCACAACCCCTGACTCGATCCTCGTCTCCGCAGCCAGGTGAACAGTGGCGCTATCAGATAGGTGCTCAGTGGCATGCCCTGAGGGTTTTACCAGCTTACATCAATCCTTCAGGCTGATCGCGGGAGAGAGCAGGAACAGCGGCTCGAATAGAGGTCAGTCAGTGGCCATCTTGCCTAATTTTCTGACAATAGCTGCTTCCAATCTCTGCAAGATATTAGGAATATTTACTACATTTATTTCTGTTGATAACTTACTACCTGACAGTTTGTAACACTGCTAATATTATATACAATAGTAGGCTTTAAAAAAAACTGTATACATAGTGTTTATTTAATGTTTTGATGAAGCGCACATTTCTAGGTAATATGACGTCATTCATGTTAAACTGTTTTTTACCAGTTGTTGTTCTTCTGACCTGAGATGATGTCACCCCTCTGATATACACACAATCAAAAGGGTAGGGAGGAGGAATTAATGTCCATTTATTTCCCCGGGTAGGTATAAGGGTAATCAAGTGGAGGAAATGGACACTTGTTACAATTCTAAACCATTGGATAGAAATACTATGGTATCCTCAAAAACTCAATGTGTGCTGGTAATGCGGTATATCTCTTTCATCCGCCCCTCCATTGTAGTTTTGGCAGTTATCATAGGATACCATAGAGAGTGCTGGGTGCCTGCCTCATCCAGAGGCTCCTCTGGTCTAGATTGCAGTGTCCAGAGATAAAGAATGTGCCCCCATTAGAAATAGGGTAAGTGCAAAAAAAGAAAAAAGGTTAAAATAAGATCGACGCCCAAAAACTTTAATAAATTGGTGAAGATCTTTTGAATAAAAGTAATTGGGTACTTGTACTAGATCGAGTAACTGGATCTAGAAGTGTGGCTTTCCAAAAAGTGTAGACATGTTTCAGCCCCCTATGGCTCAACGGAGTCTGTGGGGCTTTCGTCAGGACATATAGACAAACAAAACATAGAATGATTACTCACACAATTCGTGTAGTGATATTTGGGTTGATTAATAGAGGGTATTCATTGACCACTCAATTTCTTTTAACCTGAAAAAGAAATAAGCATAGACAAATTGCACAAGGATTATTGTCCTAGTATCTCACAGTGGAGAGGGGAATGGGGGAAGGCACCAGAGTTAGCTGTAGTCTAAACTACTGGGTTATTGTATAATAACAAGGCTTGGCATGTATGTTAACATGGTGGTAGAGAACCTAGTAAGGCAGAGGAAAAAGCGGCAAAAAGTGGACAGTGTCAGGGCAGCAACAACTGAGTAAGATAATAGGTATACACATGGTGTTAACATGGAGAACACTAGTCAAGGCTTAGGAACGTGTACATATTCAGGAAAGTTGAAAACATTGTAAAAATTAAGTAATTAAGCGATTTTGTGACTTAGTGGCCCCTGAAAATAAACGCTGCTTCGGCAAATACGGCAGCGACCCATTGTCAAAGGGAGCGTATTATAATTGCGCCGGGACCTCTGTGTGGATTAAACTAACTCAGCGCAGATAGTGAAGATAAGCCAACTCATGTCGTTTGGAACGAGTAATACAAAGATTGTCTGAATCTTACCCCAAATAGTTAGGTATAGCGCTTTCATCAGGGGACCCCAGAGCTGTAAAAAAGGGGGAGGAAGAAAGTATCAGAATCTCCTTACCGTTATACAATGAAAAGTACCTCTCAGTGTAACAGACGCCGCCATTACCCGCGTGTGTTGGCGAATTCACCGCTTGTGCTGACTCTGCCCCCGGATGCGGAGCACACGTCAGATGGGCGTTTTTTAAGAGTTGGAAGTGTTGGAAGCTGCAACTTTATTAACAGCGTTAGGGACAAACACATAAGTATTGTCATTACATTTCAATGAAAAGCGGAAGGCGTAGTAAAATAGAAGTCAATGGGATCAATGTCATATTGATAACAACGAGTCCCGGACTTCAGAGAGTGGTTCTAGAGGATTGATTGTGAAAATTTCGTGAAATGCAATAGAGTGGCATTGTGTGCAGTTTTAAACGAAATTTGTAAGCGAAAAAACAGACAGTTTATATGAGTGGCTTATTCTAGTTAATATTAAGCTCAGTCAGGATGTGCTTGCGATATACAGTTTAGGGACTCATATAAGTGATTTAGTCAAATTAGTGGACTGCAAACTGATGCCAGGGGATATTATCGTTCAGGCCCACAACGTTGGTTTTCAAACGGTCTACCCATCTCTGTTCTTTCTCGTAAAGCTTTTTTTCGGCATTTACAGTTTTTTCGGTGAGCATTTCAATCACAGTCCATCGTATGTCATCACAGGAATGTCCAGCCTCTATGAAGTGTGCACAGAGTTTTGTAGTTGTCTTTTTTAGCCTGATATTACTCCTGTGTTCTCCTATTCTTGTTTTGACCTTCCTACAGGTCATCCCTATATATAGTTTTTTACAGGGACAGCTTGCCATGTATATAACATGGGAGGAGTTGCAGTTAGTATGTTGTTTCTGGGTCCATAAGAGAGTCTCTGAGAGTTGTAACTGTTTGGAGTGAGTAGTGTATTTGCAGGCTGTGCAATTACCACAGGGGTAATGTCCACTTACTGGTGACATAGTTATGTTTCTGGTTGTCTCTTGGGTTTGCAGGCTTCTGGGACGTGTATGAACCAAAGTGTCTCGTAGATTCTTTGTTCTCCTATTTGCAAACCGCGGTTTCGGCCAGTCAAATTTCCCGGTGTTAAGGATTTTCCAGTTTTTAGTCACCAGTTTTTGGACCTCATAGGTAGAGAGACAGAAAGTTGTTCTGTTATAAAAAGAAAGCACACCAGGCTCTATACGAACTGGTCAAGACGAGAAGGGGATCGCGCTCGTATTGGGATTATCCTGTTGTTGGCGAGTCGGCCGCGGATTTTGAATCACCACGTACTGTTTTATAAATTGAAAGAAAAAAAGGAACTGCCGATTGGAGCCACTTAATAAAGGGCTCAGCACGATCCTTGATTCGCCGCAATCCTTGTAGGAATTGGCTTCTTTGGATGCTACAAACGCGCATCCAAATTTTTAAATCGACTTATGGATGTTATTCCCTAGAATTTGGGTCCCCTTTCTTTTTATAACAGAACAACTACCTATATAATAAAATGATTTGCATACACGTTGGATTCGAGCTAGAGATCCTGAGACTGAATATAAACCAGTCATCGTCCTTACTACTTTTCATCTTTGAGAAACATACCTTCTTGTTCAAGGAGCCTCAACGACCAACTTTGCCCTGAAGAAGTCCCCTTAGGGACGAAACGCGTCGGCTGTGTCCTTTGGCATTTGGAGTGAATAAAGAAAAGTCTTTTTTGAAAAAAAATTGTTCTACATGTGATCTTTGATATTTCTTGTGTACAAACTAGAGACCTTAGTTTGCACAATTCTTTATTGTGGTGCACCTTTGCTTAAAATTACAATTTGTATTCCAAGTTCTGTACAGAACTGCCATTGTGATGGTGGGTGGTTTCCAGTGTGCACACTGCTCCCTTCTTTGTACTTAGAGGGAAAATACTATTTTGGCTATTGTGGTCAGGTGCTCCGGTAAAGAAGGTTCCACCATCCGACTTGCTTCTTTAATAATTTTTTTTATATATGTATATCTAAAGGTCGATGGAACAATAAATTGGTAAATAAATGTCTAAATGGATTTTTTTGTAAAATTGATTCTATAACTGACTTATTAAGTGTATCTTAGTGAATACATGTATTATTAACGAGTAATGTTTAAATATGTAAATATCTGTATCAATGTCTCACTTTGTGTAGAAGTGGCTGCATGGGTTGGTGAGTAGCTACATGAGTGTGTATATGGCTTATTAGTTGGTTTTTTGAATAGCAGGGGCATTTCTTGCGCTTACTGGGATAGTACTGCCTGCAGCTCTCTTCTGATCCCCAGTCTCACCTGTTTGTCGCTGGTTTTCGCGTCCAGCTCCTGGCCACTGTCTCCCCCCGCCGACGCAGGCTCTGCCATCTCTGCACAGCCGCTGAGAGGGGGAGACTACAACTCCCAGGGTGGATCACGGCAGGAAGCAGCTTCAACCGATTTCCGTGCCTGGAGGCGCTTTAAAATCAAGACCAGCACCGGGGGAGCGGGAATTTCTTGCGCTTACTGGGATAGTACTGCCTGCAGCTCTCTTCTGATCCCCAGTCTCACCTGTTTGTTGCCGGTTTTCACGTCCAGCTCCTGGCCACTATCTCCCCCGCCGCCTCAGCCTCTGCCATCTCGGCGCGGCTGCTGAGAGGGGGAGACTACAACTCCCAGGGTGACTCGCGGCAGAAAGCCGCTTCAGCCGATTTCCGCGCCTGGAGGTGCTTTAAAATCAAGACCAGCACCCGCGTCGCGGGACGTGCGCCGGTGACGCCAGGCTAAGCCGTCTGTGGCCATCAGGGGCTGCAGGAGACTGGGCTGGGGCCCCCCCTAACATTCCTTATTAAGTAAGACATTGGCTACTATTTGCATCATTGACTTTGTAATATACATTGCATCTGTTTGTTTTCTGCTGTGGGTGGGGAAAACAGCCGATTGAGAAAAAATGGTGTCAAGACTGGGGAAAGGAAGGAAGGGTACCTCTGGGACCATAGGCGGGACGGTTACGGGTACCCTGGATATGTTTATAACTAGGGCAGCAACAGTGTGGGAGCACGAAATCGCTCTTACGGAAAAACGTTTGTCGCTAGAACCTGCCTATAACAGGCGTTCTTGTTTGGGCCCTATATTATTAGCAGTGACGCCAGAAGATATAGCGCCCAAAACACATAATAATCCGGGGATGATGGTGGGTATTGCTCGAGATTACTCTAACCCACAAGTATCGTTGGGGCGGTCTGGTGTAGAGGCTGATTGTACAGCAGAGTTGAATAAATCTTCTATAATTGACATATCAAATGATCCCGTCCCACAGATTCAAACGAGGACTGCTGTAAAGAATGTAACTAATTCAAGGCCTAGCCCACGAATAAAGAACCAAACATCAGGGTTGGGTCCAAATGGTAAAGGAAAGCGAGGAGGGACCCATTTGAAGGGTAGATGCCAAAAACAAACTAAAAAATCTAAAAAAACGGGAAACGTAGCTGCGCAATACCAGCCATTACCAACTAGCACACCCAGGGGTCCTATAGATGTAGATCCATCACCGGTATCATCCCATCAGGAGATATTGCCTCCAAACCCTGTGGGTTTTATGGTTCATCTTGAACAGTTGACGAAATCTCTAATTTTACCTCTGCTGGAAAGAATAAAAACCCCAACAGACAAAATAGGGAGTCTGGAAAAGACAGCCCTAGCAAATCGTGACTCATTGAGAAATCTTGAGGTTAATGTTAAGAACGTGGGTGTACTCGGTCCTGTCCCAGTCCCAACCACAGTTATTAGTATCCCAGAGGCACTCTATAGCTCAGCTACTCTGCTGACAGAGGGTGATAATTGCCCTGGTCAACGCGTTTTGCCACCAGGAAATAGTGCACAGGCCGCTAAAATACTGAAAGGAAGGTGGCAGAAAGGGAGGTTGCAAAGGATATAGCCGGGGGGGAGCGGACCAGGGATATTATTCATAGGGAACAAGGAAAGATCAGTGGTGATGAAGAGAAGACTATTTTCCCACGTATTGATCTGCCACCACAGTCTACGACATATACTGTGGTGTTGACTTGGGTGCCGGAACTGAAAAATGACAGAGGGGAATCTTATGCAGAACTTAAGAATAAGGTTGTTTTCTGGCTGATTACTAATAGACCCCTCCCAGGGCATCTAAAAGCAGAAATCTTATACGTTCGCAGAGTGGGTTGGGTTGGACATAAATAAAAAGACTTTCCTGGGGACTGTATAATAGTCAATTTTAGAGACAGACGTGCTGTAAGGTATATCTGTGACTGGAACAACCATAGAACAAATGGTGGAATACAAAGCCTGGACCTGACTAATTTCTACCCATCTATATATTCTGGCATGACCACAGCAAGTGTATGGCACCAAGAAGAGTTTAGGGATAGAAATGGGGCGAGGTTTAACATACCAATCTCTAATCGCTATGACATGTTGCAAGGGTTGGAAGATATTGATTGACTTGCTTCAGATATTCCTTTTACTAACTCCATACTATCTATGAGATCTTGTAGCCTAAGGATTGCTTATGATAACCTGGGTTTGAACGAGATCAAGGTAAAGGATCGGGTAGGTTCTGGGGAATTTAAGAGTAACAAGGCGGACTCATTGAATGAGAGCATTGCAGACGCAAACCTATCCCCAGAGGATAATTTGGAGCCTAAGTGTATCACGGACACATTGGCTAGTCAAACCAAGAAGGTGACGTGGTCATTTCTGAGCTGGAATATCGCAAGCCTAAGGCCAAAACTGGACAATGAAAATTCGGTTAACCTAGTGAACAATTATGAGATGGTGAGCCTTCAAGAAACTTGGACTACAACACCTGATCATGTCAGCCGTTTTAAAACTTTTTTCTCCCCAGCCATTAGTTCTGTGCATGGTAGGGCCAAAGGAGTTTATGCACATACGTCTCCAATATGTTACAATGCACTAAGGTAGAGATTGTTTTTAATAATATGCACTATCATATTATCAGGATTTTAATTGATTAAGTGTTTTCCTTGGTATTAGTAAATTTATATAATAATGTCCCGGGAGAAGATGTGGACAATATTTTTAAGTCCTTAGGCGACAAAATAAAATCTATGGTGGAAAGAAGCTATAAAGATGTTCGTGTTATATGGCCAGGGGACTTTAACCGCTCTTTATGTGAGAGAGGAGAGAGAGGAACTTGTGGTGTCATGTTGGATAAAGATACCAGTCTGCGCCATTTTGAGCACACCAAGTGTGGGGACCACCTAAATGAAACCATCCTTGGGTGTGACATGGGATTTGCGAATAGATTGGCCAGCCCTGACATCCCATTTTGTCCCACCTTTAATGGTAGATGGGCAAATTCAACAATTGATTACATAATTATGACGGCTAGACACGGGGGCATGATTCAGGCATTTGACACCCTGGATAATCCAATGAGTGACCACTTTCTCCTTAGTTTAGTTCTTCAGGGCAGACCTAAAGCACAGCACAGAATTGATATGCTTAAACCGTGAGTAGATAACATCTCTATGGCCAGAAAAAATGGTTACTCATTAAAGTGGTCTAAAGTTGTCCCCGAAGATTTCCTCCAAAAATTTGTAAAGAGCTGTGAGTCCCAGTTCTATGCCTGTACGGATGTGAATACTGAAGACACTGATATTATAAAAAAGTTCCTATTAATTGTATCACAAATTAAAAAGTGCCTATGGGTTGCCACAAAAGGTGTTAAAAAGATCCAAAGAAGCTGGTTTGATACGGCTTGTACTAAGGCCTATTCAAACCTTAAATATGCTTTAAATGCCCCAGTTAAAGATAGCACTCTAATTAAGGTCCGTATAAATGTCTATACCAGACTTTAAAAAAGAGAAAAGATATCTTAAAGAAAGAAGCATGGGATACTCTGTGCGAAGCATCCTCAAGCTGTTAACGCCTCTTTTCTAAATTATAATGTCTCAGCCAGTATAGAAGTAGCCATAACTGAGAAAGAGTGGGTGAAGCATTATTCAGAACTATACTCTGCTGAGAGTCAAGAGGAAGATTGCTCAGTACAGGATAATCTAAATGGAGATTACTGTCACTCAAAGAACATCTTGGTCCCAGGTATCTCCGTGGCGGAGGTGAATGCCAGTATTAATGCAAGCCTGGGAGGCAAGGCAACCGGCCCTGACGGGGTCCTGGTGGATCTATATAAAAATAATATAGGTCTCTGGGGCCCGATCCTCACCTGACATTTTAATGCCACGTTTCGGAATGGCCTCCTATCTTCCTGGTGTGAATCGGTCATAGTACCTATATTTAACAAGCTGTCAATGCTATCGCCCAATATCGCTTCTGGACTCCACCATTACGGTTTTTGTTTGAGTGATTTTAAATAGGCTTCAAACATGGACTGATGAAAAAACAATAATCAGTGATTTGCAATATGGTTTTAGGAAAGGCCTCAGTACCATTGGCCAATGCTTGAACTTGCATATCCTAATAGAAAAATATATAAAAGCCAAGGATGGTCGCATGTTTTTAACTTTTGCAGACTTATCGTCTGCATTTGATTGCGTCTCACATAGTAAACTTTGGCTAATTATGGAACAACTAGGGATAGATACATCAATTATTAATTTCCTCCGGGAACTTTATCTAGGTGCATCCGCTAGAGTTAGACACGGAAAAAATGGTGAATGCACAGAATCAGTTGGCATCGCCAGGGGAGTACGACAAGGCTGTGTCTTGGCTCTGTTTCTCCTTGCGCTTTACATTGATGATGTGGAGACTACATTGCTAAGGGAGTATAAGGATATGCCGATGGTGGGGAAAAGATCAGTGGTGTCTGCCGACGACGCAGTCTTGATGGCCAGAACTCCACTGGCCATGCAAAGTATAGTCACCTCCTTTGCAGATTTCATGCTAGGTTTGGACCTAAGGATAAACTGTTCAAAGACCTTTACCATGACCTGTGGCTCGGGTGCACATAAAAAGAGAAAGGCAATTTTTATCGGTTCTTCCCCAGTTGATTGTACCCCAACTTTTTCTTATCTAGGAATCTTGTTCGACCATACGGGTCTATGGAATAACACAATCAAGACCAGAAAGTTATTGTTCTGCAAATCAATAATGGCCTTAAAAAATGTTAGTAACAAAATTGGCAGGAAACCTATTGGGGAGATGCTAACAGAATATAAAGCTACCTGCGTAGCAATTGCGACATATGGCGCAGGATTGTGGGGATATGCGAATGCAAAATCTCTACAGGTGGTGGAAAACCTCTTCATGAAATACCTCCAAGCCGTTCTAAAACGTGTTTCCACATATGTTTGCCATGCAGAACTCGGGGAACCGTATTTAGAAGACATCATAAAGACGGCCCCGGTACTGCTAAGGCACAGGATCTGGACCACCGAGGAATGTGGATAAACCGTTCCATTGTGAACAACGTGATTAGGCTAGATAATGGTGGTAAAATCAGATGGCTGTGTTATGTGAAGAAGTTTTTCACTGACTTAGGTTTGGCAAATTATTATGATGAACCATCCTCCCTGTGTAACATCCCCAGGAAAGTCCTGAAGGAAAAATGTATGAATTACCTGTATGAGTGCAGAACCACCTCAGAAATGATGAAAAAAACGGTGGTTGCGCACGAGCAAATCGTGATTTCCAGTAAAATGCGTCCATATGTTAAATTACAAATGAGTGACTATGAGAGGTTCTTATTAACTCGTTTTAGATTTAATTTGTAATTTAGTACACTAAGGGCCCGATGTAGGTAAACGCGATTTTCCGATTTCAAAATACCGAGGCGGGCCGAATCGGTATTCTGAAATCGGAAAACGAGATGTAGGAAAAAAATACCGATTGAAAACCGATTCGGTCGGCATCGGTAATGAGATTCGGTACGTTCCGATTCAGCTCGGTACGAATCGGAAATTACCGAATCGGCCAACAACGAATCGGAAAACACCGAATCGGCTACCACCGAATCGGATATTTCCGATTCGGCGAATACCGATTCGGTAAAAGCCGATTCGGTAAAAACCGAATCGGCAATCATAGACCCATGGCGAAAAAGCCCATAGGAATGCATTGCATGAACCGATTCGGCTTTTACCGATTCGGATAATACCGATTCGGATTTTACCGAATCGGATTTTACCGAATCGGTAAAAGCCGATTCGGCAATAGGCGATTCAGCCAATGAGGTGGCTCCCCCTCCCCCACCCAAACAGGGAGTGGCAACCCTGGCAGGTGCAGCCAATTAAGAAGTTTCTAGAAGTTTCTGGAAAGCCTGCCTGAGCCCAACACACAGTTAGCAGCAGTGGGAGAAGGAGGTTGCAGACTGAGCAGGAGCAGGAGAATATGGCAGATCAGGCAGGAAGCCAGAAGTCCTCCCAAAAGAGGAAGCCCAAATTCACCACCACAGAACTTCAGGTGCTGGTTGAGGAGGTGGTGAGGGTGCACCGCCAGCTCTTTGGCAAGCTGTCCCTCAACGTGCCAGACAGCACCAAGAGGAGATTGTGGGCCGACATCGCCCAGAAGGTCAATGCTGCTGGAGTCACCCCCAGGTCCATTGAGGAACTTAAGAAAAGGTTTTATGACCTCCGCAGCCTCACGAAGAGGAAGCTGGCCGACCTCCAAAGGCAGGCTGGACACACCGGAGGAGGCAAGAACCCGGCGCCACCCCTCACCGAGCTGGAGGAAATTGTCTCCAGCACCATCGAGAGGGCGAGCATCGTAGGGATCGGGACCCTGGACAGCACTGCGATGGCCACAGCTACAGGTAAGAAGCATGCGCATCATGACACACCCTACCAGACACCTCCCCATTAGACACAATGCATAGGCAAACACCAGCACTGTACTGTCACCAACATACAAGAGACAAGCATCATGGTACATGTAGTCAGCAGAAGTTAGCCAAATATGTCAGTGCAGAATCACAAGACAGGAAACAGTGTGACACGGTGTAAGGAGATGCAAGGACATGTGGAATGCCATAATTGTACTGACTGTAATACATCGGCACTCAGTTTACAAATGCTTCTTTGTACCTAGGGGCACCATCAGGCAGCACCACTGTGGCAGCAGAGGGAGCTTCGACTTCAAAAACTGCAGTGGCAGGGCCGAGCACCAGCCAGCCTGGCCAGGAGGAGGAGGATGAGGATGAGGAAGGAGACACCCCAGGGCTTGGAATGGAGGGAGTCCTGGTGATTGATTTCCAGGCAGTGCACTCCCCAGTACTGCCCAGCTCACCCCCCTTGCAATTTTCACCATACAACTCCCCTACAAGGCAGACCATTCCGCCGACAACAGCTCCTGCCACAACCGTGGCCTTGCCACCCGTCCAACCTGTCGTGGGAGCAGGGGCTCCGGGACCGGCCAGCACCACACCACCACCAGTGGCACCCCAGCCCACTCAGCAGGCCGGAGGCAGCAGTGCCAGACGCCGTGCCACCACCACCACCACTGCTGCACCAGCACGGGAGGGCAGTGTGTTCCTGGGCCTGGAGGGCCAGATGGTAAAAATCCAGCGCCAACAGGCCAAATCCACCATGGCCTGCCAACGCCAGCTCCTGCAGCACAACCTGCAGATGGGGGAGTTGGTGAAGGGGTTCCAGGCTGTTGTGGACAGCAACAAGGAGGTGGCAGCAGGGTTGGGCAGGCTGACCACTGCCATCACCCACTCCTCTGCCAGGCAGGAGGAGCATGAGGTTGCGCGCAGGAGGGATGCCCGGGTGCTCAACCGGGCCATGGCCCGCCTTGCAGCGGCGACCGCACAGCTGTGCCATCGCAGCTCAAATCAGGAATCGGCACTCAGTCAGCATACAGCTGAGCTGACTAGGGGGATGGCCAGGATCACCACGGCCATGGAGGCCATGTTAATATCAAACGCCGCCTCCAATCCTGCCCTGGACCTGGGTGATGCTGGAGACAGCAGCAGCCGCAGCAGCCCGGCCAGCGCTGCTTCAGAGCCAAGGAGGAGCACCAGGCGATCCGCTGATGCTGCTGGCCATTCGGAGGGGGCCGAGGGACACCCCAGTGGGTCTGGAAAGCGGGCCAAAAAATAGGCTGGCAAGGGGGGATGAGCACACCAGAACCCTGGACTTTATTTTCGTTAACAATCTCCATTATTTGATGCACATCAGTGCTGTAACTGTGGTGCATCATTATTAAAACTTTTTTTTTCCAAGCAACATTTAGCTGTCTTTGCATCTGTACTCAGTCAGAAATAGTTCTCAGTGATCTCCTCACGTCTGTATCTGCCATCACATGGCGTACACACCCCAGCTGGCTGTGTCAGTGGCACAGCTTAGTCGTCGTCATAGTCCTCGTAGTCAGACAACTCCACCTCAGTGCCCTTCTTGACCGCAAGGTTGTGTAACATTGCACATACAGCTATGATCTTGCAGCAGGTGATGGGGGTATACTGCCTTGCACCTCCACTCTTGTGCAGGCATCTGAATCTACTTTTCCAGATGCCAAAGGTCCGTTCAACAACATTCCTGGTGCGTATGTGGGCCCGGTTATACCTCCTTTGGCTGGGTGTGGAGGGGTTGAGGTAGGGGGTGAGTATGAATGAGCGGAGGGCATATGCACTGTCGCCTGGAAGAGAAAGGGGTCACATTAGACACATGCATACATGTATTACACCTACCTACTATGTGTTATGGGGGTCTGATGATGTGGCTCACCTAGGAGGTATCCTTCTCCAAAATCGCCAGCCATCAGCCGTGCATATATGCCGCTCTGTTGGAATATATATGAGTCATGGGTACTTCCTGGAAATTTTGCTACCAGGTCTGTGATGGTGCACTTGGCATTGCAGATCACCTGCACGTTGATGGTGTGTGTAGATTTCCGATTGCGGTATATGTATTCGGTGTCCGCTGGTGGGCAAATCGGAATATGCGTGCCATCTATGCAACCGATGACTTGGGGAAAGTGTGCCATCTGGTAGAAGTCCGCTTTGGTTTGTAGCAGTTCTGCATGGGTTGCAGGGAATGAGATGTATTGGTCCATCCTGTCTATCATGGCGTCAAGGAATATGTGGAAGAACCTTGACAGGCTGCTCTGGCTCACCCCTCCTGCTGCTGCTACTCCACTTTGATAGCTGCCAGACGCTACCAGGTGTAGGCTGCATAGCACCTGGACGTGCGCAGGGATGGCGTGTGCCCTTGGGGTGTGGTGGTCCAAGTATGGCTTAAGGTCCCTGATGAGCTCAAGTATGGTGTCAGAGTCCAGCCTGTATCTCTGTAGGATCTCAGCCTCAGTGAGCATGAACAGGGTTATCCTCTGTCTGTAGACCTGTTCATTTCTTAGCCATTCCCTCTGCCCTCCCTGCTGTAGCCGTAGCCGCCTCGCAATGACATAGAAAGCTGCCATCCTGCAAGTTGCAATGCATTTTGGGACTGTTTATATGGGTTGGAGTTGGTTACCACCTGATTGCAATCCATGGTAAATACCGAGTGAATTCTACCGATTTTGAGCCGATTTCGGTGTTTCTGTGCCTCCCTACATCTCCCCAACTGTCGGAATCGGGGAATTTCCCGATCGGAGATTCATACGAATCGGCATGTTTTCCGATTCGGATCATGTCCGAATCGGTATTTTTTCCGGTTCGGTACATGGACCGAATCGGTGATTTTCCGATTCGGTGTCACTAACGAATCGGTGGTAGGACCGAATCGGTGATTTTCCGAATCGGTGTCACTAACGAATCGGTAGTAGGACCGAATCGGTGATTTTCCGAATCGGTGTCACTAACGAATCGGTAGTAGGACCGAATCGGTGATTTTCCGATTCGGTGTCACTAACGAATCGGTACATGGACCGATTCGGTCTTTGTAACCGAATCGGTGTTTTTCCGATTCGTTACATATCCGATTTTCGGTATGTACGTATCGGATTCTTTCACATTCGGTACACATTCCGAATCGGTTTTCTATCCGATTCGTTCTGTTTTTGGGTCCCTACATCTCGATGGCTGTTTACCGATCGGTAAGGGCCAAAAATCGGTATTTTCGGCCGATACCGATCGGTAAAGCCCTACCTACATCGGGCCCTTAGCTTCCCCTTCATGAATGATTGTTCGAAAAATCTGAATAAATGTCCTTGTGATAATTTGTCAGAACAATCAGATATACATATTCTTTTTTTCTGTAACTTTTATACAATTCCTAGACGAAAATGGGTTGTTCCCTTATTGAAGACCATGGAAATAAATCGCTGTCGCCCTGCCTTTTTTAACTTGATAATATGTTAACGGTTGCATCGATTTCTTCGTTTTAAAAAAATGTTTTAAAATCTCTGAAATCTATTATATTCTGAAATATGATGATATGACTTTGGTGCATTGGATGATTTTGATATGTATTGTTTTTTCTTTTTTTTAACAACTGTGATTTTATTCGAACTTTTATGGTTGTTTTGTTTTAATAACCGAATAAAGTAAGAATTGATTGATTGATTGAGTGTCAGTATGAATGTCTGTATGGTTCGGTGGGGGATATTACTTAGCGTATAGATGCATGAATGACTGACTCACTGTATGTGTTTTGAAGACAGCATGTGTGCAAGACTGTATGGATGAATGAGTTTGTGTATGGGTGTGTTAGTGAGTGAATGACTGTCCCAATAGTGTCTTTATGAGTAAGTATATATGTTTTAAACTAGTATATGTGAGTATTGATATATATTAGTGAGTATATATGAGAGTGAGAGATTGGAAGAGTTCCTGTATAAATAAGTATTTGTTTCCATAAGTGATTGTTTAAGAGAGTAAGTATGTGTATGTTTCTGTAGAAGTAAGTGTAGTGGTGTGTGTATAGATGTATATGCAAGTAAATGGATGTTTGCATGTATGAGTATGTGAGTATGTGTGTGAGTAACTCTATGTATGAGTGTTGGTGTCTAACAGGATGCATAGATGTATGAGTACATATGATGAGTGAGTACATGTATGAGTGACTGTATAGAAATGTTGGTGAATGAGTGGATATGTATGTAGATGTTGGAATTACTGAATAGGTGTTGAAACTGGTATTGGTATCTCCATTTTTTTGAAAATTTTATTTTCTATTTTTGAATGTGTGTATCAAAGGTTATATTAGGGTGAGAGGAGGTCTGCCACAAGGATGATGTCATCAGTGATGTCATCAGTGATGTCATTTGAGATGTCATCAGTGATGTCATGAGTGATGTCACTGGCCATGTCATGAGTGATGTAGTATGCGACGTCATCAGCAGTGCATTGCGGGCGCGCGAGTTATAGTTAACTAAACTAACTATAACAGGGGAATTTCAATGGTTTTGTATGAGTGAAATGTCCAGCTAACTATAACATGGGTGAAACCTATAGTTTTTTCAGTGAATTTCTAAGGTTTTTTAAATGCTAATTTTTAACTATAACGTGTGTGAAACCTATGTTTTTTTCAGTGAATTTCTAAGGTTTTTTAAATGCTAATTCCTAACTATAATGTGTGTGAAACCTATGGTTTTTTCATTGAATTTGTAAGGTTTTTTAAATGCTAATTTTTAACTATAACGTGGCTGAAACCTAAGGTTTTTTCAGTGAATCTCAAAGGTTTTGTAAATGATAATTTTTAAATGTATAAATTGTTATTTTTTATACTAATTTACTACATTATTTTAAAGTGTTTTTTTAGATATTTTATTTTTTAAATTACATTACATATTTTTAATATAAATTGAAAAAAAAATGTTTTTAAAAATTTTGAAATTGTCATTTTTGTATTTAATCTTTTTTAATTTATATATATTTTATATAGCAGGGAATGATATCCTATGGAAGGAAATTCAAGTTACTGTTAAGTACAGTTAAATTTACTTTTCAGGAATAGTAGTGACCTGAAAGATGCAGCACTGAGGTATCTCCTGATAACAGGTGAGTACATTGGAATTCGTAGTTCGACTGATTTTTGAGGAATTTTTTTAGGTTCCAAAACTCCACACTTGGAAGAATTTCCAAGTGAAACCAGTCATTGTTAGCCTATGGAAGGAAATTCAAGTTACTGTAAGTATGGTTAGAACTACTTTTCGGGATCAGTAGTGGGCTGAAAGATGCAGCACTGAGGTCTCTCCTGATAACAGGTGAGTACATTGGAATTCGTAGTTCCGCTGATGTTAGAGGAATATTGTGCTCAATAGTGAAGGAAGGGGGTGGGGCCTGAGTTGACATGTGGGCAAACACGCCATATGGGCGCGTTTTAGATTGGAGAGTTAATTCATCTTCAATCCTGTGGTCCTCTGTGAGCCACATAGCCCACCAGGTATCTCCAGTATGCGCAAGGGAGCTGTGTTGCAGACAGGTGTTCATAGGTCACGCCCCCTTTTTACAACACGCTGCAACGCAGCTCCGTGGTGCTTAATGGTGGTACCTGTTGGACTAGTTGGCCCCTAGGGAACCTCTGGGTTGAAGAGAAATGAATTCCCCAACTTAAAACGCGCCAGAGGCCATGTTTGTACACATATCACCTCAAGCCCTGCCCCCTATCAATCAATCAATCAATCACGACATTTGTAGAGCACGCTACTCACCCGGAAGGGTCTCAAGGCGCTGGGGGAGAGGGTACGTTACTGCTCGAACAGCCAGGTCTTGAGCTGCTTCCTGAAGGAGAGATGGTCTTGGGTCAGCCGAAGGTGGATGGGGAGGGAGTTCCAAGTCTTGGCTGCCAGGTAGGAGAAGGATCTTCCTCCGGCGGTGGCTCTGTGGATGCGTGGTACGGTGGCGAGGGCGTGGCTGGTCGATCGTAGCTGGCGGGTGGGCGTGTAGAAGGTCAGGCGGTCGTTGAGGTACTTGGGGCCCAGGTCGTGGAGAGCCTTGGGTGCGTGGGTGAGGAGTCTGAACGTGATTCTCTTGCTGCCGGGGAGCCAGTGCAGGTCTCTCAGGTGTCCGGTGATGTGGCTGTGTCGGGGGATGTCCAGGATGAGTCGTGCGGAGGTGTTTTGGATGCGTTGGAGTCTTTTTTGAAGTTTGGCTGTGGTCCCGGCATATAGGGTGTTCCCGTAGTCCAGTCGGCTGGTGACGAGTGCCTGGGTAACGGTCATCCTGGTTTCGGTGGGGATCCATCTGAAGATCTTGCGGCGCATACGCAGGGTGTTAAAACATGATGAGGAGAAGGCGTTGACTTGTCTGGTCATCGAGAGGGAGGAGTCCAGGGTGAAGCCCAGGTTGCGTGTGTGGTCCGTTGGTTTGGGAGTGGTGCCCAGGGTGGGGGGTCACCAGGAATCGTCCCAGGTGGAGGGGGATGATCCCAGGAAGAGGACTTCCGTCTTGTCTGAGTTCAGTTTCAGGCGGCTGTTCTTCATCCACTCGGCGACGTCTTTCATCCTTTCGTGTAGGCTGGCTCTGGCGGTGGGGGGGTCGTTGTTGAGGGAGAGGATCAGTTGGGTGTCGTCAGCGAAGGGGGTGATGTTGAGGTTGTGTTGGCATGCGATGGCTGCGAGGGGGCTCATGTAGACGTTGAAGAGGGTTGGGCTGAGTGATGATCCTTGTGGTACGCCGCAGATGACTTCTGTGGCCTCGGATCTGAACGGGGGGAGGCGGACTCTCTGGGTTCTTCCGGCGAGGAACGAGATGATCCACTCCAGAGCCTTCTCTTGGATTCCGATATTGCTGAAGCGCTGCACTAGGGTGCGGTGGCAGACAGTGTTGAACGCAGCAGAGAGGTCCAGGAGGATGAGGGCCGCTGTTTCCCCGTTGTCGATCAGGGATCTGATGTTGTCGGTGGCTGCAATCAGGGCGGTCTCGGTGCTGTGGTTGGCCCGAAACCCGGACTGCGAGGGGTCCGTTTGTCTTGAGGAAGGCGGCGAGCTGTCGGTTGACGGTCTTCTCGATGACTTTGGCAGGAAAAGGGAGGAGCGAGATGGGGCGGAAGTTCTTGAGGTTGGTGGGGTCCGCTGTTGGTTTCTTCAGGAGGGCGCTGAGCTCGGCGTGCTTCCAGCTCTCCAGGAAGGTGGCGGTGTGGAAGGAGGTGTTGATGATGTCTTGGAGATGGGGTGCGATGATGGCGTCGGCCTTGTTGAAGACGTGGTGGGGGAAGGGGTCGGTAGGGGATCCGGAGTGGATGGTGTTCATCGTGTGGGTGGTGTCTTCGGTGCTGATCGGGGTCCAGTTGCAGAGGTTGGTGGTGGCGGGCGTTGGTTCGGCGGTAGGGTGCGTGGTCTGTGCATCGAAGCTATTGTGTATGTCGGCGATCTTGCGGTGGAAGAACGAGGTGAGTGAGTTGC
The DNA here is from genome assembly GCF_964263255.1 of Lissotriton vulgaris. Classification (NCBI taxonomy): domain Eukaryota; kingdom Metazoa; phylum Chordata; class Amphibia; order Caudata; family Salamandridae; genus Lissotriton; species Lissotriton vulgaris. Next base: position 1,335,027,545 of record NC_141695.1, read on the forward strand.
AGAGGTCTTGCAAAGGAAGTGATGTCGTTGTTTCCGGCGCAGGGATTGGAGAACTCTTTGACGATGCTGAAGAGTTCCTTGCTGTCGTGGGCGTTGTTGTCCAGTCGTTCTTTGAGTGCTGTCTTCTTGGTGGCGCGGATCAGCTGGTGGTGTTTGCGGGTGGTGTGCTTGAGGGCGGTCCTTTTGTCTGTGGTCTGGTCGTGCCGCCAGGCTTTCTTGAGGGTGCGGCAGTTCTTCTTGGAGTCCTTGAGTTCGTCGGTGAACCAGGGGATTTTCTTGCTGCTGAGTCTGCTGGGAGTGGCGCGAGGTCATCGGCGCAGGCGGTCAGCCACTGTGTGAGGTTGCTGGCTGCTTCGTTGGGGTCCGTTGTGCTGGTGGGAGGGTTCTGGCTGAGGGAGGCAGTGAGCTGCTCGGCGGTGATCTTGCTCCAGCTCTGGCGAGGAACCTGTTGCGGGTGGTGGTGGGTCTTGGTTCTTCTGAAGCTGAAGTGGACGCAGCTGTGGTCAGACCAGTGGAGTCCGGTGGAGTGGCTAAAGGAGATGTGCTTGCTGGATGAGAAGACAGGGTCAAGCGTGTGGCCGGCGTATGGGTGGGGGTGTTCACCAGTTGCTTGAGTCCGAGGTTGGCGAGGTTGTCCAGCAGGGTGGTGGTGTTGCTGTCATTGTTGTTCTCCAGGTGAAAGTTGAGGTCCCCTAGGAGGATGTAGTCAGAGGAGGGAAGGGAGTGCGGGCTGTTGAAGTCTGCGATGTCTTCGCTGAATTGTGTGCGTGGTCCCGGGGGTCTGTAGATGCATGGGATCTCTTTGCCAGTACTGCTTTATCCCATAAAGACGAAAAAATTTTGCTGCATCCATTTATAACTTTATTAAAAGCCACCTGTGAAAATGGTAAGGCCCATAGTTGTTCCGCATTGAACGTATCTATCGCCAGTTTGAAATATTCATGGGCCTGCTTATGTTTACTATCGCATATTGCCTCCCAAACCACTGTCATAAGCGAGGAATTATTATCCCTTCTAATTTTGTGGTAGAATTTTAAATAAGCTCCTAAGCTATTTAGGTTCTGTCGTTTAAGTCCAAACTCAAGTCGGATTTGTGCCGGTGAAGAATGTCGCTTAAGATTAAACAGGCGTCGGTAGGTCCCTGTCACTAGCTTATCTATGTTGTTGTCAGCACAACTCTACAACAGAAAATACTCCAAAATCAACCTACTAAAAGAACAAATAGTTCAATGTAGGTGGTGCTCGCCGGCTTGTAGCTGCAGCTACAAGCCGGTGAGCGGGTCTGTTTTATTCCGGTAGGGAACATCCTCTAAACAAGAGAGTATGCCCTAACGTCCCGTTTACTGAGATGCCTACGCCCAACATAATTTGGATGAAGCCTGGCATCTCTTACTAATAGTATTACACATACACGAGGAGAAGCTACTCTTCCCTCGCCACACTGATAGAGTAGGGAATTCCCCCTCTTAAGCATCCCCACACATAAAGGGGTTTTCTGAATCTTGCCCTGAAGAAAGTCTGGGACCTTTATGGCCTCATAAGGACTGAAACATGTCGGCACTTCACTAGGGTCATAGGACCATAAAAATCCTAATAGACCCTATTTTTATTAATCATTTTTTTAACAACCCAATCAGACCCATGAATAAAGGGATACCAGGGATCTGATTGAGGTATTTTATATATACCCTATTGCCTTCACTATCATAAGAGCTTCCCAACACAGTGGTTGAGCCCACCCCGACCTGTAGGAGTCGGGGTGACCCGATGATGAAGCATGACACCACTAGGGTGTGTGAGGGTAACTAAAAACAATTAGTGTTGCCCCCCTCTTCCATACACGTAGATATGGTTAGCATATCAAACACATCCCTAGTTAGCTAGTGTTTAATCCCACATCATACATAGGTCCCCTTCCTTTCCTATGTGTACCACCTACATTGAACTATCTGTTCTTTTAGTAGGTTGATTTTGGAGTATTTTTTGTTGTAGAGTATTCACTGGGAGGACGTACTCCATATACCCTCTCAAAACCCCCCAGGACCCCTGGATTAATTTACAGAGGCCCTTTGTTTTACAGTTGTCAGCACAACCTCTCAAGGTCTCTACTCCATATGCAAGAGTTGGCACATGTTTAACTGACATAATTTGTAATAGTTGGTTAAGGGGAAGCCCTTTTAAGTTATTCTGAAGTTTAGAAAATGCAGCAATTAATGAGTTGTTTCTTCTCTGTAGTGCAGCACACTGGTTTTTACCCGTGCCCCTAGCATCTATTAAAACACCCAGATATCTATTTTCAGTGACCAATTCTAATACAGTCCCCTCCATTCTCAATTTTGGTCTTACAGCCAACCCTCTAGTCACCAGCATTGTTTTTGTCTTTTTTAAGTTAATCTTTAGGCCATGAGTGGAGGCGTACTGTGCACTTTCATTAATTAATCTCTGCAGGCCCACCTTGGTATAGCTTATTAAAACAATATCATCGGCATAAAGTAAATTTGAAACATTAAAACCTGCAGCAGTCGGAGAGTGAGAATTATTTTCACTAAGCCTTGATGAAATCCCAGCTAAACACAAGTTAAAGAAGGTTGGGGCCAAAACACACCCCTGCTTCAGCCCGTCCCTTATCACCATTATTTTGGACAAAACTGTGCCTTGGCCCAACCTTACTCTCGTCCAAGTATTAGTAGTGCAGGCCTCCCACCCCCAAACAGCTCCCCCAGTAAAGATGGCTACCTACCTGTTAGGTTGTTTGGTGTACTGCAAGGGCTTCCAAGTGCTTGTGCGTGGGGGAATGCTCCATCCTGCTTGGGTGTGGGACACGGGGCATGGTGGGAGTAGTGGTACAGGCCTCCCACCCCCAAACAGCCAGCCCAGGGAAAATGGCTACCAACCTGTAAGTTGGTTTGTGGTGATACAATGGCTTCCAACTGCTCCTGGGTGGTGGAGTGCTCCATCCCGCTCAGTTGTGGGACAGGGGGTATGGTGGGAGTAGTAGTGCAGGCCCCACACCCCCAAACAGTCCTCGTTGTGAACACAGCTACCTACCTGTTAAGAGACAGTGAACATTGCAATGGCTGCCACATGCTTCTGGGTAGGAGGGAGTCCTCCATCCTGTCAGGGATGGGACAGGGGGCATGGTAGGAATAGTAGTGCAGGCCTCCCACCCCCAAACAGCCCTCCCAGTGAAGATGGCTACCTACCTGTTAGTTTGATGAGGGTAATATAATGGCTGCAACATGCTCTGGGTGAGAGGGAAGTGCTCCATCTTGCTCTGCTGGGGAGCAAGGGAGCATTGTGGGAGTAGTATTGCAGGCCTCCCACCCCCAAACAGCCCTCCCAGTAAAGATGGCTACCTACCTGGTAGGTTGTTTGTTGTACTGCAATGGCTTCCAAGTGCTTATGGGTGGGGGTGTGCTCCATCCTGCTTGGGTGTGGGACAGGGGGCATGGTGGGAGTAGTGGTACAGGCCTCCCACCCCCAAACAGCCAGCCCAGGAAAAATGGCTACACACCTGTGTTTGGTTGTTGTACTACAATGGCTGCCACATGCTTCTGGGTGGGGTATGTGCTCCATCCTGCTCAGGGGTGGGACAGGGGGCATGGTGGGAGTAGTAGTGCAGGCCTCCCACCACCAAACAGCCCTCCTTGTGAACATGGGTAGCCTGTTAGGTGAAGGTGAACGATGCAATAGCTGCCACGTGCTTGTGGTTGGGGAGTGAGCTCCATCCTGCTGGGGTGTGGGCCAGGGTGCATGGTGGGAGTAGTGTTGCAGGCCTCCCACCGCCAAACAGCCAGCCCAGGGAAGATGGCTACTTAGCTATTAGTTTGATGAAGGTAATGTGATGGCTGCCACATGCTTCTGGGTGGGGGAGTGCTCCATCCTGTTGGGGTATGGGACAAGGGTGCCTGGTGGGAGTTGTAGTGCTGGTTGCCTGTACACATGCTCCCATGGTAATATTGCTAGCTACGTTTAGGATAGATGGGAGTGAGTGAATGTTGGATCTGTGAGACAGGTTTTTGTGGGTGTGTGGTGCAGATGGATGGGATTTGTCTTAGGTGGTGTGGCTTTGTAGTTGTGAAGACAGTACATATCAGTGTGGTGGTTATCATTTGTTTGTACTTACCAACCTCCACTCCCCTGGCTAGTCCTGTGAGACTCTTGGGATGCAGTATGGCAAGCACCTTCTCCTCCCATGGTGTGAAAGGTTTTTGAGGAATGGGAGGGCCACTGCCAGTATGGTTAGCCAGCTCCCAGTTCTTGCTCCTCCTCTCTTTAACAACCCTCTTCAGATCATGCCACCGCTTCATGATCTCCTTCTTGGATCCCGGGGTGGTCCCTACTGCATTGACACTTTGTACTATCCTTTCCCACATTTGAGTCCTTGTGGCTAATGGTGTCTATTGGACCAGGCTACCAAACAATTGTGGTTTCACTCTGACTATCTTATTTACCATGACTGTCAACTCACTCTCTGTGAATTTGGGCATTTTATGTGTGAACATTGTGTGTGGTGTACAAAGTGCTTGTGGGTGCTGGGGTCTGAGTGGTGGGTGTGGTGGTGGTGTGTGAGGTGTGTTATGTCCTGGGGGTTGTTGGTGCTGGTGTGATGGTGGTGGTGGTGATGTGTGTGTGCTGTGTTCTTTTGCCTCTCCTATCAGATCGGGTGAATGCCCTTCTCTTCTAGAGTGTTGCAAAGGATTATGGTCAGCTATGTGGGTGTGTCCAAATGGGGTATTCCTGTCAGGTGTGTTGAGGGTGTTGTCCTGGAAATGGTATGTTTCTGTTTGGCATTTGTTTGTTTCATTGGGATGTGTTTTGTGTATTTGGGGGGCATGGCTACTTTTATTTTTGTAATGTTTGGCCTTATTGTGGAGTTTTTGCATTGTCTACCATGTTTTCTACGGATCGTCCGCAGAAGTGGCTAAGCTGCAGCTCTTCCGCTGGTTCTCCCGTGCGGTGTCACCGCTATGTTTGCGGCGGGTTCTTGATTTTCTGCTGCGTTTCTGACTGCCGCAGTCGGATTTTGGACATCAGCGCCTGCGACGGGTGGTTTTTCTTGGGCCGGTTCCGCTGCTTTTTTGGTGGTTGATCCTAATTTGACAGCCGGTTTTTCCACGGTCCTGGCGGGCAGTTATTTTCCACTTCCATGGCGGTCAGGGTGATTTTCCGACCGCCATCATAATGAGCCCCTTGGTTTTAAATATATTTGGGATTTCCTCTGTCCAAACAATAAAGAGCAAGCGCAATAGTGTTAAAGAATGTATTTTGGGAAAAATAAGAAGTTTAAAAACTAGAATCTGTCGCTTGAGGCTTGTTAGCACTGCAGTATTATAAGTCTGTGTGTTTGAGGTTTACCATATTTCCTTTGCATCTGAGTTGTTCTATGCAAATGTGATGGGTCCAGAATCTGGAGTTTCCAAAGGGTTACAAGTGTGTCCCTGTGATATCTTGAAAGAGATAGTGCTGAAGCACATGGATAAAGGCCCCAATTTATATATTGGCGGTATGTATACTCTGTCGCAACAGTAACGGAGTATACATACCACCAACATGAAGGTATGCCCACCAGATTTAAATGCCTGTGGACCTTCAGTTTGGCTATGGCGTTGACTACTTCGTCATCACCAAATCAAAATCTCCCCAACGGCCGACAGAGTATGGGCCGGCGGACAAATGGCTACACGTCTGTCCGTCCAATCAAAATGGCGGACATGTAGCCATTTTCCTGCTGTCTGTCATTGCCAGGCAAACCCTGGTAGTGAGGGACAGTTAAAACCAAATAATGCTCCCCTGCAATGGGAGATGAGTCCCATGGTGGGAGGAGGATTACTTTTTTATTTTCAAACAGGAAATCCCGTTTTTGGATTTTCTTTTTAAAACTGAGAAAATAATACTGTTTAAAAATTAAAAAAAAGAATACTGTTTAAAAATAAGAAAAAAATACTGTTAGGTGCAGGGTTGCGTCATGCTGAATGCATTCACAGGAACCTCCATAATGGCATTATCTGCCAATGTTTTATAAGGACCGCCTGTTAAGCAGTCATTTATAAATTTGGCGCCTAGCCCCTCCATCAAGGCGGCAGAGATATTTACTCTGTCCCCATGGCGAAAAGGCAGGAAATCCGAAAAAATACAAAGGAGGCTAAAAAAAAACAAATTTGAAGGTCAGGTTTCTGATAACCCTGCTGAAGGATCCCTTGCCCCATCCAGTCTCAAATGCAGTCCAGAGGGAGTGATGCACAATTTTCATTAAAGCATATACTTGATTGGCTTCAGTAAAGAAAGTATGCTCTTTGGTTCCATGCCACGCTCTAAAGCAGCAGTTCTTATCCTGTGGTCCAAAACTAAATGGAATGTTGCACCCAAAAGAAAAAAATCAACAAATCTTTAAGTCTGTTTATAGAAAAGGTTCTTCCATTTTTAAATTACACTTTAAAATATTAGGTCCAGCACCGTGTTTTGTTAAAAATCATTTGAACTTTGTTAGGGCTTAAATGCCTTGTTCAGCATTGATTTTCTTATAACATGAACTAATATCAATAGTTTCCATATATCGTTGGCGGGATGCTGATGGTGCATTGCGGTACTGACTCCGGTAACAATCTATTGGAATTTATTTCAAGAGCTTGCCAGATTTGGTGTAGGACACTGCAATTGACTGACCGATGGTATGCCTTGTTTGGCCAAGAATAAATAAAAAGTATTGATATTAGTTCATGGAATAAGAAAATCAATACTGAAGAAGACATATAAGCACTAACGAAGTTCAATTGATTTTGAACGAAACAAGTTGGCTGGATGCTTTGGTAGCTGGACCATATATTTTAAAGTGGAATTAAATAAACAACTTTTTCGATAAACAGACTTGAAGATTTGATGATTTTTTTCTTTTGAGTGCACCATTCCATATTGTTTTGAACTTTACTCTGCTCTGCAGCAATATCATACAATGGCTGATACTGGAGGTGAAGTGCACCAAACCTTAACTATCTAGAACTGTGTGTCGGGTGCGGTTGAAGGGTCCGCCGTTGTGTGAATTTCTTAGCCTGTAGTCCGTAGACCTCTGAGGGTCCCCAGAGCCTATTTGGAGGGTATACGGACCCATATGACCTCTAATACTTTCGGTTAATAATTATAATAATTTTGTGCTAAATAATTGTATGAAGGGGGTTCCTGCTACAAGGATATTTTTTCATAAAATAACAATAATACTTACTTGAAGCCAAATATATTGCCTCCCCAATATACTTGATGGAAATATATGTGCTAATAAAATCAATAAAGATATGTTTTAAAAATAATCATAAGCATTTTAGAAAGGCTTTTAGTCAGAAGGAAAATGCTTATTTAGAACAGAGCACTTAAAAATGTGCACTATCGCTGTTCACATTCAAGAATGTTCTATTCTGAACTAGCACTCGGCTTCTAAAAAACAAATCTTGAATTGCCAATACTTTTTTAGGAAAAACACTCAGTGATTTATGCACACACAGATAGACTGACCAAGAGACCTTTCCTGGCTGCACATTCTCACACCCACTGCTTCATATGGTTAGGCACTTAGGGCCAGATGTATAAAAAAAAACATTTTGGGAGTCTCAAATAGCGATTTTTACCGAAGCGCAATTTGGTTTTCACTAAATGCCATGTGTGTAGCCAAAGATTTAGCGATTCCTTAATATTACTTATTAGTGATTCGGTAAATAGTGAATCGCTAATATGTAACATCACTCCTTTCATTCCTATGGGCCGTTAACTAATTTGTTATACCTAATTGGTAATGGCAAATTAGCTAAGGCAGAGCCATGGGTGCCCAGGGGCCCCAGGCCCCCCGGAACCACCCCCAAAAAACAAACTGTGCACATGTAAAGCAAACACGCTACATGTCACTTTGAAAAATTCCAATTTGTGCATTTTTTAAAGTTTGCACATGGTTACCATCAACTTAAAGTTGATGGTAATTAGTGTTTCCTAGTTGGCATTTAGGAAAGGCTTCTTACATGTGCATTAGGATTTCACAAATTGTGATTCCCTATTTGCATTTGCAGTTTAGGTAATCGCAACAAAAATTGTGATTACCTAAATTGTGAATACAAAGCGTTTCATGGATAAAGAAAGGCCATTTTGCATTCGCAAACGGCCAAATTCTACGATTCGCACTGTTTGCGGACGCAAAATAGTTTCATACATCTGGCCCTTAGAGACTCTAAGAAACCTCTCTTGCATTGGAAAGAAACATGCCGGCACTTCCAATCAATCAATCAGGGAATTGTAAGTGCACTACTCACCCCTGAGGGTCTCAAGGTGCTGAGTGGGGGGTCCGCAGATCTGTTTAGCCGAAGAGCTAGGTCCTGATGGGTCTTCCTGAAGGTGTTCAGGGAGGGGGCGTGTCTGATATCTGCCGGTAGCTCATTCCAGGTCTTGGCTGCAACTTTTCAGCAGACACAAGGTATTCATTATGCCAGAGTACATGCTACCTACTGGGAAATGGTACTCTGCTGTTGAATTATTCCGCTCTTGTGTGTTTCTATGTGTTATTGTTGAGGTATAAATCATAGAAATGGCTGGGGGGGTAGCTGACTTACAGTTGTAACAAAATTCAACAGGTTAAAATATACTGCTCTAAGGCACTTGAATTTGCTCCAGAATTCACCATAAAACCTATTACTTTTTCGCAGTACATTTGTTAAATTGTGCCATAAAATGATTGAATCTGCTTTATTTAAAAATGTTTAGGGGAGAAACTCTGTAAGTTCACAATCTCGCCAGAGATATCTTTCCCTCTGAAGTATGTGATAAACTGTAAGCTCTTGTGATTTACGGTCTTACTGCGGGCACCCATTGACATCAGATTGCTCATATATTATAACATTTACGTCACTATTCTCTTGTAATAATTTATTGGAAGGAAGTAGTGTCATCGCAGTGTCCTGTCCTTCAGGTGGCAAAGAGCAGAGAGGTGTCTTCCCTCAAACCAAAGAACAAAGGGTGCAAGGCCACTAAACACACTCTCTTGTGCCACAGAAGCAGGCATAAAAACAAAACTTCGACCTCTTCCCTCGAGCAAAGAATGCATTTGGATGCCTGCCGCCATCTTCCTCACAAACACGAGGGAAGAACGCTGTCTCCCATCTCTACATACATTTCTGAGCAGGCTGACAGCCGCCCGGAATGGAAAGCAGGAACAAAGTGAGACATGAGGAAGAAGAGCTACCTCCCCCTCTTGAATGACAGGCAACAAAAACATAAAATGATTAGCGTGGCTTCATTTGGCAGTGGTGAGAACAAATCTATTAAGGAAGCATTTTTTTATTTAAAAAGGTTACTCAATGTAGCATGCTTTTTAATGACTTCTTTTGCAGGCAGGAGCCAGTTTATGCTTCAACAAATCCAGATTTCTTAACTTTTTTTATAGCATAAAGGGGTTTTCATGTCAAAAGTAACAGCAGCAGCAATACTTGTTTATGTTAGCCAACAGACTGCTTCTTTATGTAGTTTATATTTTTAACATTAATACCTTTGGACTAAGAAATCCAAGTGTGCAAACTGGTCTTGGCTACAAAGCCAGGTCATGTTGAAAGTGTGAAATATGTCGCAGAAGTAGTGCAGGGAAATCCAACCATATAATATATGGACTAAAATACACCCAGACATACATCACAAGCCTTGAGCAAAGCCAATAGGTATCAGCCCTAAATGGGCGAGCTGGTGGTTTTGCCAGTGCTTGTTTGCACTGAAGATGCATATGAAGCTTGAACGTCAATCTTGGAATGGGTTCCGATGAAATGAAATCCATGCAAAGAGGGCTAATGCGTGTCGTGATGTGAGTGCATGTTATGTTATAGGCCACTTATACAGTGCAAGTTCACCATAAGGTCTGTTGGCGCTACGGTCTCATGCCTATCTCATGACGCGTCCATCATGATGCATGCGGCCATATTATAAGAACGTTCATGTGACAGACAGTCATGTTGGAAATTCAAATTAAAATGGTGAAAAAAGGAGAATAAAAGTATGCATGGAGCATGAAAACACATGTATTTGGCCTGGTAACTCCTGTGAACTAATATATGAATAACATTTTAAAAAGTAAACCATGGACTGTGGGATGAGGTGTGGGAGGAGGAGAAGACAGGATGCAGGTAGGGGTTGTGAGCTGTGAAAAAAACCACAGCAGGTGGCTCTTTATAAAGCATAAAGTGGGAGAGAGCAAGAAAACACATGCACATACATGGGCTGCACTAAAACAAATAAAACAGGTCTCTGAAGTATGTAGTGGAAGGATACAACTCAGATAATTAGATCACTGTGAGACTGAATGCTCCTGGGAGGAACAAACACAAGAATAGGGAGACAAGCAATCCAATCAAGAGCAAACAACTGAGATAGCCAACAACGCCATCCAATGGGGCTGACACAAAGCCAATGTTCTGTATACTGGAGACAATAGGTCTGACCAACAAACTGATAACGCTGTCTCTATCCAATAGCTACAAATGATATTGCAAGTCACTGCAGCATTCCATGGCCATATTAACCTTCGGCCTCATGCTTCCAAATAGCCAAGAGCTCGCTATGACACACAATATCCTTATTACATTCGCTTGGAAGTACTTGATTCCATGCCTAATCAGTTGACTAAATGGAGGGAGAGACCCACCAGGAGTGGTGCTGTGTTTTGCCTTGTTCTTATATAGTCGTTGGCACCTTTGGAATACACTATTAAAGATAGAGGAATGAAGACAGAGATGACTTTGACTAAGTAGTGGTTGCAATGTGCGGCCAGTCTTTTTGCAAGCGGTATCTAATTTTACAAACAACCTATGTACTCATAGGGTAGTGAGCAAACTTTTGTAGTGGGTCAGAGCCCAGTCTACCTAACAAATGAATATTCTTTAGGTAAGTCTCAAATTACAAATCATTCCCATTGGCCACAGTCACTTGGTCCGTAATGGAAACCGGGCTGCTTTAAAAAAAGTTTTACATTTTCAAAAGTTTCAGTAAAAGTTGGCAGTTAATTTCTCCTCCTGAAACTTGCACTCCAGTTCACAAAGTGAAAGGGTCACAAACCCCTGATACATCTGGTACCCAATAGCTATTTAGAACACCCACAACATGTCAATTTTATTCTCATATTTTTGAGAGCCGGTAATCCTTTATTGATTCATAACATGGGAAATATTTTTTTTGTAAGTGCGAACTCTGAATCAGAGTGTTTGTGACCACAAATAAGTGCAGTACATCTGACCGTTAAACTTCAGCATGTAAATTGATTGATAATCAGTTCCTCATAAAATGATCAAATCTATTTCTCAATAAGAATAGCTTTGTAGGGTGTTGAATTGGTTTTAGCAAGGAGATATATGAATTTATGGTGTTAGGAGGTGTGTATGAATGTATTCAATAGGTGTAATAGAGAATGAGTTCTGCAGTATTATAATTAAATGTAGGCATGATAAAAGAATGCAATCTCTTAAATGCTCCCTCCTTGACCCCAAAAGCATGTCACCCAAAAACGTACCACATGGTTTGATAGTGACTTTCTCCGAAGTAAAAGGTAATTCAATTCTCTGCTAAAGGAAGATGCAACAATTAAGGGGCCCATTAGGATGTCGGGCGGATTGCCTCCGCCAGGGTAGCGGTGGCCACCGCCACCCTGGCGGAGGCAATCCACCCGACATCCTTCCCTGCATTGCCCCCCACCATATTAGGATGGCGGAGAGGACCGCAGAGGTGGGAAACACAGCCTGCCTGTTTTCCGCCCCGGTCGCCTTGCGGCCGGAGTGGAAAAGGGATAACATGGTGGCGGTGTCTATCAGACACCGCCAGCCATATTACAATAGGCATTTCTCAACGCCTGTCCGTGGCGGCAGAAAGGCATGCGGTGTTCACTCTGGGGGGCCCACATGGGCCCCCAGGGTGACGGCCATAGGGGGGTGGCACACGGGGAGGTACCTGTGGTACCCCCCCTTCATTTGCATATACAAAGGGGCAGGCACCGCACGGTGCCTGCCGCTTTGTATATGCAAATGCAAAAATGCATTTTTAGCATTGTGGCGGGCGGTGCAGAGTGCACCGCCCGCCACAATGCTAAAAATGAAGGATGTGCCCGACCCTGTGGCGGGTGCATCCTAATGCCAATATCGGGACCCCTGCCCTTCAGGTGGGCGGTCCCGATCTCCGTTAGGGTGGCAGGCGGACTTTTTCCGCCCGACATCCTAATGGGCCCCTAAGTGTTCACTTTTGAAATTGGCTTTTGCCAAGTCAGGATCCAAGTATCTAAAAAGCGTAAAAAATTGAGATTATCAAATTGAATCATGGGAACAATTAGTGGGTGAATCAACATAAAAGTGTGGTACACAATTCTTTTACTTGATTAAAAAGAGAAATCCACGTAATAAACAGGTTCAATGCAAAATTTTAACTACATGCAATAGATCGAGGGGTGAAGGTCTACTAAGCTGAAGCCATGAGCTCAGCATTCCATGAAGCTGAATGTGGAGTTATATACCATCTTACTGAACCTTGTAGTAAGAAAGAATACAATTTCCATGGCTTGCATTTATTGGGAACCAGAACTTCTTTATTACAGGCCTGTACACAATTGTTATTACACAGCAAAATTAACAAATTTCTTGGTAAGTAATTTTCTCCAAGTTTTATGAATTTTACAAGTGCAACATTTCTCATATTTTTTCAGCAGGGGACGTGTTCAAGTTGAAAATGTCTGCTAAATTCCAGCTTGAGCAAAAAATGTCTTTCAGGAAACATTTTCACACTGAACGTGTCACGTGTCCGTTATATCATAAGGTTTTTGAAAGTTCATTTATTTTCGGCAATTTTGGAGATTAATCACAAGATTTCACAAAATAGTTTTACCCATCCCCGTTTTAGACGAAACAAACTCAAGCGTTAGGCAATACAGTATTCCCTGACAAAAAGGCACTTATATATGCTTTATATTGGGCATGCATGTGGGAAAAACACTCAAGGGACATATGTATCAAAAAACCGATTTGCGATTCCCAAAATGCAATTTTTTTTAATCGCATTTTGAGAATTGCAAATCGCGATGTAAATAAAAAGTTGCAAACTTTTAGCGATTTCTAAAAAATTGCAGAATATACTGCGAATCCAGTTTTTGCAATTTCCTTATTTGTAAAATTCGCAAATAAGAAATCGCAAAGTTAGAGAATCTGCAATTCAGGTGCAGCTTGATGACATCACACCCAGGAAGTGGGAGTGACATGCTGCACCTGATTTCCTGAGGCAGAGTCAGAGGCTGTGAGGAGAGGCAGAGGAGTGAGCACGGTATTTACAACCAGCTACACTGGAGTCACAGGACAAACAGAAGGACAAGGAGGGTGCAGGGAGAAAGAGAAAACTCAAGTTTAGCAAAAGGGAGCAGGAGGTGCTGATTGAGGAGATGGTGTGAAGCCATGAACTCCTATTTGGCAAAAAGGCACTCCGTGTACATGAGTCCAGGAAGAGGAAGATCTGGCCTGGCTGGATAAACAGGAGAAAGTCAATGCTGTCTGTGTGACCCAGCGCACGGTCGAGGAGTTAAGGAAGCAATGGTATGATATGCGCCAAAGGTCCAAGGAGAAGGTGGCAGCCAGGCTGGCGGAGGCCAATAAGACCGGGGGTGGAACATCAACTGCAACCGACTCAACACCCCATGAGGAGTTGGTGGAGTCCACCCTCCTGTCCGAGAGCATCAGTGGTGTGGCTGACATAGACAGTTTCGACCCTGCAAACACCAGCCAAGGTAAAATGCATGCCAAATGCAGCCGCACAAATCACCATCTCATTCACGCAGTCAGGAATGCACCAAACACAAACTACACGTCTCTCCGGTCCACTTTTTCCAGCACACACAGAAATGCATCATGGGAGATGTAGTCAGGTGCATAACAGTGGGGCAATGAGACACAGCAATGTTAACGCAGTATGTGAATTCCTGTAGAGGGAAAAAGCAATAACAGTTAGCCAATACAAATTGAGAAAACTTTATTGAGTGAGAAATGCAGACAATGTCACAAAATCAAAATATCCCTTTCCATCCACAGCACAAGCTAGGACACAGGAAGACAGCGCAGGAGCCGAGGAGACAGAACATGTGGATGAGCAGGCAGGGCTGGGGGACTCTGATGATACCACAGAGACCACACCTGTCCCTCGGAGAAAGCGCACCATTGTGCCACCACTGCTACCACTGGAGGTTGACACACAGCCCACAGGGGAGGATGATGCACATGTAGATTCAGGGCAGCGTGTGACACATGTGCCACAACAGCACACACCCCAACATAGGGAGCAAGGAGCAGTGAGACGAGGCCAAGGGCCAGCAACAGCTTTGCCACAGATGAAGAGGCCACAGTGTTTGCTGAACTGGAGGGCAGCATGCTGCCGATACAGCACCTGTGTCCCAGGGTAGGGGGGCTGCCTAGGTTCGGGTCGGTTTCCACCGGGATAGCTAAGGGGGTGGATGCTAAGTGAGAGGCTGAGTCTTTTAATAGAGGTTTAAAAGATGGCTTTATTTTGATGTAAGAGCGTCTTTGCCGACTGGTTATACGTTCTCTGGCAAATGCTGCGGGGTCAAAGGGCGTCTTTCGCGATGAATCCAGCTTGCTTCAAGGGAGACTCGGGCCGGCTCCGTCTCTGGTCCTCTCCGTCTCCAGGGCGTTTTAAAAAGAGGGAGAAAGAGAGACCTTGTCAGACAGCTACACGAGACCATATACTGTGATAGGGCCGGGGGTGAGGGAAACCGGTGAAGTAGTGAAGTCTGTACACGCCGTGAGGGAGGTGCTCGTGCAGGAAGGGTTTTAGGCTGGGACTATTTTACAAAGGGCTATACACTCAATCTGGAGGCTGGACTCAGTGTCCCACCCAACCCGCTACTCGGTCCCGTACCTGTTTTAGCCACGCCCCTCCCGTGGGTGCGTGGCGGGGAAAAGCGTGAATCCGGTGGCCTCCTGGCTTCGGGTCAGTATCTCCACTCTCAGTCTCTCGTCTCCGTTCTCCTTCTCTCGACTCCTCTCCGTACTCCGTTCTCGCTTCTCTTTTCTCCACCTGGGAAACGCCGTCCGCTGTTTCTGGGGCTGGTCTCCCTTTTGAAGTTCCTCCCGGATTGTAGATGGGCGGGGCTAAGTCGTCCCATGCTGCGTAGTTAAAGGGACCGCCGCCCTCAGTCTCACTCGGCCAGCATGATTCCTGCTCCTCCGTCCAAGGGGGGTCAGGCGGCTGTTGGGAAGCAAAGGAAGTGGGTAACCTGGGAGTGGTATACCACCAGTCAATGTTTCGTTCCTCGTCCGGCAGGCTCGCCCCGTCACAACCTGCAACAGAAATCAATGAGATCCATCAACCGGCAGCTGTGCACAGTCAACAAAAGCCTACGCTACATTGGGGAGGGCATCATGGTCATGGCAGGTGCCATTCGTGAACTGTGTGCAAAAGAGGGACCAGGCAGCCAGGTGCAGGGTGAGCCAAGGTTCTGACAGCCGTCTAAACAGCTACACCAAGGAGGTGAACCGCCTGTGCACTGCCACTAGCCATCTGACACGCTGCACCATCAGCATGCAAGTGGAGATGTCCCACTGCTGCCAAGATGTTGCGAAAGGCCTGGTGCAGGTCACCACTCCTGTGGAACAACTGCAGACAGCGAACAAAGGTGGCACAGCACTCCTGGGCTCAGAGGAGAGTGAGGAGGTATCCAGCAGGAGCAGCATCACCCCACCAGTGCCCGATCCAAGAAGGCGTAGTGGGAGACAGGGTGCAACACCTGTGGACTCAAGGGAGGGAACTCAGCACCCAGAACGGGCAGCAGCAGTCCGTCCCAGGAGGAGATAAACTGGCAACACTGAGTCACGCAAATGGGTGAGGCAACCCATTCCTACAGGACTCCAGACTTGCATGAATACCTGCACTGTGGACCTAGCATGCGCTACGTACAGCGACACTCATTAAGTCGTCAAGCTGTGTGACGAAATTTCATCCTGCAGTTAAGGGTTTGAATACCACAGACCTGCTACAAAATATATTTTGCATCATGTCATTATTACTCACCTAGAAGTAGTTCTGTGTGATCTCAGCCCGTCTCTGCCGTCCACCAGCTGCCACAACTCCAAATGCTGGTCTGCCAGGAGGACCTGGGCCATCATCGTCAGAAGTATCAGTATCAGTCAGTTCTATTGGGATGCCTTTTTTCATAGCTATGTTGTAGAGCATTGCACAGGTAGCCACAACCTTGCAGCAGGTCTCAGGACTGTATTTGAGTGCTCCTCCGCTTTTATGCAGGCAGCGGAACCGGCTCTTCAGGATCCCAAAAGTCCGCTCAATTTCACTGCGCTTAGATTTGTGTGCACGGTTGTATCTCCTCTCCCCTGCATTGGCTGGATTTAGGTACGGTGTCAGGATGAAGTCCCACACTGCATATGTACTGTCACCTGCATGAATGGAAACAAGAGGTGAGTCAATGTCCCACACCCCAAAGATGTACTGTATGTAGGGATGTTTGCCATGCATTTACCAAGCAGGTAGCCCTCACCAAACTCGCCAGCATTGAGACGTCTGTACATCCCACTTAGTCTAAAGATGAAGGAGTCATGAGTACTGCCTGGGAATTTAGCTAAAATGTCATTGATGATATGTTTGGCATTGCAGATCAATCAATCAATCAATATATTTGTAAAGCGCACTACTCACCCGTGAGGGTCTCAAGGTGCTGGGCGGGGAGTGCTGCTACTGCTCAAAAAGCCAGGTTTTGAGTAGGCTCCTGAAGGTAAGTAGGTCTTGGGTCCGTCATAGGAGGGGGGGAGGGTGTTCCAGGTCTTGGCCGCGAGGTGGGAGAATGATCTGCCGCCAGTGGTCGTTCTTCGTATGCAGGGGACGGTGGCGAGGTCGGCGGAGTGGAGCTGACGGTTCAGGGTGTAGAAGGTGAGTCGTTTGTTGAGGTATGCCAGTCCATCGTTGTGGAGTGCCTTGTGTGCATGGGTGAGGAGCTTGAAGGTGATCCTCTTGTTGACGGGAAGCCAGTGTAGGTCTTTCAGGTGGGGCGTGATGTAACTGCGGCGAGGGATGTCGAGGATCAGGCGTGCTGAGGCGTTCTGTATGTGTTGTAGTCATTTCAGGAGATTGGCCGAGGCTCCTGCGTAGAGGGCGTTACCGTAGTCTAGTCTGCTGCTGAGAAGGGCCTGGGTGACTGTTCTTCTTGTTTCAGTGGAGATCCACCTGTAGATCTTGCGGAGCATGCAGAGGGTGTTGAAGCAGGAAGACGAGACAGCGTTGACTTGCTTGGTCATGAAGAGTGTTGAGTCGAGGATGAACCCTAGGTTGCGCGCGTGGTCAGTGGGTTTTGGTGCTGCTCCCAGTGCGGTCGGTCACCAGGAGTCGTCCCACGCCGAGAGGGTAGAGCCGAGGATGAGGACTTTCGTCTTGTCTGAGTTCAACCTCAGACAACTGTTCTTCATCTATTCGGCAACAACTTTTATTCCTTCACGGAGGTTCGTTTTGGCGGTGAGGGCGTCCTTGGTGAGGGAGAGGTTCAGCTGGGTGTCGTCGGCGTAGGAGATGATGTTGAGGTTGTGTAGTCGGGCGACGTGGGGGAGTGGTGCCATGTAGATGTTGAACAATGTCGGGCTGAGGGATGATCCTTGGGGTACGCTGCAGATAACCACGGTAGCTTCGGATTGGAAGGAGGGAGGCAGACACTCTGTGTTCTGCCAGAGAGGAAGGAGGTGGTCCAGTCCAGTGCTTTGTCTTGGATCCCTGCGTTGGGGAGGTGTGTGCGTAGGGTGTGGTGGCAGACAGTGTCAAAGGCGGCTGACAGGTCCAGGAGGATGAGGGCTGCCGTTTCGCCGTTGTCTAGTAGGATCCTGATGTCATCGGTGGCAGCGATGAGGGACGTTTCGGTGCTGTGGTTGCTGCGGAATCCGGACTGGGACAGGTACAGGATGTTGTTATCCTCGAGGTAGTGGGTCAGTTGTCTGTTGACGGCCTTTTCGATGACCTTCATCAGGAACGGGAGTTACAAGATGGGTCGGAAGTTCTTGAGGTCCTTTGGATCAGTTGTGGGCTTTTTGAGTAAGGCGTTGATCTCGGCGTGCTTCCAGCTTTCCGGGAAGGTCGCGGTCTCGAAGGAGATGCTGATGGCCTTGCGGAGATGGGGTGCGATAGTGGAGCTGGCCGTGTTGAAGATGTTGTGTGAGCATGGGTCTGACGAAGAGCCAGAGTGGATGGTGTTCATGATTCTGATGGTATTGTCGTAGTTTATGTTGGTCCAGGAGAGCAGGGGATCGGTGAGGGTGGTGGCCGTGGGGTCAGAGGTCTCGGTGGATGTTGGGCAGTCAGGTTGTTGCAGCTGTCATGGATGTCAGCGATCTTGTGGTGGAAGAAGGTGGCGAGGGCGTTGCACAGATCTTGCGAAGGTGGGATGTCGTTGATGTTGGAGCTGGGGTTGGAGAGCTCTTTCACAATGTTGAAGAGCTCTTTGCTGTTGTGTGCATTGTTGTCTAGGCGGTCTTTGAAGGAGGTTTTTTTGGCAGATCTGATGAGGTGATGGTGTCTGCGAATGGCGTTCTTGTGGGCTGTGTATCTGTCCGGTGTCTATTTGTGGCGCCATTTCTTCTCTAATTTTCGCCTGATTTGCTTGGAGGCCTGGAGGTCCGCCGCGAACCAGCTGGCTTTCCTGTTGGTGTGTCTATTGGAGGGTATCTTGATTGGGGCGAGAGTGCTAGCACAGTCATCTATCCACTGCCTGAGGTTGCGGGCGGCGGTGTCGGGGTCGGTGGGGTCGACAGAAGAGCATCGGGCGAGGGTGGTGTTTAGCTGTTCTTCGATGACTGTTTCAGCATCGGCAAGGGATCTGTTGAGTGCGGTGGTGCGTGGTGGGTTACCGGAAGGTGAAGTGGATGCAGCAGTGGTCGGGCCAGTGGAGTTCGGTGGTGTGGCTGAATGAGACTTCAGAGCTTGCGGAGAAGATGGGGTCAAGCGTGTGGCCGACAGAGTGGGTGGGCGTTGTGATGATCTGTCTGAGTCTTTGGTTGGCGAGGTTGTCAATCAGGGTGGTTGAGTTGGTGTTGTTGTTGTTCTCGAGGTGGAAGTTCAGGTCCCCGAGGAGGATGTAGTCTGTGGAGGCGAGGGCGTGCATCCGGATGAAGTCGGCGATGGCTTTGCTGAACTGTGGCTGGGGTCCTGGGGGTCTGTAGATGAGGTTTCCTCTGAGGGTGGTGTTGGGGTCAGTGTGGATCTGGAAGTGCAGGTATTCGGCGATGTTGAGGGTGTCGTCTGTGGTGGTCTAGACTCGGAGCGTTTTCCTGTGGACAATGTTGATTCCTCCTCCTGTTCCTTTGGTGCGGTCCCTGTGGGTGATCTTGTAGCCATCAGGGATGGCGATGGCGATGTTGGGTGCCGAGAAGGGGTTCATCCAGGTCTCCATCAGGACCTGTATGTTCAGGAAATGGTAGGATTTACTGTTTCTGAATACATATTCATTGGTTGATGGTGGTGTGAGGGCCACATGGGTGCCATCTATGTAGCCAATTACGTAGGGGAATCATGCAATCTGGTAGAAGTCCAATTTTGTTTGCTGTAATGCCTGTTGTGTGCTGGGGAATTGTATGTGATGTTTGTAGCCTCTGCACAATTGCGTCTAGGAATGCATGGAAGAAGAGTGATAGGCCACTCTGGGAGACCCCACCTGCCACTGCTATCACCCCTTGGAAACTCCCCGATAGACGGGGCAGGGGAGGAGTGGTAGCACCCTCCTAAAGTGTGCAATAACTGCTTGGACGGCCCTCTTGGCCACCCAAAACAGTCTTGCACACTTCGCATGTTTTCCATGCAGGCTGCATTACAGCCTATGTGGAGAACATGCCCAGGCCTACAATCAGTGTCTGAGCCCCGAAACACAGCACTCAGTAATCACAATGCTGCTAAGGCAGCATTGTGATTGGCTGACTGGGAACATGGCTGTGCTTCCTGTGGCCGTGCGAGGATAGGACTATAAAGTAGAGGAAGCGACGAAAAGGTATCCATGCCAGCCGGCATTGCACATCAAGTGCCAAGGAAGGCATTAGACTAGACAGATATTTGACCGTCAAAAAAACACCGACTGTGGAACCTGCTTAAACAGACTAGCCCGCTCAGATCGAGATGTCGACATGCTGCTATGCCCCGGGACGCTTTATCACCAAATAATCAAGTGAAATTTACATAATAAAGTGATACGCCTTGAAACTGAAACAACCTTGGACTACTGGCCTTCAGTTTAGAAATTATCAGCTCGAACAAGGGACTAAGGCCAACAGGAGAACCAAGAGCCTGGTTGCTGTACGATAATACTTACGTTGTGTGAACACACTCATATCCATACATCGTAGATCTCACTACAGTTTCAATATCATTGTGTACCCTGGTGGAAATGGAATAATAATCTATTGCAGTTGCATCGCTTAGACTTTCCAATTTATTCTGGGGCCGGTTACTGTGTTACCATGAAAAGTTATCATTGATACAGAATATATACAGAATTCCTGAGGAAGGCTTTGCCGAACGCGTTGAAGCAAATTTTTCTATATATAATGATGAACAATAGTATTGTACTTAATGAATTTTGGATTTTGTAATGTGAATAAGATTTGATAATCTGCACAAGAAAAAAATAATATATAAGAAAAAAGAAAAAAAGCATTTAATAAAATAAAATATAATCAGAAATATAAGTGTAATTTGAATTACATTAGATAAAAATAGGCGTCTACAGGATGTGTAAAAATATGCACAAAACCCGGTGCTAATTTTCTCTTTTTTCAAAAAACGTTTTTTCCTTGCCAGGGTTTATCCTTTAAGGATAAACTAGAACCTGCTTAAACAGCCATGGCACGTGCAGGTAAGCGTGGTGGGGTGGGGTTGGGGAATTCGACAGACAATCACAAGGGAAAATTAAATGAATAATTAATTTTCCCTTGTTGTCGTCTGTCAAAATCCCCCCGACCGCTCTTACCTGCAAGGGCCACGGCTGCCCCTACCCTTCCCACTCAGGAACTAAAATGCTCAAGGTGGAGAGGATTCTTTACAAGTTAGTTCCGCATTTTGAACCTTGTGCAAATTCTGATTTGAGTGCTAATTATAAGGATTTGGCCCAATCAATTTTCAGCAGGTAATGCCTGGTGCAAGTTGAGCTGGCACAACTATGCAAAAACCATGTGTGTGCCTGTCAGAACAGGTGAAAACATGTGCAATGAGCACGTTATCCCCCATTTAAAGGATCAAAACTTGGAATCATGCTCAAATTGCACACTGAGTAAGTGGCAAGCCCCTCTTTCTTTGTTTACAGGTTACACAGTCTGCACCTACAGTTGTATAAAGGTCAGAATGATATGTTTTATTGTCCATTCTGATCAGTGGTCTAGATCTAATTATGTGCTAGGAGCCTGCTTCTGTGACAATCAAAATAAACTGCACTATACTTTTAGTGTTCTGCCAATAGTATAGGTTCTGGAGTATTTCAATGCCACTTATATTACAAGTATCGCTATTGGTGTAAACTGCTCGTTCCCTTGTAAGGATTGTTATGTTATATATGATGTTTTATACCACGCTCAATTACTACCGGAGTATCCTGGCGCGAATAGACCGCTGGGGAACCCGTCCTGGCTTTCCCTGTGAGATGGTCCCTACTGGGTATCTCCAAGGTGAAACCAGGCACCCCAGCATATGTGGGGGGCCGTTGTGGAGATGAGGCAAGCTAATGCCAGGGTTGCCGAGTGTGATCCCTGGTTAGAGTAGGTACCAAGATGAGAATTATCGAGTCCGCTGACCCTGGTCCACGACCCTGCCGCGTCGGGAATTGAACCCTGGTCCCAGGCTGTCCTCTGTTCCCGGGTCTGCCGCCTCTAACCAGTGAGCCACACCACTGTGACGCTAATAGGAGAGAAAAAACACAAGCTGAGAGCCAAAGGAGAAAGGGGAACATAAAAAAATGCAGATTCTCATAGCAAGTTGGTGAAGAAGAGTCTTGATTTTATTAAAGACAAAGAAGGCAAATATAATGTAGTATCTTTTCCTGCTATTAATTTTAAGTTACACATTCAAAGTATACTACATTTCCCACAATTCTGCTCCCCTGAAGTAACAGCAAAGGAAGTAACAACAAAGAAGAAATACACCCAACACTATAAATAGGCGCAGTCCATAATCAACTTCTTTTCTTGATGACTAAACTCTATAGTCCAAGAGACAGCCGAAACAGCAACAGTACCTGTAAAAAGCCAAGAAGCAACAATACCACTTCCTTTCCCTGGCAAACTCCCACTGGGAACGTACCATCCATCGAAGAGGGAGGCTTCCCTCCACACGGTTTCTCTCCCAATGTATTGATTACTTAAAGACTGCCACTAGAAAATAACCAAAGAATTTGTTACCAAACGTAACCAAGATAGGTAGAAAATACCATTGGAGGGATAATAGTTGCCTCCTCTGACTTTAATAAAATAAGGACTCTCCTTCACCAACTGGCCAGGAGAATCTGCAATTTTATTACAACACAGGTATATCCACTACTGCCATTACTGCATGTTAAACAGGTTGACAGTAAAACGTTTAAAACGTTGAAAGTCTGGATCAATCTGCTGACTTCAGAATGTCCTCTAGCCTGGCCCCTGCCCAGAAGGCTTTTAAAGCCACCTGAGCAGAATGAGCCCCGAATTATCCTGTATCCACCCCCACCAAAGGCATCACCCATTTAACCCAACTACATAGAGTAGTCCCTGGAGTAAAAGGCTTATGTAGTTAAATCAACAACTACAGGGCCGGTGTTCTCAGGTTATTAGTTACTTGCACATATTGTTTAATAGACCTGACTACATAATCTAGGATGTGAGGTCAATGTTGGAAATTTCATAGAGATGGAATCATTCTTGGTACGTCTTGTACTAGTCAGTTCAATACTCTATATTTCCGCAATTCGCCATAATAGAACAGACAAATAAATGAATTAAAAACACAATGGCAATATAGGTAATATAAAAATGTGCTCACTCATTAGAATTAATGTGGACAAAGGTTAGTAGTAGCAGTAAGTACCAAATGAGTATACTAAGGATAATTTAAAAATTGGTAAAATGCTGTACAAAAAACGAGTTAAAAGGCCATGGACTCTCTTAAGCTCAACAACCAATTACAATTGTTTAAAAGCAAAATACCATAAAAAATGCCGCACTAAAATAAGTGTCTGATTCATTGACATAATAAAATAAAAATAGTTGGTCATGCTAGGTAATGTTACATTGCAACTACAGAGCCTATACATCCCTTCCAGTTGGAGCTCGCAGCATGTTTTTCCCTATGACACCACATTACAAATCTATACCTTGAAACAGTGAAGGCTATATGTTTTTAGTATCAAATTGTACAATTCTATAGGTCTCCATGTGCTGTGCGGTTCCTGCTAACTGGAATTATCCATTAGGCCCTAGCCTTACTATACCCTGGGCACAGAAAAAGGCTATGTACCACAGTTTCAGTGCCAAGTCCATAAGATGGGCAGGCCTGCTCTACAGAGCTGTCAGATCATGCCCACTTGGAGGTAAATGTGTGCAAAGG
The DNA here is from genome assembly GCF_964263255.1 of Lissotriton vulgaris. Classification (NCBI taxonomy): domain Eukaryota; kingdom Metazoa; phylum Chordata; class Amphibia; order Caudata; family Salamandridae; genus Lissotriton; species Lissotriton vulgaris. The sequence continues at coordinate 1,335,051,149 of NC_141695.1, forward strand.
TAGGGACCCATGTCTAAATTGCACATAGAGCTCTCTCGCCAGGCTGGGTTCAATTTCATCAAGAAATGGCTCCGCTTTATAATTATTTTTAACCTGTAAAAAGGAGCTTGTCAGCGAACCAAAAGCTGGACTTGTCATAAGGATGCCTACTTTAAAATTCTTAAAGCTCCTTTTAAGCCCCATTTGGTGATTATTAGACCGGTCCCCCCGGGATACTCCCAGAGCCTTTCTATCCCTATACTTGCCAGGGTTTCTCTTACATATTTTATCCAGGGAAGGTCTCCTGATCCTGGGAGGCCAAGTATCTCTTCCAACCCATGACAATATAAAAGCAACTCTGGTGACGCCAAGACTCTTCTCCAGTACAATAGGGGTCTGATGGCTATCCCTTCAGAAAGTGGCCTGAACCCCACATCCAGCCTTAGAGGGATCAGCAGGGTGCTGAATGGGAGACTAATCAACTGCCTCAAAAACTGATTCTCAGCTATTTCTAGAGTGTTGGCAGCCTAGTGTCCCCAAAGCTTTGCACCATAAAGGGTGGAGCACAATGCTTGGTAAATAGAAATCTGTGTTACTGGAGCAACTGGTTTGAAAAGTGAACCTCGATGGATCTTCAGCAACCCACCAATATGTTGCTCCAGTCTGAGCCTTCGTTTGGAAATATGTGCTGCCCAATCCAGACTCTCATTTAGTGTCAACCCTAGATCTTCACATATGTGTACCTGTTCTAAAGACAACCCATTCAGAATGGGATAGGGTTGTGTTGTGCTGCAGGGGATGGATACCATATATTTTGTTTTTTCTACATTTCCAGGCCACCCTGTGACTAAAAAATGGTAAATTCTTTCAGAATCTTCTGGATGCCCATAAGCGACTTAGATTGAAGGAGTGTATCATCAGCAAACATTAGGGCGGGCCCCTTCCTATTTGCAAGTCTGGGAGCATCATTATCACACATATTCAGGCAGGCAGCCAACTCATAAATATATAGTGTAAAAAGTGTTGGGGCAAGGATACAGCCCTGCCTTATGCCTCTATTAACTGGAAATGGTTTGGTCACTTCTCCCGCGACATCGAACGTGAACAAATTCTGTTCATGCAGCCTTTCAATGGCTATACATAGGTAAGTTGGAACACCCATCTCAGCCAACACTTGCCACAGAACTTTCCTAGGGACTAGATCAAATACAGATCTCAAATCTACAAAGATCATATATAATCTGCCACCTTTGCAAAGATCTAGGGGGCATTTTATCAAGAAGGGCAATAAAATTATCGCCGCTTTAGCGGCAGGAAACTGCATCTAAAGCGGCGATAATGGGCTTGATAATTTGCCCTGGGAATTCCCATAGCAGCCCAGGTGAACCCCAGATCCTGGGCTGCAATGGGAATTCACAAGGACATATTACAAAGGCCAGGGGCTTTATGGGTACAATCTTCCTAATGGCACTTCCTTTCTACTTATGACAGGGTATACATCGCTAATGGGAGCTTCCTCTGTTCCTTCTATGGGAAGAATTTTTTCCAATACTGGTGTTATACTAGCTCCCGGCATTGATGAATTAAGATTTGAAAAATGTGTATTCCAGACCCTCAAAGCGATATTGGTTTCAATGGTCACAGCACCCTCAGTGTTCCCAGTGGCAACTATGTTCCAAAATGTAGTTTGATCATGATCTTTAGTGGCAGCGAGTAAGGCCTCCCAACTCCCTTGTTCCCATTCCCTCTCGGCATGACTAACAGCCCTTTTATAAACCGCTCTCTTAACTTGGATCAGACATCTTCCCTGAGTCTTAATTGAAGTAATTAATGCAAATTTGGCAGCTCTACAATGGCTTCTGAACCATGAAGGCAGGTTCCTCATAGCACCCTTAAATTTGGCTTTAACATAAATGTTTTTTAAGTTCTTTAAATATATGGTCATGAACTTCCCCAATCCTCACTATAGTTTCTTGGTAGCCTAAAACGGGATCTAAATTGCTCAAGACTCCTAAACACTTCTCCGCCAAATTATAAATGGGCTTGACTGCTTCTGGCGAGTGTATTATTGCACTCCATTTAATTCTGCGCCATTACTTGTTGTCAGCTGGTGCCTGCAATCAAGGAGTTCTGATTGGGTGGCTGTTGCCCTACAAACAGAGAAGCCCATATCAAGTGCAAGAGCATTATGGTCACTGTCATGCCTAGTTATAATTATCATGCCAGTGACAAATCGCCAGAGTCTAACACTAACTAATATAAAATCTGTTAGACTAGTGCTGTGGATTCAATATTCCTTCTTTCCCTATCTGATGGGGTTCTTCCATTGCAAGCATGCACACTCTGATTTAGGGTCAGGGCATTTTTTTGTAGAGCCAAAGGGGACCATTTCTTTATAGGGTGTATTGTTATGTCTGGAGTAGTCCATTCCCTAGCCTCCTCCTGCGTAAAGTCTTTGGGTACTCGCATCGAGAGGCTCAAATTGGCAATTAAAATCACCACCCACTATTTTATGTACTCCCTCCGGTAGGGTTGTCAGGTGTGCAGCAAGCAATTCAACTGTTGGTGATTCTTGTCTGTGGCTCATAGTAAATATTCTAAACATAAATTACTAATTTAGATGGAAATAGTAGCTTTACACACAATATATCTTCCGATGTTATCTCAACCTTTTCCACTGTGCATCCAAGGGGGTTCTGACCCAAGTCATCAGACCTCCAGATGGTCTGCCCCTGCTGCTGACTGTGGCCTCTTTACTTAGGAGACTCAACCTGCTGGCTGTAGTTAGCCACGTTCTTGAAGAGGCAGACATCAAACTGGTCAATAAAATGACCCTAGTCCATGCGATCTAGTTTGGAGCCTAGGCCAGTGATGTTCCAAGAAAGGACCCTCAATGAGAGATTGAATTGGGTAGCTCCTATCAACTCCTTGGGCCCTTCTTGAATTACCACCCTCCTTATTGCCAGTTTTGGTAGTTCTGCATTTTAGGTGCCATAACTTTAGTTACTCCATTACTACTCAGATGGTTTTATCTATCAATTCCAGATTCTTCGAGAGGCAATGGTGGGCCGACTATAATGCCCCGCCACTGTCCACAGACCCACATTTGGGACATATGGCAATCTCATGAGGGTGAGATTGATGGTCTATTTTAGTTTCTTTGGCCATTCCATCAAGGAGTTATCATGGGACACACAATTATAGCAAGCTTCTACCCTGTCATTAACAGGCTGGGTGATGGAATTGGGCTTGCCCGCGCTCCCGGTTCAGAGGTATCCAGAGTTGAGTAAACTTTTGGTTACCCCTACAAAAAAGGTGGAATGCTGGGGACCCTCCTTATCAATAATCAGTTTACTCGCTCCAGTACATCAAAACGGTTAGTAATGGGGATGCTGAAATGCCCATTATGCCATTTACCATTTGGGGGTTCAGTTGGACGGAAAAAGTGCTGTGGTGGCGGTAATGGATGGTGTTATCTTGAATAAGAACAAGGTTTATAAAAATAAGATAGTGGTAGCAGGGCAATTTTTGATTCCTCAGCCTGTTTATGCACCCATCAAAAAGCAACTTTTGAACCACATTAGGATCTTTGTAATTAATAACAACACAATCCCCTGGACGACCCACCCAACCCCGCCCAATCCACCCCACCCTGCATGTCAAAAAAATGTTATGTGTCAGTATGTCTCACAAGCCAGTCTAAGCATTTATTAGCAAGTTCCTTGTGTGTTTCCCTCTGTCCCTCACACTTTGGGATCTTCTGTTAGAATTGTCACATAAGGGCAGGACGTAGGGGATAGATTATTAATAATGAGCTTTTCTTTCTTTGTGCTGCTGCAACAGACCCAAATGGCCCATTACTCTTATCCTGCTGACTGGGTTGTCCCTGTCAATGGCTTCCTTCAGCAGAATGCCCTGCTGGTCAGGAACTAGCTCAGGATATTGTAGGAAGTACAGTAAGAGGGAGGATGCTATTTTCACAGCTCAGGCAGTGGACGTAGAAGGATTATTTACTGCAAGCCCTCCTCTTTCTATAACCTGGTGCAAGTGTAGCTGTGAGTTTTGAGTGTCTTTGAGCATGTGCTCAATAGATGCTAGGTCCAACAAGCATTTGCAATGCAATAGGTCTCGGATTTGCAAGAGTTTAAGCTATTGGCATTGTAAATGACAATGCCTTTTATTTATCGGTTTTGTTAATGAACACATGAATGAATGAATACTCACTTGTATAGCGCATGGCTACCCAAGGGCATACCAGCGCTTTTTGTGACACCTTATCATTCACCCTGATCATGGAAAAAGAAAAGTCTTCAACTGCTTCCTAAATCTAAGATAATCAGATTCGAGACGGATGACGTCTGGAAGCTTGTTCCAGGGCTTGGCTGCATTGTAAGGAAACCGTCAGCCTTCAGTCCGTGATCGTTTAATCCTAGGGATTATAAGTAGTCGCTTATTATTAGATCTAAGAGTCCTATTGGTGCAGTATAATTGCACCATGGACTGAATCAGAGGAGGGCCATTGCCAGCAATGGACTTGTGAACGATGCACATTGCCTTGAACCTGATTCTTTCCTGGACAGGAAGCCAGTGGAACCGACTAAGTGCATATTTAGCAGAATTACGTTTAGGCACCTTCATTAAGAGACGGGCCGCACAATTCTGAACAATTTGCAGGATATTTATAGTTCCTTGTGGTGCACCCAAGTAAACTGCATTTGCGTAGTCCAACCGGGATAAAATGAGCGCTTGGACCAACATGCGCCTGGCTTCAAAGGGAAGAAGAGGAAGAATCCTCCTTATCAGCCTGAGAAGACCATAGCAGCCAGCAGCCACTTTATGTGCTTAACTTATAAAGTTCAGGTTACAGTCAAACCAAACGCCCAGACTCTTAATCTGTCCTTTCGGTATAGGAGGGGGACCAAGACAACTAGGCCATATGGAATCTAAATTCATGGGTGCCACATGGCCCAGTATCATAATTTATGTCTTGGAGCCATTGAATTTAAGAATGTACAGATCCATCCACTCAGAAACCTTCACAAGACAAGACGTTAAACTCGAATCAGCTTTGTCTTGCTGACTAAGGACACCACCAACTGGGTGTCGTCAGCATAAGTAACAGTATGGCTCCCCCAGAGGAGTACCACATTCGCAAGGGACCGAATGTAGATGTTACATGGTGGGACTCAAAGAGGATCCCTGGGGAACTCCATACTGTAAAGGAATCTGCTTCGAGAAACATCTTCTTCAAAGACCTCAAATGATCTATCTGCCAGGAGGGACTGCAACCATTCCAGGGCAGTGCCAGCTACCCCCCACCTCCCTGAGACTTTGGATCACAATTTGATGGTTTACCGTATCAAAAGCTGCGCTGAGATCTAACAAAATAATGGCAGCGCAGCCTCCGTTGTCCAAGATTTTCCTAGACTCTTCAGCCACGGCAAGAAGGGCTGTCTCCGTGCCCTGATGGCGCCTGAAGCAGGTCTGGGTGAAATGGAGGCAGTAACTTTCCTCTAAAAAAGCTACCAGTATGGTGTTGACACATTTTTCTGCTAATTTAGAGATGGGGCGATAGTTGGCCCAATCATTTAAATTGGGCTTTTTCAAAAGAGATTTAACTCTCGCTTGTATCCAAAGAGGGGGGACCTGCCCCCTTGAAAAGGTGGAATTTATTACGTCCTGAATAACAGGAGAGACAATCTCTGAGACCAAGTTAATAGCCGGAGGGGCAGGATCCTCCGGGGATCCCGACTTAAGTTCCCGCAAAAGTTCCTGTAAAGATGGAAGGGTCAAAGGTGGAAATTCCTCCAATGTAACTTGTTGTGTGGGCAGTGGAGGATTTAAATCCCGATTAGTTTGCTGGAACGTAGAGTAGATGTTATGAACTTTAGTAGAAAAAAAGTTTGTTATTTCATCACAGCTCTTTTGAGCATGATCGTAGTCAGTGGGAGGATTGGGAGGGGTAAGCAGGGATTTTTCCAATTTTAAAAATTTCCCGAGGGGAATTAGATGCGGAAGCAATTTTTCCTTGATAATAGCTAGCCTGAGCAGCTTTTATTTAACTTTTGTAAAGCTTGAGTGCTCCTCTATATTTATTCTTGCCTATCTCTGTAAAATCCTTCCTCCATTTCCTTTCAAGTTGTTTACAGGATTGTTTGAGCTGTCTGCGTTCAGAGGAGTACCATGCTTTCTTATTGGACTCAATACGGTGACATAATTCTTTCTTAGGAAGAACTGAGTCCAAAGAGGACTCCAGCCACCTATTGAAATTAGCATTAGCGATCGTAGGGTCAGCCCGAGGAGACGGTATAGAATTTGTAAGATTGGTTGCCCAGATTTCCACAGAAAATTTAGACCATATGCGGTCAGGCTTTTTAATCCTAACAAATGGCTGAAGCAGATCTTGAGGGGTCCAAATAAAAGATAATAAGGAATGGTCAGACCAGGGAACCGCAATAGACTAAACCAAAGTAATATTTGAGAGATTTGTAAAAAAACGATCAAGCAAATGGACTAGAATATGGGTAGGACCGGTCACAATTTGTTTAAATTGAAACGTTTCTAAGCCTTCAGTGAGGTTCTGCGAAGGGGAAGAGTCAGGGTCATCAAAATGCATGTTCAAATCACCAAGTTTGACTCGCCCCATTGGTGACTATATCTGGGAGATCATTGCACAAATTACCCAGTGCTCCTGGTGGACGGTATATAAGGATTCCTGAAAAAGTGCAGGTAGGTGAAAAACGTGTACCAAAAAATAGTCTGCCAAGAGGCTAGGGGTGGATCTACATCGATAAACATTTTTGTATATAATAGCAATCCCACCACCACGGCCACTGGCCCGATCTTGCCTAAGAATGCTGTAATTAGAAGGGAGAGCTTGAACCACATCAGCATCAGAGTCCTTGCTGGTCGAAGTTTCCATCAAAAAGAGGGCAGCTGGGGGGGCGTGGCTTAGCGGGCGTTGATGGCGGACGTGGCTTTCTAGAGCACCCGCCGGCCCGATCTTTATCCGACCAGTAATCCTGGCCCCCGGACCCGAATAGCAGACCGCTTGTGGGGCAATTGCAGCTGAAGGTGCCCGGAGTCCTCGGGTGCTGCGAGCGGCGCTCCTACGCCGACTAGTGAGGCGGAATCGGCTGCGGTGGCCTGCGGCCTAGTCTCGGTCGGCAAGCCGGGGCCTCAATTTTGGCGTGCCCGAGCCGGAGAGCTCGCGCGAAGGCCGGCGGCACTGTCCCTCTGCCTGAGCCAGGAGCTGCGTGTTGTTGGCGGAGCAACGAGCGGGTCCTTGACCATCCTTGCTGTGGCAGAAGGAGGAGATCGGTGTGCAGTGGACGCCCGTGGGGAGCATCGGCCTACCTGGACCCGGTGAAGCCGGGAACTCGAGTTTGGTGGTCCCCGCCTGATAGTGCTGGGGTCCGATCGAACGGAGCCGAAACACTGCGAGACCTGAGGAGCGGCGGCCCCTGGTGTATGGCCGCATCTGATAGCTGGGCACTGCGCTGCAGGGCACCCCTGGGCCGAGGACTGGAGTCTGGCCAGACTGACCGGCGAGAAATGAACGTGTGCCTGGCGACGGATGACGAACAGTGAGTGACTCCCCCGGGCCCCCCCGGAGCGGTGTGTTTGACCAGTGGGCGAGAGTGGCCGGCGTGCCCAGATTGACATCACCCAGTGCGCCTAGGCACTCAACAGGAGCTGTGTGAGGAACTGAGGCGTCCCTGGGCAATATTGGAGGACCACGAGGTGAGCTGGTATAATCTGGGGCGGTGGACCCTATAGGGAGAGGTGGTCCTAGCAGATCCTGGTCGCGCAGTAACTAGTCCTGAAGAGTCTTGCGAGTGCCCCCCCCGGTAGCGGACGGTGGCAGGGTGTAGGAAGAGTGTGTGCCTGCTGCGTGGACATCTTGCCTGTGAACTATCCCTGGCAGTTGTTGGAGGTGCGGATCGCTCGTCACAAAGATCTGCAACAGCTCCGAGGGCGGCGGCGCAGGAGTGGGCCTCAGCCATGACCAGAGGGGGGGGTGGGCCTGCTAAGCAGGGGCCCATCGACAAGTTTATGGGACCTAGCGGGGGCCCCGGAGCATCGGGGGGCCAGGGGTCGGGCCAGATAACGCGGCACTGACGGCGGCCATAACCCAGTCCAGGGATATGTTGGATGCCAAGAATGGAGCGGTTGGAGCGGATGTAACTTTACTCCGCCAGGACTTGCGCAACGCTGTGGCGCGAATCACGGAGGCCGAGTCTAGAATTTCAGTGGTGGAGGACGATGTTGGAACCCTGAAGCAGAAAATGGCGGCGATGGAAAACATTCAAAAGGGCCTGGCGCTTCGTGTGGAGGATGCTGAAGGGCGGGCGCGCAGAAACAACCTTCGCTTTGTGGGTTTTCCGGAGGGTTGTGAGAAGGGCAACATGGAACAGTTCTTGTCCCAGTGGTTGGAGAGTTGGCTCCCCCCAGATGTCCTGTCCCGCTGTTTTGTTATTGAACGTGCCCATCGGGCCCTGACACAGAAGCCGCCCGTGGGTGAGCGACCCAGACCAGTGATTGCTAGAATCCTGAACTTTCATGACAGGGACACAATCTTGCGGGAAGCGAGGGCCATAGACTCTCTTCTCTTTGAAAGCCAGAGGATCATGATCTTCCCCGACTACCCCAGAATTGTACAACAACAGCGGCACTCCTTTATGGCCGCCAAGGCGAAACTCCGAGGCCTGAAATTTCAATACTCCTTGCTCTACCCGGCCCGCCTACGGGTGGTCTTCCAATCACGGACTCATTTCTTTGATACGCCGGAAGACGTTTTCAAGTGGACTGATGAAACGGTGAGGGTCAGGCCCCATGCTCAACCGGGTCTGGACCCGGGTCACTCGAGAGATCCATCGCAGGAATGGGGGGACCAGAATGCCCGTGGAAAAAGGAATAGGAGATCTAGGTCTCGGAAACGCTCTACCTCTCGCAGTGCAACTCGGTCAGCTGTGCCTACTGACTCTGATCACTCTGGAAAGGGCAGCTGAGTGTCTGTGGGGATCTATGCCGTTCTACAGAGGCCATGTGCTCAAGCGGAGAGGAGTTTTGCAACTGAGTTCTGCTATACTACTGATTGAACGCTGAATATATTGCCACGACTAGTTTGTTTTCCAGACAATGGGTGGGACTGTGGGGAAGGGTTCGGGGTGCCTCAATACAGGGGCTACTTGCCTCCTACGTGAGTGGGAGTTAACTTGGGAGGGGGGGGTTCTTGGTTCAGTGGATAAATGGGATCCATTGGTATGGTTGGCCTTGGGCGCTCTGTTTTGGGCCCGAGGTTGCCCATGCCGCGACAGATACTTCAGTGTTCTATGAGGTATTGGGGTGGGGGGTGTGGATTCGGGGATGGGGAGTTGAGGGGTTTGTGTAGGGGGCAGGTGAAGGGGGGGTTTGGGTGGGTTGGTTGGGGGTACACACGACCTATAATGCCTTGTTCTGTGATGTGCTGTGCGCCTGGGCCTGGTGCGGGGTGCTCTGGTATTGGGTCTCATGGGACTATGGCTGAGGCTTCCACCCCAGGGCTCCCCAGGGAGTCAATACGTGTAGTGAGTTGGAATGTTAGGGGGATGCAGGACAAGATCAAGAGGGGGGCGATACTGCGTTGGGGTAAGAGGGAGGCTGCTGATGTCTTGTTGTTACAAGAAACTCACATGATGGGGACGAAAGTGCTGAGCCTGCAGAGGTATGGCTACCATCAAGTTTTTCACGCGGGGTTCTCCAGGGGCTCCAGGGGCGTAGCTATCCTAATCCATCGGAGGCTGGCTTATGTGCACGAGAAACAGTGGATAGACCCCCAGGGTCGTTATGTGTTTGCTCAAGGGATGGTGGGCACGGAATCGATAGTGTTTGGCTGTGTTTATGCTCCCCCCCCCTGCAGTGGTCCCTGGCTGAGCGTTTGTTTGCGTTATGGGCGGACATTCCAGATTCCCTGGCGGTCCTGGAGGGAGATTGGAACGATGTGATCAATGTGCGTGAGGACCGTCGGAGGATGCAGGGGGCGCTTGCTGCTTCCGTCCCTACTCGGCTGCACGCCATGGTGGAGGGGCTTGGCTGGGCAGATGTTTGGCGACACATGCATGTCAGGGCCCGCGAATACACGTATGTCTCTGCTGTCCATGGTTCCTTCTCCTGGCTGGATTATGTCTTCGTGCCTTGTGGATTCCTGGATAGAATACAGGAGGCTGCCATCCTGCCTAGGGGACTGTCTGACCACTCCCCAATGGCCGTGGTGGTTGACCTGCATAGGACGAGGCAGCCATTCCGGTGGAGGATGTCCTCCTTGCACCTTCAGCAGGCCGAGTACGTGCAACACATGCGCGGTGCGATTGCCAACTACTGGAGAGAAAACCTGGTGGAAGGCACTGATCCCATGGTCGTCTGGGAAGCCATGAAACCTACCCTGAGGGGAATTGATATTGCGTGGTGCGCGGCAGCCCGTCGCAGGCGTCGGGAATCTATAGTGGAGGCGGCGGTCCGTGTGGAGACGCTGGAGCAACGTTGTCGGGGGGAGGAGGATGCAATGGCGGTGCGGCGGCTTCTGCAGGCGCAGCAGTCCTATGCGTCGGTGTTACTAGACGAGGCTCGGCAGGCGTGGTTAGCAACGCGGAGTAGGGTATATCAATGGGGTGACAAGTCTTGTACTATGCTTCACAGACTGTGCCAGCGTATTCTGCAGCCGCTTGCCCTGCCTGGGATTACTGATGGAGACAGCGTCACCATTACGGACCCAGCGGCACTGGCAGCTGGCTTTGCCAGCTATTATGCTGAACAATATGCACCACAGGATTGCTTCTCGGCTGAGGCGATTGACAAATTTATCGCCGACCTGCCCCCGAGGGCAGTCTCCACTGAGACCCGGAAAGCATTGGACCTTCCCCTCACGGCGGAGGAACTGGGTGATGCACTGGGTCAGCTTAACACAGGGAAGGCACCCGGGCCGAGCAGTTTCCCGAGTGAATTTTATAAAAAGTTCCATCTCCAACTGGGGTCCCATTATAGGATCGCACTGGAGGCAGCGCGGGAAGTGGGTAGACTGCCGGCTGACTGCAGAGGTGGTGGTGTTTCAGAAATCTGGTAGGCCCCCCGATCGTCACGACTCGTACCGTCCTATCTCATTACTTAACATCGAGGCTAAACTGTTGGCTAAGGCGTTGGCGAATCGTCTCCTCCCATATGTAGCTGATCTGGTTCACCCGGATCAGGCGGGCTTCATTCCGCGTAGTGCGACGCAACACAATATTCGCAGGGCACAAAATGCCGTAGATGCGATAAGGGCCACGGGAGAGCGGGCAGCCCTGCTCTTGGCCGACATAGACAGGGCCTTTGACTCGGTAAGCTGGACATACTTATTCGCGCTTCTACCTCATCTTAATCTGGGCCCTGTGTTCATATCCTATATCAAACTTCTCTATACTGATATCACGGCGTCTGTGCGTGTTTCTGGAGCGATTTCGGAGAGGTTTGCCATCGGCCGGGGTACCCGTCAGGGTTGCCCGCTGTCCCCATATTTATTTGCGGTAATTATGGAGCCTCTCGCCTCTTGGGTGCGCATTGATGCGCAGCTGCGGGGCTTTGTATGGGGGGGGGGCCGTACCGATCGAATTGCCCTCTATGCGGACGACGTCCTCTTTTTCCTCACTGACCTGAATAGATCTGGGCCCGAGTGCTAGAGATATTGCGCATCTTTGGTGAGGTGTCGGGCCTTTACCTTAAACCGAGTAAGTCCACCCTGTGGGTGCTGGCTGACGGAGCGGACACGGGCCCATGGGCATCAGCCTTGCGAACTGCGGCCGGGGACATATTATATCTTGGAGTGTTCTTGTCCGAGTCCGCAACGGTTTCATGGGAGCGCAACGTGCTGCCGGTATGGGAGAGGGTCCAAATGGACATTAAAACCTGGTCTCGGATGCCCCTTACCATATATGGCAGGTCGGCAATTTTTAAAATGGTTGCCCTTCCGCGTCTCCTTTATCAATTACAGAACCATCCGCACCCAATTGCACCGGGGTGGTTCCGGCAGGTCAATTCCGCCCTGGGCCGCTTTTTGTGGGCAGGGGGAGCCGCTAGAGTGGCGCTACGCACGTGCTTTCTATCCACATATTGTGGTGGCCTGGCCACGTCGGACATCCTCTCGTATTACCAGGCCTCGCATCTGCTGGTTTTATGTTTAAAGTATTTTATTGAAAGGGTACACAGAACAAAAGGAATAACATTCAAGCAATTGCATTGTGCTGCAGTCCCGGGAGCCCATCTTCATGTAAATGCTACATGTCCCGCAAGAGCAGTAGAGGCTGTGTGGGCTCCTCGTCCATCAACATTACATTCAATAACACCCTGAGGTAGAAGAAAGTGTCCGTGCCCTCCCCTTTTAAAAGGAACGGTTCCCCCCCAACTTCCCCCACCCCCTTCTAGTTCCCCAACCCCCTCCCAACACCCCGTCCAGTGTCCTGTCTTAAGCCAAACCTACGGCGTTTAGCACCCCCCCACTACCCCTGAACCGTATCCAACCCATGATTATTGTGCAGTGAACTCTAGCGGTGGTGTCAATCTTAAGAGCCTCAAGTACCTCGGACAGGTCAGCTCCCTGAATTCGGTAGCCAGTAATGCGTGGAAGGGCTGCCACAACTCCCCAAATTGCTCCACCTCCCCGGCCATCATCATTGACAGTTTTTCCATACCCAGAACGTGCCACAGCCTATGCAACCAGCCCGTGATAGATGGAACAGTGGTGGTCCGCCAATGGATTAGGATATTCTGAACGGCGGAGCCCAATGCTATTGCAATTTGTCTGCCCCTACGGGATTTCAATGGATACATCAGCCCGTTGGGCAAGCCCAACAGGACATATGCCGGGAAGCGGGGCAACTCTTTTTCAAATCGAGTATCAACCTCATCTAGCACCTCTTTCCAATAAAGGCTCAATACTGGGCAATCCCACAGGACGTGTGTCAATGTGCCCGGGAGCCCACATCCCCGCCAGCATGTATTATCGATATGCCTGTCCATCTCGTGTAGTCGCTCCGGGGTGTAGTACCAATACGTAGACACTTTAGTGAAGGTTTCAGTAAGTCCTACATGATATTCAGAGTGCCGTACGCGATATGAGATCTGATCCCACTCTTTATGGCTCAATGTTCTTCCCAGCTCTCTGTTCCAGCGTTCCCTACCTGGATTATGAAAGTGTAAGGGGGAGGGCTGCAGTAATTTATATAGATCTGTGATGAGTTTAGCATCCGAAGTACGCGTCACTAGCCACCTCTCGTACGGCAATAGTTTCCTATCTGCCAGCTCACGTACCTGCGGTTGCAAAGCCCAGTGTCGCACCTGCCAGTAACGCATCCTGTCTGTCTCAGCCAAACCGTACTCCTCCTTAAGCGCTTGGAAAGGGAGAACTCCTTCCGGCCCGTACACGTGGAAAAGTGACCTACATCCAGCAGCCCGCCAGTGCGCGAAAGCCCCCTGAGCAACCCCTGGTGTAAAGTCCGGGTTGTCCGCAATAGGAGTAAACGGGGAGGGGAATGTGATAAGCTCGTACACCGTGCTAGTAGCGTTCCACACCCTCAGCGGGACCCTTGTTACAAAAGACGCGTAGAGATTCGGAGGGCGATGAGCCCTGCGCAAAAAAGGCACCTCTTGTAAAGGGCGACCCGCTACAGCCTGATCCTGAAATAACCAATGCTTGTCCGACTCCCATCGGCTCCATTCAACCAGATATCGGAGCTGCGCCGCATGAAAATACTTGCGTAGGTCTGGGATTCCCAGCCCCCCAGACTCCGGTGTCAGCATGGAGAGGACTCTCCTCATCCGTGGTTTGCGGCCTTGCCAAATAAAACGGGATAGGATCGATTGGGTCTGCTGAAACCAGCCCTTAGGCGGGTGTAGCGGCAGGGCTCGGAATAGGTACAGTATCTGAGGGAGGACAGTCATTTTAACCGCTGCCACTCTCCCTAGCCACGATATCAACCCTTTGCTCCATCTCCCCAATTCCTCTTTAATCTTCCTAGTCAAGGCCGTATAATTGGCTGTCACCATGGCCTGCAGCGTGGGTGCTAACAGTATGCCCAAATACTGGACTTGGTGAGCTGACCAATGCATGGGGAAAAGGTCCTGCAACTCTCGCCGTGTTGCGGGAGTCAAGGAGATATCCAGTGCTGTCGATTTGCCCATGTTCATTTTGAAGCCAGCCACCCGCGAGAAAGCCTCCAATTCACCGATACATGCGAGCAGTGCACGTCTTGGTTCCTCCAAGGTCAAGATCACATCGTCCGCATAGAGGTTGACTGTGTGGACATATCCCCCCATCTTCACTCCGGTAGCGTCCGTATTCTGTCGGAGCCTCTGAGCGAGTGGCTCCATATATAAACCGAAAAGGAGCGGGGACAGGGGGCAGCCCTGTCTAGTACCACGCTCTATGCCAAACCTCCGGGAGCCATAGCCATTCACCCGCACCACCGCCGATGGGAACCTGTAACAATTAAAGACCAGGGTCCGAAATTTCTCACCTATCCCCATCCTTGTCATAACCCGTTCTAGATAAGGCCAGTGCATGCGATCGAACGCCTTTTCTGCATCCACCGAAAGGAGCATCCTTTCTCCCGGAATCCGGGAGGCCTTCTCCAGAACGTGCACTACTCTCTTGGTGTTGTCCACCGTCTGCCTTCCGGGGACAAAGCCAGCTTGGTCCGGTTCCACCAGGCCCGGCAAGTGAGGTGGTAAGCGCGCCGCCAGAATACCCGTGTACAGTTTCAAGTCCTCGTTCAAGAGGGAGATCGGGCGGGACGAGCCGCATTGGGTCCGATCTTTCCCTGGTTTAGGGATAACCGAAATCGAGGCCTGTAGGATGTCCGGTGGGATCGCCCCCGGCTCAGAGAATGAATTAAACAATTTGGTTAGTATGGGGGCCAACTTGTCACTGAATGTCCTGTAAAAGCGCGCCGTATAGCCGTCTAGGCCTGGGGCCTTCCCATGTTTAAGCCTGGAGATGGCAGCGACCACTTCCTCGACCCGTATCTCCCTTTCGAGATATTCCGTTTGTGATGGTTCTAGGGACGGCAGTGTGACCGAGTCCAGGTAGTCCTCCGACTCCTGATCCCGCAGATCTTCCCCGGCGTACAAGTCCGCATAGAATCGGCGGAAGGCCTCGGCAATCTGTTCGTCCCCCGTAACTAATCTGCCATTCTCAGTCGCAATTTCCTTTACCCGATGACGTTCATTGGCTACCCTGAGCTTATTCGCCAGTAGGCGACCACACCTGTCCCCCCGTGTAATTCGCGTGTTTCAGTCGAAGTGCAGCGTATTCAGCCCTGTCCATGTCCAATGACGACAGGAGCTTTCTCGCTGCCCTCAGCTGTTTCTAAATCCTAGGGGCCCCCGTACGGCGGTGCACGTCCTTCAATTCCCTTACTTTTTGGGTGAGCTCGTCCCGCTTCTGCCTCCGGTCCCTGTTTTCCGCCAAGGAGATCGCAATAAATTCCCCTCTGACCACTGCTTTAAGAGCGGCCCATTGCGTCGCCGCTGAGGTATCTGCGTTATCATTATGCGTCTGGAAGTCCCTAATCACCTCCGTAACCTTCTCCACCACAGACTTCCTGTGTAACAGAGCGTCTCGGAGGCGCCAGACCCCCGGGGGGCCCGGTCGACCGGCAGAGAGAAGCTCCCTGAGACCGGTGCGTGATCCGATAGAGATAAGACCCCCACCTCCGACGCCATAGCTAAGTCACGTACCGGACCGGTAACTATGAGGTGATCCAGCCTCGCGTAGGTTTTGTGTGCGTGAGAGTAAAAGGAGTAATCTCGGTCTGCGGGATGCAGGTGGCGCCAAAGGTCATGAAGATCTAGGTCCACAAGTTGGGATTTAACTGCTTGTGACATTTCCCCTGTCTGTGGAGAGCGCTGTGCCGACCTATCTATAGTGGAGTCTGCCACCATATTTAAATCCCCACCCAAAATGATGTGCCTGTCTGGAGATGCTGTTATGTCCACCAAAGCCGACTGAAAAAAGCTATCCTGACGCTCATTCGGGCAGTAAATCTAACCAATGGTAAATGTCAAAGCCTCCAATTTGAATCTGTGTGCTAGTAGTCTCCCTTTATGTTCCGCAAACTTGTGGAGGACCTCCCCTCTAAAGGAGCTCGACACTAAGATCGCCACCCCTGCCGTCTTAGTGCTAGACGAAGAAAAAAGCTGTGTGGGAAATTTGCGGGATCTTAACCTATGGCAATCTCGTGCAAGCAAATGAGTCTCCTGTAAAAGACAAATGCCCGCTTGTGTGTTCTCTAGCAAGGACAGAATCGCCCTCCTTTTAACAGGGTTATTAAGTCCCTTAACATTAAGGGTTACTACCTTAAGAGTTGCCATCCAGAATCAAGACAGAATGTGACATGCAGTGGGTCCTGTGTGTCGGGGGGGGGGGCCCATGAGCCTCAACTACCCGTGTCTCCCCATTAGGCCATCGTGAAAAGATCAAGAACACTGAACGGATTGCACTCCCCCCTGCCCTACCCAACTCCCGACCCGCTCTTCCATCTGCTGGTTTTAAACAATTGGTGGTATGGGGATAGTGGCGATCGGCATATGCGCTGGAGCGCTCCCTGATGGGGAATAACACACTGCATACCACCCTATATTCGGCTGGGCTGAGGAGGAGGCTGCCGTCGGCCACACAAGTGGTATTTGCAGTTTGGAGACAGGCACTGCGTCGGATGGGTTGGTGGGGGAGGTTGACGGCAGAGACCCCATTGTGGCAGAATGGATGACTCCCTGCGTTGGCCTCGCTTACGGGGTTTGGCGGATGGGACTCTATAGGAATTTCCTCGCTTGGAGACGTTATGTCGGGTGTGACTCTCATTCCAGGACTTGCGGGACGAGTTTCACATGCCTAACACTCAGTTCTTCCGATACTTGCAATTTCGCCACGCATTGGCGCCTAGCCTGGTTGGGTTGGAGTCGCTGCCGGAATTCAGCCCCGTGGAAGCGAAGGTCTTCATGGGCGATCTTGGGGACAAAAAGGTATCCCGCATATATCAAACGCTGGTCACCCACTGCTCCTCCTCCTTACTCCCAATGAAAGATGCTTGGGAAAAAGACGTGGGGCCCCTGGATGAAGACGACTGGAGGGAGGCACTGGAGTCCCCACGTGGGACGGCTATTGCGGTGCGACTCCGATTAATCCAATTTAAATACTTGCACAGGGCCTACTATACCCGAGAGCGACTGTGGAAGGCGGGCCTCATTGGGTCCCCGGAGGGCCTGCGTTGTGGAGCTGACACGGGTACCCTAATACATACTGTGTGGTCGTGTACTGGCTTGACTAGGTTCTGGAATGGTATGTGGAGTTGCTTGTCGGAGGTGCTGGGTTGGGATCTCCCCCGCACCCATCGTCTGGTTCTCCTCCATGTGTTAGAGGGGGTAGGTGGAAATATTTACAAACGTCATCTCTTGCTATTGGGCCTGGTAGTGGCCAAGCGGGACATGGCTCGAGCATGGAAGAATGAGCGAGCCCCCCCCTGAGTGCGTGGAAAGCTGGATTGGACTATTTTATGGGTTTGGAGCGCCCAGTGTTCGAGGCCAGAGGTTGTCCCAGGCAGCATTTTAAAATCTGGAAGCGGTGGGCAGACTACAGGGGTTTGACTCTTGATCCACCGGCAGAGCCTGACGAGGATCTAAATTTGGGTGATGGATGCCAGGCCTAGAGTGCGCATGGCGCTGGACTTTCGGATAGCGCATAAAGAGGGCTTGACATGATCGCGTGTACGGGGCTAGGGTGGGATAAGGGGCGGGTAGTGGGGTTCTTGGGTGGCTGTGGGAGTTGGGGGGGTTAAGGAGAAACGTTTCTTTCTTACTGATTGGGATACAATGATGTGTTTATGCTGATAATCTTACAGTGACCTCCTGATTGTGGAGTGCTGTATACCTGCTTCTACCTGATCAACTAATAAATTTGTTGTGAAAAAAAAAAGAGGGCAGCTGGGCTCCTCCCTTCCAGAAGCAAATGGATTTCACTGGAGTGGTTGGGGAGGGACCGACAATTAAGTAGTAACATGATTATGGGTTTACCTTTACCTTCTCCAATTGCCACAGGGAGGGTAGTGTGGGAGAAATTGAAGTTAAAATTGCAAAAAGGACAGGAAATAATCCCTTCCTCAATAGACAAGGTATGCAAACACTCACTCCTCATCTCACCTCTAATCCTGAGGATCTGATCCCTGTTATAACAAAAGTCATCAGAAAGGGATCCAACAGGGGTCCTGGCCCCGTCCTGGTGCGGACGGGCGCAGATGGGCTTGCCTTTGGCGCGCCCGCATCCACTGCGCGAAAGCGTCATCAGCTCAATTTGAATCCGAAAATGCGGAAGTGCGTGTCAGCGTCCATGGAGAAACTAGAACCCTGCCCTAAGGTAGGCAAAAACAAAAGTTCAGCTCCCCCTGAGCATTTCACACAGCTCAGAATGCCCCCCGCAATGAGTACAGTGCAAGCAAAACAATTCGTTAAACAAGTATTAAAACAGCAAACAGTTAAAAGCCTCTTGCTCCTGTCAAAATCAGAGCAAAGAGAAAAGATGCCACACATAATCAAAAAAGGCATTATAATTTTCAATGCTAATAGCTCTAACTTTTGTAATGACGGACCTCAACCAAGAAGTTCAGTGACCCACCGCATAGCCTGGTTTAACGTCTCCGAATTATTTTCTGTGCTACGGCCATAAATGCATTCCTCTGGTAAATGTCAAATGTAATCAGCCTCTTAAAATACCTAAATTAAAATATGCTGGAAGAATAGTTTCACATATTTCTGACATATGTAGCTTGCCAAGTATTGAATAGAAAAGTGTGCAGCAAATAAACAAAGAATGTGCAAGTACGAACAAGTATGGTCAGGGCCGGACTGGGAACCACAACCGGCCCAGGCAAAGTGCTCGGCCGGACCCTACCTCCCCACTCAGGGGGTTGGAGGTGCCGCCGAGCTCTTTGCCGGGGCCGGTTTTCAGCCGATTTTGGTACAGGGCCGATTTTGCAACTATGCTGCAAAAACGGTCCTGTAACAAAAACGGCCCCCAGGGGCCCAAAACCAGCCCCCACCCGTGCGGCGCACCGGGGGATTGCCTGGTGCCCCCTATGGCCAGTATGGCCCTGGGTATGGTCCTCTTTTTATTGTACCCACCTCAGCATGAAATATCTGGACATATGAGCATATCTTGCCTGCCTGGCAGTGGGTTATCTGGAATCATGGAAGACAGCTGTACGGCTGGCAGGGGGTGAACTGGAGGGGGTAGGAGTTAGGGCATTGTCGGACAGGCGCTGAGGGGGCCCAAAGGGGGTGGACGGAGTGGGCAGGCGCTGCTCGGTGCACTACGGGCTGAGCAGGCCCTTGTTCAGACCCGGAGCTGCAGCCATGGTAGAGTTCAGAGAACGGCCCATCGCTCTGGCGGGGCACGAGGACGTGGAGCAGTGCGCCGAAATCACAGCTATACTTCAACTGCTCTTTGTGCCCGGTGCCTGTTGGGATGCCTTGTTCCCCGGTGCAACATGTGCTGGACCTTGGTGCAGATGCTAACTTTGTGCAATGCACGCCGACTTAGGGGGAGACAGAGACTGCATTTTAGGTGCGGCAGCAACTTGGTAAATGAACTACTACATTGTGTACTGGAGAGTGGCAAGATGCAAGGAGATGGGGAGAGATGTGTGTGCCTTAATGATGGACAATTAAACACTGGAGGGACATGGGGTTCGGTGATTCCTCGGGGTGCGGTTTCCAAAGGATTGTGGTTCCATTTTGCATTGTGATAAACTTTAGGGGGTGAAGTGAGTGGAGATTCACTTTTTAACTTACAGAAAAATACTATAAGTGACAGGACGTTGCTGTGGAGCTTCACCTGTCATCAGGGCAGAAGTCCTAAAAAAAGAAGTGGGGGAATACTGACGTCACAACAGGAAGTGGCGTCACGAAAGGTGGCTTGCACCATCAAACTCATTGCCTTCCCTCGCTCACCCATTAGATGCGATTGCATCAGAGAAGCCAGCGCATGAGCAGTATTCTGATTGAGCTCCGTTCTCGCCCCAGAGAGGCCAAAGAGTGAATGTGTGGCTCCATTTGCTCCAGTTATTGAGCTCCTGTATAAGTGGGGGGATGCCGTCCACCCACGTGGTACCCCGACTCGAGCCCTGCCTCTCATCTCTGACGATGTTATAAAGAGCGGCGCCGCGGGTGGAACACGTCTGAGAGCAGCTCTGTTCTGCAAGACCAGCGACCAGACGGGGCGCGCTCTTGCATACCAAA
Organism: Lissotriton vulgaris; assembly: GCF_964263255.1. Classification (NCBI taxonomy): domain Eukaryota; kingdom Metazoa; phylum Chordata; class Amphibia; order Caudata; family Salamandridae; genus Lissotriton; species Lissotriton vulgaris. Next base: position 1,335,071,426 of record NC_141695.1, read on the forward strand.
ACAAGCGCACACCCTAACACAAGAAAATACAAAACAAGCCCTGCCCACAAAAATCCAGAAACGGCTTAAATAAGTATAGAGAACACTAAAGTCCGATAAAAAGCAAGCACTGGCACTAACAGTGCCTTAGGGAACCCTGTTCACTAGCTCCTCCTGGTGTACTCCACTCGGCACCAACAATGTGCACTGACTGGCCCTACTCACCGGACTGTGTTGCGGCGATCAGCAGCATGGAGCCCTGCTCTTTTTTCTGGAAGCCTATGAGGCTCCTAACCCCTCTCTTTGGCGTTGGAGCACAGAAGCTCAGTGTTTCTCTGGCCGGTGTGCGAGACGCTCCTCGGTGCACGGGAGCCCCGCCCACACTGAAGTGAGAGACGCCTGGCTTCCTGTCTTTGCGACTTTGTTTCATGAGGTGGGCGTGCTAGTGACTGCCCACTATTTTTAAACAAGCATTTGCAATGCAATACGACTCGAATTTGCGTGAGACTTATTGCATTACAAATGGCAACATCCACATTTTAAAAAGCATGAACAGGAGTGGAAGGGGTGGCGAAAAAACTTTGAACTGCGGGAGGGGCGGGGGGACACACAGGCAACAAATACTGTTTGAGTAAAGGGGCTGATAGGCTCGGAAGGAGCAAAATGACAAAATAGGCGTCATGAGGCGGGACTAAGAAGCCAAACACCAATCACAATGCAGATTTTATGAAAAAAGCCAAACAAAAAGATGGGCGGAAAGTGGGTGGAGCTTCCCCCACTTTAGCATATATAGCATCTCTCAACGAGACAGCCCATGCGCTGCCTAGTCCGAGACCTAAAAATGGTGCAAGTTCCGAACACAGAATGCCCTTGATTCTATCTACTAGCTCCTCCACTAATTCAGCAGACCATCTTAATTTTAAGTCAAGATCCCTTCCGTTGGCAACACATGGGTGCTGTTATAGAAAACATCCTTTCGGACGAAGTCGGGATCATGCTGTGCCAACACAGTGCCGACAAATGAATGAATGCGGCTTTAGCACGCATTCGTTCAGCACGCAAGTCGTTTTAACCATAATACAGTGTAGGCACTACAAAAGGACACCACACCAGTTTAGAAAAACAGACAATATTTTTATATACTTTAAGACAAGACCAAAAACAATAAAAATCCACAATCCCGTACTTAAAAGTCTACAGTTGTCAAAATAAGCTTTAAAAACAGTTTCTTGATGTCGATAGCTCCGTCTAGGGCTATCAGGGCGTCGTGAGCAAACAAATCCAAATAGTTCTGGCTGACCGCGGCGTCGTGGGCCAGCTATGGTGTCGGTAAGACCCGCAAATAGTACCTTTTATGAAATGCAGGACTTCGGCGACCTCTCGTTAAGCTTCCGAAAACACGGCGTCCAGAGGAGTTGTCGGGGCCCTCGAAGTCACCCGCGTTGCAGGTCGATCTCCTCTCTATTGGGATCAGGAGCGCTGGCGTTGGCAGGCGTCGTGTGCTGCAGTGCGAAGTACAGCGGTGCAGCGTTCGGTGCCCTCAGGTCGCGGTGCGAGCAGCGGCTCAGTGGTGGCGTCAGATGGCATCGTCGGTGAGACCAGGGTCGCAGTGCGAGATGAAGGCGGTGTTCATCATGGTGTTGGCAGGTCACGGTGCAAGCGGCGGCGTCATCATTGCTGAAGCGCTGTCGGTTGACGAACTGGAGTCTATGGCATCGTTGCGGTAGGCCAAGGCTGCGGTGCGGGATGAGGGTGGTGCGTCATGTAACTTTACGAGCAGTGACCTCGAACCACGGTGCAAGCAGCGGGGTCGATTTCGGCATGGAGCGGCAGTGTCGGGGAGGCCAAGGCGTCATCGTGAAGTGAGGCAGTGCAGAGTACGGTTCCCACAGGTCTTGGTGCGAGCAGCGGCTCGGTGGCGGCATCAGCAGGTGTCGCCGGTGAGACTAGGGTCGCAGTGCAGCGTTGAGGCGGTGCCTTTAGATCACAGAGTCGGCAGCTGCGTCGTAGATGTCGTTGGGTTGCTTTTCTTCTGTTGCAGCACAAAACACACGGTCCCCCGTGCTGAAGGCAGAAGAGCTTGAAGTCTTTGCTGTTCCTGAGGCTTCTTGAAAAGGGGGCAAGCTCTACCTCAAGCCCTTGGGGAAACTCACAAATGTAGGTTGCATAAAGTTCAGTCCAGTCCTTTCACTGCCCAAGACAGAAGCAGCCACTGCAGGACAACACAGCAAAGCACACATCAAAGTGGTAGTTCCTCCTCACAGCTTCTCCAGCTCTTCTTCTGGGCAGTCTTCTTGATCCAAAAGAGTTCTAAAGTTCAGGGGTCTGGGCCCCAATATTTATAGCCCAAAAGCCTTTGATCTCTTAGACAGAGAGTGTCTGTGCCCGGCCAGAACCAGTTCTGCCTTCTCTGGTGTGATTTCCTGGCAGGACGTTGAGACGGCATTGTCAGAGGCAGACCGGGCCCTTTGAGGTGCAAGGAAATCTCCTCTCCCTTCCCCCATCACAGACCAGGTCTATTCAGCCCTTTCCTGACCCACCTAGACTATCTGGAACCACTCCTGCTCCCCCAGCCTTCTGTCATCTAAAACCCATACAGGCAATCCACATTCCAGCAGAGGCACACAGGATGACTGAGCAAGAAAATACCTACTTTCTAAAAGTGGTATTCTTAAACACAGAATGTAAAAATCACCTTCACTTAAAAAATGCATCATTAGATTCTGAGTTCAGGCATACTACATTTTATTTTCCTACCTAGTTCCGAGGGCCAGTTATGTTTAAATGATGTTATAAATAAACGTCCCATTCTGTCCTATGAGGAACAGGTAGCCTTACAATAGTGAAAAACGAAATGGGCTGTAATTCAGTATCAGGACATGCCACCCACACCAGGGCATGTCCTACCTTTCACATGCACTGCACCCTGCCCACAGGGGTACCTTGGGCCTTCCTTAGGGGTGCCTGAGATGTAAGAAAAGGGAAGGTCAGGGACTGGCAAGTGTGTACACTGGCCAAGTCAACACAGCAGTTACAAACTGTGCACAGACTCTGCAATGGCAGGTCTGAGTTTATCTTTTTAGGGCTACTCATGTGGGTGGCACAATTAGTGCTGCAGGCCTACTAGTAGCATTTGGTTTACCGGCCCTGGCACATTAAGTGCACTTTACTAGGGACTAACAAGTAAATCAAACACTGAATCATGGAAACACCACTCCATAACACAATTTACACAGAGAGCATATGCACTTTAGCACTGAATAGCAGTGGTAAAGTGCCCAGAGTCCTAAAACCAACACAAAGAAGCCAGGAAAAAATAGGAGCATGAAGCAAAAGTTTTGGGATAACCCTGCAAAAAGGGCCATTTCCAACAACCCCCTAAGGCAAGTTGTTAAAACAACTTGGTTGCTGAACAAATGCGTCCTAAAGACGCGTTCGTTCAAAAGGCGGCATTCGGAATGCATATATCCTAAATGCATGCAGTATACCGTCATATATCTGCTGGACAGACTCAGGGGCAATAAATAGGGGATCGGCTTGGGCTCCTGTCTTATGTTGTTTATCCCGGACAGTTCTCAGTGGTCTTTTTACTACATGTTCGAGTTCCTTATGCCGTGCCTCATTGTTGGAAGCCCCATTCGATACACTAGAAAGTAGGTCAGAAGCCCCGTTTGTCATGCTAGACCTCAGGAGTACCAGTGATGGAAGCTGGCTCATATAGACCATTTAGTGAGTGTAAAGATGCTCCAGAGCCCAAGGACAGTTGTCTCTCCCCCAAATTGATTTCAGTTGATACAACCCCTATCGCGCTTTGCAACATCCAGTCTATGGATGTTGTTTTAGGAGGTGGGGTAGGAGCCATAGACCCACCGGCACACTTGTGCTTACCTGTATGTTCATTGTTGTGTTATCCACCACTCACAACTGAAACCAGTCTGAAATATGATGGAGAGAGACCTAGATTGGGTGCAGGGGAGATCAAGGCAAAGTCACTGTGTACCACAAAGGCCACTACCCAATAGTTGTGGGTTTTTAAGTAGAACGTTTGTAAATAAATTTAAAACACACTCACTGAAAGTCCTGAAGAGGGCGTTAGAGGGGTGGCCCAGCCCAGCCTCGTCTGGGTGCAGACGGGCCTGCCCTTGGCCTATGCTTTTCCCTGGCACATCTCGCGCTGCTGTAGGCTGGGGCCCGGTATGAGCACGAGTATTGAAGCTGGCCCCACACCCTCCGAGCACGATACAGGCAGTGGGGTTCTGGACTCTGTGGTTCATTGGTAGTCTCAACTAGGACTGACAGTGCTCCACAAGGGTCAGGAACCTGGTGAAAGTCCCCTGTATTAGCAGAATGAACAGCTATTGGGAACAAATGCATGGAAGAGATATTATGAGACCTATCCTTACACACTCTCCTAAAGGACACTAAACATAAAATATTACCACTTTGGCAGGCAAACACTTAAAGGAAAGTTGGCCATTATTACCACAAGATTGGAACAGCCGTAACAACAAATTGATGTCCTATAATTTACAGTATATGGATTTAGGAGGATTTGTATGTCTGAATCCTTTTAACAATCTCCAATCTAAGGGGTGTTCTACTACCAGCTTTCCTTCCATCTCCTGACATACTGTAGAAATTGCACATCTCTACGCACTAATACTCTTGCTGGATTTCTGCCCCGCTGCTAAGGTTGCAATGAAGTTTGAAACCACTATGATAGCTGATTAAATTGGATCAATATGCCGTTCCATAAACCAGCCACTCCATACCTCCCATGTTGCCAAATTGACTACTCCATCTTGCACCATCTTCCTCCAGTTCCAAAGGTGACTCATCTGCCACTCTCTCCATCCCCAGAGACTTACATCTGATTCTAATACTAGATCTGGGGACGTAGGAAAAATTGCTCACCAGGTCCAGGCATCAGTGTGGCTTAATCACCAATTTATTTCTGCCCTCGCCATCCGATGTAGAGGTACCTTCTCTAAGCACTCAAACCCCCTTAGTAAGTGCCTTATCTTTGGTCACTGCAGAGCATTGTAATAAAGGGATCCTGTAAAGACTGCTTAATGGAAAGATGAAAGGTGGCCCACCACTCTCGCGAAGTCCAGAGAGAAATAAGATATTGTCAAGCATCATCCTGAACTCTTTTTGATCACCTTTAGTTTTCAGTCTTGAAGCAACCATATTTCCTTTTCTAAGTCCACTGCAGACCCCCATTATTCCATCCTTTTTGAGGGAATTACATCCAATGTATCTGCTTTTATGAGAAAACCCAGTAGCAAATCAATTCTATGGCCATTTGTACCTGTGTCAGCAAAAAATCTTCATCTGGCGAGAAATATCATATTGTACAAGTATACCATGATCCTTAGTCCCTGGGATTATAGCGGTTCAACAGCTTGGTGAAACACCAGAGAGAGGAGATTAGACCGAAAGTAAGGACCGTGAATCTGTACGACTGCCCTAGCCAGAAGAACTGTAAATACTTTTGTGAGTGGAAACATTGGCACTGTTAGGTAGATGGCCTTAATGTCTAGACACATCATCCGATGCCCCGGGAGGAAAATATTCCTGATCCTGTTTGCTGTCTCTATTTTGAAGTGGCAATAAATACAAAACTGATTGAGATCTTTCAGATTTATTACTGGTCGAAACTTCTTATTCTTCATTCAAACTAGAAATATATTGCTCACAAACTCTCTGAGGTGCAGCAGACAAGGCTTTATTTCCCCTTTCAGACGCAAATCCTGTGCCTTTACTGAGATTAAGTGTACTCCATCTTGAGAAAACTGGATTGGGGTAGGAAACCTGGTCTGTACTGGGGTGGTTTGAAAATCTATTTGAAACCCCTAACTTTCTAGGGAACTGTAGGGTTGCTCGAGATCAACTCCCCTTCTTGAGGAAACAGGGCAAACCAGCCCTGTACTTTCACCAGGGGGTAGGAGACTATTCCTAACTTAAACTACCACTCCAATTGTCTGTCCTCTATCAGTGTCAAAATGTCCTCAATCAGTAAAGAGTATCTGTATTGTTGGCATATGAAGTAGGGTCTGAAGTAGTTTGTACAGCTAGCAAAGCAACCCCATAACTACCGGCCCTGGGAAAGCCCAACCAAATACCGTGATCAGTAAAGAGTGGGACTTAGCTAGTGAAGGAACCGCTTGAACATAGCACTCAATCTCCCTAATAGAGTGCTATCCAAAAAAGATCCCTGGCTGTTTATCCAGCCTTGGAACAAGCAAGTTCACCCAAATATGTGTTTATTCTCAACAAAATACCCTCTCAACTTTCGAATGACAATCCAGTATTCGAAATAACCAAAAAAAATACGGCCATGTGAGCCCACTCAGAAACTACCTCCATATCAACAGCTTCCCCTGTACTCTTCGCCTACTTAGCCATGCACAATATCCTTGCTAGTCAACCAAGAGTTTCCAACATTTTGTCTGGGCACGATGCCCAGCCTCTGTCAACACTCCTTCTACGATCTATACTCTCTCTACCTAAAAAAGTAACACATTTTGTGTCCAGTAGCCGGGCCCGGGCTGTTTTATCTGTAATTGTTGGTCTCAACAGGATTCCTGATACAGATTTATATAAAATGTTCTACAAATGGTGGGGGGACTACTCAAAAGAATACAGGTCTTGTGAAAAAACCCTGATCAAAAATGTGATTGCCACCAACTTCCAAAATTACCACTTGTGACTTATCAGCCAATTTCAATATCTTAGCAGCATTAGTGGTATCCTCATCAGTACCATATACATAATTATCCTACAATTCATCTTAATATTGATCATACAAATTAACAAAAGTCCTTTTGCGTGAAGTACCAAATGGACCCATATATGGATCCTTGCATGGGGAATTCAAGTCCTTTTCATGTTGTGGAATTGAATCACCACAATACATAATACATTCTTTCCCTTGAGAGTGTTCAACAATTGCCAAATGCTTGTTCATCACCAACCTCTTGCCCACAGAGGGTGCAGAATCTAAAATTGCGGTGGCCACCGTGTTACCAGTATCAATAGCTGCATTCTTTTTTTTAAATAGTCTTTTTTATTAAACGTTTTATCACTTGCAGTATACAGTGCATCATGTACAGGAGACATGATGTCATAGGACCAGAACATTAACCAGTGTTAGTTACAATCATACAATATTACAGATACTGGAGCACTGTCCCTATGTCTTATAGGAGTACTTTACAAATATGCATTCAGGTGAACCTACATGCATTTAAAAACCTGTCTGGAGAAACCAATTCTGAAGTTTATATAGCTTGTGTGTCCCCATTAGTTCCTGTTACCTCCCACCCTCGCCCTCCATGTTCCAGAGACCTCTGTATACTATTCAGCGTTTCCATATTTTGCCCCATTTTATTTGGGCAACCTCTGCTTTCGTAAACTATTTTTTCCGTAGCGCTGCACCAATCTAAGTCAGACTTCCACTGTCCTACCTTTGGGGGCGCGGTTTGCCCCCCATGGTCTGCTAAATAGCTGCATTCTTACTAGCTGAGCAGACTGCCTTATGAATTGAATTGGACTCTAAAGTGTCTAGAACATCACAAAGGTTTTTTCTTAAATAGTTCACCTTACTCTGCTTCATTGGCATTAACCTTTCAGTTTTAATTATTATTAGTCACATTTCCATTATATCACTGATTGGGAATTGAACACCCACTGAATGTGAATATGTAACAGTGCTTGCAATTCAAAACACCCACACAGTTTTGTAACTCAAGGTACATGACCTTACCTCCAGTGTCTCTTATCTCCCTCCTCTTGCCACTCCCTTATTTCAGGGCAGAACCACTATATCATACAGCAGGATTGTTCCAGCACCAGCTCACAAAATAACTTGCAAAGCAGTGGAATTTACCAGACTTTCAGAACCCCATGCCACACTGAAATCCTATTTTAACAACAAATGTTAACAGTCCAATGGCCTGGAAATACTGGCAGGACTCACAGAGCAGAAGATGTAAATGAAAGCTGCCAACAGCATGAGCTGGGTAAGAAAACATGCTTCCAAAGCAGTGTGGATGCCTCTAAACTACAAGCTCTTCATGCCAAATGCTTAAACAAACAAAGCAAAGTCTGTAAACACAAACAGAATGCCTGTGCTTCACTGTTACCTCAGCATAGGCCAAAATCAATATTTCATCTTTTAAGCAATCTAATACAATAAACAAACCAGTTCAGAATTTCAGTACATGGCTCACCAGTACTTAACTTGGCGGCAAGATAAGAGGAAGTTGACTATGAACTTCCCTTATTTATAGTGTGTTGTAATTAAAGTCTGGTAGCCAAGTGTAGTTTAAGATGATTTATTAGGATTATGTTGTGGGTTGGTAGATCCATGTACAGCAGCCCCACCAGGAGCAATCTACCTGCTGCTCAGCCCATACTCTAACTGTCACACCTCACCAGACAGGCCCCCAAGCATTCCATTCATCATCACCACGCCAACATTCCACACAGAACACTCACACTGACTGAGCAGCCAGGACCCAAGATAACAGGGGATATGTATGTATACATAAGCAAGATATAACATATTCTCCCCCTTCAGAAAAAACGGAAATATAAGATACTAGGTGGAATCAACTATTCACATGTATAAAAAAGTAAAAAGAAATTAGTTCAATACACACAGATGCAAGATAGAACAGAACATCATGTGAAAAACGAAGCATAATGAAAACAGAATGGATGTATAAGTAAATACTTAAGAAATATCACCCATTCTCCCCCTTTACAAAACATAAAAATGTAAAGAAAGAAACTGGTGAAACAATATTATCTTCCACAGCACATGTAACTAGACAGCAGACTGAGCAATACTCACAAAAACAAACTCTACGTAAGAAATGGAATCACACAAAAACATGGGAACATACAGAGAAAATGGGTATGAAACACACGACCAAACATCCCAACAAAGGGCAAATAATGTAACTTGTAGCCACAGGTGACACAGACCCTCAAATCACCATTCCTAATTGAAGGGGAGTAAGTGAAATATGTAGACACAGATGAACTGCACCTCGTTCAGAGATCCTTCATGTAAGGGCCTGTTATGTAAACTGTAGAAATGGGACCATAACCCATTTAGACATTCCTCGTGTAAGGGTCTGTAAAGCCTATTTTCCTTAAAGGGAAATGACAACTACGTTCTCAAAAAAAAAATGCTACCATTTCCAAAGGCGCAGGATTGTCTGTTCACTTTCCATTATTAGTGGCAAGAAAGGCAAGATAATTCACCCATCTGTTGCAGAAATCTGCTTTCAGTCCTCGAATTAGAACCCTTATAGCGTGATGTCAGCCTTTCATTTGTCCGATCCTGATAAAATTCTTACCTTAGAGAATGCTTGTTTGAACCGTATTGCTGATTAGCAGCCTTGCTAATCACAAAGTGCAATATGAATTTTTTAATACACTTTGGTTCTCAGATGGTCCACGTGGTGTAAATTGCTGCAACTAAGGAACATGGGGCCAGATGTAGGAGCCCTAATACCGGTCGGTAACGGCCGAATTCGGCCGTTACTGACCGGTATTAGGGTTTTCTCATGTAGGGGGCCAATATTTTACCGATTCGGTAAATTTACCGATTCGGTAAATCCAGATGTAGCTGGCACTTTAAAGAGTGCCACAGGCCCATTAGGAGTCGGTATTTCCACCCAATCCTATTGGGTGGTAAAATACCGAATTCAGGTCTACATGCACATCTGTGCATGTACACCTGTGCCATGTGACACACAGACATGCCCTTAGGGCATGTATGTGTGCCACATGGCACACAAGCCTGAAATCGGGGTGCTACAGGGTGTCAAAGTGACACCCCGTTCCCCCTTTCAGGATTCGGTATTTACCGATTCGGTAAATACCAAATCGGTATTTCTCATTGATTCCTATGGGCTTCAAGGCCCATAGGAATCAATGGGAAATACCGATTCGGTATTTACCGAATCAGTAAATACCAAGGGCCAGATGTAGGTAAATTTTATTTTCCGACCTCTTAAATACCGAGTCATACCAACTCGGTATTTCAGAGGTCGGAAAATAAAAGTACCGAGATGTAGGTAAATGCAGATGTGCAACTACCGAATCGGAAACAGTCGGTATTTTCCGATGCGGGAAATACCGACCAGTTAATGCCCATTCATTCCTATGGGCTTTGAAGCCCATAGGATTGATTGGGCATTTACCGGTCGGTATTTACCACATCGGAAAATACCGACTGTCACAAGGGTGCAGGGGGTGTCACTTTGACACCCTCTGGCACCCCCAAAAGAGGCTCGGGTGCCATGTGGCAGGCATACCTGCCCTAAGGGCAGGTCTGCCTGTCATATGGCATAGGTGTGCATGCACACATGTGCATGCACACCAGAAGCGGTATTTTACCATCAAGTAGTATTTGATGGTAAAATACCGATTTTGTACTGCTTGTGGGACTCAGAAGAGTCCCACCTGCATACCAATTTACCGGAATCCGTAATGATACCGACTCGGTATTTTACATACTCGGTAAATTTACCTATCGGTAAATTTACCGAGTCCGTAAAATACAGGGACCTACATGTCAAATTGCTCTTACCGGTCGGTAACGGCCGAATTCGGCCGTTACCACCCGGTAAACGCCTACCTACATCTGGCCCCAAATCTTACAGATTCAGTAATTGTATAATAAAAATTACCTACATCTGCCTCCTTCCTATTTACCTACTCTTAAATACCGAATCAGTAAAATTCGGTATTTAAGAGTAGGTAAATCGGAATTACCTACATCTAGCCCATGGTTTTCTAAGTAGGAGCAATAGATCTATAATATATGAATAAACATTTTTCAATGTCTTTCAGGCTAATCACAGTGGTGTGAGAGCAAGGCATACTTAGCAGTTTGTATAGAATATTTGATATTTATCTGCCTATCAGTAAACATATAGTTCTAAATACACATATTGATGGTAATTAATTTGTAAGCCTCAGATAGATGAAAGGCTAAATCTCCCATTCCATTGCCTGAAGCTCAATGAATCAGTTCTTCGTTTGTGCTGAATTGTCTCAGCCGCCAAAGTCAAGAGTTGCAAGGAGTGGATGTAGGATATTCACCGTCACGTGTGCACCAGCAAATAGACTAAATAGATCAAACACTACCAATGTTCCCAGACCTTTTGGGCAATCTGGCACTGCTAGATGGGCCATTTTGAAAGGGCCAGTGTGTGGACTGTTTTTTGGTCATGTGGCGGTGACAGGACCAGAAATACCGGTCTTCGTACTCTTCCTTTCAAGTTGGCCCATCTGACATCATCAGAATGCCAGACTGCCTGAAAGGCCAGTCCAAGCCTGAGCACCACTTAAGAGTGATAGTCAACATATGTTGTAAACATAATTGAGCAGGCTCTAGTCTAAGTGTAGTGGCACTGGTGAGCTGCACTTAAGCATAGTAACATCAGGCCCATAAGTGCCATAGACCACGTAGCACTGGTAAGTGCATGCAGGCTACTCCCTACCAACAAGCCCCCACACTGCCCCAGTTCAGGAAGGACCTCAAGACCTGGCTCTTCGGATGACCACAGCACTCAATGGGGCCTCCCCCGCGCCTTGAGACCCTTGGGGGTGAGTGATTGCGCTTCACAAACCCTGACTGATTGATCATCATTTGGAGCAGAAAATGGAACTGCATAGTGTGAGATAAGCTAATGTTGCTCAACACACACAGACTGGTGTAGTTATGCACTCAAGCAGGGCCCGCTCTAGGGCGGTGCGATCAGAGCCACTGCACCGGGAGTTGACTTGGGGTGGGGGCGTCATTTTTGAAAATGTATATCTTCACCTTAAAAGCACCTGCTGCCACGTTCCTGGCCTCCAACAATTTTCAGACTCAATTAAAATGTCAAGCTAACTGGTGATTAATCGTCTTTCTGGAAAGAGACCAGAGGTTTGTCTTGGGGAAGACGGACTCATACTAAGGTAGCGCAGAGGGTTAAAGTGCCTGCTGCTAAGAACGTGTATTATGCAGATAAGAAAGCGCATATAATGTAAATAGATCAGTGTGTTACTGCTTCTGTAAGAGAGCTCCTTTTGTAACTTGTCGTTTATAAGTCAAAATCATAATATAGAACATTGAGTTATTAGCTGTCATCAAAGAGCTGCATGCAAACTGCAAGGTATATATTAGAGCTGCATGCTTTTTTGCCCAGTCTTTTATCCTCCTCATCTTGTGAAAAGGGTTCGTTTGGGTTGAAAACAATTCTTATTATAAAGATAACACCTTACAATGATGTTATGTTTTAAATTCCGAACTTGTGCTTTTCCAGAATAAAGACTCAAACTATATTGGCTACCATGATACATGACCTGTCACTCCTACACTACACCTTGTGGTCCAGTCTGATGTAACATTTCCCATACACTGATGTACACATGTATGATTGTCTCTGTGCAATGTGTGTGATGTAAAGTGTTGCGACACCTTACACTGATATGAGTGGCACTATAAAACTAAATGAATCTGAGAGACAGTGGCTATGGAGACTTGAGGGGCACTGTAAAAGGGTGATAGTGAGGGAATCCGTGGCAGAGGTGGTCATTGGGGGGAGGCGCCAACAGACATTGTCGCAAAGGGTGCCACCGGTGCTAAAGCCGTCCCTGCACTCAGGTTTAGAATTTGGGTAGCCTAATCGCACACTTTACAATGTATCCCCTAGACTGCACCCCCCCCCCCCCCCCACAGTGACACATTCTGTTTTGCTATAAGATGCTTGTATGCTGCCCTTTCAAAATCTACAGCTTTTCTTTGCAAATTCACATAGATATTTTGCTGTGAAATTCAGTTTTTGGCTCAAAGATCACCAGCGCTGATGGACGCCAAGAGAATGCTGACATTGTTAAATGTCTGCTTCAAAGCCACTCTCCAAGCCATGCCCCAAGCTGGCCAACAAGGCCCAGCCAATTCAATTTAGTACCAGTACTTATTTTTTCCCTGTTGAAAACACTGACCATATTATAAAAGCAGATTTACCTGGGTGGATATGCAACAAAATATTTGTGCATATTTGTTGTGCAATATTTTGTTGACCTATAGTGTTACTTTGTGTGCTGCATTACTGTATTGTGTAATTGTTGTGCTGGATGTGGTGGCTTTTTGCATTCTGTTTTCTTGCTGTGTGCCCTGTTATGTTTTTGTTATTTTGTTATTTTATTTTGTGTTGCATTATTGTGTTGTGTTCTCTTGTGCTTTGTATTTACTTGAGAGATGTCACAAAATGCGGATACATTTTCAGCCAAAAGCAGAGCATTTCTTTAAAGCCCCAGTGACAAACAACCACTGCCTAAGGTCGTAAAATGCCATTGCTTCAGCTCTTCAACTGTGTAAGACACCAGTCAGACCAACACTGTCAGAAACCGTGTGTTAAATTAGCTCTCTCAGTGCTCACTTTATGTGACTTGGCCTATGTCTTTACACATTTCCCCCAACTAAAGATATTCTGAAGTTGCTGCCCTAAAAGAAAGGATAGCAAGCTCAGACATCTCTATGGTAATTTCATACTGAGGATAGCCTCATCACCCCATTCCTTATGCAGTGAGGAAGGGGTGCTGCCTCCCTTAGCCAGGCACCCCACCAAAAGCTCCATTTCACAAAATATAAATTCTAGTAATATCCCCACAACCCCTTACCAAGGCCCACTTGGGCTAAATAGTGCATTGCAAAGCAGTAGTGTCCGCCATCAACACAGTGTGGTGGGCGCGGTGGAGGGAGCGTGGGAGGAGAAGCTTGGGGAGAGCGTGCTGCTAGCCCAAATTAAGCACTGGTTAGCCACGCAAGGAAAGGGTAGTGGTTGGAAAAGCAACCGTGGGCTGCTTTGTCAATTGCTGAGGCGAGCCAAGTCAGACCTTTATTTGCTTTCCTGTCTCTTCCGTACAATGCCCGCTTGTTTTTGTGGTTTAATGTTTTTTTCTCCCCTCCCTTCAGAGAATGTAAGCCCTTTGATCCCTGGTAGAAACTCATGTCTCAGTTTCAGTTTTCTTCTTGTCATCCTACTTATCAAAATTGAGACTTTGGAAGAGTCAACATGCTGCCAGGGAGATTCCAACATCATCTTCCCATTTGGAGAGAAGCCCGGATTGTGCAGTGCTCCAATGTTTTCCATTGCTATGTGTGAATAACTGATCCACTCCAGGTTTTTGTGGTCTCACATACAGTAGTGTAACCTGTTCTTTCAAATATACCAAGAGTGGGCTTTGGGTCTAACCCTTCCACATGACTGGATGGCTTTCATGTCCATTCTAATTCCCCATTGCTGATATGCTTGCTTTCTTCAATATTCTTATGACTCCCCATTCCTCCCTCACCCAGGAGCATTTTGGTTTCACGCTGATTTTTGGACTGGTTCAGTGTATCCATCCGCTCCTAATGTCAGGGGCTATTTTTTCATGAGCATGTTTCCATGGCATTTGACTTAATGCTTGTCCCTTGCTGTTACCTGGTGTGTCCATTCACCTTCCCTTTTTTGTCTTTGTAACGTGTTTCCAATCCCCGCTGTATTGGTCTCTCTCTCCCCTGACTCTACTGCTCTTTCTTCAAGCCCCACCCTTTCTCTGTCCCACTGCTGCACACCAGTGCTCTCCCACCTCTTCATTTTTTAGGTCTCGCCTAGGCAGCGCTTGCGCTGTCTCTTCGAGACATGCTGTATTCAGCATATGTGCATACATCTCCACCTACTTCCCGCCCATCTTTTTAATTGGCTCCTGTCCCTGTCCTATGTAAATGGTGGCTTTTCATTGGTTATTAGGCTTTTTAGTTTCTCCTTAGTAACTCCCTGTCTCTTTTTGTAACCTCCCATGAGGACACCTCTTATTACATGTGTTGTTACGCCCTAGGTTTTAATTATAACCTCAAGGCACTATTTTCTTAAAGGCCCTCAGACTGGACACTCACTTGGCCCTAAACAAGGTCAGTAGTGATTACTGTACTCGCTAGCACATCTCACATTTATATTAGACCTTCTACAAATTTCCCTTCTTCAGCTCCACATAGAGTACAACCTAGTCCGGAATTGATATAATCATTCTTTTGTCACATTTCAAAGCTACTAACTGTATATATTGATGTACTGTGATACTGTCTTCCATGCAATGCATTATGGGTAGAGTGGATTTACAATATCTTAAAAGGTTCTGATACTCACTACTAAGGACATCTAGGTGCAGTTTGCAGTATGCACCTACACATCTCACATGTATATTAGACCTTCTATAAATTTCTCTTCTTCAGCTTCACATTGAGTACAACCTAATCTGAATTAATATATGTGCAGTTTGCAGTACTGGATTAAATATAATAATTATTTTGTCACATTTCAAAGCTATTATTTGGGTAAATATGGACATAGCTATTCGGATGTACTTGTGGTACTGTCTTGCATGTAATGCATTAGGGGAGTATCATATGTAACTAAAGGTTTGATGCTCACTAGGGACCTGTACTGCACCTACACATCTCTATTAGACCTTCCATAAATTTCCCTTCATCAGCTTTACATAGAGTACAACCTAATCCAGAATTAATGTAATAATTGTTTTGTCACATTTCATAGCTATAATTTGTATATATATGGACATAGCTATTTGAATGTAGTTGTGGTACTGTCTTGCATGCAATGCATTAGGGTGTACCATATGGTACCAAAAGTTTATGATGCTCACTAGGGACCTCTAGGAGTAGCTTGCGTTACTGGCAGTGCTTGTGCCTTGCTTACTAGGGACCTCTAGGAGCAGCTTGCGGTACTGGCAGTGCTGGTACCCTGCTCACTAGGGGCCTCTAGGAGAAGCTTGCGGTACTGCACCTACCACATCTCCCACATATATTAGACCTTCTATAAATTTCCCTTCATCAGCTCTACATAGAGTACAACCTAACTGTGAGAAGTTGGCCTGGCATATGCTGTCCACTATTCTAGTGGGCACCTTGCACCAGTCCAAACGACCCTTATTGATGGTAGGTTTAAAGACAACCTTTATAGAAAGCTATCCTAGTGGTAGCTGTGGAGAGCAGCCTTCAGGCTAAGTCTTGAAGGAATGTAAAGCAGCTTGTTTTACCAGTCTATAATCTCATATAAAATATATATGTATTTATTCTAAACACACCCCTCTTGTCTCTTTATGAGGCTAGAGGTAAAAGTACACAAAGTAAACTTAAGTAGCACACAGTAAATTAGCACAGAATACGTTTTGCCCTAGGGGCCTCACAAACCATATACTAAGAAAGTGGTATATGTACCGCTTTGAACATAGAGATAAGGCCTAGGGCCTGTAGAACCACTGCGGCAACCAGGAACCACCCAAGGTAGGGACACAGGAGACCCACGGGGAAGCGTGCAGTGTCTAAACACAGCCGGGAATCACCATTGACTACTATGGGGAAAGTTGTGATTAGCTTTTTAAAGAATACGGACACTTAGGAGTGGACTAGGAACAAACCCCTTCAGTACTGGAGAATTCGAGAGTCATGACCCATGGGAGCACTGAAGTACTCGTGCTACCTCACCCAGGGAAGTCGGGTGCATAGGAGTCTTTTCGTGTTGGGCTTTGTCGTCGTTTCCTATGGAGAGCAGCAAAGAAGTGCTGCAGGTGACCAGATGAAAAGTGTCCGGAGGGATCCAAGGGTGGATCGAAGATCTGAAGAACCTGAAAGCAGAGGGGACAGAGTCTGGGTCACTTGCCAGTGACCAGGGAGGCAGTAAGAAGATGCTCACCGATGTCGGGTGATTTCAGGAGCAGGAGGTGAAGCTTGACTCTTCAGCCATGAGAACCAGAAGGTTTCGAAGACAACCAGGAGCTGGATTCGAGCTGTCCCACGTCGGATGTCGAGTGCTGCAGCGTCGGTATCTGGATTGGACCCAACAAGCCTTGTAAACAGCAACCCACGCAGAATGCAAAGATTGGCTTCGGTGCAGACTAGCAAGGTCTGAGGGACTCACCCTTTGGAGGGGAGTCAGGGCACATCTGGAGCAACCAGGAAAGCCCAAGAAACAAAAGTGTTGCCTTCGTAGGGACCCACCAGTCGACGGACCTGGGATCACAAAGGAGCCTCGACCAGAATTGCTAAAAGCGGGCCCATGGAACACTCGTGGATTGTAGGCCCACAATCTTTGGTACAGATGGTGCTCAGGGCTTGGACTACAAGTTGCAGCCCAATGCACAACTTCGGGAAAGCTCGGGAAGTAGATGCACTAGCAAATGTGAACAGTGTTCAGGAGTTCCAGTCCCAAGTCTCTTGTGATGGCTACAGGTCTCAGCTTTGCTGGGATCTCGTGTCGGCCTCGTAGATGTCTGGAAGTCTGTGTCCTGTGTCGCAGATTCTTCGCGATCCAGAGGAAGCCTCGAAAATGCAGACCGGCAAGATGCTTCTTTGGTGCCTGTTTGAACAGGGGAGTCACTCCTTGACCCCAAGGGAGATCCTTCTGTCTTCTAGTCGAAATAGTATGTCGAAGTTCCAGGATATATGTTACAGAGTTTCGTCCAGGGTAATCTAAAGTCCTAGGGACTGGGTTCCTATACTTATACTAAGTTTAGGGGATGGACTAACTCTAAGGTCCCACCTATGGGAGGACTTGGGGAGAGGGTGGTTACGCCCCTTCCCCTTTGTCCAGTTTCACGCCAGAGCTGGGGCTGAGTGCCCCAGCAACCGGTTTGAACTGGGGTATGCACAGGGATATCTTGTGTGCCCAGACACTGTCTGAAAAGCATTCAGTGAATGCACCCATCCTGCCCCAATACACTAAAGCCTGTCTGGGGAGGTGGTTACAGCTCCCTGGGCAGGAAACCTTTTGTCCTGGCCTCCCCTGCCCGAGTTTCGTCCAACAGCAGGAGGTCAGTCTTGTGCTGTGGCAGCAGCATCCATTTTGTGATGCTGGGGCTCTTTAAAACTATTACCTTTAAAGTAAAGGTCTACATGTCTTCTCCCTCTAGAAGGGTGGAATTCTACCCCCGCCGCCAGGACTGATGGGGGGGTGGGGAGGGGGGGGGGGAGGGGTAGGATTCCAAAGTGTTTGACACCAAACTCGACATGTTTTGATGCAGCCATTCTAATGTTAGCATTTACCGCAAGGTTATAATTAGGGCTCCCGGTTTTATGGTATTTATTTTTTTGCCATTTCCGTCTGTATTTATCCACATTTATTTTTGCCACAAGCAAAAGATGACGCTACGGCTAGTATTTTTCCACATTAATTCAAATTCACAATGCACACGTGCGCTCGTTTTTTTATTGGTCAACATTATACATTCATCTGAAAACTTTGCCATTTGCAGAATGTCCCAAATATTCTTAAAAGTGCTTTCACAAGCCATTTTCTCAGAGCCTTGCAGTTTTTGTCATAGGCAGGGTGCCACATCCGCTCCCTCACTGAACACCATACTGCCCCAAAGAGATAAATTCACACTACCTTCAACTACAATCAAATTTGATCTGCTATAAACACCTGGATGCGACTCAATTCAAATTACGCACTAGGCAAGAGCAATATGCTCCCTTAAGGAAATAGTAACACCACCCTGGAAAAAGCAAACATTCATAGGGAATGAAAGATTAAATAATGAAATATAAGCAGGAACAACATGGTGAACTTAACGCTTTTACACTCACTATTCAGAAATCAGTTGGTGCTTATGCCAGAAAACTACAGGGCCCAGAAAGGACCCATTTCAATGTCCACTGCTTATATGATTACAAAACGTAAACAGTATTGTTTAAAAAGACCAAATTCTTGAACAAAAAGCCACCGTACACATTTTGTTTTCCAATATACTCATCAACCAGGTATTGCTGTACCCCCAGGTTTGGCGCACTTCCTCACCGGGGGAACACAGCGCTTCACTGGCAAACTCGATAAAGTGACACTAATGTTTTTGGGGTTTGAATAAAACCGATCCGGCCACTTTAAGAACACTCCGTCTTGAAACCACTTAGCACAGAGAATAGTCCTGAATCGTCTTTGGTGATATGCTTTGGACAGAGACAGGCGCGCAACACCCATTGGACTCACCGGGCTTCAGCCCCCCGTCGTGTGTGGCAGCCCGGGATGAGACGGATCCCGGGCACACACACAGCCACACCCAAACGATTCACAGGTCTTTAAAAGACCATTTAAATGTTAATTAGGCCTTGCTGTTGTTTCACCCCTTGTTGGAGGCCCTGCAGCTCCACTCTGCCTACTGATTAAAGGTTCAGCCCCCCCGAATTTTTTTCCTAGCCCCCCCCCGAAATTTGGCTCTAGTTGCGCCTCTGGGCAGAGAGTAGTTTGACTGTTCTGACCAGAAGCAAATATTTCTACTGCCCGGGCTCTTTAACGCACAAAGGACGAATAAGCAGGCATTGTCGCCATCTTCCAAGGGTTTATGTTCATACTGTTGTTTGTTTATGGAAAACTTTTGCCAGATAATGTCCCCACTAAAGAGTCATTGTTTCTCCTCCCCACAGGTGGTGTCATGAGTGTATTCGCCGTGGCTCGCTGAGGACAATACCACCTTCCTTCATGGCATTGCGGAAGCGCTGGACCGACTCAGACTGGAACTACCAAGGACTGGCCTGGTAGACCATGTAACTGATCCCAGCCCCCAGGCAGTGCTGGGCCAGCACTCGGCTGATGTTCTCGCATGCAGAATCGTCTTGGCAGCTGTAGAGGTGACGCTTGATGTCCCACTCCCGGGTGGAGGCGAACACCACCACACTGCCGTTGCTGTGCTCTACGTAGCCCGTCACATGGTTCTGCGACCTCTGCAAGCATAACACCTGGGTGTTGTCAGCAACCTCTTGCTGCCCCGCAGTAAAGCCATTGCGGGCTCCGAGTCCACAATCAGCCTGAAACCGAGGGCACCGCGTACGAAGATTTGTTTTACTTGTTATTGATTGTTCATGTTTGGAAACTTTTATTTCTGTGGCGGCACTTTGGAATAGAAAATATGTCAAAACGGTATTTCCATCAAAAGTGGTTTTCGTTTTTTTCATCCATTTCACAGGGGAACAGTGAACGTCAGGAAGAAATAGAGGGTCAGAACCATTTCTTGAGTCACGGTTTTCGGTGAGAAGGAGTTAGACAAAGAGGGAACACAAGTAAAAAAAGAGAGGTGGGTGGGGGCAGCTGCCAGCGGCAGAACAGAAGCGGACACCTTCCTTGTCTTGTCTGGGCAGGAAGCAAGAGACCGAGTCATAGAGACCTTTTCTTTCTCTGCTCCCCGCCCGTCCCGAACAGCCCCTAATTCTGAGCCTTCTCCTCAGGCCTTGAATATTTCTTAGTCCAGAGATACCACCTGTATGTTCGCACATCGGAAGCTGCCCTTGTAAAACCCAGTCTGCCAGGGAAAGTCAGGTGCTGGTGCAATCAGCAGAGGCTAAGGGTGAAGGAACATCAAAGCCTCATTAACAACTAAACGGTCTTTCAAAGACCTGTGAAGTGCTCAGGTGCAGCTGAGTGTGTGCCCCGGAAGCTGTCTCAGCCCGGGCTGACACCTTTTAACCCTCTGAGGGGGAGACACCAGATGGTCAATGACAAAATGTACTAGTATTTTCTCGTTTTTGTATATAAATACAGATCAAGGAAAACTTGTTTTCCGTCTGTATTTATTTGTAAAAATCCGTTTAAACGTAAAACCGGGAGCCCTAGTTATAATGAACTTAAAAGTATATGGCATGGCTGTATCACAGAACAGCTATAAGGAAGGGATTCTGAAAGCTGCAGAGGGGCTCAGCTCATGCTTGGGCACCCTCACCCTCTCACACCACAAAACCAAGCACTCTGCCTTCAGGAATGTCAAGGCCAGCCATAGGAGTGACATAGGTTTATATGTGTCTGTATGTATAGGTAGATATAGGTATATTATATCTAAGTAAGGGTGCAAGCACTACCTTACCCAGGCTGCAGTAGCAGACCTGTGGTGCCATTTTGGAAGGCTTCCCAGGGATGGCATAATACATGCTTCAGCCCCTGATAGGCCTCTGGGGTACCTATGCCCTTGGTACCTAAGGTAGCATATACTAGGGACTCACAAGGGTAACCCAGTAACCAATCCCGAGTGTACCTAAAGTACATGCAATCAATTTATAGAGGAAAGCAGATAGGCTGGGGCCCAGGATCCCAGCCAAACTAAGTCAAAAACCATCAATACACCAGGCAAAAAATGGGGGTAACCATGCAGTTGGATTCCACATTCCTACACAACCCCCCCCCCCCCCAAAAAAAACAAAAGGAGATGAGGCTAACCTTGTCCAGGTGTGCCTTTATTGACTAAGTGGCCATATAAGGAAGTACCTGCACCAGCATGGTTATCCCCTGCCTTATGGTCTACAAAGCAACCCCTCACACTAAGGGTATGAGAGGGTCTCCACTATGGGGAATCACTACCTGTGGGGTGTTTTGGTAAAGGAAGAGGCTGGTGTTGGGATTGAGTATTGAAATGAGGCCCTACTAAGGTTGGGCTCAGCTTCCTCAAATCACTGTCCACCATAAATGCCTTTTTCCATGACTGAGTTGCACTGTGCTCTCAGCGTCAACCTTTGGCTGCCTACAGCTAGGTGTTGGATCCCTTTGGGTGGAACACTGGAGGGACAGGGCAGGTTCGGAACCACTGGGTCCCAGGTTTGCCTTTGCCCAACAGAGTTCATCTGGGGGAGGTACCTACACAAGGGTAAGGGGGATCCCTCAGAGGATTGAGGAATGTTTGCCTGGCTAGGGATACTAGACTGGGTACCCCTAATCTGCTGATGGGGGAGTTCCTCTGGACAGGGGGCCCTCTGGGGTCCACTGGCCTCCCTTACCTCTACAGTCCTGGGCTGACTGAGGCAGGGTAGAGAAGGGTAGGTTACCTGTTCCAGACTGGGTACCACCTTGGGAGGGTCCACTGCCATCAGGGAATCTGCCAGGCCAGGCCTGACAAGCTCTGGGGCAATTCCTACACAAGGGGTAGGGCCAGTTCCTTGAGGAGGCTGACCCTCACCTATAGTCTGGTGGGAGAGAGACTTTTCTTCCTCCCCAATGCTCTCTGTCTGAGTGGAGTGACACATAGTTTCAGGCTTCATCACACTAACATTTGTATGGATTTGGGCTGTGGCCCTCACAGCCCCCCCAACTTTTTCAGGAAGGTCTAACATTTTGGAATGGGCCTCTTTTTTCTACCCCAGCCCAGGCTGAGATCTCTAGATCATTTCCCAGTAAACAAACTACAGGCAAGTTTGGGGACACTGCCACTCTCTTTGTGCCAGTGACTCCTCCCCAGCTGAGATGTATTACACCCCTGGAATGATCTGTCCTTACTTCATCAATATTGGTCACCTGGTATGAAAACCCATGTAAAAGCTGTTCTGGGGGTACTGGTCTCTCTGTAACCATGGTGACACTAGCCCATGTGTCATTAAAGGCCACAGCTGTCTGACCATTGATGTGGGGTTCTTGTCTGTACTTACCCAAGGTATTGGGACAAGCAGTGAAATTGGCAAACCCAGTGCCACCATCACAGACTAGAGTTGCAGCAGTAGGAAACCTAGTTAGGCCAGAGTCCACCTTAGTGCCCCAAGAAAACCCAACCAACTTTTTGGGGGCACTCCCACCACCTGGGGGATTACTACTAGCAGTACCAGGAGGTGTTGAAGCATTACTTGGAGGAATATTTTCCTTATTGCTGGCTTTTGGGCAACTGCTGTCAGTTTTCCAGTGGCCAGGTTTCTTACAAATATGGCAATAAGGTTTCTTGGTAGGAGAGGAAGGAGTTTGGGATCCACCCCCTTCAGAGGATTTTTTGGGCCCTGTTGTGGACTTAACTTTAGATTTATCCCCACCTTTCTCTTGGGGCTTGGTAGAATCTTTCTTCTGGTCACCACCCTGATTCTTAGGCCTCACTCTGGTTCTGACCCATTTGTCTGCCTTATTTCCCAATTCTTGGGTATAGATCAGATCAGAGTCCACCAGGTACTGGTGTAAAAGCTGGTTTTGACTATTATTAAGGATCTGCTCCCTCATAATCAAATTGTACAATCCTGTAAAGTCATGCACTTTGCTGCTCAGTAACCAACCTTCCATAGCCTTAGTAGCACAATCAACAAAGTCAACCAAGTCTTGAGACTGAGCCTTTTGGGTGTCTCTGAACTTCAACCTATACTGTTCAGTGGTTAGGCCAAACCCATCAAACAGAGCACTCTTCAAGACCTTGTAATTGTCATCATCCTCTTCTCTTACAGCGAGGAGCTTGTCTTTACCTAAGTCTTCAAATGAGAGCCACAAGATTGCTGCCCACTGCTCCTGGGGACCTTCCGAACTTTGCAGGCCCTTTCCAGTGCAGTTATCCATGTGTGGATGTCATCCCCACTCTGATAGGGAGAAACAATCTTGTTAAGGTTTCTATGGTAATAAGACCTTTCCCTATCACTAGGTAAGTTGCTGCCACCATGGGCTCTAGCCCCATGTTTTTTCTTGCTCATTCAAGCTCTAGGGTCTCCTTTTCTAAGGCTATCTTTTGTCTCCTTATTCTCAGCTGAGCTTTTTCCATTCTCACCTGATGCTCTCTCTTCTCCTGGGAGGTAGCCCTCCTATGAGACGAGACAGAGGACCCTATAGATTTGCCAGAATGATAAGATTCCACTGAAGGTGATCTGGGTCTGCTGGGCACACCACCAACTCTTCCTGGGGGACAAAGATAGGGTCACCTTGGCCATCTTCATCTCCAGTAGGAGCTGGATTCTCATTCAGGTCATTGTCACCTGCCTGGCCAGCATCAGAGTCTGTGTCCTGGTGGGGTTCCCCACTGGGATTCTCCTCCTTGGCTGTACCCACCCCACTACCTACCCTTCCAGGCTCTGTAGCCTGTCTAAAGTCATCAAGCAGTAATGCCTCTATGAGGCGTTGGGTATTGGGATTCTGTCCTGTCTTTAATTTCCTCATGGCACACAGAGCCCTTAACTCTTGGAAAGGGAATGTGTCATATTTAGATGTCTGTACTTGACTGATAACTGGCAGAGACCCACTAGGTCCTGCTCTTAAAGACATGACTAGTGAGGTGTGGTGTATGCACTACCTACAATATTTGTTTACCTACTAAACCTCTCTTGAGTTGTAGAAAGGGTGTGCTAAGCCCTTGACACACAACTCTAAGTTCAGTACAACTTACTGTATTTTAAGCATGTTTTATATGTACCTATGGTACATTTAGTGTTTTTTCAAATGATCAACACTTGAGATTATCTGGTAAAACAATGCAGCTGGAATCCCACACGCTGCACACCAATGTGAGAAGTTGGGCTGGCATATGCTGTCTACTATTCTAGTGGGCACCTTGCACCAGTCGAAACAACCCTTATTGATGGTAGGTTTAAAGACAACCTTTATAGAAAACTATCCTAGTGGTAGCTGTGGAGCGCAGCCTTCAGGCTAAGTCTTGAAGGAATGTAAAGCAGCTTGTTTTACCAGTCTTTAATCTCATGAATGACCAAATGAAAGGAGAACCACACCATGTATATATAAAATATATATGTATTTATTCTAAACACAATACACAACAAAGGTACCAGAGGGTCTCAGGTAAATGTGCCCATAAACACAAGAAACCAGACAAGAACTCACCCTTACAACCAGGTTATGTCACAGAGAGCTCTCCGTGGACGAGGACAAATACCCATCAGTCACCATTCGGATCCGCCCTTCATCATTTGGGATTTTATCCGTACCACCCGTCAGAGATTATTGGTGCTCTCCTAGGAGGTCAACCCGGTGGTAGGGGGTATCCTCACTAGAGTAAATAGACGACAGTGTGGTGTGCCACTCGATGTAGGTGAGTGTTAGAAAGGATGGGACTGGGGTGTGCAGTGCAAAAGAAGGTGTGAAGGAAAAAAAACAAAAGAAGTGGGTTTAAAATTGGTTAAGAATAAGCACCAAGCAAAGATTTATTCTAGTTGTGCTTACCATACCAATGTTAAAAACAGTGCGCCCGCTGACTGTCCAATTATGTGGACAGTCTCAGGACAATATGGTCGACTAGTTTCAGCAATTCAAAGACTGATTTTGTCATTGCTTTCTTCAGGACCAAAAACTAAAAATAAAAGCTACTACACCAAGTGAACAGAGTAACACCCTAGAAACACAAAACAAGTGCATACAGTCACCTGTACGTTCTGGGTGTCCTTACAGTCTGTGCAAAACACTGTGGGAAGAGGGCGAGAGGAAAGGCTTACAAATAATAAATCGGCCATATGGTCCAACCATCAAATATGCTTTGGACTGGAACATAACAATGTGTTATTAAGAAAAAGCACTACCTGAATGCAACCATGATTTAGAGACATTTGGGTAAAAAGTTTGTAATACCAAATGCTAGTAAACTCTTACCTTAACATGTAAGGTCAGATGGCCTCACCCCACCTGGCTGTGGCTCAGGGGAAAAATGAAGCACCGCTCTAGAAAACATGTAGGACACACATTAACACATAAATTGCACGTGATAGAAACAAAGCTCCTGTGGCTTCCATTAGCAGACAATACATGGTCATCTAGACCAATCAAAGTAATTGAATGTTAAAAAGGCGAGCTCAGCGTGAGCAGATAGCACTGTTGTGAATATGCTTGCAAAAACGCGAGGGTCCACCTTACCTAACCGTCGGTACTCCTGGCCGACGTCCTGGCCATCTGGGGAGGTACCGACGGCTGGCGAGGAGGTGTTAATAAACCCTGCCGTCATTGGGTGGAAGATCACGTGGGGTTACTCACTCGCGTATAACGATCGGCGTTAATCCGCGTGATGCGGTGCAGCAATACGTTGCCGAGTGAGCCTTGTAAACAACAAGCTGAGGGGAGGTGAAATCACACCAGCGCTGCTATTGGGAGCGCGGCGGTGTGACGCGTATACCTCGCGTATACCTTGCGCGTTCTGATTGGACAACTCCTCTTCAGAGCCGCGCTCCTATTGGCTGTCATTTCGGTTACACGCCTATTAGGTATCATGTAAGTGGCTCGTTCCGGGTCTGCCACCATCGCCAGGGAGACGGGGATAAACAGACGGGGATAAACAAAGTAGAATAACACAAACAAGGGTATGACACGTGCTAAGCATGCACGATAACGGTCAGTACGAGTTATATGCACTGGTGATGTAAAAGCGCTATTTTCTTAAGTCAGAACAGGTGCTTAATGGGCTACAGCGTATCTGATCAAGAAATGCTGGTTACTGGGCAAAATAGGTGAGCATAGAGAGGGATTAAATACATGCTTAGAATGCATGATATTAATAACCGAAATCAGTCTTGATGGTAGGCGCTAGTGATCTCGTAGCGCTCTTTACCTTAAACAGGCAGAGACTTTTATAAACTACAGCGTGTCTCATCAAAACTCTATGGTGACTGGGCAGGTGTAAATAATAAGCTAACAACATGGCAGTAAAACCTCTGGCCTGTTTGTTTGAGTACAAGTGTGATACGGCCTTAGATGGCCCATGGTTCACTCGCTCGGACAGAGACCTCAGGGCATGATGTAATACTCTCAGATGGACTGGTGTACCTCTCTCCCTCCAACTATATGTCACTCAAACAGTACAGTATTGATCAGAGAAATGGCAAGACAGTGTTTGTATTACAGAGAAGACCATGGGATTTCGTCATTCAGTCCCTCTTTGTGTGTCTTCAATTTGAGGACCCATCTCTGTTCTTTTTTCAGCAGATAACTAGCCACGTCTGTGGTGTGTGCGGGAATGAACGGCTGTTCGAGGACAGTCCATTGAAATTCTGTGGCTTGGTGTTTCGCTTCTAGGAAGTGGGCAGTCAGTTTATTCTAAACACACCCCTCTAGTCTCTTTTTGAGGCTAGAGGTAAAAGTACACAAAGTAAACTTAAGTAGCACACAGTAAATTAGCACAGTATACGTTTTGCCCTAGGGGCCTCACAAACCATATACTAAGAAAGTGGTATAAGTACCGCTGTGAACATAGAGACAAGGCCTAGGGCCTGTAGAACCGCTGGGCCAACCAGGAACCATCCAAGGTAGGGATGCAGGAGACCCACGGGGGACGCGTGCAGTGTCTAAACACAGCCGCGAATCACCATTGACTTCTATGGAGAAAGTTGCGATTTGGTTTTTAAAGAATAAGGACACTTAGGGTGGACTAGGAACAAACCCCTTCAGTACTGGGCAGTTCGAGAGTCAAAACCCACGGGAGCACCAAAGTACACGTGTTACCTCACCCAGGGAAGCCGGTTGCATAGGTGTCTTTTCGGGTCGGGTTTCGTCGTCGTTTCCTATGTAGAGATGCAAAGAAGTGCTGCAGGCAACCAGATGAAAAGTGTCCAGAGGTATCCAATGGTAGATGGAAGATCTCAAGAACGTGAAAGCAGAGGGGACAGAGTCTGGGGCACTTGCCAGTGACCAGGGAGGCAGTAAGAAGATGCCCACTGATGTCGGTGATTTCAGGAGCAGGAGGTGAAGCTGGACTCTTCAGCCATGAGGACCTAGAGGTGTTGATGACAACCAGGAGCTGGATTCGAGCTGTCCCACATCGGATGTCCAGTGCTGCAGCGTCGGTATCCGGATTGGACCCAACAAGCCTTGGCAACAGCAACCCACGAAGAATGCAAAGATTGGCTTCGGTGCAGACCAGCAAGGTCTCAGGGACTCACCCTTTGGAGGGGAGTCAGGGCACGTCTAGAGCAACCAGGAAAACCCAAGAAACAAAAGAGTTGCCTTCGTGGGGACCCACCAATCAACAGACTAGGGATCCCTAAAGAGGCTCGAGCAGAATTGCTGTAAGTGGGCCCGAGGAACACTCGTGGAGTGTAGGCCCACAGTTTTTGGTGCAGATGGTGCTCAGGGCTTGGACTACAAGTAGCCGAATGCACAACTTCGGGAAAGCTCGGGAAGTAGATGCACTAGCAAATGTGCACAGTGTCCAGGAGTTCCGGTTCCACGTCTCTCATGATGGCTAAAGGTCTCAGCTTTGCTGGGATCTCGTGTCGGCCTCGGAGATGTCTGGAAGCCCGTGTCCTGTGTCGCAGATTCTTCAGGATCCAGCAGGAGCCTCGAAAATGCAGACCGGCATTCTTTTGGGCCTGTTTGAACAGGGGAGTCACTCCTTGACCCCAAGGGAGATCCTTCCGTCTTCTAGTCGAAATAGAATGTTGAAGTTCCAGGATATATGTTGCAGAGTTTCATCCAGGGTAATCTAAAGTCCTAGGAACTGGGTTCCTATACTTATACTAAGTTTAGTGGATGAACTAACTCCAAGGTCCCACCTATGGGAGACCTGGGGAAGGGGTGGTTACACCCCTTCCCATTTGTCCAGTTTTGCAACAAAGCTGGGGCTGAGTGCCCCAGCAACCAGTTTGAACTGGGGTATGCACTGGGACACCTTGTGTGCCCCAGGCACTGTCTGAAAAGTATTCAGTGCATGCACCCACCCTGCCCCAATACACTAAAGCCTGTCTGGGGTTACACCTCCCTGGGCAGGAAACCTATTGTCCAGGCCTCCCCTGCCAGAGTTTCATCCAGCAGTAGGAGGTCAGACTTGTGTCTGTGGCAGCAGCATCCATTTTGTGATGCTGGGACTCTTTAAAACTGTTACTGGTAAAGTAAAGGTGTACATGTCTTCTCCCTCTAGAAGGGTGGAATTCTACCCCCGCCGCCAGGACTGGCGGGGGGTAGGATTCCAAAGTGTTTGACACCAAACACAACATGTTTTGATGCAGCCATTCCAAAGTTAGCATTTACCGCGAGGTTATAATACAGAGGGGCTCAGCTCATGCTTGGGCACCCTGTAACACAAAGCCAAGCACTGTGCCTTCAGGATTGTCAAGGCCTGCCATAGGAGTGGCCTATAGGTTTATATGTGTCTGTATGTAAAGGTAGATATTGTTATACTATATCTAAGTAAGGGGTGCAAGCACCCCCTTACCCAGGCTGCAGTAGCAGACCTGTGGTGCCATTTTGGAAGGCTTCCCATGGATGGCATAATGCATGCTTCAGCCCCTGGTAAGCCTCTGGGGTACCTATGCCTTGGTACCTAAGGTACCATATACTAGGGACTCACAAGGGTAACCCAGTAACCAATCTTGAGGGTACCTAAAGTACATGCAAGCAATTTAAAGAAGAAAGCCGATAGGCTGGGGCCCTGAATAGCAGGATCCCAGCCAAACTAAGTCAAAAACCATCAACACACCAGGCAAAAAGTGGGGGTAACCATGCAGTCGGATTCCACCTTCCTACACAACCCCCCCAAACGAAAGGAGATGAGGCTAACCTTGTCCAGGTGTGCCTTTATTGACTACGTGGCCATATAAGGAAGTACCTGCACTAGCATTGTTACCCCCTGTCTCATGGTCCACAAAGCAATCCCTCACCCTAAGGGTATGAGAGGGTCTCCACTATGGGGAATGACTACCTGTGGGGTGTTTTGGTAAAGTAAGAGGCTGGTGTTGGGATTGAGTATTGAAATGAGGCCCTACTAAGGTTGGGCTCAGCTTCCTCAAATCACTGTCCACCATAAATGCCTTTTTTTCATGACTGAGTTGCACTGTGCTCTCAGCGTCCACCTTTGGCTGCCTACAGCCGGGTGTTGGATCCCTTTGGGTGGAACACTGGAGGGACAGGGCAGGTTCGGAACCACAGGTTTGCCTTTGCCCAACAGAGTTCATCTGGGGGAGGTCCCTACACAAGGGTAAGGGGGATCCCCCAGAGGGTTGAGGAATTTTTGCCTGGCTAGGGCTACTAGACTGGGTGCCCCTAATCTGCTGATGGGGGAGTTCCTCTGGACAGGGGGCCCTGTGAGGTCCACTGGCCTCCCTTACCTCTACAGCCCTGGGCTGACTGAGGCAGGGTAGAGATGGGCAGGTTACCTGTTCCAGACTGGGTACCACCTTGGGAGGGTCCACTGCATTCAGGGGTTCTGTCAGGCCAGGCCTGACTAGCTCTGGGGCAGTTCCTACACAAGGGGTAGGGTCTTACATATCCCTATGGAAGCGTTATATCGACGATGTTCTGATGCTATGGGTAGGCAGTGACAATGAACTTGAGCAATTCCTGATCTGGATAAATACTCTGGACCGAAACCTCAAGTTTACACATTCCATTAGCAAGACTGAAATAGTCTTTCTAGACGTAGTAATCACTGTTTCTGGCACAAACCTTTCAACCAAAACGCATCAAAAACCCACAGCCAAAAATAACCTATTGGAGTTTACGAGTTTTCATCCCCGCCCTCTCAAAGAAAATTTACCATACGGCCAATTCTTAAGACTGAGACGTAACTGTAGCGACTTACAAGTCTTCAAGGAACAGGCTGGGGGCCTAACAGAGAAACTACAGAAAAGGGGTTACCCTACTGCAATCCTCAACAAGGGGTACAAAAGAGCTCGTAATCAGCCACGGGAGGTACTACTGGAGGATAAAACCAGCACCCAGGATGCAATCCCTCTCACTTGTGTAACGACGTTTAACAGTCTATCTAATGTCATGAAGAAGTCCATAAATAAACACTGGAAAATTATAACAACTGTTAAAAAAGACTGGGAGAAACCTCTTTTCTCATTTAAGAAAGGACCCAGCTTAAAGGATGCGCTAGTACACACACGCCCTAAGGAACAACCCCCACCAACAGCCACCTCTGTCACTGACTCCTGGGGACTACCGAGGATCACGGGTCATTACCCGTGCTCTGATGCAGCGTGTGTCACCTGACTGCCCCAACCAAAACACTGTCACTGGAACTAGGGAAGCTGTGGACGCAAACTGCACACACTAATTGCAACTCAACTAATGTTGTGTACATTATCACGTGTCCCTGCAACCTACGCTATGTAGGTATGACTTCTCGAAGAATCAAACAACGAATATGTGAGCATAGAAGCAACATTAGATGCAAAAAGACCACCACAAAAATGAGCAGACATTTCTTAGCAAGTAATCACACCACCAATGACTTAAGGTAGTCAGTGATAGAACAAGTTACAGGAACAACAAACCTAACTAGCAGACTGTTTGAAAAGGAGCAGCGTTGGGTGTGCAGACTGGGGACTCATCTGTCTGGCCTAAATGATGATATTCCCTGGAATTCAGTGTTAAAATGAACCAGGCAATCCCGGCTCTACAAAACATTGTTTTCATTGACTTTATAATATCAATTTATGAACATTTCTTTGTGACTTCCGCATACTCTCAAGATTATGGGCTCCCGATTATTGCTGATTGTTAGCATCGGGCCATAACATAGTTGAGTAAACACACCATTCTTTCTCTTACCCATACAAACCATTCTTGGTATATGCAACATTTTGTCTCTTCTAACCACGTTTAAAAATGTGTGGAGTAATTTACTTAGTTACCAACATCTTACTATGTCACACAATGCACCGATAAAGTCGCGATGTACACCACCGGTTTTTGGAGGTAACCGCAACCACAGCGTTACCCTGTCTCGCTGTGTACGTGCATCGTCCCTGTAATGAACAGTCTCTTCTATCCGAGTTATTCACACCACGCTCCACACAGCTTTCGTATGGCTGCTGAGTTTACTCATAGCTCTGTTTACGGTAACCAATAACAACCTGAAAGTGCATCCCTCTCCTGGAGCATAAGGCGGGATTAGTGCGTCATCATCCGTTGGGATAACAAGCATTGGATTACCCGCTGATTTACGTCATTACACGCCTCCCATTGAGTTTAACTTCTCATTGGGTATACGGGCGAGCCAGGCACCTCTTGCAACTTGGTTTCGCCCACTTTCATTGCGGACCACGCACAAACCCGGAAACTGACCGAGCTATGCGGCGCCGTTACATAAATACAGCAAGCAGCCCATTTTCTGTCTTCGGGGTCCAGTTTGAGGAAGAACTAGGTGCCACACGGGTGCCGGGCTTTGAGGGCGTGAGTTTTCATCGTCTACCCACGCATATTTACTGCGATTCCAAGATAAGTACTTTGGGTGATAATTTAACTTCTAACCTGCCACCTTGTGGATTGTACTTGTTTTTTATCCTACAGGGTGTGCCAAGTAAGCCTCCACCCCCCTCCTGTGACCCATGGTGTATTTTGCATTTAATTTGAAAGTGAGACGTTTCTATCAACTTCTTTTCATCAGGTGATGGGTGGGGTCACCGACCTTTTGGTCCATTGATCCTACCATAGGAGTAGATTACTCCGGTGTTTTAAATTATTTTAACGTCCTGTTGTTTTTTTAAAAACTTTTCTAGTTCACGTCACTCTTACGTACAACAGGCATCTCCCACAGGGGTATGAAGGTTGGTGATAAATATATTGTTTATACGCCATCCACGATTCTCCCACTTGTTTGGAGCACCAACGATGTACATGTTAGACCAACTACTTAATTGTGTGTTTTGTCTTTTATGTATATCTGTCCCCTCTTTCTCCTTAGGTGCGGTAATCCTCCTAAACCAGGAGTTACTGGGAATGAGCAACTGCTCTCCCCCTTTTTGCACTTTTTAACTATCTTTTCACTTACACGTCCCTAGGTAAGGGTGAGCCTTAGGGCGCTCATACCACCAGGGTTTATCACACAACATGAGTCCTGAAGAATGCCTGGTAAATTAACACCGTTTCATAGGCAGAAACATGTCGACTAATATTAAAACTAATTGGAATTAACCAAACCTTTGCACTTGGCTATTATTCCGATCACATAACTTTTAACTGTGTCTGAGGGATCTAATATTCAAACATTTTTTGATACTCATTAGACACCTTTTAAGTATTCTCACTGCATGTCTACTTCACGAAACCCGCTCCGCAGTATTTCTGGCGTCCCAGCACACCAAAAAGGTATTCGACCTTTTTGGTGGGGCCCGATGATGAAGCATGACACCGACCAGGTCGGTGTGTAAGGGCTTTCTTACCTACCTAAGTTGGGTCAGGTATTGATTTTCTCCCAATCTCCTTGCTCCTTCAAGTGGTTACTGTTACACCACAGACCTCTCTGTTTTTGTTGGCTTACTATAACCAGGGATTAAGAGGGTGTCCTAACTCTCCCTGCCTCTCTCCTTGTTGGTACACACGTTCTGTCAGGCCAGGAATGACTAGCTCTGGGGCAGTTCCTACCCGAGGGGTAGGGTCAGTTCCTTGAGGAGGCTGACCCTCGCCTATAGTCTGGTGGGAGGAAGACTTTTCTTCCTCCCCAATGCTCTCTGTCTGAGTGGAGTGACACATAGTTTCAGACTTCACCACACTAAAATTTGTCTGGGTTTGGGCTGTGGCCCTCACAGCCCCCCTAACCTGTTCAGGAAGGTCTAACATTTTGGAATGGGCCTCTTTTTCTACCTCAGCCCAGGCTGGGATCTCTAGATCATTGCCTAGTAAACAAACTACAGGCAAGTTTGGGGACACTGCCACTCTCTTTAGGCCAGTGACTCCTCACCAGCTGAGATTTTTCACAGCCCTGGTATGATCTGTCCTTATTCCATCAATATTGGTCACTTGGTATGTAAACCCAGGTGAAAGCTGTTCTGGGAGTACTGGTCTCTCTGTCACCATGGTGAAACTAACCCATGTGTCCCTAAAGGCCACAGCTGACTGACCATTGATGTGGGGCTCTTGTCTGTACTTACCCAAGGTATTGGGACAAGCAGTGAAATTGGCAAACCCAATGCCACCATCACAGACTAGAGTTGCTGCAGTAGAGGACCTGGTTAGGCCAGAGTCCACCTTAGTTCCCCAAGAAAATCCAACCAAATTTTTGGGGGCACTCCCGCCACCTGGGAGATTACTACTAGTAGTAACAGGAGGTGTTGGAGCATTACTTGGAGGAATATTTTCCTTATTGCTGGCTTTTGGGCAACTGCTGTCAGTTTTCCAGTGCCAGGTTTCTTATAAATATGGCAATACGGTTTATTGGTAGGAGAGGAAGGAGTTTGGGACCCACCCCATTTAGAGGATTTTTGGGGCCCTGTTGTGGACTTATCTTTAGATTTATCCCCACCTTTCTCTTGGGACTTGGTAGCATCTTTCTTCTGGTCACACCCTGATTCTTAGGCCTCACCCTGGTTCTGGCCCATTTGTCTCCCTTCTTTCCCAATTCTTGGAAAGAGGCCAGATCAGAGTCCACCAGGTACTGGTGTAAAAGCTGGTTTTGACAATATTACGGATCTGCTCCCTCATAATCAAATTGGACAATCCTGTAGTCATGCACTTTGCTGCCCAGTAACCAAACTTCCAGAGCCTTAGTAGCACAATCAACAAAGTCAACACAGTCTTGAGTCTGAGCCTTTTGGGTGTCTCTGAACTTCAACCTATACTGTTCAATGGTTAGGCCAAACCCATCAATCAGAGGACTCTTCAAGATCTTGTAATTGTCAGCATCCTCTTCTCTTTCAGCGAGGAGCTTGTCTCTACCTATGTCTTCAAAGGAGAGCCACAAGATTGCTGTACACTGGTCATGGGGACCTTCTGAACTTTGCAGGCCCTTTCCAGTGCAGTAATCCATTTGTGGATGTCATCCCCACTCTGATGGGGAGGGACAATCTTGTTAAGGTTTCGATGGTATTAAGACCTTTCCTTACCACTAGGGAAGTTGCTGCCACCATGGGGCTCTAGCCCCATCTTTTTTCTTGCTCTTTCAAACTCTAGGGTCTCTTTTTCTAAGGCTATATTTTGTCTCCTTATTCTCAGCTATGCTTCTTCCATTCTCACCTGATGCTCTCTCTTCTCCTGGGAGGTACCCCTCCTATGAGAAGAGACAGAGGACCCTATAGATTTGCCAGAATGATCAGATTCCACTGAAGGTGATCTGGGTCTGCTGGGCACACCACCAACTCTTCCTGGGGGGAAAAGATAGGGCCACCTTGGCCATCTCCATCTCCAGTAGGAGCTGGATTCTCCAGGTCTAGGTCATTGTCACCTGCATGGCCAGCATCAGAGTCTGAGTCCTGGTTGGGTTCCCCACTGGGATTCTCCTCCTCGGTTTTACCCACCTCACTGCCTACCCTTCCAGGCTCTGTAGCCTGTCTAAAGTCATCAAGCATTAATGCCTCTATGAGGCGTTGGGTATTAGGATTCTGTCCTGTCTTTAATTTCATCATGGCACACAGAGCCCTTAACTCTTGGAAAGGGATGAACATATTTTTGAGTTGTAGAAAGGGTGTGCTAAGCCCTTGACACACAACTCTAAGCTCAGTACAACTTACTGTATTTTAAGCTTGTAATATATGTGCCTATGGTACCTTTAGAGGTTTTACAAATGATCAACACTTAAGATCATCTGGTAAAACAATGCATTCTCAAAATGGATTGGAGAAACACTGGATAAAACCATCCCAAAAAATCTACCGGTAAACCGCAAGGTAAAATTACCTCGCCTTGGTTCAACAAGGAAGTACGCCTCCTAAAAAAGTCCTGTAAAAAACTGAAAGAGAGTGGAGAAAAAACTTCGATCCCATCAATAAGTTAGAATATAAACACATGATTCTTAATTATAAAAAGGCCCTCAAAATGGCTCAGTCCAACTTTTTTGAGGAAAAAATTAGGCTTTCCGCTAATTCATCACGGGAGACCTTTCAAATTGTTAAAAAACTCCTAAAAACCCCGGATCCTCCCGCTCCTGTGGAACCTTCAGTTAGCCGATGTAATGAATTAGCCGAATTTTTTGACTCCAAGATTAAAAAGATTCTTAATTCCCTCCCTCCACAAACACCAGACATACCGCTTTCCTATAATCAGGCCAGACTGGCTCCTCAGGCACCGGAGCCGCATCTTACTCAGTTCGCTCCCCTGACAGTAGATTCACTTTCCCCAGTTGTACAATCCATCAAAAGTGGATCTCCACTTGACCCGGCACCTTTTAACATCCTAAAATCAGTTGCCCCAACTATCCTGCCCGCCATAGCGGACTTGATTAACATCTCCCTTTCTCATGGTATTGTCCCGCCAAGCTGGAAAAAGGCAATTATCAAAGCCCTGATTAAGAAACCCCACCTAGATCCCTTGGTGTTAAGCAATTTGCGACCGATCTCATTGCTGCCAGGCATCAGTAAGGTCGCGGAAAAATGTGTCAATCGTCAACTCTACAACTACCTCGAAGCTAATGGCCTTCTTAAACCCTCACAAACGGGCTTCAGGCCGGGCCAGAGTACGGAGACCGCGATGCTGGCGGTGGTCGAAGAGGCAAGAAAGATCATTGACGCAGGAGGATCAGTGGCAGTGATCCTCCTGGATCTTAGTGCGGCCTTCGACACCGTCAACCACTCGATACTGGTCCACAGACTTTCGGAATTGGGTATCTCGGGCCGACACTGCTTTGGCTGGAATCCTTCCTGAATGACCGCTCTTTCCAGGTAGCGGATGGTAATTTTATCTCCAAGTCAACTTCTATACACTGTGGGGTCCCTCAGGGCCCATCCCTGAGTCCGACCCTTTTTAATGTGTACATGTCCCCCCTTGAGAAGATCGTCGCTCCATTTGGGATTACGCTATTAACCTATGCGGACAACACCCAGCTGGTGGTATCCCTCAGCCAGCAGGACCACCCCTCCACTAATCTTTATACCTGTCTTGGCGATATAACCAAATGGATGGACAAGTCCCACCTTAGGCTCAACAGCGAAAAGACGGAGATCATGATCCTAGGCACCAGTCACACTTTCGCCCAGATTTCCTGTGGCCTCCCTGCATGGGCATACCCCCCACCCCCAAACGTGAAATTAAGAGTTTGGGGATTTGGCTGGACGAGGATCTTAACTTTTTCACTCAAGCTAGGAAAACTGTCGGAATCTGCTACGGTCTTTTACGGACCTCCAGAAAAATTCTCCCTCTACTTCCTACACACTCCCAAAAACTTCTGATTCAGGGCCTTGTGGTGTCCTGTTTGGATTATGGCAATGCCTTATATCTAGGGGCCCCTAACAAGGTGTTGGCAAAACTTCAAACTGTGCAAAATACTGCCGCCCGCCTTCTCACGGGGACACACAATCGCTGTTCAGCTAAACCAGCTCTTAAATCACTACACTGGCTGCCCATCCAGGAAAGGGTGCATTTTAAAGCTCTTTGCACCACACATAAAATCTTGCATAGAAAGGCCCCACCCATCCTAAATGATCTTATCCTCCCCTACAGAACTAACAGAACTCTTCCTTCTTCACACTCAAACCTGGCATCAGTACCCAGAATTAGGAAGGCCCGCTCTGGAGGCCGACTATTCTCCTACCATGCCTCTAAGTTGTGGAATACATTCCCCCCAGACATCCGGGCTCAGCCCAACCTTCTTTCATTCCGCAAATCACGTAATCAATCAATCAATCACAGCATTTATAAAGCACGCTACTCACCCGGGAGGGTCTCAAGGCGCTGGGGGAGAGGGGTATGTTACTGCTCGAACAGCCAGGTCTTGAGCTGCTTCCTGAAGGAGAGATGGTCTTGGGTTCGCCGAAGGTGGGTGGGGAGGGAGTTCCAAGTCTTGGCTGCCAGGTAGGAGAAGGATCTTCCTCTGGCGGTGGCTCTGCGGATGCGTGGTACGGTGACGAGTGCGTGGCTGGACGATCGTAGCTGGCGGGTGGGCGTGTAGAAGGTCATGCGGTCGTTGAGGTACTTGGGGCCCAGGTCGTGGAGAGCCTTGTGTGCGTGGGTAAGGAGTCTGAACGTGATTCTCTTGCTGACGGGGAGCCAGTGCAGGTCTCTCAGGTGTCCGGTGATGTGGCTGTGTCGAGGGATGTCCAGGATGAGTCGTGCGGAGGTGTTCTGGATGCGTTGGAGTCTTTTTTGAGGTTTGGCTGTGGTTCCGGCGTAGAGGGTGTTCCCGTAGTCCAGTCGCCTGGTGAGCGAGCCAGAGACGAGATCAGCACACCTATGCGATACCGACCACCTGGCGGTTCAAAACATCCCAGTACGTAGACAGGGACCACACTCGTGACGCAGTCTTTCACGGGGGCCGGGTAGGCGCATCACGGCAGGCCACCTGGTACAATAAGGGAAGACTTGTGAAAGGTGCATGCTAAACGCTGACCCATCAACTAAACCCTGAAGAAATCACTAAAAACAAAGTGATGAAACATGTCGGTTGACTTTTAATCAGAGTGAACTAACAGCACAGAATAAAATTGTGAGTTGCCAGTTAGTTGCACTCTTTTTAGCGTGGTATTTTGTTGTTTTTTCACGCAATTGGGCACAAAAATATCACATTGGGTTTCTAGCACTCACAACACCACAGGGTTGTTGGACCTATATGCACTTTCTTTATGTTGGGTTTTCTCCCATTTTTCTTTAAAAGGTTGACAGTAGTCGATGATGAGAAGTGAGGAATCAAGCGAGTACCAGTCTGATACAATCCTCCCCTTGGTGTTGCTTCCGTGAGACACTGTCAATCTCCCCTCCCCTTTTTTCACACTTGGAAGGGAGGATACACATGTAGCATAGTGGTGACACTGACATACACACAC
Source organism: Lissotriton vulgaris (assembly GCF_964263255.1). Classification (NCBI taxonomy): domain Eukaryota; kingdom Metazoa; phylum Chordata; class Amphibia; order Caudata; family Salamandridae; genus Lissotriton; species Lissotriton vulgaris. Next base: position 1,335,109,818 of record NC_141695.1, read on the forward strand.
ACATGCTGGCAACATTGCCAGATTGAACATTACAACGGAGTGTAAAACTATGGATAAAAGCTAAATAATTTCTCTATCGCATAAACTAACCTTTTTTCCACTTGTTCAGCCTTTGAGCCAATGAGGAGCGGGCCACTATTGTAATAGAGACTTTTGAGTGGGGGGCGGCCTGTCTCTGTTTCCCCCTTGGCTCCTGTTTTTGTGAGAGCCTGGTGACGAGTGCCTGGGTGATGGTCTTCCTGGTTTCAGTGGGGATCCATCTGAAGATCTTGCGGAGCATGCGCATGGTGTTGAAGCACGAGGATGATACGGCGTTGACTTGTCTGGTCATTGACAGGGAGGAGTCCAGGATGAAGCCCAGGTTGTGTGCGTGGTCCGTTGGTTTGGGAGCGGTGCCCAGGGCCGGGGGCCACCAGGAGTTGTCCCAGGCAGAGGGTGCTGATCCCAGGATGAGGACTTCCGTCTTGTCTGAGTTCAGTTTAAGGCGGCTGTTCCTCATCCAGTCGGCGACGTCTTTCATCCTTTCGTGTAGGTTGGCTCTGGCGGTGGTGGGGTCATTGGTGAGGGAGAGGATGAGCTGGGTGTTGTCGGCGTAGGAGATGATGCTGAGGTTGTCTTGGCGTGCGATGGCTGCGAGGGGGCTCATGTAGATGTTGAAGAGGGTTGGACTGAGTGAAGATCCTTGTGGTACGCCGCAGATGACTTCGGTGGCCTTGGATCTGAACGGAGGGAGGCGGACTCTCTGGGTTCTTCCAGTGAGGAACGAGATGATCCACTCCAGCGCTTTCTCTCAGATTCCGATGTTGCTGAGGCGCTTCACTAGGGTGCGGTGGCAGACAGTGTCGAACGCCGCAGAGAAGTCCAGGAGGATGAGGGCCGCTGTTTCCCCGTTGTCGATCAGTGTTCTGATGTCGTCGGTGGCTGCGATTAGGGCGGTCTCGGTGCTGTGGTTGGCCCGAAACCCGGACTGCGAGGGGTCGAGGGATCCGTTCGTCTCGAGGAAGGCGGCAAGCTGTTTGTTGACGATCTTCTCGATGACTTTGGCTGGAAAAGGCAGGAGCGAGATGGGACGGTAGTTCTTGAGGTCGTGGGGTCCGACGTTGGTTTCTTCAGGAGGGCAGTCAGCTCGGCGTGCTTCCAGCTCTCCGGGAAGGTGGCGGTGTGGAAGGAGGAGTTGATGGTGTCTCGGAGATGGGGTGCGATGATGGCGGCGGCATTGTTGAAGACGTGGTGTGGGCACGGGTCGGTTGGTGATCCGGAGCGGATGGAGTTCATCGTGCGGGTGGTGTCTTCGGTGTTGATCGGGGTCCAGTTGCAGAGGGTGGTGGTGGCGGGCGTTGGTTCAGTGGTAGGGTGCTTGGTCTGTGCGTCGAAGCTGTTGTGTATGTCGGCGATCTTGCAGTGGAAGAACGAGGCGAGTGAGTTCCAGAGGTCTTGCGAGGGATTGATGTTGTTGTTTCTGGCGCTGGGGTTGGAGAACTCTTTGACGATGCTGAAGAGTTCCTTGCTGTCGTGGGCGTTGTTGTCCAGTCATTCCTTGAGTGCCGTCTTCTTGGTGGCGCGGATCAGCTGATGGTGCTTGCGGGTGGCGTGCTTGAGGGCGGTCCTGTTGTCTGTGGTCTGGTCGAGCCGCCAGGCTTTCTCGAGGGTGCGGCAGTTCTTCTTGGATTGCTTCAGTTCGTCGGTGAACCAGAGGGTTTTCTTGCTGCCGGGTCTGCTGGGAGGGTTCTTTAGTGGTGCGAGGCCATCGGCGCAGGCGGTCAGCCACTTGGTGAGGTTGCTGGCTGCCTTGTTGGGGTCCGTTGTGCTGGTGGGAGTGTTCTGGCTGAGGGAGGCGGTGAGCTGCTCGGTGGTGATCTTGCTCCAGCTTCGGCGGGGGACCTGTTGCGGGTGGTGGTGGGTCGTAGTTCTTCTGAAGCTGAAGGGGACGCAGCTGTGGTTGGTCCAGTGGAGTCCGGTGGCGTGGCTGAAGATGTGCTTGCTGGATGAGAAGACGGGGTCAAGCATGTGGCCGGCGTAGTGGGTGGGGGTGTTCACCAGTTGCTTGAGTCCGAGGTTGACGAGGTTGTCCAGCAGGGCGGTGGTGTTTCTGTCGTTGTTGTTCTCCAGGTGGAAGTTGAGGTCCCCTAGGAGGATGTAGTCGGCGGAGGGAAGGGCGTGCGGGCTGATGAAGTCTGCGATGTCTTCGCTGAATTGTGTGCATGGTCCCGGTGGTCTGTAGATGAGGGTGCCTCGGAGGGTGGTCTTGGGGGCAGCGTGTATGTGGAAGTGCAGGTGTTCGACGGCGGTGAAGGTTTCATCGGAGTTAGTCGAGATGCGGATGGTGTTCTTGTGTACGATGGCAATGCCTCCTCCCGTCTGGTTGACGCGATCCTTCCGGGTGATCTTGTATCCGTCCGGGATGGCTATTGCGATATCGGGCGCTGAGGAGGCGTTCATCCAGGTTTCGGTGAGGAAGGCGACGTCCGGTGCTGTCGCGTCGAGCAGGTCCCAGAGTTCCACGGCGTGCCTGTAGACGGAGCGGGTGTTGAGCAGGATGCACTTCAGGTGGTTGCTGCTGGTGCTGAACTTGGCGGGGGTGGTGCAGGTCCGGTAGCAGGTGAATCGGCAGGCTTGGCAGGCGAAGGGTCCGTGAGTGCGTCTCGGGGTGGCTCGGTAGCAGGCAGGGTTCCGGCCGGCATTGAGTGCGTTGAGAGTGGCGGCGTCGTAGGTATGTCGTGTAGTCTCGCATCGGCGGTGGGGACCAGGGGTCCTGGCGCTGGGCGCGGTCCAGGCGCAGGCGGGCACAGACGGGCTTGCCTTCGGCGCACAATCGGCGTGCCCGCTGCGCGTGTGAGGGGGCGTCATAAGAAGGGAGCCGGGAGGGAGGGTCCGCTGGGTGGTGGGAGAGGGGGGGCCAATAGGCTGGCGGGGGGCGGGGCCGCAGGTAGGCAGCGGCGGGAAAAGACAAGTGTAGCAGCTCAGCGGCGGCTGGGTCGCCTGCAGCAGCAACAGCACGGCAGGCAGGCAGGCAGTAGCAGGAGGAACGTGGGGGCGACCTGGCCAGACAAGGCACAGTGGTCGCTCCCGAAGGCAGGAAAGGTGTCCCCTTAAGAAGGGAGCCGGGAGGGAGGGTCCGCTGGGTGGTGGGAGCGGGGGGGCCAATCGGCTGGCGGGGGCGGGCCGCAGGTAGGCAGCAGCGGGAAAAGACGAGTGCGGGCGGCTCAGCGGCGGCTGGGTCGCCTGCAGCAGCAACAGCACGGCAGGCAGTAGCAGGAGGAACGTGGGGGCGACCTGGCCAGACAAGGCACAGTGGTCGCTCCTGGCTGTTTCCCTAAATTTCTTCTTCCTCAACTCTCGTCTGACTTATCACTAGCGCTGGGACGCTCACGGGCAGCCATGCACTCTACAAATCTGTAAAATAAATAAATAAATAAATAAATAAGCTGGAATCCCACACCCTGCACACCAATGTGAGAAGTTGGCCTGGCATATGCAGTCCACTATTCTAGTGGGCACCTTGCACCAGTACAACAACCCTTTTTGATGGTAGGTTTAAAGACAACCTTTATAGAAAGCTATCCTAGTGGTAGCTGTGGAGAGCAGTCTTCAGGCTAAGTCTTGAAGGAATGTAAAGCAGCTTGTTTTACCAGCCTTTAATCTCATGAATGACCAAATGAAAGGAGAACCCCACCAGGTATATATATAAAATATATATGTATTTATTCTAAACACACCCCTCTAGTCTCTTTATGAGGCTAGAGGTAAAAGTAGACAAAGTAAGCTTAAGTAGCACACAGTAAATTAGCACAGTATACGTTTTGCCCTAGGGGCCTCACAAACCATATACTAAGAAAGTGGTATAAGTACCAATGTGAACATAGAGACAAGGCCTAGGGCCTGTAGACCCGCTGGGACAACCAGGAACCACCCAAGGTAGGGACGCAGGAGACCCACGGGGGACACGTGCAGTGTCTAAACACAGCCGCGAATCACCATTGACTTCTATGGAGAAAGTTGTGATTAGGTTTTTAAAGAATTAGGACACTTCGGAGTGGACTAGGAACAAACCCCTTCAGTACTGAACAGTTCGAGAGTCAAGACCCACGGGAGCACCGAAGTACTTGTGTTACCTCACCTAGGGAAGCCGGGTGCATAGGTGTCTTTTCGGGTCGGGTTTCGTCATCGTTTCCTATGGAGAGCTGCAAAGAAGTGCTGTAGGCAAACATATGAAATGTGTCTGTAGGGATCCAATGGTAGATGGAAGATCTGAAGAACCTGAAAGCAGAGGGGACAGAGTCTGGGTCACTTGCAGTAAGAAGATGCCCACGATGTTGGGTGATTTCAGGAGCAGGAGGTGAAGCTCGACTCTTCAGCCACGAGGACCAGGAGGCGTTGATGACAACCAGGAGCTGGATTCGACCTGTCCCACGTCGGATGTCGAGTGCTGCAGCGTCGGTATCCGGATTGGACCTAACAAGCCTTAGCAACCGCAACCCATGCAGAATGCAAAGATTGGCTTCGGTGCAGACCAGCAAGGTCTGAGGGACTCACCCTTTGGAGGGGAGTCAGGGCACATCTAGGGCAACTAGGAAAGCCCAAGAAACAAAAGAGTTGCGTTCATGGGGACCCACCAGTCGACAGACCATGGATCGCAAAGGAACAGAATTGCTAAAAGTGGGCCCACTGAACACTCGTGGAGTGTAGACCCACAATCATCGGTGCAGATGGTGCTCAGGGCTTGGACTACAAGTAGCCCAATGCACAACTTCAGGAAAGCTAGGGAAGTAGATGATATAGCAAATGTGCATGGTGTCCAGGAGTTCTGGTCGCAAGTCTCTCGTGATGGCTACAGGTCTCAGCTTTCTGGGATCTTGTGTCGGCCTCGGAGATGTCTGGAAGTCTGTGTCCTGTGTAGCAGATTCTTCGGGATCCAGCAGGACCCTGAAAAAATGGAGACCGGCAAGATGCTTCTTTGGTGCCTGCTTGAACAGGGGAGTCACTCCTTGACCCCAAGGGAGATTCTTCCATCTTCTAGTCGAAATAGAATGCCTATGTTCCAGGATATATGTTGCAGAGTTTCGTCTAGGGTAATCTAAAGTCCTAGGTACTGGGTTCCTATACTTATACTAAGTTTAGGGGATGGACTAACTCTAAGGTCCCACCTATGGGAGGACCTGGGGAGGGGATGGTTACACCCCTTCCCCTTTGTCCAGTTTCGCTCCAGAGCTGGCGGTGAGTGCCCCAGCACCCGGTTTGAACTGGGGTATGCACTGGGACGCCTTGTGTGCCTGAGGCACTGACTGAAAAGTATTCAGTGAATGCGCCCACCCTGCCCCAATACACTAAAGCCTGTCTGGGGTTACACCTTCCTGGGCAGGAAACCTATTGTCTAGGTCTCCCCTGCCAGATTTTAGTCCAGCAGCGGGAGGTCAGACTCGTGTCTGTGGCAGCAGCATCCATTTTGTGATGCTGGGGCTCTTTAAAACTATTATCGGTAAAGTAAAGGTGTACATGTCTTCTCCCTCTAGAAGGGTGGAATTCTACCCCCGCCGCGGGGGGGGGGGTAGGATTCCAAAGTGTTTGACACCAAACACGACATGTTTTGATGCAGCCATTCCAAAGTTAGCATTTACCGCAAGGTTATAATGCAGAGGGGCTCAGCTCATGCTTGGGCACCCGCTAACACAAAACCAAGCACTCTGCCTTCAGGATTGTCAAGGCCTGCCATAGGAGTGGCCTATAGGTTTATATGTGTCTGTATGTAAAGGTAGATTTTGGTAAACTATATCTAAGTAAGGGGTGTAAATGTAAATGTAAATGTATTGCGATTTATATAGCGCGCGTATCACCCGAAGCCATCAAGGCGCTTGCTTAGGGAACTCGTCCTGGTATTCCCCTGTGAGATACCCCGATAGGGTATCCACAAGGTGAAAGCCAGGCATCCCGCCACGAGGGGCCGTTGTGGAGATTAAGAAAGCTATTGCCCAGAGTCGCAGAATGTGAACCCGTGAATCGAGTAGGCACCGGAGCGAGAATTGTCGAGCCCATGGACATTTTAGGACTCAAGACCCCGCCGAGCCGGGAATTGAACCCTGGTCCCGGGCTGACCTCTGCTTCCAGGTCTGCCTCCTCTAACCAGTGAGCCACACTTCTCCAAGCACCACCTTACCCAGGCTGCAGTAGCAGACCTGTGGTGCAGTAGCAGGCTGCAGTAGCAGACCTGTGGTGCCATTTTGGAAGGCTTCCCAGGGATGGCATAATACATGCTTCAGCCCCAGATAGGCCTCTGGGGTACCTATGCCCTTCGTACCTAAGGTACCACATACTAGGGACTCACAAGGGTAACCCATTAACCAATCCTGATTGTACCTAAAGTACATGCAATCAATTTAAAGAGGGACGCAGATAGGCTGGGGCCCTGAATAGCAGGATCCCAGCTAAAACTAAGTCAAAAACCATCAACACACCAGGCAAAAAGTTGGGGTAACCATGCAGTCAGATTCCAACTTCCTACACTAACCTAATCCAGAATTAATATAATTATTTTGTCACATTTGAAAGCTACTAATTGTATATATAGACATAGCTATTTGAATGATCTTGCAGTACTGTCTTGCATGCAACGCATTATGGGTAGGGTGGATTTAATTTATCTTCAAAGTTTATGATGCTCACTAGGGACCTCTAGGAACAGCTTGCGGTACTGCACCTAGACTTGCAGTGCTGGTGCCTTGCTCACTAGGGAGGTCTAGGAGCAGCTTGCGGCACTGCAATGAGACATACAACGCTGGTTCCTGGCTCACTATGCAATCATTTGCAATGCCCTAGGTCTCACATTACTGAAAGTATGAGCTATTGGTGTTACATTATTATTTGCAACACCAATACCGCAAACTATCAGTAATGCGAGACCTATTTCATTACAAATGCTTGTTTCATATGTCCTGGATCCTTGTTGGAGCCCAGACTCAACAAAGCTGTCCACAATTATGGCACAAGGTTTAGTAAAACCAACGTTGCGGTCATATTGGAATGGGGGCACAGTAATACAATATGCAAACAAAATACAATTTCAAGATATCAACCTGACGCTTTAAGCTTTGCCAGTCCTTGTGCTACCAGAGACGTTTTAAGCATGGGCAAATTGGGATCTGACCCAGAACCCAGCCTTTCAGGGGGGCCCTGATATAGCCAGCTCAGTTCTGATGAGAGTCTTGCCCCGATTACCTTGAATAATTTATAAACAGATTGTTGTAAATAGCGTTTTTCTTTTTTTTAAATCACTTTATTTACATTTTGCAATAAGAACAAAACATCAACAATTCAGCATACAGTGCACTGTCTTTCGCGCTGTGTCTAAAAGTGTTTTTCTATCATTTATTTTTAAATTGTAAGAGTCTATTACAGACATTTTGCAGACACAATGTGTTTGTTTCATGCAACATCCATAACAAAAGTTTCTTTTAGATCAATACAGGACCTCCCATATGAGAAATGGGAGGGTGTGACAAAGATTATTTGCAGTAAAATCAATGAGCTGCCACTGTGTTACAATACTGAAAACACACATCACTATCCCTGAATATCTGATCTAAACACGTTTAGAAGTTGATCAAAGAGGGCATGAATGAGCTGAAACTGGATCTAAAGCTGTTACGAACAGGGTCCCCCAAAGTACGTTTGGGCCAGAGCCTCCAAAATCCTTAAAACGTTCCTATGTGCCACAATTGTAGAAACACTGGTAAAGCCAGCTGCAATAAGTGGCAAGCTTTGCTGTTGTAAAATGAACTACGTTTGGCAAAGCAAGACTGCGTAGCTTTGCCAGTACTGGGCTGTATGGAACTGTATTGTACTGTACTTGATTTTGTTGCACTGCTTTATATTATATTGTAGTATTTCTACTGCTGTTGGACGAGACCCAAATGCCTTTCATAGTGTGTGGAGTAAGACTCCACAGGTGCAGTAGTATCTCCTTGCCAAGGGTAAGTTCATTCAAAAAATCTTTATTTCGGCATTGCGCCATAAAAGAAAACAGTAGTTAAAAAACATTATGACATTATAACAATATAAATTCATTGTGAAGGAAGCAATTACAGCAGAATTAACGACACATAAGGGTTAACAGGTTACATAGGTATCAACCGTCATTTAAAAGAAATTAAAACAATAAATAGTATCATCTGACATTTAAGAACATATAAAAAGACGCGTTGTACCAAGAGCTAAGAATTCAGTGTAAAGCTCGTTAGATCAATAGCCTGCGCTTAAACCACATAGCAGCCAAGAATTTTGATGCGGCAAATACAGTCACTCCAGTAGTGTCAGTCTTTAAAATTCTCAATGCCTGCATGCATCTTCGAAGGCCCAGGTTTTTACATAGGGGAACCAACCAGTAGTTCCTGGCCTTACAATAACCGGGACAAAAAAATAGGACATGCCACTCATTTTCAGTGGAACAATTACAGGCTAGACAGTTGGACGGGGCAGAGAGTGACCACTTGCAAGTGAAGGCTCGGAGCGGCAAAACACTGTGTCTCCACTGCACGTATAATTTTTTTGCCAGTAGAGGATAGATGTTATCTAAAAAATCCTCATAGAGATAAGAATCTTTAACCAAAAGAAAAGAGGCTGTTATGGAACCAGTATGAGGGTTGCCTTGTGAAGTGGTCAGAGAATCTGCACGAAGGACATTCGTGAGCTGTGTACATGAAAGTTTAGTACACTCCTGTTCTGGATTGTACCAAAGCTCTGGAAGTTTTAACCTTATACATTATTTCTTTATATAAGCAAGCCAGGGGAATTTCCCCGACCCGGGAAAGAACAGGATCTCCTTGAGTTTATTTCTATAGTGTAGCAGCTCAGGGGTAACCCAGAGTTTGTGCCAGAATCTCTAGGGTTTAGTGTTAACTCCTCTTGTATTTGTCTTATACTCAGGTCGAGCCTCAGGGGAAGCAGCAGGGTACTCGGTGGTAGAGCTAGAAGACCTCGTAAAAATTTATTCTCAGTCTTAATGATTTCAGACCTCAATGAGTAGCCCCACAGTCCCCCCCCCCATACATAATAGCACCCCTGGCTTTTGCCTTATAGATCTCAATAGGTGGTCTCAGTGGTTTGATTGAAGATTTATTAGATGTTTTGAGGATGCCACCCGAAAGTTGGGCCAGTTTTAAGTGAGATTTTATCTATTGGGAGCCCTAGGTAAGATTGTCATTTAACGTGACCCCAAGATAATCAAAAATACTGACCCTTTCCAAGGATGTCGGCCCCAAACTGGGATTCGCCCTGGTCATTCGTGGAGGATTAAAGATCATAAATTTTGTTTTTAAAGAATTGATCTCCAAACCACGAATGTTATAAAAATCATGGAAACCATCCAGTATTCTCTGGATCCCCATCGGGGTTTTGGACAGCAAAAGAGTATCATCAGCAAACATAATTGCCGGTACCCTGTTGCCGGCCAACTTTGGAGCATCGTTGTGGAGAACATCATTAAGATGCTTGATCACTCCGGTGACATAGAGGCAGAACAGGGTCGGTGGAAGGACACAACCCTGTCTTACCCCCCTGTCAACGGGAAATCTAGAAGACAGTGAACCATTTTTCCCACACCTGACCTGCCCAAAGTTCACCTCGTGGAGCCTCATCAAAACCTGCAAAAGGTGTATAGGTATACCAAGATAAAGAAGGACGGCCCAGAGTTTAACCCTGGGAACAAGATTGAAGGCGGAGCGGAGGTCTACAAATACCGTATAGAGGCTGCCACCCTCTATTTTCACTGTTTTCCAATATAGTAGTTGGAGCTGAAAAATTTGGTCCACAGTGGAGGTATTTTTTCTAAACCCCGCCTGGTATGGGCTGAAAATTGCTGACTCTTTCATCCAGTCCTGGATTTGGTCCAGTATTAATCTGGAAAAAATCTTCTGGGGTACATCAATGAGGCTTATCGGTCTGTAGTTGGATGGGAGCAGAGGCGAGCCCTTTTTAAACATGGGCACTATCTCTGCGCCCAGCCAAGTATAGGGGACCGGCATGCCTCTCAGAATCGCGTTAAACACAATCTGAAAGTATGGACCCCAGATTCCCGGCTCCTGCCTGAAGAGATCCCCAGGAAGTTTGTCCAGACCCGGGGCTTTCCCAGAGGCAAGTTTGGAGATGGCATTACAAACCTCTTGCACAGTGAACTCAATCGTCTCATGGTGGGATAGTACAGCGAGCTGAACCGCTGGGTCCACTGTGTGGTTAGTGAGACCCTCGGTAGAATATAAAACCCGATAATGACCTTCCCAGGCTTCAGGGGCTATATTCGGTTCAATAGCTGTTTCAGTTCACCAGTGCCGTTATTTACTATGTTCCAGAATTTACGGAAATCCTTAGCCTCAAGTGCCAACAAAAGACTGGTCCATTTTTCGTGGTCCCATTCTTCCTTAGCACATTGACTGTCCTCTTATAGTCTACCCTCTTGATTTTAATTCTAGTTCTATCGTTATCCTTAAGGGCCAACAAGAGCTCTTGTTTTGCCCGCCTGCAGGCTGGCGTATACCAGGAGCAGTGTGGGGCCCTTTTGGTCCTCCCAGTTGCCCTTGGGTTCAGTAGCTCGGCCAAGGTCAAAGAAACCCTGTTATTGAGTTCCTCTAATTGAGGTCGATAGTTTTGAGATAGAGGTTGGTCAGTTAATTTTGTGAGCTCACTGATCATGGGAAGAATTGAATTATAAAGATTCCCTAATAATTCCGGATGATCAGCTAGTTTACGCCAGCTAACTCTGCACCTATCGTTAGAGACAGTGAGATTACTGTCTTCAATAGGTGCAACATCGCTTCCACAGCTATAGGGTAAGCCCAATTTTAAAATAAGAGCATTATTATCACTATCTGCTCTTGTAACGACATTGAAATCGTTGACCAGGGGCCACAGCCTTGTTTCCACCAGTATATAATCAAGAAGAGACATCTGTCCCGGTTTATTATAAGTGTATTTTGCAGGGGTATCAGAAGGAGTGCGACCATTACAAGCCCTTTAAATAGTTTAAAGTAAGTGACAGAATTTGAATAGTTAATGGGGTCCATGCCTTATGTAAAGGAGCCTGGATTGCAGGTATGGACCAATGCTCGTCCTTGGCATTGAGTGCCTCATCTTTTAAACCTTTAAGGGGTTCATAGTGGCAGTTCAGATCACCACCCACCAACAGTCGAGTACCAGTCGGAATTGTTGGAATAAAGAGGAAAAGATCCTCAATGGTACTGGACTCGCTAGCTGGACTTACTAGGTGAGAATACACATTGATCAATGCAAGTTTTGATGTGTCTGGCCAAGTAAGGACCACACATTGTATGTCTTTCGAGTTGGTGTTCAAAACCTTGGTTGTACATCCAAGGTTTGTGCCAACCCATATAGTGAGGCCCCCAGATGGGCGACCTCTCCCGCCCCAAACAGCCGGAACCGAGAATGTAGCAAAGCCTGTTTGGTGTAATTCGGTGCGTGCCCATATCTCTTGGAAGAGACAGACATCGCTTTCGTCCATAAAAAAGCCCCAATCGGGGCAGGTCAATTTGTTGGGAAGCCCGGCCAGATTCCATGATAATATTTTGACTGAGTTCGGCCTAGGGCCAACAGCATCTTCTCTGTGTGAATTCATACTTTCCATATCAATCCCCACCCCTAGGTACTCTTGAGATGTGGTTATGTTAGTAGCCTCAACTGCTGGAACACAGGGCTTATTGTGTCTACCAGTGGGGTTACTATTAGTGGGTAATAGTGTTAGTGTAGGCATCCAATGTCCGCCCACCATCATTTGTAAGCTAGTACTGTCTATTTTCCTTTTGCCTGGGGAAACAACCAAAGTCGTGTCGGCCAATGCAATGTCATGCACTTCCCCCTCTGTGGACCCCTGATTGGGCCACCATCAATTTACCTGTTCAAGGCTGCAAAACCTGTTTTGTAGGCTTAGGACCAGCGGGCTTGAAAGATCTCTGTGCCACCCCGTACCACTTCCGCCCTTCACCTGAACCCAGGGTTGCTCAGTACTCTTCTATTGCCAGATTTACCCTGGGGATAAAAATATGACAGATGGAGAATCTGCATGGCTGTATTTGTACTAGCCTGACCCTAATGGCAGATGTGAGACACCGTCCGTGTGTCTCTAAAATTAATTAGCACACAATCCCAATTTAGATCCTTAGCCCTGTTGCCCAACCACGAAACCCTTCGGACAAGTAATATTTCACTGGTTACGGTTGGTGACAAGGGCCTGTGTTTATTAAGCCAATCTGTAACCTTGCTCTTGAGGGAGGTATACGACTCATCTTTCTTTTGTGGTCAGTTCAGGAACCCCTGATAAAACCATCACATAGGGATTGGAATCTGGTGGATGGTTGATCTGGGGGGATTTGGGGTTGCCTGGGCGTTGTAACTGTAGAGGAACGTTAGGGGCCCTACTTGATGCAGGGTTTGGCCATGGGTTTGGGTCTTGCCTGGCATTGGAAGCAGAAACTGCACACCCCCTTGACCCTACCCCCACTGACCTGTCCTCCTGGCCTGGCGGAGCGGCACTGGAGTCTCGTGAAACCAGCCCATCCAGGCCAACTCCAGACAAGACAGTAAGAATTGTTGAAGGGCAGTTGTCACCATCCCTCGGTTGTTTTCCTGCCACCCCCTTCAATTGGTTAGAAGCATTAGATAACGAAAATAAATTAGCTTCAATTGCTGCTAATCTCATAATAAGAGAGGACAAGAGGTTCGAAAACACCACCCCCACTTTAGTCCAAAAGTCATTGTTCGTTGTGAGGATTTTTGCATTTTCTGGGTCACCGGGAATGAGATCCACATCAATATATGCTTCTTCTCCAACTACACATGGACCCGAAGTTTTAGGGTCATGGTCCTCCAACCTTCTTCTTCTTGATTTAGGAGTCTTTCTTGTACAATTACCCGTGTCCCGAGTCTTTTTGGCTGATCTTTTGGGTTTAGGTGAAAGTTCCTTTCCCCTTGACGGGTGGGCAGTCATTGACCTCGTTTTCGGGTGTAGAGATTCAACTGGTGACCTTGAGTCTGTTACCAGGGGTACCTGAGAGGTTTCCGGAGAGTTTGTCACCCGGAGAGGAGAAGAAGTGGTACAAGCCGGGCTCTGAGCTGATGAATTAGCGATTAGAAGAGCAGCCCCGGCCCAGGAGAGTGGACAAGCGTACCCATAGATAGCCGCCACTCTGCGACTGCAATTTCCTGCTCAATGACATTTGATGCTTTGGTGAAGAAATAATCCAATGTTCCCAGCATGCCCCACTTTTCGAATTCAACTTATCCTTAGTTGTACCCATGGCCGTATCTAAAAGTTGGAACACAATTCAAGCCCCTGATGGTAAGATCTAATATGGACTTACCAGGCAACTTCTTGCTTCCGATTTCAGACCAGATGTTAGAGGGTAGAGGGTAGGCCGAGCCCATTCTCAGATGGGCCCGCCCTTGGCCCCTGGCGTTGCACCGACCGCAATTTCCCCCTGGCCCCGCCTTGGACCCTGGGCCGCGCTCTCCTCTCATTACACCGGACCCGGCATGGCATGGCAGTGGCAGTCAGCGCTCTGGTCTCCCGGCGCAGTGAAAATGTGGGCAATCTTGCCGCAGAAGCTTTTCGGAACGTCCCATGTGGTTAAGCTTCTTCAAGCAGTGTGCGCTGTGGCGGTGTCCAATCCTGAGTGTACCTAAAGTACATGCAATCAATTTAAAGAGGGACGCAGATAGGCTGGGGCCCTGAAAAGCAGGATCCCTGCCAAACTAAGTCAAAAACCATCAACACACCAGGCAAAAAGTTGGGGTAACCATGCAGGTAGATTCCACCTTGCTACACTAACCTAATCCAGAATTAATATAATTATTTTGTCACATTTCAAAGCTACTAATTGTATATATGGACATAGCTATTTGAATGTCTTGCATGCAACGCATTACGGGTAGGGTGGATTTAATTTATCTTCAAAGTTTATGAGGCTCACTAGGGACCTCTAGGAGCAGCTTGTAGTACTGCACCTAGACAAACAGTACTGGTGGCTTGCTCTCTAGGGACCTCTAGGAACAGCTTGCGGTACTGCACCTAGACTTGCAGTGCTGGTGCCTTGCTCACTAGGGAGGTCTAGGAGCAGCTTGCGGTACTGCGATGAGACATACAACGCTGGTTCCTGGCTCACTATGCAATCATTTGCAATGCACTAGGTCTCACATTACTGAAAGTATGAGCTATTGGTGTTGCATTATTATTTGAAACACCAATACCGCAAACTATCAGTAATGAGAGACCTATTGCATTACAAATGCTTGTTTCATATGTCCTGGATCCTTGTTGGAGCCCAGACTCAACAAAGCTGTCCACAATTGTGGCACAAGGTTTGGTAAAGCCAACGTGGCGGTCATCTTGGAGTGGTGGCAGAGTAATACAATATGCAAACAAAAGTACAATTTCAAGATATCAACCTGACGCTATAAGCTTTGCCAGTCCTTGTGCTACCAGAGACGTTTTAAGGCATGGGCAAATTGGGATCTGACCCAGAACCCAGGGGTAGATAGTAATTTAATTGTGAGGAATAGGGGAGTTGAAAGCTAATTACTTCAAAAGAGGAGGGGTATTTCTACTAGGAAGCAGACTGTATTAAAGCAAATGGATTTTTTTTTTAAAACATGCAGTTTGAAAGATAACGAGATGTAAATGGTAGTAAATGTTTATTTCATTGTTTGTTGACAGTGTTTCCCTGACGAAGGACCTATGCTAAGGTCCGAAATGCATTGGATAATAAATTAACTGCCAAAATCAAGAACCATGCTTCTGTTCGTGTTTTGGGGAGAGAGGTTCTTCTGGCCCACCAGAGCATGAGAAACCTTGAAAAATAGCAAATCCCTGCTTGAGGTCGAATTAAGATGGAGTATCTACACAAGATTAAGGAGTATAATTGTGAAAAACGGACGGGTTTAAAATGAGAAGGAAAGAGAACAGAGTTAAAGAAATGGATGCAAATGCAATTTATATAAAAAAAAGGCTGTTGCCACTGGAGTGGGGCTGAAATGCAGCCCCACAGTTTGGATGTTTATGTTCGTCATGTGGAGTGGGCTTGGCATGTCAAGCAGTGAGCACGCCGAAACATGAAATTTGAGTTTAAAAAAAAGGGTAACTGATAAATACTGGTTTAAAAACGAGGTGTGCAACCCATAACAATGTCAGTACGTCTATATTTCAGCCCCCAAGGAGTTAGCACCCACCATAAGTAAAGAAATTATATGACTGAGAATGTATTGGACGCTTCAAGCAAAGGGAAAAACAGCCGGTTCAACGTGTCAGTTATTTTAAGAAAGTGTCGTAAATATATAATTTACCGTCTTAATTTCTATGCAGGTAAGTACTTAATCAATAATAACTCAAATCGGAAAGAAAAAACAGAGTCCGTGGTGTTAGAGTTCTTAGGGGTTTTATTCCTTAAAAAGGAATGGTCAAGACCTGGATATCATGTTCTTCCCACCACAGGGGTGGAAGAAGGGATAGAGCAATATTTTATTGACAATACATAGCTTATATACTTAATTTACACCATAGAAAGCAATATAGTAGGCGTAACAGCTGAGAGAGGACAAGATAACAGCATCCACGTGTTACTAGTACGTAATCAGTAGGCGTGGACTAGGCGTGAACTAGAGGTGTGTGCTAGAAACGTCACAGGTAGGTGTCACAAGGGGGTGGCACTAAACAGAAATGTTGCAATGTCAGCAGAAATCGGAAGCTTGGATGCGCTCGCAGCTGCATGACGTGTGATTGACGTGAAACTGGAGGGTGCAGGGGACTTGACATTTACACTGACGGAAAGAGACAGAAGTCTGGCATGTCAGATCAACTTGTACTTCTATCATATCTGATATCTGATGTTTGGGAACCATATTATCTGAACGGAAAAGGTCTCAGGGGCAGAAGCTATTCTATACGGACTGTGAGTGCGTGTATAAGCGCCTAAGTGTCTGCATGAGAAGCGTGGGGGCAAGGGCCTTCCATGGGAGCATGGTAACAGAGGCTATGAATTACTTGCACGGAGACAGGCCGGCCCTTTGGCTCTGCAGCTGAGGGGGATGTTTACTGAAACTAGTAGGCAGGAATGTATTTTCGAGGAGCGGAACAGATAATTCGAAGGTTGTAGTCAGTCTTGGCAGGCAGCAGGCTGAGCTAAGCGCGGTGGGCCGCGCTGGAAGTAAGTCAGAGTTCACGGGTACAGAGGCAGCCTGGGCTGAGGCTTTCAGAGTCAGAAGCCAGAAAAAAGGCTCGATGGCAGAAATTCAGGGCCTACTTTGCCAGAGCTGAAAAACGTGTAAGGTACACTACAAAAAGACGTTGGCATAGCATACTTAGGAACGGACTATTTAACCCATTCAGGGTGGGTCTGAAAGAGGACATGTTAACGTTGGACGCAAATGTATTTGCGTCTTCATAGCTGGCACAGGAGGGAAGTTACATGCACTTTAAGCTGGTACATGGAGACGGTGGGGTACGCGCTAGGGAACACAACTTGACCATAAAATTTATATTTCCTCATTCCCTCCTTGTTCCCTACGGACCCTTCATGATATATCGATCCTCATGAATCGATCAGTTTGTTCTTGTAACATCATTTGCTCTTCTTTCTTTCTTTTACGTTTTGAAAGGAAACTGGAATGTTCAATGCATGAAGTGGCACACAGTCCAAAAATCGCTGGCCCACACTGCAAGCACAGGCAGCAACTGAATACTAGGACTAGGCCAATGCCTAGGAAGGATAGGATCTTCCATCCCCAAGCGGTTAACGTTGTCCAGAACCAACCGGACCAAGTCCAGGTGCCTGGATTCTGATGTATCAGATTAGCAATTTTATGAAGACGTGTAATAGCTTTGTATACAGATGGCGCGTTTTCTGGAATGAAAACACAGCAACTTGACCCGATGACCTTACAAGCTCCAGCTCTATCTGCCAAGATGACGTCAATAACAAGACGATTCTGAAGGACAACAACCCGCATGGCGGACTGCTCTTCGGTTAAGTTACCTAGGGCGGAGGCAGTTTCATTCACTACTGCTTCAAGTGTTCTAGTTAATCTGCGTATTAGTTTACTATTTTGAACAGGGCCTAAAAAGAAAAAGAATCCTTTATTAAAATCGGTGTACTGTTCCCATGCCGTTTCTGTGTAGTCGACAAGTGGGATATCTCTTCTGAGTCTATTCTTTACTAGATTTGTATTTCTGTGATAATCAGGAGGAGCTAGAAAAACAGGTGGCAGAAGGAATGCAATATAACAGGTACCATCCCAATCTGGAGGTAAGCGTATGTATGCGGTATGACCACAAACAAAATAGGAATGACGGATAGCTTTAAAGGACGATTTACCATGATCACTGAATTCGACCACAGTAGTACATTTACTATGACCTAAGTGTACTGAACCTTTCTTCCTGACACATAATTCACCAGTGACGGGTAATACTGACATAGCGGGCAGAACTGGTGCAGCTTCGGATTCAACAGTAAGAATCATAAGGTTAATTGTGTAATTACTTAATCCATATACTTCATTTTCTAGATCAGTTCCTATTCTAATGGGGAGTCCCTCTTTATCAGGGTAACAGACGTCGAGCAGGACCAAGTTCAAGTTTCCCCAAACCCAGCTCCCGTCGAAAACAGCAATATCAGGATCTAAGGAGTTAATTATTTTAAACCATGCACCACAGGAGCCATTGTGAGTGAACGGGTACGGAAATAGGGGCAGAGCTCCCTTGTAATTCTGGTAGGGAGGGAGTCGGCCACATATCCAACAATTTGTAGCATTATTAGTCTGATGGGAATGATGAAGCATACTAATGAAAGTGTTGTTGCGCAGCGCAAGTCTGTAAGAGAGTTCATGTGGAGGTAACTCGCTAAAAGTATGTTCAGCAGAGACATTGTAAGCAGATTGTTCACGCTTGAAAATAGGACAATAGATAGGAAGAAGTATACTTGCAACGATAATCAGAAGACTTAGAAAAAACATTATTAACAATGTCACTATACAGTGACTACGCAGTGATTTGCAGTATGTACGTTTCTTGAATTGCCTCTCTCTCTCTCTATCTCGATCTAGGGGATACATGTCAGAAACTATTTAACCGATTCACCTAGGGGAGGACTTAAACAATTAAACTGTCTGACTTGCTAGATCGGAGCTTTGATCTGTACTCTTCTTGTGGAGTTTTCTCTCGTTCGGAAACTTTAAAGTCACTGGGCTCGATACAGTCTTTGGAAGGGGTGGACGAGCCTGGGTCGGATTTCAGTTCATTGCATAGTTTAACTTGGCTCGTGTGGATCCACCCCTTTCGGCCCTCCACTTTCACCGCTGTCCTCGTAGTAAGTAGAACGGTCTTCGGCGCTTTCCAGCGGGGCTCCAGCGGACTTTTCCTGTCAAAGTTCCTTATTAAAATCAGGTCGCCTGGACGGACATCATGCGGCTTTACATCAGTGTTTTCAGGGAAGGCTGCGGCAACCTGTGAACGACATGATTGGAGTGCAGACATCAAGGAGGCAAGGTAATCTGTCAACATATTGCAATCAACATCAGTAATTTTCTTAGGAATGGGCGTCCCCCACATATTCGGTGGTCTACCAAAGACCACTTCGTACGGGGATAGTCCTGATCTCGAATGGGCAACCATTATCATATAGAACAGTGCCACTGGCAGGGCGACTATCCAGTCGACCCCTTTCTCTTGACATATTTTTCCAAGGCGGGTCTTTAATGTCTGATTATGCCTCTCTACAAGGCCTGCGGCTTCGGGATGTCGGACACAATGGAATTTCCATTGATATCCTAGCAGCAAGGAAACCTGCTTCATTAATTCGGATGAGAATGGCTGACCGTTATCTGAGTACACGACACGAGGCATGCCGTACCGTGGGAAGAATTCACGAACCAACTGCCTAGCAGTGGTCGGAGCAGTGTAATCTGGGACTGGATATGCTTCGGTCCAACGGGACAGTGCACAAACAATTACGAGGACATATTTGAATCCTCGACAACGGTCCATCTGGATATAATCCATCTGGAGGACTTCAAAAGGGTGATCGGGAGGATGAAATCCACCTTGCTCTACAGGGACGCTTTTACCTGGATTGAACTGACAACAGATCATGCAAGTACGCACTTTCTGTTTTGCTGCTGCTCGTAAGTGTTTATTGCTCCAAAGATTTTGTAAACTGTCTAACATCGCTTTTTCTCCTAGATGTGCTGGACTATGTGCTGTATTAATCATGACTTGAACCATAGAGTCAGGGAGAAACCATGTAGATTTTCCCTTCGTCATCCAACCTTGATCTGTCTGGATCCCTCCTAGTTCAATCCATTTCTTTATTTCATCTGGGGTAGCATGTGTCTGAATATCGATAACATCTAGTGTGGGATCCCTGACTGTCATACAATTTGTCGGTCCTATTGTCTTTGTCATGTCAGTTGTCTGAGTGTGAGTCAATGCTGTATGTTTTGCTGTCTGGTCTGCCAGGTCGTTACCCTGGGAAACAGAATCTGTAACTTTAGTATGTGCTTTACACTTCATGACGGATATGCCTGAAGGCAGATGTATTGCTTCTAACAGTGCTTGAATGAGGGGACCGTGTTGGATCTTGGCACCATGAGAGGTCAAAAAACCTCGTTCTTGCCATAACATTCCGAAGTCGTGTACAACTCCGAACGCATAACGGGAATCAGTGTATATGTTGACATTTCTGTTCTTGGCTAGTATACAGGCTCGGGTCAGAGCAATAAGCTCTGCCGCTTGAGCAGACAGTGTGTCAATACGATGTGTTTCTTTTACTTCGGTTTCAGTGGTCACTGCATATGCGGCCACTAATTCTCCTGTACTTGTTCGCATACATGAACCATCCACATAAAGTGTCAGGTCTGGATTTGTCAGTGGAACATCTGTTAAGTCTCGTCGGGGCTTTGTTACTGCATTAATGATTTCTATACAATCATGCGGGGCTGGATCTGTCCTAATTGAAGGTAACAGTGTTGCGGGGTTCAGAATGCTGCAGCGTCTGATTTCTATGTGTGGCTGGAATAGCGTTAATTCGTAACCTGTCAGTCGTGCTATGGTCAAGTGCTGAGTCTGGGTTCCGTTTAAAAGAACCTCTACAGAATGTGGAACTTGTACTGTTAACTGATGGCCTAAAACAATTGAATCGCTCTGTCTAATTGCTAGTGCTGTTGCTGCTACTGACTTTAAGCACGCAGGGAGTGCCTGGGCTACTGAATCCAATGTACTTGAAAAATAAGCGCAAGGCTTATGTGAACCTGCTTGGTCTTGAGTGAGGACAGACAATGCTGTGCCATCACGTTCTGTAACAAAAAGTGTAAACGGTTTGCTGTAACATGGTGTTGCTAAAACTGGTGCTCGGCATAATGCTTTCTTTAATTCCTCAAAGGCTTGTGTGTGTTCCTGAGTCCAAGGGAGGACAGTCGAAGTCGCTGCCTCCTGTGTCGTTAACTGGATGAGTGGTTTAGCTAGAAATTCATATTGAGGAATCCATTGTCTGCAGTACGAGGTGAGGCCTATAAAGGCCCGCACTTCCTTTTGTGTCTGGGGTTGTGGCATATTTACAATTAACTGAATGCGATCGGGAGTGAGCTGTCTCCCCACTTTGGACAGCAAGTGACCCAAGTACACAACTTGCTGAACACAGAATTGTAGCTTCGAAGGGGACACCTTGTGTCCCTTGTCTGCCAGGAAATGTAAAACTGTCAGTGATGCTTGTTCACATTCGGGCTCACTTCGTGCGGTGATCAATAGATCATCGACGTATTGCAGTAAAGCGGTGTTAACTGGCATTTGAATACAATCTAGTTGTCTTTTCAGTGCTTGACTATAGATGCTGGGGCTTTCTGTGAATCCTTGAGGTGCGCGGGAAAATTTGAAACTTCGTCCATTTAAACTGAATCCGAAGAGATATTGGCTCTCTGGATCAATAGGTACACTGAAGAAAGCG
This sequence comes from Lissotriton vulgaris, assembly GCF_964263255.1. Taxonomy (NCBI): domain Eukaryota; kingdom Metazoa; phylum Chordata; class Amphibia; order Caudata; family Salamandridae; genus Lissotriton; species Lissotriton vulgaris. Next base: position 1,335,130,805 of record NC_141695.1, read on the forward strand.
TTCTTGAGATCAATTACAGTAAAGAACATTGCTTCTGAATCAATAGCAGTCAATAGGGAAGAGATATCAGGGACCACAGGGTACTGTGGTACAATACATTTATTCAGCTCTCGCAGATCAATCACCAGCCGATATACTGGCGGTGCATTGGGATCAGTACGTTTAAGAATTGGAATGATGGGTGAATTACAGATATTGGAGTCGGTCTCTACGACCACTCCTTGGGCAATGAGCTCTTCAATGATTTCCAGTAAAGCCACTACAGCATCGGGTGGTAACTGGTATTGTCTGATTCGTGGTAGAACAACTCCTGTCTTGAGTGTAACACGGTATGGTGTGATATGCATACAACCTACATCAGTTGGGCCTTTTGCCCATAAGTGATCTGGCACATTTTTCAATCTGACATCAAATTCTCGCAACACATAATGACCCTTGAAATCCCGCAGAAAGAGTCTAACTCCCTCCGGGGAACAGCAAATTATGGCTCCTAGAGCCTTCAACGTTTTAATTCCTAACAGATTTTCTGGACATGATTTCGTAAGTAACAAGTCTGTAACTCGTGATAATGGACCCACGGCCAGAGGGACTGGTTCTGATACTTCATTTACAATGGGCTGTCCTGAAAAACCAAGGGAAACATTCTGTGAGCCTGAGAGGGGTGCCCCTGGGACTTCGTCATGGCTTATAGTGGTGCGGCTTGCCCCTGTGTCAATTAAAAACTTTCTGTCTTTTCCCAATACTTGACTGTGTACATAAGGACCATCTTGATCTACAGGAATTTCAATAAGAGGCAAACCCATCTCCCTCTCTAGGCTGTTTCATGCGTATCGTTGGTAATCGGGGTAAGCGGACTGGGCATACTGGTACATCTGCTGAGAAACTTGCTGAGTTGCGGCAAGAGGCTGTGGCTGTGATACCGCTACTGTCTGTGCTGTATGGGATGAAGCATGCATAGGCTGCGTGTTCTGCATGGGCTGTACATTCTGTGAGGTCTGTTGCTGGACCTGGTCTTGTCTTGGTGGATGCGGTCTCTCTTTAGTTTTACCTGTTGATATGTTATGTTTCAGAACTGGACATTCATGTACGTAGTGACCTGGCTGCTTGCAATAATTGCATGTCCCTTTAACGGGAGCTGCGGCGTGACCTGTCTGGGTCGTACCCTTTCTGTTTCCGTCGGTATGGACCGACTGGGCTACTAACATTTTCATTTTCGTGTCTTTCATACGTTTTTGTTCCTGATCCTGTTCTTCTCTAATTCTGTTCTGATGGTATTGTAACATTTGTAACATCTGTGATGGCGTATTTGCTTGCCATGTACTCTCAACCTTGTATACACGATTCTTGACTGCTAACAGGGAATTCTCAACTAACTTGGATACAAAAAGATGCGGGTACGACTCGCTACTTGGTTTAAGACCACTATTAATAATAAAACATTTCTCGAATCTTGAATAGAAGTCACTAGTATCTTCGTCGGGTTTCTGTTTACATGCTGAGATTGCATCCCAGTCTTCTTTTCTAGTTGTCAATAATCTTGGCAGAACCTGTACTATCAAACCTGGTAATGCTTTAGTTTTGTCCCCAAGGCCTACCCCTGGGATACGTTTGTTCTCTTCGTCTTCTATTTCTGCCCATACAATCTTTTTCTCTCCCACCTCCCATTCCTTTTCCTTCAGTTTCTCGTAGATGCCCGTGGGCAGCAGTACCTTTAACATTTTCATGATATCTTCATATGTGTAATCCCCCATCAGTAACATGTCTTTAAGCTCTCTGTGAAAACCTGCAGGGTCTTTATCATGGCACGGGACTAGTTTCTTCATTTCTAACAGTTCTAACTTAGTCAGTGGCGTGTGTACATACACACGTTTCAAGATATGATCCTCACCCATAACTGGGTGCACTTCTCGTAAGGGGTTCTGACTTTCAATGCCACTCAGGCGTTCCATATGATACATTTTTCTTTCTGGGGGCGGAGCGGGAACATATTCAGAGCTTATGAAAGTGTTATATCTATGTCGTTGTTCTAGAATTATTTGTATTAACTTGGTACTGAGACCTCTCCATCTATCCATGAGTAGTGCTTCTAATGTTTCATGTAAGGGACCTGGATCAGAATGTTGGTTTCTGTATTTCGTGAGGAGGTGCTGAATCATGTATACACCTGCTAATTTCTGCTCGTCTGGGGAAAGGTTCAATAATGTCTGCGCTACGGTGTCATCATTATATATATCCGGATTTTCAGTCCATAATATGGCTGACCGGGCTAGTTCTTGTTAATCCATCGAATTGAGTACATGGTACCCCATTCTCCCTCGGAGTCTTTTATCAGTCTCCTGGAACTGATGTTCAGAAGAATTTGGGTTTGTTAAGGCAGAGAGAAAAACTCTCTTGCTTTCCGGACGGATACCTTTCCTAAGGTAAGTTCCCTTACCTACATACGCTATAGTATCTGTAGTCTTTTCTGGTTCTTCAAGTTCTTCTTCCCCCTCGGAGGAAGCCTTTTCTCTCTCCTTTTCGTGTATTTCTATCACTGTCTTTCTAATTTTCTTGTACATACTGGCTATGCAAGTCCCCTTGTCGTGTTTTCCTTCAGATATATTTTGACCCCACCTGTTCAGTGCATCTAATTCACTCTGATCTGTCCCAGGCCTGTCTCGTTCTCTTATTAGGCAATTTATGAAAAAACGTAGTATCTGTGCTTGAACGTCAACTTTCTGATGCTCCATGGCATCCTTAATACTGTCAGGGTCTTTCCCAGTCTGAATAAACTGATATATTCTATCGAGGCGCTCCTTCATTCCTGCATAGTACAGCAGGAAATCAGTAGCAGATCTTAACCGTAGTGATGCCATCATCATTCTATCGTCTTTGCCGGGTACTGGATCATATCTGCAAACTGAAAGGTTTTCTTTGAGTATGTCAAGGCGGGGTGACTTGAACGTCAAAGGACTCTGCAAGTCCCCGAGCTGTAACCTGCGCGTTAATGGCGGGGTGTGAAGACCCCCGGTCGCACCCCCTGAGGCGGAAGCTTGAACATTATCTCTCTGTGGAGTCTGTATCTGAACTTGAATTTGTCTTTTAGTAGGATCAGGTAGACGTGGTTTCGGTAAATCAACTCTAGGTACGGGAAGTGGTGGAGGTGGTGGAACAGGAGGAATCTGTTGTGGTACTGGCGGAATATGATCTTGGGGCAGGTTACCACCCCCGTCCCTGTCGTTAGGCAGGGCGCGGACAGGCAGATTGGTGTAAGCGGGTGCTACATCCTCTAGATAGGAATTCAGGAATACGTCTTTAGTGGTCCTATGAGTTACTTTAGTTGGAACCAATGGTGGCGGCAGATTTTTCGGTATTTCTGAAATGGCCTCAGGCGAACCCTCGGCCGCGAGATACATACCGTTTACGAGATTGTTTCGTGCGCGGTCTACTTGCTCTGATTTTACTCGGATCCCTTCAGTAACTAATTCGTTTTCTTGGGCTTTATCGGATTCTCTAAGTCTGTCTTCTCTACGTAATTCTTTTTCAGCACGCTTATGTGATTCCTTACGCCAAAACTCTATGGCGTCTTTCTGAGATTGTCTGGCTTTCTTTTTCCATAGTGCTTCCTCTACCTTCATGATGCACTCGGCATCCCATGTTCCGGTAACAGGCCATCTGTGTCTTTCGTCTAGATGTTAAGTATACTCGGCCCATAAATCTAGATATAATATGGCATCTATGCCATGCTTGTGGTACATAAAATTTCCTGGAGTGTCCCTAGGGGGGATAGGAATTTCTTCCTCTAGTATCCCTTTCCTAGTTCCTATCTGCTTTAACTTGTTGAAAAACGGCATCTTGTTTACTTAGTACTGAATGCTCAATCCTAACTACTTAATACTGGATATAGTTGGTTATACAAGAACACAATAATGCACATTAAAAACAATCACACTCATACCACGACATTAATCACATGAAGAAGACATTTGAGACATATATGACTACCCCCTATACCGGATGTACTGCTAAACAGCACAGATACACTGCTAAAACGGTGCAGAAACTTGAAATAACGGATGTACTGCTAAACAGTACAGATACACTGTCTAAAAACAGTGCAGACCGGACTTGTGTACCCAAACCCGTCTAGATACGTCCCAGCAATGGTACTCACCGGGAAGCACGGAAACAGAAGGCCTCGGAAAACTCGACTGGACTGGACTCGACTCGACACGTGGATACTTCGGAAAACTTCGGAAAACTTCGGAAAACTGGTGGGCCTCTTGACACCTCGGACCTTGCTTCTTTCGGCTAGGCTCTGGTCGGGATCCTCCGCACTCCTCACCGCCTCGTCTGGGTACTGATCGCAGTCTTCGTCACCTCCGTGGGCCAGAGGGAGATGCAGGAAATCCTGCCGGTACGCGTAGTTTCCTTCTAACTGATGGCAGGGGACAGAGCTTGCAACGCACCAACCGGCGCGTGAGGTGGGGGAGGGGTCCCTGTTCGGGCGCCAAAATGTCGTAAATATATAATTTACCGTCTTAATTTCTATGCAGGTAAGTACTTAATCAATAATAACTCAAATCGGAAAGAAAAAACAGAGTCCGTGGTGTTAGAGTTCTTAGGGGTTTTATTCCTTAAAAAGGAATGGTCAAGACCTGGATATCATGTTCTTCCCACCACAGGGGTGGAAGAAGGGATAGAGCAATATTTTATTGACAATACATAGCTTATATACTTAATTTACACCATAGAAAGCAATATAGTAGGCGTAACAGCTGAGAGAGGACAAGATAACAGCATCCACGTGTTACTAGTACGTAATCAGTAGGCGTGGACTAGGCGTGAACTAGAGGTGTGTGCTAGAAACGTCACAGGTAGGTGTCACAAGGGGGTGGCACTAAACAGAAATGTTGCAATGTCAGCAGAAATCGGAAGCTTGGATGCGCGCGCAGCTGCATGACGTGTGATTGACGTGAAACTGGAGGGTGCAGGGGACTTGACATTTACACTGACGGAAAGAGACAGAAGTCTGGCATGTCAGATCAACTTGTACTTCTATCATATCTGATATCTGATGTTTGGGAACCATATTATCTGAACGGAAAAGGTCTCAGGGGCAGAAGCTATTCTATACGGACTGTGAGTGCGTGTATAAGCGCCTAAGTGTCTGCATGAGAAGCGTGGGGGCAAGGGCCTTCCATGGGAGCATGGTAACAGAGGCTATGAATTACTTGCACGGAGACAGGCCGGCCCTTTGGCTCTGCAGCTGAGGGGGATGTTTACTGAAACTAGTAGGCAGGAATGTATTTTCGAGGAGCGGAACAGATAATTCGAAGGTTGTAGTCAGTCTTGGCAGGCAGCAGGCTGAGCTAAGCGCGGTGGGCCGCGCTGGAAGTAAGTCAGAGTTCACGGGTACAGAGGCAGCCTGGGCTGAGGCTTTCAGAGTCAGAAGCCAGAAAAAAGGCTCGATGGCAGAAATTCAGGGCCTACTTTGCCAGAGCTGAAAAACGTGTAAGGTACACTACAAAAAGACGTTGGCATAGCATACTTAGGAACGGACTATTTAACCCATTCAGGGTGGGTCTGAAAGAGGACATGTTAACGTTGGACGCAAATGTATTTGCGTCTTCATAGCTGGCACAGGAGGGAAGTTACATGCACTTTAAGCTGGTACATGGAGACGGTGGGGTACGCGCTAGGGAACACAACTTGACCATAAAATTTATATTTCCTCAAAAGAGTCGAGAGGAAAACGTCTTGAGATTCAACAGTTGAGTGAACATGACAAACGATGTGTCTGAATTATGTTTCAATAATGTTTAATCATTCTGCGCGTAATATAAATCTGTTTAGCTCAGTGGGAGCCGTGATATGAACATTCACGGCAATTTTGCTGCTAGTATGATGGATTATGGGAGTTGGAGGCTAGCTTAAAAGAAAGCAGATATGGGAAAGGTAAATGAGGGGGCGGGTCATAGGAATTAATTAGATAGTGTTTCCTTTAAAGAAACGGGGAGTAGAACAGAAGGTCAATGTTTCCAGTATCGTGAAAAGGAAGGCAGACTCTATGTTTGGCAGGTACGTGTAAAGTGAAACGTTAGGAGAACGAGGGAAACAAGGGAGGAACCGAGGGTTTCAAAGACGGAATATAATGAGGGAGGTTCAGATTGGGGTGGATAGCATCAGGATGAAGCTGTTAGCGGGAGGAGAGTGTGAGGATTAAGAGGAGTGGTACAGTAGTTAGAAGGGTGGTTTTGACCCACCGGGGAAAGAAGTTTTCAAATTTAAGGGGTAGATAGTAATTTAATTGTGAGGAATAGGGGAGTTGAAAGCTAATTACTTCAAAAGAGGAGGGGTATTTCTACTAGGAAGCAGACTGTATTAAAGCAAATGGATTTTTTTTAAAAAACATGCAGTTTGAAAGATAACGAGATGTAAATGGTAGTAAATGTTTGTTTCATTGTTTGTTGACAGTGTTTCCCTGACGAAGGACCTATGCTAAGGTCCGAAATGCATTGGATAATAAATTAACTGCCAAAATCAAGAACCATGCTTCTGTTCGTGTTTTGGGGAGAGAGGTTCTTCTGGCCCACCAGAGCATGAGAAACCTTGAAAAATAGCAAATCCCTGCTTGAGGTCGAATTAAGATGGAGTATCTACACAAGATTAAGGAGTATAATTGTGAAAAACGGACGGGTTTAAAATGAGAAGGAAAGAGAACAGAGTTAAAGAAATGGATGCAAATGCAATTTATATAAAAAAAGGCTGTTGCCACTGGAGTGAGGCTGAAATGCAGCCCCACAGTTTGGATGTTTATGTTCGTCATGTGGAGTGGGCTTGGCATGTCAAGCAGTGAGCACGCCGAAACATGAAATTTGAGTTTAAAAAAAAGGGTAACTGATAAATACTGGTTTAAAAACGAGGTGTGCAACCCATAACAATGTCAGTACAAATTGGGATCTGACCCAGAACCCAGCCTTTCAGGGGGGCCCTGATATAGCCAGCTCAGTTCTGATGAGAGTCTTGCCCCGATTACCTTGAATAATTTTTAAACAGATTATTTATTTTTAATGTGTCAGAGTCTATTACAGACATTTTGCAGACACAATGTGTTTGTTTCATGCAACATCCATAAAAGAAGTTTCTTTTCGATCAATACAGGACCTCCCATATGAGAAATGGGAGGGTGTGACAAAGATTATTTGCAGTAAGATCAATGAGCTGCCACTGTGTTACAATACTGAAAACACACATCACTATCCCTGAATATCTGATCTAAACACGTTTAGAATTTGATCAAAGAGGGCATGAATGAGCTGAAACGGGATCTAAAGCTGTTACGAACAGGGTCCCCCAAAATACGTTTGGCCCAGAGCCTCCAAAATCCAATGCACCTGTGGAGTAAGACTCCACAGGTGCAGTAGTATCTCCTTGCCAAGGGTAAGTGATGAAGAGGAGGTCCAGGTTGAGATCTTCTGGTAAGACATAGATATGCTTTTGCTGAGTGATCTGGCATTGATTAGCATGAGCAAAAGTTATTAGGGGGCCTGTTTGCTGGTTGCTGAGGGTTGCTCTTGCTGATAATGGGGGTGGCACTATATATGATGATAGTTCTGAAGTCATTTGTTGGGTTCAGGCGATTCCATTGGCAGCTTGTCTTGTGACCTCTCTGTAGATTCCTCATATGATTGATTAGCTGTTATAGGCAGCAGAGTTTTAGTGTCTGATTTCCTTGGCTTGTCCTACCCCATAGATATTATTGTTTCGCCTATGTCACAGGAGCAGGTTTTATTGGACAGTCATAAGTAAATTGCAGTTGTAATAGCTCTCATGATTCATTTGGTCTCTAAGGCAGCACGGCTACTATTTTAAATCGCTTTGTGCAGTTCATTGATAAGGTAAGTAAATTACTGTCATGGATGATGTTTGGCCAGACTCTTTAGTTGACTACGTGTTGCCTGGCTGCTTTGGTGATTGCTCTTGAGTTTGTTTGAAAAAATATTGAAGCTCAGATGCTATTGGTGAAGTGTCTCCCAAGAATGAAGTTTGGACCACTGGAGAGATGTAATCAACAATGTTGTGGGTTATCGAGACTTTGAGGAGGCCAGTTTACTTGATTGCTCAGGTAATTCCTTTTATGATTATTGTTGTTGCTCTGGACAGTGTAGCTGCAGAGGGTGTGAGCAAGAAACAGCAGCTGGTTGTCTTGTTGTTCCTGGGGGTGGAGCAGCAATGTAATTGAGCTTGGTTATACAGAGGGGGTGTGTCTAACAGGAGTCTTACTAGCGCCTGCATTGGCTGCCAGTCCTTGAGAGGATCAAAAGTAAGGCCTTGTGCATGATCCATAGGGCCCTGTACAATACTGGCCCCCTCTATTTTCAGAGGCTTTTTTCTTGGCATACTCCTCATTGTAAGCTTAGATAAGGATCAGCTAAATTAGTGTCCATCCCAAAGATAAGGAAAACCAAGTGGGTAAACTTTGGAATACTTTGTCACTGCCATCTTAGATCCCAACTGAGTTTGGTCCTCTTCAGGAAATCTTTTACAATGTGGCTTTTTACCTCAAGCAAAAAAAATGTTATGCTCTTGTGATTGGAAGCAAGCGCCAAGACACCTCAGCATTCGCGCACTTAAGAATCTGTTTTACTTACTTTTTTACTTAAGGATATCAACAGTATTTGTAGGGAGGTAAATGGGCATTGAGTAATGTGCGGTTAATGCAGACATGATCAACAGTATGGAGGTTTATCTTGAGGTTGTGGAAGGCAAGATGGATCATTGGCTAGGATGGGTGAAGAGAGTAAGAGGGTAGTTTGTATTCGGTGAGAGTGACAAAATAGAAATATAAAACTGAACCTGGCCCTTGTCTTTTATGATGTGTTCATTAGCAAGGTACACAAGTGGAAAGCAGTAGTGGCATGTCATTAGAAGGAGGTTTTTAGGATCAAGTGTTTATCAAAATGTGTTGGTATACTAGGAAGTGGCAGTGTGTGTTGTGGAAGAAGATATGAGTTACAGTTGGTGTTTTGGATTGTCGTTGAAGGATGGAGAACGTTGATGTCAGGAGGTTATTTGCTTTGAGTGTGAGCATATGTTATAATAGATCTAGGGCCAGATGTAGGTAATTCCTATTTACCGACTCTTAAATACCGAATTTTACCGATTCGGTATTTAAGAGTCGGTAAATACTGAATCTGTATTGCCCATTGATTCCTAGGGGCCATGAAGCCCATAGGAATCAATGGAAAATACCGATTCGGTATTTACCGAATCGGTAAATACCGATTCCTGCAAGCGTACAGAAGGTGTCACTTTGACACCCTCTAGCACCCCAAGTACAGGCTTGTGTGCCATGTGACACACATACATGCCCTAAGGGCATGTCTGTGTGTCACATGGCACAGGTGTACATGCACAGAAGTGCATGTACACCTGAATTTGGTATTTTACCACCCAATTGGATTGGGTGGTAAAATACCGAATTCTGAAGGCCTGTAGCACTGTAAACAGTGCTACCTACATCTGGGTTTTACCAAATCGGTAAAATTACCGATTCGGTATTTTACAGAATCGGTAAATTTACCGAATCAGTGAATTTACCGATTCAGTAAAATCAGGGCCCCTACATTTCAAAACCCAATTACCGGTCGGTAACGGCCGAAATCGTCCGTTACCGACCGGTAATTGGCGACCTACATTTGGCCCGAAGTAGCTAAAAAGCTATAATATTATATAGAGCACCTGAGGGGGTGAGGAAACCGGTATATAGTGGAGTGTGGTAGCTGGATTAGAAAGAGGAGGTTGAACAAAAAGGGAGAAGAAGAGGGAAGGCAAGCTGGGGTGGAGTGAAAAGGGATTGACCCAGGAGAGGTGGATTGGGAGGAAGAGGAAGCTATTTTAGTGGTAAACTAAGATGTAGGCGGGATATGATTAAGAGGACGTAAAGCAATAAAAAGAGTGCTGTTCTGGATCATGTTGGCGAGGCGGTACCGTTCCGGTAGGTGGGATGAGCAAGGCCTCTTCTTGGATATTAAAATGTTTGTATGATAAGCGATTGGTAGGATGATGGGTTTTATGTGTTTTAGGGTGCTGGAGTGTAGGCACACTTAGATGCTTTCAAGTTTGCATTCTGCAGTAGGTTTTGAGTTTGCTAGTAGAAGAGATTGGCCTGGTACAGCAGAAACCTAGCTACAAAATTTGGGAGCACTTGTGCTCCTTGTTTCACATCTGTTATTGACATATCCCTAGTAGAGGAAGGGTTTTTCACTTATGGAGTTTTATCTTTGTAAAAGCGGAAGCCAGTTATGAGGGCCATTTGCACAACATGGAGCTTACTCAGGAGCGATAGAGACCAGATCTACTCGAAATACCCTTAAAAAATAAAGGGGCATTATTTAGGTTTTACTCAAGAGGAACAGATCTCATGCCAATCAAAACACTGCTAAGCTACCAGAGAGTATAATACAGGGTCCACCTCTGTATAACAAGTCTACCCCACTGTAAGCACACTTGAATAACCAGGCTGTGTTAAATAGGGTCTAAAAGGATGTGCCAGAAACACTGTTCAGTAGCCAGGGAGCATTCTATTAGGCCCCTCCAAAAGTGACAGAGGCCCATTCCACTGGAGGTACTGTTGCTCAACTCATACACATTAAATTGAGTCAGCATGGCGCTCCACCAGAATAGGCAGTTTTAAATATCATCCTATCAAAATATTGTGTCCAGAATATCGGCTACTACATTATCATTAGACAAGAATATATGCTTAAGTATAAATTCACTTTTCTTAACTCTACAACTATGTAATTCGGTTATATATATCTATACAAATCCAGACTTTTGACTGAAAAGCCTTGATCAGGTTAGGTGAGTCCTACTACCATTTCTCTATTTATACAAACATGCCCACCTAGCTTATAATGAAACCTTGTGAGATGTAGTTTTTACTATGCAAGTTAAAAATAAATTGCCAAACACAAATTACCGCAAAATCTCCTGATTGCTTTATGTGCACATTTTGACATTTGATCGGGGGTAAATCTTAACCCATACTGCTACATTTGCACCACGTTTATCTTGTTCATTATTTAATTTCTGTGAGTTATTACTATATCTTAATTCCATGATGACAAATATATTTAAGTCTTAATGTTCAGTGCATTTTCCTGTGTGTTTAGCTATATATTGTGCAAAAATAGTTCTGAGTGGCGTTTGTATTGTTGTCAATGGCTAAATCACAAACTTTAAGGCTTAATGCCTTTTTATTACCTCATATTGAGCATATGACTTCTCACATACTCCTAATCATTGGCTCAGTGCCATCAATAACTGATTTTTCGAAAACGTTTTTTTACCAATTGTTTTTCAATGTGTTATGTCCCTCTTGATTTTGTTCCATTTTACTTCTTGTCTAAATTGATTAGGATAGCTTTTTTTTATTTTTTTCATTGTTTTGCAATTGACTGTTTTTCTTGATTTCTCATACATATCCCCAAAACACCTGTACTAATATCAATTTTATATGTATATGTAGTTCTTCATCCCCATTCAGACCTTTCGGTGCTTTTGTTCTAAATCTTATACTTGGACGAAATTCGAAATGTATGAGTTGATGTTAAATTTACAGGAAGATGAAATGTTAGACACTCAGATTCTAGAGGATCTGGAAAACAATGTAACAGGATATCAGTTTACACAATTTAAAAGAAAATCTCAACTCTGTCTGATTCTAATTCCTGGAAAAAGAATAGACACATTTTATCAATTAGTTACATCATATTTCTTTGTAGATGTTTAAATATATATATATATATATATATATATATATATATATATATATATATATTACGCTCGACTCTCCCAAAATCCAAAAGAAAGAGGCAGCACTCACGGACCAAGGTCATACCAGGGTTTAATTAAAGGGAAAAAGAAAAGCACAGACGCGTTTCGGCGTGAGCCTTCGTCAGTGTGTCATTCGTCCACATCTAACAGTCCATGTTATAAGCAAACAAACAGACCATAAGCATTGTCATAGACATAGGACTACACCCCTTGAGCCACTGTGGGCGCCATCTTGGAATGGTGTTCTTCCCAAGGGTCTTTACTAATTTAAACATGAAGTGATCATGGTTAAAATAAAGCTGTGGATCGGCTAGTGTCCTATGATATACATGTACAATGCTGAAATAGTCACATTAGTGCATAGAAAATATAAAGAAGTCACACAAATCCTCAAGCACAAGAAAGCAAGAAACGAAAATAATTAATATCTGTCCTATAACAGCCAATGAACCAATATTTCGTCATATTTCATCATGGTTCCTAAGTAATGCTATTTACACGATGTGTAACAGGAAAATACTCTTTTCGATTCATGGAACCCGCAAAGGAAAGATATATTTACACTATTTACAGAGGTAAGGTTGGACTGAACCAAATCTAACTGTGTTCGAAAACGAAAAATATGATAGGTTGTCAAAATAATACTTCCAGGTCACAGTTTTACGTGGAAATGCTAAATTGCCAGTTGTAGGCGGGAGAGACAAACCTATAATTCAAAATTATACCCTTCATCCAGTTATTAGCACGTACATATACAAATGAAATACCACCCTTTTCATGTGTAGTGTAAGTATATGTCGTTAGAGATTGAATGTCTATGGGTATATTAACACATCCATGGTAGTCCATCCTCATTACCATCGGGGGACAAAAGTATATAGGTATCATTATTCACATACTCGTACAGGTAAGATAAACAAGGTATACAGAAATTCATAGGTAAGGTTCATAGATCTCATAATTGGAAAGCTGTCGACAGAACTCAATGGAAAAGGTGCTGCTGATCTTCAGAGTCCACATGTACATTATCCCATGGAGCATACCTGTTCTAGTTGGATATTCATTTCAGTGTATATGGCTTCCTATGGGAATAGACACTCAGCTAATCCTATGTTGTTACTTGCCCAGGTGATATGCTAATTCCTCCCCGCTATTGAGCCCACCAGGTTGTTTCGTGGATAGATCAACTATGTATCTGGACTCTAATCTGCGGAGTCACCTCAGCCTATCGCCTCCTCTTACATTCGGTGGGACCATGTCCAATCCGAAGAATCGGAGTAGCTTGCGATCTTTGCTGTGCTCCTCTGCGAAATGTCGGGCGACCGGATATGAGATGTCAACTTTCTCGATCGCCCGTTGGTGCTCCAGGATTCTCAGCTTGAGCTCCTTGATCGTGCTGCCTATGTAGCGTAAGCCACACGGGCAGACCAAGCAATACACCACAAACTGGGAACTGCATGTAATGAAGTGCTTGATAGGCACTTTCTTCCCGGTGTCAGGTATATCAAATGATAGCACCCGTTTGCTGCCACTGCAAGCCCTGCAGTGGCCGCAAGGAAAGAAGCCTGCCATCCGCTTCAGGGAGTTAGCTTTTGGTGTTGGTTTCTTAAGATGGCTCGAGACAAGCATATCACTAAGTGACCTAGCCCTGCTAAATGTGATTAAGGGATAGGCAGGTAGGTCATCTGCAAGAACACTGTCGGTTTTTAAAATGTTCCAATTCTTGGTTAGCATTGCTTTCAGATCCCCTGCTCCTTTTGAATAGGGAGTGATGAGTCTGAATTTACCCTCACTTTTATTAGAATTTCTGTTCCTTCCAACTATGGGAGTTTCAGTAGCCAAGAGTTGTGATCTCTGCAACTTCCTTACTTTTTTAAGGGTCTTAGTAAGTAAGGTAGTGCCGTAACCCCTCATGGAAAATCGTTCTAGACACTCCGAGGCAGCCACCTCGAAATCAGAATCCTTCGAGCAGTTCCTATGGATCCTCAATAGCTCTCCGTAGGGAATGCTGTTCTTGAGTGGGGTGGGATGACTACTGCTGGCAAAGAGTGTAGAATTGCCAGCAGTGTCTTTTCTATGCAAGGTGGTGTGCATTTGGTTGTCTTCAATGTACACTCTCAGATCCAGGTACTCCGCTCTCACCGGACTAACCGAGCCCGAGAAGTGTAGATTGAGGTCGTTGTTATTGAGGATCCTGATGAATTCCTCTGCCGAGTCCATCCCTCCATCCCACACAATGAACAGATCGTCAATATAACGATACCAGCTTTTAACCTGCCCTGTCTCTGTTCCTGCCGTGCAGCTCCTGGGTACCTGCTCCTCCCACCAGCCAAAGAAGAGATTCGCATAGCTGGGGGCAAAGCAGGTACCCATCGCCGTCCCAGATGTTTGGATGTACATCTGATCCTCAAAGAGGAAAATGTTATTTGTAAGGCAGAACTCAGTGAATTCCAAAATCATCTCGTTGTGGCATGCATATTTCATTGGACGTTGGCCTAGAGCATGCTTTATGGCTTCCAGACCCTGCCTGTGATCTATACGAGTATAGAGGCTGGTTATGTCCAACACCATAAGCAGGTATCCAGAATTCCATGTCAGTTCCTGGATCTTAGTGAGGAAGTCTTTCGTGTCCCTTATATAGGATTCAAGTTTTATTACTAAGGGAAACAAGATGTTATCCACGAAACGTGACATGTTCTCGGTCAAACTCCCAATTGATGATATTATCGGTCGTCCCGGAGGGTTTTCCATGTCTTTGTGAAGTTTCGGGAGATGATAAAAAGTTGGTAGCATGGGGGTGTGGTTCCTGAGAAAGAGGTTTTCATCCTTCCCGAGCATATTCTGGTTGTACCATTTCTGTACTAAGGCATCGTATCTCGTTATGCTGGTCTGGTACACTGCATTCGTGCATTCCTTATAATAGTTGTTATCTGCAAGTTGCCTCAGAGCTTCAGCTCGGTATAGTTCTCGACTCATAAGAACCACGTTGCCCCCCTTGTCGGAGGGCTTGATGACAATAGATTCCTCAGTCATTAGCCCCTTCAAGGCTTGGCGTTGATCCTCAGTAATATTGTTAGTTTGGATTGACGGTTTGGATTTTCTGTAGGCGGTCAGGTCTCTTTTCATTGCCTCAGTGAAGACGTCTATTGCGTCCCAAGGTGTTTGAGGCACAAAGGTCGAAGCAGGCTTGAAATTGCTCTCCTCTCTTTCTTGTTCGACCCCTTGGAGAACTGCCCGTTATATTATATATATATAATAGAATAGAATAGTACAACAATGAAGCAAAGCGGCACTACAGGGTTTCTTCTTTATATATGATTTATTTTACCAGTGCATACAGGGGACAGTTGCCGCGTTTCAGCGCTTGCCTTCCACAGGACACACACACCGGACAGCTGCTGGTACTTGCCTGATGGCGTCCACTGTTTCCTGGGAAGGCTAGTCCGGCACCCGCCCCGCCTGCAGAGAATACGGAGCAGTGAGGCATTGCCTCGTTCTGGACTTTGTGCACCTGCACTTCTGATCCCTGCACACATGATTTTCTGCTCGCTGGGAGTGGCGACATAAGGGGACTTGGAAGACTGGCTGGTTAACTCCACAACAGTGGTCATCGTGTCCTGCTTGGGTGACCGCGGGGAAGACTACTATCAACCCCCCTCCCCACCTCACCAACCCGGACTGCCACAATCACTAGGCTTTCTGGGAGTTGAAGTCCTCCAACTAAACCGGACTTCAACAGGTGAGCCTTATTGCTAGGGGGAGGAGCGGATCGCGCCAGTACTTCATCGGAGGCAGCAGGATTAACACACAACGGATGAAGGCTCCCAGTGTTGGGTACTGAGGAAGCCACGACGGCGAAATGCATCTACCGCCACTGGGACTCCCTAACTGTTAATAAAGCCCGTTTTCCTTGTCCCCCCTGGGCTCCTGCTTCATTCATTCTTGGAGGAAGTTTCGTTTATATATATATATATATATATATATATATATATATATATATATATATATATATATATTGTGAACTCCGTATCGCTCCAGCACACGCTGCTTCCTCAGCCGGCAAACAGGACACCGGACACGGACCTCGAGGTGTTTCAAACTTTTATTCAGCAGAAAGTGTCATATATATATATCCAACACGAGTGGCGAGATAAGTCCAGTTGAAGGCATCAGCCGAAACGCGTCAGCCGTCCTTTTGTTTTGCACATGGTGTAGAGAAGAAAAAATTAAAGTACCTTAAAGGAAATTACTGTGCTGTGGATTCTCTCTGTCCTGTGGATGCTCTGTGGGGACCTGCCAGTTGTTTTGAGAATATATATATAGGGGATGTCTTTTTACAAAAGAGGGGGGTGGCAATGGGTGTCAGAAGCAGTACCTGAATTGTCCTGGTTCCGTGGGAGCGAGTGACCAAGGCTTCTATGATGATTATTTCCTAATTCCCAATCACCCCTGCACCCGGATTGCTCCAAGCCCAGGAATGGAAGGGAAAGGGGAAGTGGATAACAAACAACAAGGAGAGACTTCCACACTGGTGTCTTCGTCACTACCTCTGGGATGAGTAGCTGGTGAACACCTGAAACAATTAACAGATCATTACTAACGTTCAAACCTATTTTGGGAAAACACCACCCGCTCACTCTCTCAGCTCACTTCTCTCATACCTGATTCAGTGTGGAAATTCCCGCTCTCTTGCAGAGCCCGTAAAGGTTCTTATGGGAGATTGAGGACTCTTGTTGATGTTTGTGTCAATAGGTGAATGGTTGAGTTGAGGTGAGTAAAGGTGGTAGACAACAGTATTACCATATGCATATAATATATACTCTCATTTACTAGTTGAATCTCACTGACGCTGGACTGTTGATAAAAGTCTATACTTCACGCCATAGGCTGAATCTCTGAAGAGTCTTTTCTGAAGCTCAATATTTGACCTTTCAAATATACAGTTCTATTTGGAAACCAAGCTACTCTTCCAGACCATGGAAACTCAGACGCTGAAGAAACCCAATTGCACTGGACAGAGATTACGCCACCAGAAGTCTTTGAGGAAAGAATATTCTTACCGCGATAGACTGAGGTGATGCGGAAGAATTACTTGCCAACTGGAATTGTCCACTGAAGAATGCCGCTTTCAAGAATTGAGCCGACTCCGCCGAACACTGGAAAGACGGAGCTGCGGCTGATTTCGGAATGCAGGAATCAGTCCGGAACTGGAGCGAAACAAGCTCCCAAAGCCCCGAACTAAAGTCTCAAAAGATTCTGACTGGAATTCGGGCAAAACTTGGAATTACGCAGTGATTTGACGGGAGCCAAAATCAGGGCGTCGAACTGCCGGAATAGAACAGTTGAAGTGCGCCACATAGAACGCGCGGGATAAGGAAATGGCGGACTGAATAGGAAAGACTAGAACGCTAACCCTACCACTCGGTGGCACAATCAGGAAGCGCAACAAATCCTCCCTCTGACTGCGGACATGAACTAATTTCTGAATGGAGCCCCAGAGTGGAAATGGTTGCAATGCAGTAAATCTTCTTTTAAGCGTAGGAACGGAAAGAGGTCTCTTCATGGAGCCCGGCATGGACCTGACAGTATCCCCCACCAAAGCCCCCTCCCTGGGTTTCAGAGGATGAGTCTTATGGAATTCTGTGACCAATCGGGGAGCATGAACATTACTGCTGGGTTCCCACGACCTTTCCTCAGGACCATACCCCTTCCAGTCCACTAAATAAAAGATTTTCCCTCCTTTAAACTTAGAATCTAAGATTCTTTTGACCTTAAATTCTTCTGAACTCTGCACTTGGATTGGAGCTGGTGGTAGAACACGTCTGAAATTTGGAGGGTTTCTTTTAATCAACGAGACATGAAAAGTTGGGTGGATCTTCAAGGACTTTGGGAGAGCTACCTTGACACTCACCGGATTAACCATTCGAACCACAGGGTAAGGACCCACAAACCTGGGTTGGAACTTCCGATTCCCCCTCAACCGCATGTGTCGAGTGGAAATCCAAACTTTTTCCCCGGACTCATACATGGGACACATTCTTCTCTTCTTATCTGCCTGCACCTTATAAGCATCTTTTGCCTTCTTGAGATTAGAAGAGGCTACCTGATAGGATCTTTGTAACTCTTGTATCACCTCCCCAGCTGCAGGGACCTCAACATCCACCCGTCCCACTAGCATGTTGGGGTGACGACCAGAGTTCAAGAAGAATGGAGAAAAACCTGTAGAGGAATGGACTGCATTGTTGTAGGCAAACTCTGCAGTGCTCAACAAAGAGGGCCATTCCCCCTCCTGATCCATCAAATATATCCGGAGATATTGTTCTAAATCCTGGTTCACTCTTTCCGTCTGTCCATCCGTTTCTGGGTGGAAACTGGTGGACAAACGAGAGTCGACTCCTAAACCCTTAAGGAAGGATTTCCAAAATCGAGAAACAAATTGAGGTCCCCGGTCTGAGATAACCACTTTTGGAACCCCATGCAGCTTAACAATGTGTTCAATGAATAGTGTAGCTAACTGAGATGCTGTGGGGAGTGCCTTCAAAGGGACGAAATGACTCATTTTAGTAAACTGATCCACCACCACCCAAATCACTGAATAACCCTGACTAGTAGGCAGGTCGACAATGAAATCCATGGAGACTGTGTGCCAGGGGGATGGAGCTACTGGTAAAGGCATTAAAAGGCCCTGCGGGGATTGTCTCAAACTCTTGCCCTTAACACACGGTTCACAAGTGGCGATGTACTGCCTCACCTGAGCATCCATGCCTGGCCAGAAGAAGATTCTCTTGATTAACTCCAAAGTCTTCTTAGCTCCTCTATGGCCTGCTAATGGATGGTCATGGAATTGCTGAATGACTTCATTTTGCAACTCTTCACTGGGAACAAACATCTTTTCTCACAAAAATGTTTTCCCATCTCTTACACTGTGATCTGGACCTTCCAATTCCCATTTAGAAAACTCTGTTTTAGCAAATTCTTCTCTAATCCGATTCTCCAATTTATCTTCAACTGCAATAGCTACGATTTTTTCTTCAGGAATGATAAATCCCTCCACTTTGGTTTCGGCTTCTTCTCCCATACTCAAACGTGAAAGGGCATCAGCTTTTCCATTTGAAGAACCTGGCTTATAGGTTAAGACAAAATCATAGTCCGCAAAAAATAGTGACCAGCGCAGTTGCCTGGGAGTTAATGTGCGAGCTGATTTTAAGAATTGCAAATTCCGATGATCAGTAAAGTCTGTGACCACATGTTTCGCTCCCAACAAGTAGTGTCTCCACACTTTGAAGGCCTCTTTTACTGCCAAGAGTTCTTTATCTGCAATGGAGTAGTTGACCTCAGCAGGGGATAGTTTACGAGAATGATAGGCCACTGGATGAAGTTGACCGGTGTCCTTCTGACGTTGAGACAGAATTCCTCCTATCGCCAAATTGGATGCGTCAGCTTCGATGAAGAATGGTTCATTCAAGTTAGGGTGTTGCAGAACTGGAGCTGTAACAAATGCTTCCTTTAACATTTGGAAAGCCTCCTCAGATTCACGTTCCCAGATGAATCGTACATTTTTTTTCAGAAGACGGGTAATTGGGCTCACTTTTTCAGAGAAATTCAAAATGAAACGCCTATAAAAATTGGCGAATCCCAAAAAGCTCTGTATCTCCTTCACTGACCTTGGCGCAGGCCAAGACTTGATCGCCTGTAACTTGGAATCATCCATGGATACTCCTTCCGGGGATAAAACGAAGCCCAAGAATTCCACCCTGGAGGAATGAAAGACACACTTTTCCAGCTTGACGAACAGATGGTTCTCCAGCAGCCGTTCCAGAATAGCCCGTACATGGCCAACGTGTTCCTCTCGACTGTTTGAATAGATGAGGATATCATCAATGTAAACCACCGCAAAGCAGTCCAAGAACTCTCGAAGTACGTCATTCACAAAATGCTGGAAAGCAGCTGGGGCGTTACAAAGCCCAAAGGGCATCACTTGGTATTCGAACAAACCAAACCTGGTTCGGAAGGCAGTTTTCCACTCCTCTCCCTCAGCCATGCGCACCAAATGATATGCCCCACGTAAGTCCAACTTAGTATACACACACGCATCCTTGACATGATCAAGAAGTTCTGAGATGAGGGGTAGTGGATAAGGATTCTTTTTAGTGGCTAGGTTCAAGGCTCGATAATCGATGCAGGTTCTCAAGGTCCCATCCTTCTTAGGGATGAAGAAGAGGGGCGAAGACACAGGAGATTGTGAGGGTCGGATAAAACCATTGGCTACATTTTGTTCTAGGTAGTCCTTCAAATGGATGTTCTCGGGCTCCGATAGTGCATAGATTTGACTGCATGGTAGAGAAACCCCCGGCTCCAATTCAATCCGACAGTCATACTCTTGATGAGGTGGTAATTTTCGAGCTTCTCTCTCATTAAAAACTTCCTTCAGGTCCTGATATTCTTCTGGAATCTCTGGAGCCTCCAAGGCACAAACCATGTGAACTTGATTAGCCAAATTCAATGACAAAGTGGAACTGGTATTCACTGGTGTAGACTGAAAACAATGCTCTAGACAAAAATCTGAGTTCATTTCAACTGAACGTCGAGACCAATCAATCCGAGGGTTATGCTCGGTGAGCCAAGGCAAACCCAGTATTAGCTGAAACTGAGGAGCATCAATGAGATTGAATCGAATGTAACTCCGATGCTCTCCTGGTCCCACTACGGTTATCAGTTCAGTATCATAGGCAATTGGCCCCGAAGACAAATTGGTGCCGTCCACTGCTCGAACTGGTTCTGGTCTTAACTTCTTTTCAAATTGAATTCCTAAAGATTTGGCAAACTGGATGTCGCAGAAATTCCCTGTAGCCCCCGAATCAACCATCACGGAAACTTCCTCCATCTGAGTTTTTCCAAACACAATTCTACATGGCAAATTCAGATGCGGGGCTGCTGATTGCAGGGTATTTGCTAAAAACTGTGGCTTTGGAGTTGTCTCTTCACTCGCTCCCACCAGTGCAACTCCGTCTACTGGTGGAGCCAGTCTTTTACCCACGTGTTGGCCTTTGGTTTCTTCAGACATTCCTTGACAAAATGGCCTGACTGACCACAATACATGCACAACCTGCCTTGACGTCTCTTTTCTCTTTCCTCCTTGGTAAGAGGACCTCGAATCGTTCCCACCTGCATGGGTTCTTCTTGACTTTGGCCTTCTTGGTTCTTAGCCAACTCCGACCTAGCCCGATCAAATCATGGTGGGAGAGTACGAACATCCCTCCGACGTTCACTTCGTCTTTCCGCCTGCCGCTGATCTATCTGTAACACTAAATCAATAAGTTCAGATACATCGGTAGGTCTTTTGGGAATCTGGGCCAATCCATCCTTCAGCTCATCTTTTAAACCTCTGTAGAAAATGGCCGCCCTCTTAGACTCGGGCCAACTAGTTTCAACAATTAATTTATTAAATTGTGCTAAATAGGCCACCAAGTCTCGATTTCCTTGCTTCAACTCCAGAAGTTCATTGTCTGTGGTCTGTGAGACGTTTCTTCGATCAAAGATTCGCAAGAATTCGGCCTTGAATTCTTCAAATTTATACAACACAGGATCGTTGCAAGCCACCAGGGGCAATGACCACGCTGCTGCATCTCCGCTCAGGTAGGACAGCACAAACGCCACTTTAGACTGATCCTCCTTAAACAAAATGGGCTTACAAAGGAAATGTAACGAACACTGAGTAAGGAAAATTTGGGCCTTATGGGGGTCTCCTTGAAATCTCTCGGGGGGGGCCAATGGGATTGTGGGGGACATTGCGTGCACTACCTGTGTGGTTAACTCTGTAGAGGAAGAGGAAGAAGGCGTGGAACCAAAGGCTGATGACTTCATACTTCCAAAATTTGGACGAGGACTCTCAGCAAGCTCATCAATTCTCTGACGCAAATAACTAGCCTCCTGATTAGATTTCCTAACTTCCTCCCTAGTTTCACTCAACTGTTTCTGTAATCCCTCTAACACCGAAGCCAAGGCTTTGACATCCAATCCTTCTGCCATCTCGCCCAGACGGAAGGTAATAAAGGCACTTCAATCTGTCAGAAGCAGTACCTGAATTGTCCTGGTTCCGTGGGAGCGAGTGACCAAGGCTTCTATGATGATTATTTCCTAATTCCCAATCACCCCTGCACCCGGATTGCTCCAAGCCCAGGAATGGAAGGGAAAGGGGAAGTGGATAACAAACAACAAAGAGAGACTTCCACACTGGTGTCTTCGTCACTACCTCTGGGATGAGTAGCTGGTGAACACCTGAAACAATTAACAGATCATTACTAACGTTCAAACCTATTTTGGGAAAACACCACCCACTCACTCTCTCAGCTCACTTCTCTCATACCTGATTCAGTGTGGAAATTCCCGCTCTCTTGCAGAGCCCGTAAAGGTTCTTATGGGAGATTGAGGACTCTTGTTGATGTTTGTGTCAATAGGTGAATGGTTGAGTTGAGGTGAGTAAAGGTGGTAGACAACAGTATTACCATATGCATATAATATATACTCTCATTTACTAGTTGAATCTCACTGACGCTGGACTGTTGATAAAAGTCTATACTTCACGCCATAGGCTGAATCTCTGAAGAGTCTTTTCTGAAGCTCAATATTTGACCTTTCAAATATACAGTTCTATTTGAAAACCAAGCTACTCTTCCAGACCATGGAAACTCAGACGCTGAAGAAACCCAATTGCACTGGACAGAGATTACGCCACCAGAAGTCTTTGAGGAAAGAATATTCTTACCGCGATAGACTGAGGTGATGCGGAAGAATTACTTGCCAACTGGAATTGTCCACTGAAGAATGCCGCTTTCAAGAATTGAGCCGACTCCGCCGAACACTGGAAAGACGGAGCTGCGGCTGATTTCGGAATGCAGGAATCAGTCCGGAACTGGAGCGAAACAAGCTCCCAAAGCCCCAAACTAAAGTCTCAAAAGATTCTGACTGGAATTCGGGCAAAACTTGGAATTACGCAGTGATTTGACGGGAGCCAAAATCAGGGCGTTGAACTGCCGGAATAGAACAGTTGAAGTGCGCCACATAGAACGCGCGGGATAAGGAAATGGCGGACTGAATAGGAAAGACTAGAACGCTAACCCTACCACTCGGTGGCACAATCAGGAAGCGCAACTAATCCTCCCTCTGACTGCGGACATGAACTAATTTCTGAATGGAGCCCCAGAGTGGAAATGGTTGCAATGCAGTAAATCTTCTTTTAAGCGTAGGAACGGAAAGAGGTCTCTTCATGGAGCCCGGCATGGACCTGACAATGGGGGCCTGCTTTTCCCCTAGCTATGCATGCTTGCACATAGGCTATTGGGAGAAGCAGGTCCTCATGGGGGATCACTTGAATACTTTTTCTGAACATGTGGAACAGTGGGTCAGATTTATTGATGACGTGTTTTTAATCTGGAGGGGTGATGAAGCCAGTGCGATAGATTTTATTAAGAAACTTAATACTAATGATTATAATTTGAAATTTACGCACCACATCAGCAAGAAATCAGTTAATTTTTTGGATGTGAAGGTATATCCCAAAAATAACTTTTTGGCAACCACCCTCTACAGAAAAGAAACTGCGGGCAACTCCACGTTGCACGCAAGCAGAGCCCACCCACGACATACCATCGATAACATCCCTTATGGGGAGTTACTCCGAATAAAGAGAATTTGCAGCGATTCAGAGGAAAGGGACAAATGCATAAAATAATCTATTAACAAATTTTTAGGCTAGGGGATACAATGACCAAACCCTTAAAAGAGCGGCCACGAAAATTAAGCAAAGAACTAGGGAGTCCTTACTGTCACAAGAGAAAGACAACATGAACAATAAGGTAGGTAGTGGAAACTCAGAAATAAGGTTCCTCACAGCCTTCAGTTGTCAGGACAGAAAAATAAGGTCCATTTTGACTAAGAGCTGGCCCATTCTGCAAACAGATGGGGTTTTAGCAGGGGATCTTCCGGCCAATCCAATAATTACGTTTAGAAGGGGACCCTCCTTACGTAGTCATGTCTCTAATCCTTTTCCAGAACTCACCACACAGAAAACCTGGTTACCCCCAAGCAATGGGTTTTTCAAGTGTAACAGCTGTCGGGCGTGCAAATTTGGTGTGAACACTTGTTCTTATACGACCCCATTCAGTCCAGTTCCATTGCAGATTAAAGGAAATTACAACTGCAGGACTGAATATGCAGAATACGTCCTGACGTGTACTTGCGGCCTGAGATATGTCGGGAGCACTCGGCCAGCAGTACACGCCAGGATACTTCAGCACCTTCGTGCCATTGTCAACAACGACAATACATACCCTGTCGCCAGGCACTTCAGAAGAGTCCATAATAACAACTTGGAGTGCCTGAACTATTTTGTGTTGACATCGGTTGCCCAACCACGCAGAGGGGGTGATAGGGACAAGTTACTGCGTCAAATGGAGTCGAAAATGATATTGGAGCTGGACTCCAAGGCACCGAACGGGCTTAACACCACGGAAGATCTATATAATTTTCTTTAAGCTGGTTTGGGTAATCATAAGCAGATGGGTTTATACTTTAATATCTTTGTCCGCCTGTTTGCTTTCTTTTTCTCTGTGGGGTTCTCTGTTTAGTTTCTCGCCCCCTCCAATTGTTGATTCCAGTCATTTTTCCCTTCCCTTTTTTACATAATTTTTGCACTGGGGGCTACTCAATTAAGAATGGATCGCATCACTTTCCATTTTGAGTTTAACACATTGTACTATGGTGTTATCAGCACATTTAAGATTAATGAATAGAGATCTACCAGACGGGTTGTGAATCAATGAGAATTACCGGGTTGCCATCAATAGTAGATGTCCCTCATATTTTGGTTTGGACTTACAGGGTTGCCATCATTTATAGATGTCCCTGCAGGATTGTAAATAGTATTTATTTGGTCTTTACAGTATATGTATCTATATTGCGTGATTTGCACAGAGTGTAGAAGTTTACAAATTTTGCATGTTTTAACATGTGTATATGGCAATTTTCTATAAATAATAATTAATTTTGTATTGGAAGGTTTTAAGTATTTATACTTTTATAACTGAATTGCCTATTTTGCACCAAGTGAAATGTTTACATCTTGCGTTACTTTGCACATTAACTTTGCACTAGTGATATTACACTGTTTAGACCCTACTCTTGCATTTATGCAGATACAATCTTGTTACAAACCAATGAATTTATTCAGAAATATTTATGTTTACTTTTATATGTAAATAAGAAACGAGGAGTATGAAAATGTAACCCTTGTACTCAAAGATGCGCAAAAATACCGAAGTAGTATTTTCTCCATGCCTATTGAAGTCACATGCTGTGCACAAGCATTTTAAAAAAAACAGGCATTATGGGTAATGTGTGACTGTGAACAAGGGCAACTGCCCGAAACGCGCCAGTCTCGATTGCTGCTATTGCCAAATAAATATTAATTTGCCTTGATTTTGGGATTCGTGTTGCCTTCTGTCTCTGGGAGACCGGAATTGCAGTTGTGCTTTGTTTTGTGTATATATATATATATATATATGTATATATATATATATATATATATATATATATATATATATATATATAACAGAAACGGCGTCAATAGTTCATCGAAGAGACAACAAGCTGAGGCCCAAATGCTTCCAAGGTGAGATTTAATGGCAGTAACACCCAACGCATTTCGCAGCCGCAGCCGCTTGTTCACGAGTACAGGTATATACGTGATCAATAAAGATACACAAAAAATAACGTCATGTGACTTAAAAAGTGAAAACATACTCTCATTTCAAGCAATGTGGAGGTATAGACATTTAACATAAAGTATTTCAACCTGCAGTTTAACTGATAATACAAGTTTGCACACCTTAAATAAAAAACACTGTAACAGACTTTCGCCTAATTATTCAAAAAGGATATTAAGTCACAATGAATTACGTACAAATTCCTTGATGTTATGTTAGAAGTTACCAATGGCAAAATTGAGACATCTTTACACCGGAAGAGTACAGCAGGCAATAGCATGCTACATGCCCGCAGCTGTCACCCCAAAAACTTAATTCAAAGTATTCCTGATGGGGAATTACTTCGGGCCAAAAGGAACTGTAGTACCACTGAGGGATACAACAAAGAGCGAGACATCATGGTTAAACAATTTAAAGAAAGAGGTTATAATGACTCATGTTTAGCTACAGCGTGCAAAAAAGTGGAAAATAGAAAAAGAGGATCTATTGGAAATCAAATATAGTGTCACCAGTGATCAAGATTCAGAGAAAGTAAGGTTTATTGCAACATACAGCAATAAATCATACAGTGTGAGAAAATGTTTAGACATGCATTGGAGCATCTTACAGACTGATTCTGACCTAGAAAAATGTGTGAGTAATTTACCATTGATTACTTTTGGAAAAGCACAATCATTCAATGATATGATCAGTCCAGCGATGCAACCAAGGCAATTAAATTGTCAACTGGGGCTGTACAAGGGTTCTTTGTATGTGGAAGATGCAAGACCTGTAAGTACAACTCCAGTTGCAAATCAGTCAAGCTATCTGCAAATTGAGGTACTTTCAAAATTAAAAAGCATGTTTCCTGTGAAACGGAATATGCTGTTTATGCCCTTAGGTGTGCGTGTAACTTATACTACATTGGTAGCACAATACATAAGGCCAAAAAGAGAGTTTTGGAACACCTAAGGGCTAGCACGCACCATGACAAACAATACCCCATTGCTCGCCACTTTTTTACTAAGCACAAACAGAATACCAGTCTTCTTTCGTTCGTGGTCTTGGATAACATTCCCAAAAGAGAGAGGGGGGCGATAGACTTAAAGAATTAAGAAGACTAGAATCAAAGATGATAATCAAATATCAAACCATGTATCTATCTGGACATAACGGAGATGAGGCACTAGCTCTGCATCTTGGTTAAACTGTATATGATATGATATGTGCTGTTTTAGGAAATAACTGCTGCTAACTTCTTTTGACTGTTTTTAATTGTGGTATGTGTGGTTACATTGATTTTAATGGGTTTATTCTCTCATTACAGATTGTCGGAGGTTACATTGATTATGGATGTTAAAGAGCAAAAGTACCTGCCTGGGATTTCCTTAGAGATGTATACTATGCCCACTTGGGCTAGAGTTACGGAAGATGTTATTCTCAGTTGTATTTGAACACTTTATTAATATGGACATCTAACAATATGTCATCAAGTGGTCAAGTTATGAACACAGCACTTTGCCCACTGAGGCTGTATTTGTAATTTCTAAATATATCAGAATTATGATATGTGTGAGGATGGTACTCCATTGGCAAAGAGTTGTCAAGCATAAAGAGTAAGGAGAGGCAACATTAATAACAACTGTACAAAAAGGTATAAGACACAATATGTGTCCATAAACTAGAAGTAGTCCTTCAATGTTGTTCATACAATGATTTTATTTTGATCTTCAAAAAGTATCTTGAAACAGATGAACACAGCAAACGCGTTTCGCCCAAAATTGGGCTTCCTCAGGGCTGCAAATGTAACAATAATATCATCAGGATATACAAGTCCATGTTCAATTCAAAACTTTATACATAGATACATATATTGAACATGAAGTGCACATTGTTCAGCTAACAACGAGCCACAAATTGTGAAGGACCATCAAACCAAAGAAAGAATACTAATCATGTATATATAAGAAGGACAAGACTACATGATCTGGAAGAAAGAAGAATAAGACAACATAACATCCCCAATAAATATAGAGATGCTATCTATAAATGTGCACAAAACATTATAAAAACACGTTTTTGTTAGAGCCATACATGCATGTGATGAAAACAAAACACATGATAACAATTCTCATGACAAGAGATACACAGAACTGCCGCCTTATAGTATGTGTGTATATTCCAATACACAAGTAAACAACAGAATTTAGGATAAAACAAAGAAAAGCAAGGGTAATGAAAGGGAATGGACAAAGGTAGAGATGGAACAGCGTGAAAGAAAAGAAAAAAGGAGAAAAAAAGGACGAACCAAGCAATTACTGCCATATAAATGTATGCAAAAGCAGGGAAGTTATCACTGACAATACGACAACGGTGAGCCCTACATTGTTTGTCATCCAACTACAGGCTCTCTCAATGAAGAAAAAAACAAAGCAAGAAGACACATCTCACCAGATATTAAGAATGAAGAATATGCCTGGTAAAGGCAAACTTTAAGATGGAGCATGTACGTCTCTGTGTCTCTATGGAGCAACCGTAAAAATAACACATGGCTATAATTTCTTGGTGTGAGCTGAAGCACACAAGACAGTCCCCTCTAGGCCATATATACAAAAAATGACAAAATAAAAGTAAAAATAATAATACCTATTCAACGGTTGAAATGTCTGACAACTTCTTGTGTCCTCTAGGCCAAATAGCGTTCAGATGTATTCAGATGTCAGCGATATTAGTCAAACATGACTATAAGGGAATAAGACAAACGGTATATTGACTAATTTCCCTCAGATTTATTAGTTGGGAGCTCTAATCAACAAGACATAAAGAAAAACATTTAACTTGAAACAATATTCGATCAGTTACCTTAATAAGTGCAACAGCGGTTCTCAATGATAACTTCCAGTATCTAGTGAACACTATGATATGTGTCACTGTGCATTGCGCTGTAAATAATGTATACACAAACATTATTTATACATAAACAAAAATAGCGCTCTGCTCATGTTGAACAATGAACAACACATAACTGTCCAATATATTTGAACAACTTTATCAAAAACGTGCAAGTAAAGAAATGAGTAGAAACTGAGAGAAGCAAGACAGAAGAAGGAACAACGGCCCCACCCTGATTCATCAAAACAAATGACAGGATCATCGAAACCCTGAATCTTAAGGGTGCACATATTGTTATTATCAAAATTTACTCGTACGTTCGGTTAACTAATTATCATTTAAAAAGTAGAACAAGAGCAATGCAAACATTGCACATAGTCTGTGTAAAACGTTATACAATTTGTGTCGATCATAACGATGATAAGGACATAATATGTCCGAAGAATTTAAAAGAAACACAGCACCAGTATCGTTAATGTGCTCTTTGAAGCACCAAATGCAATTTTTGTAAAAGCACGACAACCTATACTTAAAGGGGACACTAACAGTGCTGAATATAAGACTCCTGTGACACTTTAAAAATGTTCTCAAGCATACTTAATGTTGCCGTGCACATCAGCACATGTACAGGCATAGTCCCCACCAATTCCCATTTCCGGGAGTACTTACAAGAGGTTCCGTGATCGAGTAATACATGCGTCTCCTGATCGCGTTTCAGGCCGGTGTAACGGTCGAAGAAAAGGGCACGAGAAAGATACGCTCACAGCCCCCACTATATATACATGAACCAATTAGTTTAATAAGGTAATTAGTTTGGGGCGTACCCAAACATATTTTCGCGTATCTCCTTACGTTTTAGAAATTCCAGCAATAAGTGATACAGAAAATAGACGAACAAAAATAAAAGCATCAATAGTTGCCTAGTTCGTTTTAACGAGCAAACACAGTGTGTTTAAGTGCTCGTAATGAACGATTAAAAATTGTTCGACACAATAATAGTCAAAAACCACTTTAATGTATACATTTTGAGAGCAGAATACAAAAGTTAGCAATATGCTTATTTCTATTGGACTTATAGTATAAAAGCCAAAGAAATACGATATCATAAACCCTTTCATTGGAAAATGAAGGAAAAGAGGGGGGAAGGGAGGTCAATAGCAGCCTAGAACTCACAACCCGAGAAGCACTGAAAACAAGCGACTGAATGTATCACGCCACGGCAATTGAGGTTGTTGTTCAAAAACATTAACAAGTAGAGATTCCATGTAAGATTTCCTAAAATTATTGGGCGCATTCGTCCCAATCTGGAAGTTAGCGAAAAATTATTTTATAACCAAACAGACTTCCCATTTCATAGAAACGCGCTGATTGATTTCATAATAAGTCAAGCAGTAAACATAAAACAGACAAAGGCCTCCGTACACATGAAAGAAATATTATTGACCAGTCTCAGGCAGCCGCGAACTCACATTAGCCAGGGTAGTGAGAACACTCAGCCAAGTGTCTCATGCCACTATAGTTGGTAGAAACAACTCACCCAGTATAGACTAATAATGTTACTTACCATCCTGCGACTATATGACCACAAAGAAAGAGGGACAACCCAAACACCAACATCACACAGCAGTGTGCTTTCAGAAAACACAGAAGAAAAAAGAAACCATGCTTCTTTGGAGACGGTGATACTTAGTTGACATTACAATGAAAATATGCAAGTATTGCATGTTCAAATAAGGAGAGAAAACAGTGGGACAAAAAAAATTTGAATAAGGAAGAAAGAGTGGAGTGGTGATGTCATTTGAGATGTCATCAGTGATGTCACTGACCATGTCATGAATGATGTAATATGTGACATCATCAGCAGTGGATTGTGGGTGCGCGAAATATAGTTAGTACAACTAACTATATAGGAGCAATTTCAATGGTTTTGTATGAGTGAAATGTCCAGCTAACTATAACACCCCTAAAACTTATAGTTTTTTGAGTGAATTTCAATGGTTTTTTAAAAGCTAATTCCTAACTATATAAGGCGTGAAACCTATGATTTTTTCAGTGAATTTGCAAGGTTTTTAAAATGCGAATTCCTAAATATATAAGGCCTGAAACCTATGGTTTTTTCAGTGAATTTGCAAGGTATTTTAAATGCAAATTCCTAACTATATAAGGCCTGAAACCTATGGTTTTTTCAGTGAATTTGCAAGGTTTTTTAAATGCTAATTCCTAACTATATAAGCCCTGAAACCTATGGTTTTTTAATTGAATTTGCAAGGTTTTTTAAATGACAATTTTTAAATGTATTAATTTGGGGTTTTTTATACTGCTTTACTACATTTTTGTAGGCAGGTGTTCAAAGGACACGCCCCCTTTTTACAACACTCTGCAGCGCAACCCCTGGCGCGTTTGCACAGGAGGAACTAATTCCCCTTGCATACTGGATGTCTCTGGGGGGCAATTAGGCCACTAGGAGCCTCCAGTATAAGCAAGGGGGCTGCATTGCAGAGAGGTGTAATGAGGCCACACCCTTTTTTACACCTCTCTGCAACGCAGCCCCGGGCGCGTTTGCAGAGGGGGAACGAAATCCCCTTAAATACTGGGGGTGCCTGGGGTCCAACTAGTCCATCAGGAGCCTCCAGTATGCGCCATGGGGCTGCATTGCTTTGCCCCGGGGGTGGCGGTCCCCGGGGAAGTGTGGGGGGGATTGTGGAACCCCCACACTTCTTTACCACTATGCCAACGTGATTTGGTCCCCCGGGGGGGTAATTTTTTAAAAGACAGACCAGGTTTTAAAAAAAAAGAATGTGGTCCTTTTTTGTCCTTGTGGGACCACCAGGGCAGGCCTAGGGTGTCAGGGTATATCTACCTGCCCCCTTTTTGTGTTCTTCACGGTTTTTTTTTTGCTTTCTTTTGCCTTTGTCTATCGAGCACAAGATGGATGTCAACACTTCTTGGTTAGAAGTGTTGACAGCGAATGAGCATGCGGCTTTCTCGGGAAGACATGTTGATTGGCTGCCACTGTCTGTCAACACTAGCACAGGATGGATGCCAACACTTCCTGGTTAGAAGTGTTGCGGCCAATGAGCATGCAGCTTTCTCGGGAAGGCATGCTGATTGCTGCCACTGTCTGTCAACACTCCAAACCAGAAAGTGTTGGCAGCCATCTTGTGCCTCGGTAGAACCAAGGCACAAAAAAGCAGTGAAACAAAGGTGCAAACCACGCAAAGGGAACCACCCTGGCCCCTTAGGCCTGCTCAGGGGGTCCCACAAGGACCCCCCAGGCCCAATTTTTTTTATTTTTATTGCAGGGTACGCGCACCGTACGCATACCGTACTGAGTACATTCTCTACTACTCACTCTCTACTACTCTCTACTACTCACTCTACTACTTACTCTCTACTACTCTCTACTACTCACTCTCTACCACTCACTCTCTACTACTATCTACTACTCACTCTACTATTCACTATACTACTCTCTACTACTCACTCTCTGCTACTCTCTCTACTAATCTCTACTACTCACTCTCTACTCTCTATTACTCACTATCTACTCTCTACCTCTCTCTACTTCTCTCTCTACTAGTCTCTACCTCTCTACCTCTACCTCTCTACCTCTACACCTCTACCTCTCTACCTCTCTCTACACGCACACATATACACATATATATATGCATATATATGCATATGCATTTATATATATGTATGTGTGTATATATATATATACATACATATATAAACATATATAATCTGCATATCTATATAAATACAAATATAAATGCATGCATACATATATGCATGTTATTTACATGAAAGTTTGAAAAACACTAATAAAAGCAAAGCTAAAAAGCCACCTCATTACAAACGGAATGGCTTTAACTTAAACGAGAGCGAGATCTATTGGATTTTCAATGCTTCTTTACTTTGGTTCCATCAAGAAGGCATTCAGAAGTGTCACACATTTGCCATAAATTCTGAATGTTAGCCCTCTAGTTGCTCATTAGATCCCTGTAGTAAAGCTACTGCTCACCAGGGAAGTCTGCTGCTGGTATTCAAAGTGCATGTTTCAGTCTGCATGTCAGTATTTTTTTAATGAAATAGAAGAGGATTTGAGAAGTCACTCAAAATGTGCCCTAATTTTTCTTTCTGAAGCACTAATCATACTTTCTATGGCAAAATGAACCCCCTCATTTTGTTCCTTTTTACATTAAATGTTTTCAGACTTACCACTTCATTCCAATCAAGATGGCTTCTGGCTTGCCATACTTTTGTCATAAGTAAGACTGTTAGCGCTCTAGTTGTTCTTTAGAACACTCTAGGAGGCTGCAGTAGAACACAAAGGAATCAACTGACAGTCTCTGTCCTTGTTGGATGTACATGTTTTACTGAGAATGTCAGACTTCATTCTCACATGACTGAGAAAGATAATGTGAATTTACAGAAAATATGCTTTCAGTTTAGCTTATAGATCCCTGCCCCCTTTTTGTGTTCTACACGTTTTTTTTTCTGCTTTCTTGTGCCTCGGTCACCGAGCACAAGATGGATGCCAACACTTCCTGGTTTGAAGTGTTGACAGTCAATGAGCATGCAGCTTTCTCTGGAAGTCATGCTGATTGGCTGCCACTGTCTGTCAACACTCCAAAACAGAAATTGTTGGCAGCCATCTTGTGCCTCGGTAGACTGAGGCACAGGAAAGTTGAAAAACAAACGTGTAGAACTGAAAAGGGGGGCAGGGTAGAAGTACCCTGACCCTCTAGGCCTGCTCAGGGGGTCCCACAAAGACCCCCAAGGCCCCCCCAAAAATGATTTTTTTTCCGAAAAATCGCGGGGTGCTCGCACGGTGCGCGCACGGTGCGCGCTTATAGATATATAATTTTTTTCAAATTCGATTTTCTCAACAACTGCTGGAGGGATTTACACCATTAACCAAAAGTGTGATCTGCGTAACAGTCCCTACCATTTTGCCAAGTTTGGTGTAATTCCGTTTAGCCGTTCGGGCTGTGGCGTGTATCTAATCGTCCTATGGAAAATAACATGGGGAAAACACGTTTTGGGACCCCCTTTTTTTCTCGGCCCCCCCTTAACGAATCCCCCCAAATCTTTCTGGGAAGGAGCGGTGCGGAGCAGAGCGGGCCTTCTTCTTTGAGAAATTTGCGAAGATTCATTAACCGGCGCCAAAGTTATTCCCAATAGAATGTTGCAGATTTCGTATGGAAGCTAGGTCCTAACTATATATACCTACTGGCAACCGCCCGTAGGTAATATATAGATAGATAGATATAGATATATATAGATATATATATATATACCTTTACAATATTGTGGCAGTTGATATTCTGGATATAATATTATTGCAGGACAATATTTTGTTGCTCGATATTGTGACATATGTTGAATCACACAACAGTGAGAGAAGCCTAACAAACTGCCATCACTATTAGGGAGTACTATATCGGGTCCGCCTAGAGCTGACAGAGGACTGACCTCACAGGCTGTACGATAGCACTAAATAGGCATAGGGACTACTTGGACAATCTGTGATCCTGCCCACACTGTGTTAATTAGATTTAAAAACAGAAGGAAGGGTGATGTGGTTCAGGAAGAGATAGGAGGGAGGAGACATGCATGGGCGAATCCAATAGGTCTTGCTTTTCAAAGATGTTAGCCAACTTTTTGGATTTACCAATGTTTGCTGCCGATTTTGAACAGCATTAACAAAAAAACAGTTTTGTGTCAATGCTATTCAGCATTGGCAAAAGAAATGCCTACTGTGTTGTGATGATATATGCACACAAAGTCGACATCACACATGAATACATATGGCTTGACACTGTAGTGCCAATTCAGCTTATTTTTATTTACCATTCCAAGATGGCAGATTCTCATCTTGGAGTGCATTTTAAAAAAAGGTGTGGTCTGGTAGCAAATTGCAGTTGCCAAGCCCTACAAAAAAGAAACAAAAATAGAAAACAAAATTGATAGGGGAAGTGGAGCAACAAAGTAGTGGGGGAACTAAATGCTGCCAAGCCCAATTCCCAAAATTTTTTTATTTCGGCCGCAATGGGCCATAAAAGATACAGTAAAATACAGTACATAAATACACAATAAAATGGAATGCATATGTTACAGAAGTATTTACATATAAAAGGCTAGAGGATCTGCATGGGGTAAGGAACACAATGGCACCAATTCAGGGGGACATTTTCTTCCTTATTAACCAAGCTGCCATTAGGAATTTTGACACCGCAAAGACAATGTGACCCAGGGTATTGGTTTTCATAACCCTGTATGCTTGTAGGTATTCACGAAAACCCAGGTTCCGACACAGCGGAGCAATCCAACGCTTCCTGGGATTCCGGTATGCGTGGCAAACAAACATTATGTGCAAGTCATCTTCGTTCTTGGTTTTACAATAAGGACAGAGTTTGTCACCCCCGGTACGCCATTTGTGAGTAAATACTTTAGTAGGGAGTGTGCCAAACCTCCATTGCAGAAACAATTTCCTCGCCAAAAGAGGAAAGATAAAATCCATAACAGGACGGGGCGAGGGGCGAAGGACTCTGGCCACTCATCTTCCCCTAGGATACAGTATGACAGCAGACAGCTATTAGCTCTCTGTCCCGAGGTTGGCCCCCAATGTTTACACACCTCGGAAGCTCTATCCTTAAGGGACTGCCCTTGGTGCTCTTTCAAGCCCTCCACCACTGCTAGGAAGTCGCCGGGCAATTGGCAGGTTAAGGCGGGATTGGTCAACTGTCGCTCGCTCAGTAAGCATAGCACTCAAATATACCATCTACTTGAGGATGAGGACTATGACATCATGTTCTTCACTGAGACGTGGCTAGGGGGCTCATCTGATCCTGATATCATAGAGTCCTTGCCTCCCGGTTTCTCCTTGGCCAGACTGGATAGGAATGGCAGGGGGGGGGGGGATTGCTATCGCTACCAGACTGCCTCTCCAATGCTCCTTAACATCCCTTACCATTCAAAACTCTGAAGCTGGTGCATTTAATATTAACTTGGGACCCCAAACCTCTCTCTCAGGCATCCTTGTATATAGACCACCTGGTAGGATGACTGATTTTAGCTCCAGCCTCTTGGAGGCTTCTGCTCATCAAGCCATTAGGAAAAGGAGCTTCCTTGTGCTCGGTGACATGAATGTTCATTTCAACGATCCACTGGATATGGATGCAAAGGATATTTGCTCCAATCTCCGCTCCCTACAGCTTGAGCTCATCAATCAGGACCCTACGCATAGATTAGGGAACCTTTTAGACCCCATTTTTGGTCATCGCGCGGGGATACAACCTCTTACTCCGATTCCAGTCCCCTGGTCAGATCACTTCGTGATTCCGTTCCTGATTCAGACTGCAGAGGCGGAGTGTCGGAGAGAGTGTGAGCAGAGGTATCAGCGACGGAAGTGGAAAAGTTTTTCGCAATCTACCTTTAATGAACTAATTACAGTAGGCGGCCCTTTAGAAGAAATGGACTGTGAATTAGCCCAGCATGAGCTACATAACCGCATCTTAGGTGCACTAGATAAAACGGCCCCTATGCGTACTGAGAGGAACACGAAGAATGTTAGGAAAACCTCCCCTTGGTTCACTCCGGAACTTCAGCTTGCAAAATCCGCCTGCAAGCAGTTGGAACGTGAGTGGCGAGTCAGTTTTTGCCCTAAGATTAAAATAGACTATAAGAAAAAGCAAAAAGAGTATTATAAGGCTATAAGGGTCTCTAAAGCCACTCATTATAAAAATCGCATTGTGGAGGCTGAAAACTCTTCGAAGGAACTTTTTAAAATTTTCAAAGAGATTTCGGTAATCTCGAACAATAGTGGGCCGTCCGCTGATTCAGTGGAAACCTGCAATAATATTGCTCATTATTTTGCAGGCAAAATTTCGAACATCTATGCCAACTTTACGGGGAATTTGATCATTGGCCCTGATCTGGACAGTAGCAGGGAGGCAGGTTCATTAGTTTCTGAACTACCCAGCTTTCATGTCCCTGCTGCGGAAACATTAGTAACTGTATGTAAGAAAGTTAAATCAGGCTCCCCCCGTGATCCGGCCCCCCCCAAGATACTCAATGCCAGTCTGAATGTGCTAGAGCCGCTGTTCAGACATGTTATCCAGCTGTCTCTCTCTTCGGCCACCCTGCCGGGTGACTGGAAGAAAGCCATAGTTCTACCGATAAAAAAAAAACCTAATGTAAGTCAGGATATAATGGAAAACCTCCGCCCAATATCTCTTTTACCCTACCTAGCTAAAGTGACGGAAAAATTGGTGAACACGCAGCTCATGGAATATTTAGAATCTAACAATATGTTTCATGGCTCTCAGTCTGGCTTTCGTAAGAATTACTCCACTGAGACTGCCCTACTGAGAGCAACCGAAACTTTACGGATGGGCGCTGATGAGGGGAACACTATGGCACTCATCATGCTAGACCTCAGCGCTGCTTTCGACACCGTGGCACACTCCACCTTGCTACGGTGTCTGAGCAGAGCTGGGGTTACAAAGGCAGCTTGGGGATGGCTCAAGGACTTTCTCTCTGACCGTAGTTTTCAGGTTCAGAGAGGTATGTTCCTCTCCGAAAGTGTGGCCTTAGAACAGGGGGTGCCTCAGGGCTCTGCCCTGAGTCCCACCCTGTTCAACCTGTATATGGCTCCATTGGCAGCGGTTGTTCAGTCATACGGCATAGATCTTGTATCCTATGCCGATGACACGCAGCTGCTCATCTCCCTGTCACAGTCCCCGAAGCTAGCAGCAGCCAATTTTAAATCTTGCATGCAGGAGCTTGCTGGCTGGATGAATCAACACTGCCTTAAGCTCAATGGGGCTAAAACGGAGGTGCTAGTGATAGGGGGAGATGGGGCGAGCTGGACTCAGGAATGGTGGCCGCCATGTCTTGGCTCTCTGCCCATCCCATGCAGTGAGGCCAAGAACCTGGGGGTCTGGGTAGATCCTAAACTCTCGTTTGAGAGTCATGTGAACAAAGTGGTGGGGAAATGCTTTGGGGTTATGAAGACCCTAAACCGCACTCTGGACCTATTGCCACTGGAGGCCAGACGTATTATGATCCAAGCTCTGGTCACTTCTCGCATGGACTATGCGAATGTGCTGCTATTAGGGACCACGGAGAAGAATCTGAGGAGACTGCAAGTGCTGCAAAATACGGCGGCCCGGTTAGCCCTCAGACTCCCTAAAAGAACAGCATCCAAGCCTACTTTGGCTGCCCTTCATTGGCTGCCTGTGAAGAAAAGAATTCTTTTTAAAGCTCTCCTTTTTTGCTACAGGATAGCCTCTGCAGAAGCGCCAGGGTATTTGAAGGATCTTGCCATCCCCTATCTTCCCCTAAGAGCACTTCGCTCGGCAGGTATGGGTCTCCTGACAGTCCCTCGTGTTAGAAAGGCTAGGATGGGTGGCCGCTCCTTTCGGGTGCTGGCTACCACCCAGTGGAACTGCCTTCCACTTGGAATCAGATTAGCCAACAGTGAAACCACGTTTCGGAAACTCTTAAAGACACATCTGTTTACCCTAGAGTGATAGTTGTTTCTCCTCCTTTCTGACTCTTACTCCACAGCGCGGGGACACGCCGTGATGGCGTCACCAGGCGCTTTAGAAA
Organism: Lissotriton vulgaris; assembly: GCF_964263255.1. Classification (NCBI taxonomy): domain Eukaryota; kingdom Metazoa; phylum Chordata; class Amphibia; order Caudata; family Salamandridae; genus Lissotriton; species Lissotriton vulgaris. The sequence goes on from NC_141695.1 coordinate 1,335,168,880, forward strand.
TCCCTTTATTATTATTATTATATTATTAAGGTAAGAATTTTTGGACTCCATAAAACGACTCGTAAGGGTGCCGGTGCTGTGAGCATTATCCATGTCGGCCAGATTTTTGTTTTTGTACAGCTGGGCAAGAGTTTTGCGTGTGATCCTTTGACAGCCCTGAACTGGATCATCCCAGAGGTCTGGCAAATTCAAACTGGACAATTCTGATTTAATGAAAGCCAGCCAGGGGATTTTGTTACTGCCATTCATCCTCAGAACATGGATAAGGTCCTGCCTATAATGATGCAGTTCCTCAGTGGACCATATCCGATGCCAGAACTTCACGGGTTTGGATAAAAGATCTTCAGCGATGGAATATAGGCCCAAATCCAATCTTAGGGGGAGCAGTGGCGTTCCCTGCGGGAGAGCAAGCAGGCGTCTCAAAAATGTATTTTCCACCGCTAACAATGCCTTCCCTGCGTTGAAACCCCACAGCTCGCTGCCATACGTGGCTGCTGCCTTCGCTTGAGTTCTATAGGTTTCGAGAGCCGGGCTTACAGGCTTAAAGGTGGATTTATTTGCCACCTTCAGGAGTGCGCCCGCTAGCTGGGATAGCTTCAACCTTGATCTCGCTATCTGGCAGTCCCAGGCCAGGTTTTCTTGTAGTGTTACCCCCAGATAGACAAAGGTCGAGACCCTCTCAAGGCTAACTTCACCCAGTTTTGGGTTGGGTCTGGTTCTGGCTGGGGGATTAAAGATCATAAACTTAGTCTTTTCTGTGTTGACCTCCAACCCGTGTTGCCGACAGAAAAGGCCAAAACCATTTACAATCCTCTGGATCCCCATGGGGGATTTGGAAAGCAGGAGGGTATCATCAGCAAACATGATTGCCGGAACCCTCCTGCCTGCCAAAACCGGGGCATCATTGTCCTCGACAGTGTCAAGATATTGAATGACACTGTTAATGAACAGGCAGAAAAGGGTTGGCGCCAGGACACAGCCCTGTCTGACTCCTCTAAGGACAGGAAATTTGCCCGAAAGCTTACCATCCCTCCCACACCTTACTTGGGCATAGTTGTTCTCGTGAAGCCTGATGATAGTACTAAGAAGGTGTGGGGGCACTCCTAGCTGATGCAAAACCTCCCAAGGTTTCCCTCTAGGGACTAGGTCAAAGGCTGACCTCAGATCCACGAAGACCATGTACAGTCTTCCACCCTCTATGGTGACAGTCTTCCAATATAGGAGAAGAAGGCGGAAGATCTGATCCATGGTCGACGTGTTCTTTCTGAAGCCAGCCTGAAGGGGGGTCATGATGTCATTTTCTTCCACCCAGTCCAAGAGGTGATTAAGGATGAGGCGCGCAAAGAGCTTCTGGGGGACATCTATTAGGCTAATGGGCCTGTAGTTGGCGGGGAGCAGAGTAGATCCCTTCTTATGGATCGGAACAATCTCTGCCCCCAGCCACGACCCGGGGATTGACATACCTCCTAGGATGGCATTAAAAAGAACAAGAAGGTATGGGCCCCAGATGTCCAAGTGGTGCCTAAACAAATCCCCAGGTAGCCTGTCTAGACCCGGCGCCTTCCCCGGTGGTAGTTGCTTCAGGGCTGCCTCCACTTCCCCCAGGGATAATTCCAATTCACGGTCCTGCATGCCAGGAGGCGCATCCAGAGCTGTAACAGGACGAGGATTGGTTTCTTTATAGAGTTCCCCAAAATGGGCCTCCCAGACCTCGGGGCAATATTGGGTTCTACTGCGTTCTTAAGTTCCCCTGTGCCATTGTTAACAAGAGCCCAGAATTTACGGGAGTCCCTAGCTTTTAGGGCATCACAAAGATCATGCCAGTGGTTCCAGTCCCACTCGGTCCTGGCAGACGCCATCACTGTTTTATAGTGTTTCCTATGGGCACGCACCTCGGCCTTGTTTGACCCCTCTTTTATTGCAGCAATGAGCTCAGACTTTGCTGCCCTACAAGAGGAGGTATACCAGGTGGGAACACGGGTCTTTTTCTTTCTATTTGGCACCAGCGGGTGGAATACCTCAGCCAAATCTCTTACAAGACCCTGGTGAATGTCACCCAGTTTCTCATGATATTCCGGGGTTCTTGGTGCGTTTAGCAGTGCATCCACCTCCATAAACCTTGGGATTGCCAACCCGTATAATTTGCTAATGGCCTCTTCTGAGCTCACCAGTTTTCCCCACTTAACCCGTCGCCTGCTGGTTAAGAGGACCAAATCCCCCTCCTCTCCCCCTGAGTTTTCTACCACTTTTCCCACTGCATGGGGAGGCCACTGGATATTTAAGCACAGGGCGTTATGATCGCTATCCGACCTGTTTATTACCCTAAAATCGTTGACTTTAGGCCAGAGTGAGATATCCACCATGATGTAATCTAGCCTCGACTCATGACCCCTCCTATTAAAGGTACACACTGAGGGAGTATCGGAGATGGTGCGCCCATTACAAGCCCTCAGTGCGTAGTTCAGGGTAAGGGACATAAGTTGTATTACAAGGGGGGACCAGGCTTTAGGATATGGGGAGGACGAAGGTGGGACTCCCCAATAATAGTCTTCAGCCGTGAGGGCACCCTCCGACATGCCCTCCAGGGGTTCAAAGTGGCAATTGAAGTCCCCTCCAAGCACCACCTTGAGGTCTCCCGGCAGCTGCCCCAGGAAGGAGGAGAGGTCGTTCAGGGTGGGGGATTCGTCAGGCGCGGCAACCGGGCGAGAGTAGACATTCACAATGGCCCATGATGGTTTACCAGGCCATGTGAGCCGAACACACTGGATGTCCTGCGAGGACGTAAGTACCTGTTCCGCCTGACATCCAGTGTGACTCGCAATCCAGATCGCCAGCCCGCCCGACGGCCTCCCCCTCCCACCCCATTTGGCAGGAATCTCAAATACGTCAAACCCATTCCTGGTTACAGTATCCTGTGCCCAAGTTTCTTGAAGGAGGAGGATGTCGCTACTGGCCAGTAAATGGTCCCACTCCGGTGTGCCTTCCTTGTTTGCAATGCCCGCTACATTCCAAGAAACAATTCTCAGTCCCTGATCTGTGGGTAGAGCGCCTTGACCATCAGTGGGGGATTGCATATAGTCGGTAGGTGGGTGAGTTCCTGGCACGATGGTAGGTGGGCCAGCCAACTCGACCCCCCCGGGTTGCAGGATGTGGCCAGTCCCGGCGTTGTGAAAAGTCCCCTGTAAGCCCAAACTATCACCGCTGTTAGGTGTTCGATCACTAGCGTTAACCTGCGGGGCGTATTCTATTGCGGGGGCTGCAGTCATTCCCACCCGACTTTGCTCTTTGCCTTTAGCATTGACCAGGAAGCCAGGTTCAGCTACAGGGGTTCTAGTCTCTCCCACCCCCCTGAGAACCTCATCTACCATCTTTCCCGAGCCAGACGAGGTGTCACTGATTTGTAGTCAGTCGACCTGGTCTAGGCAGGAGAATCTGTTGTAATGTATGAAACTTGCCTGGGCATGCGAAGGGTGGTGCCTTGGTCTATAGCGTGAGCCATCCACAGCATAGCCCACCCTAGTCCACCCCTTCTCCCCCCTTGCCTCTGTGCTGCTTGCATTTGGGTAGAAGTACGAGAGGGGGACTAGCTCTATGTTGGACTTGTCAGGCCTAGCAAGCCAATTAGAAATATAGTTGGCTACGTGGGGGCTTTTAAAACTTATGATGATACAATCCCCAGCCTTATTCTTTGGGGTGTAACCAATCCAAGGGATCCTCCTAGCCATCAGGACCTCGCCTTTCAGGTTAGGGGGCAGCGGTCTGTTGATGCTAAGCCAGCTTATCACCTTGTTGCGTAACGAGTCTTGGGGCTCCCTCATATCACCAGTTAGCTCGGGTACTCTCACCATGATTACCGTATAAGGGACCGCTTCTGGGGGCAGGTTGACCACCCTACGCCTATCGCATTGGGGAGCAGGACCATCAGTAGTGCCATTTGTAGGGATCACGGCTCCCCCAGTCTGTGGCGCTGGAAGTTGCTTTGATCTCCTTGGGGCCGGAACAGGGGGCCTGGGAGCCGAGGGCAACAAAGGGGGCGCCTGGGGAACAGGCGCCCCGACCGTGCCCAGCAGTACCACATTAGCCCCCTGTGACGGTGTACCGGACCGCAGGCTATTCACCAGGGAGGCCCGGGGGACTGGAGTGGGGTTGGTCATATTTCTATCTGTCCCGGGGCTTTTCCTTAGGTGACTGCTTTCCAGGGCCTTCAATCTGGACTCTATGGCGTCCAGTTTAGCTGCAATGGGAGTTAACAAATTCCTCATAATGTCAGTGAGTGTGTTGACTAATGAGTCAGTGCTGGTAGAAGTAGAAGTTGCCCCACCAAAAATGAAAGGACCCGTGTGCAAGGGTGGGGAAGCAGGAGCTGGAGAGCCCGTGCGAATCGGCCTGGACCCTGATAGGTTGAGGTCCGGAGAGGCAGAAATGTCTGTGCTGTTAGTCTGATTTGGCTCTACTATGTCCACTTTGGCCCTCTTTGCCTTCTTTGCTTTCCTAATCCTTTTCCTTTTGGGGGGGTGCTGTACTATGCTACCTACATCATCTATGGGCAAGTCAGCCTGACCTGCATCTTGTAGGACTGTTCCTCTGCTTTCTGGGATGGTAGTGTGATCAGAGATCCCAGATAGCCGGGAGGAGTTCCTGTCCCTCTGCCTCAAGGGAGTTCTTAACTGCTGAAGGACCGACTCAATCGTCTGACCAATGCTGTCCATTAGTGACATGTGGGTGGCATCCAGTGTGAGCGGTGTACTCGCCTCTGTAGAAAAGGTATCTCCCTGATCCAGAAACACACTTTCCGGGCCCATCTCAAGGTGGGCCTCAGGGATTGACGGGCATTTACTGGCTAGGTTACTCGTCTTTGGAAAAAATTTGTCCAGAGTGCTTGTACCTTGTTGGGCAGACTTGCTTCGTGAGGTTCTGGTCGCCATGATGGAATGTGTAGTGGGAGGTGAAGGAGACCCGAGGCGTCAGAGGGGTGGCCCGGTCCGGTCTCTGCCGGCCTCTAACGGCCTAGAACGGCCCGCTCTTTGCCCGGTCTTCGCCCCGGGCTACGTCCCGCGCGCGTCCCGCGGTCCGCGGTCAAGCCCAATCTCATATAGAAGGGTTCCCAAGGGGGCGTGGCACTGGGAGGGGGCGCGGCTCCCCCGGGAAGAGGACACAGCTGTAGGTGTTTCAAGCTGAACCTCGCAGTCCCGGGGCCGCGCCTCTCGCCTCCTCTGCGGCCTCACGCCTCCCTCCTCTTGCTGGCAAAGATTTAGGATGGAGTCCCAGGGCAATGCTACTCCTGTAGCGGGACCACACGAACAGGCTCTGGAAACACGGAACTCCTCTCACGAGCGGCACCCGCGAAGCGGGGGCCGCGAGGAGTAAAGAGCAGGCAGATGGGGGCGGGCACTGGGAGGGGGCGCGGCTCCCCCGGGAAGAGGACACAGCTGTAGGTGTTTCAAGCTGAACCTCGCAGTCCCGGGGCCGCGCCTCTCGCCTCCTCTGCGGCCTCACGCCTCCCTCCTCTTGCTGGCAAAGATTTAGGATGGAGTCCCAGGGCAATGCTACTCCTGTAGCGGGACCACACGAACAGGCTCTGGAAACACGGAACTCCTCTCACGAGCGGCAATGCTGCCAAGCGATGGAGGGTCAGCACAAGGAGGAGTGGGGAGCAAGAGGAGCAGAATGGGTGGGAGGTGAAAAAAAACCAATAAAAAAGCTGAGTGAAATGAGTAGTAATGGGAGAAGGAATAGACAAACACTAGGGCAGGGGAATGCGCACTACAGAAAGCATAGCGGGGTTAGTGAGCAAGGAGAGAAGTGGTACATGGATGGAGCAAGAGAAAAAGAAAAGACATGCACTCCTTTGAAGTGCTGGAACTTAAAGAAAAAAGTAGTTCCCTGATTGTAAGCATGGAAGCATACAAGTCATCAAATCTAATGAAATGCCCATACACTAACATCCAACAGATCACATTGGACTCCACTCCTCAAGTTTATCCATTATGGGCCATATACGCCCTATACTTGAATATCACTTGCCACCAAGAAACCCTATACAGATATTCATCCATCGAGCAATAGGCATGCCATAATCCAAGAAGATGTCCTAGCAAATGCAAAACCCTACAACCATTACCCTCATACAACAAAATCACACTCCCTCAGTTCAATGAGTAAGACATACAGCCTGATTTACAGTTAGATGGATACGTCACATTCTTCATGGATATTCCATCGACATTATTACAAGTGTTTAATATCCTAAGGCGTTGTTCATGTCTGGAGGCTTACCCCTAATTCGGGCCTGGGTCTTCAGCTGTCCGCTGTATGGACCACTGTTTTCGGAAACCACAGTATTAACACACCCTTTAATATGTGGTAGGCAAGTGCCCTCAAGAAGCTGCCACCTTTTTAGGAGGTAAAAAGCTAAAGGTGTAAAAAGCTTCCTTGAGGGACAAACACTTCAAAGGATTGAAGATAACCAGGGATCTGGAATCCAACAGGAATGACAAGAGAGGATCAACAAGTAATCAGCAAGTGACTGGAACAAGGAAACAAGTGAAGGAATACCGCATTGCTGCAACTCACCTTTGAAGCAGACTGATGAATTTATTTGGTAAAAGAACAGGAAAAGGAAATGACATCAGACACCACACGACAGGAAACATAATGGACTTGGGAAATAAAAAAAGATTCAAGGAAGAAAGAGCCATGAAGTAAAGGCAAAGAAACAGTAACAGAAACCTGAACCAGACTGGTGGCAAAACCTCAGGCAGTTGATTGCCATTTTGAAGCTGACCAAACAAGGAGCAGTAGCTGGTAGCCCAGGAGCACAAGAGAAGGCAGCTCCAGGTCAGGAAAAATCCCAGGCTGCAGCTGTAGGCTTCACGTGCCATTTCCTGACAGTAAGTGGTTACCTGAGTGGCCTTTCCAGAGGCAGATGCCAATGGGGTGGAGTTGTCATTCCCATTCTCTAGCTGGGCTGGACCATTAATGAATGCAGATTGAGCAGGTAAATGGGGGCTGAGCAGAACTGGTCTGGTAACATTTGACTTTTTTTTAGCTCAGTGACGTTAAAACATGCTTCTTTTAGTCACAAATTCTTGTATAGTCATAGGTGACTTCAACTTAAACATGGCTAACCACCAAGGAAGAAGCAGAAACCTAAAAAGAACAGATATGCAGGGGGAATTCCAATCTAAATTTCCAAATTTGGCTTAGTTAACAAATGAGACCAGGAACTATGGCCATACTCAAACAGATATTCTGCTGAACGTAGCAAGAAAAACTAACAAAACAGAATCTGTCCTGGATTATACATTCGTATCTCTTAATTTTTTTCACAAAATGGTGTGCTACAAAATCAGCAAAGGAGCGAAAGTGATCACTCACCACACAAACCATCAGCATATTGAAATATAATGTGAAGTGGCAAGTTTACAAACCCATTGGAACGCAAGATCCTGGTACACACTGGAAACAAATCAGGTGGAACAGATCGACATCTTCTCGATACAAGTCCTGGAAAAAGACAATTTTAACAATGACCTGGAATACTAAAGACCCGATTTTGGCCTGGAGCCAAATACAAGAAGAACTTAAGGCCACATAGACAACATCAAATAGTTCTATAACCTGCCCCCGGCAGCCTAAGTGTGTCTTTTGGTATTCCAGTGCCTTAGACAACAAGGAAGAGCCCTAGATAGAGAAATGAAATCTATTAATCTCCGGTCAAATCCACAGCCTAAAGCAAAGCTCAGTGGATTATGGAAGTCTTATAAAAAGGCAGTCTGGGAAGCAAAGAGATCAAAATCTGATCAAGATTGGATAGATATAGTCCAAGCTTGCAAAAATAACTCACAGTCATTATGATCATTAAACCAACTAGACAACAATATGGGGTCAGCAGGAAATAACGTTACAGAAGAGCTTGGAAGGCTCAAATAGCCGCTCTATCTGAGAAACAAGATGACCAACCAATAAATAAATCTAATTTATTATGTGAATCAACGCTGTCCTTTACACAAAGTAAAATCATAAAAAGAATCGGGAAAAGCAGGGGGAACTATGCACCTGGCCCAAACAGCCTACCGGGGGCTATATATAAAGAAGACCAGGAATTCTGGAGTACTCACTTCCAAACTCTATTCAATTTTTGCTTAACTACGGAAACTATCCCGGATACTTGGCATGGCTCAATTCTACAGTCAATATACAAGAAGGGCCCTTATGCTTCTCCGGACAGCTATCCAATGATAGCTTTACTGAATACCAATTCCTAAATATTTGCAGGACTATTATTGACAGAACTCTAAGAATTGGCTGATATGAAAAATCTAATTCCATATAACCAGACGGGGTTCCAAGCAAAATCCAGCACTCCAGACAACTTGGTGGCATTTAACATGATCGTGGACAAATGCGTGACAAAGAAACAATTACTGTACACATGTTTCGTGGACTTCTCAAAAGCTTTTGACCATGTCAACCGCAACCTACTATGGAAAAAGCTATACATTTGAGGAATACCACAAATCTATTGCGCTTAATTCAACTTTTGTATACCAACAACTGGACCCTGGTTAAACTCGGCCATAACACCACTTTGACAGAAAAATTACCAATAAATAATAATAATACATATTTGTAAAGCGCACAATCACCCGTAAGGGTCTCTAGGCGCTGGGGGCCGTCGGGAAGATTAAGCAAGCTATTGCCCAGAGTCACATGGCGCTGGGCTAATCCACCGGCCGTGCCAGGGATCGAACCTGCGTTTTGGTCCCAGTGCTTTTCAATCTCTTTCTGGCAGATCTTAGTGCTTATTGAGAGACATCTAACTCTCATCCGCCAAGACTGGCAACCAAAAGAGTATTTGCACCAGACATAGGGAGACTTAAGCTGGGCTGTGCACCTTTTTGGTTCCTTTTAAGTTTTTCTTTTTTATATATATATATATAACAGGTCTTTCATTACAAGATTATAACAAGATTTTAAATATACAGCTGCCTTAAGACTTTAATATAAATATATTTTTTTAATGAATTTTAGTGTTGTCTAAAATGAAATCGCTGAAAATTGAGCTATAAAAAATATATCACTTTTCAATGTTTTATTTGTACAATATATCACAGTTTTTAATAATTGAAATAAAAATTACTTTTCAGCAGGTGAAGTGGGGCTGAGCAGAAGTGGTGTGCCAGCATTTACCTCTTTTTTTTTTAGCTCAGTGCAGTTCAAATATGCTTTTTTTAGCGCGACCCCGCCCCCCCCCACTCCCGCCTCCTCCGTCCCGTTCTTTTCATTATAATTAAAATACTGAAGAGGTGTTTTGCGAAAAGGCGCAATGCGCAACTGTGGGCCACTTCTTTTTTTGGGTGCCCAGGCCTCTTTTTGATCCCAATACAACCCTGTCAATAACATAACATGTCGTCACGTGAAGTTTGGGAGTGGCTCACTGCACAAGTCCCACTTGGCAACAGCCTCTCAGGAAACCCCACGCACAGCATCTACATAGGCAAACTCCACTCGGTCACTTTGACTCTGACATTTCTAAAATCATGTGTATCATGATTTTTTGTGGCCCTTGCTGCCTTCATGACACTGTGATGAATGGAGCTCAAATGAGGAATGGAGACAGGAGGGGGCTGGGCAGAGGTGGCACCCTTGAGGCCATTGCTGTGTGGGAAGTGCAGCGTTCCGTGGCAAAAGGTTGGTTTTCTGCGCCACTTCTGTTTCCTTCTCACAGCGGGTTAAAAAATAACCCAAAGACGCTTTGCATCTGGAAAATACAAATGAGGAAGTATCTTTCTGGCCGGGCCTACGTGATGCGCGATGAGAGAAGCGAAGCTGGACTGAGACCGCGAGAGACACGCAAGAGGGAAGCCAGGCTGGACTGGCGTCGCGAGAGATACCAGAGGGAAGCTCGTCTGGCTGACCGGCAAAGGAGGGTCTGCCAGGGCAAAGATAGTCTAGTCACCCGGACTGGCACAGCAAGGGTTGCTAGAGAGAAGCCAGGCTGGCGTGGCGTAGCAAAAGTGCCAGAGAGTAGACAGGTTCGGCTGGGGTAGCAAGAGAAGCTGGTCTGTGTGGCTGGCATAGACGGGGGTACTGCAGAGAAGCTTGTCTGGGTGGTTGGCATAGACGGGGGGGGGGGGGCAGGGGTACTGGAGAGAAGCTTGTCTGTGTGACTGGCATAGACGGGGGGTACTGCAAAAAAGCTTGGCTGTGTGGTTGGCATAGACGGGGTACTGGAGAGAAGCGTGTCTGTGTGGCTGGCATAGACGGGGTACTGGAGAGAAGCTTGTCTGTGTGGCTGGCATAGACGGGGGGGGGCAGGGGTACTGGAGAGAAGCTTGTCTGTGTGACTGGCATAGACGGGGGGTACTGCAGAAAAGCTTGGCTGTGTGGTTGGCATAGACGGGGTACTGGAGAGAAGCTTGTATGTGTGGCTGGCATAGACTATGTTACTGGAGAGAAGCTTGTCTGTGTGGCTGGCATAGACTGGGGGACTGGAGAGAAGCTTGTCTGTGTGCACCTGGGATAGGAGGAGGCGCTAAAAAGAAGCTTGCCTCAGTGACTGGTATATCAGCAGTTGCGTAATAGAAGCGTGTTGGTGTGGTGGCACAGCAAAGGGCGTGGAATGAAAGTTCTGCCTGACTGACAAAGCAAGCGGTCTGGGACAGAAGCGTAGCCAAGCTGGCATAGCAACATGTCCGAAAGAGACGCATGGCTCGTCTAGTGTAGGAAGGAGAGAACCTCACCACGACTGGCAAAGATAGCAAAGGTTCCGTCTAAACTGCACATCAGCAGGTGCGGAGGAGATGACAGGCTGGTCAAGGAGCGGGCTGAGAGAAAAGCCTGCCCCCTGCCCGGTGCAGCAGTAGGTGACCGAAGCCCGGGCTGGGATCTTACAAGCGCGCCATGTCGGGCAGGGACCATCCGGATTTCTCCGAGGACCTCATCTGCTCCATTTGCCTGGAGCTCTTCTGCAAGCCAGTGATACTGAAGTGCGGGCACAACTTCTGCGGGGACTGCATACGCCAAGTCTGGCAGGGCAAGAAGGTCTTTTCCTGCCCCGAGTGCCGGCAGGAGTTCGCCCACCAGAAGTTCATCGCCAACCGGGTGCTGGGGAACCTTGCCGAGAAGGCCCAGAGCTGGCCCGCAGTCCAGAGAGAAGAAGAGGCGCGTCAGAGCCGGGTAAGGATGACGTCACGACAATGGCGGTTTCAAGCACCTAACAACAATGGCGTGTTTCTAGCACTTAAATCAACAGGGGTAGCAAGCACATGATTTCACAACAATGGCGTGTTTCTAGCACCTAAACCAGCAGTGGTAGCAAGCACACGACGTCACAACAATGGCGTGTTTCTTTCTAGCACTTAAACCCGCAGTACCCCTGCGGGTTTAAGTGCTAGAAACACGCCATTGTTCTTACGTCATGGCAGAGCCCCTGTGGGTTTAAGTGCTAGAAACACGTCATTGATGTGACGTCATGTGCTTGCTACCCCTGCGGGTTTAAGCACATGCCATTATCCCCTCCCTAAACAGTGCTCATTGCTCCTTCAGTCTCCAAAGGATGAAAGGCTGAGATTCGAATATTGAATCCGTATATTACACACAGATATTTGCAGGAAGTGCTCAATCCGCCGAGCTACCTCACCAGCAACAGTGGCACAGGGGCAGGATAACTCCCAGTTGAACCGCAAGGCATTACCCCTTTAAGAGTATTCAATGTATTTCTCTTTCTTTCTCGGTCTGTAAATCCGTATAGTGTCTTTTGAGTGCCCCTTTCTCAGAAAAGACAAGCGCTTGACAGCTGGTTGTACAATTCCTGAGCTTGAAATGTTAAGAGCTTTCAAAGTTCAAAGTCGGACGGGTATTCTCAACCCACACCCCCTGCTCAAAAAGCACCGCTTTATATATTGGCTCTTGCACTCTATACCTCTCCATTGTTGTAATTACTTGACACTGTTTGCTGTAGAATTTCTTATACTCAACATATTGCGGGGCACAGCTAGACGAATTCAAAGCTAGAGAAATAGAACAACAAATCGAATTTAGAAAAATCAAAATTTCTGGAGAACTAATGAAACCTGGAAAAAAAAACACTGCAAGTAACTGTTGTTTAAATACCCAGTTTGACACAATTTTTCTGAATAGAAGAAGTTCTGGAATGTTACTTAATGCGGGAATCCTAGTTGGGTGGTTTTCAGCCTAATATTTCCCCCTGCCGTGAAGCTACCTATATGTTGGACGTTGGTAACTCTAGGGGTAGGAAATATTCCAGATAAGTGTAATAAGTGTTTTCTGCATCGATTCCCAAATGTTTTTCTCATTGTTTCATCCAGAGAATCTAGTTATTTTCAGCAGCCAAACTCTCCAGGTAAAACATCACATCCTGTGTATATGTATTGAAGATTCGCAACTGTTTGCAGATGTTTATTTGATCCCGGTTGATTGATGGTGAAGATGCCTTGGGATGCCCAGTCTTCCCATTCCATCAGGGAAACTTATATTGTGATGCTAGGGTTGTTCCATAGGGATACTAGGATGGAAGTAAGTAACCTATTTTTTAGACTAGAGTCCAGTTTTAGCATTGCTTCTTTTGTATTATTTAAGATATAGTGTGGAAGAGCTATTTTCCCCATCGAGATGAATGAAGTTAGGTTCCCGCTAGGTATAATAGATGTTTCAAGAATTAGCCATACAGGTGTATATATAGCCCTTTCTCTTGGTTAACCAATAGATACATTGTTTGAATGGGAAAGTGGTTTGATACATTTTAAAATTGGGTAGATTGACTCCCCCCATTTCTTTGGGAAGCCTGAGCTTTTTCAGTGATATTTCAGGCCTCTTTCCCTTCCATAGGAATTTGTTAAAGAGGTATTTGTTAGTGTCAATTTTTTTCAAGAATAGTTCCGATAGGGACAGTGGGAGAATGCTAATTATTTATGATCGGGAGGATAATCATTTTCATTGTTTCTATCCTTCCCCACCACATTAAGGATTTTGGGGGCCAGATCTCTAGTAAATCACTTACTTCTTTGATGGTCAGTAACTCATTGTGTTTGCGCGAGTTGAGGATGCTGTTGGAGAATTCCAGGCCAAGATATTTGATGTGGTTTGGTTGCCACACTTGACCTGAGGTTCCTAAAAGATCCCTGGAGCCTATATTGTTTAACAACACCACCTCTGATTTATCTTTGCTTAGAGCATAGCCATAAGCTTTGGCGAACTCAGATATGGATTTCATTATTTCGGGGGTTGTATGATTCGCTTCTTCCGTTATTATAAAAATATTTTCTGCGTAAGCAGCTACTTTGATGCCGTTTTGATGGATCTAATCCCAGTAGTATCATTATTGTGACTGATATCTGGGAGGAGAGGTTCCAGTGCCTGGAGGGATGGGGAGGGGGATAGTGGGCATCCTTGTCGTACACACTGGCTCAGTGGGAAGGTTTTTGAAAAGGAATCCACCTGCCCAGACTCTGGCAGTGGGGTTAGTATATAGTGCCATGACCATTTGAATATAAGTGGAGCCAAGATTATATTTCCGTAGTACTGCAACCAGGTACTTACAGTTCACTTTAGCAAATGCTTTTTCAGCGTGCACTGTGATAGCTACTGCTGGTGTTGTTAATGTTAATGTTTGAGCTTTACTCACTATCCAAAAATTTAAATCCAGCATATGGAAATTATCATTCACTGATATAACACCTTTGCTTCCCGAATTCATCATCAAAATATCCCAAACAGGGCACGCAGTCTCTTCTTCTTTTTTTTTTTTAATGAATGAATGAAAATTTTATTGCACAGTTACTTAAAACCATTTGCAGTATGATGAAAGCATTTAAAATCAGAACGTTAAAATTAATTCATTTGAGATTTTAACCAATTTCATTTCAGGGAAAACACGATTAAAAATAAAAAGCGAATAGTTGTATATAAAGCATTATGACAGAAGTTATTATGTCATTTTTAAAGTATCGCTTGATCCGTCCGCAGCAGGTCTATTTTCTCGCGGTTGTCGAGATCTTATTTTTCAACAAGTCTGGAGCGCACATTCTCAATGTATCTCCTGATTCTAGCCAAATCGGTCTGTTGTATGCAAAAAAATAGAACTGCAACCGCTTATTTCACTGTCCGAACTCTTTTGCTTAGCCATATTGGCTTTAAAAACTTCTGACGAGACTGTAACAGGCCGGGGCAGCAGCACATCAGGTGTAGTAATGATTTTGTTTTGAAATTGCTGATTCTACAGCTGATTTTGTTATCAAGGGATTTCCACCCAGGATTCAGTTCTTTAATTGGGAGGGGGGCTAGTCTCGCCCACTGAAAGTTTTTTGGGCCTTCCTCCCCAAAGCTTAGTGATGGTAAGGCTGGGTTTTGTGCTCTATATATGTTGCAATCAGCCCATATACACCTCCTCCAGTTTCAAAATGTGCTAAGTCAATTTTTCGTGACCATTGATAGCATTGTTTATTGATTGCATTTTTGATAGCTGGGTAGTTTATGTCCTTTTGACCCAACATCTGTGTTGCCAAGTCTAAAGTTTCTACTGCTTCTGCATATAGACTTGTCATGAGTTGGTTGGCCCTCCGTAGATGGATTTTAGCATGCTCTTCAAGCGTCCATCTGGAGCTTTAAGTACTTGGAAATAGTATTTTGCATGCACACCCAAACATTCTTTGTTCTGTTGCACCGGGCCGAACTCCAGGCAAATCCAGCTATTGCGGGTGTATTTTGGTAGCTTGAATATGCGTTTGTGCGCCTGGCATTGTGATTTTTCCATCATTGTGTCCATTTTGCCTGGGAATGCCTGCTGTGCATACCCCACAATTGCCCTTATTTTAGATGGTAACACCTTTCTGATTGGGATGGTCATTGGACTTTGCATTTTCTCATGTAATTTGCAGAGGGCGTAGATTGTCGATTGTACTTTAGATTTCATTTTGTGTAGATGCAAAGTTGCCTTACCCGAGTCGCTCAGCCACCACCCGAGATAACTGTAAGACTTCGAAACAGCGATTATCTCTTTACCCACGTGCCATTTGAGGAATGTTTTTTAGTCTAAAGCCCAAAGATCAGTACTTTGGTGTTGTCTGGATTTATTGTTAATTCATTGATCTGGTTTTTGGTGTTTGAAATGTCTAATCCCCTTTGTAGCCCTGTTTTTGTATGATCCATCACCACTAGATTGTCCGCTTATTGTAGAATTTGGAGTTTATTAACTCCGATTTTAGGGACTGCAAGGTCGGCATGCAGTCTCAAAAATCTATAGTAATCTCTCCCCAACACCCATGATAACTATACAAGCCAAATGGAGGCAGGATGAATTAACAAAAGAAAATAATAGCCAATGGGCCAAAATATTAGAGGCTCACTTTGTGTACAAGATTACCTCAGTTCTGGCACAAACTAAATTTATGTTGATACATAGAACTTACTGGACCCTTGCTGGCCTATACAAACTGAAACTCAGGGATACATCCACATGCTGGAATTGCAATCTAAAAAGGCAAAGTGGAGGGGTAAGGGACGTCTGTCAGGAGGGTTGGCAACTTTGATCGCCTCCCACCTGGGCTGTAAGGCTAGGTGTTTAGCTGTGGACTCTGAGGATATTCTACCAGTCCTTCTAGAATGGCCAAATCTGGTTAAGTTACTGGTCATAAACGTCTATTCGAGACCCGTGCTCACATCTGGCGAATCGAAAACAATTGAGGACCTCTCAACCTTTCTGAGTGATATCCCAAGGGATCTTCCACAGTTGGTAGCAGGAGACCTCACTTCCCACTATGAGCCACTTCCTGGATTGCTAGAAGGACCCTCCTTAGAAGAGGATGCCAGTTGCCTGATACCAGACACGGTGGCTCCCCCACCAAGAGCCTGGACACCCCTGGCATTACAAATTACAGCGCTGACCCTCAATTACGGTCTACGCGCATGCAATGGGCGTACAAAAGCAGACAACCCCTGCAAATGTACATTCAACAAACCAGGTAGCGAATCCAGACTAGATTACATTCTAGCTCAAATATCAAACTGGAGACGAATAATTGATTTTAGGGTACAACCCAGAGAGGATAGCGATCACAATGCCCTCATACTTGAATATGCCATCCCCGGTATAGATGACACGGGAATGGATAACGGGAATGGGACCACTGGGCTACTCCTAGAGAACAATAGGAGGAGTGTGAGGTGGGGGAAGCTGGCAACAAATGACGTAAAAATATCCAGGCTCTATGCCAGAATCACCCCAGTCCTTGAAAGGGCATTTGGTCTCTCCGATAAACTAGAAGATAGAGGGAACATAGAACTACTGGGTAAAACCCATAAAGACCTAATAAATACACTACAGCTATACCTATTCTCAGAAGCATCATCAAAAAGCAGTACGCTAAACAAAAAATCCTGGTATAACACCGCATGCCGTGAATCCAAACGGGAACTCTTATCTGTAATCAAGGCTCACGGATGCCGTGAAATAATACAAGGCAAAAGTCGGGCATATAGGACACTGCTGGCAAATGCTAAAGCCGAATGGGACCAAAAGCACTGGGAAGACCTATCCGAGGCACTAGCCAATAAAGATTCTCGTAAATTTTGGCGAGTGGTTAACCACGGGTCAGAGGATCTCCCCTCTGCTATCAAACCTAACATTACCCCTGCTGTATGGCAGGAACACTATCAATCCCTATACTCAACTGAGGATATGCCTTATACCAATCCCAACAGTATTGCCAGGACTGGTCTGGTGGGTGAACCAATCGTGTTAAAAGAAGTTTACGTCGCAATTGCGGGGCTGGCAGGAGGTAAAGCACCGGGATTGGATGGGGTCCCTGGAGACCTGTACAAACAGGAACCAGAGATATGGGCACCATATCTACTGCTGATATTTAATGCGGTCCTTGGGGGTATGGACGTTCCAGATACTTGGCTGGGCGCAGAGGTGGTTCCTATATTTAAAAAGGGATCCCCCCTGCTCCCAGCCAACTATCGCCCCATAAGCCTCATTGATGTCTCGCAAAAGCTCTTTGGCAGACTAATCCTGAATCGCTTGCAGAATTGGCTGGAAGAAACGGACACCCTCAGCCCATACCAGGCTGGATTCAGGAGGGGTGTCTCCACAATTGAGCAAGTATTCAGATTAAATCTTATATATTGGAGAAGGGCACTTATCGAGGGTGGCACCTTATATACGGTCTTTGTGGACCTGCGTGCCGCCTTCGACCTAGTGCCAAGAGCAAAATTGTGGGAGGTAATGATAGAACTGGGCGTCCCGAAAGATATCCTTGCGATTTTGTTTAAACTACATCACAACAACTTCGCAAGGGTCAGATGTGGGAGAAGCGGGAAACTGACTGAAAGATTCCCCGTTCGCAGAGGGGTGAGGCAGGGTTGTGTGCTTGCACCGACCCTGTTCTGCCTCTTTGTGAACGGGGTAATCTCACACCTAACCGGGATCGCCAACACCGACGCCCCAAAACTGACCGGCAGCAGGGTGCCCGCCATTATGTTTGCGGACGACACCCTGCTGTTATCCAAAACCCCAATGGGCATACAGAGGGTGCTCGATGGCTTCCAGGACTTCTGCACAGAAAGGGGCCTCGAAATAAACCCCAAAAAACTAAATTCATGATTATTAATCCTAAGTCCCAAAAGCGCCCAAATCCCTTACTTGGTTCAGTGCGGCTGGAAAGGGTATATACTATTGAGTATTTGGGGCTAACGCTAAATGAAAATTTAACATGGGGGGCCCACAGGACAAAAGCCAATATGAGGTTAGCTCAGAAGGCGGGGGGCATCATGAGAATTGCGTCAAAATCAACTTTTCGCCCTTTGTCCCCCGCTATCCAAATTTACAAAATGCAGGCTCGGGGTGGTGTTACCTACGGGGGAGAGATGTGGGGTCACACGTCATCTTCCAATCTACAGGTGACGGCCCTACCAATAAGTACCCCACTCCTGCCCTTGAGATTGGATCTGGCTCTGAGGCCCATTACAGAAGAACTAGGGCTAAAGCCCCTAACATTTTGGCGCCGCATTTGGAGCAGTCAGGACCTCACTTCCTATCGATCTGAGTTGCAGGAATTTCTAACCCTACCTAACGCCGCCAAGATACCGTGGCTAAATTATATAAAGACAACATGCAATACCCTCGGATTAACAGAACTGTGGTTACACCCAGAAAATACAAGTACCAGGATCTCAAGGAAAGCACTCTCCAGAGTTTACTACGAAAAAATGCTTACCCGAGTCCTGGCAACTGCCCGAGAGGGCTCCCTGATGCATGCCTTCATCATAATTAAAGACTCATACAACTTTGAAAGCGTGTTGGATGGCATGGCCCCTGCTCTAACAAGGAAACTCTTCTTGCAGTGGAGGTATGGGACTCTACCCCTAAAGACCTTCATTAAAGCGTGGGCGGGACAGGTGCCTACCGAGTTGTGTCCTGCTTGTGCTCAAACTAGAGAAAGCGAAGCCCATGTTATTTTCTTCTGCCAAGCCTACTTCAAAAGCAGACGATATTGGCTGGCCCCACTATTGAGAAACCTGGGATTCAGAACTTTCCTTCCTGCCTTCAGAGTTTTAAAAACAGACCTATCCCTGTCAACGGTGTTTGCCCTGGCTAAATTTTTAACAGCAATGTGGTATGCCAGAACTAGATATGTAAAGATGGCAGGGGACCACTGAAAATTTGTTGTTTTGGTACACTCTAATTTCTGTTTTAACAGTCTTTTTAAAATTTTAATGATGATTAATTGTTGTATATCTTTTATGATCAAACGATCAAAATAAAGATTTGAAACTGGTAACTGGAATTGCAATCAAGGAGGCAGCCTTGCACACGTTTGTCTACTGCTCAACCCTAAAAAAATATTGGGACCGGATTGTTTAAATTTCATTAGGGAGCTGTTCCGCTTCTAGCCTCACAGAAAATTCAACTTCCTACTCCCCGGCCCTCTAGATTCAAACTGAAGCAGAGAAGATGATAGACACTTATTGGACCCCTCCTTACACTAACGTGCAAACTCATCCTGAACAACCGGAAAGGCACAGCTGCTATTTCCTCTAAAACCTGGGAAAACTAGATCTCATTCATTAGAGGGGTAGAGAACATTTCCCTTCAGACCACTGTAGGAAGCTGGGTTTCTGTTGTGGTAGCTCCCACTTTTTGCCAGACTACTGACACGCTTTGACTTGATGTGCCCTGGGTCCCTGCCAATCACGTTCCAGGGCCTGTGATCTTTCCCAAAACTGTACCTTGTACCCCCAATTGGCACCTCTCTGGCCACATGTCAGTCCCTTGTAAAAGGTACCATGGGTACTAAGGGCGCTGTGACCACGGAAGGCCTCTAAGGGCTGCAGCACATATTGTGCCACACAAACACACACTGCCATTGCAGGCTGCGTGTTTTGGTGCAGAGAAAAGTGAAGAGTTGACATGGCACACATCTCTGTGTTAAGATAATTATTTCACGCCTGCACTCTGTAATTCTTTCTTTCTTACAAAAAGTTGTTGCGTGCTCCAGGGTGTACCCTCCCTCAGGGTAACTAATAATCAATAGAAATGCGTGACCCTTGATTGAGTAACGTCCCCTGGTCACAGCCTGAGCCCCATGGTAAGGGTTGTAGTTATTCACAAAAGGTTTCAAAAGCGGATTCCAGATATTTCAATATATCTTTATTTTCATTTGGTTTCTCAAAGTTCATTCTTCATGTTAAATCATCCGGACTTCAAAATACATTGATGTTTTGTCCAATGCATTTCGGCTAGGTCATAGCCTTTGTCAGGGACATGTTCTATAAATCAATTAAATTAAATAATCACAATTAGGAATCCATCAGAGGCTACATATATCATACATTTTCTATGTCTCATTAGGCAATCAACGGTATGAGGCTCTCATTACCTCATGGTTAAGCTGAGATATCCAAAAGCAAAAGTAAATGAACTCATTGAAAACATATCGGTGTTTACAGAAGATATCCCTTTACCCTCATGTGAACGGTAAACTATACGCTAAACATTGCGGATTAAACACATCATAGTCTCTTCAAAAAAACGGGGTTTGAAAGCAACATCACAAAACCATTATGACAGCAAGTTATCAAACAAATTAGTCATTAGCGCTAATAGCAGCCTGTGCGTCTAACCAAGTAGCCAAAAAGTTTAATAAATGACCGCGAGTAGACTACGTTCCAAACCCGTTAGTACAGGGCTTGGTGCACGCTTACCTGTTTAAGGTAACTCCTGTTCCCAAACGCCATTCCCCAAAAGGTGCTGTCTCCCGACCGCGGTCGGGCGTGTATGTTAAATCACTATGTGATTCTGTGGATATCGAAAGCGGACTAAGTCCGGAGGGATTTCTTTAAGGCAGCCATGTTACGTTGGGAAGTGAAACTTAAACATCGATTTTAGGCAAATAATGTCCAACAGTGCTGCAATACGTGACAATATTGATGGTGCAACTTGCATGGGAAATTCCACCATGAAATTAACCATGAAATTAACCATGAAATTTAAATAAAGACATAAAGGTGAAAAAAGTAAAAACGATACCCTGTCTGAAATATCAGCCAAAACATTTCTGGTATTACGCAGTGATATGACGTATAACCATGTACATTTATGAAAACATAAAAAAATCATCATAATGAGATAACGGGTGAACATTAATGGCAATTAATCGAAATCATGCAAATACTATAATATTGTCCATTAGAGAACGAACTGTCATCAAAGATAGCAACTAAATTCAGTCCGATCATTCATGCCAACTGGTTTCAAGGTTTCCAGTTTGAAAATCCAGAAATTTTCTCTTTGTAAAAGAATTTTGTGGTTGTCAACACCTTCTCGTTTTTTCACCACTTCTAAGATAGTGTATCTAAGTTGACTGATGTTATTAAGATAATATCTACTCCGTTGAGCGACCATAGTATATTGCTTGTTACTCTCTCCTTAAAGCCTTTGACAATGGCACCTTGGTCTTTTAAGGGTAGTGACGTCGCTTTTCATGCCACCTCGGGGAGGTGCTATTGGAATCCCAAGGCCATTAATGGGGTACAGGATTTTTTAGACGAGACCCTATTAGTTTTAAATACGTGGCATGGGAATGAAATAGCATACTTTGAAGAATTTGTTGGTAATATCACTTCTTATGCCCAAAAAATTTTTCGACCAAGAAATAGGGCACCGGTCCCGAGTATACTGCATTGCCTGAATAAGGAAATAAACAAACTGGTTCGCAAACAATATCTTGATAGGGTTATCGATCGGGGTAAAGAAATATCAAGGTTAAAAAGAAAGAGAAGCAGAGTCCAATTAAAATTAAAAAAAGAGAGGGAGGATAATGCATGGATTAATTTGAGGGAATCGGTGGTCCATGGCAGGATTAGAGATTTTTGGACAATAATTGGTAAAGGGTGTGGGTCTAGACTTGGCCCCTCGCCTATCCCTATAGCGGAAGAGGATTGGATATCTTATATTCGGGAACTCTATGCTGGGAATGGGTTTTCAAGTAATAATATTAACAACAGTGGTCGTTTAGGCAAAGATAATGACAATAGTGCTACTCCCTTGGGGCTCATTAACTACCCCGTTGAGAAGGAAATTGAGATGGCGATAAGAAACATGCGGGCCTCCGGGGCAATGGGGCCCAATGAACTCCCCATGACGGTTCTGAAATCTGATCCTGTAAGGTGGAGTAAAATCCTGTTTCCCCTGTTTAAAGCATGTTTTATGACAAAAATAGTCCCTGATTCATGGAGGGGTAGTATCCTGGTCCCTATTTTTAAGAAGGGAGTTAGGGACAGCCCCAGTAATTATCGGCTTATTGCTCTCCTCGACTCCATCGGAAAAGTGTTCGCTAAATGTTTACTAAAAGCCCTCTCCGATTGGGTCGAGGAGAATAATATCCTGCCGCTAGAACAGACTGGATTCCGTAGGGACCACGGTACATTAGACAACCTTACCGCCCTGCATGTGGTCACGGATAAGTATGTTCAGGTGAGAGGTGGGGTGGTGTATGCTGCCTTTATCGATTTCTCCACAGCGTTCGATAAAGTGGATCGTGGAACGCTGTGGAGAAAATTGGCAGCGCTTGGTCTGCCATCCTACCTATTGGAGCTGGTGCAGGCTCTACATACAGAGACCTGGTGCAGGGTGTTGATGGGAGGCGAAAGGGGTCTTTCAGATATAATTCCATCACTGAATGGCCTTAAGCAAGGTTGTTTGTTGGCCCCCCTTTTGTTTTCTCTGTATACGGTAGACCTACCTGCAGCCCTTTCCTCTAGTATAGGCATTGCCCCGGTGCTCGGGGGTCCCCTATATTTTGCCTGATGTACGCCGACGATGTCCTCATTTTAGATTTATCCCCCAAAGGACTGGCAGATCGGCTTAATGCGCTTCATATGTTTGCTGTGGCGCATCAGATGAAGATCAACATCACTAAAAGTAAAGTTATGTGTATAGCTGGTAAGAAGAGGTGCCGCTCCGCTGATTTTGGTTGGTTTTTAGGAGGCCAAAAACTTGAGGTGGTAAAGTCCTATACTTTTTTGGGGAAACTTATCATGGCTAACTTGAGTGAGAAACTCCACATAGAACATTGTACACGCAAAGCTATTGCCCATGGCAAAGGTCTAAACTCTCTTTACCATGCAACGGGGAAACGGCACTTTCCGATTTTATTGGAAGTGTACAGATCAAAAATCCCCGCAACAATATTGTATGGTATTGAACTTATTGATATGAAAAAGTGGGACTTTTGCCATAAGATAGAGGGTAAACTTCTAAGATCTCTCTCCTCCCTAAACAACGCGTGTCCCTTAGCGGCCTGCAGGCTGGATTTTGGACTCAGGAGTACCTGGGTACAGGGACTATCTGCCCTTGTTAGATGGGTGGCCTGCCTTGCAAGAGCTAAGGTAGGGACAATGAGAGCTATCCTCAAAAGTGAACTACTGGGTAATTTCAATGAGTTTTCTCAACTTGTGCGTAATTTTCGAAAAGCTGTAATTCTCCTCAAATTAGATGAATCTGCTTTGTTTTTGTATTCTTCTTTACAGTTAAAATTAGTTTTAAAAGCAGCTTCATGGGACTTGTGTTTCCAGACGGATAAAAAAGTAATTTGTGGAAAAAGAAAGGTAGAACATCTCCTTGATTCCTATCTGTGGAAACTCCCTCAGCCCTATGTAAGATGGAACCTACCACATGGTATCCGTAGATTTTGGTTTCTTTTACGCTATGATTTATTACCGTTAAACCGACTGTTATCTAAATGGAATGGCTCCTCTTCTCTGTGTAATTTTTGTAAAGTAAATATCCAGGACTGTATGCATGTGCTGCTGGTCTGCCCGGCGCTTCGTAAATTACGATGTAGATGGATAAAAGTAATCTGTTTGAATCTTGGCATTGTCACTTTGAACGATTTCCTGCTTGCACTTTATTCCCCCCCGAATGAAATGTTCTGCTTTTATATTTTTAACTTCTTTAAAGGGTTCTTAGCTATTTATTAATATGTCTATGGAGATGTACCTTGACTGTCCGATTTGTGTAGCTTTTTGATTCATATGTCAGTTTCGTATTTACCTGTGGATATTTTTTGTATTTTTCTTTGAGCAATGTAATTGTCGCGCTGTAACTGTTGTGTGTTATATTTTGTATATTTTATGTGGCCCTCTTTGAGAGCCAAAATCATAATAAATAAAATAAAAATTGAATTGACTGATGTTATGTGCAGCTTCGCAAAAATGATTTGCTACTGTCGATTTTGTGTGTCTGTTGCGAATGTTTGATTTATGCTCATTGAGCCTGATCTTTATCTTCCTCTCAGTTTTGCCCACATATCCTTGTCCACATGGACATTTCAATAGATAGACGACATTCATTGAGTCGCATGTTGCAGATACCTGTAATTTTATTTTGTATCCTTTGCTGGGGTGAGTGATACTGTTTCCTCTAATTATGCAGTTACAGTGACTGCAATTGTGGCAAGGCAATGTTCCATGATACGTTTCACTGACATTCTCCGTCTTTGGTTTAATCATGTTGCCCAAGTTTGTTCCTCTCTGATACGCGAATAGAGGTGGCTCCTTGAAAATATCATTGAATTCTGTCTCTTGAGACAATATTGGCCAGTGTCTCATGATGATGCTCTTAAAAGGTTTGCTTTTCGTTGTGTATTTTGATACAACCACAATTCTTGTGTTTTCCTTTTTAGTGGCTTGAATCAAAAGGTATTTTCTGTCTTTCTGAGCACATCTGGATTTAGCATCATCCAGTACTTTCTGCGGATACCCTCTCATTTTAAATCTCATTTCCATCTCCATGATTCTAGTTTCTGCCATTACCGGTGATGATACAATTCTTTTCACTCTTAACATTTGCGAGTATGGGAAATGTTTTTTCAAAGGATCATTGTGGAAGCTGTTGTGATGCAATAAATTATTGCGGTCCGTCAGTTTGCGATAGATATCTGTTTCAAAACGAGATCCTTTCCTACGTATTTCCACATCTAAGAATGTGATTTTATTAGTGTTCATCTCTGATGTGAATTGAATGCGTCCATCACGAGTATTCAACTCATTGATGGCGTCCTTTAATTCCGATTCCAGGCCAGTCCATATTATGAACATATCATCAATGTATCTTAGTATAGTTTTGGTCTTGGATTTCCAAGGTTCCTGACTCAGGATGTGAATAGTTTCGAAGTATTCCATGTACAGATTCGCATAGACAGGAGCTGCCGAGTTTCCCATAGCAGTTCCAGTAAGTTGTAAATAGAACTGCTCTTTCCATCTGAAATAGCTATGAAAAAGTGTGAATTGTAAGAGTTCCATTAGGAACACCTTGAAGTCTAGTTCCATCTCTGTATTGAGCAAAGCATGCTCAATTGCCTCAATACCATCTTGGTGGGGGATGGATGTATACAAGGATTTGACATCCATGCTACATAGTATAATCTGTTCATTCTCTTCCATCTCGATCATTCCTAGCTTTTCCCAAAAATGGGTTGTGTCCTTCACAAATGTCTTCATTCTCATCACATTAGATTGTAAGTGTTTGTCCAACAGTTGCCCTACTGGCTGATGTATGCTTCTAACCGTCAACACTATGGGCCGAAAAGGAGGGTGCTCCAAGTCTTTATGAATTTTCGGTATGATATGTATTACCGGACTCCTTGGATGATTGATGCTTAGGAATCTTTTGGTTCTCTCATTAATAATCCCATTATCAAATGCTTTGTTGACAATATCTTTCAAAGTTTTTGCAAGTTGTTCAGTGGGGTTGTAATCCAAAGGTAAATACACTTCTCTGTCCCCTAGATGTCTCTCCACCTCCTGTTCATAATGTGAAATGTTCATCACTACTATGGCTCCTTCTTTGTCAGCTTTCTGACAGATTATATTAGGGTTATTTACAATTCTGTGAAGAGCATCCGTTTGTTTTTGAGTGAGATTATGTTGTCTTGTTTTAGCCTTGAAGCTAAGTTTAGCTAGCTCTGATTTAACCAAATTCTCAAACGTGTCTAATGTCTTGTGGGACACTGGTGCCTCATATGTGCTGTGTGGTGTGGCCGCCTTAAAGAAATCTCTCCGGACTTAGTCCGTTTTCGATATCCACAGAATCACATAGTGATTTAACATACACGCCCGACCGCGGTCGGGAGACAGCACCTTTTGGGGAATGGCGTTTGGGAACAGGAGTTACCTTAAACAGGCAAGCCCTGCACTACCGGGTTTGGAACGTAGTCTACTCGCGGTCATTTATTAAACTTTTTGGCTACTTGGTTAGACGCACAGGCTGCTATTAGCGCTAATGACTAATTTGTTTGATAACTTGCTGTCATAACGGTTTTGTGATGTTGCTTTCAAACCCCGTTTTTTGAAGAGACTATGATGTGTTTAATCCGCAATGTTTAGCGTATAGTTTACCGTTCACATGAGGGTAAAGGGATATCTTCTGTAAACACCGATATGTTTTCAATGAGTTCATTTACTTTTGCTTTTGGATATCTCAGCTTAACCATGAGGTAATGAGAGCCTCATACCGTTGATTGCCTAATGAGACATAGAAAATGTATGATATATGTAGCCTCTGATGGATTCCTAATTGTGATTATTTAATTTAATTGATTTATAGAACATGTCCCTGACGAAGGCTATGACCTAGCCGAAATGCATTGGACAAAACATCAATGTATTTTGAAGTCCGGAGGATTTAACATGAAGAATGAACTTTGAGAAATCAAATGAAAATAAAGATATATTGAAATATCTGGAATCCGCTTTTGAAACCTTTTGTGAATAACTACAACCCTTACCATGGGGCTCAGGCTGTGACCAGGGGACGTTACTCAATCAAGGGTCACGCATTTCTACACAGCTCTGTGTGCCATGCCTACAACCCACTGCCTATGGCATAGGTCAGCCACCTCTCTAGCTGGGTGCACTATGCCACTGGTGAGGGTACAGGTGCATGAGCCCTGTACCCCTACAGTGTCTAAGTCCATTCTTAGACATTGTAAGTGCAGTAAAGCCATAACGAGTATATGGTCTGAGAGTTTGTCATTACGAACTCCACAGCACCATAATGGCTTTATTGAATTCTGGTGAGTTTAGTATCAAACTTCTCAGCATAATAAACCCACACTGATGCCCTTGTGGGATTATTATACAATGCACATCTTAGAGATCCCCCCTGAAAAACGACCAGCCTCCGGTGGGTTCCCTGACTGGTAAACACCAGCTTGCTACCACAAGATATGTTTCTGGAGCTCCTGGGTGGGAGCATTCACTCCCTGATCCCAGAAACAAAGCTTTTTCTGGACGGAGGTGTTTACACCTCCCCCAGGCCAGGAAGAGCCATCTGTGGCAGGGGAGCTTCAAAGGCCTTGTCACCTTTTGTAATGCGACCCCCAGCCTCTCCTGCTGGAGATCTACCGGATGCCTTCTCCACGCCGTTATACGCACTGATCGCGTGCGCTCTTTTCTTTCCCAGGAAGCCACTTTCCCAGGAAGCCACTGGCCCTGTTACCCTTTCCTGACCCAGCAACTACTGGGCGTTTTATCGCCTTATTGCACATACGGACGGGGTCGTTTCTCCACCGCTCCTTATCCACACGATTCCACCTACCTTGTAGCCCTACAGCCCTGATGAGTTACACCTCCTTCACGGTGTGACGAAACACGTGTCGGCTGGCTACTTCCTTACTGTACTGTCCACTGTTTGACTTATAAAAACTTTATTCACATGAATCTTGACATTTCATGCTTCTTTTTTTCAAGCATTCACTCTTTATGAGTAGAAACCTTACAGCCTGATTCATCAAGCTGAAATCGGCTCGCAAAGGGC
Source organism: Lissotriton vulgaris (assembly GCF_964263255.1). Taxonomy (NCBI): domain Eukaryota; kingdom Metazoa; phylum Chordata; class Amphibia; order Caudata; family Salamandridae; genus Lissotriton; species Lissotriton vulgaris. The sequence goes on from NC_141695.1 coordinate 1,335,196,220, forward strand.
CAGATTCTGAGAATCTGGCCCTTTGCGAGCGCTATTTTTGCATTTGGGATTCATCATCCCAAATGCAAAAATCGGTAATAGCGATTTCGCTATTTTGCGATGAATTACATTTAAGGAATCTCTATTTGAGATTCCTTAAATGCAATTCATCATCCATTTAAAATTTGCGAATTCGCAATTTCGGCCCGCTATTTACCGCGAGGTCAAACCTCGTGGTAAATAGCAAAAACTCCGAAAAATGCTTTTAAAAGCATTTTTCTGAGTTGCATGTTGCACACACACATGTCCTTTGGACATGTGTGTGCGCAACACCTGTTTAAATTAGCATTTAAGGGGTGCTACAGGGTGTCCTCTGGACACCCCTGGCACCCTTTAAATCGCTATCTTATTTGCGATTAGCTAATTGCTAATCGCAAATAAGGAATACTCCCCATTCATTCCTATGGGCCTTTTGGCCCATAGGAATGAATGGGGAGTTATTCCTTATTTGCGATTAGCAAATTGCTAATCGCAAATAAGGAATCAGTAGGAATCGCAAAATATTTTGCTATTCCTACATGAATCCCGTTTTGCGAGTCTGGAATAGCGATTCCTTATGATTCGCTATTTCAGACTCGCAAAACCTCCCAATGATGAATCAGGCTGTTAGTCCCTATACTCGGACTATCAACCATACGTGCGTGTGCACAGGACCCACTATAACTAGTGGACAGCATATGCCAGGCCAACTTCTCACATTGGTGTACAGCGGTTGGATTCAAGCTTGCTATTGCTTTACCAGAAAATCTAATTTGAGTGACTAACTGAAAACCACTATAGGTACATATAAAACAAGTCTAGAATAAAGTAAGTTCTACTGAACTTAAAGTTGGGTAAGTTAAGGGTCTAGCAAACCCTTTCTCCAACTCAAGCGAGAGTTTAGTAGTCCCACTAGAGTAGGTAGGTGCAGACACCACATCACACTAGTATGTCTTCAAAGGCTGAAGCCAGTGGCTCCAGATTAACTGAGTATGACCATGTCCCATTTCCAGAATTGAGGAACATGTGTGCATCTAGGAAATTGAAGACAGGGAAAAACCCTAGGGTCCAACGCCTCATAGAGGTATTGCTTTTAGATGACCTCAGAAAGACCCCAGGGTCTGATGAGGCAGGCAGGTTGGGTGGGGGAGCAGAAGAGGAAAGGCAAGGAGATGAAAACGTCCAAGACCTAGACCTTGATGCTGACCAGGAGGATCAGAATGATTCTAACCTGGACAATCCAACTCTCCCTGTGGATGAAGAAAAGAACCCAATTGGCCCTCTCTTCACCCCAACAGGAGGAGTTAACAGTATACCTAGAACATCAAGATCTCCTTCTCAGGAGTCTAATCATTCTGGTACATCTGTAGGGACATCTGTCTCTCATAGGTCCTCAGCCTCCTACAGGAGAGAGTCCTCCTATGATAAAAAGTGCAGACTGCTCAAGTTTGAAGAAGCTAAACTTAGGATCAAGAGAGAGCAGCTGGCCTTAGACAGGGAATCCCTGGAGCTACAGAAAGCTTCTAGAAAAGAGGGACTAGAGCCCCATTGTGGCAGCTACAGTGTCCCAAGGGGTAGAGAACATACTCATGACCACAGGAACTTAAACAAGATCGCCCTCCCCACCAGAGTGGGGATGACATCCACAAATGGATAACTGCACTTGAGAGGGCCTGTAAAATACAGAGGGTCCCTCAGGAGCAGTGGGCAGCAATCTTTTGGCTCTCTTTTACAGACAAAGGCAGAGACAAGCTCCTCACTGTAAGAGAAGATGATGCTGATAATTACAGTGTCTAGAAGAGTGCTCTGATTGATGGGGTTGGCTTAACCACTGAACAATACAGGTTAAAGTTCAGAGATACCCAAAAGGCACAGACTCAAGACTGGGTTGACTTTGTAGATTGTGTTACTAAGGCTCTGGAGGGATGGTTACTTGGCAGTAACGTGTGTGATTTTAAAGGATTGTACAACTTAATTATGAGGGGGCAGATCCTTAATAATTGTCAAAATAAGTTGTTGCATCAGTACCTGGTGGACTCTGATCTGACCTCTCCCTAAGAATTGGGTCAGAAGGCAGATAAATGGGTCAGAAACAGGGTGAGGCAGAAGGTTCAGAACCAAGGTGACGCCAAGAAGCAAGATTCTAAAAACTCTGATAAGGGTGGGGAAAAGGGTAAAGACCAGAAGTCTTCTCAAGGGCCCCAAAAATCTGCATCTGGTGGGGAGTCACAATCCAACAAGGGAAAAGGCCAAAAGAAACCATGGTGTAAAATCTGTAAACAGAAAACCCATTGGACAAGTGATTGTTCAATGGGTCCAAAGACTCAACTCCAGCCACCATTGCCCCTAAGGTAACTGTTCCCCCTAGTTCAGCTCCAATTGGTGGTACTCAGAATAAGGGTGTAGTAGGATTAACCTCGGGTTCTGAGATGAACTCTAGCCTAGTCAGAGTTCCAACTCAGGCTGCACTGATCTGTGATGGAGGCATGGATATGACCTCCTTTGTCAGTCCCAGTAATCTGGGCAAATACAGACAGCAGGCTTTGATCAATGGAAAAGAGGCTTTGGCATTCAGGGACACAGGAGCAAGTGTCACAATGGTGACAAAAGATCTTGTGGCTCCAGAGTAAATCCTTATTGGGGAGATGTACAAAGTGACCAATGCTAGCAATGTCAGGACAGACCATTCCCTGGCAGTTGTTAATTTCACCTGGGGAGGGGTAACTGGCCCTAAGAAGGTTGTGGTAAGTGCAGACCTCCCTGTTGAATGCTTGTTGGGCAATGATTTGGAAACTTCAGCTTGGGCTGAAGTGGAGCTCATGACTCATGTAGAAATGCTGGGCATTCCTGCAGATGGGTTTGCTATGACTAGGTCACAGGCACAAATGCCATCCACTGAAAAGGTCCTGGATCCTGGGAAAATGGACCAGGCACCTTTCAAGAAAAGGAGCAGCAGGGGTAAGGCAGTGTCTTCCCCCTTGACTCAGAGTACAGATCAGTCTCTTGATGATCACAGACCTGAAGGAGGAACTGCCCCAGAGGAGCTTGAGCCTGCTCAGGTTGAGTTCTTGGGGACAGGGGGCCCTTCCAGGGCAGATCTGAGCCAGGAGCAGCTGACCTGCCCTTCTCTTGAACCCCTCAGACAACAAGCTGTTGCTGAGGCTGCTGGGAGTACTAGTGGGCCCCATAGGATCTACTGGGATGATGGATTCCTTTACTCAGAGAGTAGAGACCCCAAGCCTGGTGCAGCCAGGAGGTTGGTTATCCCTCTGACGTTTAGGGGCTTCCTATTGACACTAGCACACAACATCCCTTTAGCAGGTCGCCTAGGCCAAAACAAAACTTGGGACAGAATTGTTCCTTACTTTCATTGGCCTCACATGTCTGAAGACACAAAGGAGTTTTGTCGCTCCTGTGTCACCTGTCAAGCCAGTGGTAAGGCAGGTAGTACTACAAAGGCCCCGTGATATCACGACCTGCGGTGGGGGTCCCCTTTGAGAGGGTAAGGATCGACATTGTTGGTCCCATGGATCCCCAAACTGCATATGGGCACAGATATATACTGGTGGTGGTGGTGGTGGACCATGCCTCTAGGTATCCAGGGTCTACAGAAGGGTTTGGTTACATCCCATTTGAATTTTTGTTTTGACATCTCGTTAGGGGTCAATTGTGTCTTGTGACGGAGGGATGGGAGTTACCTCTCAAACCCCCTAAACAGGATATTGTGGACTATGTACTTGTTCTCCACTCCCTGGATGGCTGAGTACATGAAGAAGGCAACTGAAAACTTTGAGGCTAGCCAGGAATTACAGAAGGCCTGGAATGACCAAAAGGCTGTGCTGACTGTTTACCAGCCAGGGCAGAAAGTATGGGTGTTGGAGCCAGTGGCCCCAGCAGCCCTCCACGACAAGTGGAGTGGCATCATACTATAATTGAACAAAAGGGAGAGGTTACCTACCTGGTGAATCTAGGAACTCACAGGAGCCCCCATAGGGGGCTCCATATCAACAGGCTCAAATCCTATGGTGACAGAGCAGACAATGGCTTGCTCATGGCTACTGATGAGGGACAGGAGGAAGAGAGTGATCCACACCCTGACCTGCTCTCACAGAACCCTGCTGTTAGTTCATTAGATGGTGTAGCCTTGGCAGGTAGCCTCACTGAACAGCAAGAAACTGATTGCAGAAAAGTTCTACAAACACTTTAGACATATGTTCTCACTGACTCCAAGTAAGACTACCCGGTGCACTCGTGAAGTGGACACCAGGGACAGTCTGCCTGTTAAAAATAAGATTTACAGGCAATCTGATCATGTCAGGGACTGTATCAGGACTGAAGTCCAGAAGATGTTAGAATTGGGAGTTATTGAACCCTCAGATAGCCCTTGGGTTAGTCCAGTAGTCTTAGTCCCCAAACCTCACACACATGGTGGCAAGAGAGAAATTAAGTTTTGTGTTGACTACATGGGTCTCAATGCAGTCACTAGGACAGATGCTCATCCAATTCCAAGGGCAGATGAGCTTATAGATACTTTGGCCTCAGACAAGTTTCTGAGCACATTTGACTTGACAGCTGGCTACTGGCAGATCAGATTAACTGATGATGCAAAGCCATAAACAGCATTTTCTACCCCTAGTGGGCACTACCAGTTTGTGGTGATGCCCTTTGGTTTGAAGAATGCACCTGCCACTTTTCAAAAGTTGGTGAACAAAGTCCTTACAGGCCTGGAAAACTATAGTGCAGCATATCTAGATGATATTGCTGTCTTTAGCTCCACCTGAGAAATGTTTTGGAGGCCCTGCAGAAAGCATGCCTAACTATCAAGGCCACCAAGTGCCAGATAGGGCAGAGTCAGGTTGTGTACCTGGACCACCTTGTGGGTGGAAGCAAGGTTCAACCATTGTAGAGCAAAATCCAGACCATCATGGACTGGGTTGCTCCAACCACCCAGACTCAGATCAGAGCTTTCTTGGGCCTGACTGAATACTATAGAAGATTTGTCAAAGGAAATGGATCCATAGTGACCCCTTTGAATGATGTAACTTCTAAAAGAATGTCAAAGAAAGTTCAGTGGACAATTAGCTGTCAAAAGGCATTTGATGACCTTAAGCAGGCCATGTGCACTGCTCCCATTCTGCAAAGTCCTAACTACTCTGAATAATTCAATGTCCAAACAGATGCATCTGAGTTGGGGGTAGGGGGTAAGGGCTGTGTTATCACAATTGAATGATGAAGGTCAGAATCAGCCAGTAGCTCTTATTAGCAGAAGGCTGACCCCCAGAGAGAAACATTGGTCAGCTATTGAGAGGGAGGCCTTTTGGGCTCTGAAGAAGCTGAGGCCATACTTGTTTGGCACTCACTTCACTGTTCAAACAGACCATAAGCCCCTCTTATGGCTTAAACAGATGAAGGATAAAAAACCCAAAATTTGAGGTGGTCCATTTTTATAGTTACCCCCACTTTTTGCTGATGTTTCACTGTTTTTTTACTTTAGTCTGGCTGGGGCCCTGCTATCCAGAACCCCATCCTAGCTGCTTCCTCTCTAGAATGATTGTATGTACTTTAGGTACACCACAGATTGGATTCTGGGGTACCCAAGTATATGGTATCCTACATACCCAGGGCATAGGTATCCCAGAGGCCTCTCAGGGGCTGCAGCATGTATTATGCCACCCCTGAGAGACCACAGAATGAGACCACAGGTATGCTACAGCAGCCTGTGGAAGGTGGTGTATGCACCCCTTACTTAGCTATGTTCCCTATATCTACCTTATATCACTGCACATATAAACCTATCAGTCACCCCTATGGCAGGCCTTATCAATCCTGAATCTATCACAAAAGACAAGGGAAACCCTACTCACAAGGAACCAGGGCAGACAGTTATATCAAGAACAATGGTTCCAGTGGTGCAATCGAAAATAATAACACTTAATTTGTATGGCTCAATGGCGATAAAAATTACTACTGAGGATTGAGGATGGCTAAAAGAAGAGGCATACACACAATTATCTATATTCCTCTCTCGTTTTTACTTTATAATACAATTGTCATATTGAATTATGTCATACAGAGTAGTTCATACAAAAAGACATAAACAATACATAAAAGTGCAATGTGTCCCAAGTGTATCAAAAACAACCAAACTAACAATACAAAACACATAAGTACTCTAAAGGCACAGTGTTTTCTTAAATGAATACATATACTGGAAAAAGACCCAAAATAGATATATAATTATTCTGAGTGAATCTACACAATCGTAGGCACTCTGTTTGGGGGTTCTATTCCACGTAGCGTCGACGGCGTTTCGACCCCTTAGGGTGGGGGTCTCGTCAGGACAGGAAAATGAAGGACATCTAAAATTAAAATTACAAGGGGGCTGTGAATAAACTGTATGACAGTCGTATATATTTTGATAATTTAGGAATTAGGGACCTAATTACCTTATTTCTGCTTCTATGATCACCCATGCGTGGTATAAAGAAGAAAAGAGTTCAAACACTTACAAGTGACCCAGCCGGGCACTGTTGGATTTGTCAAAAGAGAAGACAAGAAGGCAATTAGTGAGAAATGACCATCTAGGTGATATAAGAGAAGGAGCACTGGATTTAAGAGAAGGAGCACTAGATTTAGTACTTACCACTTGTAGTGGTCGGGGAAAGCGCAATATGTAGCGCAAGGCAATTGTGTTATGATCTGCGGTAATGTTGATTACACCTGATGGAGTAATGGACATCCTAGTATTATTGCGTTTATAAAACGTAATACTTGCAGCCCCCTAACATAACAATTATAATTGATTACCTGCAATGGGTGTATCATGGATCGAATATTCGATTCTTTGTCCCAGTATTTATGACAGACGAGGGTAGTGTCTGTATCAATATATTAATTGAGGATAATACCTATTTCAGTCAAAAAAAAGAAGAAAGGGGGGAACTTGTTACATATGAAGTTTTTTCCGCCATAAATCGCAATAAAACGGGACGAATTCGGACGTACCTCACTGCTGCAGAGCTCGGTCGCGTCTCACAGCTTCCCGCTTCCGTGTCTCGCTCCTCCCGCTCCCGCTCTACTAGTTACAGTAAGACCTCACCGCGCGAGTTAAGAAAACTCGAGCGCGGTCAGGTCAGTGAATCGATGGCTGAGCCCATGATTCCTGAGGTCAATTTCATAAAGAACGGACTACAGGGAACAGTCTGTATTGACGCTGTACTGTTTGTAAACACTACGGCACCTTTTGAAAACGATCTATATTACTCATTGGGACCCTATTTATATCGTATATATAATTTGCATAAGCATAATGCATAAGTATATATACTGCAAAATTGGCAATGTAGTGGGCTACAATGATGGAAGTGTCCTATTATCCTATGCGATATGTTAATTTTATATATGCAATTGGACTGGATACAATTAACTTAGGAGTAATAACAAAGCGCAGAGTGGTATGTTACTATGCATCGATAATTGCAGCGTACGGCAAGATTTGGACATTTGCAGTTATTACTCTATAGTATGTACAATAAAATATTCCCATCATATTTACATACATATACAACATCAAGTATTCAAACACCCCATCAATATTGAGTATACAACAATTAGCGTCTTAATGAAATATATACATTGAATTAGACATTATTCAAACCGAACATCATCATTCTTTACAAACAAAATATCAGTATAAAAAGGTCTGAATAGGCAACACATTGATATGAAGCAGGCTAGTTTGTAATGTTTGACACATATCCTCTCCATTCATCTGCGGAGTTCAAACCATGGTTGATAGAATCAATTCTGTCTATCCAATGACATTCTCTACGTTGTAGGATCTGTGTAATATCACCACCTCTCTCAGGTACCGATATATTGTCTATGACCTGCCATCTGATTTGGTCTGCATTGTGATTGAATTCTTTGTAATGTGTAACAAGGGGTGCAGTCAGGATGAGTTTTCTAATCCGACTCCGATGTTGACCTATTCTAGCTTTAATAGGTTGTTGTGTCTGCCCAATGTAGGGCAGACGACAAGGGCACCAGATACAATACACAACACTACGAGTGTTACAATTTGAAAAAGTCTGTAATGTATGAGTAACATTGCCATGTTGAAATAAAGTTGTCTTTAAGGTAAAGGGGCAGGCTACACAGTTACCACATGGATGGTGACCCACCACCCGTGGTAAACCCCAAACCGATTCCAATGTACCGCTTGTATCTCTGGTATTTTCATTTGAGGAATGTACCAAGTGATCTTTCAAATTCTTTGCTCTCTTGAATGCAAAAAGTGGCACTTCAATAGAGGGATCAATATTTTGTATGATATGCCAGTGTTTTGTTATCAAGCTACGTATTTTGTTTGTATGAGTACCAAAAGTAGTCACACAAACGACCTTCTGTATGTTTTTTTTGGGGCGTGTTATCAAAAGCTCCTCACGTGGACAATACCACGCACGTTTCAGTGATCTTTTTACCAATTTATTGGGATATCCTCTATTGAGTAATTTCACTTTCAGAACATTTGCTTCTCTCATATAGTCTTCTCTTCGGGCACAATTGCGACGAATGCGCAAAAATTGTCCGAAGGGAAGGCCATCCCTGAGAGCCCTCGGATGATGGCTCTGGTAAGAAAGCAAAGTATTCCTTTCTGTCTCTTTCCTATGTAGTGATGTAATCAGTTTATCTCCATCACTCATGATGTTAAGATCCAAGAAGGCAATAGTGTCCTTACAAATTGTCGATGTGAACTTAAGATGGTTTTGTATCGTGTTCAAATAAGTCAAAAAAGCATCAAAATCTTCATGAGTACCATTCCACACCAGGAAAATATCATCAATATACCGATACCAAAATTTAATGTTGGTACGGTAAGGATTTTGATCATTGATGGCAAAAGATCTTTCTACCTGATCCATATAGATATTCGCTAGGTTGGGAGCAAAAATTGCTCCCATACTGGTCCCACCACATTGTTGATAATATGTACCATTGTGTACAAAGTAGTTCCTCTGGAGGGCAATACGTAGTAGGGAAACTATGAATGAGGTGGGCACATTCACTGGCCTTGCTCTGGTGTCCAGGAGATTAGCAATGATGTTGATGCTTTCTTCTTGAGGGATATTCGTATAAAGTGACGAAATATCTAGAGTCACTAACCAATCTGTGTTCTCATCAAAAGAGATGGTATCAACTAAATTAATCATGTGCATGGTGTCTCGCACGTAGCTTGGTAAATCAGGGACATAGTCTTGAATAAAAAAGTTGACATATTTGCCGATGGGCTCCAAAATTGAGCCACAACCGGACAAAATAGGTCTGCCAGGAGGATCTGTGATGCTTTTATGAATTTTCGGCAACGTGTACAAGACCGGTGTCCTGGGATTGGGAGAGTTTAGGAAGGAGAATTCATGTTTACTCAAAAAGCCCAAATCACGACCTTGTGTAGTAATATTGAGTATTTCATCCTGTATATCATTTAGGGGGTTATGTGTCAGTTTTTTGTAGTGTTTAGGTTCGGAAAGCTGCTGGTTTATGACTGTTTCATAATCAACCCTATTTTGTACAACAATTCCGCCCCCTTTATCCGCAGGTTTCAGTATTATGGACGAATCTTGTTTTAGACCATTTAATGCTTGGCGCTCTAGGAGTGAGATGTTATACGGAATAAATTGTTTGGTGGTCCGCAAACTATCTACATTTTTCAAAATTATTTTCTCAAACGTAATGAGTTCTGAAGGCATCATTCTATTGTTTGGGTAGAAAGTAGAAGGGGGTCTCAATCCTGTAACTGATTCTTTCCCCGAATATTCCCTATCTTTAAAGAATATTCGCAGACGAATCTTTCTAAAGAATTGAAACAGCTCCGACTTTAAATTAAAGAAATTTGTATTCTCTGTTACCACATAGGACAAACCTTTACTTAACAGAGATATTTCTGAACAAGACAATATATGATTAGACAAATTAAAAATAGGGATGGTTTCCATATTGTCTTCGTAGGTAGTTCTCTGTTCTAATAAGGTTGGGGCCCCCACTGATAGTGTTTGTTGCGGGTCTGTCTCTCTTCGGCATACTGATGCCATACTCGTCTCTTTGATCTCCCTCCTCTCCCTAAAAAAGGCTGACCTTGATGGGTATTCGAATTACTAGGGCCTGGAGAGTTATTAGAATCACTTGAGTCACCCGATGACTCTGAAAAGGTCACAGGTTGGTTCCTTTTGAAACGACCCCAAGTTTGTTGTCTGTTTGGATTTTGAAAGTTGGTAAAGTAGTCTTCCTTCAAATATGGGAAAGGCCTTTTCTTTTGTAAAGAATTTTATATCCTTTGATACCTTATCAGCCTTCTTTTTAAGTTCGAAGGAATTTAAATCTTCTATGGTCTTATTTAGTTTGTCCAATAAAAGTTTTGCTTCTGTTATACCGTCTCCCCCCAGAAGTTCTTTCTCCAATTCCTCTATTTCAAGAAGTTCTGCCTTTGAGTGTTCGATGGCCGTCTCTACGCCTAAGACCATCCAATGTCTTGAACACGTCACCGAAATATTACAAAAGCTACCCTTGAATTTTGGATCTTCGCGGAAGATCCCTGGCGCATTCCTGATTTGAAGACCCTGTGGAATAATTCCTCCTCTTAGATAATCTGACAGCATCCGAGCATGTAGGTCCGTTCTCACATGTTTCTTTTTTGCCTTCTCTAGTTTATCAAGCAGAACTTGAAATTGCCTTGCGCTACATATTGCGCTTTCCCCGACCACTACAAGTGGTAAGTACTAAATCTAGTGCTCCTTCTCTTAAATCCAGTGCTCCTTCTCTTATATCACCTAGATCAGTGTTTCCCAAACTGGGGTCCGCGGACCCCCAAGGGTCCATGACACATTCCCTGGGGGTCCGTAGGCAACAGTTTTAAAAGCACAGAAAAGTTTCTTGTATAATTAGCAGCTTTCCAGCAACAAAAAAAGTGTCAAGATCATGCCAGTGATTAATGTATCTGCTGGAGCGTGAGGAGAGTTTTGTTCAGTGGCAGCTTCGACTTCACTAATGTAGCACAGAGGGTTAATGTGCCTACTGCAAAGAACGCGTAACATTTATTTTAAAACGCAGTATTTTATGTGCATAGGTTCGTGGTTACTGCTTTTGTCAGAGATTCTTTCATTACTGTGCATTTCACAAGTGACAATTGTAATGTAGCAGAGGGACCTATAAACTGTCATCAAAGAGCTGCTTGCAAACTGCATGGTACCAGTTAGTAACTTATGTTTTTCCCCAGTTATTCATTATCCTGATGCTGATAACAAGGTTTATTTTGGTGTAAATACATTTGTAATGTTAAAGGCAGTGCTAGCCACCGTGTTATGTTCTGAATCCTGAGTTTGTGCTTTTTCAGACTAAGCTCTCTTTAAACATTTTATATACACACTGATTTACATGTATGATTCAATGTCTCTATATGTGTGTGATGTAAAGTGCTCTGGCATCCTACAATTGTATGAGAGATGCTATAAAACAAATGAAATGCATGTGACAGAGGGGCTATTACTTCAATATAAAATACTAAGGGCCAGATGTTTGATCCGTTTTTATATGTACGAACGGGTTCGCGAACCCGTTTCCGCATACAAAAACCTATTGAGCCATGACATTGCCTATTTCACGAGTCGCAATTTGTTTGTGACTTGCTAAATACGTTTTGCAATTGCTATTTTGAAGGGGCATTTCCTTCCAAATAGCGAGTCTCAATACCATGTACAAATTTTTGCGGTCGCAAAACATTCCCAATTACCACCTACTTCAAGTAGATGGTAATGCATTTGCAAATGGGAAGGAGTCCTCAGGGGACCCCTTCCCCTTTGCAAATGCATGCAAAATTACTTTTTAAGTGCAGGCAGTGGTCCCAGGGACCTCTGCCTGCCCTTAGAAAATGAAACGAAAAGGTTTCATTTAATTTTTCTTTAAATTCATGGTAAATGGGCTGCATTTTCTTTTTAAAACTTCTTTATTTAAAAGCAGTCCCAGACATGGTGGCCTGCAGAGCCCAGCAGTCCACCATCACTGGGAGGGCTGGCATTCCCAATGGGCTCTCAAATTGCGAGAGGCTCATTAATATTAATGAACCTCGCAATTTGCGACCCAATTGGGAATCCCAAACAGTTTTAAACACACTGTTGTACATTTAATTTAGCGACTCGCAATTTGCCACTTGCCATGTGTCGCCAATTGTGAGGCGCTAAATGAAATGGTCGTACATCTGGCCACAAAATCCTTAGTACTTTGAGTATTTGTTTTGTATGCACATGTGTTTTTTTTTCGAATTACTGTTTTAATATTTGAAATTTAACTCATACAAATTGCTTGGGGGTCCCCGGCTTCCAGTGGTGACTCAATGGGGGTCCTCAGGAGTCAAAAGTTTGGGAACCACTGACCTAGATGGTAATTTCTCACTAATTGCCTTCTTGTCTTCTCTTTTGACAAATCCAACAGTGCCCGGCTGGGTCACTTGTAAGTGTTTGAACTCTTTGCTTCTTTATACCACGCATGGGTGATCATAGAAGCAGAAATAAGGTAATTAGGTCCCTAATTCCTAAATTATCAAAATATATACGACTGTCATACAGTTTATTCACAGCCCCCTTGTAATTTTAATTTTAGATGTCCTTCATTTTCCTGTCCTGACGAGACCCCCACCCTAAGGGGTCGAAACGCCGTCGACGCTACGTGGAATAGAACCCCCAAACAGAGTGCCTACGATTGTGTAGATTCACTCAGAATAATTATATATCTATTTTGGGTCTTTTTCCAGTATATGTATTCATTTAAGAAACCACTGTGCCTTTAGAGTACTTATGTGTTTTGTATTGTTAGTTTGGTTGTTTTTGATACACTTGGGACACATTGCACTTTTATGTATTGTTTATGTCTTTTTGTATGAACTACTCTGTATGACATAATTCAATATGACAATTGTATTATAAAGTAAAAACGAGAGAGGAATATAGATAATTGTGTGTATGCCTCTTCTTTTAGCCATCCTCAATCCTCAGTAGTAATTTTTATCGCCATTGAGCCATACAAATTAAGTGTTATTATTTTCGATTGCACCACTGGAACCATTGTTATCAATCCTGAAGGCAGGGTGATGGGTTTTGAGTGAGAGGGTGCCCCTGCATGAGCAGGGCCCCTCTCTAGCTAATCAGAATCTATTATCTGGGGTTGTTCTGTGATGCAGCCAGACCATATACTCTTAAGTGCATTATAACCTCGCGGTAAATGCTAACTTTGGAATGGCTGCAAGGAAACATGTCGTGTTTGGTGTCAAACACCTTGGAATCATACCTCCCCGCCAGTCCTGGTGGCGGTGGTATGATTCCACCCTCCTAGAGGCAGAAATGTGACTACACCGGTACACCCGGTACCAGCTTAACAGCACCCTGGCATCACAAAATGAATGCTGCAGCGACATACACGAGTCTGCCCTCCTGCTGCTGGACGAAAATCCGGCAAGAGAGGCTAGACAATAGGTTTCCTGTCACAGGGAGGTGTAACAACCTTCAAGACAGGCTTTAGTGTATTGGGGCTGGGTGGGTGCACTCCAAGAGTGCTTTGATGTCTGCACTGGGGGCACATTTGGTGTCCCTGTGCATTGTCCAGGTCAAACCGGTTGCAGGGGCTACCAGCCCCTGCTCTGGCACGGAACTGGACAAAGGATATGGGTGTAACCAGCCCTCTATCCTGACACTCCCGTAGGTGGGTCCCCATAGTTTGTCCCACCCCTTCCTTTGGTATAAAGTAGACACCCCTGACTACAGGACTTTAGATTTACCTGGACAAAACTCTGATACAGAATCTCAGAACTTCAACTATCTACACTTGGTTGGATGACTGAAGAATCCACCCTGGAGTAAAGGAGTTACTCCCCTGCAAGGTAGGCAAAAGGCGCATCTGTCCGTTTGCAACTACGCAGCTCCTGAAAGACTCGGAAGACTTTGCAACACAGGAGGTGGGTTTCCAAGCTTCCCTGAGGCCAATCCGTGCTCTCGGCAAACCTGAGATCCAAAGCCCTCGCGGAGACCATGCAACCCGAACCCCTGGACACCGTGCACATTTGCAGCAGCATATGCTTTTTGGCGATCCCTGAGGCTCTGCATTGAGCTACTTGTAGTCCAAACCCCGAGCAGTGATTCCATCGAAGTTACTGGCCTATGCTCCTCAAGTGCCCCGTGGGCTGGTATTGTGTAATTCCTCTCAAGGTCCCTTCGCCATCCCTTGTCCGTCGACTTGTGGGTCCCTGAGAAGGGTACTGTAACTTTGAATGGGCTTACCTGGTTGCCCCAGATGTACCCTGACTCTCCATCGCTTGGGGAGTCACCTGGACCTTGCTGGTCCATCCCGAAGCCTGTTCACTTTCACCGCGTGGGTTGTTGTTGCCAAGGCTTGTTGGTCTCCGATCCGGACACCGACCCTCCAGAACTCGACATCTTTCTTCAGTCAGCTTGCCTGCAGACCCTGGTCATCGTCGATGTCTCCTGGTCCCCGTGGCAGCGGAGTCAAGCTTCACCTCATTGCACCTGAAACACCCGACATTGGTGGCCATTGATCTATCGTGTCCCTGGTCACCCTGAAGTGACCCAGACTCTGTCCCCTCTGCTTTCAGGTTCGTCACATCTCCGATTCAGGCTCGGATCCAACCGGACACTTTTCCTTTCCACGGCAGCAGCACTTTGCAGCAACTCGCCATTGAGGATAGCGACGATTCCCGACACCAGTTGGCACCTATTCACCCGGCTTCCCTGGGTGAGGTAACACGAGTACTCCAGTGCTCACATGGGTGCTGGCCTTGGAACCTTCTAAGTCTAAAAGGGTTTGCTCCAAGTCCTCTCCAAAGTGTCCATAATCATTTAAAACACTAACCACGACTTTCCCATAGGATTGTACAGAGTTCGCGACTGTGTTCTCACACTGCACGCGTCCCCCGTGGTCCCCTATGTCACTACCTTGGGTGGTTCCTTGGGGTCCCAACGATTCTCCGGGCTCTAGGCACTGTTTCTACTCAAGTCGTGGTTCTTGTCCCACTTTCTTAATATATGGTTTAGTCTCCCCTGGGGGCCCTTTGTAAATTGTGCTATTTACTTACGTTCTAATGTGTTGATACTGTGTATCTTGTTCTCTAATCTCATAAAGAGGTTAGTAGAGAGTGTTTAGTAATAAATACCTATATTTTATATATACCTTGTGAATCTATGACAAAATATCGAATACAAAAATATCCACCTACAAAAATATTGCAACAAAAATATCGATTATAACAATATCGACATCCTATCTCTAACAAGGTAAGTACAAAAATATCGATGTCAGAAATATCGTTTAAAAAAATATATCAGTTTTTTTATTTAAAAAAAGGTAATATTAATAAAATAATACCTATAAATGTAATAAACATAGTTAAAAATATATTATAATATTTAAACTTCATAAATTATGCAATAAAAACAAATAAAAATAAAGATATAATGCATAGTATATACTTCAATAATATTAACTCTAAAACATTATTTTAATAACTTATAAATAAATGAAAATATAATAAATTACAAATAAATTTACATACATAAAATAATAATATAAATAACAATTAATAAAAATGTAAAACAAATGTAAAAAGTAAGTAAATGTTGGATAGCGTAGGGGTAAAAATTACTATTCCCACTCCAGAGAGTGCAACAGTTGGGAAAATGTTGGATAGCGTAGGGGTAAAAATTACTATTCCAACTCCAGAGAGTGCAACAGTAGGGAAAGTGTTGGATAGCGTAGGGGTAAAAATTACTATTCCCACTCCAGAGAGTGCAACAGTAGGGAAAGTGCTGGATAGCGTAGGGGTAAAAATTACTATTCCAACCCCAGAGAGTTCAACAGTAGGGTAAGTGTTGGACAGCGTAGGGGTAACAATTACTATTCCAACTCCAGAGAGTGCAACAGTAGGGTAAGTGTTGGATAGCGTAGGGGTAACAATTACTATTCCCACTCCAGAGAGTGCAACAGTAGGGAAAGTGTTAGATAGCATAGAGGTAAAAATAACATACTTATAAATATATTTATTTTTTAAATATTAAAAAACGTAACTATTAAATAAATATAAACCATTTACAAACACCAATACATAATTATTAAAAACATGATTAGCAAAAATAATTAACTAAAAAAACGAATAAAAAATACCATTTAATAATATTTAATTACCAATTAATAATTAATTAACAATCATATAATAAAAAAATAATAATTAAAAACATTATTTCTTAATTACATTTAAATTACTTCCCAACCTTTTCTCCTATAAACCCACAACCCACTACAGAACATATTTATCAATTAATAAAAATTAATTAACAATTAATTAAAATTAATTACCAATTTATTAAAATTAATTTATATTTCCTAATAATTAATAATTAATGTTGTATAATAAATTACTTCCCACCCTATTCCCCTATAAACCCACAACCCGCTACAGAAAATAATGATCAATTAATCAAGTAATTAAAATTAATTATCAATTAATTAAAATTAATTACCAATCAATTAAAATTAATTTATAATTCCTAATAATTAATTATTTTTACAATATAATTAAATTACGTTCCACCCTATTCCCCTATAAACCCACAACCCACTACAGTACTAAAATACAAAATTTTATTAAATTACACAAAAATAAATTAAAAACATAATAAATACATAATAATATACAAAAAAATAATATATAAATCGATATTAGTAACATCGAAATTATTAACATCGATATTACTAACATCGATATTTAAAACATAGATATTACTAATATCGATATTAAAATCTATCGATATTCAATTCAATTCAATTCATCTTTATTTCGGCGCTTTAGAGCCATAAAAGATACATGAATATAATAACACAATATATGAAAAAGGGAAATTCACATTAATTCATTTCAATTTGCACAGTAACCACGGGTAAATACATTCAAAGAGGGGTAGGAGAGTCATAAAATTATTAAAAATACATGATTATAATTTACACATGAAATTAATAAAATAACACATAAAATTATTAAAATAGCAGTTACAATTTGCAGCCATTCTTTTTACGAATGAAATATATATGGAAAGAAGAAATCTACTGATACTAAACACGATAGTTCTACTAGTATCGGTCTTAACTATCCTAAGGGCCTAAGGGCCTCCCTGCAAGTTCTTACACCAAGGAGGTTACATAAAGGTTTAATCCATTTCCTCCTTGCTTGCGCATAAACTGGACAGAAAAAAGGACATGCTCGTCTTCCTTAACACGTTTAGTGCTGCGAACGTCCAACGGTCGTCGCGTGCACTTCCTCGCTAGTGCTGCGCACGACCGTTGGACGTCCGAATCCCATTAGCGCAATCAAACGTCCGCACTGGGGCGGAATGTTTGCGGCGCGCTTAACGGGTTAACAAGGTGCAGGCGTCACTTGACATAAAGGCACTTTGATCTACATTACCCTTTCCAGCCCATCTGATCAAAGTTGTGTTATACAAGAGATTGCCATACCTAAATTTCAAAAATAAGGTCTTAGCTAACGGTGGTTCAATCTCATCAAGAAAGGTCTCGAATAAAGGGCTATCCTTGAAGGACAGAAAACTATTAACCAGGGATCCTCCATTTTCCTCATTTCCCAGGTTATGCGCTAAAAAAAAACAAAATGTGGACTTAAGTATTTTCCTAGCATTATTGGGTAGTTCTCCAGTGTATCCCAAAACTGTGACAGCCCGATTTTTTTGAGCCAATGACTAACATGCTTAAACCAAGGATTGGCAGTTGCCACATCCAAACTCATTATTTCTTTAAAGATGTTCCTATAGTCTATGAGTTCTGGGGTGGACCATAATCTTACCCAATATGTTAGGGGCCAAAGGATAGCACAGTGGTCTGTACGTTTGATATCCAGATCTATCATTAACGGTATTAGGGGTGTGCCTTGCGGCATCCTCAAAAGATTGCTCAGAAATTTGTTCTCGATGATTGAGATTGCCTTTTTGGACATAGGTCCCCAAATTTCAGCCCCATATAGAGCAGCAGACTGAGCTTTAAATTTAAATATTTCCAATGCAGGTGTTACTGCTTTACTCGTACTCACACCATGTTTTTTTATAATTGGAATTGTATTCTGCGACAGCGTGAGTTTGCTTTTCTCTACTTGCATTTTCCATGTAAATTTGGAATCAATAGTGATTCCCAAGTAGATAAAGCTCTGGACAGCTTCTAATTTCTGTCCATTCAATACCTGGTTCGTTGATTGTGATTTATGTGGATTTAAGGCCATGTATTTGTTTTTTTTTTACATTTATTTCCAACCCCTTTTTATCACAATACTGCTTAAACGAGTTCAGAAGTGTCTGTAGACCTCTAGGAGTTTGGGAGATCAGTATAGTATCATCCGCAAAGAGTAACGCGGGAACCTTCTCACCATTCAATTTAGGGGAATCATTGGTACAATTTAACAAGTGTGAAGGAATGTCATTCACGTATAATGAAAATAGCGTTGGGGCCAGTACACAGCCCTGCCGGACCCCACACTCAATTGGTATATTTTGTGATAACTCCCCATTTATCCCCCAACGTACTCTTGCAAAGTTCTTTGCATGCAATTTTATTATCTGGCCTAACAAGGATGATGGCAACCCTTGCGCATGCAAGGAACCCCATAGAAGATCACGTGGAACCAGGTCAAAGGCTGCTCTAAGGTCTACGAATGCAACATAGAGATGACCTTTCCTTATGTGCACGTATTTCCAATAGAGACATCAGAGTCTAAGGGCCTGGTCCACGGTACATATGCTACTTCTAAAACCCGCTTGGAACTTGGTAAGTATCGAGTTATCCTCCATCCATATATTTACTCTGTCTAAAAAATGTCTAGAGTAAATTTTCTGCAATATGTCCATTAAGCTGATTGGACGATAGTTGGATGGATCCAACCTATTGCCCTTTTTAAAGATTAAAACAATCTCTGCTCCCCTCCAGCTATCGGGAAAATCAGCCCCAGAAGCCAAAACATTGCATAAATAATGAATATAAGGTGCCCAAATTGCTAGCTCATGTTTATACATATCACCAGTAATTCTATCGAGACACGGAGCTTTGCCATTCCTCACAGCATTGATGGCTTTCTCAGTCTCATCTAGACTAAATTCTACGTTAACATCAGAGTCAATCAACCACCGGGCATCCTCGCTTACAGGGATTGTCAGGCTAGGTTTTTTTAATAGTTCTGTAAAGTGGGTAACCCAGGTGAGTTCATCCAGGTAGACATCTTTTGCTAATTTCCCTACACGGTTTCCATTGGCCACCAGTCTCCAGAAACTAATATTATCCTTTGACTTGGCAGCCACCTGAAGGTCGGCCCAGCTAGATTCTTCCCAAGCTATTTTTTCATAGTTTTGTATTTGCTTGTAGGCTTTCCTGGCCTCCCTAATTTCCACTGGGGTTTTTGTTTTTATAGCCTCTAATAATCTGGTTATTGCTTGTCTACATGATTTTCCATACCATGGTTCACTGTGGGATAGATTACTCAGTGTTTGGTGGGCTTTTTTCGGTATTTTTGTTACCAATGCTTTTAATTGAATAAAAAATTCATTATGATGATTCATGAATTCGACCGAATTCACCGCCTTTAGTGGAACCGTTGCATACAACGAGAATGTGTTAGCGAAAAGATGATAAATGTTTGACAGAATATCGCCTTGTTCCAATATATGGGCCCACTTAAGGACACGCCTATTATTACTTACTAGGATTTCCACACGACTTTCTATTTCATCAACTATATTATTGCCTAGATCGACCCCTTTGAATAAACTAGAATCAAGTAGCAGATCCAATGGGTAATGATCGCTCTCACACCTGCTCTTAACCTCCATATCGACCATATATGGCCAAATGTCCAAGGAGACTATTATAAAATCAAGATCACTTTTCGATTTGTTCCTTGCAAAGGTTGTTTTTTTTCCCAGATCAGCAGGGAGGCGTCCATTACAGGCCCTTAACCCATGATCAACAGTCAACTTCATAATTTGAACAGCCAGAACAGAGCAATGAACAGAAGCTACAGTATCCAGCGTGGGGATATTGTTTGCGCTGTCCTCCTCTTCCAGTATATCCTCCAAGCCTAAAATCGGCTCATAGTTACAGTTCAAATCCCCTGCCAGTATTACAGGTTGTTTATTAACCATTCTATTGAGAAAATAATTAAATTCACCCAAGGTTGCTGACTCCTTTGAAGATACAGAGGGACAGTTATAAACATTAATTAAAAATATTGTCTTCCCATCATGTGTGTTAACTTTAAGAGCCAGTATATCCATGGAGTTGGTATCTATCACCTCGATTTTTATTTTCAAAGTGACACTAACCCAAATTATGAGGCCCCCCGAAGGTCTTCCTCTTACAGAAGGTAATGCATTAATACAAAAGGTCTTGAATCCTACTCTATGGGGACTATTGAGCGACCAAGTTTCTTGGAAGAAACAACACACGCTTGTCTCTATATAGTTAGACCACTCAGGATCGCTCAGGTTTTTTCCAAGTCCAGCAATATTCCAGGAAATTAATTTAAGATTGTAACCCTTACTATTGTGAATATATTGGTGGCCCTGCAGTTTTGTATCATCCTTTGTAGGTCTAACTTCTAAGTGAGTGTTACCAGGTAGGTCCTTACTAGATGGAACATCTTTGGACGCACCTGTGCTATTAGTGCATGGAACGATTACTTGGGATATGTCTGGGTCTTCTCTACTTAATCCCTTCTCAAAAGCACCCAAAGGTATGTCGTCTCTTTGACAACAATTAACCTTATGTCTGTCCCCCCCCAGGATCGATAGATAGGTATTGATGCTCTTCCAAGGGATGTGGAAGATTAGGTATGCAGTAACCAGAATCACCCTCTTCGAATCCATCCAATTTGGTACCATTATTACTCATAAAATTGTTTTGACTTATCTTGTTTTGGATACCAGATATTCCCCCCTTTTTTGCTGCAGTCAATCTACTGACTCTAGGCAACTAAACCTATTAGAATTATGGACCCCTCCCCAACTGTTGATATTCAAAGACCTATAGCCCCCCTGCCCAGTCCCACCCCTCGCATGGTTGGTAACCCTAGTCCAACTCCATCCATTATCTGGTTGTGCATCTGATGTATAGAAGTAAGATAGTGGTCTAGCCACTATAACATTCCCATCATTTAAAGGGGCCCCCGAGCAGATGTGATCCACCGTTTGTGGGTCATTAAAATTTACAACCACACAATCCCCCTGCATTCCCACCCAAGGGACCCTCCGTACCATTAAGATGTTACTCATTATATTTGGAGGTAGTGGGTGATTGATGTTTAACCAATGGGATACCTTATTTTTCAGTGCCCAGAAGGGTTCCGTAATTGATGGAGCTAATTCCGGAACCCCTGTCAAAACCACCACATAAGGGCAAACTTCCGGAGGTAGATTAAGACATCTACGCTTTGGTACCCTCTCTATCGGGACTTTATCAGAATTTGGAATGGGGGTATTGGAACCAACGGGTTTTTGTTTGTTATGATCGTTGGTAGCCGGGGGTTTAGCACATAGTTTATTACCTTCAGTATTTGGAGGGTTTGGAGTTGGAATCTTAGGAGTTGCTTTTTTTGGCGCTGCTGAGCGTTTGTTCGATGCCTGCAGTATACTTGCCAATGGAACTGCAGGGGCAAACTTTCTCGCATGGTCACTATTCAGAGATCTTATGCCCTTCTGTAGTTCATGAAGCTGATTTTCTATACATTGAAGCCTTGCTTCCAGGGGGGTAAGGAAAATTTTAAGTAGCTTCTTCAAGGTGTCTATTAGCGGGTCCACCGTTTCGTCTCTAGTGCCTGTACTATCAGCTATAATGCTATCCACAACGGTGTCATCTAGGAATCTTAGGACAGGGGTTTCATGTGGTATATCTTCCTGTCCTAGCGCTTGCCCGTGGCTTTCCTTCTCCACCTCTTTACTGCTAGTGTCATTTGAATTCCCCGCTTTTGCTAGTCTCGTTTTTTTAGTTCCTTGTGCATTGTTGTTTGCTCGCTTACGTTTAGGAATTGCACCCTCCCGTCTCCCTCGCAGTTGGCTGCTGCTATTCCCATCTTGCGTGTCTACTGGTATAATTTCCGGAATGATTTCCGGAGAAATCAAAGACAGGGAGTCAGAAAGGGTCAGTTCTTGGAGATCTGGTTGAACACTAGAGATATCATGCACCACAACTTGCGTCTGAACAAAATTGCATCTACTTTCAATATTATCAGGTGTACGTGTGGACGCAATGTGTCCCATAGATGACCTTTTAGCTAATGCTAAGTCTTGGGACACTCTGCGTTCCATTAATACAATTCCTTGGTCTATCAAAGAATTAGTACGTATAATGAAGTTGTCCAAGGTTCCTATCAACTGCGGCCCACCTAGTGCAGTTTTACTTCTAGTCTCACGTGTAGACATCTCCCTTACTTCTTTTATGCAATCACCAACCTTTACAATATATACATACAGTTTAAGGGCGATGAAAGAGGAGGGGCCTGTCCCGGTCTTTTTCGGTCTTTAACGGGCTTAAACGGGCCCGCCCTTGGCCCGGGCTTAGCCCGGCGCTCCCGCGGCGCGGGGTGTTATGGCGGTTATATCTCGCCTGAGGCTGTGGGCGTGTCGATGGTCCGGCCCAGGTGTGCTTGCCCAGAGGGAGTCCTGGGACTTGCAGTCCCCCACAGGTAGGCGGTCAAAGTTCAGAAAGCGCCACTCTCGGTCAGGGCGCTGTGCAGCTAGTAATCCACCAAGTGAGTCCTCAGGAGGGGAAAAAAAAAGGAACGCCGTGAAAATATTATGCTCCTCAGAATTCAAGATTCATGTGCACGCCACAGTCAGCTCTGCGCAGCGGTACTTACCTTCTATATTATGTTCCTTCGATATTTAAACATCGATAATATTGTATATCGATATTTACATTTTGATATTTTGTCTGCATACCATACCTTGTGTGGTGCCCCTTTCATTTGGTCATTGAAGAGGTTATAATCTGGTAAACAAAGCTGCTTTACACTCCTTCAAGACTTAGCCTGAAGCCTGATCTCCATAGCTACCACTAGGATAGCTTTAAATAAAGGTTGTCTTAAACCTATCATCATTAAGGGTGTTTGGACTGGTGCAAGGGGCCCACTATAACTAGTGGACAGCATATGCCAGGCCAACTTCTCACACCCGAGCCCTCCAACTTACTTGCTCAGCTGTTGGTTCCTCCTGGAAGACTTTAGCCTGCAGCTAAAAATGAAAACCGGCAATACCCATTGCAAACAACAGGGCACACTACACCAAAACATCACTCTGCACCCAGCCGCCACTGCGCCGCTGCGGGTGCACATTGGTTGCTAACTTGGAATCTTCTTTGTCCTGAGCCTAACACCTGGAGATTTGCTCCCACAACCTTGTGGCCTGCTCTTGACCAGCCACCAACCAGAGGCCCCCTATCTCCGTTGTATAACATTGGGCCTCAGCACACTGCACCCGGCTACCCTAGTGCCGCTGAGGGTGTTTCAAGGGAGCATCCTTTTTTTTTTTTTTAAACCTTTATTTGGAGACAAGTAGGTACAAGGGAAGTGTACATTCAAAACATACAGTCACATTCGGCCATTACAGTGGTGCGTCAGTGCCCAAAAAACATACAAAACAGAACTACATATGGAACCACGAGGAAGTACAGGGCAAGACATCAGTCAATACAAGGAGCATCTGCGAAATGTGCAGGAGACATTAAAATACAATGGGCCAGCATGGACAGGCGAGCCAATAAGACAATGCAATATGAATACAGTACAGTAGCGGAGATCACGTAAGCCAGAGTGGACACAAGTATGAGGAGTACTGGATAAAGGGGTGCCGCGCAGGGGTACAATCCGAATTCCCGATAAAAATACCTGTCCGAAGGGAGACTCCCACCCCTCAATAGCTCGCAGGAACAGGAGACAGTCAGCCCCCCCCCCCGATATCGGAAGAGCAGCAGGTGTCATGTAAAATCCCCAGCCCATCCCGTTGTCATCAGCCTATCCCCTCACGGTCCTCAAGTTCAGAATCAGAGTCCCGCGCATCTCTGGTCAGGAGGTACACCTGGAGCGGACTCCAAAAGTCCTTTGGTCTACATCGAACAGGCATCAATTCAGAATAGATATTATACTGATCCTGACAGTAAATGAGGTCAGTCACCCAGTCCTGAAAGCGCGGCACCCTACCACGACCCCAACAGCAAGCAACCCTACGCTTAGCCAACAACAGGGCCACGTCGACAAATCTACGGTGGGAGGCAGGCACGTTCTTAGTGAAGCCAAGTATCATCACCAAGGGGTCAAACGCCACCCCATTCTCCGCCATAACCTGCAGGGCCTCATGAACCTGAGCCCAATATTCCAAAACCCCCGTACAACCCCAAGCCAAATGCAAGAAGTCAGCGCCTTCCGCCCGACACCTAGCACACCTGTCATCCTCCGCCAAATGAAACCGCAGTTTCCTCGCCGGGGTATAGTAGTACCTCTGAACAAACTTGTAATGGATAATTTTAAGGCGACAACTAGAAGAGACATTGGCCGTGAGCCCGCAACAATATTTCCACTGCTCGTCTGTAATAGGAGCACCCAATTCGGCAACCCACTGCTCGCGCACCCGATTGGTCGGGACCGATCGCTGTCGGCGAATAGCCCCGTATAACTTCGACACCAGGTGTCGCCCATCTGAAACCAGCAGCACATGGAGGGGGAGGGTTACCCCAGGCTCCGAAGGATAATCCGGTAGTAGAGCACGCATGCCCTGCCGCAGGCGGACAAAGTAGAACAGGTCTAGAGGGGAGCAAGCAGCCGACCCGAAGAAATGAGCCTGCGTACGAAAGGCACCTTCGTGAAACAAGTCGCCCCACGTAAGAACACCTAGCCGCCTACACATTCGCTGAAACCCCGTCTCCAACAACAGCGACAGGTCCGGATGATAAGACAGAGGCAAGGCCGGCGAGTAAAGAAAGGAAACGTCTAGCAAATGAGCCGTCCGCTTCCAAGCATCCACCGTGCATGTCACCGTCGTGCGGGGCGTTTCCACATCTGCCACCTTGCCCAAGACCATCCCCTCCAGTGGGAGCGGGTGGGCGACCCAATGCTCAGCAGCAATCTGGGGCATGAATGGCGTGGGGCGCATCCAATGATAGGCATAGTGCGCCTGAGCGCTGAGATAATAGAGTTCAAAATCAGGGACGTCGAAACCGCCATCAGCATAAGGCAACGTAAGGGTAGTCCAGGCCACCCGTGGCTGCTTGCCCCCCCAGAACAATCGCAGAAGCTCAGAACGAAGTCTACGAAAGAAATAAGCACCAGGATGATATGGGAGGTTTTGAAAGAGATAAAGAAAGCGGGGCAGAACCACCATCTTGATAAGAGACGCCCTGCCGGCCATGGAGAGGGGTAAAGACATCCACCTGGTGACATCATCCGCCAGTTTAGTAATGGCCACACCATAGTTGAGCCGAACCGCGTCTCCACTATCTAAGGATACAACAATACCAAGATAGCGCAACTCCGAGTCACACCACTCCAGAGGGTAGTCAAGGGGAAACCTGGCCACCGCAGATGTGAGGGGGAAAAATTGAGATTTCCGCCAGTTGATATGAACCCCGGATACGCCACCAAAAGCGACCAGCTCCCGCAGGAGCGAATTAAGGTTGTTCTCAGGGTCCTTGACATAGAGTGTGACATCATCAGCATATAAGGAAATGCCGACCTGCCGCTGAAGACAATTAAAGGCGCTCTGCTGATGAAACTGACGTATCCTACAGGCTAACGGCTCAATAGCGATAGCAAACAAGAGGGGTGAGAGGGGGCAACCCTGTCGGGTCCCTCTCGTGAGAGGGAACGAGGGGGACAGCACCCCATTCACTACTACCCTCGCCATCGGATCCGTATATAGAAGCTTAACCCAAGAAATGAAAATCCTGGGGAAACCCATCCGACAAAGAACATCAATAAGGTAGCCCCACTCGACAGAATCAAACGCCTTAGTGGCATCAAGAAAGACAGCGGCAACCGGGACAGCAGGATCGATGGTCGACACAAGCGAGAACAAAGTGCGAAGATTGTGAGAGGTGGCACGACCGGGCACAAACCCCGACTGATCAGGCAACACGATAACGGGCATGAGTTCGGCTAATCTCACCGCCAAGACCTTCGCGAGAATTTTAACATCGCAGTTGAGCAATGAAAGGGGCCTGTAGGAGCCCACATCCAGTGGATCCTTACCCGGCTTGAGCAGCGACGTGATGGCGACCTCCCGCATGGAGCCCGGAAGGCGTCCCTCCTCCAGAGACTCCTCAAACACCTCACGGAGCACAGGGGCCATAATGTCAATATAACACTTATAAAATTCAGCAGGAAGGCCATCCAGCCCGGCGGCCTTCCCATTAGAAAGAGACATGATGGCATTCCTGACCTCCTCCTCCTCCAGGGGCCTGCCTAAGAACTCTCGATGGCCATCCGATAGCCAACAGAGTGCCAACTCGTCGAGGAAGCCACCGTAACGAGTTTCACCCGTCTGCTGTGTCGTGTAAAGGTGTGCATAATGATCAATAAAAATGCGCTGAATCTCTGATGTATCACGACAGCGAGCGCCATCCGGAGACACTAATTCCAACACATCCGACCCATGCCTAGGATGTCTAGTAAGGGCAGCGAGGACCTTACCGGGCCGCTCCCCTTCGCAGTACCGCCTCGCCGTCCAGTATTTCCCCCTGTGCTTAGCCTCACGAGCAGCCTCCTCCTCGTACTCGGAGAGCTTAGTGCGGAACTGTGCCAGAAGAGCGGGGTCCGAAGTCACCTGGATTCTGCGCTCCAAGTCCCGCAAGTCAGCCTCCAACCTCTCGAGGGTCCGAACAATCAGACGGAGTACTCCACAACTTTTAGAAATAGTGACACCCCGGATTGTAACCTTGAATGCCTCCCAAATGACCTCAATGCTCTCCACAGAGCCCTTGTTTCTAGGGAAGAACGCCTCCACCTCCGCACCGAGTTCCTCCTTGAACACCGGGTCAAGCAAAGCAGTCGGAAACAGACGCCAAGGCGGGCGCGGTCTGTGTAAACCGGGGACGGACAAATCAACCTTCACCGGACAGTGATCAGAATACGTCCTAGCCAAATGTGAGGCCCCTCTTAGGCCAGCCATCAACCCTCTAGAGAGAAATACATAATCCAGTCTCGCCCATGACCGAGCATGTGTGGTGTAATGGGTGCCCTCCCTAGCGGAGGGGTGGGTGAACCTCCAGCTGTCGACCATCCCAGCCTCCTCCACTATCCCCCACAGCACATCCCTTGCCTGTACATTGTACTGAGGGCTACCCTCCGATCTGTCCACCTGGGCCTGAAATGCAAGATTAAAATCACCCCCCCACACAATGTGAGTAGCATCCACAGCAAGAACATGACCCCACAGAGTGACAAAAAAGATTGGCGTATCAACATTGGGAGCATAGCAATTAACAAACAGTACAGTGGTCTGCCCAAGCCGTCCCCACAACAGCACGTAGCGCCCCTCAGGGTCCCCCATAGATCCAAGTTCCTGGAATGCAAGCGACTTCTTAACAAGGGTAACCACCCCACGAGCATAAGAACAGTATGAAGCAAACCCCCTGGCCGCAGCCCACCTTCCGCCGAAAGTGGGGGAGGGAGCGGGGCGCAGATGCGTCTCCTGGAGAAAAGCAACTTGAATAGCATGCCTGTCCAAATACTGTATCACACTGCGACACTTCCTGGCATCATTAAGGCCCCGTACATTCCAGGACAAAATCGAGATCTGATCCACAACAGCAGTTGACATCACGTAAAGTAAGGGCCCCTCAGGACCCTATAACCACATACAGGGCATCCAACTACCAGCAACAGCCATTGATAGGTCCGCGCCTCAGGGCCCGGGCAAACCTCCACATACGCTCCATACATCTCCCAGTCATCTCCAAAACAACCAAACAGGAACATAACAACACCCCCCCAACCGACCCATCCACGCAGCAAGCCCTCGGGACAGCCTACGCGCCGCACGCCGCCAAGCCATTCCACACGGCCCACACCACGCACACATGCTACGCTCGCAGAGTGCGCCCCGGCACGTGGCAGCCCAAAATGGCGGCCGGCGCACTCGGGCCCAAAATGGACGGGAGCACGGATCCCAGAACCCGTCCCGCAAGATAGGACAGTGGAACAGCCCGGGTAGCGGGCACCCCGACATGTCCGTGCACTCAAACAACAATAGCAGCTACCAAGGCGAATCAAAAGTCTCGGGCAAACAGACATGGACAGCTTCAACCCCCCCCCATCCACCCACCTGACACCACCCCAACTATCAGGCCACATACACCCCTCCCCCCCATCCCTCAACACACATCCAGTCAACCAACAGAGGACTAGAATCCAAACAAAAGGTAAACATGGGGCACACCCTCCGGGGAACCTTCCAGAGGTGCACGACGCC
Source organism: Lissotriton vulgaris (assembly GCF_964263255.1). Taxonomy (NCBI): domain Eukaryota; kingdom Metazoa; phylum Chordata; class Amphibia; order Caudata; family Salamandridae; genus Lissotriton; species Lissotriton vulgaris. The sequence continues at coordinate 1,335,224,797 of NC_141695.1, forward strand.
ACACCCTCACGCCCCGCCAGTGTCCGCGCCAACGAGTATCAGGCGGCCCCAGGCGCAGCGCGAGGGGGTGGGTGCCCAGAGCGCGACATCCCATAACACCATCCCGCGGTGCCATCCCAACCCCACAGAAACAGCAAAACACACTCACTCATCATGATACAGACATAACCCACGCATCAGCAAAAACAAAAAAAAAATATCAAGTACGGGCAATGGCAAAGCCACAAATACTGAGAAGGAAGCCAGCAGGGCCCGATACAAAAAGTTACATATCCACAACACTACAAAAACCGGGCAGAAGATAGACAAAGGCCAAAGTCACCAGAATCAGGCGACCTCCTCCTCAGCAGCCGAATGTTCACCCTCCGGATCTCGATCGTCACCACGATCCGCAGCAGCGCGCTCGCGCTGGAGGCGCTTCGCAAAGTCCTCAGCATGCTGTGGGTTGGTGAAAAAATGTTGTTTAGCCTGGTGCGTCACTCGAAGTTTAGCCGGATAAAGCAAAGCGTAGTCCACTTGAAGGTCTCGAAGCTTCCTTTTCACCCCCAAGAACTTCCGACGCTGGTCCTGTACCATCGGTGTGAAGTCGGGGTACATGGTGAAAGACACCCCTTCGAAGGAGAGAGTCCTGTTAGTGCGGGCAGCCTGAAGAGCAGCGTCTCGGTCACGATAATTCAAGAGGCGCGCAATGATGGGACGCGGCGCAGCCCCAGAGGCCGGACGAGGTCCCAACGTCCGATGCGCTCTCTCGACGATGAACTGGGTCGAGAAAACTTCCGCCCCGATGGCGCCCACCAGTAGCCTCTCCACATAAGTCTCCATTTTGCCCACATTCGTGGACTCCGGTGCACCTACAATGCGTACGTTGTTGCGCCTACTTCGCGCCTCCAACTCCTCATTCTTGGCGGCAATGACACGCAAAATATTGTCCATTCTCGCCAGCTGGGTGGTATGGGTGGTCGCCGTGTCATCGTGGTCCGAAATGCGCTGTTCCGCCGCCGTCAAGCGCTCCTCATGTACGTCCAATTTCTGAACGACCGCATCCATGCGTGACGATATCTTGTCCACTTTGTCCACGATAGTGGCGAACCCCTGCCTCATCTCCTGCATCATTTGGGCGAAGTCCGGTGGAGGTGGGTGCGGGACACTCTCAGCGACATTCGGGGGGGGGGACCGCGAAGTTCCAGCTTCCTGGAGCGAACGCGCCCCACGCCTGGCCCCTCCAGAGTCAAAGGACAGTTTGGACTGTTTAGTGTCCGGCTTCCCCATGGCGGTGGTACAGAAGGGGAACGAGGCAAGAGGAAGTCAGGATACAGGAAGGGCACGGGACCCGGCCAAGCAAAAAGCAGCTCGAATCGTGGGGGCACGAGCAGGCCAGCACGCCCCGCCACTCCCACCGATGAGCAAAGGCCGTCGCCGTTCCCAGCCCAAGGCGGCAAACCCCAGAAACCAAGTATTAAATCCGGGGCGCTTCCGTAGGCGATGGTATCTGGACAGGCAGATGGGACAGCCAAGAAAAGTCCGCCAACAAGGGAGAGCCCAGCGTCTCGCCCGGCCAGCGATCGGGCCTGGCGAAGATGGGCGGAGCTAGGCCTACACCCCACGTGCAGAGCCCCGGACTGGCATGAGCGGCGACACCGGGCAAGATGGCATCAGACTTCCAGAGCGCGAGTCGGAGAAACTTGGGACCCTCATAACTTCGGCCAGCAACCTCCGAATGGCACAGGAGTCGTACCGTGGGTGGACAGCCGATATCCCAACCGAACCGTGGGGTCAGTTCAGGGCGCAGCGATGGTAGTCAGGATACCTAGGCGGATAATAGCTCCGGGCAGCGGGAGCCTCACGACAGTGCGGCCATTCCGCAGTGCGCCCTCTAGCGCCCCCTCAAGGGAGCATCCTTGACCTTGGGGGAATCCTGGTTCTAACCCTAGAATACCTACTTCCACAACAAAGTACTTACCTGTTACCAATAACTTCATTTCTTTCCATAGGAATACATTGCCTTTTTCCTTGAAAATTGTTCTAAGTGTGGATTTGGTTTGTATAGAACAGTGAAAAAAACTGCAAATGTACTAAAATTGATTTACTTACCTTTGTCTAGGAAATGTCTCAGTGTGATATCTAGGCATATCACACTGATTAGCAAAAGTAATCTGAAAAGTAACTGAATAGTAATTTCAAAACATTGACTTACCTGTTATTCAATCAACTGCATTTGAACCTGCATTCAATTGTAAAATATTGCTTAATTTGTTTGCAAAAGTATTATTGCACTTACCTGCATCAGGCTTGGCTTGGTTCTAGAAATAACGTAATAATATTTGTATACAAATCAAATTGGTCTGAGTTCAGTTTTTGAGTGTGTGACATGATTTGCTGATTGAGTGTGTACAACAAATGCTTAACACTACCCTCTGATAAAGCCTTACTGCTCGCCCACACTACCACAGAGAGTAAGGTGCTATCTACTATTACCTCTGCCTACCTTAAACCGCGTGATTTAATATTCTGCAGTTGGAGCCAAAAAACATGAGTGTTACTTGAGCCCTGGCACCAGGGCACCTCTTCTAGAATGCCCTTCAGTTCCAGTAAGCAGCATTCATGAATACATAATATCGACTGAAGTGTGCCAGAGCACGGCCTCGTATTTTCTGCATAGATTACAATTATATGCAGCTACGAGTGATACCATACATGCCAACATTTCAACTTCGAGAAGAGGGTGAAATTTGCGTGGCCGGAAAGACCTGAATAATGTGCAACACGAAATGGGTCTAGTGTAACACAAAATGGATCACAGGCAGTGGTGGCTGGTGACATTTGAGAAGCAAGAAGGTTAATAAATCAATTGTGAAAGTGCAGTTATTACATTAATAAAGGGATGTCATAAAACAAGATGTAGATAGAAATGTTTTTGAAGCTAGGCTCTTCCAGTTCCACGCACTTCTGAGCAATATACACGCAGTGTGCTTGCAGGACCTAGTGTCAGAAACATTTCTATTGTTATGTTTTTGAAGCTAGGCCCAGTGCTGGCACTCAGTGTGTATGCTTCTCAGATGTGCAGCACGCGTGGCAGGGCCTGTAGCTTTAGAGTTTTACAAAGTGTTCAAACAACAACAGAGTTTTTACCGAATGTTCTTTTTTCTTACCTTGGCTAAGGTGTGATGGAATGCTCTGCTGATTTCTGGAATGACAGAATTCAAAAGGTGCCCTGCACGAGCAAAAGCAGGAAGCGATGAGTATGTGTGCAAAACAAGCAAGCATTAAAAGACGTTTTGTTTGTTAAAACAGATAATGCCTTTAAGCTAACTTGTGTTCCCTGTCTCTTCCCTAACCTGGTCTGTCCTGTTTGTTCAGGAATCCACTTCAGGCGGGAATCTAAGTAGACACGCCATGCCCATCGCAGGGGCTTGAAACACCCAGCCCTACCAAGTACCACGCATCAGGCGTTAGACTAACGCACTTTAATGTGGTAGTCCGCATCACCGCATTAAAATTCATTAGTCACCCATTTTTAGCGCCCTGACCACCTTCGCAATTAATCCTGGGTGAAACAGGTAGTAACTGCGGTCGCACTGCAATACAGCAGCGCTGGGTTCAAGGTCTTAATGAATTAGGGTTCGTATGCGGTATGCAGGGCGGCTCTGGGAGAGGAGCATGTTTGTCTGAACTGAGCAGGGCACTGGAATCGGCTCCTAAAGCTGCTTTTCCTGCTGCCTTTAAAATGCTCCGTTTCATTCAGCACCATGGTCTCGCGAGGTTGCTTCTAGCCTCCCACTGCCTGACACTGTGGGGCCGATTCCGATCCTGGAAAAAAAACGTCCGTACGATTTTCATCCCGAGCCATCGCCGTACGATTCGTACCCGTCCGTTCGATTCGCGTAGTACGATCCGTATTTCGTCAATCCATCTGAATTGTCGCGATCCGTACGTATTGCAAGGCTGAAACAGAAACCGTACGACTCGTACACATGCCGTACGACCCGACGAGTACGATCCGGACCGGGGTATGAGGACGCGATTCGTACGGTCCACGTCAGGTAAGGGCGATTCGTACGGAAAAGCACACAATCACTTACACACCGTACGGTGCGTACACTGTACTCCTGCAATCATGGGGTGTACGCACCGTACCCCGTGATCGCAGTGTGTACGCACCGTACACCCAGCGAACATGGGGTACAGTGCATACACCCCAAGATCGCGGGGTAAGGTGCGTACACCCCATGATCGCAGGGGTATGCACCGTACCCCTGCGATCATGGGGTGTACGCACCGTACCCGAGGGGGCCGTTCCGTACCTGTTTCAGGGCGAACTCTGCTTTTACGGCTGTTTTCAGTTCTCGTAGAAAAAGGGTCGTACGGTGCGTACCCAACACAAATTGTACTTGCCGGGTTGGAAAAAGCAGCTGTGAACCGTACAGATGTCGGGTACAGCGGGTTCCAAGGAAGATTTGTGCGGAGATTCGAGCCGTACGGTCTTTGTATGATTCGTACGAAGTCCTGCTCCTGGTACGAATCGTACTTCGTTGTACGTACGGGGGACGTTGCAGGGTATGATTCGTACCGGCGCTCCGAACGGCTATTCGGAGCGGGGTTTTCCCGAATCGAAATCGACCCCTATATGTTCAGACCACCCACGCCGCACTGCACAGCCACCCTGTGGTACTGTCAGCCACTGCTGTGCTAATCTGTGTGTTATGCTGTTAGAGTTTGCAGGAATTGCTGTTAGCATGAACTAAAAGCCATTTTGTTCTTGGCAGCCATTTAGTTAGCTATGTGCTTGCCAAGTGCTTTCTTCCTCTTCCAGAACCTTGCACATGCTCAGAAAGACCTGTAGCTGCCAGAATGCACCTGCTCCTAGTATAGAACTGTCAGGCTATTCTTACTGATGTAATCAGTTTAGTCTCCCCTCCCACTTTGTTGAGAAAGCACATTTTGTATACCCATATTAGTCAAATAGTATTCTTGTATCTGCCAGGACCTCCCCTTGATTCTATGCTGACTATATAACAAATGCATATATAAGGCCCCTGTTCTCTGTACTCCTTAGACTGTCTCTTACAGTGGCCTGAGGGTACTGTATGACGCAGTTTCCCTCATGTGAGTTATTAAATATGTTCCTTTGATAATACAGCTTCCGTGCCAATCTCTTCTTTGTTGGTTTTAAGGACCAGGTGTATCAGTGAACCCCTAAGAAGATTTTCTTTCTTCTAAAATGCGTAGATTGTGCTACAAGGTCCGTCACTGTGACTCGTACAGGGGCGGTGCAGTGTTTCATGGGGTTAGATGTGGGCCTTCCTTGGTGCAGTCACAGGACTGCTAGTGCTGCTACCGGATATGGCGTTAAATAAAGCGGGGTTTGATAACAGCCCATCTGATTGTTTATTCTGCCTGTTGTACAGTTCTATTCAGTGACTTGTCTATGCGCTAAAATGCCCCCAGCGGCAGAGTGAGGTGAGAGAGCTTGGCACCGACCATGGACTCCGAGGCCTTCTCCGCTTCCACTCACTCTAGGTGAGTAGTTGATGGGGACCAGTACAGTCAGGTTGGAGACAGAAGAAATACTCTGAGATCACATACACTGGGGGTCTAAGAGTGTCAGCGCATAGGAGGTGCAGTAACGTGAGTCAGAGTCCGACAGTGAAAGCTTTGCCCCAAAACATTGGCAACAATACGAAATGCTGCAGATAGGCTTTCTGCTCACCACGCAGCACACCGGATCCTATGCACATAAAGCGTATGCCTGCATTTACACCCTGAGGTAAGCTGCTCCTGCTTACGGCCACCTAAAAATATGCATTTTGTTTTAGGACCAGGTGAATGCACATTTTAAAAAGGGTAGCAGTTTTTTTTATTACCTAAAAAACATTTTCGAATCAAATATAACTATCAAGTTCTGCATGCTCATTGTTTGTACATAGAAGGAGTACAGATCTTCTTCCACCTCAAGCGCACAGCTTTACTCAACTGCTGCCACGTACAAATTGCATACAATTAAGCAATGAAACAAACCTGTTTGGTGCAGGTGGGTCCCACAGTGCCCTTCCATTTCTGGTGCTTTAATGCAGTTTTAAGATCTTAGAATTTCTCGTTGCGCAAATGGGTGTAATTCCTGATATTTACAAGTTCTCTTTCTCTACATTGCTTGATTTTGCTTGATAGAAAGTGTCACTCATAGTCGTTGAATGTCACAGAGATTATAAAAATGTCACACATAAGGAATCTGCAACCATGGCAGCTATGAACACCCCAGCTTTCTTCGCCTACATAATCCAGACCACACAAATCATTGTAGCAAAAAAGGACACTTTATTCAAGACAGATAAATTCCCATCAAATAATCCCTTTTATTATTACAATGCAAATTTGGCAAATAAAACCGAAACCTTTTGTCATCTAAATTTGCAAATATATAACATCGCACCAGGACCATCAATATAATTTTCTTGTGTCACAATACTGAATTAAACTTCCAAACCTTTTTTCCTTAAATTCTTCCACTCACTTTGTTCTCACTAAACTCCCCCTCCCCCCCACGAAGGACTGGACAAGCCCGCTCTAGACTTATCCTCCCCCGATTTACATCCCTAAGCCTCAGCTAGGGAATATTATGTCTTGAAGTGGCAAAATAAAATTCTTATATTATTCCTTTTTTTTATATCTTTTTTTTTGGGGGGGTGGGTGGGATCCAAAGAAAACGTGCCCTGCTGCCTCAGCCTCGCTCGCGCTCCTAATCTCCCTGCCTACTCACCGGTAAACTCACTAGCGCGCGCCCCTGCCTGCCGCTCCCTCCGCAAATCACTGTGCGGCCCGTTCCACATGTGCGAATAACCCCAGGGGGAAACAGCTCGCGCCGCTCCCCCTGAGGGCCCATCGCCCACATAATCCAGACCACATAAATCATTGTAGCAAATAAGGCCACTTTATTCAAACAGATAAATTCCCATCAAATAATCCCTTATATTATTACAATGCAAATTTGGCAAATAAAACCGAAACCTTTTGTCATCTTAATTTTTTGACTTTTTAAAAAAATATATAACATTGCACCAGAACCATCAATATAATTTTCTTGTGTCACAATACTGAATTAAACCTCCAAACCTTTTTTCCTTAAATTCTTCCCCTCAATTTGTTCTCACTAAACTCCCCCTCCACCCCACGAAGGACTGGACAAGCCTGCTCTAGACTTATCCTCCCCCGATTTACGCCACCCAGGAAAACCAAAGAGTTTTCCTGGACCCCCCCACCTCCTTGAAAATATGTGATTTATAACTTGGACTTGCACCATAAATTACCATTTAACTCATGAGCCAACATGTCTCGTATTCCCATTAAGTAATAGGCTTGACCTAGATGCGGTAAATGGACTCCATCTTACCTAAAAAGGTGACCTTCTTTGCTGGTGATATTATCATGAGCAATACATTTAATCCTCATCGCTGAAAAAAATATTCTCATAGCTCTATTTAGCTTTCTTCTGGCTTTTTCCATTGCTATGTGGCACCTTGCCTTCCTCCAAGCTGTCTATAAACAAATTCAGTCCAAATCAGGCGAGTACCCGGCCAATTGTTTTTGAAAACCGCCAAGTCCAATTGCATTTTCTTGATGAGCGTCAAACCAGATAGTTCAACCAAATCATTCTCTCCTAAATGAAGCACCATATAATCAGGACAACCTCTAACATGAAACAAACCTGTAAGTGTAGAAAGTAGGTCATCCCATTTCATGCCTCCTTTACCCTTCCATACCAACTCATGTCCAGCGCTCGGTATACTGAGTGCTCATCCATATATTTGTTTCTCAGCAAAAAGGGCCGCCCATTTAATAACAGAATGACCCACCATCCACCTTTGCTTTTTTAAGTTTGAAGCTGCGCCCCGAACATCACCTAAATAGAAAGGCAAGAGTTAACATGTGGCAAAAAATGTACATAAACATAATTATTTTCGCACGTAACTTTTACAACAACTTGATTTCCACCGACCAATACGGTGCAAAACTTCCAAACCCAGCCCCAATCTTGATGCTTCGTAGCTGCCCCGATTCTAAACGAATGTGTGGCGAAATCTTGTCGGTCTTGACCAACTAGCATTAATGCTCTTCGCAGAACAGCTAATAAATGAGCACTCGTTAATTTGATACCTTCCATGTGAATGGAAATAGGGCCTTGCTTAAATTTACCTGAAGAAGAAAACTGTACCCATTCTTGAACTGGAAAGCATTGCGGTATGCCGCTGCCATTTAGAAAAACCCATATGCCCCTGCCCAACTGATCAGTTTTTGATTTTCTAAGCCAAATACCCAATTTATTCCCCACTACTGAAACCTCATCACTGCACAAACCCCTTTCACCACCCAAACCTAATACTTCTGATACCCTGAATTCTCCAAAACACATCCAAATCATTCCAAGGTGAAAACGTTCAATTTCCCAAACATTATAACAGCAGAAGCTGCACCAGAATTTGTTGCAATAATTCAAACGTAATAGGAGCATGGAGCTACTTGGGCCTAACTTTTTCCCTGCTCAGACCTTTCAGCATTTTCTTTACTAATATGTTGTCAACTGGATCGAAAAACCATAACAATTGGCCATAAAATGACACTCCTGACAATTTTCCCGCAATAGTGGTGTGGGATAAACCTTTATTTATTAACATAAGAACGAATTCAAAAAGAAATTCATACCAGTTCGCCCTGGTAACTGTCTCATGAAAACAATTCTTATAACTCAAAAATTCTTCCCATGCTTGCAGATAACTTCCCCTAGTCGAAGGTGCTATGGAATGTTCGACTAGCTGGACGATCCTCAATCCCCTAGGTCCCAAATGTTTTGTGTTACCATCGTTTTGCTGAAATCCGCCCCTGGCGCCAATGCAAGAAACTTCTGCCAATGAGAACGAGAAAGTGCGTCAGCAATAGAATTGTTGAACCCTGGGACATGCTTAGCCTTGAAAACCATATTAAACTTAAGACTCAGAAGCATGAAGATTCTAAGCAATTGCAATACCTTCAAATCCGCCTTTTCGTTGTTCACCAGGTTCACAACTGCCATGTTATCAACATGGAACAGGACAGATCTGTTCTGAAATTCTTGTCCCCATACCAACAAGGCAGCAATCAATGAGAACAACACCAAAAACGCAAGACTTCTCCCTTGCGTCATCCAATGCACGGGCCAACTTTCTGCGCACCATCTCCCTTCCCAAAACAAACCAAAACCACTGCATCCTCCTGCATCTGAATAAATCTGGATCTGCCAAACAAAATCATCATCCACAAAATGCAAAGGTACTCCATTGAACCTGTCAAGAAAGCACAACCAAACTCTCAAATCCTCTTTAATGGTCCTGCAAAGTCGAATTATATGATGTGGAAGAGAAGCTCCTGATAATGCCATGCCCAAACGCCTACAAAAGGTCCTTCCTGCTCTAACTACCCAGGCGAAATGTAAGTATCCTAAAAGCCGCTGCACTTGCCTCAACTCCATCTTCTTTTTGTCAAGCACCAACAGTAAAAAGGATCTAATTTCCTGCAGCTTACTAGCTGGGAGACGCGCTTTCATTTCCAGTGTGTCAATCTCTATGCCTAAGAAAGTCAAAATCGTACCAGGCCCTTCTGTCTTATCTGGAGCCAAAGGAACCCCTAAAAATGTGGTCAATTCCTGAAATTTATTAAGGGCTGCAATGCAATGACCTGACTGAGCCTGTCCCATAAATAAGAAATCATCCAAGTAATGACAGCTAGCTCCTTTGTCACACACTTGTGAAAATATCCATTGAATAAAAGTACTAAATGTTTCAAACAAAGCACACGATGCCGCACAGCCCATTGGTAGAACTTTATCAACGTAATAGTGGCCTTGGAAGAACATCCCTAGCAATTCAAAATCCGAAGGGTGTATGGGCAATAATCTGAAAGCTGATTGGATATCACATTTGGCCAGCTCCGCCCCCATACCCATTTTTGTCACCATTTTAATAGCCTCATCCGCCGTGGTGTACGAAACTGAAGTATCCGTTGTTGAAATAAAATCATTGACAGAGTGGCCTTCTGGCCAGGACAGATGCTATAACATCCTATACTCCCCTGCAACCTTCTTAGGAATCACTCCCAGCGGTGACACCATTACATTTTCTAGGGGACACTGTTGAAAAGGTCCAGCTATCCTGCCCGCCTTCAGTTCAGCATCCAACTTGCGCTGCACCACCTCCGGCAACTCTTTTGCAGAGCGCAAATTATCAGCCCACCTACGCTGACGTGGACCTTGATATCCCAGTTTAAAGCCATGTTTAAACCCCCAGAATATTCTAGCTGCTGCCTCAGTGTCTGGGTAACGTTCTAGCCAAGGCCCTAGATTTGTCAAATTAAGTGGTGTATGTGCCTTTTGGGAAAGTGTGGAAAGGAGCGCCTCTCCCCCTATAAACACCGCTGCTCTGTTCACTAAATCCTCACGTACCAAATCCCCCATTTGGGGATAAACACTGCGTGAGAGGATGTCGCCCTCCACATTGGGAGCATTCATGCTTGAAACAACGTATTTGCCTACTGCACAGTCCTCTATTGAAATTCCAGCAGGCACCTGTCCCTGAACTTTGCCCCCGTCCCCAACTACCCGCCCCTGTTTGGGCAGGACACCACAGAAAGGGCCGGTAAGTAATCGGCAGCCCACTTGCAGTATGTGTTGTTGCAGGTGGGTGGGACGTGGACATCCATTGTAGCCAAAGCTCTGAGTCTAAATCCCCCCATGGCTTCTCTGTACAGAAACTAATCCTTGCTCTAAATTCTTCATCGTAGTTTAACCACGAATATTCCCCCAAAATGCATTTGTGCTTTTCTGACTATATCCATGTACTTAAAGAGGGCTACTGACCTCTCGGGATATTTTTCACAATAAATACTCGCATATATCAGAAAAGCAGGACTCCAATTTTCTATAATAAGAGGTACCCTAGGACGCCGAGCTAACTCCCATTCCTCCTCTTTCCAACCTTCTTTAGCCTGGATATCCCTGTGTAATAACTTGAACACATCCACAAACTCATGATTTCATATTTTCTGCTTGGTTTTTTCAGCTAAATGCGTTCCTAGCGGCATTGCTAAACCCATGTAAGGAAGTCTTCTCTTAATGTTAATAGACACATTTCTTTTGGACCCTTTCTCTTTGGACAACACATCAGATAAACTGGATTGCCTATTCTCTAGTCCTTAAACTACCTCTGTGCTAATCGTTGCTAACGCTGCAGCTGGTACTAATTGGTCAGACAACAAACGTTTCTTATCACCAATACTTACCACTTTCCTTGACCCAGACTGTAATCTCCCAGAGCCCCCCTTTCCTGCTAATCCTCCCAAACTGCCCACAAATGGGGCTTACCATAAGGTAACTGCTCTGCTCTCTTCTGAAACTTCGTCTGAGACATCCGCTCTTGATAATCTCTTGGCGTTTGTGTTTGACCAGATGAGTCCGCACTTGACCTCTGAAAAGATATAACAGACTTTTTCGTTGCCCCCCCTTTTCAACCCTTTTTTGATAAACCATACCTGGTGGCTTTTCAGAAAGCATTATGTTATCAAAACTTTCATTTCCCCCAAATACATCCTATATTCATCACCATCATCCTCAAAACCACTCTGTAATGCTGCACTTGTACTAGGGCATGTCCCATCCCCAACCCCGCCATCAAAGGTTTTCCAAGTGGAAACAGCCCTCCGCTCTTGAGGTCTGATCAACCGCAAAAAATCTGCTCTAGATCCGTCATAATGAAAATAAGGATGGTCCACTTCTTCAACTGGGACAGCGGAATGACAAGCTTTACCTGATGTTACCTTAGGTTTAACGCTCAAAATATTGTCAGAAAGGCCGCAAGAACCCCGTTGAGAAATTGAACTTGGCTTGTGAGCTCTCCAATCTGCGACATCATCCACCGCTTGGCCCGCGTGCTCCACCCAAACCCACTGTCCCTCCAAGTCATTTGGCTGGGAGTAACTTGTTTCATACTGAAAACCAGGTGGCGGGCGGGCGAGTGTAAATAAATATTCTCTGTCCCATCTTTTAACTGCAATGCCTATAGCAACCTTTCGCCCATTTTCTTCCAACAATGCCTCTTCCGCTCCGTCATCATCACTTCCACGCCCAAGTCAATCTCCACATCTTTTGGAGCATTAACCACCTGCTCTCTAAAAGCCTGTGACGTAACTCGAGGCTTCCCATGCCCTGCCAATGGCCTCTCATGGTCCCCTGGTCTTCCGTTACCCCCAGACAAGCCTCTGTCTTGCGACAAAATGCTCAGAGCCTTTGAAATGTTAATGCCTTGTGTATCGTGCGCCTCAAACTCTTCCCCCTCCTCACTGTCACTTGAATAAGAAACCAAAGAAGCGTTTTGCCTCCACACCAGCACATTCTGCCTCCTGACACTCAAAACATTGTGTTTAACTGGATGATCCACTGCCTTCTGGCTGTATGTTTCTGGAGACAATGCTGGTATTACTACACTCCCCACCCCGCATTGGCTGTCAATCCTTTTCCCCGTAACCTTCTCCCTCCCTTTTTTCTTGGAGACAGCGGCCTTCACCTCATGCTTAGCCCCGGCCTGCATTACATTGCTCAGGACACAAGCCTCATTTAAGATGACAAGGGCATCCCCCGGACTCACCACCTCCTTTGGTGGAAGGGAACCCCCCCTGCGAGAGGCCACATCCCTCACAGCAGCCCCAGTGGCAGAGACACTCGCAGCACAGCTGCTACAGGATCGCGCCCTCCGAGCTCCTCTCTTCAGCGGTGCCAGCAGGCATGCCTCCACCGCTCTCTGCACCCCTTTTGCAGCTTTACGCTGTGGTGGCCTTGCAGGGGGGAGCATCTCCTGGAGTGCCTCAGGCGTCAACATGTCCTCTCTACCCGCCTTTTGTATAGTACGCAGAGCCTCCATAAGCTCTGCGCTCATATCCATGCTGTATTTCACCCAATTGTCCAAAACCTTTAAAGTCCAGAGGTAATTCTCCAAATAGGGGAAAAAACGCCACCACAGGAGACCAAATCCAAAGAAAACGCGCCCTGCCGTCTCAGCCTCACTCGCGCTCCTAATCTCCCTGCCTGCGCACCGGTAAACTCGCTAGCGCGCGACCCTGCCTGCCACTCCCTCCGCCAATCACTGTGCAGCCCATTCCAAATGCGTGAAAACCCCAGGGGGAGACAGCTCGCGCCGCTCCCCCTGAGGGCCCAATGTCAACTGTCTCCATGCAGAAGCTTCCACTTTGAGAGCAGCAGGGGAGCTCTCGTTTTGCGTTATCTTTATTGAAGTGAAAGCCGGTTTGTGTGCAGGAGCTGGAAACAATAGAGATAAGGAGTGGGTCTTTTCCTTTTCAGACAGCAGCAGGCTGTGTATTCGCCTGTAAAAGATCAGAGCGGATCTTTCAATGGCGATAAAGGGCCCACTGCTGTCTGCAAAGGAAAATACTCACCCCTTATCTCTATAGTTTCCAGCTCCTGCACTCAACCGGCTTTCACTTCAATAAAAATAATGCAAAACAAGGGTTTCCCTGCTGCTCTCACAGACTAGTGGAATCTTCCGCATGGAGACGCACAGTGCAGTCAGCCGCTCTTTCTAGTGTTGCTGCAGGTTCAGGTTGTCACTTCCTTGCATGAAAGAAGAGACGCACATTATTCATTACGTGCTGGCTTCGGGTTTCTAGATGCATGAATCGGGAGTCGGGAGACTAGCCTTCAAATCGGTAGTCTCCCGCCTGAATCTGGAGGGTCGGTGTGTCTGGAGTGATACTACACAAATGTTAATGTGTCTCTGTATATACATGAATTATTTATACATAAAACCACTTGTAGCGTTCAGCCGCAAGATCCAAGAAAGTTTGTGGGGCAAAGCAATAGAAGGATCAGTAAATAACACCCACAGATGTTTATTACATCGCACAAGATGTTTCTCAAAATTATGTAGAAGTATGGCAATTCCGTGGCTGCTGTCGAGCCTTCTGAAGGCAGAAAACAGAAATGCATTGCATGGATTTTGAAGCTAGTATGTTGCTGCGGGCAGATACTGTGAACTTGGGTCTGGGAAGATTTTGTCTGAATTAAGGGGCTGTGTGTCCCCCGTCTATACCCCCGTTCACTGCGGGCGCAGCTAAGGAGAGGAGAAAACATTTTCCCTAATGTAGGTGCCAGATTTGCTAGTCATGTGTTGGGGAGTGAGAAGAGTGGAAGATGGGAGTGTAGGCTTAGAGTGAACGCGCTGGGAGAAGGGAAAGAGAAAGTGGTTCTGAGCAGACACCGGCCGGCCATCACATGCTAGACCAGTGTGATGGACAAATTAAATATTCTCCTAGTGAAATCGCCACGAGGGAGCTAAGGAAACAAAGGAGGAGCATTTAAACAAATGCACCAATAACATGCAGGCATTTTTAAATGCCAGGGATGACAACCAATGGCAATCAGTGGGTTTGCCAAACCCCACTGTTGAGATACAACAGGTCGAAGCTCAGTCTAAAAATAGGATTCAGCAAGAGGGAAGCTTACAACTAGAACTGAATTTCCTGCTTCACGGCAAAGCCAGAGGGGAAAAAAGACACAAAAAGAATAAGTGTAATTTTTTATTTCATTAAAATATAGATTGTTTATGAATCAATGTCTTTACAATGATATTTACATATAAAAAATGATGAGATTGGACTCTTTTAATTGTAGGCCTAAGGCATGTGAATTTACCTCTCTTAATATTGGATTCTTACCAGCAGTGTACACAGCAGCACTCGGACGAAGAATCTATACCAGAGGTGGACACCAAAGAAGCAGAAAAGGTAAGCATAACAAGTATTTACAGCACTTAGAAATGTGACAATTGTGGTATGAAATGCTATAAAACAAGTTATTTCTATTGTTAGTATTTTTCTTAATATTATTATTACATTTATTGTTCTTCTAGGGAGCATTATTATAACTGTTCTTCCTTTTCCAGCATAATGATAATATTTAATATCAATATTTATATTATTAATACTATTATTGGAGGTGTGGAGCCAGCCGCTGAGGACGACAGCAGTGCCTTTCTAGGCACCAGCTGGCTGCCCTCTGAAGTGTCAATAGCACCAGCCGTGGCTGCGACACACTGGCCCCAAACCCTGATGGCACAGCATACCCTTGATATGGGATGGATCAGTACAGAAAACACTTTGTCAGGGGTGCAGTGGGGGTGGCATGTGACCTGGTAGCAAAGGACAGAAACGGACAAGTACTTGCAGAGCATATGGGCCTCAAAGTGTGGCCTCAAATTGTGGCAATATGAATGCCGTGGCTGGGGACTCCTATGGCATGTGACCTTGTAGCAAAGAACAGAAACTGACAAGTGCGTGCAGAGCATATGGGCCTCAAAGTGTGGCCTCAAATTGTGGCAATATGGATGCCATGGCTGATACTCTTACCTTTGGCTTTCCCCAGTCTTGGGCAGTGGTGGCGGCTCATCGCCATGGTATTAAAAAGAGTTTTATGCAGACAAGACCTGATCGTAGCTATAGAAAGAAGGTTTCTGCTCCGACACTGATGGAAATATTTTTTAAAAAGGTGATAAAAAATGTCCAGCTATTGCGTCTAGAATTTTCAATTCTATTAACAGCTCGGAGGCGAGGATAAGATTTTCTTTCTTTGCTGTTTTATTAAATAGTTTCTCAGAGCAGTCAATCAAACTAAACTTTAACATAATCTATGCTTCCCTTAATTCTTTGTTATGGCATCACCATCTTAACACCAATCAGCATGTCCCCCATGCCATAAAATACCTCAACACCATTTTGAACCCTCTTTCTTTGCCTCATCAGCCTCAATGTAGTAACCAAACCATTTGTCTCAACTGGACTCACCAGTCTAAACTGAACAAGTTAACATACTCTCCAGAAGCGATGCCCATAAACCGGAACTGTTCGCAGGTCTATCCAGCGGAAGGTAAGCACAAGATGCGGTTAGCCCATCTGCTCTCTTTCATTCCTGCTTCTGGTCATTATCTAGAAGTAAACAAAGGAATATGTGTAAACTCCATACAACTAAATTAAATTGATTGCAATACTCAATGACATGCAGAATCAGGGTGGATTTAATCTTTTCATAAAAACAATAATAATCAATTACAAAGCGGTCATAGGAGTTCAGGGGTGCACTCAGTTCTCGGTGCTAGCAGTGGGGGTAGGCTAAATCCCCTAATTAATGCATTCCATGACAAAGAAAAGCGCTGCACACCAGTCTTTCAATATTCTGCACAATTTAATATCACTTCATCAATCACTAATAAGCAGTTTGGAGAAAGTCTCCTGGGTGAAATAATCCTTGCCTCTGAGTCCTTAATCAAATTGAAAATTCTAGGTGCAATAGGTAGAAAATCTTTTATTCTACGTCAGAATCGGAGGCTTCGGCTTATGCTTCTTCAAAACTTTTCAAGCACCACTGAGGCTGCATCTAGAACCAGTTTGTAATAAAAAGGACTTTAAGTTGGATTCAGTGGACCAATACATAGCTCCCACGATATCACGAAGTTGAAAGCCTGAAGACAAAGATTTGGAGGTCATCAGTCCTCTTTCAGAGTGAGCATTGAATCTGTCTATGTCTATCGCATTAAGCACCTAACCCATCTTGCTAGTGTGACGGAAGAGACTGGATTAAAAGACTTGTGCAGTGTGATAAGCAATTGGCCACCAATGGATTGCCTGAATTCTCTAGTGCAATCCTAGTACTTTTTTAAGTACTGGACAATACACAATTTTGAATTGTTAAGAAAGCTAGGATACAAGATTTGTTTTGAAAAGGTTATAGTTATTTTTGACAGTTTGAAAGAAAAACCTTCTGGAGAAAAATGCCTACCTGATAAGTCCAGGGTTTTAACATCTGATACTCATCTGCAGGAAACTAGGCAAAAAAGTATGTTTAACTTTGCAGAAAGTTGTTTCCTTTTTAAATCTGCAATAGCAGGCCATCTCTGAAGGACGTTTAACACAATGTTCATGTCCCACAATGGCTGTATTTGGGTTGAGGAAGGTTAGTCAACAGAATACCTCACATAAATCTACTTACCAGAGGATGCTCACCAACTAGTTTCCCACTTACTAAAATACGACCTTGAAAAGGAGCTGATCAGTAGTTATTCACTGAGGTGTAAGCCAGACCTCTAAAAGCTAGTTCTGCTAGAAAGTTAACAACAAAGGTAATCAGGCCCCCAAGGGATCCAGACATCATTTGTTGCACCAACCAAGCCATCTTCACCAAGCAGAAGAGTATCTCTTGTGCATGGCTAGACACCAGGATTGAGTGATGACATGATCAGATTGTTCTGTTGGCCTGGCAGGAGCCAGCGTCTCCTGATATTCACCAGTTCATGAGTTGCAAGAGGTTCTGCAAGATCAGAGGATGTTGAAGGCCTGCTGGATCTGTCAAAAGATCTGGGAGCATGGGAAGGCAGGTAGGAGTGACGCTGGATATCTATAGAAGTAGAGGAAACTCAGACTGTGTTCTCCAAATGGGTGTCACCGATATCAATCCTGCTCTCTGGTTGCAAGCCTGAGTGACACCTTGGGAATCATCAGGACGGGGGGGAGGGCATGCTACAGAGGGCTGTGCCAATTGTGGAGAAAGGCGTCCATGGCAATGGCCGTAGAGTTCGGTCTCCAAGAGAAATTCTTCAATTGGGTGGTTATGCGAGACGCAAACAGGTCTATGTTGCATAAACCCCATTGGACCTGGAGAGATTGGAAGACAGAGGGATTCGGTTTCCAATCACTGGGGTCCCAAAGGGGTCTCGAGTTCCAGTTGGCTACTACATTGTTCCATCCTGGGAGGTACTCCACTCTCACCAAAAGTTGTTGTTGGTGGCAATATTGCAAGAAGCTCTTTGTTACGTCTATTAGTACTTGGGATTTTGTACCCTCCAGTTTGTTTGTATAGAAGGCTGCAGAGTTGTTGTCCATCTGGACTAAAATGCAGCAGTGCGACTTGTGAGGTACTAGCGTCTTGATTGTGAATGATCCAGTTAGTAGCTCCAGGAAATTTATGTGGAGATGTAATTCATGTGTAGAAATATTTCTGCATCTGGTCCATCCAGCCCCACAAGCCAGGATCTAACTTGATAATTACGTCAGGATATGAGCCGAACATGGCTCTGCTGCTCCTGACCGCCATGTAGTCTAGCCACCATTGAAGTTCTTTTCTGGTGTCTGGGAGCAGATCGATAAGGTTTGAGTGGGATGGTGCTTGTTATAGATGTTGGATTTCTAACCTCAGAAGGGATCTAGAGTGAAAGGAGGGTGGAAAGATGGCTTGAAATTAAGAGGCCAGAAACCCAACAATCCTGGTTAGGTGTCCCAGAGACAGTTTGTTTTATGACAGAACTGATCTTATTTCTTTTTGTACCATTTCCATCTTCTAGGAGGGGAGGGATAGTTGGGCCATCATAGAGTCTATCTAAAGTTACGCAAAGTCTATGCTTTGGGAGGGAAGTAAGACAAGACTTTGAGTCATTTATTCAGAAACCCCAGGGATTGGAGAGGATGAAGAAATTGTTTAATGTAAATGGAGTAGATGGGCTAATCTACTCTGTGCCATCAACAGGATGTTGTCCAGATAAATAGTCATCTGGACCCCTCTGGAGCGTAAATGCTCCACCACTAGTTTCATCACCTTGCTGAAGCACCAAGGGGCTGAGGAGAGGCCGAAGGGAAGAAATTTGTACTCATACCAGTGGTCTTTTTAGAAAAATTGAAGATATTTTCAGTGGGAAGGAAATATCGTAATCGTGAGGTATGCGTCTTTTAAGTCTAGAGGTACCATGCAGCCCATGTTTTGGAGGAGGTCCCTGAGAAGATGGATGCCCTCCATCTTGAAAAGACAGTAAAGGATCCAGTCATTCAAATCCTTTAAGTTGATTACTAAGCGGGAGTCCCTGTCTTTTTTGGTCATCACAAAGATATTGCTGAAAAAACCTCTGGGGTGAACGGCTGTCTGGCATATTGCGTCCTTTCTCAGGAGGTGAGAGAGTTCCTGATCCATCAAAGTCTCTTCTTGTCTAGAAAAATGGTGAGGTGGAGGATGGTTGTATTGGGAGGGAGACCCATAGAATTCTATTTTGAACCCTTGAATTGCCTCTAGAACCCATGAGTCATTCGTCAGGTTTGCCCAGTTGAGGAAAAAGGTTGTGTATTGGCCCCAAGGGTAACAGACATTAGAGGTATAAAGCTTACCTAAGGAGGAGTAGGTGGATAAATTGCCCTGGTTACATACATCTTCTCTCCCAGATCTACTTCAACCTCCTTGATATCTATTGGGGTAGAATGAACCCCGTTGTTGGTCGCCAATGCTGCAGCCTCAAGAGTGGAATCCTCTTGAAGAGCCTTGTGAAGCATTATCACCGGTTGAAATGCCCTATGTATCAGCCAGCCCCCCCAAAAAGGTGAGGGTGGAAAAGCTTTTGCAGTGATGATTGTGCCTCGTCTAGGGCTGTAAAAGTGTGGATACATGTTCCTAGATCTTTTAATAGTTATCAGTTTTCCATCAGACCTGGTTCTACCGTTTTCAGATGGAGTTTTATGAGTATCTGCCATCGTAGTTCGACTGACAAGGTGCAATTGACATCGCCCAGAAGGGATAGGGCACTTTGGGCGACCTGCTAGAATGTCCGGGTCTATAGATAAACCAGAACATTTTCCTTGGACAGCCATTTCTAAGATCTTGCAGAGGTGGCCTGTCAGGTCTAGGACTTTTTCCTGACAGGCTTTCCGTGACCTCTCTATTCTCTTTTTGGTTTTTTTGTGGATTGTTTGTGGAAAGTAGCCAGTTTGGGATCTAATTCGGGGGGTTCAGAAACTTTGACAGTGATTCAGGTCTGGAGCATTCTGATCACAGTTGGTTGTACACATCACTGTCAAAGCTGTGTGCAGCCGTGAATGTTCATATTGAGATGCTGGAGACATCATGCCCAGTCATATGAACAGGAGTGAACATTGTTGATGGGATCAAAGTCCAAGGGGTTGGAAGTGTCTGTATGGTGAAAGTGTCATTGAAAGTCTAATTTGGGGTGTTTGGCATGGGAATGTGAGTCATCAGAGTTGGAGGAGTGAGTGAATAACACGTCAGAGTCAGCGTCATCTAATGGAGGAGTGGGATGGTTGCAGCGGGAGAAAGGTTCCTCAACTGATTATACATGATCAGGGAGGAGGTTCTGTGAGAGGCGGTGTAAGGTGGCTGCATGTGGCCGTTTGGATAATTTGGCAGTTGCTTTGCCCCATTTGAGCCTGTCAATGTCTAGGCTTGGCAAATGAGGTTCTAGCCAGGGCGGTGTCAGGGGCATGTGCATGGTGTATGTCCTCAGTTGATGAGGGATGGCTGTAGGGTGCCAGCCAGTGCCCTATTGATGGCAAGAGTGACAGAGTTGTTGAGTGCTTTGACCAGGCTGTCCTCAAAGAATTATTTGACAGCGAGGAGTTGAACCAACTGGGGTGTCTCTCCGCCATTGCTCCATGTGATCTCCGTTCAGCCCACCTTCACTTACTCACCATTCCCACCATCAAGTTGAAAAGGCAGGGAGGCCGCAGGTTTTCGTTCCTTGCACCCAGGCTCTGGAATTCCCTCCCCCTCACAATTAAGACCTGTGGCAACTTATTGGGCTTTAGAAAGGCCTTGAAAACTTGTCTATTCGTACAAGCCTGCTAACCTGGTCTACCGCAACAACATCATACATAATCAGCACCAGGAAACTTTTGGTGACAGTGCGCTTTACAAGCTCCTATTAACATAACATATTAACATAACATGTATAGTGGAAGGGTTGTGATGAGAGCGAGAACAGTGTATTAAGCTTGTTGGCATAAAGGGGGAGGGGAAGATCCCAAAGGTAGGCTGCTTTGCAGAAGGTTTGCCTGGGTGAATCCCCTCAGGCGTTGCCTGTAGACAGTGATTTACACTTGCCTCGGTTTAAGAGGGTGTGGGAGAAGCGATGTGCAGAGCCTACGAGTTCTTTAAGGCTAGCATGTGTGCTCACTGGAGTAAGAAGATGAAGGAGGCTGCTTGTTTTGCTGAGCGTGACTTGACTTCGCTGCCCGCTACATTCGGGTTTTCGACTGCGCTACATGAGCACTCATTGGGGTGGAGTAGAAAGAGGACAAGACCACCCGAAGAAGCGGGCGCTGTGCTTCCTCAGTTCCTCAGCACCCACTTCGGGTAAGAATGGACACAGCAGCCCATGTTGAGCTTATATTACAGTGGATGTAAGGGTAATAGTAGCAATATGAATAGCGATAAGATTATCAGTAATATCAAAACACAGTATAAGTAAGGAAAAGGTAAAGGTTACTTATTGGTGAGTCGCAGCAGCAAAGAAAGAGAGTTCAAAATTGTGTTGAGGTATTTTATGGCACTGGGGACATGCTGATTGGTGTAAAGACGTGATGTCACAACAAGTAAAGATGTGAAACTTAGTTTATGTTTAAGATTAATTTGATTGGCTGTTGTGAAAAGCTGTTTTAATAAACAGCAAGGAAAGATAGCATACCTCCATTCCTGACATAGAATGAAGACATCTGCTAACTACAACACACCATACCTGACTAGCACATGCTGGGACTAAACCTCAGCACAATCAGAGTAGAAGGCAGCAAGAAGCTCCAAATTGTCCTAGAAGTAAGCAGATTGATGGAACATCTAAAGCTTGTGGAAGCACCGATACAACACCACAGTCTTCAATATCCATATAGTCATGTCCTGCTTGTTTTTATCACCCCCTATACAACGACCTCATAGTTGGGAGGTTTATATGTTGTAGAGGATCAGCCACATTGAAATGTGAGTCTATATCAAGAGGGTGAAGAGAGGACAAACAGCAAAGCTGTCCCTTAACAACTGTCAGTATTGGCACAAACACAGGAGTGTAACATACTTACCATTGTGATTACAAAACCCAGAACAAACTCTACTCTCTAAGTTTTTGCAGGATTGTACAAGGCTTTAATTGCCCCGACCAGTCCTACAAGCATACCTCCTAGCAAAATCTCTAGCTCCAACTGCTTAGTAGTTCTTTAGTAGCCTAGTTCCCAAGATGGCAATATTGCCAACAGTATGTGATAGGAGGTAACACTCTTAGAAATCAAAGCGCCCAACATCCTGATGTCAAAATTGGTTTGCCAACTCCTGTTACAGAGGCAGTTACTAAGATGTTTCAAGATGCAGTACTAGAAACCACCCTTAAAGAACTATTGGTGTTGCAAAACTTTATCTCCTTGATAGAGGAAACACATCTAACATTTCAACAGAAATTGGCTCAATAAAATCAGGCCTCCCAGTCTTAAATTCACAACTGACTGTGACTCTTAGCAGGTTGGCAAGCATCAAAAAAAGGATAAGAACCATGTCTCACTGGGAACAGGTGCATTTTCAAATGCAGGTTAAGAGCACAGAGCTGGAGGACAGAAATAGGCATAATAACATATGTTTTCAGGTAACCCTGACAAGAGGAAAAGGGATAATATCATGGCTTTCATACTGCTCTTTGTTCTAGAAATAACCAAACTAGATTTTCACCCACCTCAGAAGCTGCAAACGGCCCACATAATTCGACCTTTGGCCAGCAATGACAAGGACACCCCAAGGCAAGTAATCATTTGCTTTTTATTCCATCAGCAAGTCAAGGACATTACCAAAAAATCCAAGAAACAAGATCCATTTATGAATAAGGGTAAATAAAATAAAAATTAATCAAGACTTCTTCCATGAAAGCATGTTGAAATGGAAGTGCTTACTGTCCTTGAGATTCTGACTGAAACATTTCAGTATCTGGGCTGCTAGACCCAGCAACAATATTGATTACTAAGGATGGCAATACAAACATGTTTGATAACCCAGGCCAACTTAAACTATTCCTGGATTCTATGGATCATGTGGACATTGACACAAGCTGCTCAGCGGAGAACAGAACATCAACTAAGAAATAAACAACAGAGAAAGGAATCAAGTTACCCTAGACGATTGAGAGAGACTTGAGGAGGTCATCGGGAACTGGTCGACAGGGTAGATAACAAAACACAGAGACTGGTTGCTGCTGGCGAGGGATAAGTAAAGGTCACCTCTGAAGTCCAGTTGAGGAAGGCCTTCTTGTTAAAATTGAGACATAGTCCTGCTAAAAAACAGAGAGAGAGAGAGAGAGAGAGAGATGGTGTGGGCCATACTATAGGACTAGATACTACAACAGTATCTGGTAACAATGGTTGCCTGCCATGCAACGCTAACGTCTTGTAGGGGTTCAAGGTTTGATTGTTTGTCTATTAAAACAATTGTTGCATTCAATACCTTGCTCTGTGATGTTGTATCTTGAGGGGTGTAGGAGAAGTTGGGTGAGGTAATATGACTTTTCATCTCCCAGATATCCAAGCCACCCACTTATAAAGGTCCCATTGAGGTCAGATAACACTTAGAGTTGTTGTGCACTTAGTTCTAGTGTGTTTAAACATTGCCGCAGTGGGAGATATGCCACTTCTTTGGGTGACTATTGTTCTATCCATTTACAACTGGTTCACCAGCAATGTTTAAGGTAACTGTAGAAGTGACTCTATTCAGCAATGAGTGATGAGTGGACATAGGTAGATGTTGAAGCAGGTTTACTCAAGAGAAAACGTAGATGAGACCCTACCCAGTCAGACACCCAGCTCAACTGCCACACAAGCAGATCAACCCAGTGCCCGGCAAGGGATCCTTCATTCCAGAACAATAGGAATGTAGGCCTAAGGGACATTCAGGACACCACACTTCCTCCCCCCTTTTACTATCCAAAACAAAGTTAATAACTTTATACACATCAGAATAAACAAACAAAATATCTAGAAATAAGTAAAACACAACATCAAAAATGTAAGACAATAGGACACATAAAGCAAGAGGCTTAAGAAACAAAATCTTGCAGATAACGAGGAGTACATTTCAACCGACAAAATCTGCCACCCCTTTCATTCACAATGGCACCTTCTTGAACAGGACTTTGATTCTCAGTGCGGGCAGTAGATGCACTGATGGTGGTGAACTTAATGGGACATTTCGCCACTCTCCCAAATTCCAGATTTTATGGTCACTGGTCTTCACCGCATTTTTTAACACTTTGATTACCTTAAAAGATTTACTGAATTTGGAAGTACCACTACCCTTCCTGGGAAACTTAATTTTTACCCAATCACCCACATTGACAACCGTACTCCTCACACCCTTTCTCTCATCAAACCAAACTTTCCTATTAAATATAACTTCTCTTTCTTTTTCCTTCCAGCCTTTATTCCTTCCTGCATCACTGTCCACTAGCAAACTCTTAGTGGTATCCCGTGAGGGGGAAACTTCAATGTTAGGAACCCTTCCTTTAAACAAGCGAAAGGGAGTTACCCCAGTGGATGAATGGGAGGTGAATCTATACTCATGCACCTTTTTCTTGATTGCTAACTCTCAGCTTTCACCACAGGTAACAGCTTGTTGCATGGTGTTATTGAGAACCTTGATAAACCTCTCTCAGACACAGTTGCATTCTGGGTGGTAAAAGGCAGCTTTCTTGTGCCTAATTCATTTTGAATTTAGGAACTCTTCCATGAGCCTTGAGATGAATTGAACACCGTTGTCTGACAACAATGTCAACGGAAATCCTTCACGTTCAAAAAGTTCTCTAAGAACTCAACTACCACAGAATACTCGACTGAATTTACATTTTTAATGTTAGGCCACTGAGAAAACATGTCAGTGCATACAATGACATACCGGTCTTGAGTCTTAAGTCGCACAGGACCTGAAAGGTCTATGGAAATATCTGTCCACGGACCAGAGGCTTGCTCCCTAATAACCATGGGCTGTGTTCTAGATTTAAGAACCCTATCAGAACATGCACACTCTGCACATACACGTGTCAATCTTTCCACATGCACATCCATAGCCGGCCACCAATATGCTCCTCTGATCCTTTCTTTTATTTTTGCAATACCCATGTGAGACGCATGAGCACTTTCAATCAACTTGTCTCTTAAGACATGTAGTGCAACAAGTTTGCTACCATGCATGAGGAGACTGTCTACAACAGAAAGGTCATCTCTAACATTCCAAAAACCGTTGAGAAGTTCCGCACAGTCTTTCTTCTAACACCAACCACCACTGACAAAGGAAATGACTTTCTGCAGAACGGCATCTCCTGCCAAACTTTCTCTCCAAAGACTCTCAGAAATAAGTCCCCCACTGAATACACACACATTGACTTCCTCTTCAAACACCTCACCACCAAAACGCTCAACTTCATCTGTCAAATCACCATCTTCACCACCCAACCTAGAAAGGCAGTCTGCTAAAACATTGCTAGAACCAGGCAAGTACGACATGTCAAAATTAAACCTTTGTAAGGCCACCACCCATTTTCTAATGCGATGAGAAACAAAGTCAATCCCCTTCTTTGAGAAGACATCCTTGAGAGGTTTGTGATCCGTAAGAATGTTAAACTTCTTACCCCACAAGAACTTCCTCAGTTTACACCAAGTACCTCCTTCTCCACTACAGAATTCTTACATTCCGCACCACTTAAAGGTCTGGAGATATACAAAACTGTTTTCTCCTCTCCATCCACCTTCTGCAACAGAACGGCACCCAAACCAGTGGAACTCACATCAGTCATGAGAGACTTTCTTGGGGTCAAAACTAATTAAACAAGGGGTATTGTTGAGGTGTTTCTTAATACATAGAAAATCCTACTCACAAGACTTTGACCAAACAAATTTGCATCCCTTCTTCAACAGTGCTCTTAGACCAAACGTCTTCCCTGCTAAATTGGGAACAAATTTATTGTTAATACTCAGCCAAGCCAAGAAATTTCACCAGTTGTTCCTTTTTCGGTGGAGCCCGCAGACTGTTGATAGAACTTACCAAGGACGCTTTAGGCTTAATACCTGTAGAAGAAACTGAGTAACCAAGATATTCTATTTCTTACACATCTAATTTCCACTTGTCAGCCCTAAGCGTCAGACCTGCATCATGACGTTTTTTCAAAACTGACTTAAGTCTCTTGTCATGTTGTTCTAAATCCACACCATAGATGAAAACGTCAGCTTGGTACAACTTGATATCATGGATGCCTCTATGAATGCCTGCAATTGCTCTCACGGACGCAGCAGAAATGAGGCCGAAGGGCATTCTCAGAAATCTTAAAGTGCCAAAAGATGGGACAAAGGCAGTCAGATCTTGGGAAGTAGGGTGAAGCTTGACCTGGTGGTAAGCGGAGGTAAGATCTAATGAACTGAAATGTTTTGCCCCTTTAAACGAACACAACATCTCAGTTATATTAGGCAAAGGGTAGTGATCAATGATGACAGCTCAATTGAGTTCTCTTAAATCAACACAGAGCCGGGCCTCGCCATTAGTTTTATGGGCCATTACTACTGGAGAGACCCACTCTGTTGCTTCCACTTCTTGAATTATCCCTTTGGCTAAGATTTTATCCAACTCGTTCTTCATGCTCTCTCTAACCAATAGAGGCACATTTCTTACTTTGGCAACCTTGGGAATGGCACTAGACTTTACATTTATATGATGCATATAGTTCTTTAAACAACCAATATCACTTGCAAAAATAGAGGGAAATTCCATGACCCAGTCGCGGTTTGAATTGTCCACTATCCTCACAGGAGGTCATTCTTTTAAACAAACAGAAGGAGATTCGTTAGGATCGAGAAACACATGCAAATCTCTTTGATGGAACCAGCTTATAGGCGAATCTCCCTTCATCGAGACATAAACTTTGCCAGGAATAACCCTTCCCTTGAAGTGGATTGTGCCCCAAAAGTAACAAAATAGTTGTATAGTTACTCCCCCATAACCTTTCAGTCTAATGTCTGGCTTTAAAAGGACAACCTTGCCCAAAAGATTGCTTTCCTAAAAATCTTTTGGTACATGAGTAATTTTTGCACCAGAGTCAAAGAGCATTTTTACAGGTGCATTGTTGACCAAGACAAGTTCATGTGGACCATCGCTGGTATCACCTGTAATTTGAAGAATTTCAATTTCCTTCAAATCTTTGTCGTAGAGATCAACCTCACTGACTTTCTTATTACCCTTGCTTGAATGACAACATTTAGAGAGATGTGCTTTTTTACCACAAACCTTACAAAGAGCTTTGAATCCTGGACATCCTTTAAAATTGGTCAAGTGACCAGGGTTACCACACCTGAAACATTTTCCTTGAAAGGTTTTTGGAGACAAGATCTTCTGAGTGGAAATGAGCTTGGGTTGAGTGGAACTATCTACAACCACTTTAACCCCTTCGGTGCTCATGACGAGCTCAGCTCGTCATGAGGCACAGTGCTCGTGTGCTGATGACGAGCTGAGCTCGTCCTGACCACACCCATTTCCAGTTCTAACTCCTTCAGTTTGAATTCATGAGCCATCCTCCGCTCTTCCCTCTCCTGTTCTAGCCTGGCCAACTCCCATTTTAATTGCTTAATTTCCCTCCTGTCAGTGAGTTCTGCTTCGGTCAAGCTTCCCCCGGAGACACTACTGCCCCTCCTAGAGTAGGACACTGGTCCTGGGAGTAGGTTTTCCACCTCTGAGTGGAATAGTCTCTCTACCTCTATGACCGTGTCCCGGTCTGTCCCTTCATCCTCCTCCTTCCCTTCTCTGTGTGCTTCCACCCAAGCCCTTAAACTGGTCTGGAGTTCCCCCTTCTTGGCACCACGCTTAAAAAACACCCACATTTGTTGGCAGAAATCTTTTAGCTGGGCCACAGAGTAAGTGTCCAGTTCTTCCAGCGCAAATTCCATTTTGCAAAAGGCAATTCATGGTTACACACACAAGAAGAATAGAGTTACAAGGGCAACCTGAAGCTACCTCCACCCCACCACCAGGAACAAATTTGGAAAAAGCAAAAGTAAAAATTAGGAGGGCCGCTAGGAGAAAACTCCAGGTGTAGGTTAGTGGTTTACACTCAGTTACAGCAGAGTAGTCGCAACCACAGTCAAGATCCCACCGCTAGACACCAATTTGTTGGAACCTAATGTTGTCAGGTCACCTAGGGTAGCCTGGCCTAGGGTAAGACAATCTCTAATTGAGGCACATGTGTTAAGGTTGCAAACCACCCAGCAGTAATTAAATGCACATCCACACAAATATGACGCTACACCAATCCTTTGTGGAAAAATACGAATTGTTTTATAAAAATAGGTTTGTTCTTCTCTATCACTTTTACACCAGTATTTCTTCTTATTCAGTAGTTTACAAATAGATTCACTGTGCAATTCTTATCAGTTCCTCCCACATATCTGATAACATCAGGAGAACCCACTTCAGCAGTGTCTAATCCTTCAACATTGAAACATTCATAGGAAATACTTTCTTATCAGTCACCAGGTACCTTATTCATGGGGTCACAAGGTTAACATAGCCAGGTCTTACAGCATCACTGCAATTCCCTCCTTCCCCCCAATGAAATCTCTGTCAGCGGTTTCATGTGGCTGAACTCTCTAGATAGAGGTAAACAGATTTGTTAGGACCACTTTCCCAGTTGGTTCACTTGTACAAAGAAAGGCTCTTTCTTTCAGGTTCTATCCGCAATAGACATAAAACATTGCTGCTGGTCTGATCACCACAGCATAAGTTTCTCCTTCCAGTTAGATAAGACTACCCACTTCAAGCTACAAACCAGCAAAACCATTAGGAAATGGACCTCTATGGATATGCCAGCCTTTCTTAACTTTTTGGGTGACTCCCTTCCCCTTGACAGCACTAATGTGGAGGAGGCCGTTGGCCGGCTCAATGAATGGCTTACTGCAGCGATTAACATCTATGCTCCTCCTACGCATCTCAGCAGCTCTAGGAGTCCGGACGCACACAAATGGTTTACACCTGAACTAAAAAAATTGAAACTGGAAGTGAGGCAAAAGGAAAGAACCTGGCGCTCCCAGTACTGCCCTCTGGCCAAGGCCACATACTGCTCAGCCAGGAAGACTTACCAAAAAACTCTACAAAACCATAAAACAACCTATTACTCATCCAAAATCCTAAACTCCACCAATAAGTCAAAAGAAATTTTCAGGATAGTGAACGACCTTTGCAATGACGATAGAACTTCCCCTCCGGTAGTTCCCACACAAGCGCTATGCAACTCCCTGAATGACTTTTTCCGCGATAAGATCTTAATGATTAAACAGAACATCTCCACACTTCCAGCTTGCGCCCCAGTGGATGACATCTATCTCAATCCCTCAACTTTACATTCTTTTCCCCTTATCGATTTGAAAACTTTCTTGGTACTACTGTCCAGAGTCAAATCAGGCTCCCCTATGGATGTCTGCCCCCCCCCAAATCATGAAAGAAATTGGCCGAGCTATGCCCAACAGCATGATACCCTTGCTCAACGACTCTCTCACTTCACGGATAGTGCCTAGCAGCTTCAAGCAGGCCTTATTGATTCCCCTCACCAAGAAACCTGGTATCGACCCATTGGACCTCACGAACTATCGGCCCATATCCTTGCTGCCCTTCCTATCGAAAATGCTGGAGGCGCATGTTACCAACTGCCTCTCTAACTTCGTGGAGGAAACGGAATATCTCCAACCCAACCAAGCAGGTTTCCGGCCTGGTCACTCCACTGAGGCAGTAATATTGGCCGTCCAGAACACCTTGAGGTCCAACGCTGACAATAACCTTCATCAAGCCCTAGTACTTCTTGACTTGTCCGCCGCATTCGACACGGTTGACTATTCCATTCTGGTCAACCGTGTCAAACAGGCGGGTCTCAGAGACTCTGCCCTAGCCTGGTTGAAATCGTTCATCTCCGAACGTACTCAGTCTGTCCGCTTAGGCTCCTTTTCTGCTGCCAAAGTCAAGTCTTTCTGTGGGGTGCCCCAAGGCTCTTCATTATCTCCCTTGTTATTCAACTTGTACATGCGGCCCCTTCTTTTTGCCCTGAGAAAGCACAAAGTCACTGTATATAACTATGCAGATGACTTGCAGCTCGTTTTCGTTCTTAACTCCCCAAATGCGGTGGAGGACTTCCAAGCCACTATGACTCTAATCCAGAGTTGGATGTCCTCAAATCACCTTAAATTAAACCCAGGGAAAACTGAGTTGATCCTGCCCGGCAAGAGCGAAATAAGTTGGAGCCCTAACTTCTGGCCTACTGATATGGGCCTCCCCCCTAAGAAATCTCTGACTGTAAAAAGTCTGGGGATAACCATCAATGAGGACCTCTCGCTAAAATCCCAAATTGGAACCGTGGTTTCTTCTGGATTTTTCCAATTGAGGAAAATCAGGAAAATCGCCCATTTCCTCACTCCCTCCGCCTTAATCCAGGTGGTCATGGCCCTAGTCCTCTCCCACATCGACTTCTCAAACAGCCTATACCTTGGCCTACCCGTAGGACAACTCAGAAGACTGCAGTACCTGCAGAATCAGGCCGCCAGGCTGATCTGCAAAGTACCCAAATGGGAATCGATCAAACCAGGCCTAGAGAGCCTGCACTGGCTACCCGTGGCTCAAAGAGCCGAATTCAAAGCCGGGTGCATCATCTTTAAGGCTCTGCAAGGCAAGGGACCTCTATTCATCAGACAGCTGATCGGAAGATATGTTCCCTCACGGAACCTAAGATCAGCCCACAAAGACCTTCTTGAAGTACCTCGCTTTAAAAAAAAACGACAAGGCGGCAGCAGCTTCCACTTCCTAGCAGCTACCCTATGGAATTCTCTGCCACTAGCCCTCAGACAGAGTAAAGACCTCCTTGCCTTCAGAAAGGCATTCAAGACTCACCTCTTCACAAAAGCTTACTTGAAATAACGCTTCCGGTAGACTCACCCTTTGTTATGTTTTTTATTTTTCTAGCGCCAAGAAGCCCTCGGGCGTATGTGCGCTTTATAAATTTTTAATAACATAACAAAAGATCCCGCAGTAAACAATCAATGGGTACATGAGCTCTAAACCCTCACTCAACCCCTTCTCCTTCAACTACGTGGCCCTGCTCCCTTTTTGGCATACAACAGCTGTAAATAGAAGTTTTTCCCCCGCCTCCACCGAGGGCCGGTCCGCTCAAGTGAGTAATTGTAAATGAGTCAGTCAGGGTTGATTTGCACTCTGTTCCTTGGGCTGTTCGGCAGAGACGATGTGTTCAAGGCAGATTACTCGACACACCTCCCGCCCAACGAGCTTCCCGCTTACTTGTTCTCTTTGCTAGATGGCCACACGGACTTCAATTCGTTACCGGACCTGATACCGTCCGTCCCGCTGGTGCTCTCAGTTGTTCCACGGCCTCACTCGTCTTGCTGCTCGACAGCCGCCACAGCCTCCTTTGGACGTCGTGCCGTCAGCCGGATCTTCTGGAGTGTTTACTTCACGGCTGATGGACTCCGCCCCCAGCCGGCCTCCGTCTGCTTCTCCCCGCCTCCTCCATCCAATATCTTGCCGAAGATGCACTTCCTCTGCCGCCCCGCATCCTGTCAGCTCCGCCGGGAACCTCTTCGCAGGCAGCTCGGGCACCTCGCAGGAGACGTCAGGGTTCAGGGGACGCTCTACGCCCAAATGCTCCACTACAACCTCACGGTAAGGCCGGAACCCCGATTGGGTCCTCTTCTCCGTTACCTTCCCTAGAACCACAAAACTAGTTCATAACGCCGCAGGCCGTCTGTGGGACTTTCCTCACAACGAGTCTCCCTCGTCAGTGCCACAGCGCTCAGGAATCACTTGGGGGTAATTTCTCAAGAGTCACCGGTCATTAACTCCTCATGAGCCCAAGTGTGTGGTTCAAGTTGGGATCCAGTTCCCAGGTAGGGCTTGGTCAGAAGATTAATTAATTAATTGCAAGTTTATATAGCGCTAGGATCGACTCCCGGAGGAGTATCTCCGCGCTTCGACCGCTGCGAAACCCTTCCTGGTTTCCCTGAGAGATGGTCCCTTAATGGGTATCTCCAGGGTGAGACCAGGCATCCCCGGCGGTCTGGTGGGGCCGTTAGTGCAGATGAGGCAAGCTTATGCCCAGAGTTGCCAAGTGTGATCGCTGATCAGAGTGGGCACCGATGCGAAAGAATTATCGAGTCCGCTGACCCTGGTCCAGAAACCTGCCGCGTCGGGAATCGAACCCTGGTCCCGGGCCGTCCTCTGCTCTCGGGTCTGCCGCCTCTAACCAGTGAGCCACACTACTGCACAGATGGAGGGCACATCAGACAAGGATCGCTGCTGGCCCGCCGGTCAGTCAGATTCCCTACAGTGTCTACCTCCCCACGCTAGCGCCTCACTCCTCCTGTTCTCTGGTCACTCAATTACAAAAGGGCTCCCTGGCCCCTGTCCTATTTATAGGCTGGCCACACAGGGTCCATCAGGATCCAGAAGATTGTAGAAGGCCTCAATGCTATCCTATGGGAGTTCCCTCATGGGTTGGCAGTTGTGGCAGTTGGTAGCCACCATTTTGTAGATCTCTGGGAATTCCTGTCAAGAAAGGCATCTAGGCCTGAGGTGAGAAGCTATGAGGGCAAAAGAGCACCTAACCCCCAGACCAACACCATAAAAACTTAGTGGGCACAAAAAGATACAAAGGTATGAGGGGCAAAAAGGGGACAAAATAAATAATAAATTGGAGGGACTACGCAAAGGGCCAGACAGGTCTAACAGAAGTAAAAATTATCATTCCACCATGGGCCCTGTCCTGATGTGGCTTTAATCTAGGAGACTCATCTCTCCTAAGCTGAAAGTGATATTATGCTTTATATAAACCTGGTCCTGATGATGAGACCTCATCGGAAAAAACATATTGTATAAGGGAGTAGCTATTTTGATTTGCAAAGGATTACCAATAAGAGTGCTCAATACTTGGTCTGACTTTGATAGTCATTTTATACTCATCAATACCATGAATCAACACTGGACACTGACATTAGGCTCTATAAAAAACGGCTTTTCCATGCACTAGACAGAATACTACTCCCAATGCCAAGATCGAAGGTGCTTTAAGGAGGAGACTGTAACCTTGTGTTAGACACCACACTGGATAAATCTGGTCACCATGTGACACCTACCACAGAGATAGTCATGTATTGAATGACCTGATGTTTGACCATTCCGTGGTGGACCCTTGGAGACTGGTGCATTCCACTGCTTGAGACTAAACATTCACTTCTCATGTGCATGGTACAGGGACTAAAATAATCTTTTACTTAGTGACAGCCTATCTTTTAAAATGTGTAACAAAGATGTAAATTGTACAAAATCACATCTTATATCACAATGCAGTACAACTGCTATTAGCATTGGATATTTCTTCACCTCCATTATGTCAATGGTGATTTAATCGCTATAGATTTAAACTTCCTGAAGCTCAATATAAAGTGTTTGGATTCGTGAGGAGGTGCCTGGAGGAGAACTAGCATTCAGTTTCATCACCTCATCTCCTGGGAGGTGGGTAAAGCCTGTGTAAGAGGAGAGTCAATGTGAGATTCCACCAATATGAAAAGAAAAGCTATTGCTAGCTGTTAACAAATCTCACAACCCAAGACAACAAGGTACATTGACAAGAACATCTTAAAGCTCTCTTGCATAAGAAGTTCAAACTCAATGAACTATACATTTCACGTACAGAAAAGGTTTTGTTTGACTTGAGACAAAGATACTATGAAAGAGACAAAAGAGCAGGCTGCCTGTGGGCTTTTCCAGCTATGGCAATAGAAAGCCTTGCATACAATAGCAGCCATCAGAAATTAATAGGGAGTGTTGCTCACACACCTGGTGCATATTGTATCTGCGTTTAGGGCCTTCTATAGAAATTGTACACATCAGAGTGTTTTGAGTGAACTTGGTAGGAGATAATTTGAACACCTTAATACATAAACTAAGCCAAGATATTTGTAGTCAGTTCCTAATCTGTCTCTCTAGGTGTAAGATACAAGCAGTGAGTCAGTCAATTCATCTATATTGGGTTTAAAAAAAATACAAACCATAATAGATAGAGTAAAAACAACCGAAAACATTTTATACACACCCCATTAGACTCCTAGCTCTTACTGATCCCACAAGAAACAAGCAAGAGAATCACAGACATTAACATCTGGTAAGAGCTGAAAAGCCAAGAAGCTGGTATAACTTGTTTACAATTCAGCTTCTTGAGCAAAGGACGAATACAATTTTACCATAATGAATTGTCTGAGTGCAAATTTTGCCATGGCTCCCGCTTCTATTTCAGTCTGTTTCCAAAGGTAAAAGACATTTCTAGTCCAAGCAACATGATTCTTGGTAATCTTGCTTACTTGATTAAGAAACTCTTAGGTCCTAAACCTAAGCTCTTTTCAGTTTAGGAAATGTTTATTTGGTTTTAAGAGAAACACAATACAAGATAATAAAATAATACATGAGAACAGAATGAGAAAGAACATAAGGTATAAAAAACTGGCTATAAAATAACGGTTCAACAGGAAGTGATAGGAAAAAAGGAAAATAAAAGAGTGGAAAGGAGAAGAGAGAAAAAGAGACAAAAGGAGAAAAGAAAGAGAGGACAGTACAGGAAGAAAGAAGAAAAAGAAAAGGAAGAGAAAACCTGTATCGGAAGAAGAGGGAGTAAAAGCAATAGGAGAGAAAGGCTCAGCAATCAGACAGGCGAAGTGGAAGAAAGATAAGCAGGGGCATAGTTATGGGGGGGGGGAGCATATATAAAACACTATCACATTGGTGGCAACTTTGGGATCCAGAACTTGTCTTTCATCGTATCATACAGTTGTTGAAGTTAAGACCTCTGAGAATCTGCTTAGGAAGACACCTAGAAAAGCACCTGCAGCCAAAAAGCATTTTTAGTGAACACTGTTGTCTCCAAAAAGTTGCAAAAACATTACCAAGGAGTAGAGGCGAGTTTGGAAAAGTTCGGAAAAGCTTCCTTTAAGTTCAAATCAAGGGGGAAAACGTTTCCCCAAGTTATTTAACAAAGCAGGATCCCCTTTTACAGCAAAGGAGACATGGAGCTCAATTTGGCAAATCTGTTCTCACACAAGAGAGATGATCTGAGGGCATTTGTGCAGAAAGGAAAGTCCTCATGGGAGCTAAAGCCAAGACACCTGCTTTTATTAAGGTCCTGAGATCCTGGGAGGAAACTCACAAGGTATCCCTATGCCCGAGGAAGGAATTACCCAAGTTAGTGGGGATGAAGAGGAGTTAGAAGATAACCACCGCCTGTTGAGTGGAGCCAGTTGGGCAGGCAGCAAACTGCCCCCCGTGGAGGGTCCAGGAAGGTCCCTAGGGCACACAGCCTGGCTGGCTCTGAACTCGTCCAGAGCTCTACACAGTAGAGCATGGCAGCTCTAAACTTGGAGGAGAGGGCAATAGATCTGGCTAATAGGAGCCTGACAATAGAAGAAAGGAGGGACAGGCTGGGCCTGGAGCCCAGAGAAAACGGTGGCAGCAGATTTAGAGATGCTAATGGAGGTGCCCCTGGTGTAAGGTTTCTCAAAGGGGTTGTCCCTAGCTATGTTCCATGGGATGACACTTTCTAGTGGTTGACCTCATAAGAGAGAGCTCTCAAGATGAGGAAGATTGGGACACAACACTGAACACTTCTGTGAGAGTTAGTACCAGGGGTTGGTAAAGATAAGCTAGTTACACTAAGGGAGGAGGTAGCTGAATCCTACACCCAAATGAAGGCAGCCCTTGTTGAGTTTTTTGGGTTAACTCCTGAAGAGTAGAGGAAGAAGCTTGGGTCCCTTTTGAAGGACGCTACACAGTCATGAGTAGACTTTGTTGACACCTCAGTTAAGGCACAAGATGGATGGATTAAAGTCAACAAAGTGGATACATTTCAAGGGCTCTCCAATCTGTTAGTTAAGGAGCACATTTTAGCAAATTGTCATTCAGAGAAGTTGCACCAGAATCTGGTGGACTCTAAGTTGTCTAGCCCCAGGGAACTGAGCAAGATAGCTGATGAGTGCGTAAGGACAGGGTCCCTAAAAAAACTCTGGGTGGTGAGCAGAAGAAACGTGGTTGGGCCCCCTCTCAGAAGAAAGAGGGGGGAGGATACAAAGTAAGATGTCTCCTAAGAGTCCCCAAAACCACCCCAGGAGGCGGGAGTCCAGACCACATTCCAGTCAAAGGGGAACAGATATCATTGTACGAAGTATGACTCCTCGAAGGCAGGGGTGTGCTTTGACTGCCCCCCTGCCATGGCACAGAAGGGGGATGTCACATGCACGAGCGGTCAGGCTTATCCCGGAGGCCATGTGTAAAGCATTTGTGCAACCCACACAGCAACAACATACTAGGCACACCACAAAAGGAAAATCCACACAAGGTTATATAAAAAATAGCCTTTGTTTTATCATAAAACACGTTAGAATAGTAATCACACAATATACATTGTGCCAACTTTCACTGGGCAATATTTACAGGGGATTATATACACATGACAGGGCCACTTGGACCACTGTCAGAACCATCACTTAGTAAAGATAGTAAATGTAGAACATATACTAAGCATAGAACACAACCAGTAATTACTGGCCAACACTGTACTCAGCATCATCCTGTAACGTCAATCCTATTATGCACAGTATCACATTAGGCGTGAAATATATTCTGCACCAACCTCATAAGCCTAAACATATTAGACCATACCCTCCTGAGCATAACTCAAGTTACAAAATAATCTC
This sequence comes from Lissotriton vulgaris, assembly GCF_964263255.1. Classification (NCBI taxonomy): domain Eukaryota; kingdom Metazoa; phylum Chordata; class Amphibia; order Caudata; family Salamandridae; genus Lissotriton; species Lissotriton vulgaris. The sequence goes on from NC_141695.1 coordinate 1,335,261,445, forward strand.
ATTAGCATAAACCACAGTAGGGAATAACTCAGACATTAACACAGTTTGCAAAACCTCATAATCATAAAACCGCATTAGAGGCATAAATCAGGGTGCGTAAATCATAATACATGCATCACATTTCCTAGCACAACATAAATCATATTAGGGCCTTGCACCCTATAAACCTAACAGTCCCCCTGGCCAACTGGTCTTCTCAAAGGGGCTCAAATGCCCTATGTCCAAAATGTCCAAAATGTCAGGGCTACTGCTGAGGCAGCAGAATCCAAGTGCGTGTATTGCGCTGACCTAAACGTTGCAGCTGGCACTAAGTTCTGCGCAGATGTGAAAATACTGAGACAGGGGAGTGCATCTCATTCCTATCTCCCAGCGAGCATGCCCCAAAGATGGAATGGTCTAAACGTGGCAGCTGACACTAAGTGCTGCACAGCTGTGAATATCAAATGAGGCCTGGTACCACTATGCCCTCCAAACAGTTATGCAATAATGTTGCAGCTACCCGTGCTGGTGCGGTGCAGCTGTGAATATCAAAGAACCGGGGCCTGGCATCACTGTGCCTTCTGGGCCCAAACTGGGGCTCTCTCTAGATACAATAGCCCCCAAAGTGTGGCAGCTGCCCGCGTTCTCGCAAGCGGGCAGCTGTAGACAAATGGCCACCTGGGTGGGAAGCACGGCCCCTCTGGGCCTTTTTAACAATAATTCTGCACCACGTTGGAGCAACACACAGACTCTCAAAACAAACCATGCCCGCCTTGTTGGAGCGCCCCGCAACGGCGGGCCCGCTCAGCAATTAAAACTAAAGGGACAACATCAAGCTCTCTCTTACCAGGCTCTCTGCGCGTGTCCTCTGTGCCCGGTCTTCGCTACTCTCAGCACTCGGGACTTGGGCCACTTCTCCCGTAATGCAGGGGCAGGCACCGACTATGTGCCTCGAACCTCCTCTGCCTCAAGCTCCACGGGATGCTCTTCTTGCTTGGGCACCGGGACTCCCACCCGTTCACGGGAGCCCCGCTAGGCATCCCGTCTCCTTCTCAGCACGTCCCGGCGCAGGGTAGGCTCCCGCCTCGGTCGTTGAACGCAGCTGCCATTTCCCGCCTCTTTCGCTTCCGTCCACAAGGCCCCGCCCACAACCAGGCGGGCCGTGGTCGGGTTTTCTTCTTCGTGGCGGCAAGGAGGGATAAGCTCCCTCGGCATAGAACGACAAAAAGCGGGGTGGGCCCCTGCTAGGGCGGACATCGCGGGGTGAGCACCCGCATCAAAAATCAGCATAAAGGGGGGTCGGCACTCGCTCCTCTGCAGCTCGGGGGAAAATCCCTACTCCGGCAATTCCCTCTTCCTCCTCATGCAGCGCAGCACTGCAGAAGCCCACATGCTCTCCCTTGGGAGAAAGATCAAATAAAACGTAGCACTCACAAGGCACTAGAAGCAGGAAAAGGTCCTGCAGCAAAAAGGATAAGTACTTAAAGGGGCAATGCAGGGCCCAGGGAGGCAAGTCCTCCTGGCAGCCCCCCCTGGGCCCCAGCAGCAGCACTCCCCACCAGGGTCAGCACACCAGGACTGAACCACCTCATGGGGTCACAGCCCCTATATTTATCTCACCAAAAGTCTTTGTTCTCAAAAGTCACAAGTCACTGAACCAAGCCAGAACCAGTTCGGTGTAGTCCTGGAGCACTTTGTTTTCAAGGCTGCATCCTGCCTTTGAGGAAGAGGGGGTCTGCATCAGACACACAGTGGGAGGTGGAGCCATCATTCACCTTGCCAAGCACAGCCCTGCTCAGATCAAAGCGGCACCCCTCCCCATACTCCAAGTGCAGACCTCTCTATTCAATCCACATCTGGCTCAGCTTGCCCTGTCCCTCCAAAACCAGACATGCAATTCACATCCAGCAGGCAGACACATAGCACACAGAAATGCCAACTTGTAAAAGTGGCATTTCTTACATAGTCATAATAAATCTGCGCACCCCATTGCACAGCATTTCTTTTCACAATTTCATACATACCAGACTTGACCATACTGCTCTTCTCATTACAGGAATTACCACTGACACACACTGAGCAGGGAATCTCCCATGCATTCCTATGTGAGGGCAGGCCCCTCTCACTAAATGTAACACAGAGCACACACATTTTACACTGAACCACAGTGCTAAAGTGCCCAGAGGCCTAAACCCACTAACACTACACAGAGAAAAAGGCTGGGAAAAATGCAAAAAGTTTAGGGGTGAACCTGCAAAAAGGGCCAATTCCAACAGGTGTATGTCTCAACCAGAGGACAGAAGGCCCTGAGAGAGTGTCAAGTGATCCCAGAGCCTAAAACTATGGATCAGGACGCCAAAGCCAAGAAGAGGGACAGGAAGACTGGTAGCTCGGCCTCCAAAGGTCCACAAGCCGAGAAGGAGCCTACCACAGGGGTAAGGTCTTTTGCCTGAAGAGAAGCTGGCTCCTAGAAACCTTTCAGACTTGGCAGAACTTCAAGGAGAAGGGGGTCCTTCTAGGGAGGACCCAATAAATGGACAAAGGACCTGTCCCACTCTGAAATACCTGAACTGTTGGCTGTCAAACAGGCAGAAGGAGATACCAGTGGTACCAAGAAGGTATACTGGGAGGAGTAAAAAACAAAAATACAACAGAGTATTGGGGGGTCCTAGGGGAGTTAGTTTATAGACAATATAAGTACCTTGTCCCCCAACTACTACTACAAAAAACAAGAGAGGTACTAAGAGTCTATGAAGTGAAGAACTGACAGGACCAGATTGTGTCCAGTATGAGTGTTCAGATCAAACCGTTGATCTTGAGCACATGACACTATTATGTCATAGAGGTGAGGAAAGGAAGATACAGGGTTTAGAAAGTTAGAACATAGTACCCATCCGCCCACTCATCAGTGGAATTTCGTCATCTGGGTTGGTGAAAAGAAAGGTGTCCTATGGGCTTCTCCTCAGGGAGAGTCTGAGGTAGCCAAATGTTGGACCCTTAAGAACTACATCCAACCAACAGAGGATAGTGTGTGAGTGGAAGGGGCAAATAAATTTGCAGTGCTCAGAAAAGAAAAGAAAAGGAAACTAATCCTAGTGATTAAAAATACCTACTTTGATGACATAAGAAAACTTTTATTCGGTGTGACCATCAAAGTGGTATCGTTAAAAACAGTATGCTGATAGCATGTAAGGAATTGCTATCTATCATGTATGTTAATCGGTCGACATGTTTCAGCCTATACCGGCTTTCTTCAGGACCTATGATAAGCTACTGCAACATATACTTATCGTGAGTTGGAACTTGAACATGAACAATCTCCAACAAATGAAGGTGTATCTCCTCCCCAATTGTAGGGAGAAAAAACCTCACCTTGCCTGGCAACAGCTCAGGTTGGAAGGAGGCCACGCACTCTCCGTCGTTACCTCGGGTAGAATCCTGAGCCGAGGGGGAGGGGGAGGTTCTCCCTCGGCTCAGGATTCTACCCGAGGTAACGACGGAGAGTGCGTGGCCTCCTTCCAACCTGAGCTGTTGCCAGGCGAGGTGAGGTTTTTTCTCCCTACAATTGGGGAGGAGATACACCTTCATTTGTTGGAGATTGTTCATGTTCAAGTTCCAACTCACGATAAGTATATGTTGCAGTAGCTCATCATAGGTCCTGAAGAAAGCCGGTATAGGCTGAAACATGTCGACCGATTAACATACATGATAGATAGCAATTCCTTACATGCTATCAGCATACTGTTTTTAACGATACCACTTTGATGGTCACACCGAATAAAAGTTTTCTTATGTCATCAAAGTAGGTATTTTGAATCACTAGGATTAGTTTCCTTTTCTTTTCTTTTCTGAGCACTGCAAATTTATTTGCCCCTTCCACTCACACACTATCCTCTGTTGGTTGGATGTGGTTCTTAAGGGTCCAACATTTGGCTACCTCAGACTCTCCCTGAGGAGAAGCCCATAGGACACCTTTCTTTTCACCAAACCAGATGACGAAATTCCACTGATGAGTGGGCGGATGGGTACTATGTTCTAACTTTCTAAACCCTGTATCTTCCTTTCCTCACCTCTATGACATAATAGTGTCATGTGCTCAAGATCAACGGTTTGATCTGAACACTCATACTGGACACAATCTGGTCCTGTCAGTTCTTCACTTCATAGACTCTTAGTGCCTCTCTTGTTTTTTGTTTTTTTTGTTTTTTTTTATACTGGGAGGAGTGCCATAGGACCCCAAACTAGGGGGCATCCTGGAGACTTGTGGTCCCTCAACAGTACAGACTGTTCCTCCATAACCGAGCCCAGAATCTCCCATTGCCCGGGCACCTGGGGCAGACCAAGACCTGGGAAAGGCTGGTCAGCAATTTCCTCTGGCCTCAAATGTCTGATGAGGCCAAGGAGTTTTTTCACTCTTGTGTGACCCGCCAAGCCAGTGGCAAAGCAGTTTTTCCGAGTGCATGGGCCTAGAAGGAGGCCATTAGGAAATCTGTGATAATAATCTTACAACAATGTAGGGCCATATTGGATAGCATCATAGTACACATCCAGACAGAGGGTCAGAGGTCATGAAGTGCTTTAATGCTCACATTTAAACACCCAAGGCATTCAGCACATTAACACACAGATTCACCTGTACCACTCCAATCCCTTCTCGTAGTTCCTGACGAAGAAGTGGGGCTCGACCAGCATGGCCCTGACATCAGACATGGTGCACCCTCAGCGCTCCACTAGCGACCTGTGGTATCCCCCCTTTTCACCCCTATTATGATTACTTGAAGAAACTTTTACTCCCATACTCGGCGGCTCTATTGTTGATGGTAGGAGCCCCGGTCCTAGCTCCTCTTCCATTGTGCTGGAATCTTGGTACTCACTCTCCAGGTCCGTAACCATAGCTGTGACGGCCAGGGGAGATCGGTCCCAGGTGACTAGAGCAGAGGGAGACAAAGCAGCAACACCTCTGTGATAGTGTGACCCCATGACCCACAAGTCCCTATGGTGCAGGGAGCCATAACCAAGTGACTGAAAGTGCCCTCATAAACGGACTTTAGGGGCTTCTTAACTTTGTTCTGATACGTAACCCACTCTCGCAGGGGTATCTCCTGGATATCCGGGCTTCTCATCCTCCACCGATGACAATTGCTTTTACTTAGGAGGAGTAGGCGGAACTCCGGGGAATATTGCAAAGTTCTTAAGCAACTTGGCGGAGATCCGCAGAGTACAACTCTGCAAACTCGGCCCATCCCTAGTGGGGCCCCCTTTGAGAGAGTGTGGATGGATATTGCTGGTCCTCTACAGCCACCCACAGTGTCATGAAACAGGTTCATGGTATTAGTAGAGGTGAATGCCACTAGGTACCTGGAGACCATTCCACTTAAGACAGCCACTGTCCCTGTAGTAGCTAAAGCGCTCCTTGGAAACTTCACCAGGGTTGGGTTCCCTAAGGAGGTAATTTCATATAGGGGCACAAACCTCATGTCAGCCTATCTGAAGGCAACGTGGGAGGAATGTGAGTGAGTGAGTTACAAGTTCACCACCCCATATCATCCCCAAGGTAATGGTTTAGTTGAGAGATTCAACAAAACCATGAAAGGTATGATCATGGGTTTGCCTGAGAATCTCAGGAGGAGATTGGACATTTTCCTTCCAAGCCTGTTATTAGATTAAAGGAAGGGTGCCCAAACAAGATTTGACTTCAGTCCATTTGAGATAATCTTTGGACACCCTGTAAGAGGTCTACTTAGCTTGGTTAAGGAAGGGTGGGAGTACCCCTCAAAGAACCTAAGCAGGACATATAGGATTATGTGCTTGACCTTCGCTCAAGAATGACTGAGTACATGAAAAAGGCAAATAAGAATTTGGTGGCTAGCTAGAAGTTTGCATAGCATTGGTATGACCAAAAGTACTCTATAGTGGAATACAACCAAGACAGTTGGTGTAGGTCTTAAAGCCTGTAGAACACCGAGCCTTACAGGACAAGTGAAATGGACCCTGCCCCATCTTGGAGAAAAAAGGAGGAAGTCACCTACTTGGTGGACTTAGGTACTCACAGGGTGATTTATATAGGTAGTCTCAAGTTACACCATGAGATGGCAGACATCACCATGCTGATGGTAACAGATGAAGTCGAGGAAGATGAGAGTGGCCCTCTTCCAGACCTCCTATCTGCTAATGCCCAAGATAAAGCTGTGGAGGGAGTAGTTCTGTCCTCCACACTGATAGACCAGCATTCAAAGGGACTGATATCAACTGATGAAGTAGTTTGTTGGGCTGTTCTCTCTGACCCCATATCAGACAAAATGGTGTTCCCATGATGTGTACACTGGTGGCAGATTGCCTGTCAAGAGTAACATTTACGGATTGTCTGACCTGGTCAAGGCCAAGATGTTGGAGCTGGCAGTGATTAAGCCCTCAAGTAGTCCATTGGCCATCCCAGTAGTGCATGAGCCAGCCCAGTGTTACTGGTGCCCAAACCCAAAGGGAGAAACCATGAGCTGATTTTCTTCGCGGACTACAGGGTCCTCAATGCAGTCACTAAGCCTGATGCCCACCCCATTCCAAGTAGTATAGACAACAATGGTCCTAGACATTGACAGTTATTTTACATTAATACCATAAGTATTACTCCTCGTTTGAATATATCCTGCAATAGAAAACAAAAAGAAAACAGGGGAAAAGAACAATGACAGCCCAATGTACTCGTAGATAATTCAATCACAATGACCGCAGGTGTGATTAAAACAGTTTTAATCTCCATTTAAGCACATATTTTTCATTGATATACATACACAAATTTATATTTAAAATGAGGGGGTTACTGCCAAGTGGCGTGCAAGAGAAGTGATGAGGTAAGTGCTCATGTGGAAAAAGGGACCAAGAAGGTCTAGAAAAATAGTGAAGAAAGGGAACGATCACTTTGATCAAATGATAACTTTAAGGTTAAACCATCCTTAGTGACTGTAGCGGGCCTGCCCCAAAATATTCATAGTTCTGTTGTGTCACAGTGGGAGTTCATCTGTGACCTTTGTCGGGGGAAGGGGGTATCAGGGGTGCCAAGCCCAGAAGGGGATTATCGTCGACGTTTCGACCCAAGTACTTGTAGGGTGATTGAATCAATCCACCCACGCCACTTTGTTGCCTATACTAATTGATACCCAGGTCCTTTAACTTTTTCTGGGTCACCCCATTTTTATTAATGGCACCCCATTCCAAGAGCTGATGAGCTCATTGATAAGTTGGGGGCAGCTAAGTATCTGAGCACCTTTGACCTGATCTTCAGCTATTGGCAGATTGCCAATGAGAGGTCTTCTTTCTCCACACCTCAAGGCCACTTTCAATTTAAAGTGATGCTCTTAGGGTTGAAGATTGCCCATGCCACCTTGTAGAGGTTGGTGTACTGTCAGGGCTGGAGAGTTTTAGTGCAGCTTATCTTGACAATATTGCTGTATCCAGCTCCACCTGGGAGGATCACTGCGTCCACCTCAAGGAAGTGCTTCAGGCCTTGCAACAGGCAGGCCTGACTATCAAGGCAAGTAAGTGCCAGATAGGGTAGGGCTCTATTGTGTAACTGGACCACCAAGCTGGTGGAGGCCATGTACAACCTCTCCAGCCCAAGATCCGGACCATCCTGGCTTGTGAGTCTCCTAAAACCCAGACCCAGGTCATAGCCTCTTTAGGACTAACTGCGTATAACAGAAGATTTGTGAAGGGTTATAGTGCCATACTGGCACCATTAACTGACTTGACCTTCAAAAGGAAGCCCATAAATGTTATTTGGCCTGAGCAGTGCTAAAAGACGTTTGTCACTCTCAAGGAAGCACTGTGCTCAGCATCTGTCTTGAAGGACCCTGACTTCATTAAAAAGTTTATTGTCCAGACCGAGGCCTCTGAACATGGGATAGGTGCAGTGTTGTTACAGGAGACTGATTTGGGCCAGGATCAGCCAGTTGTCTTCATCAGCAGGTGACTTCTTCCTAGGGTGCAGTGTTGGAGTGACATTGCGAGGGAAGCCTTTGAGGTGGTTTGGTCTTTGAAGAAGCTATGACTCTACCTGTTTGGGACTCACTTCAAAGTTCAAACCGACCACAGACCCCTCAAATGGCTGATGCAGATGAGAAGAGAGTACTTCAAGTTGTTAAGGTGGCCCATTTTCCTACAGGGCATAGACTTCACAGTGGAACACAGACCTGGGACTGACAAGGCCAATGCAGATTCTTTGACTAAGATGATGAGACTCACCAGGGCAAGGGTTAGTTGCACATCACCTTTTATCTAGGAGGGGACCATGCAAGGAACTGCCTCTTTTTGTATGGTCTCCCCCCCATTTTTCTACTTATGCTGCTGGTATTTCGACTCTGAGAGAGCACTGCAGCCTTCTAACCAGACCTCAGTGCCAATGCCCTGCACCTAAACTGTATGTTGAATTGGCTATATTCAATAGGAATTCTTAACTTACCTGTAGGTTCCTTGTAATAGTACCCTGGTACCCAGGGCATGTACATTAGAGGGGCACCACAGGGCTTGCAGCACTGATTGTGCTACCATGGTCGACCCCCAAGTATAACAAGTCTCCTAGTCCGCCACTTCAGACTAGTAGACCATTTGTGCACTGCTAGCCTGTCTTTGCAATTGAAAGCAATGGCAAAGCCACCACTTCCCCTGGACATATGTATATGGCACCCCTCTGGTAGGCCTACCGAGCCCTAAAGGCAGGGTACAACATATGACACAGGAAGGACATGTACTTTACTTGTGCTGACAGTAAAGCATGCGAATCAACTGTTTTAACTGTGGAAAGGCTTGGTAGCCAAATTGGCGAGTACAGTGCTACACGTTGACCCGTCAGCAGTGCTAACTCCTGAACAGTGCGACCAAAGTGGGAATTCCAATGTATCAAACAATGTGCTATATTAGGCCCGACTTGTAGTTCAAGTTGGAATTAATGTAACTTGTTGCAGTGCGCAGCTTTAGCAAAGCTGCCACTTTGTTGCCTTTAAAAATCGTGTGCCTTCACGGGACACATGGAGCCTTCTCCACAAGACAGCCTTCTACCTTCCTAGAGAGACGTGTTAATGACTCTCGGGAAGGGGTACAACGAGAGTTTGCAGGCCAGGAAGGTGTTAGCTCCCTCCTGCAGGAATCCACTTGGGTGTTAGGCCCAAAAGGCAGGCTTCAAAGGTGAAGCGGCCTTTGAATTGCAGATGTGTAACACTAGGAGCAAGACTGCCCTATTGTTGAGGTAGACATGCTGACAAAGGAAGCAGAGGGGGAACTCTGTTGCCAAACTGGTTTCCCAAGGGGCCTTTAGCCCTGATGGAGGGTGGGCTAGGAAGGTCTGAGCACCAAGAGAGGAATCTCGCCATCTTGGGAATGGGTAGAATGGTGCATCTTGAGATAGCCAGATCCCATACTCCACAGGAAGTGATCACCAGGTGGGCGGAAACCTGGTAGTCCACTGGCTACCAACCACATGCTGCCTTGAGGGCTCATTCTGAGCATAAAGAGGGCATCGCTGGCACACAGACCTTAGATCTCGGCTGACTTGGAAGAAGGATCAGAAAAGGACTGCCCTGCTGCACTGAGGAAGAAGCAAAGAGAGGCTGCACCGACGAGGACTGCATCTTGTGGCTAGAAAGGAGAGGGACGTGCCTGTCATGTCCTGCTCTAGGAAAAGCTGCCCACAGAGACGGTCAAGTCAAAAGAAACTTTGAGGGCTATCCGATTGACCTCTTGTTTGCAGGACAGGGACACAACAGATAAAGAAGCCTGCTTGGGCAAGTTCGCAGCCCAAAGTCTTGAAGACGCTACCACTGCAGCCGAGCAGCACAGAGTACCAAGATCTGATGCACAGAGTTGCACCCAAGTTTTCAGACCCCGGCAGTTCTGTTGGAGAGTTGCTAAGACCCTCTGTAGGCGATTTATCGACTCTGGAAGGATTGGCCTGTGACCGCGACAAGGGGCAACCAGTAGTCCAGTGGTGACTGGACTTCGGCCAGACCAGAGATTACTTTATGAGACATCGACCCTGCAACCAGGATTCCATCACCATTTTTGTGGACTGAAGAATCCTCGCAGGAAGACCCCTGTCGACAGCTTCGCATCCAAAGCATCCTTAGAGCATCTTAAGCATCCTTCATTCCTTGCTTCAGGACCACTCAATAGGATCCATTGCACCGCAGAAAAAGTGCCATGGATCTGTTGAAGGACTGCTTCCTCTGTGAACATAACTGTTCTTGAGGACATTGCTGACCCCCTGACAAGCTCCCTGCTGGAGTTGGTTGTCTCAAGTACTTCTAACAGACCGCAATGATTGGTACCTAGTTTTATTTCAAAAAGGTTGCTAAGTGCCCAATTCATTGACTTTGGCAAAGCTTATTCGCAGCTGAGTGAAATTGCTTTGATTTATTATTGCTTGTAAAATATACTTCTCAGGAACCCTCCGGTACTTCTTTTTCATTCTAGAGTCTACATTAATATAAAAATACAGTCTATTTTTATAAATTGGTGCCAGATTTCTTGAGTATCGTGTCGATTTCATCTTAATTTATTTTGATGTTGTTTAAATGCTTTACACTTGTTCCTCTGTGTAAGTCTTGCTGCTTAGTGCCATGGATACCAAGGGTTGAGCTGAGGGTTTTACAGACAAAGCCTACTGAACCTAATGGGGTCAGTAAGTACATAACGTTTTGAGGTCGCACAACCACACCATATAATACACCCCATTTCCTCACTGGGTGGCATCGGGATTGTGCAAAATTATTATAGAAAGTGCCTTATCACAGTCAGTACTGTGCCAGCTTAAAAGATAATGGTCGAGCAGACTGCAAATTGACCACAATGAAGATGATTGGCCAGAACTCTTCCAGAACCATGACACATGTCTACGAGAAGCCAGGTTGAAACTGGAGTTTTTAAAACTATGTCATAGGAGGCACTGGCCCACTTTATAAGCTTAAAAAGGCAGGCCCTCATCAAACTCAGCATGGTGGAGATATCAACACCCAAATATATAGTCCACATAATCAGGGAACGCCAAAAGCTGGGGTTTAACTTGGATGACATTTGTAAGATAATGAAAAATACCTGTAAGGTAACAAGAGATTTAGTCAGATCTGCAATGCTCTTGTACAATATATATTGCCATACCTGGAAGTCAACCCATAGATAAGTTGTTGGTTTGCTACAGTATTGGCAGTGGCTAAAATGGGTGTGCTATATCATTGGAAGACAGCACAAATAACAATGGTTTTGAAGGTTGATTACGCAAAATCAACCAAGTAGCATCCACCAAACAAATAATCTATAAACTGAATGATGACTTGCTAGCTTTTTATAAGATTTGGGGAGACTGCCATCAGGCATGAGGTGGCTTCTTACTGCGCTGAAAGGTGTGGACTATTGAAAGTACATTGATGGGTCTTGTGGGGGTTCCAATTGGTCGGGAATAAACTCAACAGTGTAGTACATTGTTGGGACAGGTTTCCTGGTAAGCTGAAAGTTGATATTTGGACTTTACTTCAAGTGTTGTGGTGACTAGACAGGAGCACTCTAAGATACTGTTGTTTTATCTCTGTTTATTGACTGTTGGTGGAGAAGGGTGATAAAGTGAGCGTGGATTTGGGGTGTGGGTTAAGTTTTTAGTAAGGTTAATGCAACTCAAGTCTGGATTCATGATAGTCAAAAACAGCAGAAGAGATTCTTAATTCAATGCCAACAAGCAGGAGTGATCATTGGCCCTTCTGAGGAGGATCTTTCTGTTTTTTCTGACCTATATTTTTTTTATTGTTTTCTCTTGTTATGGAGCAGTTAAAGAGGAGAATATTTACAGTGGACACGGGGTACTGTAGATGATCTATGGACTAGCATATGACGGATACGACTGACAACTTCGATAGTTCATGGTCTCTTTAGGGGTGTCACTGTTCACAGGCATGAAAAGATGACTGTCAAGGTCGATCTGGGATGATTCAATGAAAAACGTAGACAGATAGTGGATGTTTTACATTATAGGAATACATTTATATGCATATTTCTGTGGCTGCGTCCATGGTAAAGAACTGACACAGGCAATTTGTTAGTGTTTTTGCTGGATATTTTGCTCCTCTGTACTTGAAAATCAATACAAAGTTAATGTAAAATTTCTTCTTCTTATTATTATTTATTATTATTATAGAATTACTGCCTTAGAACGCTTATGATATATCACAGAAGCAATGTTTCAGCCTCATCTGGGATGAGGGGGGCACGATGGTGGAGCAGAAGATATTAAAGGCAGAACTAATCATCATTTGCAAATGTCTTTATGGTGGCAGCAAGGGTAGGAGCCAACCAGAGTGGAAGCTTTAAGGCAGGGGTCTCCAAACCGGTCCTGGACGGCCGGATCCATGCCAGATTTTTAAAATAACTACATGTATCTCAATGGGGATATCCCAAAAATCTGGCATGGATCCGGCCCTCCAGGACTGGTTTGGAGACCCCTGCTTTAAGGAGAAGAAGAAAAATATTTTATTTTAGATTGGGTTAGGCAATCCTATCTCCTGCTGGAGCTAAATCCCACTCAGTAAGATTATGACAAGGAAGACAGTTCATTAGGTAATAAATAATTTATTACCCTGACCTTCCCTGTTTGCAAAACTAGTAACTATTTACTTTCTTACTATGAATCTTTCTATGTTCTTGCACTATGGTACCAGAATGTTGTAACCATAATGTTGCCAGGTACAAATGTTGTATCATAAATAATTGTTTTACAAACGTATTGCCCCAGTGGAGTTACTATTAGAACATTAACATTTTATGGAGCAATATTTTTTGTCAGTGATATTAAGGTCGTGATAGACAATATTTTTACTAATGATATTCTAATATACAATTATTCTCACACCTCTCCTTACTAATGTGTATGTGATTTTTTTTGCATTTCTGTCTTTTAATGTCAGGCGAGTTCCAACTTTGGAGACAGATCTGAATGGTATTTTGGGCCTGTAGATAGAGCGGAAACAGAAGCCCTGCTGATGGGGCACCCCCCTGGAACCTTCTTAGTCCGGGACAGTGCCACCTGCCCTGGTGATTACGTGTTATCCGTCAGTGAGAACAGCAAGGTAAAATGCGCCCTGTGCATTGTACATCATACATCTTACACTTTCGTATTTGACAGGCATGTGAACAGGTTAGGGATACTGACATTAGGCATCCACTGGCCCTGAAGAAGGCCTTACACCCTCCATGGGACTGTTTAATTAGGCCAACACATGGGGACCAGAGGATTTGTGGGCCAAGTGTACTTCCTGAACATCCTATTTTTCATAAAAATTCTAATCATGCATAAGCAAGCTTTAAAAATTGCAGTTGGTTGACTTTCTGGTAAATATATTTTATTTTTCAGTTGGACGATTCCTTTTAATATTTGTCATTCTTGTGCTGGAAAAGAGCTCCACAAAGAACTACTATTTTCGAATCCCAATCCAGGCAAGCAGTATCTCTGTCTGGATGAGAAGCATACCCAATGGTGAAGCATGCCACCCTGGTACAAATTGAACCGGTAAGGTTTAAGTACCTCAGCATTTATGTTACCCTGGACCCGAAACTACTAAGCCATGTCTTCCCTGGACAGGAAACAAGCATCCTGGGACCGGTTTAGGATTCATAATCCTCATCAGCCAGACTATCTTGAATCCAGTGGTAGAGTGAGCAAGGGACCCACGTCTGGGCATACCCTACCAACTTAGGGCAAACAAAGTGATACCAAAGGGGATGATGGATGACGCGTTTGAGCAAATCAAACACTCACCCCCAGTCAACTGATCTGAGTTTAATCCATCCACTCCACCACCGGATTCAGGATAGCCTGGCTGATGAGGATTATGAATCCGAAACCGGTCCCAGGATGCTTGTTTCCGGTCCAGGGAAGACATTGCTTGGCAGTTCGGGCTGGACTGTTCCCATGAGGCACAGGGTCAGACTGATTTGCATATGGCCATGTCTGAACTGGGGTGGTGGAATGAGCTAAATAATGATGGTGGATTAAACTCAGATCAGTTGACTGGGGGTGAGTGTTTGATTTGCTCAAGCGCTCCATCCATCATTCCCTTTTGTATCGCTTTGTTCGCCCTGAGTTGGCAGGGTATGCCCAGACATGGGTCCGTTGCTCACTCTACCACTGGATTCAAGATAGCCTGGCTGATGAGGATTATGAATCCGAAACCGGTCCCAGGATGCTTGTTTCCGGTCCAGGGAAGACATGGCATGGCAGTTCGGGCTGAACTGTTCCCATGAGGCACAGGGTCAGACTGATTTGCATATGGCCATGTCTGAACTGGGGTGGTGGAGTGAGCTAAATAATGATGATGGATTAAACCCAGATCAGTTGACTCTGGTGAGTGTTTGATTTGCTCAAGCGCTCTGTCCATCATCCCCTTTGGTATCGCTTTGTTCGCCGTGAGTTGGCAGGGTATGCCCAGACGTGGGTCCCTTGCTCACTCTACCACTGGATTCAAGATAGCCTGGCTGATGAGGATAATGAATCCGAAACCGGTCCCAGGATGCTTGTTTCCGGTCCAGGGAAGACATGGCTTGGCAGTTCGGGCTGGACTGTTCCCATGAGGCACAGGGTCAGATTGATTTGCATATGGCCATGTCTGAACTGGGGTGGTGGAGTGAGCTAAATAATGATGATGAATTAAACCCAGATCAGTTGACTGGGGGTGAGTGTTTGATTTGCTCAAGCGCTCCGTCCATCATCCCCTTTGGTATCGCTTTGTTCTCCATAAGTTGGCAGAGTATGCCCAGACATGGGTCCCTTGCTCACTCTACCACTGGATTTAAGATAGCCTGGCTGATGAGGATTATGAATCCGAAACCGGTCCCAGAATGCTTGTTTCCGGTCCAGGGAAGACATGGCTTGGCAATTCGGGCTGGACTGTTCCCATGAGGCACAGGGTCAGACTGATTTGCATATGGCCATGTCTGAACTGGGGTGGTGGAGTGAGCTAAATAATGATGATGTATTAAACCCAGATCAGTTGACTGGGGGTAAGTGTTTGATTTGCTCAAGCGCTCCGTCCATCATCCCCTTTGGTATCGCTGGGTTTTAGGAATATGGCAGGGAGTTTTTTGCATAACGTTGAAGCAAACCTGCGGAAAGAAACACATTTTTATATTGTACAGTAAAGGAATGTGGCGTGTAGGTTTTTCTAGAGACACTTTAATTGTCAAGAGGTGTCATGTACTTGATCAGTGCTAAAAAGCAACCCCAGTGTTTGTAGACACCCCTTTACGAGCGACTATTCAGAAGTGGTATGTAAGCATATCCCAGTACCCTTAATTAACATTCGCCTCTTACAACATAATAGAGAAAGCTCTTGTGCACATCACCCCACTGTAGGTGTGATATTATTACTTGCAGACCCATCAAGGACACCTGTGTGTACATACTTTAGCAGTGTGTTAAATTCTATAAAGTATTATTATAGTTTATGCAGGCCAATTATAGTGCGCCATACAAACTACATATATAAACATGTCCTGTAAACGCTCACCGATACATAAATTTAAAAAAAAGACAGTTGCAGTAAATCAATGCAAAATGTATATGAACCATTACTTAGCTGGCTCAGAAGGGCATGGTAAAGTGCTGCCCCATGCCCCAATGAGCCCAGCGCAGCACAGAGCAGACACCGAGGTCCCCAGAATGAATGTATGTTGTGTTACACCACCAAAACTCTTCTTGCCTCGAACACTTATGCATACTGCCAACTTGAAGAACAATCTCACTGTGTGAGGAGGGGCGGGGCCTTGAAGGGAATGGGACCTTACGTTTTCTGAGGCTTTGAACTGCCAACGTCAAAGGGTACTTTTGAACCCCACCCCGCCCCAAGCTTCCTCCTCCCCCCAAAAAAACTTGCTGAGGTTGGTGCCATGTGCTGTGGTGTTTTCACACCCCTTAATGGACATTGGCAGTTCAAAGCCTCGGAAAACGAGCTGGAATACCACTATTTACAGTGGTTTTCAGCTCTTTTTTCCTGCTTTCATGTGATATCAGCTCCTCACCGAGAGACTATGTGAAGGGAGCCGACATCGTGTGACACATGGTGGCACAGAGGGAGCTAGCAGGTATGCTGATGCCTTTAGTTTTCCATCCCATATTCATAAACAGTGGGCTTCAGGATTCTGCTGCTGTTCTGTACAAGAAGCTTGTCAGGAATAAGTAACCTACCATGATTATTCTTAACATAGGCACGCATACGCTCTTTGATTATCCTCTCAATAGCTTGGCAGGATAGTGAAGATTGTCATGTGCAGTGCTTAATTTGTAAAAAAAGCATCAGCAGCAGAGACCTGTCAGGAGGCCACTGCAGCCTACACCACTCATGGCCCCTGCCATGGCTGCCAATGACAGTACGTACACATTTACTAACCATCACACGCCTACAAGTATAACAATTCAGACTTTTTTCAGGCCACTACAGCTATAAGAATGACTTGGGCAGCAGGTATTAGTTGATTCTGATGTATATTGAAATAATATACAACTGTTCTGCTCCTCTCTAATTTACCAAACAGTGCCACCATGTGGCAGACTGTCTTAAATGCCAGTGTTAACAATTAAGTGCCAGTGCCAGCACTGGAGACCACCGGCTCAAATTAACCACTAATGTAGGGTGACACGTAGCTGGTAGTAACACACTAAGCCCTGCTTGTTATGAGTAAAGAACTGCCGAGGGATGAAAGGCGGCTGCAAAGGGAGATGTGGGCCAACCGAGTGACTCTATAGACTCCTATGAATACATTGTGTTGCCTCTATTTGGGCAATGGTTATAAGAAATGAAACCTTAATCCAAGATTGGCAACTGTTGTTGTTTTCGTGATGGAACCTGGCAGAAGAGGTCACTCTAAGGAGGAAATGGGTTGAGAAATAATGATCTCATCAGGCAATCTAAACATTATCTTTGAATCATTCCCTTACCTTTTTAAAGTAATTCATAAACACTGTGTAGAGTCTCAGATGAGAACTAATAGCTTATCCGGCAGAGGGTCAGTATGTGCCTACAATCTCCTCTCCAAAGTAGTGCTTTGATGGTATGCAGACTTTTGCCCGCATTGATAATACCAACTGACATCTTGCCATCTGCACTGCAGTGCTTAATTAAACTGTGCTGCAGTTGTGGAGGGCAAAATTCATGTGGGCCATGTGGGTAGGGCAGTCAGGACCCTTAAAAAAACAAAAAACAGCAGTCACTGCTGGGCAAGCACTGGCGTCCAGAGTGTGTTCCACGGTGAAATGGTCGCAAATCTTTTTGATGTAATCGTTGGGTAAGCAGTTAGTTAGGTGCTTTTCTTGTAGAATAGGCAGTGCTCAATTTGAGCCGGTGGTTTCCGGGGCTCAGCATCGGCATCTAATTGTCAACACATACACTAATGACAGTCTGTCAAGTAGTGACAGTATTTGCCTAGTATAGAGATGAACACAACACTTGTTTAATTATTCAATGTACATTAAAATACATACCTGCCACCTAAGCCATTCTTATAGCTTTGGGGGGCCTGGAATAGTCTGAATTGTCCCAACTGTAGGCGTGGAATGCTTAGAAGTTGGATATGTACTGTCATTGACAGCGCTAGCAAGGGCAATAAGTGGTGTAAGCTGCAGCGGCCTCCTGACGAGCGCCCTTGCACTTATTTGTTTACAAATCAAGCACTGAATAGGGAAACGTTTATCATGCGTGTTTCTTCAGTGGTTGACAATCACATTGGTTGTCTGCCTGTAGCACCAGCAGTTGATCTTCTGGGTTGATATTTGAGTAGGACAGCTGTAGGAACTGGCTAGTTTGATAGTAAACTCTACAGCACCGGGATATTGCCCTGGTAATCATTCATCCATCATTCATCCATCAAATAACTTCTGTTCGAGGAAGTTCTTAATGTAACAGGAATTACGCCAGTAATCATTGCCCGCTTGCGTGGAAGTAATAATGCACCCATCACACCCTAGTAATGACAGCTCCCATCCATCCATTCTGTAGCTATTGTGCCAGTAGCCATGACTCCAGTGCAGCGTCGCTGTGGCAGTAGAAACACCTTTCCAGAGTGATTGCTGTTCCAATAGTTATGTCTCCACCACATCGTGATTGTGTCCCTTCCCAGCAAAGCTATTGTGCCTAAAATCACACCTCTGCCGAAAGTGACTTTGCTAGTAAGCATGTCCCACCTGCAGGGCTAATGCGCCAGTGCTAATACCTCCTGCATATTTATTATGCCAGGGGTTGTTCCTCCAGGAAAGAGATATTCTGTCATTATGAACTTTCCTTCACCATATAGACATTGAGCCTCTTTTAATCAAAATAAAAATATCTTTATTCGATTTGCAAAAGCAATCATAAAAGTGCAGTAAAAAAAGATTATCGCCACAATAAAAACAAATTCGGTCAATTTCATAAATGAGCATGATACACCCCCATTAAAAAACTGGGATAAAAAAACATCTAACATTAAAATTGCCTAGAAATCGCAGACACAATAAAGCCTCTTCTAATCAGCTCCTTTGCCTCTAATAAGGTGCTAATTGTGCAGTACTGTTTCAGGAATCCTGCCTCTAGCAAATCTTTACTGTGCCTTTAACCCTGCTCCATTACATAGTTCCTGCAAGTACCATCATTCATGCTTCCGCTGTGTAGCAGAGTTGCCAGTAATCAGCCCTCCATAGAAGGCACTGTTCAATAACCCAATCTTACCTTAACTGCAGAGTAATCATGTCAGCCCCATTCGTCTGTCACTGAGTTATCCATACTAATATAATAAAGAGAGAGCCCAAACCTTTGAGGCAGGTAATCTCAGGAACCACAGCACCAATCACAACACCCAATACAGCGTTGGAAAGGGCAGTTGCAGCAGAAGGACATAGGCTATGCAGACGTCCACCATATACATTTAAAAGTTAAAATAACCGTGCCAGCAAAGTAGTCCCTTGTGGGCGTGTCTGCGTTGTGCTGTGGGCGTGTGCTGGGGGCGTGACAAAGGCTGGGGGCGTGTGATATGTTCCGCCCTTCATGCCATGTCTCATATCGTGTGCTAATCCCACCCATCTCCCTTTAAATACCCCTGCACCCCATAATCATAACCCACCCTTACTCCTTAAAATACCCCAACACCCTTAAACACTAACCCATCGTAACCCTATAAATATACCCTGTACCCCAAAACCCAATCCTATCCCTAAACCCTAAAAATACCCCTGTACCCCAAAACCCAAACCTAGCCCTGAACCCTATACATACGTCTGTACCTCAAACCCCAAACCTACCCCTGAACCCTAATAATACCCCTGTACCCCAAAACCCAAACCTAGCCATGAACCCTAAAAATACCACTGTACCCCAAACCCAAACCTACCCCTGAACCCTAAAAGACCCCTTTACCCCAAATCCCAAACCTAGCCCTGAACCCTTAAAATACTCCTGTACCCCAAAACCCAAACCTACCCCTGAACCCTAAAAATACCCCTGTACCCCAAAGCCCAAACCTAGCCTTGAACCCTAAAAATAACCCTGTACCCCAAAACCCAAACCTACCCCTGAACCCTAAAATACCCCTGTACCCCAAAACCCAAACCTAGCCCTGAACCCTAAAAATACCCCTGTACCCCAAAACCCAAACCTAGGCCTGAACCCTAAAAACACCCCTGTGCCCCAAAACCCATACCTATCCCTAAACCCTAAAACTACCCCTGTACCCCATAACCCAAAACAATATATGAACCCTTAAAATACCCAAACACCCCAAAACATATACCTCAGTACCCCAAAACATACCCATACTTACCTTATCCAAACATTAAAAAAAACATGCTTTTACCATTCATGCATTTACAACGAATTTCGTTGTAAATGTATGCGTGGTAAAAGCATATAAAATGTAATGCCATGCGTTATAATGGCATTGCGGAGTCATGGTACTTTCGTAATGAAAGTATGCGGAGTGATGGTATACGGAAAGAAAGTTGCGGAATAATGGGTGTCACGGCGGCCCACATCTCCAGCAACATACTCATATTTTTTAACCACCCATTTGAAAAATGCACAGGTCTCTCTCATTGATGGCCAGCACCGACATACACTTTTAGACACACCTCCCGCCACAAGTTCTAGAATTGCGAACTTTAGAGCTGGGGAGCTACGTTAGAATCTCGCCATCAGCTCAACATCCTGTGATTCCAGGCAAATCGCTTTGTCTCCCTGCGCCTACCACAAATGAATGTGTTCTTCCGTAATGTAAATTGTGCTCATGCCATGTTGTCGAGTTCGCGCTATATAATATTGCAAGGAAAAATTAAGTTGGGAAACTCGAGTTCACACACTACTGAAGGCGCACTCTTAAGTGCATCAGCAGTGCACTGTGAATCGGAGCATTTCACAGACCTGTCACAGATAAGAAATGCTATCAAAATGAAATCCTACAAAACAATATACTACTGGCCGGCAGCAATTCATACCCTGACAACGTCGGGACGGGCTGCTAGTAGGTCCATAAAATCATGTCTGTATATAGATGCGGTGTCACCATCACATCATTCTAGTGCCAGTGATCTTACACCAGAACATAGTTTTTGTGCCAGTAATCATGCTTCCATTTTATACTTCAGTGCTGGTGATCATACATGTGTATTTTCCCAGAAACCATGCCGTAATCACATCTGCATGCTTCCTGTAAGTTTCCAGCATTGTGTAGTATCCTGCCCATGGTAATGTTTTACCATTTTACCATCTACTCAGCCGGTGGAGTGTTGCAGTGATGATGCGCTTAGGAATATTGGGAGCCTGTGAGGAGAAGTCACAGTTGAGAGTGGGCTGAGCAGCATGCTGGCTGCTCCCGGTGGGGCTGATCAACAGAACATGTAACTAACTACAATAAAACATCTTGAACTACATCAACTTTCGTGGACCTTGTTACTACAATTAGTTGGCGACGAGTTGGAGACTTTCTCACGCTTTGAAGTTGGTCTGAAACTACCTTAAGATGACATCTACAGTTGGTCAACATGTTGGGGAGGAATATGACGTTACTTCGCAAGCCATTAGGATGCATGGCATTATTACAAAGGTTTAACTTCGCAATGATCATTACTTCACAAGTTTATACTGCGAAATAATTTACATTGCGAATGCATTGAAATGTACTTAAAATGCGTTTTCACCACATTTAATTAATACGTATACCATTTGAAATCCCTTACTGCACATAGTAAGTACAAAAAATCTCTAATACGAACCTATCCCCTGGAACGGGATGACAGGGAATGATAGTTTTTGGGTGGGGGAGTATAGCAAATGTAATTGAAAACCACTTTAATTTTTAAAAAAGTAACGTAATCATTAATGTATTTTAATATTTTCAACATGCTTTTAATAAATTAAATATGTCTTTCGGTTGGGTGATTCCTTCGACTTTTTTAACACATTCACATTTACAAATACGAACACTACAATACACAAATCCTCAAACACTATACTACCCTACACTGTTCAAATACCTCTACACTACCCTAAACCCTAAATCACTACCCCCTAAACATCCTTCCCCATTCTACAGTCCTGTCCCTACACTCTTACACTACACTGCATGATCCCCCCAACACTAGTGTAAACCCTAAAACTCTACTCTACACTACTCAAACACCTCTACACTACCCTAAACCCGAAATCACTACCCCCTTCGATACAGTCAGCCACGAGATCCTCATAACACGACTAAAAGCAGCAGAAATACATGACTCAGCATGTACCCTCATTGCTTCCTACCTGGAGAACAGAACTTTCTCGGTAGAATCAGGAGGAGCTAAATCAAATCTATTCATTCTGCTATGTGGGGTCCCGCAGGGCTCCTCGATGAGCCCCACTCTTTTTAATCTATATGTGGCCCCTCTTGCTGAAATGATAAGGAACTGTGGATTTACTCCAATATCCTACGCTGACGATACTCAAATCGTGGTGTCAATCAGTCGGGATGTGGAGGACACAGCAGAAAAATTTCAATATTGCATGGTACAGGTCAGTCAATGGATGAAAAGGAACTGCCTAAAACTTAATGGGGACAAGAGCGAGGTCATGATACTAGGAGGTGGCACAAATATATGGTCCCCATCATGGTGGCCAAAAAATCTGGGAAGATGCCCAGAATCTTCAGAAAAAGTGAAAAACCTGGGAGTTACTCTAGACACCAATCTCTCATTTGACGCCCAAGCCAGCAAGCTGGCATCAACACTTTGGTACATCCTAAACATGATAAGAAAGATACAACCTTATCTACCGCAGGATTCGCGTAAGACAGTGGTGACAGCTTTAGCGTTGTCAAGACTGGACTACGGAGTGGCCTCTATGCCGGAGCCAGAATGATAATCTTAGCCAAACTTCAACGCCTGCAGAATGCAGCAGCCAGGCTGGTACTCGGCATACCTAAGTATGAATCAATCAGCCACAAATTAAAAACCCTGCACTGGCTACCAATTGCAAAAAGGGTACAATTCGAATCATTATGCCTGGCGTACAAGGCAATTAATGAAACTGGATCAAAATTTCTGAAGTCACATCTAAAACATTATGAGCCAAATAGACTTCTTAGATCCGGCCAAAAGAAACTCATTAAGGTCCCGAGATTTAGAAGAGCCAATTGGGGCGGAAGAAGTTTCCTTGTACATACAGCAAGAACCTGGAATCAGCTGCCTCTGGCCATAAAAACCAGCCCATCCTTAAAGTCCTTTAGAAAGGAAGTTAAAACCTGTCTTTTCTCAGCATAGTTCTAATTTACATCTTCAAGAGCCAATGGTATATCTTAGCGCCAAGACGCCTTCGGGCATTCGCGCGCTCTACAAAATGATAAATCAAATCAAAATCTAAACGTCCTTCCGCCTTCCCCCAGTCCTGTCTCTACACTCTTACACTACACAGCATGACACCCCAACACTACCCTAAACCCTAAAACTCTACCTACACTACTCAAACACCTCTACAGTACCCTAAACCCTAAATCACTACCCCCTAAACTTCCTTCTACCTTCCCACAGTTTGTGCCTATTCCCTTACACTACACTGCATGACCCCCCGACACTAGCCCAAACCCTAAAACTCTACCCAACACTACTTAAACACCTCTACACTACCCTAAACTCTAAATCCCTACCCCCTAAATGTCCTTCCCCCTTCTCCAGTCCTGTCCCTACACTCTTTCACTACACTGCATGACCCCCCCAACACTACCCTAAACACTACCCTAGACTACTCAAACACCTCTATACTACCCTAAATCACTACCCCTTGCACATCTCTCCCCTGACCCCCCTGTCCTGTCCCTACTCTCATACACTATCCTTCATGACCCCGACACTACTTTAAACCCAAAAACAAAAATAACACTACACAAACAAAACACTACAACCTAAAAGACTACCCCCTGCATAACCCTAAAAAATACACAACCCACTTACCTCTCTCTCCTCGTGGTCCCTTTCTCCCCCTTCATCCGTGCTTCCTCTCTTCTGCTGCTTAATGCGTCGTCACAATTGCACGTCGTTGTTTGGAAACGGAAGCGCCTCCTTTTCCAAACAATGATGTAGATAGTCTGCAAAGTAGAGTACTTTGCAAAGTAACTGTAAATGCTAAGTAAAGGTATGCTAAGTAAAAACATGTGTACAAAAAGATCCTACGAAGTTATAAATGCGTACTAATGGTAATACATACTAGTGCCCGCTAAGTAAAGGTAGATTACCGTTGGGGAGAAGAATCAAGATGTTGAAGATCATACAACATATTAAAAAGTACGCAACAAGTCTGGGTCACACAAGAGGCCACACAGAACCGTAGAAGCCACAAAGGAAACAAAGGAAACAAAGGAAACTGGAACAGCACGTCTTGCAGCCCCACCAGTGTCCATTTCATCGGACAGCCCTAGCCCAAGCGTGCTGTACCCCGTTTCATTGGACGCATCTACAAGATCTACTAATTCTAAGAAATTAATCAACTTCATTTTTGGCACTCCACATGTCAACGTTTCTAATTGGACGCCATGAGATTTTAAAGGACGTTTGATCTGCAGTAAGCCTGTCAACCTAGATGTGTGCACTAGATGGGAGATGCCTTTACAATGTATTTTCATGCTCTTGGCCTTCGCTCTGTAGGAGCTAGAGGGCTATTGTTTGGCCAGTGGACTTGTATGGAGTATACAGGTGCAGAAGTGGCACAAAGTATGTGATGCCTTCAACAAGTTTTTGCAGCTACCTCTGCTCTACAGAAAGCCAGTTGTTGCCTGGATTATTTGGAGTTGGCATCATTACATCATATGTACATGTGTTTGTACAACATTGTTTCCCTGGGAAACGTGCACAGTCTGCACAATGTTTTGCATGGAACTTGACAGTGGCATGGGATATATGGATATTTGTGCCAGAACCTGGACATTTGGTGAGTTTTGTTTTTGTTTGCGTTTTCTTCACCTTGACTTTACATTATGGGGCAGTTTAACTGCAGTCCTGCCAAGCGTCACGCAACAGGTGTGACGCTCACGCATTTCAGTGCGGTGATCCGCATCACCGCACTGAAATGCATTGTCACGCATTTTCGACCTGTGCCAGGCGCTCCTGTGACCAGGCTCTCTCTGCTGTTCTGAGAGAGCCCGAGTGCCAATGGTGCGGTGCGCGGCTACTCTCAGACTCCTCACAATGTCTGCAGGGGGGCCGGGCTGCTCTCTCGATACTGCAGGCAGCAGCTCAGAGCTGTCAGTCACCGTGTGGGGCACCAGGGGGGCCGGGATTAAATCCGGATGTGCCGGCCGCGGTTGTGCCGTCACGTCCGGAACTAGAAAGTGCAGAAAAGCGGCGGAGGGTTAGAGAGTGCAGGCTGCCACTACGAGACGCTCTCTGACTATCTCAAGCGCCGCCATAGCCGCCCGCCGCAGCCGCCTGCGCCCCGTAACAGGCACAAAGAGTACAGAGAGAATGGGGGCTTCATCCATCTTTCATTCGACTCTTTGGCGCCGATAATGGGGTGGGTGGGGAGTCGGGGGTCGGATGTGACCTCTCACTTCAGTCCAGTCAGGAAATGGGGTTGGAGAAGCAGCCTGACCCGCCGCGCTATTTAATTTATGTCTTAGATTAGCATGATGCAGCGCTGCAGGGCTGGACTCAGAGGGAGACTCAAGGCAATAATTACAACCCCCGCGCTGGACCGGCAGTCGAGATCGCGACCTGAGACAGTGATTAGTCCCGGAGAATGGTCAGCAACATCATGTCCGGGCGGCATCAGAGGGCTGAGGTGTGATCATGATAGGGCGGCTGCCGAACGGGACCCGGGCAGTGACCTTGCTGAAGTGAAATTGGAGCGGCCTCGCAACAATAGTGAGTGCAGCCGAGTTTGTTAATAATCTCTAAGCGAGGGTGACTGTTTGTTTTAAACACAAAATCTAATATGGGCAGGCACCTGTTTCCAAGCAATCCGATTTTGTAGGTAACAGAGTACATGAAGATCGGGTGTGGACAAAGATCACACAATACTGATAAGTGCAGACTCAGAGACCGACCTCGCTTATAACACTGAGGTTTCCAGATTCGATGTAGGAGTATGACAATGTATTATTGGGGCAAGATATAGAGCTTCTCCTTACTCAAATGGGTGTAATTTCATATTTATAGATTGTTACGTTGGCACTTTTCCAAAGCCGCATATATCTCCCTTGTCCCCATCCCTGCCGCGCGACCTCCATTTGCATGCGAGTGACGTAGGTACCCTTCCCTCTTATTATTGTCCTCTGCATGTTCCCGTCCCTGCCACGCGACCCTGATTAGCATACATTACGTCAGATGGCTTGTTGCCTATCTGACAGTTTGTCTTGTTGTTAAGGACAGTTGCAGCTGTCAATGAGATTGAGCTGGTGCCCGGTGTGTCGTATTTACTACCAATAAAGTAACACCTTCAAGCATTTACCGTGTGTTTACTTTACAAATTTGGCGACGAGGACGGCACGCCGTAGAACCCACTACGTGAGAAAATATTAAATGATGACATCGTGAAACGTGTATTTCCTCACACAAAGAATTTATGAGTTGAAGAAAGGTATCATAGGTATCTGCTAACAAGGTTCCGTTTGAATAAAATTCATCTTTTAATTTCTGGCCGCCCTGTCTGGACCAGGAGCTCGGACTTAGTTCTATGCAAATGTGATGGCTGCTCAATTATGGACACGGCTCACTTTCTGTTTTTTTGTGATTATTTCAAAGGTATTAGATTCAAATTTATTATACCATTATTAAAAGGAAAGGGTTTTAGGCAAGTGAAGCCAGCTTTGCTGTACCTCCAACTGTTGACAGAAATATGGGTTATTTTCAATGTGGCAACATTTTTAACCATAGCAATGAGACTTGGCAAAAAGATTGCTTGGTCCTAGAGGACTTTTTACAAATATCAATTACTGTATGAAACCCCCAATAAGGTCACCAATGTGTATGCTGTTGTTTTTAAAAATTCCTGCCATCATGTACTGTATATCTCAGGGGTCATCCCCTGTTTTGTATCTATGTTATATTTTATCATGGGTGGCTTGTGGACTGTTTTAATGCTTGTACACTTTTATGGTTTTTGTGATTTAAACCGAATAAAGTATCTTTTGAACCTTTGAGTTGAAGAAAAAGAGCAGCCTCCGCGATTTCCGGCACATTTTGATATTTGAGTGAGGTGATATAAATTCCCTTGGACTTATTGCGAAATAATTTGACCAGTGAATTCTGAATAAACCTTGGGCGTTTTTGTGAATTTTAAATATATTGAAGAAAAGTAAGACCCAAGTTCAAGAAAACTGGAATCTGCGCAAGTTCATGAGGTGAGCAGTTTAAGCTGAATGAGGTGATTTGAGCGGAGCAGGGAACGATTTAAATCTCTGTCACCGCGGTTTTGAAGTTGAAAAGTGAGCCTTGGATGTGATCCATAAGAAGTGTGACCAGTGAATAAAAAGTGGACTTTGGTTTATCGTGAGAAAGGATAAGGTGACGTAAGGAACCCTAGTTGCTTAATACTGGAATCTGCGCAAGACTTATGTAAAGAGCCAAGGTGACTGATTTGAGGAGAAGTGAGCGAAACAGGGGACATATTGTTCACTGCAACCGCATCTTGAATTTGAGGTAAATCAGCGCGCAAACAGCGTTTGAAGTGAAATTCTCCTCAGACCTCCAGTGTGCAACCAATGATAATATCATAACGTATAAGTGTGTGAAGTGAGATTCTCCACAGCGTCTATGCTTGAATTTATGTAACTCTTAAGAATGGAGCAGCAGATGAGAATTTAGCCGTGTTTTAAGCTAAAGTGAGGCGCACTTAGAGCGGCGGAACCCCTCGAATGTGTAAACTATCTGAAAGAAATAAGTCTGACTCTCCTCAGCGGAAGCAAAGAAACTTAACTACACCATATTGAAAAAAGGAATAAATATTTTACCTCAAAGCAGCAGATTCAGGAACGAGAGGTAGATACGGTTAGAAGTTTTGGCGGTGCTCCTCATGCGTAGCTCTTCCCTCAGCTTGGTGGCGCGAAAGGGGGAACGACGCACGTCACGTAGAGGCGCCACCTTACTGTTGAGTAATGCAATTGCATCTTCACACGAGAATTCCTGGCAATAAATAAATCGAGTGATAAAGCAAATATATTCCATTTAAAGCGTGTTAGAGAAGATAAGTGTGAATAAGTGTAGTAACCCCTTTGGTGACTTTACGAGTAGCACTTCAAAAAAAAAAAAAAAAGTAAATAAATAAAAGGTTGATAGAAGGAAACCTTTAGAGGAAAAGAAAATACTAACAAGTTTAGTGAAAAGTCTGAACACTCACTTCTAAGAAAAATGTGAGGAAAATAAACAAAATGAGTTATGTGAAGAGAATGTGAACTGTGCTTCATATTGCGAGAAGGAACAACAGAACTAAGCGCATCATCTAAGTTTGTCAATAGTATATTTTTATTTTTGGAGCAGAGATTGATTGCGATATTAACATGGATAAGAGCATGATGTATAATTTACCGCCACCAGAGCCATTTATGAAGAGAGACAGTGCTAATATTGCAGAATGGGAGGAGTGGAAGGAATATTTTAACAATTATATATCCATTTTTGATGAGGAGGAAGAACCTTTAAAACCTGAGGAGAAGGTGAGAGTATTGTTACACAGTTTAGGAGCCGGTGGACGGAAAGTGTACTATAACTTAGAAAAGGAAATCTATAAGGGAACAGACAGGAATGTATTTGAGAATGCCATGCATGTTTTAGATGAACATTATAAGCAAGTAATGAATAGCCATGCACAAAGGAACTTAATATACAGAAAAGATGGAGATATCGAAATGGTAGTGAACAAAAATGAAACCAAACATAAATATACCATCAGTATGGGTGGTGTAGATATTGACATTAACATTGCCTCTGGGTCAAATTGTACAGTAATAAGCAAAAGTATATGGAAGAATAAATTGGCTGTAACTCTAGGGAATGAATTGGAAGAAGCAGACACGTCCCTGGAAACATACACTGGTGAAAATATTATCTTGTCTGGATGTAGAGAGATGAAATTGAGTTACATGAAAAAAAGTACATGGTGTAAAGTTTATATTTCAGAAGAAGAGTTCTCTGTACTAGGATGGAATGAACAAATGAAATTAGGATTGACACAAAATCCCACTAGTACAAACCCCATGAGTAGGCTGACAATTGACAACAGAAGACAATGTACTAAGTTGGAGATGTTAAGGGTGAGAACTCCGCCATCTATGGTCTATGTCGGAGGGACTAGGGCTGTTGAGAGGAATGAGAGGATAAGAGATGCAGCAGATGACAAATTCAAAAGAAATCAAAAAACATCCTTGGGAAAAGATGTTGAAGAAAATATAAGTAAAGGTTTCAGTGAAAAGACCAGTGAGGAGGATGTTGTGGAAAAAGTAGAACTGGTTTATAAGGGAACAGGTGTGGAAACACTAACTACGAGGGCAGAAGAGGACATGTGTAAGTCTAACCACCTAAAAAATGAGAAAGCGTGGCGCTCTACTGCACTGCCGAGTACAAACCTATGACAAGGGAGAAATGTGCTGATGGCATTGACCTAGTAGGAGTAGATGGTCAGAGTCTGATTAAATCAAAGTGTAACAAGCATGGAGAGTACTGGGACTGGTTATATAGCGATGTGTCTGATATGGAAAGTGAAGAGGCGCACGATAACAATCGATGTTCGCATTTCAAAGTTCCGTTAAGAAGGAACAGGTTGCTTATAGAAGGCAGGAGAGAATACGTGTTCAGAGACCCTGAAGACTCAACCACATTCTTCAGTAGAACTCGCTTGAAGGAATCGGAAGAAAGACTGGTCTTTGATGAGGCATGTACCGTAGGATTTACAAGTGGCCCTGGTACAGAGTACAACAAGAGAACTGATGTTAGACTCAACGCTGATCATGATCATGAGAAGGAAACCGGTCGCAGGAGTAGGTGTAGACGCAACGTAACATGGTTCAGGAAATTTCCAAAGAAAAAGGATACTAAGGCGGTTGCCACACACCTAGGCGGAGAAGTGGAACAAGTACTTGTGGACTAGAGCACAATAGTGAAATGGATCGCAGTAGCTAGTGGCACACTGTGGAATTAGAGGAAGAGAATAAGAAGACATCAAAAACCATACAATGCACACGCCATGAAGGATACTTAGGGCGTGACTTATTGCATTTTTGAACTGCGCTTGAGCACAAGTTCTGGTTATCAGTTGACTCAACCGCATCCTTTTGTGTAGTTCATTCATCCACCTTGGGGAATGGATTAAACTTGGTTTTGGCCCACACGGAACAAACTATCACTGTTAACAGCAACAACTGCGTGTGAATTGGTAAATGGTTAGAACTATATGTTTGTGTTTGGACTAAACGCAGATTATGACTACGTGGAAAATAACCATTTGTCGGTGATGACTTGGCCGCATTATTAACAGACTCTTGTAGTATAAGAACCTCTGGTTACTACTGTTATATGTGGTTCTATTTTTCTTCATTCCTTTCCTACGGAAGGAGATGTGGTACGTTGGCACTTTTCCAAAGCCGCATATATTTCCCTTGTCCCTGTCCCTGCCGCGCGACCTCCATTTGCATGCGAGTGACGTAGGTACCCTTCCCTCTTATTATTGTCCTCTGCATGTTCCCGTCCCTGCCGCGCGACCCTGATTAGCATACATTACGTCAGATGGCTTGTTGCCTATCTGACAGTTTGTCTTGTTGTTAAGGACAGTTGCAGCTGTCAATGAGATTGAGCTGGTGACCGGAGCGCTGCCCGGTGTGTCGTATTTACTACCAATAAAGTAACACCTTCAAGCATTTACCGAGTGTTTACTTTACATAGATCTTCCTAGTTTCGTTACTTGATTTCGTGCATGAGAACGTGTCACTCATATTCCCTGAAATGTCACTCATAATTACACAAAAATTATGAAAATGTCACACATAGCAATCTGAAACCTTGGCAGCTATGTAACTGTCCCTGTGCCAGTTCAAATCTGTTGCACAAGACTCACATGCCCTGCGACGGCTGTGTGCATGATCTACACGTCTTCCATGATGTAGCAGCAGTTTAACCCGAAACGTTTTTTGAGCACTAACGTGCCTGGAGGCTCCCGGCAGGCGTCTTTACAGCATGCCGCCATTTTGGGGTCGTAGCCTGCAAGCACTCTGAGTTGGCTTGAAATGCACTGTGCTGTTTTCTTTCTGCTGATGTCTGCCAACCTCGTTCTTTGTGTTGACAATAAAGTTAATTCAAAACTTTGACGTGAGTCGGGTAACGTCGCTGTGTCCTGATATGCTTTACCTGGTGCTTGGTGGTTTGTTGAGCACCGGAAAACCACAAGAATTTTCTATCTCCAATTAATGTTATTGGAGTATCTGCCGATTTGTTTTGAAAATGTCAGGCATCAAGAGGATCTGGTGAGTTCACGTTTTTCTTTATTGTTTTTTTTTTTGCTGTTAATTCAACGCTGGACACTTTGCCTAGAGTTTTATTTGTGTTGTCTTGGTTGGCTGGTAGTCTTATATACCAACGGTCATCATATATTTCAAAGACATGGCACTTTCCTTGAATCAGCAGTTCTGCATGTATTTTCTTCATTGTTTGTTTTGCTGGTGTCAAGCACAGTTAGAGGAACGTTATATTTCTTTTTGTTGGCTGAAGCTGCCACTTGTCTTGACTTTTTTAGACTCACAGTGTTCATGTGTACACCATTATGTATTATGATGCCATTACCCATGCACCTGCTGTTACCGAAATATTTCTTCCAAATGTGTTTGGTCCAACTCTGCTGAGTGTCACATGGATACAGTGACACGTACACACATATTTTGTAACTGTCTGCAAATGAAATGTTAATGCTAATGGTAATTTAAGCCTGTTTTACCATATGCATCTATGTTTTGGCTTGTTGTACATTTCATGATGTAACTGTTTTCTCAAGTTTTATTCTTCATAGGATTGTATGATGTTTTTGTTTGTTGTGCTCAACATTGTACGAGCATGGACCCTAGGTGCACACCGTCAAGAGTTCATTATTTCAATTTACATGCATGCATTCAGTATTCCCTATATTGGGATGGCAATGGGTTTTAATCCCATTTGCTCACAATACAGTTGCCTTCTTGGGCTACTTACAGTTCTTACCCTCTTTCAAGAGATCTATGCATAGGTGTTAGTCCTCTTTGCATTTGTTAACCATTCTTATTCTAAGAGACAGGTTGTGGGTTCAGTCCCATATACATTAGTTAACAACATCTAACCTCCCTTTTGTCTTAGGGTAGGTCAGGGGTTTCAGTCCCATGTTTTCTCACTTGTGTTGTATGGGTTTAAGTCCCATTACTTCACTTCACAGTATATGACCTCTACATGGCGTTGTCTTTACAAGGGCTATCATTTTATGGGTTTTAGTCCAGTTCATAATAGTTTCAGGCCCTTTTTCCTCGGGGTAGGAGTTTGTCATGGGCTTTAGTCCCATTCTCACATACGTTGCGTACATCTTCACACTTACATAGGGTGTGTTTCATGGGTTTCAGTCCCATTTGCGTTATTTTCTCAACGTAATATTTTTATTATATATTACATTATCAATCTTGCAACGTAATAGTATGTTCATATTAAATTACTTTGTTAATATAGTAATGGGGTTTGTATGAGGGATCTTCTTGTATTTTCCTCTCAGCTTCTTTGTTTCTTTCGAGTGTTCAGTTTTCCTTGTGATGTTTTTAGGTCTCGGACCGTAGGCTACGCTTGCATAGTCACGCTCCGAGATTTAATCTTTTTTAGTATGGGAGCTTGAACCCGCCCCACTTCTCCATTGGCTGGCTTCCTAAATAGAGGCCAGCCATTGGAGGTGCGGGGCGTCACTCCGTTCAAGCCCCGTCTTTTTCTGATTCGGGGCGTCTTTTTTCGCTTTTTTCTTGTTTTCTTTCTCTCCTCTTCCCATTGGCTGGAATTTTACCTTCCAGGCAATGGGAAGAGGAGAGAAAGAAAACCACTCCCCTGAATCAGAAAATGACTGTGTTTTCTTCGAGGCATTCCGGCTCAGAGAAAGATGGTGGTGTTTTCATGTCATAGGAGCCCCCAGTCTTACGCCCGCCGTACTTCGGCTCTTTCTGGAGCTGCTCTGCTCCGCTCAATGCCCCTGAGCACAAAGAAGTGACACACAAAAACATAAGAATACAAAAATATCATGCCTAAAAGGACTAATCTGGCAGACCCATTTGGTGCATGCGTCATCGCTCAAAAGGAATTTGATAGGAACAATTACATGTCAGCAACGATGACCCAACATGACAGCCGCAGCCTACAATTGGCCGATGCCACAAGAATGACGAGACTACGTCGGAAACTTTGAAGGGCGCATGATTCATTTATAGGGAATATTTGCCGTTATGATAATGTTTACCCTTTCTTTAGTATTTCAATTTGTTTCCGTATAAACTGTTGCATTACTAGTTCAACTTTCTCCATAATATATTAGTACTTAGACGCTGCAAACATGGCCGGCTAGTTCACAGTTGTATTAGCCAGGAAGGTGACAAGGGTTTCGTTTGGCCAAACTTAAACTGCATTAGCTAAAGCTTAGGCGAAAACAACTATTTAATTAATAAATATCAATTGCACCAATAATCAATTTTGCGGTATTATAAAAAATTGTTTTGTATATCTCATCGCCCCCAAAAATGAATGGATGAACATGCATCTGTATCTTTGTTGAAAAAATATCAACATGCTTGTCAACAATAATATTTTTGTTTTGTGCGAAATCATACACTGGGTTTAGTGATGCTTGTAGATATAATATGCATATTTCAAGCAGTACAAGATGGCCGCCATCGCAAATCATGCTGTAGGTAGCCATTCCTTCTGTGGCTAGCTCGGTCTATCTCAACACTAGGGCAGGGCTTTGCGCATGCGTACCTTGTTCACCTGGACCACACTGGAGCTGATTGGCCAGTGCAGAGCCTGCTGGGCAGCTGCACAGACACAGTAGGAGGATGTGCTGCTTTCGCACTAATCCCGAGGGCTTAGCCCCCTCTCTGCTGCCATGAGCTGGGACATGTGCCCATCCCGGGGCTGTGTGCAGCTCTTCCTGGTGCTCCTCTGTGGGAGCGCCCACCCGGGGGAAGCCGCCGTGCGCCGAGCGGAGAAACAGAGGCTCAGGTAAGGAAAAGCTTATGCAGGGGTTTGGCTGTGAGATCCAGAGACCTCATGTGACAGTGCCTCTACAACATTTGACAATCGGACCTTTGCTTCCATTGACATCACACTTGTGTCTTGAGAACCACTGACTACACCTACTCAAATGTTGCTACCTTGTATAAGCCTGGCCCGGCTCCACACCTCCCCGGAGCTGACCCTGAATAGAGCCAAGATCCCCGCCTGCCCCAGCCCAGTTAGAGGCTTGCTTCACACCCCCCCCCCTGTCGGTGACAGGTCTCCCGCCCCCCGTCCGGTGACAGGCCTTAGCCCCCAGCCACCTCCCCATGGCGAAGAAGATGTATGACCTGCTGTTCAACCTGCTGCTCATCGGCGACTCAGGGGTGAGCAAGACCTGCGTCTCTTCCGCTTCTCCGACGATGCCTTCAACACCACCTTCATCTCCACCTTAGGTGAGTGTTTGTGGTACCTGCGTGGTGGGGGGGGGGGTAACTGAAGTATTGGTCCTCCTTCAGTACCAGCTGCTTATGTAGTGTCATGGGTGGGAGTGGAGGTTTGATGGCGCTTATTGCCTTAATAACAATCAGAAGGCCATCACCATTGTTTTGGGGCTTGGAGGGTACATTGAAAAAGTATGCTATGGCTTTAGAACCCCATCTGCTTCATTGCGTGTATGCACCAAAAATATAACATATCTTGTTTTCAGTATCTGCTGTTGACCCAGATCACATCATTCTCGCGCCCATCCTCTTGCAACTTACAAAATATCGCACAGGTTTGCCACCACTTTACACCATGGTAAAAATCCTACAAGCAGATGTGCTGCTTGCGTCAGAGTCTCAGCTGTGCTGCGTCCTGAGGAGCCCCTGTGGTGTGTGCGTGGGGGGGTCTCTGTGTGTGTGGGGGGGGTCTCTGTCTGTGTGTGGGTCTCTGTGTGTGTGTGGGTCTCTGTGTGTGTGTGGGTCTCTGTGTGTGTGTGTGGCTCTATGTGTGTGTGGCTCTGTGTGTGTGTGGCTCTGTGTGTGTGTGGCTCTGTGTGTGTGTGTGGCTCTGTGTGTGTGTGTGGCTCTGGGCTCTATATGTGTGTGGCTCTGTGTGTGTGTGGCTCTGTGTGTGTGTGTGGCTCTGTGTGTGTGTGTGTGGCTCTGTGTGTGTGTATGGCTCTGTGTGTCTCTGTGTGTGTGTGGCTGTGTGTGTGGTTCTGTGTGTATGGGGTTCTGTGTGTGTGTGTGGTTCTCTGTGTGTGTGTGGCTCTGTGTGTGTGTGTGGCTGTGTGTGTGTGTGTGTGGCTCTGTGTCTGTGTGTGGCTCTGTGTTCGTGTGTGGCTCTGTGTTCGTGTGTGGCTCTGTGTGTGTGTGTGGCTCTGTGTGTGTGTGTGTGTGGCTCTGTGTGTGTGTGTGTGGCTCTGTGTGTTTGTGTGGCTCTGTGTGTGTGTGTGGCTCTGTGTGTGTGTGGCTCTGTGTGTGTGTGTGTGTGTGTGGCTCTGTGTGTCTCTGTGTATGTGGCTCTGTGTGTGTGGCTCTGTGTGTGTGGTTCTGCGTGTGTGGCTCTGTGTGTGTGGCTGTGTGTGTGTGGGGGGGGCTCTGTGTGTGTGTGTGTGGCTCTGTGTGTGTTTGTGTGGCTCTGTGTGTGTGGCTCTGTGTGTGTGTGGCTCTGTGTGTGTGTGTGGCTCTGTTTGTGTGTGTGGCTCTGTGTGTGTGTGCGGCTCTGTGTGTGTGTGTGGCTCTGTCTGTGTGTGTGGCTCTGTTTGTGTGTGTGGCTCTGTGTGTTGTAGCAGGGTTTCCGTTCTCCCACAGAACTGTGCATAGAGATCTAGAACCTCAGTGAGTTAGGATGATCCAAAAACTCATCTCAGTGTCAGAAATCTCGTTACCTAGCTAGCTACAGTGTCTCATGGATCATTATGGAATGATCCATGTATTAGACAAACCAGAACATGATCTTTAGAATACCTCAGGAGTCGTGGAACACATGAACACTCTTTCGTTATATAATCATTTCAAACCAAACTGAGAGTCAAAGAACACAAGTGCAAGTTTGAAGTATTTATTATTCAATGCAAAGTTCTCAAACGCAGTATCTTGTATAATACCAAAATGCAGATTATAAAAATCAGAGTCAGCAGCATAGTCACTAATCCATAGTAAGCAAAAGGTGCTAGCATGTTATAATGCAATTTCTATAGAAATCTATATCACCTATATTTCGCGCACCCTATCTAGAATATTATATTATATCTAAGAAGGTCTCATTCGGGTTTTAGCAGGGCGGCCCCATACCTCTCAATGTCAGTAGGAGCAGTTCACATCAACCGCTACCAGCTCTCTTCATGCGCAGCACCAAGTGTCCGCGTTCATTCCGTGTAACTCTATCTTAAACCCGCGTAGAGCCCAAAATGTTGGCATCAACATTATTTGTGTTATGTCTAATGTCTAATGTGGTGCGAGGATCAGACCTCTTAGCAACCTTGTGTTAGGTTAATCTTAGAGTGTGCAGCTCTCAGTGTGCAGACAGTTGTACCAAGTGTACCAGGCAAAGCTGATAGCATAGGAATAACATATTATTCTCAAATAAAGCAACTCGCCGCTTCTAGGGTGAAAGCTACAACAACAAGTACGTGTCGTGTGCAAAACTGAAGCCGAAGGCAAAACGGCTGTTTAAACATGTAATACACTCATGCTAACTTAACGCAATATATGTAATGAAGTATCCATATGACACCCCCCCATTGGTCCGAGCACCGCCAATCATAAGGGAAAAGGCAATACTAAATCAGATACAAAAATTGAAAGCAAAATTCAATAATCTTGAGCTAAAATAAGCTAAAAATATGTATGAATGAATATGTATGAATGAATATGTATAAATGCCTACAGTGGCCTCAATTCTTAAAAAAAAAAAAAAAAACCACAAAACCCTTGAATCAAAAGTCATCCGCCAGGTCTCAAAATTACGAAATGTAGGACCAGGTCTCATCCTTTCAAATGTTTGTAAGAGAAAAACCAAGGCACTTATCCGATATCCAAAGTCATGTGCCACCTAGACGTTATCTCCAGCGACATCACGTGAGTGAACTCTCCATCAGCTGAACATAGTTCATCTCTCCAATTCAGCGAGGGGAAAGTCATATTTCACCACAAAGCATTCCTCCCAGGCATCTCACGATTGGAAAGTATATGCAAAGAAAGTTGCAACAGCCTCCAGTATGAAATCACTGCCATCATCCGAAAATAGTTCAGCCATCCAATTTAGCAATGGGAAAGAACATACGTGCTCCTCCAGCATCGGATCCTCCTGCAACGTCAGAGGACAACTCGGTGGGTTCACCAGATCGCTGTGTGTCAGAAAGGCATTCGCCGCTGCAGAGATCTCCCATTGGCCCAGAACTCCATTTATCGCTGCCAAGGCCATAACTCTCTCGCCAGAACAGATCAGCTCGTGAGCCACAACGGGACGCATTAGCTGATCAAAATCGACGTCAGGAGCAGTCCTCAAGCATAGGCATAAATCAATGGCCCAATCGAACTCGCAGCTCAGGCAGTGAAACACAGGTTGGACACACGTGAAGTCGGTGAACCGAAATGACAATCTATAGGCCGTGCTTAATGCTGCAAGCGGCAATGTTCCATAGTAATTGAGCATCCGATTACGGCACAGTGTCAGGAGGCGTTGAACGGCGTCTTGCGCAGGATGGGCATCCATGTTTTATGAAGAAAAACACCAACAGAAAGCCTGCGGCTACAGCCAGCAATACAGGTATTCCACCAAACAAACTCGAAAAAATAGTGTGGAAAAACGTGGGAATGAGACCAAAAACTTTTTCAAACGTAGTCACGAGGCCACTGCTTACTAATTTAAAAAAATGTGCCAGCCCAGTCGTTGAAGAAGCATTAAAAATCTGGTGTACCAGCTCGCAGAAATGAAATGGCAAATCAGTGTTTAAAAGCGCCTGCACCTCTGTGCGGGTGTTAGCTATGTGAAGGACATAAGTTTCCCGGGCCGAACTCAGGGTCACTTGTTTTTGAGACAAAAGAGCCCTTATTCTGCTTAAACCATTGAATTTCGCTTCCAAGGTTGGGATCCGTGGCCAGATGGAGATATCTGAAGAGCCATGCGTGGGTGGGTATAGGACGTTCTTGCAGCACACTACACGCTCTGATACAGTAACTATATAAGCCACACCAATTAATAAACCACAACATAATTCGTTGTTTAAAAGCAAATAACTACCATTAGCTAATAAAGTAAATGTGGGAACTACTGCTGGAACTGGCGTGCCTTTTAAAACACATGCTAAATTTGGGCGGTCCTGATTACAAGAACCGTGTAACTGAATGTGTCTGCATATTAATGAATGGTCAGGTGACTGTGTGCATTCCTCACCATTAAGATTCACTTCTTTTCCATCTTTCAGACATCTGTATGTGTATGGTAATGACCATGCCTCATGTAGGAATGCATTGCCTAGTGGCTCATATCGTCCTATAGCAATATACCGCATACAGTTAGTAAATTTATATAAAGGAAATGGTAATGTAATTAAACCATGAATAAGCCACGTGGCAGTGGTGGTTTCAGCAACAGAGAAAGGTAAGGATTCTAGCTTCTCAATATGTAACATAGAAAACGATGCATCACGCATTGAAAGCATGCGCTGTTTATCAGTAAGATTAAAAGGGGCAAAGAGTGATGAAACGTTCAATGAGGTCCAGGGAACTCGACCAGCCTTAATTGTCTGTAGAGTCCAGGCAAACTGCATTACAGAACGTAATTGATTT
Organism: Lissotriton vulgaris; assembly: GCF_964263255.1. Classification (NCBI taxonomy): domain Eukaryota; kingdom Metazoa; phylum Chordata; class Amphibia; order Caudata; family Salamandridae; genus Lissotriton; species Lissotriton vulgaris. The sequence continues at coordinate 1,335,299,911 of NC_141695.1, forward strand.
TGACCATGGTATAACGTGGACACTTCATCATGTACAATATCAACAACAGAAGAAACAATATTATCCAATGTGTAAATTCTGGAAGAAAGCGTGTTAATACTATTATCGACCACTGCAAGCACTTTTTCCAAATTGGCTTGATCAATAGCCCTCAGGCGTTTAGCTGCTTCGACTTTTGAAAATTTCCAAATTTCATTGTAAATAGCATAAATAAAGCGTTTAGACCTACCCATAGTCGGGCCTTTTATAAAATCATTTAACTCTATGTTCTCATTCAACTGGGACAGATGCAGTTTAACTGCAGCTAAAGTGGAATGTTGTAACCAGTTCTGACACAATTTGCCTACTGAATAAGTTGTAACAGTGTGATCTGAGTCAAACCTGGGATCTGGCCTGATGCGTGTAAAACCCTCAGACAAACCCAAAAAACGACTTTGGCAAGAATCAGAGCTTCTTTGCCATAAAAGCCACCCATCCGGATCAAAACTGGAAATATTAAAGGAGGAATTCTGTAAAAGTGCTTGTATATCACTTATGGACAATGTAGTGAAATTACTCCAACCTGAATATTCTTCCAAATCAGGGATAGTAGGGGTATTTAATTTTTTAGATGTAGCCAATCCAAAACATGTTGTTTGGGAAATAGTCGAATTTAAAAACAACATGTGATTCGGGATGAGACATGCACGATGCAAAGCCTCAGTGCCTTGTACCTGCCAATCTTTGGTACCCCAAACCGATTTAAGGTCAATAGCATCCTTCCATAACTCATAGCCATCCACAGATAACCTTTCTAGAAAGGACTTTGAATACAACAATTTTGTGTCAGTCAGTCTAACTTTTGGCATGGATTTCTGTTTCACCTTGAAGTAAAAAGACTCAGGATTTGATTGATTAAAATCTGTAAAGTAAGAGTATTTTCCCAGAAAAGTACTTGAGCTCCCCTGTAAAGGAGCAGGGCAATGTTCCCACTGAGTGTAATTCACAGGAACCCGCCTGGAACTTGTCTTGTGCAAGAAATGATTTCCATAATGTTGGTAACAAAACAAATCACCATAATTGACAGAATCTAAATACAAATCCTCATCATCAAAGGCCGCATAATATTTCAATTCAGAGAACAATGCTTCTACGGCCTGAAGATCCCAATCATCAGAACGAATATTTTGCTTAATCACATCTCCCATGTTTACTCTAAGCACATTAGGAACATTAATTACTTCTGTGGGGCCATGTATCTGAAACCTAACCGCATCCCACACAATCCCATCAAGGACAGGCCAAGCAGTAATATGTACTGAATGTAAGTCTCTCTTTAGTCTGTGTGCTGAATGTGAGGAGGAGTGAGGGGCCAATGTTCCATTAAGGTACCGAATTCCTGTTCTTTCTTTCACATAATGGCCATCAATCAGGCGGAAAAAATAAAACACAAAACCAATTGACATAAAAAGATAAAATGTAAATAGTATCAGCCAAATGTATGTCCAAGGTGGAACTAAAAAATGTTTTTTAAACAATGTGGCATATTTTGCAATAGTCGATGGTTTCTTTGAAAGTTCCGAATCAGAGTCAAAAGAGAATCTGGACTGGTTAGCCAAACGAGCATGTAAATCGGACATAGATAAATCAGCAGGATCTGCATAGGTCACCTCATCAATGTTAGTAACAGGAATAGTATTTAATAAAGGACTTGATATGGCAGGCATCTCGAGGGACACCTCCTGATCTGCACCAGATGTAATAGCCAGCACAGAGTGCCTCACCATGGAAGGACAGGATACAGCCGGTGTCATGCTATGAAGAATCGGCCACCCTGTATGTCTTGACATTGTCAATAGAAATAAATCTGTTTTCTTTACGACCTGGAAGTGGTGGTAAAATGACTGTTCTTGTGCCCTTCACTCCAAGGACCCGAACTGGCGCTCGATATGAGGGACCAAACTCCTTTTTGTTATCGATCTTCTCTCGAACCAGTTCTCCAACTTGGGGTAGCCAGCCAACTACCGGGATCTGCAACGCATCATCCGACGTGGAGGGCAAGTGTTCCTTTGCAAGACTGTCTCTGGTCCTTTGTAGATCCTGTAAAACATTGCAATGTTCATCTACGTCAAAGGCCGCGGCCTGGGCCTCGCAGTCTGCACCATCAAGGTCAGGGACGTACATCTTGATACCAAAGAGCATTTCGTATGGGGTCCGCCCACCCAGAGACCTTCTAGGGAGATTATTAAGCGCACGCTGCACGCCATAGAGGTGGGTCAGCCAGTTTCTACCAGTGCCTATAACTCGGGCTGTCAAAGATTGCTTTAAGTCGCGGTTCATTCTTTCTACCACAGAATTGCCCTCAGGCCTGTAGGGGCTTGAAAACTTCACCTGTACTCCCAACGAAACCATAGCATCCTTATACGCCTTAGAGGCGAAAGCCGGACCCTGGTCCAAATGGAAAGCACCACAAGCAAAGATTCCCACAAAGACACGCAAATCCTTAATGACAGTCCGTGAATCAGCGCTGCGATGCGGCCATAACCACACAAAGCGTGTGCATGAGTCAACTGCTACTAAGATATATTTATACGCAGTATCAGAAGAGAAAGGACCGCAGTGATCCAAATAAACACATCCAAGTGGTTTATAAGAGATGTACAACTGTGTCTGAGGCGGACGCGCAGCAGTAGAAGGCTTAATCTGCTGACAAATGTCACACATAAGGACATAATCGCGCGTCTGTTTGTACAGTCCCCGCCACCAGAACCTCTGTTGTAGCTGAGACACAGTGGCTGAGACGCCCGCATGCGCAGACGCCACACCTTCATGAGCCGCTGTAATCAGAGAAGCTCTGCGATCCGAGTTGGGAACTAGACGCTCTCCAACTTCAGGAATTTTCACATAAGGAACCTTATCGGGACTTAAGTGGTATGTGTACTTCGAAGGGAACCCCGCAGGATATTTACCTCCCTTCGCCGTGGCAGCAACAGCCGCCAAGATGTCATCATCTATTTTGCTCTTGGACCTCGTGACTGCTGCAACTAAGTATTTAGATACCGCTGACTTCGCTGCTTCATCAGCAAGCGAGTTGCCAACAGCGTGGACTCCCACGCGCTGGTGGCCGAGAGTATGAATCACAAACACGAGCGGCAGCTTCTCTTTAAGTTCCGCCACTCGGACCCAGATAATTTTATATTTTATTGTGCTACCTTTGGAATCACGAAAATCATTCTGAATCCAAAAGAACAAGTTCTCATTGTAAGACTGGACACAGTAGTAAGAATCACTTACGATTAAAGTTGTCACACTAGGATCTGCGTACTCCAATGCGAGCATAAGAGCACGGAGCTCTGCTAATTGTGCGGTGCAGTCTCCAAGCGTCTGCGTGTGCACGACACTGGACTTGAACTCATCGTTCACCATGGCACCGACCACAATGGCGCAAGCGGAAACGTAGGCATGTTTAGAGCCATGCGCAACCTGCGCCGAACCATCCGTGTAAATGATACAGTGGAAATCCTCCAACGGCCGCATTGCTAAAGGAGCAGGATGAACAAATTCATACTGTAAATACTCCTGCGACCGTAAAGCGGCGTCAAAAATAAACGTGACATCCTGAGATGTCAAGGATGTAGCCCACTGAATCCACCGAGGGTGCAAAGCTTTAGAATTCGGTACACTGGCTTTCGTGACCGCCTCCAATGCAGGACACGGGGTAACAACCAACATGCGCTTTCCCTGCGACAGGGCACGTTCTTTAAGAATTGCCATCTGCACAGCCGTTAACACTTTCTCCACAGTGGAAAAACGCAGTTCAGCCGAAGTGTACAAGTGTGACTTGTAAGCAATAGGTACAGTATCCCCCTCATTAAAAGTCAGGTACGTGAAACCCACCGTCCCAGGGATAATTCTTATCACCAGGTTGGTCTGGTTATCACGGGTCTGTAAGTAGTCAGAAGTGAGCAAATCAGCCTGCAAAGACTGCAGAATGGCTGAATGCTCAGGCAGCCAGCATGATTTGGAAAAAGATGGTTGTACCAAGGCATATAAAGGCTTGATACGCTGGGCATATTCCGGAATGTATGTCCTCCCGAAATTTAAAAAACCCAGTAAAGACTGTAATTTTTTCAGCGTTGTCGGAGAGCGCAACTGCGCGCACTTCTCCAGGAAGTGAGGAGCCAATCCCTTTCCTTCATGGTTAAGTTCATAACCTAGAAACAACACTGTGTACTCCGCAATGTGTGATTTTGCAAAGTTAAACTTGTAACCCATATCTGCAAAGTTACAAATTATGCTGTTTACTCGACACAGATGCACCCAAAGCTCGTCGTCTGTGAGATAAATGTCATCCACATACGAACATGCAACTGGATCGAAACTCTCCAAAAGAGAGACTATGCGGGCGGAAAACACTCCAGGACTATTTTTATATCCCATTGGGAGTCGTTTAAACATTTTTTGTACGCCGCCGCACGTAAAACTGGTCCATTGGGAACTTAGACCATCTAATCTATGTGCATAAAAACCATTGGAAATGTCAAGCGTGGTTTTGAACCGTTTACGCTCAAGACTATTCACTAGGGCAGAGCCGTGAGTATTCTGTACTGCACAGTTACGGCAATGCGAGTTCAAATGCCTGTAATCCAAAACAAGACGATACGAGCCGTCTGGCTTGTTAACAGTAAAAAGGGGATTATTCATTGGTGACACACATGTTTCAATTACACCTTGATATTCCAATTGTTCAAGGATAGCCGCGACCGAAGCTTTAGCTTCACGCCGTATGGGATACTGGGGTTGTGGCTGAGGCTGTGACCGCAAAGGAATCTCATGGCTAGGGGACAATTTATCCCAGCCACACTGATTTCGGTACACAGCCGGCGCAAGCGCCAGAGCCCACTCTTCTGCAAAATGCAGCGCTTCCACTCTCGGTACAGTGTGCGTGAAACTGGGGAGGATTACCTCCTCCCCTCGCGGAGCTGCGAGAACAAAAGGTGGGGGCCAGTCAGCCTCCGAAAGCAAAATGTCATACGTATCCGAAAGATTCTCCCAAAATACCCCTTTTACAGTTCGCTGCATGTCACCTTCAATTAACAGGACAATTTCAAAAAGTCTTTCAGGGGGAGCAACATGTGTATCAGCTGTTTCGATTACAACATAAGTGTCAGTCGCTGTCACCTTCAACAGTGGACGGAGGGCCTCTCTCACTATGGTAATCTCCGCCGAGCTGTCCAGCAAGGTCAGAGCCCACGTCAGATTCCGAAGCCGCGTTCTCACTATCTGGGGCATATCGATGCGCCGTTAAGGCAGCGACTTTCTTCTTGGCAAACTGCGGTCTCTTTGGCGTAGAGTCGTCCCGCTGGTCCCCTTCACTTCGCATGCGGGGCTGGCCACGTCCTTGCTGACCACCCCTGCCCCTGCCGCCCCCTCCACCACCGGTTGACGGAGCCGATGAGTCCTGAAAGGAACGAGGAGAGCGTTGGTCAGATGCCTGATATCTGTCAGGCGATTTAATCGTAGCGCGATCGCGCAATTCATAAACTCGCTCTGACTGCGCAGGTTGTGAAGGCGCCGGACTAGAGACCTGTGTCTGTTGCTCTTGTTGCTTACCCTTATTCTGCTTTTTAGGCCAAGTTTGTTTTTTGGACTTGGGCTGTCCACCTGTTTCCGAAGACTGCCCCTGGGGCTGCTTCTTTTCTTTTTCAAGAAAAACCTTCGCACCCTTAGAATTGCGGCCAACCATTTTATAAGCCGCCACAATAATTCTTGCCAGCTGACGGGGTTTTTCGGCATCGGGTACTAACGCCAGACCATTGGCCACCTGAAAGTTCACTGCATCCCCTTTTACATTGGCAAGGATAATACCTCAAACTGTCTCAAATGAACCGTTCAGGCGCATACCCAACTCAACCGCCGATTCAGGTCCGTGATCATCCTGAACACGTTTGAGGATCGCAGACAGGTTCGAAACTGAAGGTGTGCCAAAGCACCTCGAGTAAACCGCTGCAAATGTCTTACCCCATGTCTCACAGTCAGCAAGTTCCGGGGCTATTTCCTTCGGTAAACTAAGCGTAAGAATCCGGTGTTTTTCACTCGGAGTCGTATTAGGAAACACAGCCTCTAACTGGTCGAATTTCTCGGCAAGCCAGTAAGGAAATTCATCCGTACTATCTGGCTTCCTGCCCATAACGGAATTCACCAAGACAGGACTGATTTTCAAACCAGTCTGTTCTGCTCGAAGCTGCGCACCTGCGGGGGCTGCGCCTTGAATATTACGACTAATGTAATGAACAAGCGCTCTAATCACTCCAACCGAGACCTCATGAAGACGCCTCAGGTCGGCTACGTTACACGTGGCGCGATTAGGATGAGGAGTAAATCCACCCAATGCGGGCCAATTTGTGCCCGGAATGGATAAAGGACCTAACCTCGTAGCGTTCAAAGAATGGGGTAGGGCGCCACCAAACCAAACACCGTGCTGCCAAGCGTCAATAGGTACTTCCAGTGCCCTGTACGGAGCATAAGCCGCCGGTACTGCCGAGGCAGTGTATGAATGGAAGACGCCCGAATTAGCGTCCACAGCCGGAAATGTCACCCAGGAATAAAATAATTCGTACGGGTACGCATGTTCCGCACTCACCACTAGAACCACAGCCAAGCAGTCCACAGGGACATTGTATGTCCGCAAGTGGTCGCGAACCGCGACTCGGCTATGCTGCGCAATTTCCACGGCCATGGTAGCAAAGGAAGTGAAAAGAGACAAAGAACAGTTTGTAGCACAACTGGGTAGTAATTCAAAGAAACCGTTTACAGAAGAATTCAAGCTTGAAAAGACCTACTCCAAAAATAGGTAGGTTTTTCCGACACCACCGTTTACCGGAAACGGGTATGAAGGTGTTAAGGTTTGAATGATATACTACTCGAGTGTCATGAAATACGGCCAACCAATCCGTTGGGCGCCATGTAGCAGGGTTTCCGTTCTCCCACAGAACTGTGCATAGAGATCTAGAACCTCAGTGAGTTAGGATGATCCAAAAACTCATCTCAGTGTCAGAAATCTCGTTACCTAGCTAGCTACAGTGTCTCATGGATCATTATGGAATGATCCATGTATTAGACAAACCAGAACATGATCTTTAGAATACCTCAGGAGTCGTGGAACACATGAACACTCTTTCGTTATATAATCATTTCAAACCAAACTGAGAGTCAAAGAACACAAGTGCAAGTTTGAAGTATTTATTATTCAATGCAAAGTTCTCAAACGCAGTATCTTGTATAATACCAAAATGCAGATTATAAAAATCAGAGTCAGCAGCATAGTCACTAATCCATAGTAAGCAAAAGGTGCTAGCATGTTATAATGCAATTTCTATAGAAATCTATATCACCTATATTTCGCGCACCCTATCTAGAATATTATATTATATCTAAGAAGGTCTCATTCGGGTTTTAGCAGGGCGGCCCCATACCTCTCAATGTCAGTAGGAGCAGTTCACATCAACCGCTACCAGCTCTCTTCATGCGCAGCACCAAGTGTCCGCGTTCATTCCGTGTAACTCTATCTTAAACCCGCGTAGAGCCCAAAATGTTGGCATCAACATTATTTGTGTTATGTCTAATGTCTAATGTGGTGCGAGGATCAGACCTCTTAGCAACCTTGTGTTAGGTTAATCTTAGAGTGTGCAGCTCTCAGTGTGCAGACAGTTGTACCAAGTGTACCAGGCAAAGCTGATAGCATAGGAATAACATATTATTCTCAAATAAAGCAACTCGCCGCTTCTAGGGTGAAAGCTACAACAACAAGTACGTGTCGTGTGCAAAACTGAAGCCGAAGGCAAAACGGCTGTTTAAACATGTAATACACTCATGCTAACTTAACGCAATATATGTAATGAAGTATCCATATGACAGTGTGTGTGCGGCTCTGTGTGTGTGTGTGGCTCTGTCTGTGTGTGTGGCTCTGTTTGTGTGTGTGGCTCTGTGTGTGTGCGGCTCTGTGTGTGTGTGTGGCTCTGTCTGTGTGTGTGGCTGTTTGTGTGTGTGGCTCTGTGTGTGTGTGGGTGGCTGTGTGTGTGTATGTGTGGGTGGCTGTGTGTGTGGGTGGCTCTGTGTGGGTGGGTGGCTCTTTGTGAATGACTCTTTGTGGGTGGCTCTGTATGTGTGTGTGTATAGGTGGCTTTGTGTGGGTGCAAATGCAATAGGTATCGCCTTTGCGAGCGATTAAGCTATTGGCATTGTAAATAACAATGCCATTTATTTATGTTTTAAAAACAAAAACTTAAACAAAAATAATGTCATGAGCAATGCCAATAGCTCTAACTTTAACAATGCTGAGACCATTGCATTGTAAATGCTTGTTTCTTCTTGTCATCTGTGGATTATGAACTTTATTCTTGTTGTCAGTCTTTCTGTGTCTTCTGTCTTTCTATTATCGTAGTGCATTTTTTTGTTTTTTCTTATGCTTGACGTTACTCTTTCTTCTCCACTGTGTGTGTCTCTGGTTGTAGTCCAGTGTTTTGTTGTGGGTGCTCTGCCTTGCTTTCTTGCTTGCCTGCCTGGCCAGTAGGTATGTATGAGGGGTAGTCATCAGTGCTTTCATGTTTTGTTGTTCCCTCGTCCAGAATGAATGTGTGTTGTGTTACACCACCAAAACTCTCCTTGCCTCGAACACTTATGCATACTGCCAACTTGAAGAACAATCTAACTGTGTGAGGAGGGGCGGGGCCTTGAAGGGGGTGGGACCTCGCGTTTTCTGAGGCTTTGAACTGCCAACGTCAAAAGGTACTTCTGAACCCCACCCTGCCCCCAGGCTTCCTCCTCCCCCCCAAAAAAAGCTTGCTGAGGTTGGTGCCAGGTCCTGTGGTGTTTTCACACCCCTTAATGGACGTTGGCTCTTCAAAACCTCGGAAAACGAGCTGGAAACCACTATTTACAGTGGTGTTCAGCTCGTTTTCCCTGCTTCCATGTGATATCAGCTCCTCACCGAGAGACTATGTGATGGGAGCCGACATTGTGTGACACATGGTGGCACAGAGGGAGCTAGCAGGTTTGCTGATGCGTATCGGTTTCCATCCCATATTCATAAACAGTGGGCTTCAGGGTTCTGCCGTTGTTCTGTACAAGAAGCTTGTCAGGAATGAGTAACCTATCATGATTATTCTTAACATAGGCACGCATATGCTCTTTGATCATCCTCTCAATAGCTTGGCAGGATAGTGAAGATTGTCATGTGGGGCAGAGCTTAATTTGTAAAAAAGCATAAGCGACAGGGCCCTGTCAGGAGGCAACTGCAGCCTACACCACTCATGGCCCCTGCCATCGCTGCCAATGACAGCACGTATACATCTATTAACCATCACACGCCTACAAGTATAACAATTCAGACTTTTTCAGGCCCTTACAGCTATAAGAATGACTTGGGCAGCAGGTAATAGTTGATTCTGATGTATATTGAAATAATATACAACTGTTCTGCTCCTCTCTAATTTACCAAACAGTGCCACCATGTGGCAGACTGTCTTAAATGCCAGTGTTAACAATTAAGTGCCAGTGCCAGCACTGGAGACCACCGGCTCAAATTAACCACTGATGTAGGGCGACACGTAGCTGGTAGCTGGTAGTAACACACAAAGCTCTGCTTGTTATGAGTAAAGAACTGACGAGGGATGAAAGGAGGCAGCAAAGGGAGATATGGGCCGACCGAGTGACACTATGGACTCCTATTAATAAATTGCGTTGCCTTTATTTGGGCAATGGTTTTAAGAAATGAAACCTTGATCCAAGATTGGCAACTGTTGTTGTTTTCGTGTTGGAACCTGGCAGAAGAGGTCACACTAAGGAGGAAATGGGTTGATAATTAATGATCTCATCAGGCAATCTAAACATTATCTTTGAATCATTTCCTTACCTTTTTAAAGTAATTCATAAAAACTGTGTAGAGTCTCAGATGAGAACTAATAGCTTATTCAGCAGAGGGTCAGTATGTGCCTACAATCTCCTCTCTAAAGTAGTGCTTTGATGGTATGCAGACTTTCACCCGCATTGATTATGCCGACTGACATCTTGCCATCTGCACTGCAGTGCTTAATTAAACTGTGCTGCAGTTGTAGATGGCAAAATTCATGTGGGCAAAGTGGGTAGGGCAGTGGGGACCCGTAAAAATAAAAAATAAAACAGCAGTCACTGCTGGGCAAGCATTGGCGTCCAGAGTGCGTTCCACAGTGAAATGTTAGCAAATCCTATTGATGTAATCGTTGGTAAGCAGTTAGGGCCCCATTAGGATTGCGGGCAGATCGCCACCGCCGGGCCGTTTGTTTTGCTGATGTCTAACACAGTTATAGGAACGTTATATTTCTTTTTGTTGGCTGAAACTGCCACTTGTCGTGACTTTTTCTGACTCACAGTGTTCCATGTGAACATAATTACAGTATATGGATGCCATTTCCCATGCACCTGCTGTTACTGGAATATGTCTTCCTAGTGTGTTTAGTCCAACTCTGCTGAGTGTCACATGGATACGGTGACAAGTACACACAAATTTTGTAACTGTCTGCAAATGAAATGTTAATGCAAATGGTAATTTAAGCCTGTTTTACTATATGCATCTATGCTTTGGCTTGTTGTACATTTCATGGTGTTTCTGGTTTCTCAAGTTTTATCCTTCATAGGATTCTATGATTTTTTTTGATGGGCTCAACATTGTACGTACATGGACCCTAGGTACACACCGTCAAGAGTTAATTATTTCAATTTACATGCATGCATGCAGTCTTCCCTCTATTGAGATGGCAATGGGTTTTAGTCCCATTTGCTAACAATACAGTTGCCTTCTTGGGCTACTTACGGTTCTTACCCTCTTTCAAGAGTTCTATGCATAGGTGTTAGTCCTCTTTGCATTTCCTAACCATCCTTATTCTTAGGGACAGGTTATGGGTTCAGACCCACATACATTAGTTAACAATATCTAACTTCCCTTTTGTCTTAGGGTAGGTCAGGGGTTTCAGTCCCATGTTTTCTTACTTGTGTTGTATGGGTTTAAGGCCCATTACTTCACTGCACAGTATATGACCTCTACATGGCGTTGTCTTTACAAGGGCTCTCATTTCATGGGTTTTAGTCCCGTTCATAATAGTTTCTGGCCCTTTTTCCTTGGGGTAGGAGTTTGTCAGGGATTTTAGTCCCATTCTTACATACGTTGTGTACATCTTTACCCTTACATAGGGTGTGTTTCATGGGTTTCAGTCCCATTTGTGTTATTTTCTCAACGTAATATTTTTGTTATATATTACATTATCAATCTTGCAACATAATGGTATGTTCATATTAAATTACTTTGTCAATATAGTAATGGGGTTTGTTTGAGGGATTTTCTTGTATTTTCCTCTCAGCTTCCCTGTTTCTTTTGCGTGTTCAGTTTTCCTTGTGATGTTTTTTCTTCTTGTCATCTGTGGATTATGAACTTTATTCTTGTTGTCAGTCTTTCTTTGACTTCTGTCTTTCTATTATCGTAGTGCATTTTTTTGTTGTTCTTCCTTCCGCTTGATGTTACTCTTTCTTCTCCACTGTGTGTGTGTCTGGTTGTTTCCTCGTGTTTTTCTTTCGCTGGGTCTTCCTACTCTTTTCTGTAGTTATTTATAGAAGGGAGGATGGGTTATATTTTTCCTTTTTTTCATCTGTCGCTTCCTCTTTTTCTACTTAACCTATCTTTATGTTCCCTCCTTGTTCACTTCTTTGCATCGTTTATGCTGTTTCTGTATTCTTCTTTTTCTTTCCTCATTTATGGTTCTCACTTTTCAGTTTCCTACCTTAATTGCTTTTGTTATATAAGAAAGGGGAATATGTAGTATCCTAGTATCCTGTCCATGTTAATATTTTACCATTTTACCATCTACTCAGCCAGTGGAATTTTGCAGTGATGATGCGCTTAGGAATGTTGGGAGCTTGTGAGGAGAAGTCACAGTTGAGAGTGGGCTGAGCAGCATGATGGCTGCTCCTGGTGGAGCTGATCTACAGAACATGTAACTAACTACAATAAAACATCTTGAACTACATCAACCTGTGTAGACCTCGTTACCACTCATTGCTACAGTGATAGTGCCAGCCAGTGTGCACTTACAACATACCAGATGGCATAGTTTTAAGGCCAGTAACCAATCATGCATTGATTGCTTAGTTATTGTGCAGGAAGCATGCTCCGCCCAATTGATTACTGTCCCATGGATCTTGCCTTAAACGCGTTGTTGTGTGTTATGGCCCAGGGCATGTCCTTTGTAGCAGCAGTCAGTCTCTTTGAATCCTCAGTGCATTCTCTGCACAGCCCATATATATTTTTTCAAATAAAATATAGAGTAGACAGCTTGATTTCCATCTGTGTAATGCACAGATATCCATTCAAATGGAAAGTGGCTAAGTGACTTATCTGAAGAGTACTCGGACACTAGGGGGTCCATTAGGATGAGGGCGGATCGCCATCGCCCGCATGGCAGTGGCAATCCGCCTTTCATCTTACCCCGCCCGCCACCCATATTAGTATTGATCCAACACAAAATGCCAATACTGTCAGGTGTTTTCTGTACAACTTAATTTATACCGAGCATATGGACAAGACTGTATGCAAGGAAGAATTTATCTCATCAGAATAAATCAGTTTCAAATCTGCATTTTATTTGCACAATTCATTAATTTTTCTCGTTTTTGTTCCCTTTTTAAGGAAGTTTTTTGAAGCACATTACAAATACATAATATAAAAAATCATCATGTCAAAACATCACCTATATATCTCATTCATACAACAAGGACATTACAATCATACTGTGAACTCATTCAAACTTCTCACACTCAGAAAGGTAAAAATACACACTTTATGTACAATTATATGCAATAAATGGGAAAGAAACCATAGATGTACAATTTCATGTGAATCACTTTGATTTACAGATTAGCTCAATTCTCTTATGGTTTCCACAAAATAAATGTGTTACAAGAAGGGGGGGTCTACGCGTTTCGAACTCCAGATTTAAGGAGTTCTCGTCAGGACCAAAAGCTCTCTAAATGTAACAGGATGTGCCTCATATATTCCACAGAAATCGCGGAGCGGGACCACTCGATCTTGTCTGTCCTTAGTTCGGTTGAAATATTGTCTTCGCCGGGAAGGTTAGCTATGTTTTGATCAATTACCACAGGGCGTCGGTATCTCTCAATGCGGGGGCCGGCATCAGTGTTGGATCGGGCGCGGATACGTTGCGTCTTCGATCCGATGAGTCCTCGAGTCGGGTCCCGACGCCCTGTGGTAATTGATCAAAACATATCTAACCTTCCCGGCGAAGACAATATTTCAACCGAACTAAGGACAGACAAGATCGAGTGGTCCCGCTCCGCGATTTCTGTGGAATATATGAGGCACATCCTGTTACATTTAGAGAGCTTTTGGTCCTGACGAGAACTCCTTAAATCTGGAGTTCGAAACGCGTAGACCCCCCCTTCTTGTAACACATTTATTTTGTGGAAACCATAAGAGAATTGAGCTAATCTGTAAATCAAAGTGATTCACATGAAATTGTACATCTATGGTTTCTTTCCCATTTATTGCATATAATTGTACATAAAGTGTGTATTTTTACCTTTCTGAGTGTGAGAAGTTTGAATGAGTTCACAGTATGATTGTAATGTCCTTGTTGTATGAATGAGATATATAGGTGATGTTTTGACATGATAATTTTTTGTATTATGTATTTGTAATGTGCTTCAAAAAACTTCCTTAAAAAGGGAACAAAAACAAGAAAAATTAATGAATTGTGCAAATAAAATGCAGATTTGAAACTGATTTATTCTGATGAGATAAATTCTTCCTTGCATACAGTCTTGTCCATATGCTCGGTATAAATTAAGTTGTACAGAAAACACCTGACAGTATTGGCATTTTGTGTTGGATCAATAGTTAAGGCAGGGTTTGGCCTTACTGTCTGGAAACCCATACCCAGTTTTGGTTTACCCATATTAGTATGGCGATTACCGGGCGGAAAAGCGGCGGACGGGAATACCGTCCGCCGCTTTTCCGCCCAGTCAACAAGTCGACTGAGCGGAAAAGGGTTTAATATGGTGGCGGTGTCTGCTAGACACCACCATCCCTATTAGCATGGAGAGGGAACAAGCCTTCCTGTGGCGGCAACAAAGGCATGCAGACTTTGCTTACGGTGGCCCGGTGCGGGCCCCCAGGGTATTGGGGGGGTGTACATGGGGGGTACCTATTGTACCCCCCAGCATTGTCATGGACATGGTGGCAGGCACCTCGCGGTGCCTGTTACCTTGTGCATGACAATGCACACAGTGCATTCCCAGCATTGTGGCGGATGGTGCTGTGAGCACCACCCGCCACAATGCTGGGAATGGAGGATGCCACCGCCACGGTGGCATCCAAAACGCCGGTGCGGGACCGCCACACCACTGCCGGCCGGTCCCAGCACCGCTAGGGTGCTGCCATCCTAATGGGCCCCATGATGTCTGACTTGATTCTCACATTTCCCAAACTTTGACTCTTCATTAGTCTGTAAAGAAAAGTTCTTGCTCCTGTAACATCCAAGACTCTACCTGCCCCATCCTGGATTACATTGGACTTCCTCAATTCCTGAAATGTCAGATTGACCTCTCATGATTTGTAAATAAGGTTCTTCCTCCCCTTACCATTCTGATCTTGCTCTCATTTCTTCTCATGGTAGGTGCGGCACTACATTATCCACAGTCTTCCGGCAAAGCTGACCATGGGGCCAAAGGAATTCCTAAATTTCCCCACCCTACTGGATTTTTACACCGCCCATTACTTGGATACTGCCACGTTGAAGGAGCCCATCTTTAAAGCCCTTTCTAGGTGTGCGGACCGAGCCACGCCCTCAGACGGAATGGACGCTCTCTGGGTACTAGCGCTCTATGATTTCCAGGATCTGGAGGAGGACAATCTGCCTTTCAAAGTGGGCGAGGTACTGAAAGTGCTGAAGCCGTCACAAAAGTACTGGTGGACTGCCCAGAACCGGGAGGGGAAGCAGGGCCTGATTCCTGTGCCCTATGTCCGAAAGATTTATTAGATCTGTTTGACAGTGTAATCTGGTTTAGCCCAAATTACAATACAAAGGACCTGGAATCTGACAAATTCCAAACCATTTGAATAATAATTAATTAAATTATTGTTAATTCAAACCAGTCGATCTTCTGCAAAATCATTTCAGAGACTTTAACATGCTTTATTCATCACTTTTTGTTTTTAACATTCAAACAAAGGAATAATCCCCTTCATGTTGTCTTTAGCAAGCCTTTCTCTGCCTTTCGAACTCAATCGCTTTATGTGAAGTGAATCTGCCTCCAGTCTACATTACCCAGTGATTATGCCCCACAGATGTGCCATTCACCTAATTGGAAGACCATGCACTTGTACAATTTCTGGACAAGACTACATTACTATGAGTTACCACTCAGGAACTGTTTTCCTAATTTTCCATCTCTCTGGCTAGAGCTAGACTCTACTCAGAATTTGTATTGATAGCACAGTATATATGCCTGATTTGATGCCACTCAAACCATGGTTGTTGTTTTTTTGATAAATGATTCATGTTTCGTCTTCATACATGTATCTAGTTGTATGTCAGATTATCGTTTATAGATATATCGCCTGACAAGAAAATAATGTCCTAAATATAATTTCTAAAAATATTGTGCCTCTTGGTGTACTTTTTAGTATTAACTTTAGTGGGGCAATCTTTTCGTAGAACGACATTTAGGACCCAATATTTATATCAGACAATATTCTGGTACCAACCCCTGTAGTTAAGCACTCAGCGTTTTACATGGAAAGTTGAATTATGCCATAAAAATGTTGTTCCTAATATAAAAAAGATAACATTAAATACAACATTTAATTAGTACCTTTGACTCCCTTGAGCCTCAAAACAAATACTACTCCTTGAAAGGTATTTACCACCAGTGGTGCCTGGTAATTCGAGCAAGGGGAAGAACCTCTCACTCACGCACACATACATTCACGTCACCTATATTCACTCACCAATCACAAACATATACAGAAGCACACAGGCATACACACACCCTTTCACAGCACTCTCCCATAAAGACATGCATTCATACATACACACATGCATGCATGCACCAAACATTAAAAAAACGTATTGTGCCACGTAGGTGATGTTGGGTGGCTGGAGGGCAGCCTCTGTGGTCCCTGATGATTGGCACTGCTGCCTCCTCTCATCGTCTGACCTTGTTATGTCCCTTACTCGTCACAGAGTGGGATATGGTCAAAGAGACTGTCGACCCCATCTCACTGTTTGTCAAGCATCACTGATGGACACTCTGCCCTGGACACCTAAAGGCTTAAAACTGAAGTGCCCATTGCTGGGACTACTATGTCTCTGCCGTGATGAAACCCATCCAATGGCCTTTCGGAGTAAGGGCTGTCGGAGGCAGACTTCTAATTCCTTCCGCCTGATTTTGACTGTGGGAATTAGAGGTCAGTGTTCACTGCCATTTTGCTGCAAGGAAAGCCCTGGAAGAAAGGGGCAGTGAGAACTGCTCAATTCACCCTACACCATGGAAGAGGACTCCAATGGCAATATTTTATTTTTGATTTCCAAAAAGAAAATACCACATTGTGATTTAAAAATATAAAATAAAATATAAACTATTTTGGTGCAAGGCTCTATCATGTTGACAGAGCCGTCAACATGATGCAATGCAGCGTTGTGATTGGTAAGCACCCAGGCTCCCCTGACCAATCACAATGCTGCAATGCAGAGTTGTGATTGGTTTTGAGCATCCTGGTTCAACACTCAACTAGGGAATGGGTGCCTCAGCTTGTTCTCCACCCAGGCTGTGATGCAGCCTGCATGGAGAACGGGGGAAGTGCGCATGACTGGTTGGGGTGGCCCGAGAGGACTGACTAAACAGTCTTTGCGCACTTAGGAGTGGGCAAACTACTTCTTCCTTGCCCTTCTCCGAGAGCAAAGCAGCCCCACCCGCCCGCCCACCCGCAAAGGAAACATAAAATGTTAATAACTCAAAGGTATTATAATTTTATATTTTCTTTACTTTACATTGCTCAAAATAGGTGGGGCAATGCTCCTCCACCATAGCGGTGAAGCTGCCACTGAGTGGGTGTAATTAAAGTCTTTACAGTGCACAGTTCCATCATAATCAAATGACCACGTGCAAGAAAGTTCGGTCACAAATTATATTTTTCACCCTTCATTCTGTGCAATGTTGCCTGTAATTATTCATTTAGTATTTGACAAAATGCAAGGGTCCAGAAATCGTCATGAGGCAGCAATCTTGCCCGTAATGCCTCCCTTACTCACTATCTATTTTCAGAAATACCAGGAAAGTCCGTAGCGGTCGTGGAGGCGAGCGGATCATTCTTCGGAATTCAATCCACAAGCACTCCTCAGTACATGGGAGCCCCCAACCTTGAAGGGTGGCCTCAGTCAAGTGGGAACTGAGCATCCTGTTCATCAATACAAAGCACCTTGATGAGAGGTGAAAAATTTCATTAGTGACCTGAACTTTCTTGCCCATGGTCGTTTGATTATAATGGAACTGTGTGGGAACCAGCACTTTGGAATGTTGAAGTTCACGTTTGTTCACTAGAAAGCTGGGCAGGTCCTCTGACTGAATTTCCGCACCAACCCACTTGGGCATCATGTTGGTTTTATTTTTTGTCTGTGAATCATCGAGCAGACTCACTTGGGCAAACCTTGATGGACCACGAAGACCACAAGGCCATGCGAGTGGCCACGCCCACTTGGGCAGGTACTTTGGTGCACAAGAAACATTGCCCGTTGATTCAGAACTTTTGTGCCACTGGCGAAGGGAACGAGGTTTCTGAAACACGTTTGGCTCACCAGAAATGTTTGGGGTGCTTACTTTCTGCCGAGAACCTGTTTGCAAGTGACAAACTAATAAATTAATTCATCTACAGCCAGCGGCTTCTTTCCTTGGGGCTACCCTGTTTTGTTGGATATATATATATATATATATATATATATATATATATATATATATATATATATATATATATATATATATATATATATATATATATATATATATTCAATGAAAAAACCATAGGTTATAGGCCATATATAGTTAGGAATTAGCATTTACAAAACCTTATTTTACTCGCATAAAACCATTGAAATTCCATATATAGTTAGCTAACTATAAGCGCTAACTATATATCGCGCACCCGCAATCCACTGCTGATGATGTCACATATTACATCATTCATGACATGGTCAGTGACATCACTGATGACATCACTGATTACAACATCCAGTGACTGTATGTTTCTGTAAAGTTAAAATATGTTTCACATATTGAAGAATGAGTGGATGTATAAGTGTCTGGATGAAGAATTTAGTAGGTGCATGACTGACTGTATGAGTGAGTGATTAAATGTGTCTCACTGAGTGCATGGGTTAGTGACTAAACTGTCTTAATTCGTGCATCAGTATGTTTGTTGTCGTGTAAACTGCTGCTTGTGTTGATCAGTAGCTATAAGAGTAGCCATATGGGTTATTGATTGGTTGCCCAAATATTTGAATGGGAGGCTGAGTGTGTGTGTGGGTGGCTGGGAGGTGCGTGACTCTGTGCATAGATGTGTAAGCAGTTGATTCACTAGGAGTATGAGTTCAAGAGTGCATGTGGAAACAGCTATATGAGCGGTTGACTGTGCATGGGTGTGTTGGTGAGTGAATGGATTTCTCATTGCTACATGTGCAAGTAAGTACGTATGTAAAACACAATACATGTGAGAGTTGAGATATATAAATAACTGAACATAAGAGCCAGTGAATGTGTGAGTGGCTGTATCGATCACTGTGAGCTTGTATCAGGGATTATATAAGAGAGTAAATATGTGTTATTATATGTTTGAATAAGTAAGATGTGTATAACTGTATAGTTGAGGAAATGGAGGTGTGATTGATTCTTTGCATGACTGACTAGGTGTGTGAGTAAGTCCATGGATGAGTGACAGTCTGTGAGTGTCTGTTTATACTGAGTGTATGTAAGGTTATATTAGAGTCTGAAGAGGTTCATTGTATTATCACATGAGTGATGTGATCAGTGATGACAAATGAGATGTCATCAGTGATGTCATTTGAGTTGTCATCAGTGATGTCATTTGAGATGTCATCATTGATATCATTTGAGTTGTCATCAGTGATGTCATTTGAGATGTCATCAGTGATGTCATCAGTGATGTCACTGACCATGTCATGAATGATGTAATATGTGACATCATCAGCAGTGGATTGCGGGTGCGCGATATATAGTTAGCGCTTATAGTTAGCTAACTATATATGGAATTTCAATGGTTTTATGCGAGTAAAATAAGGTTTTGTAAATGCTAATTCCTAACTATATATGGCCTATAACCTATGGTTTTTTCATTGAATTTTCAAGGTTTTGTAAATGCAAATTCCTAACTATATATCCACTATAACCTATGGTTTTTTCTGTGAATTTCATTGGTTTTTTAATAGCAAATATGAAAAGCTTTAAAATGTCAAGTACGTGATAGATAAAAACATTTTCATATTTATGCACGCTGATGTGCTTTGAACGCTGCCCCCCCCCTCCCCTCTTTTGCCTTTGTTAGTACTCTCTCTTTGCAGATACAGAAGGGTAGTTAACGCAGGCCTTTACCCCCGTTGTAATCCGTCGTACCTCCTTGTCTCTCCATTTGATTGTTTGTTGTCCAAGCATTTACTGTTTTAGAATTGGTTCTCTTTGGATCATTCTCTATTTACAAACAAGCACAAAGTCGCAATACTCTGTTTAGTCTTTGCAGATAGTGAAAAATCGTGTAAAAAAATAAAAGTAATCGAGCAAAATCAGTAGGCCACTAATTGGATCTCTTTTTGACCTCGCTAAAATAGAAATATTAGGAACAACCCTTCTTGAGAAATACGAAAATAGTGAGATGAACTGAGCTCCACACCATGAGGGCTGCAAGACAGCTCGGCTCCATCACCCATCCCGCACAAAATAATGACAAACCCTATGCAAATATTAAAAATATAGACAACACACCAGCAAAGAAATAGGGTAAAACATTTTATTAAAAAACTATTTACATAACGTTGGTTTATAAGATGATGTCAGTAGTGGACCGATGTGTGAATAGATCGAAAACAGCACAAGGCTCCAAGATCCGGATAGCAAGCTCCTGGATGTTGGGTGCCATAGTTTACAGTTCTGAATTTCAGCCTTTTTCGATGCCTGTGCTTTGTTGAATCAAAATGGCGGCTTGACACAAAGCTGACTCAAGCGTTGTTACTGATGCTATGCAGACCAAAACTGGTTTTCAGTTTGTACATTTTTCTAGATTTTTCATTCCAAGTTTGGTTGACTTTGTAGAACGATGGCTTCAGATTTTCAACATACGGTGTGGTGGCGCTGACTGGGAGGGGGCGCTTCGCTCCTGCCCCCTCCCCAAGTAAGATTTTCATACGTGAAAGTACGTTAATGGTTTTGGTCCCCGAGATGCTTCGATGTCACTACCATTCTCAAATAGCATAAGTTCTGGATGTTGGGTGCCATAGTTAAGAGTTCTGAGCAGCGCTTGTAACACTGTCTGAAGCTTATTTCCTCCTACTGCAGCTTCACTATTCTCAAAGTAAGTGAGTGTCGTTTGTGGACCTGACTGCATTAGAAAACAATATGATATGTTACCTTCCTAAACAGCTTGACGGAGGCCCCTGAGGGGCGCTGTGATGGCCATGGACTCGGAGAAGACGCTTGGCTCCGACACCCTCCCCAAGTCTTATAGCACTGGTGTAGCCTGAGATCGCCCCCGACATAGGCGGCCGGCTCCCGGGGTCCGGCGGTACTTTTTGCCTTTTGATGACTCTTCAATTCTGGACCTTGTCCCACAATCCGTTTGACCTGAAGACAAGCTGTAGTGAGGCGCCCCTTTATCGTTTTAGTTGCCATTCCGCCCGCTTTTGCTACACTGTGCCTCTTCCGCCATTCAGCTGTTTTCCGCCCGCTCTTGCGACTACAGCGTCTCGCTCACCATGTAGTTGAGATGCGCCCGCTCTAGCGGTGCAGCGATAGGCGGCTGCCACAGGACTCTCAAAATGGCGGCCGGCTCTTCGGTTTTGGGCCTGGTCCACTAAAATGGCCCTGGGACACCTTGGAACTCGGACGCTTGTCTGCTAGGGCTTGGATCCCATTCTCGAAAAGCGTCCCCTCAGCCGTGAAGATTCTACAAAAGTCATGGGGGCCTCCGACTCCCGCAGGCTTCTGGTGGGGAGCGGCTGCCATGATTGCTCGTGGAATGGCCACGACGGAGCTACGAGATGGTAGTGGTCTCATGCTGACGCCAGCTTTAGTCTGAAACATCCAGAAACACTGTAGACTACCAATTCGATCAGTTCCGGTAGCGCCCCAACATGACCCGGAAGAGAAGAACTTGCCCTCCCCTCTTTGACTGATGGTTCTTGTTGCCTGTCCCCTCTGTTGTCATTTAACAGAACTTTTTGGACTGCTGAAAGGGGTTGTGTTCTGAACGCTGGTTGGTGGAATACAAATACAAATACGGGCCTATAACCACGTGGGCCGGCCACGGAGCAAACTCAAATCGTATATGATGAGGAGACATTTACACTGTAGAAGAACGTAACGAGCGGGCCATTAGGTGACAAGAACAAAGGTGTCTAACAGTTGCGGTATCGGTGGACGTACATTTTGTAATTAAAATACGACAGGGCCACTTACAATAACATTTTCTAGATATACATTTGCGGGCAAAGAGTTACGAGTCCCATTTATACCGGCGCCATTTTGGGCGAGGCCGGGCAGGTCCAAGATATAGTCAAAATGTCTCCACCAACCATCGGCCAGACCAGAACCCCTTTCGGCCCTTTATGTTACAAGATGATGTCTTCCATTCAGAAAATATTGGTGGCAGCATTTTGAAAGGAAACAAAAACAGCCGTTCTCCTAGTGAGTTTCACATTGTTACATTTAGGAAGAATGTTGAAGAGTAGTATGTGGAAAATCTGAAGCCATTTTTCTACAAACTCTCAATCAGACTTGGATGGAAAAAAAAACCTGAAGAATGTACAAACTGAAAACCAATTTTTGTCTGTATAGCACCAACAGTAACGCTTGAGTCAGCTTTGTGTCAAGCCGCCATTTTCATTCAATCAATAGCGTCCCCCTGCACACATTCAGGGACCTGGTCGTGTCTTTAGATGAAACGCATTGTAGGAAAAGAAGCAGAAAGGAAAAGGAAAAAAGTTCCGCCGGACCTAGTAAAGCTGCAGCAGGTGCAAATAAGCTTCAGACAGTCTTACAAGCACTGCTCAGAACTCTCAACTGAGGCACTCAACATCCAGGACTTGCCATTCGGATCTTAGCGCCTTGTATTTTTGTTTTGTTCTTGATGGAGGGGAAACAACAAAAAACAGGCATTGAAAACGGCTCAACTGGAGCAAAAAAAAAATTACTTCTTGGGTGCATTAGGGCATTTATGATTTTCGAATGCCGTATTCATCAGGTTGATGCTCATGTTGCCATAGGACAGCATAGCACCACAGTGTATACAAGTTAACTTCATATGTTCAGATGAGGCAGGTGGCATATTTAGCATTCACCTTCTTTGATCCAGGAGGGATGGAGAAAAACTGCCAGATGAAACTTGAAACTTTGCCATCCAGATCTCGGCGCGTTCGACTCACTGTACCGCAACAGTGACCGCAACTCAGCTGGACACGACGTCTTTCGGCGCAGCATTGTAGGATGGCCACACCAGTGCGGCAATTTGCTAGACACCACCTCGGTGCCATCCGGATCTCGGCGCGTTCGAGTCACTGTACCGCAACAGTGACCGCAATTCAGCTGGACACGCCGTCTTTCGGCGCAGCATTGTAGGATGGCCACACCAGTGCGGCAATTTGCTGGACACCACCTCGGTGCCATCCGGATCTCGGTGCGTTCGAGTCACTGTACCGCAACAGTGACCGCAACTCAGCTGGACACGCCGTCTTTCGGCGCAGCATTGTAGGATGGCCACACCAGTGCGGCAATTTGCTGGACACCACCTCGGTGCCATCCGGATCTCGACGCGTTGTGCTGCCTTCGGCCTATTCGCACATCGGTCCGCTACTGACAGTGACCGCAACTCAGCTGGACACGCCGTCTTTCGGCGCAGCATTGTAGGATGGCCACACCAGTGCGGCAATTTGCTGGACACCACATCGGTGCCATCCGCATCTCGACGCGTTGTGCTGCCTTCGGCCTATTCGCACATCGGTCCGCTACTGACAGTGACCGCAACTCAGCTGGACACGCCGTCTTTCGGCGCAGCATTGTAGGATGGCCACACCAGTGCGGCAATTTGCTGGACACCACCTCGGTGCCATCCGGATCTCGACGCGTTGTGCTGCCTTCGGCCTATTCGCACATCGGTCCGCTACTGACGCCGCCTCACGTGCCAACGGATTTTCTACGCTTTTTGTAGCCCTATGCCGCAGAACAGGTCATGTGACTTGTTTATAAAACTTTTCATTGGTTCATTTTACTTTTGGTTTCCTAAAGATGGAAGGCTTGGTCATATGACCTAAAAATAACACTTTTCATTGGTTTAGAACATTTTTTTTCCCAAACGATGAAAGCCCCACCTTGTTTCTGGATCATTCAGACTGAAGCTGGCGTCAGCATGAGAGCACCACCATCTCGTGGCTCCGTCGTGGTCATTCCGCGAGCAATCATGGCAGCCGCTCCCCACCGGAAGCCTGCGGGAGTCGGGGGCCCCCAAGACTTTTATACAATCTTCACGGCTGAGGGGACGCTTTTCGAGAATGGAGCCCAAGCCCTAGCAGGCAAGCGTCCGACTTCCAAGGTGTCCCAGGGCCATTTCAGTGGACCAGGCCCAAAACCGAAGAGCCGTCCGCCATTTTGACAGCCATGTGGCAGCCGCCTATCGCTGCACTGCAAGAGTGGGAGCAACTCCACAACATGGTGAGCGAGACGCTGTGGCCGCAAGAGCGAGCGCAACTCAGCTAGATGGCCGCCACCTGGGGAGGCCCGTTCACGCCGCCTCCCCCCCCCCCCCCCCCGGGCCGCCGCACGCCAATTTTCGGAGCAGCATTGTAGGATACCAAAACCAGTGCGGCAGTTTACTGGACATCACCTGGGTGCCTGTCGTACATGTTGTGTCAGCCATGTGACACTGGACACAGACCGCTACTGACGAGGCCTCCCCCCGCACCACCCGGGACGCCCCACGCTGTTTTTCTGTGCTGCATTGTAGGATCCCTAAACCAGTGCGGCACCCAGGCGACATCACCTGGGTGCCGTCCAGAACTCTGCACGTTGTGCTGCCTTGGGACTATTCGCACAACAGACCGCTACTGACGAGGCCTCCCCCCGCCCCACCCGGGACGACCCACGCCAATTTTCGGAGCAGCATTGTAGGATCCCTAAACCAGTGCGGCACCCAGGCGACATCACCTGGGTGCCGTCCAGAACTCTGCACGTTGTGCTGCCTTGGGACTATTCGCACAAAAGACAGCTTCTAACCATTGTTGCTTTTTGTGTTAATAAATGTTTAAATGTTTTTAGTTTTTGTTCTGTTCATTATCGTTAAAAGTTAATAAAGTTTTATAACCTTACTTTGTTGGAGTGTTATCTATTTTTTGAAAAACGGGTGAATGGGGCCTTGAATCGGGTTATTGTCATGTGTGGGCTTTGGAAGTGTGCTGCTGCAGGATCGGACATTTCAAACTCAAATGCACGTTCTTTTTCTTACCTTTCCGAAGCATGGAGCGCAATAGCAAGCAGAGAAAGGGTGATGCACGTGTTGAACACTACCTGACCTGGCAAGTTGCTGGCAGTGCCCCCCCGCCCGCTCCTGAAAGAGGGCACACACACACCGCCGCCCCGAGTACTTCAGAAATCTTTAAAAGACCATGCGCTTGTTCATGAGGCTTAAATGGTTTATCACCTCTTCTAGAACCCCTACATCGACCCTCTGACGTTTCATGGAAAAATTACCATGTAACACAATACCAAGCCCTATCAGCTGAAACCCCCAAGGAATCGTGGGGCATATTAGCAAGGGGGTTTATCTCCCCTTTTTTGGCTTTAAAAACCATGAAAGCGGAGATAAAATTATTTCCCTATTATCAAGCTGTCGCTAACACCAGTTAGTGACACCTAAAAGGAGATAGCGACCATCTTGGGCCCGG
The DNA here is from genome assembly GCF_964263255.1 of Lissotriton vulgaris. NCBI lineage: Eukaryota > Metazoa > Chordata > Amphibia > Caudata > Salamandridae > Lissotriton > Lissotriton vulgaris. The sequence continues at coordinate 1,335,325,149 of NC_141695.1, forward strand.
CTTTGCATGTCAGTGATACTTATCACTAATGACATGCAAAGTGGCGTGCCAAGATGTTAGCGACTGGAAACAGTCCCTAACATCGCTACCTTCTATTACCAACTTTTGGAGATATTCGCACTAAGCGCGAATATCTCCAAAAGCTAACACCTGCCCTGAGCAGGTCTTAGCCATGTTATCCAATGGGAGGTGGATAACATGGCTAAGAGCATTAGGTCGATAATACATGAATATCGCTGACTTTTCTGCGATAATAGCAAGGTTTATCTGCGATAAAAATCGCCGATGTGCGGCGATAATTTTTGTCTCTAAACAAGTTATAGACAAAAATTATCGCTAGTTGTTAGTAATATGCCCCCGGGTTTTTGCTTGCAGAAATCGGGAGGCGGGAGACTAGCACTGAAATCAGTACTCACACGCCTGAATCAGGAGGATTGGCATGTCTGAATTCTCTACAGCTGGGGCCATAAACTACATCCGCAGGGGTAGGTGATAGCCTGGGACCAGCCTGGCATCTAAAATGGCTGCCGTGCACGACAAAATTGTGGCATTCGAAAAAAGGCAAGATGGAGCAGCCGCTGGAAGAGATATATCAACATATATCAGCCTCCTCAGCCACCCTCAGGAAACATAGGGGATTAGGATATGTCTCCCGCACCCCCTTATACCTAGTACTTTAATTAACGAAGCACAAAATGGCGAATTCCCGTTTCGCTACCAGTTTGCGGCCCAGTTCGCGGCCCGTGAAGCGCTTCTACCGTGAAAAATCATTTTTTTTTTATTTTCCCCACGGGACCCTTTAATAACCCCAACAACATTCCTAGGGGGTCAAGAGGGGGATACCTTGCCCCCTTTCATTAAATTCCCCCTTAGTTTTTCACCTTTTCTTCTCTCTCGATCCTACCGAGAGACAAGATGGCGGCCGCTCCGGACTGTCACGCAGCAAAAAAAAAAAAAAAGCTCACGCACAGCCGCTGGAAGAGATGTATCAACATATATCAGCCTCCTCACCCACCCTCAGGAAACATAGGGGATTAGGATACGTCTCCCGTACCCACTTATAACTAGTAATTTAATTTACGAAGCACAAAATGGCGAATTCCCGTTTCGCTACCAGTTTGCGGCCCAGTTCGCGGCCCGTGAAGCGCTTCTACCGTGAAAAATCATTTTTTTTTTCTTTTCCCCACGGGTCCCTTTAATAACCCCAACAACATTCCTAGGGGGTCAAGAGGGGGATACCTTGCCCCCTTTCATTAAATTCACCCTTCGTTTTTCACCTCTTCTTCTCTCTCGATCCTACCGAGAGACAAGATGGCGGCCGCTCCGGACTGTTTAGAATGTTGACAGACACCGGAGAGCCAATCAGCTTTCTGCGCGCAAAGTTCCGATAAGCGAAAAGTAAGCGGACCGGATCGCTGCCCAGAGCGCTGTTACAGATATATATCTTGATTTAAACGTTAATTTCTCAAAAACTACTGGAGCACATATATTGAGACCTAGCAAAGGCACATCGGGCTAACAGTCCCTACAATTTTGCCAAGTTTCGTGCAAATCCATTCAGCCGTTCGAGCTAAAAGTGAGTCCAACCGCCCTATGGAAAACTCAATGCAAAAAACGCGTTTTGGGACCCCCCTTTTTTCTCAGCCCCCCCTTGACGAAACCCCACCAAATTTTCAGGAGCTGCTCAGAAACAAAATGTGCCATTTTCCTGAAAATTTCAGCCGATTCCATCCACAAACGCCAAAGTTATTAGACATAGAATTTTCAAAAGTCCCATAGGGAATTTATCCTAACTATATATACCTACTGGCGAACGCCAGTAGGTAATATATATATATATATATATATATATATATATATATATATATATATATATATATATATATATATATACTACTATTATAAAGAGAGAACTGTGTCCTTTGAGCCAGGTAAACTTGAAAAGTACACCACCAATCGCAACACCCAATACAGCGTTGGAAAGGGGGGTCCAGTAGATGGACATAGGCTATAAAAAAATAAAAATAAACATTATTTAAAAAATAAACAATTTTTAAAAAGTAGTCCCTAAGAAGTAGCGCCGGCCGTATGTGCTAACAACGTGCGTGCTGACATCATCGGAGGACAGGAACGCGAGGAGGAGCGGACAAAAGCGCGGGGAGGAGTGGAAAACATATCCAGACTGGAGGGAATGAGGTACGTGAACGTTTCACAAGGCCATACATTGTGCAAGTTTGGGTTTCCCATGCATACAGTACCTCCTTTATCAGAGAGAACAGGCGCATTATGATGCAGGATCTGGGGGTGATGGAGTGGACGGAGACAGTGAGACATCGGAGAGACAAAAGTTCTCAGTAGCGAGAGAAACGTCGCTGTGACCTTTGAACAAGCTTGATGCCTGAATTGTAAATCAGAGTAAAAGAAATGTTTTGGACTGGCTGGCTGCGCACTCAGGATGCCAGTGTAATCTGCTGTCTTTCTTTGTTTGCTCCCAAATGATTTTAACAGACAAGCCTCTCCGGGTAGATTTTGAATAGATTTGATCTGACTCGGAAATACATTTGTTTATTGTTGGAGTTAATCAAATATTGTATTATTTTGCAATCGTAGGGAAGGCCTTCTAATTATAAAAATTTGATAAAAACATTTCGCAGCTTGAGGAGCTGTCATGTTTCACAACCATGTCAGTGGCTAATCCGAGAAGCATGTATGATTGGTGTTTTATAAAACAGCATGCTTTTCACATTTTTTTTTAAGCGGCCTGGCCAGTGAGAGTTTGGTACATTCTCTTCTTCCAGGAAGTTAATCAGACTATCCGGGACAAGACTACTGCTTCAGTTTCGCATCTTGTTCATTTGCAAAATGGAATTCTTTTTTCAATGGGCAGTTGCCATGGTTGCTTTATAACTGCGGCCAGATGTTTCCAGAATATCCTTTCTGGAAGGGGAACCCCGTTCTTTCATGGCGATGTTCTGTTACAATATGATGTCACAAATACACGTAAACTTGTATTCTTCGATGTTCTGTTTATTAGGCCTTTATCTATATCTATCAAACAACGTGCGTGCTGACATCATAGGAGGACAGGAACGCGAGGAGGAGCGGACAACAGCGCGGGTAGGAGTGGACAACTTAGCCAGACCTTAGGGAATGAGGTACGTGAACTGCGGGGAAGAGCGGTGAAGTAAGGCGGACTGGAGCGGAATGGAGGACAACAGCGCATGGAGGAGCGGAGAACGTAGCAAGACTGCAGCGCAATGAGGTATGTAAAACGCGGGGAGGAGCGGTGAAGTACGCGGGGAGGAGCGGTAAGTTAGGCGGAATGGAGCGGGATAGCGGACTGCAGCGGGGCATGTAGACTGGCTTGGTGTAGTGGGGGGCGGTGAAGTGAGGCGGACTGGAGCGGGATAGCAAAATAAATGATAGGTTTTAAAACAGCTTTCACATTTGGTGCAGACATTTAAGTGAGAGTAGTGGGGGGCGGTGAAGTGAGGCGGACTGGAGCGGGGGCCTGGGTTTGTGCGACTGGGAGCAAGCGCTGAGGTAAGGTGCACGCAAGCCTGAAATGCTGCCAGCAGCCCCCTTCTGCCCCGGGCAACGCTGGGGCGGGCTGCTAGAATATATATATATATATATCCGTCACTACCAGGAACCCAATTGGAAAGACCACTTTGGAAGTTGAATAAACACCATATTTATTTGCAGCATGCTGGTGGCAACACAAAACCAATAAACTTTCTCCAACTGTTCAAATCGCCAAACGCGTTTTGGGAAACCCCAATTCCCTTCTTCTGTGGCAGGTTGTGTGAGAAAATGAATTCGCTGCAGTCTGAATTAAATGCTAAACACCTACCCCCCTCGGGGCGTGGCCGCAAAACGGCCTCATGGGTGTTGTAGTGCTGTGGTAATGTCTCCCAAGTGGGTGCGCGATCCATCAAAAATAAAACACTGTTCAAATCCACAGTGGGTGGAGGTGGAAACCGGCCGTATGCCATCTTGCTTTGGTGTTGCAAACGATGTTGGAGTGAGCGCAGCCCTGGAAAATGCACTCACTCACCTTCCATCCTTGCCGTAATGTCACCTGTCGGTGCAGGCTGGGACCCGTTTCTTCAACGGTGGGTCTTTCCGCGACCGGGAGCGGCAGCTATAATCCGTCACTACCAGGAACCCAATTGGAAAGACCACTTTGGAAGTTGAATAAACACCATATTTATTTGCAGCATGCTAGTGGCAACACAAAACCAATAAACTTTCTCCAACTGTTCAAATCGCCAAACGCGTTTCGGGAAACCCAATTCCCTTCTTCTGTGGCAGGTTGTGTGAGAAAATGGATTTGATGCAGTCTGAATTAAATGCTAAACACCTGCCCCCTCGGGGGCGTGGCCGCAAAACGGCCTCCTGGGTGTTGTAGTGCTGTGGTAATGTCTCCCAAGTGGGTGCGCGATCCATCAAAAATAAAACACTGTTCAAATCCCCAGTGGGTGGAGGTGGAAACCGGCCATATGCCATCTTGCTTTGGTGTTGCAAACAATGTTGGAGTGAGTGCAGCCCTGGAAAATGCGCTCACTCACCTTCCATCCTTGCCGTAATGTCACCTGTTGGTGCTGCCCGGGGGCGGCCTCTATAATCCGTCACTACCAGGAACCCAATTGGAAAGACCAATTTGGAAGTTAAATAAACACCTATTTATTTGCGGCCACGCCCCCGAGGGGGCAGGTGTTTAGCATGTAATTCAGACTGCAGCGAATCCATTTTCTCACACAACCTGCCACGGAAGAAGGGAATTGGGGTTTCCCGAAACGCGTAACCTATGATTTTTTCAGTGAATTTCTAAGGTTTTTTAAATGCTAATTCCTAACTATAATGTATGTGAAACCTATGGTTTTTTCCGTGAATTTGCAAGGTTTTTTAAATGCAAATTCCTAACTATAACGTGTGTGTAACCTATGGTTTTTTCAGTGAATTTGCAAGGTTTTTTAAATGCTAATTCGTAACTATAACGTGTGTGAAACATATGCTTTTTTCAGTGAATTTGCAAGGTTTTTTAAATGCTAATTCCTAACTATGACGTATATGAAACCTATGGTTTTTTCATTGGATTTCAAAGTTTTTAAAAATGCTAATTCCTAACTTTGACGTATGTGAAACCTATGGTTTTTACATTGAATTTCAAAGTTTTTAAAATGCTAATTTCTGTTTCAATTAATATATTTTTTATTAAAACAAAATTCAACAAACTGCCTATCTATATTGTAATACCTTGATTGTATCCTACAATATGCAATGGGTCACCTTTTTTTATGATTTGGATAAAGTTGAATAGTATAGTTGACATCTTCAATCAAAATATGAACAGTCAAATTTGTTAACATTTTTTAATTTTTTTTGTTTTAGACGTGCGCACAACGTGCGCGCACCTCGCAATTTAAAAAAAACTAAAGGTTTTTTTGCCCTTCGTGGTCCTTCAGGGACCCCCTGAGAAGGCCTAGGGGGTCAAGGAGTCTCTACCCTTCCCCCTTTTCATGTTTCCTACTTTTGTTTTTGGCTCTCTTCTACCTCGGTGTGACAAAATGGCGGCCAAATGGTGCGAGCACCGTGAGCGCACCCCGCGATTTAAAACAAAAAGGGTTTTTTGCCCTTCGGGGTCCTTCAGGGACCCCCTGATAAGGCCTAGGGGGTCTGGAATTCTCTTCCCTGCCTCCTTTTCACATTTTTAAAAGCTTTTACGAAAATCAGGTAAAACGTCATTTATATGCGACAGTCGCGCAACGTCATGTGACATGAAAACAACACTTTTGTTTGGTTTATAGTAGTTTCTTTTCCAGAATCTTGAAAAACCCAACCCACTTCCCCCACTATCTCTTTTGGTTCCCTGAGAGAAGGATCTCTGCTTTGTTCCAGCTTTTTTTGTATCAAAATGGCAGAACAACAGCCACAGGATTCTTCAGACTCTGATGATCACTTGGTGGAAGAGCAGCCACGTGCCAAGAAGTTGAAGGAGTCCTTCATCTGTCAATTTTTCAAATATCCTGAGGGGCAAAAGAAAGTCAATGCTCCAAAGGTGGAATACACTATCTGTGGAAATGTGCTGTCGAGGGGAGACCCTAAAAAGAAATTTTCATTCAGCATCCACACCATGATGCAGCATGTCAAGAAGGTGCATCCGAACAACTATGCACGAGCTTCCACAAGAACCCTGGCAAGTGAACTTCCAGCTGCTGTCCCCAGCACCTCATCTGGAGCATCGCCATGAACTTCATCTTTAGATGTCTGCCAACTTTTGGCCAATGCTCATATCAAATGTAGTTTTTGTTATGAAATACTCTGCTATGGTGAGCAGAGTGTTAATCTTATCGAGATGAAGATTAGGCAGCACCAATGCTCCCGAAGATAAAAAAAAATGTTATCATTTTGTTTGTTCCTGTTGAGCAGTTTTTCGTTTCCTGTTTATTTTCTTCTTACAAAAAAAATATAAAACTGTTAAAAAAAATACATTTAAGAACAAAAAAGACAATAAAAACAGTTCTTTTCAGAATTCACTTCACTTCTCCAAGAAGAGCTATATCTCTTATATACTGTGTCATACTTTTTTTGAATGAATGTGTAGTGTATAAATGAATGACTGAAATGACTAGGTGAAGGGGAGGAAAGGACTGAGGGAATGAGTGAGGAAAAGGGAGAATGGTGAGTAAGGAAAGGGGAGTCAAAGAGTGACTGAAACAAGGGGAATAAGGGTAGGGGAGTGAGGTAACGAAGGGGAGTGAGTGAGGGAGTGAGGGAAGGGGAGTGAGGAAAAGTACTGAGGGTAAGTGAAAGGCAGTAACAGTGAGAGAAGGGGTAAACACTCAAACTCGTTATTTACCTGTATTTTTTTTTACGTGCGCGCAACGTGCGCGCACCTTGCCATTTTTTTTAAATTTTAATTTATTTATTTTTTACCTTCGGGGTCCTTCAGGGACCCCCTAAAAAGGCCTAATGGATCAGGGAGTCTCTACCCTGCCCCCTTTTCATGTTCTCCACTTTTGTTTTTGGCTCTCTTCTACCTCAGAGTGACAAAATGGCGACAAAAGGGTGCGAGCACCGTGTGCGCACTTCGCAATGTTTTTTTTAAAAAAAAAAAGGGGTTTTTGCCCTTTGGGTCCTTCTGGGACCTCCTGAGAAGACCTAGGGGATCAGGAAATCACTAACCTACCCCCTTTTCACGTTCTCCACTTTTCTTTTGAGCTCTTTTCTGCATCGAGGGTGCGTGCACCGTGCAAACACCTCGTGATTTAAAAAAATAAAAAAATTGGGGGGCTTCGGGGTCCTTTAGGGACCCCCTGAGAAGGCCTAGGGGTCAGGAAGTCTCTACCCTGCTCCCTTTTCACGTTTTCCACTTTTGTTTTTGGCTCTCTTCTGCCATCGACACAAAATGGCGGCCAACACTTTCTGGTTTCCTCCGATTAGAATGTTGACAGACGTCTAACAACAAATCAGAATTCAGCTCGCGCACACCCGATTCGAGCACCGTGCACACCTGATTCGCGCACCGTGCGCGCACGGTGCGAGTGCTTATAAATATATATATTTTTTTTCTTCTACTTTTCTCAGTAACTACTGGAAGGATTTACACCATTTAAGCAAAAGGGTGATCTGCGAATCAGACTCTACCATTTTGCCAAATTTGGTGTAATTCCATTCAGAGGTCCGGGCTGTAGCCGTGTCTAAAGGTCCTATGGAAATTAACATGGTAAAAACACGTTTTGGGACCCCCTTTTTTCTCGGCCCCCGCTTCACGAATCTACCCAAGACTTTCAGGGAAGAAGCGGAGCGGAACAGGCCATCTTCTTTGAAAAATTAGCAAAGATTCGTCCACCGGCACCAAAGTTATTCCCAATAGAATGTTGCGGATTTCCTATGGAAACAAGGTCCTAACTATAACTACCTACTGGCGACCGCCAGTAGGTAATATATATTATATATATATATATATATATATATATATATATATATATATATATATATATATATATATATATATATATATTATGCATGTATTTAATGTTTACTTTAAGACAGTTTCTTATATTATTTCCTTCTTTTTGCTTTAGCTCACTAATTGAATAATAGAAATAAACATACAAGACATTTAAGCCCCTAAGAAACATAAAAAAGCAAGGACATATAGTATCCTCTTTCAAATTCAAAGATAGTAAGAAAACAATGAACAGTTTCTCACAATTCATCAAGAAAATAACAAATAACTAGAACATACAGTGTACCAAGTGTGATTACAGTGCTCTATATTAACTGAGAATGTGTGAGATCCTAAAACAAAAAGTTAAAGACAATTTCCCAGGCACCCTGCCCAATCCAATAAAGGAAACATGCTAAAACAGCAACATTTTCTTTTTTAAATTCATTAATCCAAAATAGTACAACAGCAGTACATTTCGCTGACAAACACAAACAACAGCCAACTTCAACACGTCTTGGGATTCTCCACTCTACCAGAATCGTTTCATAAAGAAAGATTAATAGTCTCTGAAGCCTAAGAAATTATATACGGCGCCTCGACTGACTGCACATGAGAAACTCTTGAACCATTTATTGGTCACCATCGCCCCCATTCGTCGCACTGTTAAATAGTGCCTGGCCTAATCCTGGTCCTGAGGAGAACCCTAAAGCAAAGAGGGGTTCCGAAACGCGTCAACCTTATTCAGCTAGTCATAATTTGTGTTTGATTTATTGAGAAATGTAGTGTTCAAACATGGCATTTTGCTTGTTGTAACTGTATTATATCACATTTGACTAGCTGTTGCTGGCAGGGTGCAATATGATGAATTTTAAATAATATGTACGGCCATTGCTTTTTTGTCCAACTGAAGGACTGGTCATTTGTCTACAACTTTATGTGTCTACTGAGCAATGGTTAACTATCAAATGTATGTGTGTACTGAAAAATAATTGAACTAAGAAGGTGTAATAAAAACACCAAACCACTCTAGTTGCCATAGTGGTTTCTGTTGAAATAATATTAATTTTAGACACACACCCCCACATCTTTTTGTATTAGAATAAATCCAGCAGCACAAGTGCAAAACTGTTTGCTGCATTTCACCCATGGTGAGGGCCCCCACTGACACTGCTATAGCTATTGCCATATACCCTAGCGCAGTTCAAGTTGACACTAATATCAAGGATTTAATGAACACATAACAAACAAACTCAACACATGACTAATTTAATATCAGGGCCGAGGTGCGTATACAGAGCTGCAATGGCTAACTGGGAGTGGGGCAGAAAGGGCCTCCTTCTGCACTCAGTGCTCCTTGTGTTAGAGGGGAGAGGCTTATTTGGTGTTCCTATTCAAAGAGTTGGAGAGCTCTAAGTTCTGGGGGACTGAAGCAGATAAATTCTATATGCATGAGGTATGTATTAATGGTCGCCATATGCACTGGAACTTTGGGGCAGTGTTAATCAGGTTGTAAGACAGCTGTTCCAATGACAGAAGATGCCATATTTGTGCGAACCACTGTGCGATTGAGGGCTGGGCAGATTGCTTTCACATGGCTGCAATGAGCTGTCGCGCTGCTAGCAATAAGTGGCTGATGAGGACCCAGTCAACATGCATCATGGTGTCCAGATTAGAGGGACGTATGCCAAGTATGATCATGGAGTAAAGGCTCGGGACGGGAAAGCCTACAATGCCCTTAATGTGTCCCAGAATCTCCTTCCCAATATGCAGCAATCACTCTACATGACCCCAACACATAACCGAAAGTTCCTTCGCCCTCCCCACAGCGCCAACACAGAGGAGAGACATCAGAGTAGATTTGAGACAGACGGGCTGGTGTACAACACCACTGGAACATCAGCTTGTATGCAGTCTTGTGAGGAGGGACTACAATAGATTTTAGGACTATCTCAAAACAGTGCCTCCCACTGTTCAGGAGCGATCCCCCCTGTGATGGTGCTCTCCCATGTGGACTGGTACTGGTGCATGCGATTCGGGAGTGAATGCTGCAGAACCAGGAATGTGTTTGATATTAGCCCTCGAGTGCCGTCAAAGGCACAGACAAGTTTCTCGAAGGGAGTGTATGGACGAACAACTGCAGGGTAGACCTCGGAGTGCAGTGTGCAAAGCTGCAGCTGGTGGTATTCAAGGCACATGGTGGCCTCAAAGTGAAATTTGGCCCTACACTCTTCGAATGTCTTCATGATGCCTCCAGTGAAAAGGTCTGGTAGCGTCGACAGTGCCCATCACTCCAGCTACGAAATGAGGAGGGTGATAACCCCAGGAGGAAGGCAGTTACGGGCTATAGGTGTGTGTGGGGATGGGAAGGTTGACTAGCACATAGCGGTCTTGAGGTAATCGACCAGGGACTGCTTGGTCTCAATGTGTTTAAAGAAGGACATCAGTTCCATATATAATACTGATACTTTTTTACAGAACCACATTCATGAAGCTCATGCTTTCTTACTTCGTTTGACTTACTTATACCTCATGAGTACATGCATGAATTTAGAGTTTGGGACTTACATTGTTTGTTCTCACTAGATCACAATCCATCACAATAACGCACGTTTTGCACGTTTCATTTAATACATACACTCAATTCTCCTACCAAAGTCAACTATGGTTTTATAATTGATTTTCTGTGTATCAGTAAGCTGGTATCATTTTAATTTGTAGGAATTTCTCCCTGATGAAGAGCAGGATATGCTCGAAATGCATTGGAGATAAACACAAGGGAAAGATAAATATATGAGTTCAATGTCTGCTTCTACGATGAACACTTCAATGAAAAGCTAAAGATACAATGCTTGATGTGAATGAATAAATTCAATGACGGGGGCGTGGCTTAGCACGCAATGGAGACGGATGCACCGGGTAGAGGTCCTGCCTAAGCTCCCCTACCCCGGGTCATTTCTCCGATAAACAACATCCTTTTCGGCCTGAAACTGCTGGCGGACCTGTCCGCACCCGCTCCCCATCTGCTGGCTGACTCCGGAGAGAATCGACAGTGAGACCCCGCTCCGAGGACGCTCATGGCGCTGAGGCCGGCTCGACTGCGACACGGCTGGGACGCCTCACTGCGTGAGGCCGGGGCTTTTGGTGGGCTACTAGGCCCTGAAACGTGGCCTGTGGCGGGCGCCGCTGGAGCTGGCGCGGGCCCGCGAGGACAGCTGGGTGGCCCCTGGCAGTGCCGGACTTGACCCTGAGACCCACCCAACCTACAGCGGTGGTGCCTGCGGCCCCCGAGGGCGGCGTGGAGCTGTGGACGGCCGCGACTCTGCCCAGAGACGGGCCTGGAGAGCTCCACGGACACGAAGGTGAGCTGGGGCCTGAAACCGGAGGTGCGGCGCCAGGGAGAGGGCGGCACCTTTCATCACCCCCGCTGCACGCTGTCCCCGCTACACGCACCTGAGAGGAGAGACCTACACTCGGGGACACTAAGACCGGGGGCGCCTGGGGTTGACTGAGTAACCCCCCCCCCCTGGGCCTGGGGACGACTAAGTCTGGGAGCTACCCCCCCCCCTGAAGAGCACTACTTGTTGGGGGCTACGAACTGCAGCGGGCGACACCCGGTCACAGGAAGGGATACTGGAGGGGTGCTGCGGCTGCTGGGGACGCCCGCGCTCCCCCCGCGCCGGTTCCAGAGGCGCAAATTCTACAAAACCACCGGGGACACTTTGGAGAGCCCCCTCGCCCTTCCCGAGGTGAGCCGCCGAACCATTACGGCTGCCCACCGCCAGTCCGGGTCTGCGCACCTGGGCGCCACGGACGGCACTAAACTGACAAGTGCGGACCGGACACCCTAGCGGAGCTACGGGAGAGCCCACTACCCACTTGCTCGACACTCGCCTCCCGCGACCTGGCACTGCTGATGCTGATACGGGCGGCGCTCGCCGCATGCCGCATGCCGCCCAAGGGCCCGCGGCCACGAACTACAGACGCTTGCATAGTGCGCACCCCTTGTCACGGAGGGAGCTTGAGGCCTGCGGAGATTGTCCTCCCTCGAAAACTACATGCTGCACACCGCAGCCTCTCCTCCACTTGATAGCGGGGACCGCTTGCACGCTCTGCCTGGCCCATGTCTGGAGGGGTGATGACACGCACTGGATCAGGAACCACGCCAACGAAGGGGAAGCAAACGAAAGTGGCGCACAAGATGGACGCGGAGCAAGTGGCATCGAAACTTGACAGCGTGCTGGCGGCCATGGAGAGGATGGAAGAATCCCTTTAACAGAGGCGCACTTCCCTAGAGACCAGGATAGATGGTGTGGCAATAGACCTGACCCACCTCAGAGCTGACCACAAGAAACTTCAAGATCGCACCACGACGCTGGAGGGCGCGGTGGCAGCCATCGAACCCAAGGTGACCCAGGCAGATAAACACATACAAGACCTCCTAAACAGAGTGGAGTTTCTAGAAGACCGGGCGCGAAGAAATAACATCCACTTAGTGGGCATTCCAGAGAAATGGGAAGGGACGGACCCTGCTCGCCGCATAGAGAACTGGCTGCGAGACCTGCTGCCAGAAGACGCGCTCTCACCCCATTTCGTGGTGGAACGGGCCCACCGAGTACCCACGAGACCTCTTCCCTCGGCTCAAATCCCAGGACATATCTCCTCCGTGTCCTGAACTACAGGGACCGCAATGCGATACTACGCGAGTCTAGGAAGCTAGGGGAAGTCAACATAGACAATGCCACAGTGATGTTCTTCCCTGACTACACCGTGCAAGTACAAAGACAGAGACACTCCTTCCTGGCAGTGAAGAGACGACTACGTCAAGCGAATCTCAAGTACTCACTACTCTTCCCTGCCAAACTAAGAGTGGTTGCACAAGACAGGACGCACTTCTTCACCAGCCCAGAGGAAGCGGAAGCTTGGCTAGATGAAGGGATGCCAGACGTGCCTAGGAAAGCACGGGGAACCATCACCACGGAACGAACTCGAGGACCGAGAAGGCGCCGCCGCCGCAGAACGGCCTCATCCCCACAGAATCGAGAAGCGACAACACACTCTCCGTCCATGGATCAAATCCTGCAGGAACAACAAGATGCCCTACGCAGAGTTGTGGAAATCAGCAGCTCCCCAACCCAATCGCCACTCCCGAACGCCAGCCCAACCTAATCCCTAATGGACGATGAAGCGGTTTACGGCCTACCGGACACCCAACGCTCTGAGGAACTTCCAGAAGTTACACCGCAGACAGCAGAACTTTTCAGCTGACCGGGGCCGGGACTCACCTCACCTCCAGAACACAGCGCGGACTCATCTGGGCTGCCGCCTAACTGACTCGCCTCCTTATAGGTAACCTGTGCGCCTATCTATGGATGCGGACTCCCCAGCTCGAGTCACACCGCAGACAGCAGAACTTTTTCGGCTGCCCGGGGCCGGGAAACACCTCACCATCGGAACACAGGACAGACTCAACTGAGCAGCTGCCAAACTGACTCACCTCCTTACAGGTATCCTGTGCACCTATCTATGGATGCAGACTCCCCAGCTCGGGAGATCAGGAACGAACCAGACACTGTGAGTAACTTTTTGCTTTATATACACGGCCCAGCCACCCACTGACAGGGAACTAACGTCAAGACTGAAGTGATGCACATAATCGCTGCCACTGCCTTGGCCGCTCGAAGAGGGGGATCTCCCCTGGAGGCCCTACCCCCACCACTGACACTTGGGAGCACCACTGACGCTGTACCGAGCGGCAGGAACTGGGTGCACGCCAGGCAGCAACGGCCTCTCTACCCACCCGGGAAGGATGCCGCACACCCCACGAACTACACTGTACTGACTATTCTCACACGAATAAGTCACACAATACCCCCTAGAACTGTATAGTTTACTAGCTCAGTCGAGCGTTTGGACGGCAACATGTTGTGCAGCCGACCTTTTGGTATTCTTGATTGTGTTACCATGTTGAGGCAATATGTTTTCCCTCTCTTCCTTACCCCTCTACACCACTGGAGATCATCCCACATTGTGTTGAAGAATAGCAGTCATTTTGAGATGAAGAAGGGACACTGGACTTGGTGTGGAGCTACAAGCGGGGTTTTGACATGCGGGGGGCTGAAGGACACCGCACGAATGGTGACTAAGGCTGAAGTACGAATATGCACTTGGAACGTCAGGGGAATGCACACACCGGCTAGATGCTACCACATCTATTCATACCTAAAAAGACACAAGATAAACATAGCACTACTTCAGGAATCACACCTAAATAAGACAGAGGTACAGGCACTACACCGCAGATGGCGTGGCCAACTCTATGCCACAGACTACTCCTCATATGCCCGCGGCGCACTGATATGGGTCCGTCCTAGAACCCCTTGGACAGCCACTGATACCACCATAGACCAGGAAGGCAGATTTGTTGTGGTGCAAGGCAGGTTAGATGGGCAACAGGTGGTTCTAGTGTCCCTGTACTCCCCAAACATAGATCAGGGAGGCTTTCTGACGCGCCTCTCCACAATAATGGCGACTTGGCACGCGGCTCCATGGATACTGGGCGGGGACTACAACTGCACACTTGACATAACACTAGACCGCTCCTCCCCACCCGCACTTAATGCACCCACGCGGGGTGCCACAAAGGCATTACTCGGGTGGGCCGCACAGTGGGACCTCCATGATGTTTGGCGATCACGCAACCCTGGAACACGAGTTTACTCCTATTACTCTGGCGCTCACGACCTACATGTCCGCCTTGACAGGTTCATGGCATCCACTGAACTCCTACCTCTAGTAACAGAAGCGCGGTACATGGGCCGCACACACTCAGACCATAACCCGCACTTTCTATCCATAGCCTGGGAACGCCCGCGTCCTGCCGTACCCACCTGGCGACTACAGCCTGCACTACTACTCGACGCGGCCTTCCGCGACTCCCTCCTCACACGCACTGCTCAATACTTTGAGGACAACACGGACACGGTGTACTCCCCTCAGGTAGAATGGGACGCTTTCAAGGTAGTGATCCGAGGCCACTGCTTGAGGACGCAGGGACACATGCAACACCAACTGGAGGGCGACCTGACTAGGCTGGAATCTGACTTGCTCGACAGGGAGGGAGAGGCTATTGGGGGAGATGCTGACTCGTTACAGGGGGCGCAAGCAGAACATGCACGCCTACTGGAGCGACTACGCAACATCAACTACGCTGCGCACTCAGCGAGGACGCACCACCTGAGTGACAGGCCTGGCAAGCTCCTAGCCTGGCTTATATCACAAGAGAATCGCTCGACCCCAGTGACGGCAATACACGTGGAAGGGAGGGGCTTGCTATACACACAGCGCCATATACATGATGCGTTCACCACCCACTATGAAGCACTATATTGCTCCCGGCTACCAAGCCCCTGCCCGGACATAGCTGGCTACCTCTCCCCTCTACAGCTGCCACAGCTAACCACTGCACAGCAGGACGAGCTGGGAGCCACGCTTGAACCTGAAGAGATCCGCGAAGCTATATTTAACTTGTCCAACAGCAAATCCCCAGGCCCAGACGGGCTCCCAGCCGAATTCTACAAGGCTAGCTCTGATATCCTAGTCCCTGAACTTCTGAAAATGTACGCCGCAGCTGCAGAAGATGCGGCCTTAGCCCCAACGTTAAATGAGGCCACTCTGATCTCTATCCTCAAACCTGACAAGGACAGCAAGCGGATGGGCTCTTACCGCCCCCTGGTGCTACTAAACACGGACTACAAAATACTGGCCTCCACATTGGCCCGGAGACTGGCCCCTTATATACCCCGACTGGTGCACCAGAACGGCTTTGTCCCAACGCGACACGCCTCTCACAATATCCGCCGCCTCTTCCGGATACAGAAGTATGCTACTCAGCAGTGGCCCAGAGCAGGGTGCCTGATATTAGATCTGGAAAAGGCCTTTGACTCGTTGAGTGGCCATACTTGAGAGCGGTCCTGAAAGGTACCAGCTAGAGGGAGGCTATGAAGCTATGGTGGGCCTTCTATATGACAAACCAACGGTCCGAGTCCGCACGGGCTCACTGCTCTCAGACGTCATCCGAGTGCGAAGGGGCACTAGGCAAGGCTGCCCCCTATCACTCATACTGTTCGCATTAGCCATGGAGCCCCTGGCCACAATCCTCAGGACCCAGGGACCTGACTGGGGGATACCACTGGCGGATGGTCTGCATGCAGTGTCACTCTACGCTGACGACTTGTTGTTGTATGTTAGAGACATAACCGATATCCCCGCCTCCCTAACTGACGTCTTCTGAACATTTGAGGAGCTGTCAGGACTGCGAGTTAATTGGGCTAAATCGGGGGCTTATCCCTTTGGCCCGGACACGCCAGAATGTGACATCCACCTGGGCGGAGGGAGATTACAATGGTACCCCACCACGTTTCGATACCTAGGGATACGAATCTATCGGGACCCAATAGACGTTCTAAAGGGGAATCTCCTGCGGACGATCGCCTCCATTCGAGCGCAAATCAGCTTCTGGAACTCCTTACCCCTCAATGTGCCTAGCCGAATAGCACTGACCAAAATGATCGTGCTACCTAGGCTGCTGTACTATTTCGCCAATATTCCCACATACGTGCCCAATAAAATATTTCGCGACCTGGAGGTCCTTCTGCGTAGCCTCATCTGGAACACGGGCCGCCCCCGCGTGGCGCTGACCAAGCTGTACATGCCCACTGACTCGGGAGGCCTAGCTGTTCCCAACATGGAGCTGTACTACCTCTCGGCACAGATGCAATGGGTGACGGGATGGCTAAGCGGCAACCATCTGGAGGATACTACCTCGAAAACTGCTGCCTGGACACAAACACAAATTTGCACACTGTTCCATCCGCTAACCCGGACCCCCTGTCCCTCCCAATTGCACCTCGCAGTAGCGCGCAAATGCTTTCTGCGATGTCTACGACTTACCCGGGCAACAACACCGTATGCCCCGATATTACCCCTTATGGGCACTCCCATACCGACAGGCGCTCTGACTGAGACTCACTTGACCAGCTGGACACAAGGAGACGTGGACACACTGGGTGACCTGTATGCAGATGGAGAGCTACTCACTTTCGCGGACCTAGCAGCTGGCACGGACCTTCCGGCTGGCCAGTTCCTGCTACATGCGACCCTCTTGCGCACTCTTACTGCTTCCTGGGGCGACATAACAGAGGAATCACCGATGCAAACTTTTATACAATATCTGCACGTTATGGGCAACGGCTCACACATCATTCCCTGGCTGGCGCAAGCCCTACAGACACACTCGCAACCGTCCACGATGCCACTGCGGGAAAAATGGGCAGCAGACAGGGGAAGGGATTGGACTGAGAAGGAATGGGAGAGGATCCTTGCCGGACCAACGCATATCCCACGCAACCCCCGCTTTAAGATTATCCAATTCTCCATTTTGCACCGTGCTTATCTCACGCCCGACAAAATTAATAGGTATTTTGCAACCATGACTGCCGCCTGCCAACGCTGCTCCCTGAATGGGGCAGACCTATTGCACATGCTATGGCACTGCCCTGACATACGAACATACTGGGACGACGTCACAGCGCTGCTCACACGCGACACTGACGAACAGATGCCACACACATGGGAGGCGTGCATCCTGGGACTGTACAAGCGCAAAAAACTCAACAAAGTACAGGCGCGCTTCTGGGACATGGGCCTCATAACGGCAAAGCGCCTGCTTACTAAACACTGGAAGGCCACGGCCCCCCCACACATTCGACACTGGTATGCCTCCTTTACCAACTGGGCGCGAGCGGAAAGCACGGTGCTCCTCTGGGAAGAAACCGCAGGACTCCGAAAATTCCCCATTGCCCAGCTCTGGGATGACCTCCTTAAGACATTCCAGCACACTTGCCAGGAACAGGGGATAACTTGAGACAACAGACCCCGTCGCCACTACGACGCCAACCAGCGCTCACAGTGACCACAGCTCTATATCCCTTTCCCCCATCTCCCTTGCCTCCCTAGGTCTCAAGCCCTGCCCTCGCGGGTACTGATTATTTCACCTCACCGCCATGCGCCTGACGCTCGCTCCGCGCTGGGCGCCTACAACTACCCTCACCTTGGCCTACCTAAGCACAAGCTGACAGCCCCCCCAATCCCCCCCTTTATAATACGGGACGCCCCGCTGTGCCTCGCCTCGCACCAGCTGACCCCTCACAGGAACCCACACTGATCTCCGACCCCCCCCGACCTCACTTGTCTTCCCACCCACAGGTTTTTCCCACCATTGCATAGGCATAGGGAACAGTTAGTTCACTGGCCATGTTTCCCGATCAGGCCCCCTTTCTTATTGCAGAGGGAGACAACAGACGCATTAAATAGCTAGCAAGAAACGATGCCTCACTGAACACACGTCACTTACTAACCGTCGAGACGCGACCGCGGTTGCGGACTGCAGAAAGGCGCGGGTTCGCACTGAAACCCCACCCACGCTAGCCAGGACCAAGATATGCCGTACACCGACCACCACCCCGTTTTTGCGACCTCCTAACCACAGTACTGGAGAGATGCAAATACGCCACACTGCCGGATATTCGGGCCTACACACATGACGGCTGCAGACAAGCTGCGCCGAGCATCACCGCTTGCTTCTACGCCTCAGTGAGCTATACCACTTCACATTTTACCACACCCGCGTAAGCATTAAGTACACATATCTGGTACATCGCCCATCGACAGCTCCCCCACTATTGACTAACGTCAGTGGATTCCCAGGCCCTCAGTGGGGACTGGACATTGTTCACAACGGCACTAATGCTTGATTAACTCTGCACTGTTCTTATTGATAATAAAATATAAAATGTAGACCTATCATTTACACAACTAAATACCAGATTAAAGTACATGCATGTTCATGAGTGTCGCCTCTGGACCCCCGGGTTACCGGCTAAATGGCTGTGTAATCCAGACAAGGATTTGGTTGATTATTCATTGCCCGGCTGGCCTTTGAATGCCGTGAACTGTACACTGTATGCTGACTAATTGTGCACAATAAAGGTCTTCTAAAAACAAAAAACAAAAAAAAATGAATGAATAAATTCAACAAAGAACTTTAATGGAATTTTTGTCATGAAATTATTTTGAAATCTAAGAAAATGTATCCGCTAAGAGTGCCCCAAAGGGGGATGCGGCCAGATTCCATGGAAGCACAAATGTTCAGTCGGGATAGGATGGTGGTCACACCCTTTTTCAGAGCTATCTTATCCCAGATCTCCAATACTGTCCTAGCCGGCATGCCAATGTAAGCTCTGTACGGCAGAGCCTGCTTGAGGAGACAGGCAAAGTCCCACAGAGGCCCGCAGGCGATCGCGCTGTCCATGTGAAACCAATGCTTCTTACTCTTGCCTACTACCCATTCTGATATATATCTCAGGTGGGCTACCCAACAGAATTCCAGGAGATTAGTTTGCCACCGCACCCTAGTACAACGCCTCAGAAACAACGGAATCCAAGAGAAGGCACTGGAGGGGATCATCTCCTTCCTCGCCGGAAGAACCCAGAGAGTCTGCCTCCCTCCGTTCAGATCAGAGGCCACCAAAGTCATCTGCGGCGTACCCCAAGGGTCATCCCTCAGCCCCACGCTGTTCAACATCTACATGAGCCCCCTTGCGGCCATCGCATGCCAAAACAACCTCAACATCATCTCCTACGCCGACGTCACCCAGCTGATCCTCTCCCTCACCAACGACCCCGCCACCGCCAGAACTAACCTACACGAAGGGATGAAAGACGTAGCCGAGTGGATGTTGAACAGCCGCCTGAAACTGAACTCAGATAAGACGGAAGTCCTCATCCTGGGATCCTCACCCTCCGCCTGGGACGACCCCTGGTTGCCCCCTGCCCTGGGCAGCGCACCCAAGCCCACAGACCACGCACGCAACCTGGGCTTCATCCTGGACTCCTCCCTCTCCATGACCAGACAAGTCAACGCCATCTCCTCGTCATACTTCAAAATCCTCCGCATGCTACGTAAGATCTTCCGGTGGATCCCCACCTAAACCAGGAAGACGGTCACCCAGGCCCTCGTCACCAGCCGACTGGTCTACGGCAACACCCTCTACGCCGGAACGACAGCCAAACTTCAGAAGAGACTCCAGCGCATCCAGAACGCCTCAGCACGCCTCATCCTGGACATTCCCCGACACAGCCACATCTCCGAACACCAGAGAAACCTGCACTGACTCCCCGTCAGCAAGAGAATCACGTTCCGACTCCTCACCCACGCACACAAAGCGCTCCACAACCAAGGCCCAAGATACCTCAACGACCGTCTGACCTTCTACACACCCACCCGCCAGCTACGATCGACCAGCCACGCCCTCGCCGCCGTTCCCCGCACCCGAAGGGTCACAACGGGAGGAAGATCCTTCTCCTACCTGGCTGCCAAGATGTGGAACTCCCTCCCCATCCACCTCCGCCTGACCCAAGACCACCTCTCCTTCAGGAAGCAACTCAAGACCTGGCTGTTCGAGCAGTAGCGAACCCCCTTCCCCCAGCGCCTTGAGACCCTACGGGTGAGTAGTGCGCTATACAAATGCTTTGATTGATTGATTGATTTGGGCATGCCAAACCACCCCCATCGCTGGGCAGCATCAGCAGAGAGTGAGCTATTCTTGACTGTTTACCGTTCCATATAAAGGCATGGATATCCCTATGAAGACGCAGGATATCTTCCTGCGGGATCGGTGAGGGCAGATTTTGGAATACATATAGAACACTTGGGAGGAGGTTCATCTTTATGACATTAATACGTCCCAGCCAGGAGATATGCGCTGATTTTCATATCAGCAAAACTTCCAGTATGGAGTGGCGAAGGGACGGCCAATGTGCTAGGGACTAGGAGGCAAGCGTCGGGGTGATGTGGAGGCCCAGGTACTTGATGTAGACCGGGGACCATTGAAATGGCACAAGGTTCTGCAAGGTCTTAACCTCCACCAGGGCAGGGATAGTAAGATTAAGAAGGACGACTTGGACATGTTGATTTTAAAGGCAGAGATAGTTTCAAAGGTCTGTAAACATCCCACAATGCTAGGGATGGATATCTCAGGTTGCGTCAGGGTAAGCGGGAGGTCATCCGCAAACAATCTCATTTTGTGTACTTGAACCCCAATGGGTATGGAGGTGATCCTGTTTTCTGCACGGATTCGAATAGCCAGGGGCTCAGCTGCTAGGGCAAACAGTAAAGGTGAGAGCGGGCATCCCTGCCGTGTGCCCCTCTGCAAAGAGATAGGGTTTGTGGTCTGCCCGTTGACCAATAAGGCTCGGTAGATAGGGTTCCCGCTTGGCGGCTAGTATTTTGGTGAATAGCTTGGCATGAGTGTTAAGCAAGGCTATCAGGCGATAAGAGGAGCATAGATCTGGATCCTTGCCCACTTTGGGTACATAGAGATCTCCTCCTCAGCCATTGTAGGCGTAGGCTCGTGTCCTGGGAGAAAAAGTTAAACAGACGCAAGAGGTGCTCTTGCAGCTGGGCTGGAATATTCTGTAGAAGCTCACCAGCAGTCCTTTTGCCCTTGGTGTCTTACCCAAGGGAAGGGCCCATATTGCAGCCCGGAGTTCATCAGCAGTAATCGAGCTAACTAAGAATGTGGCATGCAGGGGCGGAGCTTCGCGCGCATCCAAGATGGCCGCGTGAGCTTAGGGCTCCCGAGACCCCCGCAGCCCCTCGAATAGATCCTGTCCTTTATCCTGACTACTGTGGATTGTATTCTGCAGAGGAACCAAAGGAGACTCGGAAACTGCAATCCGCGTCTCGAACGATCCCCGGAAACTGGAGTTACGCAACCACGAAGTTTGAGGCCTGCTCCCCTCGGATGATCGGCCATCTCGTTGGCACTGTACCCGAGTGGCAATGCAACAACATCGGCCTCTGGCACCGGAAATGACCAGCCCAGCTCCACTTCATGTTTGAGTTTCACTTTCGATTTTTACTGAGACGCTTCTGAATCCGCTTCCAATTGCTCCAAACCCTCACTGGCGACAACTGTACAGCGCCCTGACATAGCAAGGACGTACTGCTGCTCTGGAGATTGGGAGTTTTGATCGCTATTCCCCTTGAGCTGGACGGTGAACACTGAAGTAATCTTCCAATGGCGACCAAACCGGAGGGAGAGAAATGACAGTCGAAAACCGTCAGAGGAGAAAGGTATACCCAATCTAACAACATGGACCGGTATGCCCAAACAAAGGGATCACCAAGTTGACAGGGTAAATCTCAGGAGGGACTTAAGGACACCTCTGTCCTTAGCCAGAGCTGACACTACAAGACATCATGGCCGCCATTGAGGGGATTAAGTCCACTCTTGGGTCAAAGATGGAGACTCCTGCACATAAATTAGACACTGTTTCTATTGAGGTGAATTTGATTCGGACTGACCTTACGAAAACTAGTAAAAAAGGTGAAATCTTTGGATATAAAAACTGCCAGTCTTACAACAGATGTCACAGACTTGCAAACAGAAGTCCGGAATCTATCGTCCTCAAATGACCTGGCGCTTCGTAGACTGGAGGAGTTTGAAGGGCGAGCTCGGAGGAACAACGTGCGCATTATTGGTGTGCCGGAAAAAGCAGAAGGGCAGTCCACAGGCCTTTTTGTTGAAGACTTAGTACTAAAGCATCTTCTGCCCAAGGGTCTTGGGAACTTTTTTACTGTTGAAAGAGCACATAGGATTCCTGGCGGTA
Source organism: Lissotriton vulgaris (assembly GCF_964263255.1). NCBI lineage: Eukaryota > Metazoa > Chordata > Amphibia > Caudata > Salamandridae > Lissotriton > Lissotriton vulgaris. The sequence goes on from NC_141695.1 coordinate 1,335,347,836, forward strand.
GGCCTCGTGTCGGTGTGCCGCCTCGCCCCTTGATAGCGAGAATCTTCAATTTTAGGGACAGAGTTGCGATCCTCCAGGCCTCTAGATCTAAGGGCCCCTTGCAATATGAAAACTCATCCATTAGTTTCTTCCCGGAGTTTACGCATGCAGTCCAAAAGTAGAGAATGAGCTTCATGGGATCAAACGGAAGCTTCGTGACAAGGGACTCAAATACGCAATGCTGTACACGGCCAAGCTGAGAGTCGAGCATGGCGAGAAGGTCTATTTTTTTGATAAGCCTGAAATTGCAGCAGACTAGCTGGACACACTAGTCACCAATGAAGACCCTCGCAGACAGAGTGGAGATGAAGGAGAGGGAGCTCAGGATCAAGAATAAGTACTGTTGCCATTAGAACTCCAAAAACTGGGGAACAGACTATGGTTCTACTCCTTATAATGCTATGCATAGCCACAGTGATTGGAGGGGGGCCTACCGGGCTGTCCGTGGGCCGTAATCCTCCTCATTGTTAGCTTTTATTTAGTGTAGTTTAGATGTTGGGGCGAAAGGCACACTGCGAGTTGGGGTGGCTGGAAAGTCGTGAGATGGGGTGCAGGGTGGGGGGTGGAGTAACTGTTAGTTTGACCAGGGGATGGGGGGCAATGTTATCTTTTGAATTTGTACTTGTGATTTTTGTGTTTTTACAAGGCATTTTAAACCAGAATTGTTGTATGATGGTGCTGAAACTAGAGGAGGGTCGGTTCTCTGTAAAGCTTTACAATGGGGGGGTAGAGGGCTGAGAGTATTGAGTTGGAACGTAAATGGGCTAGGGGATAAAATTAAACGCAGTGTGGTTCTACAATTCCTTAAGAGACGCTCACCGGAGGTGGTTCTGTTTCAAGAGACTCATTTGGTGGGGAATAATTGTAATGCTATGCATAGAAAGGGCTACCGTTTGGTGGCGCATGCCGGAGTAACCTCGGGGTCTAGGGGTGTTGGGATCTTCCTCAGGACATCATTTCCATTTGTGGTTGACTCTGTTATAGCAGATGAGCAGGGTCGATATATAGCAGTATCAGGACGTTGAGAGGGATACACTCTCCCTCGTTTCTATCTATGTTCCCCCGGGTTTGCAAAACACTACTTATGTTGAGCTGGGGAAACTTGTTTTTGATCTCCCTAGAGGCTTACTGATTTTGGGTGGAGATTTTAATGCTGTAGTCTCTGGTGTCATGGATAGGTCCCCGTCCCGTGATACGGTACGAACACGCAAATGGGTTCCTGATTTTCTAGAGGCTTTCGGATTAATTGATAGCTGGAGATTGTTCCATCCAAGTCAGCGACAGTTTACTTTCCACTCCGGCGCTCACGGTAGTCTTTCGCGTATTGACTATGGTCTGATACCGGCTGCTCAGGCACCGTATGTTGCTGAGGTGTGACATCTTGCTAGAGAAATTTCAGATCACTCGCCGCTTTGGATTAGATTTGAAATGACCCCGGGCACTAGTGGGAGGGTCGCCCCTATATATCCCTGGTATTTACGTAATCCGAAGGTCCACAGTGAGCTATTGAAGGCGATGGAACACTATTTCCAGGAAAATGTGGGCACTGTCTCTTCGTCAATCTCATTGTGGGAGGCCTTTGAAACAGTGAATCGAGGACAAGCCTTGTCCTTGATTTCGGGAGTTAAAAAGCAGGAGGAAGAGGTAGTGGGGATTGATTCGGACATAGCAGTTATTGAATTGGAACTGGAACAGGAGGTCACTCGTGCTACGCTACATGCCCTGCAACTTAAACAGCTAGAGTACAGAGCGTTGGTTACCGATAGTGCTAAGGCCCTAAGTAGAGAACAACAGGGACGTCTATATGATGTAGGGGATAAAGCGGGTAAGCTGATTGCTTGGCTAGATAAGAGAGATGGTGCAGATCGGGTGGTTCCTGAGATTGTAAATGCAAGGGGTGAGTGTATAGTTGATCCCCAAGCGATAGTGGATGGCTTTGCCGATTATTTCCGTGAGGTATATACTTCCGTCTCAGATAGGTCGGAGGCAGATTCGTGCCAGTTGCTTAGAGATATTCAACTTTCCTGTCTGGCCGAAGAGGATCGCAAATTTATGGATAGCAAGCTTACAGTGGATGAGATAGCGTTGGCAGTGCGCTCTTTAAATTCTGGGAAAGCAATGGGTCCTAATGGTCTTCCGATCGAGTTATATAAGTTGCGACCAGATAGGATTGCCCCGATTCTGAGAGATATGTTTTTGGAAGCTCGAGAACGCGGGGTTCTGCCCCTTGATCAGAGAGTTGCCTCGATAGTGGTTATACCCAAAGACGGGAAGCCTAGATCTTGTTGTGCGTCATACAGACCGATTTCGTTACTAAATGCGGAGCCTAAGATATTGGCTAAAGTGTTATCCAATAGGTTGATCAAGGTTATTAGGGAGCTGATACATCCCGATCAGTCTGGCTTTATTCCCCATAGGAATACGGCATTGAATCTGCGTAAATTGCATGGAGTCCTTGCTAGGGCTCACACCCTACAAGAACCAGCAGTACTGGCATTACTTGACGCCACGATGGCTTTTGACACTGTGGAGTGGCCATATCTGTGGGCTGTTTTGACAAAGTTTGGCTTTGGTCCTGAGTTTATTGGCTAGGTGAAGCTCCTGTATACAGGTCCTCTTGCCCAGGTTGTCGTGAACAATTAGGTATCTGCGCTATTTTGTCTTGGGCGGGGCACTAGAAAGGGATGTCCGCTATCTCCCTTCCTGTTCTCGTTGGCAATAGAGCCCCTGGCGGCTTGGATCCGCTGGGAGCCCTCTATAAAGGGTATCCGTTGGTCCCCGCAATTTGAGGATCGAATTTCTTTGTATGCCGATGACATACTACTTTATTTGACGTCCCCCAGGAAATCCCTTAATGTTGTCTGCGATGTTTTAGCCTCCTATGGTATAAACTCTGGATTGATAATAAATTGGGCGAAATCCTATCTTTACGTGTTATACGGCGAGGTTCTCGATCTGCTGCGTAATTGCCCTATACAGAGAACTAGAGACGGATTTAGATATCTTGGAATTTATATTACTCTTGATCCCAAGGTTTGACATGCTGAGAACCTTCTTCCTCCGCTGACTCGCTTAAAAAGTGATGTTGCGAGCTTAGAAGCTCCCACTTTTGCTATTAGGCCGTGCAGCCTTATTGAAAATGATGTCTTTGCCGCGATTCCTTAATGCCCTTTAAAATACTAGTACCGACTAGCTACTTTCGGGAGGTGGAGGGATTGCAGCGTAGTCTGCTCTGGGATGGTCGACCACGTATAGCGCTGGCTAAGCTGACTCTCCCATGGTACGACGGGGGAATTGCTCTCCCTGATATTAAAAGGTACTATTGGGCGTCGCAATTGGGAGCTATAAATCATGGCACTTATGGGTCTAATGCGGATCCAGACTACGCAATGGATAGATGGCTACTCCTTGGTGGTAGTTACAACAGAGCGCTTTAAACTAGATCTGTGGAGAAAAGTTTAATGGGCCCAACTAGAGTAGCAGTACGTATATGGCATGATGTTACCTGTTCTTTGGGATGGTGGAACCGTTTGACGTTGGCTACTCCGTTATTTGGTACAGAAATGCTAGGCCGGTTGTGGAACACGAAAGGGTTTGACAAATGGGACGTGATAGGGATCTCTACTGTGGGTGATGTCTGGGCAAAGGGTAAAATGAATTCCTTTGTGGAACTACAAACAGAATATGATTTGAGTGGTACCAAATGTTTCCGCTATGCGCAGGTGCGCCATGCACAGAAATCAGTATCCCCTGAGGGGAAGGTTATACCTGAGTCATCCCCACTAGAAGACGGAATACTAGATGGGTACTTACCGGATAGGACGATCTCACTTATATATAAAAAGCTGATAAATCATAGAGTTGACCTCTTGACGGACTTAAGGAATAAGTGGACGCAGGAGGGTGTTGAATTGGATGATGAAGACTAGCAGGCTGCGATATCTTCTCCGAAGGAGGTCGCTATTCCGGCCAGATTGAGACGTGTCCATTTGAAAATTCTGCATAGGATTTATTGCACCGGTCCCCGTATGGTTGCAATGGGGTTCTCGCAGGATGACTTGTGTAAGCGCCGATGTGGCAGGGTGGGAATATTCTTCCATATATTGTGGGAATTTCGAGATATGGTAGAGTACTGGAACGGGGTACATGATGCTATGTATGAGGTAACAAACGTGAGGCTCTTGCCAGAAGCTAGAAGATGTTTATTGAAGGTTTGGGAGCCCAAAGACCTCAATGTTGCGCAAACTCAATGGGTTACTCTCACTCTTGGGAATATGATTGCCAAACGTAATATTGCTCAGCTCTGGGGGTCCGCAAGGCCTCCCACTATGGACAAATGGAAAGAAAGTATGGACTGGTGCATGTTCCGTGAAAAGACTGTCTATCTGGCTCAAGGCCGCCCTCGAAAATGGAATATTTGGGGACCTTGGAATCAATATAGGGGAGGCATTTGCACGCCACCTGCAATCGTTGAACTGGAATCTACTCTTTCCCCCTGATCCTTATGTGTAAAACTGCCTATTAATTGTATCTCGTGCTCTTACCCCCCCTTCGCCCTATCGCCGATATGTTGATACCTGTACTGTATTTGTGAATGACCCTCCTCTACCATATGCACCAATGTAATTTGATGATGCCTTTTTGTTAATAAAAAGAAATATTGAAAGAAAAAGAATGTGGCATGCTATGGTGTCAGAGATTCTCAAGAACAATCTGCAAGGTATGCACAAAGCTGTGCATGTGGGGGTTCTTCCGGAGAGTAGAAGCGGTTATAATAATTTCAGAAAGCTTCTAATTTGTCCCTTTCCGCTGTGACCCACCACAAGCTCCAATCCCGGATTTTAGCAATGTGAGTTTTGGCGAGCGTTTGTGGTAGTTTATGTGCCAGAAGCTTCCCCACCTTATCCCCAACTTCATACTATCACTACTGGAGAGCCAAGAGTGAACGTTTCACCTGCCCCAAGCTGTGAGCTTGCAGTTGGCCTCACAATAAGGCTAGCTGCTGCTTGGTCTGCTCCAATTGCTTAATCTCTGCCAACAGTGTTGACTATAATAGCCCGGCTTCCAGCCTTCATGCAATTGCAATTGATGTGATTGTTCCCCTTATTGTGGCTTTGAAACCATCCCAGACCGTGTGAAGGGAGGTCTCAGGGAGCATGTTAAGCCAAAAGTAGTCGGTAATCCCTTTGTGTATCTCCTCTACATCTACAGGATCACGCAAGAGGTGTGAGGGCAAGTGCCAGTATGGTGCGTGCCCAGGGTGTTGTGCCGGGTCATCCCAGGTCAGTTCAACATGCTCATGGTCGAAGATGAAGATATTGGAGAATTCCGCACTATGCAGGCAGTGGAGTATGGGGAGGGTAACTAAGGCATAATCTATGCAGGAATTGAAGGCGTAAAGATGTGAGTAGAAGGAGAAATCTCACACTTCAGGGTGCTTATAACTCCACATGTCGACATGGCCCAAGTGTTGTGGAATGTCATCCCTCTTCAATCAAGTGTAGGGTCCCATACCAGATTAAGGTCCCCATTCACCCCCTACAGTTGCTTGCGCAAAATGTGCCCAATGTACGTGTCCTGGGAAGTGTACGGGGCATAAAGGTTAAATAGAGTCAGTTTGCGAACAAAATGGTGTATTCTGTTTGACTCCTTCCCAGCTATAGTGGGAGCTGATCCCCTCTCCCGCCTCCATCTCACCGGCAACCCCCAGACGTGGTCCCGCCCAATGCCAAAAATATGATGCCAGCTATTGCCCCCAACCCTTGTTATATCCTATACGACCTATAACTGCAAGCATCATATAACACATTACATTAGACCAACAGGGTACAATCGTGACCTCTTCACCGTGCAGAGAGTGGTACCAACTTGTTCCAAACCTGCCAGAGGAGTCACCCTCCAGAAGATAAGGTCGTGGGTGGGTGACCAATAGGAGTGCCATAAGAGTGTCCAATATCCTTTTTTGTGGTTTTCCTCACCCCGGGCCTACCCGCTTCAATAGCAGATCAAGGCGAAAGGGAATAGCACAGCCGTGGTTATGTCATATAAAAGCATATATTCGCCAGGCAACATCTGGAGTCACACTGAGTCAGTCGCAGAGTGGGCGGGGGAAGCACCAGCGCTGAGCGTACAGAGGTGCTGAATAATAACTCTCTTTGTTTCTTGAGAGGATGACTCTGCTTGCCGCTTCTCAATTCGCCCCGAAGGGATAGTGGACCATTTGGGGTGCAGTTCTCGCCGGGTGGGGCTATGGGGGGAGGACACCTTCCTTTTGAGAGTCATCAATGAGCTCTAGCAAAGACTTGGCCTGTGCCAGCGACAGCAGCCCGAGGCGTTTGCCTTCCCAGGAGGACAAGAGAACAAAGTGATGGCTTCTTTGATATCGAATCCCTTGGGCTCGGAGCTTGTCAGTGACAGGTTTAAAGTCACGTTGCTTCCTAAGGGTAATAGGAAGAGGTCTTAAAAAAGTTTAAACTTGAGCTCAGTCTTGCCTCTAGCCGCCTGCATTATCGCCTCTTTTTCCGTAAAGAATTTGACTCATGTCAAAATGTCTGGTGTCCTCTCTGCACGGTTAGCAGCAACTGCAACCCAAGGTGGGCGGCGAGTCCTCCTCATCGCCCCTGACCTTCTAAAGCAACTCCGCCGTGAAGGCTATAATGCCAGTGCCCTCCGCCCCTCGCGGCACTCCCCAGATGCAGATGGTATTCCGGCGGCTCCAATTTTTGAGATCTTCTTGCTATAGGTTGATATTCTACTCCTCTAGCGCCACTACTCGACGCCATTACATCTCCTGGTCCTCAGACCTCATGTCCACTGTCCGCTCAAGGTCATCAACTCTCACCTATTTCAGTGACGTCTCTCCGGATTTCGCGTAGGCAGGGTTTGAATTCCTATTTGAGAGAGGTGATGCCTGCCTGAATTTCTTGCAGAAAATGGTCCATATAGCCCTGGGTGATGAGGGCAGAGGACACGTCATCCCTTGCCGGCGAGCATGCGGGGGGTGTCATCTCTGTCTGCGGGGCGTTTATTCTAAAGGGATACTACAGGGTTATCCTTGGAGGCTTTTTAACACGGCATAGAAAGCTAGCAAAGTCGGTCACGATTACCATGCCCTCTTCACCTCAGCTTGCCCACCTTCTTACGGCCTTATGCGAGTGCCAATTCAATGCAGCATGTCACACCTCCACAGGCACCCACCTTCCCTGGTTTGGCTGGAACCAAGCTCAATGCCTGTGGTGTTCACTGGGGCAAGGTGCCTGGAGTTACTTCCAAAGAAGGTAGCGGGCCCACCACCTGCCTTGTGCAGCGGCTCACACCCACCGGTTATCCCCAGCACTGGACTAAGTCCTGTGGGGTTCGACAGCAATCAACTGTATCCTTTTAGTGGGGAAGGTGATCCCCATTGTTCTGTCTGCAAGTTGCCGCAGGCTCACTTCGTAAAAGGGGGTCTCCCCACTAACGAGATAGGATGCAAGTCTCCCTCGAACCTCCTGGTGTTAGTCCGATTCCTCTTCCTTGACTAGCTCTAGGGCCAGCTCTGCCAAAGCACAACAGGGCCCCCAGCTGTGTCGAATGCAGCCGCCTATACCTTCGGCTCCGGTATGAGGCCTCCGGCGCTGGATGTTTTCCTGCAGGTAGGGTCAAGCTGTGACAGCCCCCATTACTTCAGCCGGCTAACAAATCTTCTGGGCATCCACCATCCAGATGTGGGCATGGCACCTTCTCGAGCCAATGGGGTCCCCCAGCTTTAAGACCCATGTGATGCTAGGCTCGGTAGCCTCCCCCGCGGCCTTTTCTGTCACCGCGTTCCAGCAGCCCATTGGGATCAAAATGGCATCCGTCACCTCCAGCTGTCGTTCTGCATTTCCCATTGCGCTATATTTTTCGTGGCCGCTCTTTGTTTCCTCCAGGAGCTGCAGTACGCCACACCATAGTCACCCCTCGGTACGATGGCAGCGCAGATGCCCCAGAGCAGTCAGCAGCAGGCGGATGGGCCCCAGGGAGACAAGAGAGCATGGAGAACACGTCTTAGTCCATTGCCTCTCAGACCATGCCCCAGCAGTTCATTTTTGGAGCATAAAAAAGATATATAAGTTTAGTTAACTATCCAGAATCTGTGACTCTTAATGGAGGGAGGTTGGTGGAGGCTCTATGATTTCGGAGTGACTACAGATGAGGAACAACTAAGATTGTAAGTAACTTTTCCACCTTCATCATTGGTTAGCCTCTGATTGTCATAAAAGGAAGAACAGAGCTGCACGCTAACCCTACCATACAAGCCAGATCATGGTTACGGAGTCAGACCATAGGGTGAATACGCTGAAAAAAGAAGCTTGACCTACTCAAATACCCACCCTGGAGTCAGAATCCAACTAATAATGCTTAGCAAAAGTATCAAGTGATTCCCAAGAGGCCAACTGACAGATGTCAGGAATGGGTGCATTCACCATCAGTAATACGTTTCCCACTACTGGAGTGAGCCCTAGCATACCAGGCATAGGTCTTTGAGCTTTAATAAAGCAGCTACCAATGCAGGAAGTTCTCCAACTTGTGTGCTTAGGAGAGGCCAAACTAATCTGGAAATTACCATAGTCACCTTTTATAACTATTAGTCCTACCTAGATAATATCATAGTGCCCTTTTAACATCAAGAGCATCTAGATGTCTATCTGCCGGGAATGGAGGATTTGTCAAAAAATTAGGCAAAAATTAGTCCGATTTATATTGAACTTTGGTTTTAAATTGGATTGAACTGGATTTAAAAAAGAAAGTGAATGTTGCTGTTTGAACATGTTCCTTTTTTAAGGATCAGGATGGGAGAAATATAGGCAACTGCATTTAAATTCGGACGCAAAGGCATTTGGTCTTTTTTTCAAGACCACAGTCTTACCACATAAAAGGCTCGGTTATGTCATTATAATGCCAAATGATCCATGTTGTAATTTCCATGATGTTTTCAGTATACAATTTCATACCCCTAATTCATAATTATTTTTAAAGTATTGTTATCCATGGACTCCTCTTTACCCTGATTTTGCAAAATGCTTTTCATAAACTCAAGAAGGATAATTTGCCATGAAAACCGTTTTCCATCACCCCAAAACATGTTTAATTTTCCCAAAAATGTGCTTAATTATGCAAGTTTGGTACTCTTTCAGTTCCAGGAGCTCACACGTGTGAATATGTTATATGGCCCTTGGGGACATTGTCAACATTACTAAGTTAACATGAGCTTTGCTGCCATGATGCTGCTTTTGCGCATGTTACTACATGACTTTGTTTTGCAAGACTCTGTGCCTTTCACATGAGAACGGGCTGCTTTTCGCGTTCTATCCTTTTCCTGGAGTTTAGTCTGAACACGATGTGCAAGGTCGATAAACAATGCCCCTTGTTATTCTTTTCTGGTCAGTCCCTAGCACCTAGACATAACATGCTAAAGACATCTGCAATACTCGAGACTCGTGCTTTGATATTACAGGGTAGCATGTTGTTTTAACACACTTGGAGAAAGCCTTTCCATGGAGAAGAGCTCCGCTATTCCTATGATGTAAACCTTACATCCAGGCTTTAAGGTATGGGGTCTGCTGTCAAAGCCCAGAGATCTTCCTTTATATAAATAAACTTCTTCCAGTCAAGGGGATGGTGATTAAGCCTTATTGTCCTTATTCCAATGTCTTTATATAATGACTTCCCACTTTGTAATATATGAATTTGTAGCAATGCTAACTGTGTTGAGTTTGTGCATTTTGCTACTGGTAGTGGCTTGTATACTGTATTGTAGAGCTCGATAGTTAAAATAAACATTTTGAACTATTTCAGTGACTGTTAATTCTTATTTTGGACAAGTACGAGTGAGTGAGCGAAAGAGTATGTCTTGCTCCCTCGATTCCTGAGAGAGTCGGGAGTGTTGTGTTCTGGGTTGTCACATCATTTGTAGCTTAGTGATGTTTGGAGGAGAGCGAATGAGACACTATAGCTACTCGTTTTTTTTGATTTTGGGTACTAATGTGGTAGGTTAGTACACCCCTATACACTGAGGTCTTGTTTTCCTGTGCATAGTTCTGGGTATGTGCAGAATCCCTGCAACATGGCGCCGCCAACATTTGGTCTGGTTCTTATCTGCGAGACGCTTGAGTAGTGCTTGTGCTTGTCCACAAAATCCTCCTTTCTGTTTCCGGAGACAGTTGTGAGAGTGTAATCTCCTATATTGATGTTTTATAAGTTCTTTCAAGCTTGAAGTTTTAAAAGGTTCCTTCTCTTTACTCTTACCTGTTGTTGCACTGTGGCGCTTTAGGTTGTTGTTCTTTGTTTTTATTATAGCGGTTGATATTACGTCACTCAGGGCATATTTGACTCAATATGGAGTACCTGATGCGGGTGCTGAGCTGATATTTGTTGTGGAAGCGGATCTAGCTTTCCACTTTGAGGTATTTTATTCTTGGGTCACCTTCCCAGCAGTGGATGGGACAGACAATTTGTTTCACGAATATACTGCTACTGTGATTCCGCTGGAATATGGACTGTACAATACTCTAGAGGTTTCGCTCACAGCTTGGCAACACCAAATTCAGTTTAATGGTGCCCATCCTCACCCAATAACACCGGACCTTTTAGGCCCTCTATTGTTAGATGGGGCCACGAGACCCGTTTTGGCTAGGCATACCCCACACCTGCATCGTCTGACAACAGCGACGCTTGCTGAACTCCGCATGTTACATACGGCTTTAGTACGCGTGCGTAGAGCTGTTATACAATTCATTTCGCGCAACTTCCAAGTGTGACCACCTGGCATTGCTGCGCAACCTGCTGGACCTGGTTGCGTAACCATCAGTCCCCTTATGATTAATTCCGTGATGGGCAAGCATCAACAGAATAAGGATGAGTTCCCTATTGGCTTGCTGAAAAGTTTGGACAACTAGAGGCTGTTTTTCCAAATACCAGTCCTGTGGAGAAACACAGGATCTTAACTATAAGCTTGCCTAAAGACTTACTTCCCAAGTTAGCTGATTGTAACACCTGGGGCAAGGTGTTTACAAGGTATATTCGAAGTGTTTCGGCACTCCCTCCATGATCGTACTACCCTCCATTATAAAGCGTGTTCAAGATGAAAACAGAGCAGAGGCGGATGTGGAGCTGGGGATGAGACGGGTTTGGCATGGTTGCTGATATGATCCATGTCAATGTCAAGGGTGTTGCGGTAAGCTTTCAAGTGGCAAACCGATTGGAACCTGTCCCAGATGCAGACAAGCCACGCAAATTACTGAAGATTATTGAAAAGGCTTATAAGACCATAGGCCACAATAGTCTGGAAGTTAAGCCTATTACTGAAACACAAACTCAAAAGCCAAGACTGATAGAGATGGTCAGCTGTTCTTTCCTAAAAAGAACTGGAAGAATAAGAAACAGGGGCAGCAACAGCAGAAGCAAGGTTTGCGTACCGGTTCACTGCCACCTGAGTCTTCTGAGCGTAATTAAGTCTCCTGATAGATTTCAAGTCCCTGATCAGTAATCTCCTCGTTCTTTACAGGACCCACCAGGCTCTCAAGTCGGTGAAGGAGAACGCCAGGATCGTGGCAAAAGCCAACCTGCAACACAGGGACGAGATCAGCCTCAACAGTTTGACGTTTAAAGGCAAACAAGAGGATCTACCTTGTTTTCGACCCCCATTTCAAAAGAAAAAATATGCTGCTTTAACAGCGAGATATGCCTCAGATGGTGAGAAAGCAACTCCTGGATTGGACATGGGCAGTGACTCTGCTCACCAGCACAGCGGAGGTTTCCATACTGCAGGAGGCTCTGCGTCCCTGTCTGGAGGTGTCAGCAAGTATACATTCATTACAGTAGAGACGGCTGATACCCGGGTTGGCCCATCAGGTAGGCTCTATGAGATTACTTTCTAAATCGAAGGTGATTTACTGCGTCCAATCAAGGCGGTTTTCTGGGGGAATATCACCTCCTCGTATAACATTTTGTTACCGGAGGTAGATTGGCCTCCACACTTTGTATTAGCCGCTTCTAGAGGGAGGACGTGATACTTCCGAGTGTTTCCGCGTTTTGTCCCTGAGGAGCATGCTATGGCTGTCGCAGCGGAGTGGTCCATGGCCCTTGCCCCAGCTGTGAACCATAATAAGGTGGGTTGGGATGTTGATTCAGCTGCTTGATGCCACAACTCCAATATCCAATCAGACATGAAGCGAAGGCTCTTGTTTGTGACATTCTAACACAGTTGGAGTACCAAGGAGTGATTGAACCAAGTACAGCACCTATGAATTTTCCTCGCTTTATGGTATCAAAATCTGACGGTTCATATCGGATTGTATTAGATTGCCAAAATTTGAATACTCTTTGTCACACTTTTGCAGTGCAGAACACACAGCTCTGCGCTGGTGAACAATCTTGTTCGTAAAAAAATACAAAACTACACTGGACATTTCCAATGGTTTCTACAGTCACAATCTTGCTCCTCAGAGCAGTGACTTGACAGCATTTACTGCCGTCGGAAAGCCGAAATGTAAACGTTTGCCTATGGGGTATAGGAATAGCCCCCAGGCATTTGCGGCATGTGTTGTGTCTTTGTTGCACGACATTGATCCAGATGCGTTCTCGTATGTTGATGACATGTATCTGATGGACGACGAACATATGCTGCATCTTGTCCGAGTCGACAGAATTATTTCATTCTTTGCCAACTATGAATACAAGTTAAATTTTGCTAAATCGCACGTCAACCATTTGGCGGTACTCTTTTTGGGCTATGAGCTCAATAATGAAGGAAAGGCCCTAGCCCCCTACTTCTTGGAGAAATGTGCACCATTACAACCCCCTTCTACACTGAAAAAACTTCAGTCCTTGATGGGAGTTTTGAACTTCGAGAGGACATACATTCCCCATTACTCCCAGCGTATCAAACGCTTTATGTGTTGATACAAGCCACATATTCTTCTGCTATCTGGCTTTCGGAACATAACTCTAGCCTACTTTCTTTGCAATCTGACATGCTTGCAACTAACTCTTTGTTAATGCATGATAATACCACAAACCTGCTGATATGTGTAGTTCCAGGGACAGTGACTTTCACTTACTTGATGTTCATGAGGGAGATACAATACCTATTGCATACAATAGAACCAAGTCCTGTGCACATATTTTCAAATTTAAGGTTTCAGTGTAAAAAACCATACATCAAATGACTTCACGTTCAGAAATTAAGTAGGTCGACATCGGGAATATTTTGAGGAAGTTTCTTTTATATATAATCATGTGGGTCAATACAGAAAGAAAGCCAGCCGACACGTGTTTCGTCACTCAGGAAAAAATCCTGTGACTCTTCAGGGGTGGGAAGGGCACAAGGAAAGACACAATATAATATACAAAGTACATGAAAAACAAAATATGGGTGACGACGACAACAAAGGCACCTCATTAAGGTGGAAACCCTAAGAGAGTGATGGGAAAAAGACATGCACAGTGACTTCACTGTAAAAACAAAGAAAGGATCCAAGACAGATGATTAAGGCAGTCATGGTAATTGAAGAGAACATTCATGATTTATGGCCAAACGGATCTTATGAGAAAAAACATGAGCAGTGACAAATTGTAAAATAAAAGGGAAAAAGTAACATGACAAGTGATTTGGGCAGTCATTATTATTGGTAAAAGCATTCATAATTATTGGCCAAAATTATAGTGATGGGAAAAAAACACAAAACGTTCTCAATAGATAAAGAACTGTCTACACAAGTGCAGCGTGACAAGTTTACCACCTACACCTGTTCGCAAAGACAACAGATTTGCACAATGTGAAGTTACACCGTGTGGCAGATTCTGAATAGTATCACGCCTGCTGTTTCGTGCAACGCAATTTAATTGGATAGGTGACTTCATCCGCTTCCACTGGTCCCCGTGTGGCCAAGGGTGTAGTGGATACTGTAATTGACCTTTAACCCGTCCAACCTATATCTTCCAAAGCGGACGTCGTGTACACATATCCTACAGATGAGTCTATTAGTGAGGTGCCGAGCAGTCCTCGACAAAGTCAAGCGAACCCGGCACTGCCACTTCTGATATCGAACTACGAGTGGTTACTTTGGAGTTCATGCCAGCTTCTCTTCTGACTCATCCTCCCCGACTAAATTCAGTATTTTCTTCTCTTGCTTCAAAAAGACTTACCTGGTCCCTCCATGGACCTACATTTGGTTGGTTCTTATCCTGATATTCCTCTTCATGTCAATTGGATTTGAAACAGTGTTCTTTTTACTCATCAACAGTCATTATTTGCCAGAATGCTCTGCTGTGAACTTAGTTGATGGAATTCTGGCCCCTCACACATCGGCCCATATCATTAAACGTGATCAGACACTTGTGAACGTTTGAGCATTCCCGGTTGCAGATGGCATCGTTTGGGATAAATAAGCCTTTGAAATTCACTGCCCAACCGAGGTACTCAGAGTGCCATACGCGTTTCGCGTCTCATTAGGAGATGTGGTAACATGGGACATACATTCTGACGATTGGGATCTTCAGGCAGTACATGCATTCTTTTCAGATTTAAAATATTATGCTGCTATTGAAGCTGAAGATTTTTATTTAAATTCTGCCAATTATGGTGATCTCTTTTGGTATTAACATTATGGCCATCATTTTTTACACAAAACAAACACATTAGGACCTGTTTTTACTTACACACAATGGGAACATTGTCCTACACCGTACAGGGGAGTTCTAAAACTCTTAGAGATAAGTTTACTTATTTTACAGATTTTTACATGTCTAATCCATAATCCTATTTCTTTAAACTACATTTGTCGTCTCAATCCAACACCAACTCCTTTAGAACTAAATTAGCTACACAGGGTTATGATCACTGGAAAGAGACCGTTGATTTAAAATCAATCTGGGACACGAAGCCTTGGCAGGTTCAGGGAACTGAGGCTTTACATCCTGCCTGCCTGATCCCAGCTCAAATACTGTTTTTAAATGATACAGTGCAACTGTAAAAAAAGTGAATGCCCCATCCATTCCGTCCTTAGCGGAATATGACAATTGGCGAACACTGATAAATTATTCTATTGGTGTGCTGCAAGCATTGTTTCGAAATGAAACTTTCAATGTCTCTGAAATTGATTCATCTGGGTGGCTGGTGTGGCAAACAAATGCAAATGCATGCCAATTGCGTTTTTATAATGTAACATCTGGTTTCACAAGTTACAAGTTTCACGTTTTATTGTATTTGATTTGGTTCTCCACTGAGAACCACAAATATTAAATACACAATATAATAATTTAAACAGTTTTGATAAAATTTTCATTCTAATACAAGATTAAAAATGGTTTACATTTTTTTTTTAAATTGTGACATACAAATTCGTTTGGCGGAACTTTACATAAAATAATCAATTCCTGTACTGAGTTAATTCTGCATTTTGAATAAACTGGTTGTAAAAATCTTTTCCTTGCCTTTACCACTGATACATTTGTGCAAGTAGACAGTAAATGGTTAAGTCCTGCTCTTCACCATTACGTAGATTACAAATAGGGTTTTCTTCTAAATACCACCTAGATGTAATGGTTTTTACAGGAAGTATTCCGAATCGGAACAGAACAATCGATCTCCTAACCCCATGGTACAGGTTAAAATTAATATATTGTTGAGGTTTCTTATACTCAATAGTTTCAGTAATATTTTTATATAAAGACAGTTTAAGACAATGTTGAGAGTCAAGGTCAAAACTTAGTCTTGTAGTAAAGTGCTTTAAGAAAAGTTTCAAATGGGCAGGAGTCCAAGAAAGTAACAGCTTGATGTTGACCTCTGATAGCTTAAAAGCAGATAGGGCATTTCTTGAAAATACATACTTCGATGATTCACGTTCAAATGTCTCAATTTTTAACAGAATTCGGAGCGTTCCTTCTTCAGCATGGAGGAGGTTATACGCCCACCTGATGATATTGGCGATTCCTCGGGCATAGGAGCTAGTTAATGAAAACTCAAGACGGAGAGCTTGCACTGGAACCGACTGGGATAACTTCATTAGTTTCCGTAGGATCTTTCCTTCTTTTAAATCTAGAAAGGACCACTGACTTATTGGTATGTGTTCAAGTGCGTACGACAGTACTGGTGGAACTTTGGCAATATATACCTTAAGCATTGCAGAAAAATGTTTCCGTCCAGATGCAGCGTATAGCCGTAAAAGTGCTCCCACATGGACATTAGATTTCCGGGTCAAATTCAAAGTATGGGACTTATTTTGTAAGGACTTGGTGAAGATTCTTCCTACGTAGGTGTATTCATTTACCACTTCCACCGTTTTTCCCCCTAGGGACCAGGTACATTTAGTACTCCTTTTTCTACCAGAGAACGGTACTATTTTTGTTTTCGAGATGTTCGGTAATAGGTCATTTTCCTCTGTGTAGTTATAGAGAGCTGGGAGGCTTCTTTCCAAACCAAATGGGGTTAGATCTAGGATGATAACATCATCTGCATACAATAATGTATGTATTTTGTGGGAAGCAATTTTTGGTGGAAAGTTACTTATCTGCTGAAAACATTGAGGCAAATCGCTAAGATAGAGGGAAAACAATAAAGGAGCGAGGAGACATCCTTGCCCAAGGCCATTTAGGGTTGGGATAGCACTAGTAAGACCGTTTTCCTTCCCCATTTGGACTTGGCACCAAGTATCTGTATGTAATGCTGATAATATATGTAGTAGATCAGTGTTTCCCAAACGGTGGTCCGCGGACCCCCAGGGGTCCCTGACACATTCCCAGGGGGTCCGCAGGCAGCAGTCTTAAAAGCACTGCAAAGTATCTTTTATAATGTATAATTAGCAGTTTGTTTTCAAAGAACAATTAAAGTGTCGAGATAACGCCAGTGATTAATGTCCCTGCTGGAGTGAGACGAGAGTTTTGGCCAGTGGCAGCTTTGACTTATCTAATGTAGCACAGAGGGTTAATATGCCTACTGCAAAGAAAGTGTACCATGCACTTAAAAAAAGTATTTTATATGCATAGGTCAGTGGGTTACTGCTTTTGTCACAGAGATTCTTTTGTTACTGTGCAGTTCATAAGTGACAATCGTAATCTGGCACAGTGACCTATAGACTTTCATCAAACAGCTGCAGCAGATGTGGCGGAGAGTGTTGTTATCCTCCTTGGCTTAACAACACACTCGGCCACTTCAGAAACGCAGGACTGCACCATATTTACAAGAATATGGTGCAGCCCTACATTTCCTCTGCGCTGGCGCTACACTTAACAGCGAAAGATTGTTTATGTACAGGAAGGTCCCCCTTCCTGCACATCAACGATCTTGAAATGTTGTTTTCTCACTTCTATGTGTGCTGCTTAATGCAGCACACATGGAAGTTACAAAAAGTATTTTTTTTTTAAAGATTGTTGATGTGCAGGAAGGGTCACCTTCCTGAACATAAACAATCCAAGGTGTTTTACAAAAACGAGGAGAAATAAAGTATTTCTCCTTGTTTCGCCAAGTTAAGGCCAGATTTTCCCTGGTCCTAATTTTGGTGCTGCCTCCTATTTGCGCTGCCCTTGTAAATAGGAGGCAGCGTCAAAATCAATGGGTGTTGCAGGGGAAACGCCCACCGCAACACCCACTGCCCACCCCTTTCACGCTAAGCATTGTGTTAAAGGGGGTCTTATTTACAAGGCATCGTTAAGCCACTTTAAGTGGCTTAACACTGCCTTGTAAATAAGGTGAAGCCCCTATCGCCACAGGAACATCGCAAAAAGTGATTTTCCCATAGTGATAGGGGCTTGTAAATATGACCCTTACATCCTTAGTAATTTGAGTATTTGTTTTGTGTGAACACTTGTGTTACATTTTTTCGAATGACTGTTTTAACGTTTGAAATTTAAATCCTACAAATTGCTCGGGGGTCCCCGGCTTCCAGTGGTGACTCAATGGGGGTCCCCAGGAGTCAAGAGTTTGGGAACCACTGTAGTAGATTGTCCGGGATACCCATATTACTGAGTTTTCTCCATAGTGTCGCTCTGTCTACTCTATCGAATGCGGTGGAAAAGTCGACAAAAGCAGCATATACAACCTGAGATTTTATAGTAACATATTTATCTAAGATGGTTTGCAGAACAGCGATATTGTTGGTGACTGAATGCGTTGGTCTAAATCCAGCCTGGTATAGGGGAATCAGTCCAGATGAAAAGGCCCAATCTTTTAAATGTTCTAATACTGTCGCTGTAAAAATCTTTCCAGTTGTGTCCAAAAGGGCTATCTGTCTATAATTACCAGGATACAGCCTTGTACCCTTTTTGTGTACGGGTATTATAATGCTCCCCTTCCAGGATTTGGGTATATCTCCAGTATTGAAAATGTAGTTGAAAAGGGGAGATAACATCTTACTCCACTCTTTGGGATTGCATTGGAGGACCTTATTTGGTATTTGGTCCGGACCTGTTGCTCCTGTCGATCTTGCCTTTCTTATGTGTAGCTCAATAGAAAATGGGCTAGTAACTCCACAGTCTGAAGATTTTATTTCTGAGTTCCTAACAGAGTGGTAGCTCATTTCTGCGGTAGTATTTAATTTATATAAATTGGTCAGATAAAGTTCCCATTCTGATGGAGGAACCGGGATAGTTTGTAATACTTTTTTCATGCCTATTTCTTTAGCGATTATATTCCAATACACACGTTGATTATTTTGTTTCGCTGCTATCTGCAAATCTACCCAGTTTTTATCTTGGGTTGTTCTCTTGCTTTTTTCTCTTTCTCTCCTGCGTTGATTTTTCAATTTGTTAATTTCTAGCTGTCTAGCTGGTGACTTTTCTAAAAATTGTTGTCGTATCAGTTTGTTTAGATAAGTTGTGTCTGTAGCTAACTTTTGTTTTTTGTTTTGACTCTTTGTAGGTTGCATCAGCTTTTCCTGTAATTTTTGTGTTAATTTTTTAATCACAATTTCGAAATTTATTATCGGATTTGCTGAGTGTATTCTTTGCAAGAGTTGTGTTGAGTCAATTATGGAGATTATTTTGGTAAGAGTAGCTGAATTCCAATGAATCCGTCTTTGTGTTGGGTTTACCAGGACTGTACTATGGCTATACATAATTTGATTTGATTGAGACTGTTGTGCTTTCCACTCTGTACTTAACTGTAGTATCACATGATCACTACCATCAGCAAAGTTGATTTTGAGTTGTAAAACTGATCTGAACAGATCATAGCTACAGATCATGTAGTCCAGTAGTGAGGAATTACAGTTTCCCTGTCTAGTATTTGAGGCAGGGATGTCTCCTTCTACATTGCCATTTAATATTGTTCCATTTAGAATGGGTAGTGATGCTATTAGAATCTTCCCTCTTTTATCCGACTTATTTTCTTTAGGAAGAAGTGGAATAGAGATTCCCAGGGCCTCGTCTCAGTCTACTCTATCGAATGCGGTGGAAAAGTCGATAAAAGCAGCATATACAACCTGAGATTTTATAGTAACATATTTATCTAAGATGGTTTGCAGAACAGCAATATTGTTGGTGACTGAATGCGTTGGTCTAAATCCAGCCTGGTATAGGGGAATCAGTCCAGATGAAAAGGCCCAATCTTTTAAATGTTCTAATACTGTCGCTGTAAAAATCTTTCCAGTTGTGTCCAAAAAGGCTATCTGTCTATAATTACCAGGATACAGCCTTGTACCCTTTTTGTGTACGGGTATTATAATGCTCCCCTTCCAGGATTTGGGTATATCTCCAGTATTGAAAATGTAGTTGAAAAGGGGAGATAACATCTTACTCCACTCTTTGGGGTTGCATTGGAGGACCTTATTCTGTATTTGGTCCGGACCTGTTGCTCCTGTCGATCTTGCCTTTCTTATGTGTAGCTCAATAGAAAATGGGCTAGTAACTCCACAGTCTAAAGATTTTATTTCTGAGTTCCTAACAGAGTGGTAGCTCATTTCTGCGGTAGTATTTAATTTATATAAATTGGTCAGATAAAGTTCCCATTCTGATGGAGGCACCGGGATAGTTTGTAATACTTTTTTCGTGCCCATTTCTTTAGCGATTATATTCCAATACACACGTTGATTATTTTGTTTCGCTGCTATCTGCAAATCTACCCAGTTTTTATCTTGGGTTGTTCTCTTGCTTTTTTCTCTTTCTCTCCTGCGTTGATTTTTCAATTTGTTAATTTCTAGCTGTCTAGCTGGTGATTTTTCTAAAAATTGTTGTCGTATCAGTTTGTTTAGATAAGTTGTGTTGGTAGCTAACTTTTGTTTTTTGTTTTGATTCTTTGTAGGTTGCATCAGCTTTTCCTGTAATTTTTGTGTTAATTTTTTAATCACAATTTCGAAATTTATTATCGGATTTGCTGAGTGTATTCTTTGCAAGAGTTGTGTTGAGTCAATTATGGAGATTATTTTGGTAAGAGTAGCTGAATTCCAATGAATCCGTCTTTGTGTTGGGTTTACCAGGACTGTACTATGGCTATACATAATTTGATTGAGACTGTTGTGCTTTCCACTCTGTACTTAACTGTAGTATCGCATGATCACTACCATCAGCAAAGTTGATTTTGAGTTGTAAAACTGATCTGAACAGATCATAGCTACAGATCATGTAGTCCAGTAGTGAGGGATTACAGTTTCCCTGTCTAGTATTTGAGGCAGGGATGTCTCCTTCTACATTGCCATTTAATATTGTTCCATTTAGAATGGGTAGTGATGCTATTAGAATCTTCCCTCTTTTATCCGCCTTATTTTCTTTAGGAAGAAGTGGAATAGAGATTCCCAGGCCTCGTCTGTGAGCCAATTTGCCCATTTCAATATTAACTCATTAGATATTTTCCCGTTAAAATCATCCATGATAAAAAGCGATGGGTAGCCCTGATTTTCTATTGTTTGTTCGATATCCTTTAGGATTTCTATAGTAAGTGCATCCATTTTTACTCCAGGGGGGATATAGATGTTGTAAATTAGTAGATCTTTTAAGGTTTCTGGAGGATTTGTCTCACACTTGATTTTAATACATTGGTGGTTCTTAGAGTTAGTTGGAATTACTTCTTCTGCCCATTTGTAGTCTTCATTTAATAGGATCGCTATCCCACCTTTCACCTGTTCTGCAGAGATATCATAAACAAAATATTTCTCATGATTGAAGTTTTGTGTAGACCAAGTTTCTTGAAAGGCCACTATTGCTGGGGAATCTTTTGTTATTTCAGCCAATTTTTCTTTCGTTTTCCCCGCAATGTTCCATGAAGAAATCGTCAAGCCTGTGCTAAACAGAGAATTTGTTATCCTTAGTCTGTTTATTACTGTTCAAGGTTTCCGAAATCCAGGACCAGGAATGATCTCTCTTTGTTATTTTAACACTGGGGGTCTTCTTACTCCTGATTTCTCTATCGCCGTTCTTTATGGACACAAATATATTTTCGGTAGCATGATCTAGGGTATTGATGGTGGTGTTAAGAAATTGGTTAGATCGAGGCTTTTTGGGAGATTCGTCTGGTATATATCTCTTTTGAGGTTCGTATTTTAATACGGGGGCCAGGTCATAACCATATTTGTGTAGAGTGTCATTCTCCTGCAGTATGATTCCTGGTATCACTGGAGACCAAAATTCAGCAATCGCATTTGACATTTTTGATTTTTCTGGAAACATAACTAGTTTTATTTCGTTACGCGCTAAAGATTGTAACTGCCGAATTTTTTGTAGCAAACTAATAATTCGGCCGCGGTTGAGTGGTACTTCGTCAGAAGGGAATAGGTCTGTAATTTCCAGAAAATTATACCTAGTCTCCTCTGTTTGCAGATCCTTTTTCTGAGTAGAGAGAGTTCCTTTTGAGATCTCTCTTAACGCCGGACTTGTTAGACCGTGTCCTGATGGTAGAAAATGTGTTGCCTTAAGATTTTATATTCTCAGTTGGTCAGAGTTGTCTCTTTGAATTTTTGTCGGCGTTTTCAGCTCCTTTGTTCTCATAGTCTGTGGCATTTCTGCGCTTTGTTCTATTTCAGGTAAAAGAGGAGAATTGTTCTGAAATCTTATTTTACAAGCTTTCTTTTTCTTAATTCTTCTTTGCACTTTTCTCCTTTTCAGTTTAATCAACGTTTGATTTCTTTTGTCATTAGCGCTTTTTTGGCCCTGTGTGTCATCATTAGATAGCACAATCTCAACAGTTGATTTAAGGTTAGATGTTGCAGGACTGGTCAAGGTGGAGTTAGATTTTCTTTTAGTGAAGATTGGATAGTAAGCTACGGGCTGCTGGGGAGACACTGATTTGGTTTCCTCCTTAAAAAGCTTTCTAAGAGAGTATGTATGATTAGAATCCTATTTGCCCTTAGGTTCCATAATTAGTTTATTTCCGTTTGGGTTGCAGTTTCCTTTGTTTGAGGAAGAGGTGTGTTATATCCTGATCATCTCTTTCCCTGCTGCTCAGCCTGTCTGTGTGTGATGTCATTGGAATGTTCCTGTGTGCATGTGTGGTCAGTTTGATTGAGTGGGCTGAGCAGCTGGATGCTGCTCCCGGTGGGGATGACGGTTGAGTTGTCAGTTGGTCTGCAGCGATCCTTGCCCTTTCCCTGCTTCAATCAGTTTGATGACGTCTTCTGAGGGTTTCGAGGAGTTAGCGATGTGAAGCTCTCCTCGTGTTCTACTTCCGTGATGTCAGCCTATGAGTCACCGCCTTTGTTCAAGCACATTTTTGCCGTGAGCCATCTGGCGAAGACGTGACAGCGTGATGTTTGCTGCGTGCTGTCGTCATAAATCAAACGCTTGCATTCCTACAGCGTTTCCGTCCTAATGCTTTGCCTTTCTGAGAGTCTGCCATCGTATTTCACCATCGTGTCACAGCGACTGGCACGCTATGTTGTCTTTGAAACCCTGCATTCAACAAGTCTCTGGGATGTTTTCGTTTCTATTTCAAAGAGACAAGGTACTGTTTATTTCTTCAGGTCTCACAACTCACAACGTCTAGCACGACAACGGTGACTACTTTTATTGTTTTAGTTTCTTGTTTTGGATTATTTGATAATCACATGTGTACTTGTGATGATATGTTTACGCTTGTTTACATATGTTCAAATAATATGATTTGATTTACTGTTACTACATGAAATATTTATATAATGAGATTTTTCTTAATGTGCTCCTTTACTGTCATTTTAATTGGTTAATTTACCCTTACTGAATTTAGTCACTTATGTATTGAATTTTTAGTGGTCATATTTTACTATGCAAAGTCGTGGGAGTACTAGATTTTTATTTTATGGTAATGAACCACATTTGTGCTCAATTTATTTGAGGTGTTCATTCTTTGTAAAATTGGATTTAATTAGTTGAGCCATAGGAGTGCGTTAATTGAGTTGAGATGCAATAATTCTAGTGATTCTTAGTTGGAGCGTTTGGAACTACTATAGGTAGGTCTTGTGATTTAATTTTGTGTATTTTTGATGAACCACTTATTTAATAGTGCTCTATTTTAAATAGAGGAGTTCACACTTTACTGCGATGAGTCCTGCAGAGTCTATATTTATTGCTTGAACTTTGAGGAGTTCAATGCCAGTGTGTATTGTGATGAGTCGTGCAGAGTCTACATTTATTGCTTGAACTTTGAGGAGTTCAATGCTAGTGTGTATTTTGGATTTTTAGGATGCATATGTTGCGGAGCCACATACGTGCTCATGGTTTGAGGTGCTCCATTTGTTTGTGATCAAATTATATGAGGTTGCAGAGTCCTCAGTTCTGTCTATTCATGTTTTATTTTCTTGAACCACGCAAGTGCTCTATTCAGTTAGAGGTGTTCAGTTATAGAGAGTCGCTAGGGAGCCATGTACCCCATGCACTAGGTGTTATGCGCTTTGTTCTTATGCTTTATTTAAGTGTGTTTCGGGTAGCGTGGTAACTCCAACGTCCTAAATTTGTTATTCTA
Source organism: Lissotriton vulgaris (assembly GCF_964263255.1). Taxonomy (NCBI): domain Eukaryota; kingdom Metazoa; phylum Chordata; class Amphibia; order Caudata; family Salamandridae; genus Lissotriton; species Lissotriton vulgaris. The sequence goes on from NC_141695.1 coordinate 1,335,371,759, forward strand.
TTGGGACGCCATTTTGTCTAGTTTGATTCCCTTCTTATTGCTTTTCGTGACAGTCTGGCCAACTGGCATGATTGGTGATATTTTGGGTTTTTGTTTGTGATGGGGGATGGTTGTTATGTGATTCCTCTGGTTTTGTGCGAGAAGATAGTTTTCCTCTCTTCATCTTTTATGCAACAATTTTTATGATTGTGATATATTGCTATTTCATAATATTATTTACAGTCATTCATTTTCTTATGTTGACTGCTTATTTGAAATTTGAAATCCTGTTTTTGTCATCATCAGGACATACTGTATTTAGTTTCTATTTCTTTCTTTTGTGTTCATTGTTTTAAAAGAGGGAGATGTGTTATATCCTGATCATCTCTTTCCCTGCTGCTCAGCCTGTCTGTGTGTGATGTCATTGGAATGTTCCTGTGTGCATGGTTTGAATGTGTGGTCAGTTTGAATGAGTGGGCTGAGCAGCTGGATGCTGCTCCCGGTGGGGCCTCCTTCTTACCTTCCTTATTACCTACTTTAACCAATAAATACCTACTTAAGAATACCAACGTCTACTGGATCTACTTACCTAATTAAGTACTTTTATGAATGCAATAAGGTGTTTTTATTGTTTCAACTTTTGAGTTATTAGAATATTTCCCATTACATTTACCACACACTCCTGTTGTTGCTGTTGACTTTATTTGCTTGTTCTTCCTTTTTTTCTCAACTAGGAATTTGAGAATTCCTAGTTGGGTGTCAAGTGTTTGGTCAGAATTTTCCAGTATGTTCCCTAGATGAATGAGAACTGCTTCCAGGATACTTTGCAATGTGTACAAGGATTTGGATATTGGGTTATGGTCATTATGAAGATCAATACTTTTAAAGAGAGAGAGATCTGGTGATTTTTCGAGGAATCCCTCTTGGTCTGATGATTTTTGTGGAGTACTGCTCTGTATGTTCTGGGTTTCCTTTTGTGGTCCCGTGTGATATATTAAGTCTTTGATGTTGATATCTGGACAGGTAATGTTATATTCTAGGGATTGTTGTAATTTGGATGATTCCGGTATTATTAAACCAACTGTAGTGGAGGTCGGGATTAACTCATCCGATTCGGAGCAGATACTTTTTTGAGGAGCTTCAGGTGTCCTTTGGTTTTGGATTTGAGTTTGATGTATTTCGTCCTTTCCAACCTCTTTATTCCCTTTTTTATCTTTAACTGTCTGTTCTTTTTGTGCTTGTTCCTGTTCCTCTGGGTTTAATTTTGTAAAATACTTTTTAATCCCGGGAATTACTACACTTTCCAGCGCTTACCGTCTTGCCCGTGCTCTTTCTAATTGCTTCTTCCGTTCCCATCCTCTTCATAAAAATGGTTCTTGACCTTAGTTTTTTATAGGCCATTACAGTGTGGTGAATCACTTTGTATTGTTTTAGTTGTAGTTTTAGCCGTGCTATTGCACCGGCCGTGTGTTACTTAGTAGATCTTGGCCACCTGTATGGTTGAAATACTGTTTCTTGTTGCCCACTACTTTAGTCCCAGCATTGAAATAAAGACTCTTGCAGAATTCAAATTGACACAGCCAAGGAGGCAAGTTTCCAAAGTGCCAGTGTGCAGGTGCGCCGCTCATGCAACACCAGGAACTAGCACCCTGTTTCTGCTCCCTGGCTCCGTTTCTGCTCCCTGGGTCCGTTACTTGTAAGGTTATAACATTTTCATGCACATTAAACATTAATTGCCTGTCTTTCTTTAGTTAGTTGTAATGGTTAGTACCTCTGTTGTAGTTGCGTCCAGGAGGATCTTATAGCTCTAGCCTCACTTGGGACGTAGGTCGTAGCTGTTGCTGCAGTTTCTCGTGGCTCTGGCCGCACCCAAGGCGCCACTCGCGGCAGCTGTCGCGTCCAGGAGGGGCTCACTGCTCCGGTCGCACCTAAGAACGCCACTCGCGGCAGCCGCCGCGTCCAGGAGGCGCTAGCGGCTCCGGCCGCACCCTGTACGCCACTCGCGGCAGTTGCCGCGTCCTGCGGGGGCTTGTGGCTCCGGACGCACAAAAAAATGCCAAGAGCAGAAGCCGGGGCTCCAGCCGCTCCCCAAACATCCAGCAGGTGCTCACGCTGTGTCCCGCAGGCACTCGCGGTTCCGGCCGCCGCCTGCCCACCTATCATGGCAGACGTCTCGCTCAAGCCGCGTCCGGGAGCGTCCGGGAGTGCCCGCGGCTCTGGCCGCACCAGAACACCAGGAGGAGGAGCAGGGGCTCCAGGCACACCCCACACGTCGCCTGCGTCCGGCAGGCACTCGCGGTCCCAGCCGCAGCCTGCCCACTGATCGCGGCAGTCGTTTTGCTCCAGACGCATCTGGGACGCAGGATAACGCAGGTCCACTGCGCCTGGGATACCTTCCCGGCAGTCAGGAATAGGGTGCGGCCAGGCGCCAGTCAACGTCTCCTCGCCGTCCTTCTCGCTTCGCTCACAGCCGCAATCCACAGCTCGCTTGCTCGTTTGCTCCACAGCGCCTGGTTTCACTCAGACTAGATATAATCCTCATTATTCACTTACACACTCGGTCACCACATACTCGGTGGATAAATTATGCCAACAATGGTTGGAACATTCCACATTAGCATCAGTAAAATTATACCTTACGCTCTTGTCGAGGATATATGACGTTACCACGCATACTTTTACAACGCATTTTTTACAACGCAATAACTATTACAACGCATGTTTTTACAACGAGTACTATTACAACGCAATATAGCACAATAAATAGAGAACTACTATTACAACGAAAACATTAACTACGCATACCATTACAACGCAAATAAAATATATATATATTTTTTTGTACAATAAAACCAGTAACGGGATGCAGGGAAAATAGGGGTTTTGGGTGGGGAAGTGTACTAAAAAATGTAAAGAAAAACTAAAACGTAATAAACAAAGATGCGATCTTTTTTAAAAATGAATACGAGTATTAAAATTAATACTCGAGTATTAAAAATAATACTCATAATTTCCAAAATGTAGAAATTATTACCTACACGATTCCACTAAAAATAATAATAAACATATATAGAAATAACTAAAATTATTAATTTAAACACATCAAATTCATACATATACGTACTGCCAAACAGTCGCCATTTTCAATAAGTAAGTCATATGATAGTCCTACTACTATTTCTATCAAATAATACCACAACACTACTTTCAAAATGGATGCCAAAACGGCACGATAAACGCGAATTACATATCTTATAACTAAGTTTTAAAATATAAGTTTACACAGAAAAAAAACATATATAAAACCACCATACCAACGCTATCTTTAAAAAAAAAAACAGAGGCAGTAACCCAAACTTATAAATACGAGACAGACACCATTTTTAAAACAGTTGATCCTCAACTACCAGAGTGACGAGACGCCAAACCTGACTCTCTGACCTTTTCACCTTATTAAAATCGATATCAAAACTCCGGAGAATTATTTTTCGGTTTACAAGTGAGTTACTTAAATACTTTACGACATATTAAACGAATTCATTAATAACGCATTAACAATATGTTGAATATTATTATTTTATGATAATTTTTTGCATCACACATATTAGAATTATGTAAACATATATACGTATTTAGATAACCCGACATTTTTTCAACCGAGAAATACATATTAAAAAATGCGAGTAATTTTTTGAAATGAAAATAATAAATAAACGTTAAATATTTTGTTATAACATGTCTAAATGTTGTTTTTTTTATTAGTCGAACCACTCAAAACTTGGCGCAAAAGACGTGTATCCAAAAAATTGTACTTTAAAAATCAGCCAACACTACTGTGCTAAAATAATTTGAAGGTACATTTAAGACTTTTTTACGAGAATTCTAAACACACGAAACGTAAATAAATGAATTAATACACATGTTTTTTTCAATTTTAACAGAAAACATCACTTTAGAATAAATACATACATTTTTTCGACTTCGAAAATTAAAACGTCATCCAAACAAATAGGTAATGAAATAAATATTTATGAAATTGTAGTACGAAAATTAAACAAAAATTTCCTAGTCTGATTTTTAAAACAAATTTTCAAATGTGGCAGCAATGTACTAAGTGTAGGATATTATAACAGTAATATTATGAAAAAACATTTCCATTCCCATTATCCTTTTTATAAATAATCTGAGTAATCTCCAGAACATCAACATCAGAAAATCCTTAGAAGCAACATAGCAAAAAATTACATTATTTATTTCCTTCCATTAGAAACTCAAAGAAAGCTTTGAAATCGAGGAAGAAAAGAGCAGCCAAGAAAAAGAAAATCAGAAATCAAAGCATCATTCTTAAAGGTAAATAAAAAAAATTGCACATAAAACACATTTTTAAAATTGTATACAAATTTATTTGGAGTAGAAAAAGTACTGGATAGTGTAAGGGTATCAAATGCGAATATAACTCAAATAAGTGCAATAGAAGGTAAATATCGGTTTAAAATGAGAGTATCAATTATGAATGTAACTCAAGGAAATTACCGCACTAGTGAAAATGCTGAATAGTGTTTGGGTAACAATTTCTAATCTATCTCCAAGAAAGTACTGCACTAGGGAATACACAAGGTAAAGTGGGGTTATTATAAACTAGTCTAAATACAGATAAATACTGCACTAGGAAAGAGCTAGATAGTGTAGCGGTATCAACAGGTAAGTGCAACAGGTAAGTGCTATAGTGGAGAAAAATGCTGAATAATGTTCGATTCTCAATTTCAATTGTAATAGCAGGAAAGTATTGCAGTAAGGAAAGTGATGATATCAAAATGAATATTTTTCATTTCCAAAAATCCAACAAGATACAAACGAAAACCAAAAATTCTTTCAAATTTCATATTTTAATCCTTTAGAAACTCCAAACAAACTTTAAAGAAGACTAACCAAAACATCAACGACCTAAAGAAAACTATTCATCACAACAACCAAATTAAAGGTAATAAAGAAACATTTTACGTAAAAAACATTTTTTAAATTGTTTGCTAAATTGCTTGCAGTTGGAAACGTACTGGATAGGGTGAGGGTATCAAACACTATTATAAATCAAAGAAGTGCAACAGTAGGTATTCTAACTCCAGTTAAGTGCTGTAGTAGGGAAAGTGCTGGATAGTGTAGGGGTATTACTTACTATTCTAACTCCAGAAAAGTGTTGCAGTAGGGAAAGTGCTGGATGGTGTAGGGGTATTATTTACTATTCTAACTCCAGGAAAGTGCTGTAATAGAGAAAGTGCTGGATAGTGTAGGGGTATTACTTACTATTTTAACTCCAGGAAAGTGCTGCAGTAGGGAAAGTGCTGGATAGTGTAGGGGTATTACTTACTATTCTAACTCCAGGAAAGTGCTGCAATAGAGAAAGTGCTGGATAGTGTAGGGGTATCAATTACTATTCTAACTCCAGGAAATTGCTGCTGTAGAAAAAATGCTGGATAGTGTAAGGGTATCAATGAGTATTCTTACTCCAGGAAAGCGCTGCATTAGGGAAAGTGCTGGATAGTGTAGGGGTATCAATGAGTATGCTTACTCAAGGTAAGTGCTACAGTAGAGAAAGTGCTGAATAATGTAAAAGTGTCAATTCTCTTTTCACACTCAAATAAAGTAAAGCTGTAAGAACAATGATAAATATATTTTCAATGAAAAATTTCACTAAAAAATGTAGTAACAAAGAACGAAAAACATAAGAATCATTAACACTTATTTTTCCCTTTTTTTAGAAACTCAAATCAATCTTTCATCAAAACTACATTCAACATCAAAAGAAACCATCAAACAGAAAAACAAGCTATCAAAAGTAGTCCACAAATACAAGCAGCAATCTTTAAGGTAAATAAATGCCATTACACGTGAAACACATTTTAGTGCTGGATAGTGTAGGGGTATTACTTACTATTCTAACTCCAGTAAAGTTCTGCAGTAGGGAAAGTGCTGGATAGTGTAGGGGTATTACTTACTATTCTAACTCCAGGTAAGTGCTGCAGTAGGGAAAGTGCTGGATAGTGTAGGGGTATCAATTATTATTCTAACTCCAGGAAAGTGCTTCATTAGGGAAAGTGCTGGATAGTGTAGGGGAATCAATTACTATTCTAACTCCAGGAAAGTGCTGCAGTAGGGAAAGTGCTGGATAGTGTAGGGGTATTACTTACTATTCTAACTCCAGAAAAGTGCTGCAGTAGGGAAAGTGCTGGATGGTGTAGGGGTATTATTTACTATTCTAACTCCAGGAAAGTGCTGTAATAGAGAAAGTGCTGGATAGTGTAGGGGTATTACTTACTATTTTAACTCCAGGAAAGTGCTGCAGTAGGGAAAGTGCTGGATAGTGTAGGGGTATTACTTACTATTCTAACTCCAGGAAAGTGCTGCAATAGAGAAAGTGCGGGATAGTGTAGGGGTATCAATTACTATTCTAACTCCAGGAAATTGCTGCTGTAGAAAAAATGCTGGATAGTGTAAGGGTATCAATGAGTATTCTTACTCCAGGAAAGCGCTGCATTAGGGAAAGTGCTGGATAGTGTAGGGGTATCAATGAGTATGCTTACTCAAGGTAAGTGCTACAGTAGAGAAAGTGCTGAATAATGTAAAAGTGTCACTTCTCTTTTCACACTCAAATAAAGTAAAGCTGTAAGAACAATGATAAATATATTTTCAATGAAAAATTTCACTAAAAAATGTAGTAACAAAGAACGAAAAACATAAGAATCATTAACATTTATTTTTCCCTTTTTTTAGAAACTCAAATCAATCTTTCATCAAAACTACATTCAACATCAAAAGAAACCATCAAACAGAAAAACAAGCTATCAAAAGTAGTCCACAAATACAAGCAGCAATCTTTAAGGTAAATAAATGCCATTACACGTGAAACACATTTTAGTGCTGGATAGTGTAGGGGTATTACTTACTATTCTAACTCCAGTAAAGTTCTGCAGTAGGGAAAGTGCTGGATAGTGTAGGGGTATTACTTACTATTCTAACTCCAGGTAAGTGCTGCAGTAGGGAAAGTGCTGGATAGTGTAGGGGTATCAATTACTATTCTAACTCCAGGAAAGTGCTTCATTAGGGAAAGTGCTGGATAGTGTAGGGGAATCAATTACTATTCTAACTCCAGGAAAGTGCTGCAGTAGGGAAAGTGCTGGATAGTGTAGGGGTATTACTTACTATTCTAACTCCAGGTAAGTGCTGCAGTAGGGAAAGTGCTGGATAGTGTAGGGGTATTACTTACTATTCTAACTCCAGGTAAGTGCTGCAGTAGGGAAAGTGCTAGATAGTGTAGGAGTATTACTTACTATTCTAACTCCAGGAAAGTGCTTCAATAGGGAAAGTGCTGGATAGTGTAGGGGAATCAATTACTATTCTAACTCCAGGAAAGTGCTGCAGTAGGGAAGGTGCTGGATAGTGTAGGAGTATTACTTACTATTCTAACTCCAGTAAAGTGCTGCAGTAGGGAAAGTGCTGGATAGTGTAGGGGTATTACTTACTATTCTAACTCCAGAAAAGTGCTGTAGTAGAGAAACTGTTTCTTATTTTTAAATAAATTAAAAAAAACATAATAAGTAACTAAATTACCTAATTTATTTCTTTGCAGAAAATGTCTACTCATCCTACTGCGAAATATATTAAGTCCAGAAAAGGAAACCGACTACTGAATCATGCAGGTTACATTAATTGTAAGGAAAGGATACGTTTTCCAAGGAATCATTGGAGGTGCGTGCAATACTTTTCAACCCGTTGCAGGGGCAGAGCCGTTACGGTTGATGATATTATTGTAAGAACAACTGACCATAACCACTCTGCCTCTGCAATGGAGGTTGATGTTAGAGAAACAGTGAACGAAATGAAAGTAATTGCAAGCACCTCCAATGATTCTACAGGATCCATTTTAAGAGAGGTTTCTCAGCATGTCCCTACTCATGTAGCTAGTAATATGCCTACCATCCATAATTTGTGAAGAATTATTCAACGTCAAAAGCAGGCAAGTAATACACAAACTAATACACCTCATACCTTTTCTGACATAGTTATACCTCACAAACTAACTATTTCTTTTGCTGATGAACCTTTCCTTCTGCATGATAATGAAAACCCTCAAAAACGTATATTAATTTTTAGTACACTCCGCAACCTTTTAAAACTTGAAAGTAGTGAAATTTGGATGATGGATGGGACATTTAAAAGCACGCCCCATCCATATGGCTGAGATACCCGCCACCCCCTCTCAACACAATCCCCAAGAATGGGAAACCGGAAACGGTTCTGAACTTTTGGAAGACGGGAGGGAGTGACCCTCCCGGCCGTATTTATTAAAATATGAAACAAAATTAAAACATTAAAATAACAGTTTCATATTAATGTACAATTTCTTTCAGACCTGTTTGGTGCCTCCTCTACCACCGTTATCACCCGTTTTGGCTCTGCACATGGACTCAGGATGGGATGACTGCCCACACCCTCCACATTCGTGTCTAAATTTGCACGACCCCTGGGGCCTCGTACATTTACCCCTGTTAAAGTTCCAACAAATCCCCTTTTTACCTGTGTTGCCGTTCGGCCTCGAGTGGTGGTCGTTACCTGTACCTGATCGAAAGGGTGTCCCAACATATTGGCGTGAGGACTCACCCCCGCTACTCCCTACCAATGGTAACTTCAACATACCAGTACCCTCCATTTTCGACCACGAAACAGAATCGTAACAGTCCCAAGTCAAGTTCTTGTCGTGCTCTTTCGCTTTTCTAAAAATATTATCGTAACAGAACCACTGATTGCCCCCATATGATACAGAATATTCCATGATCCGTGACTGGTAAATAGGCAATTCGGACAGCAACTCGGGCCTACGTTCACCCATGATGGAGGTAAAAATTCCCCATGCCCTGCCCCAAGTGCCAATGTTTTCGTCAACCTTAAAGGCGGCCATCTTTGCGCGCCACACACTCGGATGCATGAGCTCCTTTTGGCTCTTAACATGCTCCATCTCATAATGATCTGTAAGCAACGAGAAAATGTTTACATACTCATCAGCCCACATCTTTTCCTTAATAGCCAGAGGGACATGCTGACCCAACTTTTCCCTTCTTGAGGGTGCAGACTCATCCCTCGCAATCGGCAATGGCCGCTTACCTGAACTGGAAGCTGCGTCTGCCGCTGGACCTGCTCCTGTCGATTTTTCACCCGCCGGAGACGGCGTGATAACTGGCGATGGTGCCTTCGCCACCTCCCTATTTTCACGCAGTTGCTTCATCAACACCCGTGCGTCGTCAGCCGTGGCGCCCTCGCCATTTTTCCCCAACCACGCTGCCAATTGTGCTGCCAACTCGGGCGGCATATCCTCCCCGGACACGGGGGTGACCACCACGGGAATCGGATTCCCCTCTGTCGGCACCGGAGTTGGCCCTTCGAGTGGGGTATCGGGAACCGGGATGTCTCCCCCAGCTGCCCCCCGTCTGGGCCTCTTGCCCTTCCCTCCTGGAGCGGCTCCTGCCAAAGGTCATTTCGGTCCCCCTTCCCCGTCTCTAGCCGCCATCTGCTTCTTTAGATCGGTTACCTCTTTCATGAGCATACGGAGCATCTGGTCGGTAGTAACTCGCTTTCCGACTTTCTTAGGCATTCTTAGACAGAGTATCTGTAAGACAAAAAAGAAAGATTACCACGCTCAAAATTGGCTCTTCGTTCCGTCTCGAGCTCACGTGTAGCGAGGAGGTGCAGCTTCAGAGCACAGGAACAAGAGGATGCTTTCTTGGCTTGTTGCTCCTTTTATCCGTCTGCCAGGGCGGGCGTCAACCCGCCCCTGCCTGCCTCAAAGGGCGTGGCCGGCCGCGTCAGTGTCTAGGCCAGCCCACTCCAGGGCGGGAAAAAGCGCGCCCCGGCTACGCCGCTTCGGGCATACCAGCCGAGACTCGCCTCCCGCCCAAGATGGCTTCCCGGGGGGATCGTGGTACTCCGCCATACGTTCGGGGGGACCGAATGGTCGCCCCTTTCCATTCACCCAAATTTATACTATACATGCTAAAATTAACAATAGTGTAATCCCCCTAGTATATAGTTTGCTGCCTGATAAGACTTCTGCAACATACACAGAATTTTTGTCTGTTAATAAATCAAAAACCAACCAAAGCCCTAGGAAAATAATTATGGATTTTGAATTGAGCATGATCAATGTGATCACCAAAACGTACACGGATACCCAAATTCAGGGGTGTTTTTCCATTTTTCCCAGGCATTCTGGCGTAAGTTACAAAAAACACCCCTAGTTACAGAATACTCGTCAGACAGCAAACTTCAAGTTGAATTAAAAAAATTAACTGCTCTTTGTTTTGTCCCTCCCGAAAGTGTAGACGAGTACTACACTGCCATTACAGAATCAGATTATTATATTGCAAATGAGGAAAAATTGGCACACATTCTAAATTATATGGAAGACACATGGATTGGACACCTAAGCAGATCGGGTCGCAGGAGGAAGCCACATTTCCATGTTATTCGAGTTGCTTACAGGGAGAGGCTAAAAGAAATAATGCCATTGAGGGATGGCATAACTCCTTCAACCATGTAATTGGAAAACCCCACCCTAATTTCTACTCTTTTTTGGAAACTTTGAAGAAGGAGCAAAGTTTTCAGGAAATGAGAATTTCTCAAACTCTAACAGGTAGTCTAAACTCACGAATTACTCAAAAAACAAAAGAAATGTCGGGGAGACTATTGGCACTATTACAACAGTTTACGTTGTGTGTGGCTCTAGATTACCTGGAAAATCTAGCTAACATTCTATCTTTTTAAATTTCTCCTTCACATTACTTTCCTGCTTTGCTCCAAATTTACATCTTCTCTAAATTTAATTGGCTAATATATTTTTTAAAAATCCAAATTATCCAAAAAAATAGTCGGGTCTCCTTACCTTTAATTTTCTTAATTTTTTTTTCACTCCATTATGCAACTTTTTAAAAAACCCTTAGTTGCAAATCAATTCAAAAATCCAAATATTCCAAGGATTTTATTTTTTTCAATAAAGTAGGAAAAACTATCCTATTTTTTTCCCAACATTTTTTCTAAATGTTGATTCATTTAAAAATGCATTTTTGAAAAATAGTAAAACTCTTCTGCTCTTCACTTTTAAAAAAAAAAAAATTGAAAAAGCTTCTTCAAATGAGTGAGCATAATTTTTTAGAATTATTTTCAATTCTGTCAACTGTTTTTGTCACATTTTTTAATTAATGCAAAAAAAAGCCATCCATCTCCATTGGCATATGGTAGAAAATTACAAAATATTTCGACAGGGGCTTGTCTGGAAATTACATACCAGTTACCCCGTTGGTGGTGTTTCCGTGAGGTGTCATTTGTTTCTCACACATTTTTTCTAAGTAGAACTCTGGTGTTGTGGACCTTTGACATTGACCTAGAATGGTCATAGTACTTGTTGTTCTGTGTTTCTGTCAATGAGGATAGGCTTTTTTATGTTAATTTGGGCAGAATACAGTGCATTGTCCCCTCATAAATTGTAGAGGAGAGGAATAGGTAATAGTACAGATTGACTGTCCTTTTGAGTCAGTGATATGCTTTGACGTCCGTGGACTGGGTCTTCTGAGCAGGGCTGTGCCTGTGAAGGTGAATGACGGCTCCACCTCCCACTGTGCGACTGAAATGTGACCCCCTCTCCCTGTAAGGCGGGATGCAGCATCGTAAATAAAGTGCTCCAGGACAACACCAAACTGGTTCTGGCTGGGTTCAGTGATTTGTGACTTTTCGGAGAACAAATACTTTTTGGGTGTAAAGATCTGTGCTGAAACCCCTGCACGGTGTGTTACTTCTGGATGTCAAGACGAACCTCTGTCCGTGTAACTAGAGGGAAAGAACCCTGAAACCTTCATCCTTCTTGCTGAAGCAACTACCCAAGAGCCTGATTTGAGCTTGCCTCCTGCGGAAGTCTCAGGGATATTAGACTTCACCTATCAGCCATCCAGATTCCTATTTGAGGGGGATTCTACTCGCAGGTGAAGCCTCTGTTGAGAATTCCAGAGCCTCTGGTTCTACTGCGGGGAACACAGGCTGAAAACAATCGTTATTGCTATTGTGGGCTGCCGCAGCTGAGAAGCTGTTGCAGCTGAGAGCCCGCATTTGCCATGTGTTACCAAAGTCATCGTTATCGCTATTGTGGGCCACCGCAGCTGAGGAGCTGGTGCCGCTGAGAGCCCGCATTTGCCTGTGTTATCAAATTCATCGTGATTGCTATTGTGGGCCGCCGCAGCTGAGGAGCTGTTGCCGCTGAGAGCCCGCATTGGCCGTATAACGAGAATGATCGCAATTGCGGGCCGCTGGAGCTGAGGAGCTGTGCCGCTGAGTGCTAGCATTTTCCGTCCTACAAGAATCATCGCAATTACTATTGTGGCCCACTGCAGCTGAGGAGCTGTGCCACTGAGTGCCCTCACTAGTCACCACTTCGAGGATCTTGTTATCACCTGCGTGTGATGCTGGGTGCCCACTTTTGAGTCCAGTCCCAGGATTATCGGGAGTGCACGCCGCGGACTGCTACAGCTGGGAGCTGTGGCCGTTGCGAGTCCGCCTGTCATCACTGCGGCTTCCTTGTGAGGCTGCATGCCGTGCTCCTTTAAATCTCAGGTACACTGTGCATCACCGGGTCGCTTGGACCCCGGCCTTGAACTAAGTTCATTCCATGCGCTTTTTGATTCCTCTATTGCTTTTGAAGTGAATCTGGAATTATGTGCATCGTAGTTTCTTGATTGCTTTTGAGCCTTATGTTAAGCCTATATAAAGATACCTATTTTTCTATAGCTACGTGTGTGGTGTCCCTTTGTAGTGTCCTCACTGCGTTATTGTGAATGGTCATAAATGCGTCACACACTGCATCTGAGATTGGCCTGTCTGCCCGTGCTACATTACCACAGGGTTGAGCAGGGGTTATCAAACGGTGTAGCCCCCTTACTCTGACTTAGGAAGAAGGATCCCTATTTGAACCTCGGACCCAGCCGCTGCCAACTAGAGATCCCCGTTTCTAAGACGCGTTGTATTTGTCTTCAATATTCAGTATGCCTCCTTGTATCTCCTTACTCCCAGATTTCTCCAAAGGCGGGGCAATCCATTTAATTCGGGATCGGGAGTACAAGGGACCAAAAATGAAAACATGTACAGGTGACTCAGGAATCCCTTGGCAACAGGGGCAATACTCTTCAGCACTCTCTCTTGTTTACACCAGTTTCTTTTGAAGTAATTCAGAGGTAGGCAGCCATACCTAAACTTTAGGTATAGTTTCCTTCCTAGCAAGGGTTTATTTTCATCCAAAGTAGGCTCAAATAGCAGAGTTTGCTTAAAGTTCATAAAATAAATTGAAAGTGATCCCTTGGAATTCATTATCAGGTTGGTTTTGCTAAACCCCCAATATTTACAGCTTTAAGGCTTACAGCCAGATTCATCAAATTAAAATCGGCTCGCAAAGGGCCAGATTCTGAGAATCTGGCCCTTTGCGAGCGCCATTTTTGCATTTGGGATTCATCATCCCAAATGCAAAAATCGCAATTCTAGAAATCGCTAAATTGCGATTAATTGCATTTAAGGAATCTCAATTTGAGATTCCTTACATGCAATTCATGAACCATTTTAAAATTGCGAATTCTCAATCTGGGGCCGCCATTTACTGCGAAGTCTAACGACGTGGTAAATAGCAAAAACTTTGAAAAATGCACTGAAGTGCATTTTTCAAAGTTTCATGTTGCGAACACACATGCCCTAAGGGCATGTGTGTGCGCAACATATGTGCACACATCAATTTCAGGGGTGCAACAGGGTGTCCTTTGGACACCCCTGCACTCTTGATATCGCAATCTCAATTTACGAATCGCTAATTGCGATTAGCAAATTGAAATGGTCTTCCTATTCATTCCTATGGGCCTCTAGGCCCATAGGAATGAATGGGGAGATATTCCTTAATTGCGACTCGCAATTTGCGAGTCGCAATTAAGGAATTATTAGAAATCGCTATTTTTTTAAGTGATTTCTTGATGAATAGCATTTTGCTATTCCTTAATAGCGAATCGGTATTTGCCCCAGTATTGAAACTTTCATAGATTCCCATGCTTTGTATCATTCCCCGTCGTCGGAATGGGAGCCTCGGTAGTATCACAACCATAGAAACAAAAGAGAAAAAATAGGCCTAGGCCTCATCTCCTTTTGTATCCTATCAACCTCTTTGTGCAAAAGAGACCAAACTTTTGTCAGGACCAATCAGAGCAGCCTCACCCCCTAGAACCTTCCTGAGAGAGCTCAGATTTTTCTACCGCACGTTGTGCTAGGGAGTCTCCACTGAGCTCTGCTCAGTTTTTCTCATTCTAACTTTTTATTTCTTCAAGTTTTCTACTTCAATCTGGACATGTCTGACAAGGAGAAGAAGGCCTTATTCAGGTCATGTGCGTCTTGTGGGAAAAAGCGTCTTTTTGTGGAGGATAAGCATGAAAGCTGTATCTATTGCTTATACCCTGACCACAAAGCCACAGACTGCAACATTTGTAGAACCTTCTCTACTAAGACACTTCGTGACAGAGAGGGACGGCTTTTGACCTGGCTTCAAAAAATGAAGACTCGGAAGGAGGTTCTCTCATCGGATGAAGAGGATTCGACATCTCTGGCTTCCTCTCACAGATCCAAGAAGAGGGGTAGGTCTCCTCCTGGTTCTTCTTCAGCTGAGCCCCCTTCTAAGGCCCCTCATAAGATCTCTGACAGGTCTGAGAGGGCTAGTCCCCTTCAATCTCCTCACGGAAGTGAAAAGGAGAGGCAGGGACAGGCTGCTGGATTAGTTATAGCCTCTAAGGACAAAAAGGAGGTTTCTATTACTTCTCCTCCGTCCAAAAAGGAAACACTCTACAGGCACTCCAGGGACCGTGCCTGAGAAAAAACAGCGTCCGTCGACGGCAAAAACATCAGGTACGTTAACGACGATCACTTCTGGCAAAATTCCCGCTGCTTCCTTGGCTCCGTCGACGGGCTGGTCGTCGGTAGCGGGTTCAGCGTTGACGACTTCGTCGTCTTTCAAGGTTCCTGGTTCGTCCATGATAACTTCTTCAACGTCGACGATGGTGGTCTCTGGAAAACAGCTGTCGACGGCATTGTCGACGATGAAAACAACTTCGACGACGACAGTGATGGTGATGACGACGAGTTTGTCTACGAGACCATCGAGGATCATCCCGTCGACGACGACCAAGACTCCGTCGACGAAGTCTTCTGTGCCATCGACGATTCCGTCGACACTACCGTCGATGACCTCCGCACCGTCGACGACGGCTCCGTCGACGAAGCCTTCGACGGGTAAAAAACTGCCTTTTCCTCTGCACGAATGAAAATTACACCTGAGATGACGTCTCCTCGACGAGTTTCGACAGAACTACCATCAATGATTCTAGATGAGGATTCGGAGGCGGATGAGGAAAATGAAGGCCATTTTGGGGATGCCTACAGTCCCTCAGATTTAAATGTAAAACTGCAGGAGACTGACATGGAGGAATACTATGAGCAATGTGACCAACGGGTGCATCAATATGTTCCACAAGGACTACGTCCACCTGGTTTAGGGCAGGACATGGTGGCCATGCCCGCCTCTTTAATTTCTGACCTGCAGTTGATGCTGCAGGACTATAGGAACAGGTTTCCTTCGGAACAGTCAATGCAGTCTACGCAACCTCCACCTCAGGCGTTGCCGCAAGCGCAGCGAGTGGTCGAACTTCCTCCGTCACAAGTGGTGTCTCACACCACCAACGGTCATTCCTAGGGTCCTTTCTCGGACACCGGATCCTGGACCCTCCACTCCTATTCAGCAGGATACCTCTTCGGATGATGATGTACAGGTGGATCCCTTGACTGATCCATTACAGGACCCAGACTTGGATCAAGCAGACAGTGGGTTGCAAGATCCAGACGCCACTGGTCGGGATACTTCTATTTCCCCTCCGGTTGATATAGGGGGGTTCCATAACCTCATGGAGAGTGCTGCAAAGAGGTTTGGACTGCCAATTTCGAAGGAAGAGTCTGAATGTTTCCTGTATGACTTTAAGGATCAGTACAGAAGATCGATCAAATCCATTCCTATTATTGAGCATGTGTGGGAGGAAGGTATGAAGATAAGGCAAAATCCAGCCACTGTGATTCCGGTTCTCCCCAGGCCCCAGATGGCAGTCCAGCTTGTCTTCTTGGGCAGCCAAAGCCTGATTTGGTGATATCACAGGCTGCTCAAAGCAAGTCTAAGAACCCATCAACACCTTTGACTACGCCTCCGGACAAGGATGGTAGGCGCCTGGATAACGTGGGGAAGAGGTTTTCTTCCATGACCAGCTTACTGGTTTGAGCAGCAAATGCTCTCGCCATTCTAGGCAGATACGATCGCCAGATGTGGTGTGACTTGGAGCCATTCGTGGAACAACTGCCAGACTCCGTGAGGGAAGAGACAAAGAGCGTTCTGATGGAGGGAGAAAAATCATCCTCTGAAGTTATCGACTGTGCTATGGACATAGCGTCCACAGCTTTTCGAGCATTGGCAGGGTCAGCTGTGCTTCATCGCTAAGGTTGGTTGAGAGCCACCTGGTTTCGTCAGGAGGTCCAAAATAAGATCCTGGACCTCCCATTTGATGGAGAGATGCTCTTTGGTAAGCATGTTGACGATGCCCTGCAGAATATAATAAAGGATACGGACAAGGCGAAGTCTTTGGGATCACTCAACTACTGTAAGGTCCCATTTAAAGGCGCTCGTGGCAGAGGTTTCTCTTCATACAGAGGCAACACCCAACAGAGATATTCCTCTCAGTCTTCGCAATCTTATAAGACTCAGTATTCAAATCAACGGTAGGGACAATTGGCGTCTTACTCTCGCCAACCTCCGCGAGGACGTCAGAACCGTCAGGGACGCGACAACACCAAGAGACAATAGCGGCCTCCTGGCTCTACCTACTGTTCCTCCCCTCCCAGTCACATCAGTGGGGGGCAGGATATCATTTTGCATGACCAGCTGGAAGTGTATAACATCGGACCAGTGGGTCCTGAATATTGTTCAGAGTGGCCATACGTTGGAGTTCCAAGACCTTCCTCCAACGAGAGCTCTGGGCGCCACCCGCACGAAACATCTGGGACTGCTCCACCTCAAAGCCCACCAATTGTTCCTCAAAGGGGCAATAGAACCGGTACCTCTCTCTCAGAGGGGCAAAGATTTTTATTCCAGGTTCTAGCGCCAGGAAGCCTGCAAGGTATCAGTCGCGCTCTACAAATTCCCAAAATAATAATAATAAGGTTCTTCCTGGTTCGGAAAACGGCAGAGACTTGGCGCCCCATTATAGACCTACGAGAGCTCAACACTTATCTCATCAAACTCTCTTTCAGGATGGTCACTCTCCAAGAAATTCTTCCTCTTTTGAACCCAGGCGACTATATGGCGTCTCTGGATTTAGAAGATGCCTATTTCCACATTCCAATACACCAAGCTCACAGACAATATCTGCGATTCACAGTGGGAAAGAGCCATTTCCAATTCAAGGTGCTTCCGTTTGGCTTCGGACTGCACCTCGAGTATTCACCAAAGTGTTGGCACCAGTAGCAGCTTTTCTACGAAAACAATCCCTGGAGGTTTTCCCTTATTTGGACGACTGGCTCATCAAGGCTCCATCTTTCAAGGATACCTCTCAAGCTGTTTCGGTTTGCATTCAGTTGTTCAGTCACCTGGGCCTTCAATTGAACAAACACAAGTCAGTTCTACAGCCCTCCAGATCCACAAGGTTCCTTGAGACCATTTTAGACACGACGCAATGCACAGCTCGTCCTTCAGAAGAACGTCAACAGAAGTTGATCATATCGGCTCGCCAACTGTTACACAAGAAATGCCTTTCAGTCAGACAATACAAGTCCCTGCTCAGGTCGATGTCATCCTGCATACCATTAATACCTCATTGCAGGCTGCGAATGCGTCCTCTGCAGGAGGAGCTAGACAAACAATGGTGCCAAGCAGAGGGATCATTCAACGACAAGGTGTTGGTGACAACAAAAATGAGAAAGGCATGCGAATGGTGGCTAGTGCAGGACAATATCACACAAGGTCTGACGTTCAGAGTTTCACCATCCCCTCTGATCATGACAACGGATGCCTCTTTGGAAGGCTGGGGAGCGGTGCTCCGAGAGCTTCAAGTCAGCGGGCACTGGAGTCCAGAACAGCGTCAGTGCCATATCAAGTTTTTGGAGCTAGCGCCCATTCGTTTGGCTTTGCAGGCTTCCCTTCCCAGGGTCCGAAATCATACAGTGCTGGTCCAGATGGACAATACGACGGCCATGCACTACGTCAACAAGCAAGGAGGAATGAGATCGCAAACTCTGTCCAAAGAAGCTCAGAGGATCTGGGATTACGCGATTCTACACAACATCAGCTTGAGAGCCGAATATCTGGCAGGCTCTCTCAATGTCAAGGCGGATGCCCTAAGTCGCCAGACAGAGGTGAATCACGAATGGGAGTTGAATAAGTCCATTCTGGAGAGTGTGTTTTTAGTCTGGGGGACACCAACCATCGACCTTTTTGCCTCTCCAGGGAACGCAAAATGCCGGTTTTACGCAGGCAAAGTTCACCATCAGGGATCTCTGGGGAACGCCTTTTCGATGGCCTGGTACAGCGCATTCTTTTACGCTTTTCAGCCAATTCCCCTCATTCCTCGAATACTCAGGAAAATGAAAGCGGAACCATGCAAGATGATTCTCATTGCACCAGCTTGGCCCCGGCAATTTTGGTACACAGAACTCCTTCTACTCTCCCAAGCTCATCCGATTCACTTCCGACCAATTCCTTCCCTATTGTCGAGGAATCAAGGACAAGTTTACCATCCGGACTTGAAATCACTGCACTTGACAGCGTGGCTCCTGAACACAGAGAGTTCCGTCATCTAAATCTCTCCCAGGAATGTAGAGACGTTTTGTCCCAATCTCGAGCACCGAGCACTAATGAGACTTACAAGGCTAAATGGAAGAGGTTCTGCCTGTGGTGTCAGAGACAAGATCTCCATCCTTACAAATCTCTGCCTCATCAGCTTTTGCTATATATACTATCATTGGCAAAGTCTGGGTTGGCGCATTTATCTGTTAAGGTACATCTTGCAGCCATATCGAGGTTTAGGCGCAGTTCTTCAGGGTCTTCCTTATGGTCCTCTAGGATTATTAAACAATTCTTAAAAGGCTTGTTTCGAATGTATCCTCCAGTTCGCCCTCCTCCACCAGTTTGGCAACTCAGTCTTGTCCTGGCTCAACTCATGAAAGCTCCGTTTGAGCCGGTGCACAAGGCAGACTTGAAATTACTGTCTTGGAAACTTGCCCTCCTCTTAGCTCCAACATCAGCGAGAAGAGTGAGTGCATCCATTCCTGCAATTCAAAAAAGATGTGCTTATCCTTCGCACCAATCCGAAATTTATTCCAAAGGTGCCGCCTGAGTTCCACTTGAATGAACCTTTGATTTTAAACTCTTTCTTTCCGCGCCCTTAAACTCCTGCGGAACGCACATTACAATCTTTGGACGTTCAAAGATGCTTAAAATTCTACTTAGAGCGCACACGACCCTTTCGGAAATCATCCCAATTGTTTGTGTCCTACAGCGCACCACGGAGGGGGTTTCCTTTGGCAAAGAGTGGCATTTCCCGCTGGATCTCCAGTGCGATTCAATTCTGCCATCAAGAGGCGGGCAAGCCTTTGGACAGAAAAGTCAGTGCACAGTCCACAAGGTCTTTGGCGTCGTCGGTGGCTCTTTTCTCTGGCATCGCCATTAGGGACATATGCAGGGCACCAACGTGGAGCAGTACACATACCTTCACGAAGCACTACTGCTTGGAGTCTGCAGGACGAGACGACGCGGCTGTTGGTCAAGCAGTTCTGCGGAATCTTTTCCAATGAGAGGTGAGCTTTCCCTACAATCCTCTATCCTGGTGAGCACATTTTGTTTCTTTTTTGCTATGCTATAAGTTTATATGCTTTATGGTTATGTGATGCCATGTTTCTACAAAATGTGTCTTGGTTATTACTGCTAGCTACTCTGATACAAAGCATGGGAATCTATGAAAGTTCCAATACTGGGGCAAGAAAACAAGTTACTTACCTGTAACTTTGGTTCCCCAGTATTGGTAACTTTCATAGATTCCCATGCGCCTCCCCTCCTCCCCTGGGAAAGCTCAGTTTTTTTGACAGAGATAGTGGCGGTTTGCACAACGCCTACGAAAATCTGAGGCTCTGAGCTCTCTCAGGAAGGTTCTAGGGGGTGAGGCTGCTCTGATTGGTCCTGACAAAAGTTTGGTCTCTTTTGCATAAAGAGGGTGATAGGATACAAAAGGAGATGAGGCCTAGGCCTATTTTTTCTCTTTTGTTTCTATGGTTGTGATACTTCCGAGGCTCCCATTCCAACAACGGGGAATGATGCAAAGCATGGGAATCTATGAAAGTTGCGTTAATCAAGAGGGAGAGAGAGGACCAGATAGCTAGTCCAGATCCCCGGTTTATATGTCAATTAATCAAAAAGAGACTAGCTAAGGATGGGGTTGGTATGATGCTTATATTATAAGGATCACAGTGACTCAGTTTAGTTTTGTCAATTAGTGGTGGCACCTGTTGGGTGTCTTTAGAAAGCCTCACCCACCAACCTAGTTGGTGGCATGCTTCATCATCGGGCCCACCCAGTGACACCTAGCGTGCCCCGGGTGTGCTACGACGCCTGATTACAGCGGAGCAGGTATGTCACTGTGTGTGCGGTGAAGGGTGAATGAAGTTGTGAATTAAAACGGCTTGGCGGGGGTCCCTGTACCTCGAGGGTAAAGAAGCTTTATTAACTGGGCCTCCGTCAGCGGTTAAAAATAAGGCTGTCGGACGTAAGAGGCGGGCTACGACCTCTCACGTCCTTTAGAGTGTCAACATGTTTCAGCCAGTGCCTTATTAATATGCTGGCTTTCTTCAGGACTGATAAAAGGGTGTGTGTACTTAAAACTAGTGGGTATGTAGTGCAGGCTATGTGTCTACACGCCCTAAAGTGTATCTAACTGTGAGAGGGGGGGGATTCCCTTCTCAAGATCACGCTAGTTTTATGTTGTTTTCTCTTCAAGGTTATTGAAGTGGCAATGGGTTGACCAGGATTTCTGGTCAGCGCCGGCTTTGGACCTGTTGTGCCTCCTTCGACGAACCGGTTCGTCGAAGGAGGCACACACCCTTTTATCAGTCCTGAAGAAAGCCAGCATATTAATAAGGCACTGGCTGAAACATGTTGACACTCTAAAGGACGTGAGAGGTCGTAACCCGCCTCTTACGTTCGACAGCCTTATTTTTAACCGCTGACGGAGGCCCAGTTAATAAAGCTTCTTTACCCTCGAGGTACTGGGACCCCCGCCAAGCCGTTTTAATTCACAACTTCATTCACCCTTCACCGCACACACAGTGACATACCTGCTCCGCTGTAATCAGGCGTCGTAGCACACCCGGGGCACGCTAGGTGTCACTGGGTGGGCCCGATGATGAAGCATGCCACCAACTAGGTTGGTGGGTGAGGGCTTTCTAAAGACACCCAACAGGTGCCACCACTAATTGACAAAACTAAACTGAGTCACCGTGATCCTTATAATATAAGCATCATACCAACCCCATCCTTAGCTAGTCTCTTTTTGATTAATTGACTTAATCTATGAAAGTTACCAATACTGGGGAACCAAAGTTACAGGTAAGTAACTTGTTTTTTTTTCGCTATTAGGGAATCGCAAAATGTGTTCTTGATGAATCTGGGGGTAAATGTATTAATCTGGCTAAGGGTGTCCGTATCTCTCCAATAGGCAACCAGTCCAAACTTAACTCACAAATTCTTGACTGTGAACATCCTGGGAATCTTGTCCACACAAGATGCTATCAATAGCTTACGTAGACCCACCCTATAGGAGGCCAGTGCTGTAGTGGTCCATGTAGTGGTCCATAACCAGTGCCAAAACATGAGTATCCACAGTACAATGTTTTGTGAAATCCTCGTCTGGCCAAGATCTAAATAGAGGGGAATCAACAGAGTAGACACCGGCAGATTCACTAGTGATCTAAAAAAAATATGTTCAGTGACTAGGAGATTACTACAGTTAGAACAGCCCCAGAGCTCTGCGCCATATAAGGTCGCACCTAGGGCTTTAGTGTTGTAGATTTCTAATGCTGGAGCCAGCTTTCTAGATATAGTTTTCCTATGATTTTTGAAAATGCTTGCTATTTGATTAGTCAAGATTAACTGTGCTTTGTCCAATTGTGGGACCCAACTCATATCCTGGGTGAGTTTAATACCCAGATAATAAACCTCTGTCACTAATTCTAGTGATTCACCGCCCACATGCAGGTGTTTCTTACATTTCATCTTTGAAAAAGCATGCATTTAGTTCTGGAACTATTTAGCTCCAGCCCCCATCTCAAACAAAATTCCTGAAATTCGTCTAGCAGCTGCTGGAACCCTTACGGTGTCTTAGATATGAGCAGAGTATCACCCGCAAATAGGAGAGCAGGGGCCCATTGAACTCCTATTTTCAGAGCATCACACCCATCCCTGCTTAAAAAAAACGAATGACATTGTTGATGAACATGGTAAACAGGGTGGGTGATAATACACACCCCTGCCTAACTCCTCTATCAATGTGGATCGCTTCTGTTAGGGCCCCATTTTCACCCCAACTCACTTGTGCCCGAGTATTTGCATGAAGTCTTATTAGAATATTAAGAAGAGGGGCTGGCACTCCCATATTTTCTAGGACTACCCACAATTTTGCTCTTGGTACCATATCATAAGCGGCACGTAAATCCACAAAGGCAACATATAATTTGCCCTTGCAGAAAATACACATAAAGTGGAAAATTTGGTCTAGATTACTTGTTTCCTAAAACCAGCCTGCCACTCTAAAATAATGTTCCCCTCTCTAATCCACTCTTGAAGGTGGGCAAGGACCTTTTTACAAATTGGTTTTGTATTTTTTTAGTGAGTCAATAAGGTTGATGGGTGTATAGTTCACCAGAAGGGCACGTCCCCATTACTAAAAATAATCACTATGTATGCCAACTTCCACGAGTGGGGTATTTCCATACCTGAAAGGATACTATTCGAGAGTAAGTTGATGTATGGTCCCCATGTTTTAAGATCTTCTTTGTATAGGTCATTAGGTATCCTATCGGGTCCAGGGGCACGAACAGAAACACAGGAGCTAATTGCTACTTCTGTTTCACTGAGGGAAAATTGAAAATCATTTGGCTCAAATTGTGCCCCACTCACATCTACGGTATCTCATTGCTAAGCAACCTAAGGTTGTCTGTGTAAAGGTGGCTAAAGTGTGCAACCTATTTCTCTGCTTTGATACAAAAGTCGAGTACAGGTTTCTTACCCCTGAACATGATCATTACGCTTTTCCAAAAGTCCCTAGTATCCCTATTTACTAAGGCATCCTGCAGATCTGAACATATTGATTCTTCTCACTCCCTTTTAGCGTTGTTGATTACCGCCCTGTGGCATGCCCTAGATTACATAATCTGGACCTGTGATTTAGATTTAATAGCATCCATAAGCTCACCTTTAGCCGCTCTACAGGCATTGTTATACCAGGACTCAGATTTGGGGCAGGAGTTCTTCTTGTATCTTTGTTTACCTAGGACATCTCTTATTGTCTCCCCCTAGCTTCTCATGTGAATATAAAAAAATGAATTTCTCATTTTGGTAGCGGGTGTGGACAACTGGTCAAATTCGGCATTAACAATTCCCTTAATAATGGTTAAAGCCGCAATATTTTTAACTACCCAATCTCATTTAATAGTTGTCAAGCTATTAGTATTCTGAAGCTCACCAATATCACTATAGCCCCTGTTCCCAAGGTGTGGTGTTTTCTTGATACTTAGTGAAAAACTGAGAACGTTGTGATCACTTTCTAAGCGGTTCATCACCTCCATGTCCATGACGGCAGGCCATAACTTGACTTGTGCTAGAAATTAGTCTATTCTACTACAATAACACGGTCTATTGAAAGTAGCTTTGCCCTGGCGGTCTGAGGTGCACCTGCCATTAGTGGCTCTAGGATCATACTCAAGGGTAAGTGCCAGAAGCTGTCCTGCTTTAGGTGTCCCTCCTACTTTGGGCAAATCTAAGTGGGGTATACCCCATTGGTTATCCAAGTTAGTGGTTAAATCGTTGGGGGCAGCCGCTATTGGCTCAAAAGTTGTATTAAGATCTCCCGCCACCAGTATTGAGTCTCTTGTCCTCGGGGTCAAGTGCTGTTGCTCAAGTTGGTAGATAGTTAGATAGATAGATAGAAGTTTTTTTTTTTTTACCCTCTGCCCTATTGTAAACATTTAATAATTTTATAGACAAAGCAGAGGGAAATAAAAGTCTAAGGGCGAGAATATCCTTTGAGCTTCAAGGCAAAGTGCTAATAGTATATCGCAGCAAAGTCTTAAACCAAATACCCAATACTCCTGAGGGTCTTGCCTTTGGGCTCTTAATCGCGTCTACACAAAAGGATGTATACCCATTTCTATAAAATGGTACAAGACACCAAGTCTCTTGGAAAAGGCATATGTCTTAGATGTCTATAAATTATCCCCATTGAGCATCAGACAAACGTTTAGCCAATCCTGCTATATTCCATGAGGCTATCATCACCACGGGCTCTAGAACTAGTTCTGCCTCATATGGAATAAGGGTAGCTTTTGAGTTACTGCCATTTGACATATTTTCAGTTTCTAACTTGTTGACCATTCTTGCCTATATAGGCAGATGCTAGGCTTCCCAAACACAGTCTCCCTGTTCATGGGGGGATCCCCTTCTTGTACGGGAAGTGACAGTGAATTCTCAACCCCCATTCTTCTGCATACATCCTCAGTGCAAGGGGTCCTGTGCTCCAGTCACTGACAATTTCTACTGTCTGCTCCCGTCCCTCTACATGTTCCCCTAGCTGTCTGTGCACACAGGGGTCTCAGAAAATAAATATGAGTGTAAAATTTAAGCTGAACAACAGTATGTGTATTTGAAATTGTGCGAGCTTCGACCGCCAAAAGTCCCTCTTACTGTCTTGGCTCACAAATGAGCCCAGGATTAGATCTTGTGTTCCTTCTAAAGTTGTGAACCTTTCCACATTAACAATATCGCTCCTAATTATTGAATAACAATGTCTGGTTTCACAAAACCAATAGGTAGCTTTGTTTAACAGGGACTCTTTGTTTTCCCTTGACCCGACGGGCAGCTTTGGAAAATGGGTTAAATAAACAACTGCCCTTTCGTCTCCCCTCTTCATCCCCCTATTGGTTCGGGTCAATGAATAGCCCAGGGGGATACACGGAACCACTGTCCCCCCTCCACTGCTCCTTCCTAGCAATCCCATGCTCCCTGGGGGTCTCTCTCCATACAAATTACCTGAAGGCATTCGTTCAACAACCTTTTCCCTACTGTATAATCTAATAGGTGGACAGGGTAGGTCTGGACACCTGTATCAAAAGGGGGACAGGAAGAAAGTCATAGTCAGAAAGAGAATTAATCTTGGCAATTTTCACACAAACCCCCCTCCCCTACCATGGCACATATGATTATTGCTATAACCCCAGCACTGTTTCTAACAACATCAAGGAGGATTTTAACTTGCTGTTTTAACTCTTTAATGATTTCCAACATACTCCGCAGCATGGTCAAGGCCTCAGTGTCAATACAGTCACTCCCTAACGTAGCGCAGTTCTCTTGTTCAGGCTCAGTGTTGGCGAGTACAGAATACCTGTTGCAACATTCTACCATTAGAGACTCATTAGTTGTAGGTGAACTAGCACAATTGGCTTAAGTTGTCATCCCATCATCCCCCTCTGGTGATGGCAAATGAAGTTTCAGAAGTGGCTTTTCCACTATTTTATGGATTCGCTTGGGCGGGGAACTAGAATGAGCCGTTGAATTTGAGTTGGGTAGCACGGGTTTAGAAATAATGTCAGTACATTTAGTCAGAAGTGAGTCAGTTAGGGTGAGAACGTCGTCATTTACCATTCTGGTAGGTGCTTTTTTCCCTTCAGAGCCCTTGGGGCCCCGTCCACAGCCTTGCCCTTACCCATATCAAAGAGCGGATCGAATTAGTAGATAAAAAGGGCCTGCAAAGAATGTCCCAGCCAATCCTTAAGCAATAATGCAAGCCAGAATATAAACACAAAAACAAAACAGTACCTGGTAAATAAAATAATTAGATTAATTATTAGAGGCAATGTTCCTTTTCCCACTGTCACTCGTTGGGGACCAAGAGAGTAGGCCCGGCCCAGCCTCTTCTGAGCTTTGACGGGCGTAGAAGGGCCCGCCCTAGGCCCGGGCTTTCCTCGGGCACGGAACACCCGGGTGCTTTTTAAGCCCCTCCTGGCGCAATGGCTTGCTGGGCATGTGGCGTAGCTGCCGCGGTGGTCCCTGGGGTTAGTAGTCCCCTCTGCTGCTGTCACGAACAGCCCGTGCAACAGGACTCCCGGGTGCTTTTTAACCTCTTCAATGCTAATGACAAGGGTAACTCGTCATGCACTGCCCATTCATTTCAATGGAAATCTCATTATATGTGCTGAGCACCCTTAGCGTCCAAGTGGTTAAGCACCTCTTGGCGCGATGGCTTGCTGGACGTGCGGCGTAGCTGCCGTGGTGGTCCTTGGGGTTAGTAGTCCCCCCTGCTGCTGTAACGAACAGGCTCCCAGGTGCTTTTTAAGCGTCTCCTTGCACAATGGCTTGCTGGGTGTGCTGTGTAGCTGCCGCGGTGGTCTCTAGGCTTAGGAGTGCCCCATGGTGCTGTAACAAACAGGCTCCCACGCTGCGGGACTCCCGGGTGCTTTGTAAGTCCCTCCTGGCGCGATGGCTTGCTGGGCGTGCGGCGTAGTTGCCGCTGTGATCCCTGGGGTTAGTAGTCCCCCCCCTGCTGCTGTCATGAACAACCAAGACTGCTGTGGTTCACGGGGAGGAATCCCGTATTTAGTAACGGTTTCTTATCTCGTAACTTGTTGTAGCAATGTGCTTTTTCCACCCCTGCATGGGAGCCTAGATTGTTCCATTTGGCCTTCCATTCCGACTTTGAATAAAGATTTCAACAAGTTGAGCAGACTCAAAGCGCTGTTATTCCAACAAGAAGTGGCTCTCCCTTTGGCCCGAGAGACCTTTGAGTTACAGGTGGCTAGGACTTCTAGAGAGATACAGTCCCTTCTGAACACTAACCTCTCACTTTACTTTGGGGAGCTTATACATCAAATATTTGATGCGTCTGACAGTAAAGCCTTGCACATTTTTTTAAACATGTGGGATCTGGCCTTGTGACTTCTTTTCAGACGATATTTTGATTAATACCGTCTTTTATTCATTCTATTTTTTCCAGCGTCTTCAGAGGGTTCCCCTCGGTATTGGCATTAGGTGGTGGAATCTTGTTTCTTCTGTTCCAGCTGCACATTTGCTGCTCATCTTGTGGAAATGCACAGACCAGACAATTGCAGCTGTACCGTGTTCGAATTCAACAGGTTTTTGGATGCTTGCTATTAGCAACGCTTGGCGTGAGTTATGGATTAACGTTTCGCTTTGCCTACTTTACTTTCGTGCAACCAGTGTTTTACTTTGGGCGAAGCCCCTTCTATTGGGCAATGGAAATATGCCTCTCCAGTCCCGGAATTTAACCAATTGATGGGTCTCTTACAGACTCATGACCAGGCTTGTTCTGGGGATGGCAATATGTTGCATGTTGCATGCGTCAGTATGGAGTATTGGCTGAATGGGATATCTGCGTGGCTGCGCAGAACGTCCAGCATCGGAGTTTCATCTAATAACACGCAAGTTGCCCAGTTATGCTTTTGGAGACATCTGATTACAAGGAGCACATTTGTTCCTTCAACTTACTAAATTGGATGGCATCACTTTTTTCTACCAACGATATGGATGATCTTTTGGAGGGAATTGCATTCCTCTGTTCACACACCTTGATGGATTCACCACCTCCTTCATAATAACGTTGTTATATCCTGGAGATAGCACTCTTTCAATAGGCCCGAATGACAATATTGAAGACATTTTTTTTCAAAATTTGGATTTTTTCCAATTTTGTTTTTTTCAAACCCTTTTGGACTCTGATTGACTTTTGTATTCTGATTTGGTCCCTTGTCTATGTCCTATGACCTTACCAAGAGGAGGGTGTTTTATGGCCCTTGTGGACATTGTCGACATTGCTAAGTTAGCAGAAGCTTTGCTGCCATAATGCTGCTTTTGCGCACGTTACTACATGACTTTATTTTTGCAAGCCTCTGTTTGTGCCGTTCACAAGAGAATGGGCTGCTTTTTGCGTTCTCTGCTTTTCCCAGAGTTAAGTCTGAACACGATGTGCAGGGTTGATAAACAATGCCCCTTGTTATTCAATTGAAACTTTATTGCGACTAGATATAGCCATAAAAGCACATTAAAAAATAATCAATCAATGTTGCTTGGTCTAGTCTTTTGAAAGTTGGGATCCCTGGGTTGTCATTCTGGAAACGCCCATTACACGCCCTTATAGAGGAGGATAGTGTAAGGGAAATCATTTGGAGCACTAGTGGGGTACATCTCTTTACCTCATAGGTGTTTGGGGGTGGAATTGACCAGATTGCATCTTCTTCTGCAGTGATGGGTTTCATAACTCCCTTGAAAGGTTGGTAGTGGCAAATGAAGTCCCCAGCAATGGCATAGGCCACATCTCCAGGTAGGGATTTCAAGAGAGTATCTAATTGGGCCAGAGTCGGAGAGATGCCACTAAACTGGACAGGTCGAGAGTAAATATTAATGAGAGCCAATTTTTGTCGACTTTTAAAGGCCAAAAGGATACAAATTATGTCTGGTGAATGGGTGTTAACTCTTTTTACCTCACATTCAAGGTGGATTCCCACCCATGTGCACATGCCCCCTGAAGGCCTGCCTCTGGAGCCCTTGACGGCAGGTTCTGAATAAGTCAAAAAGCCCACCCGATGGATAGAACTAAGTGCCCATGTCTCTTGGAGGAGGCAGATCCCATAGGAGTCTTTAAGAGCTCCCCAATCTTGCAAATCCATTTTGGCCATTAAGCCTGCAATATTCCACAACAATATACTAAGACCACCACTACAGCCATCCATCCCCCTCCTAATTTCAACAATAGTGTCCGGACCCTCCAGTGGATCTGTGTTCAACAAGCCCAGGTCGACAATGCTGGTTTGGATACTCTGGCCAGCTTGTAATGAACTCGGAGATTAACGAGTCGGTGGCAGTCAATCAGCCTGATCAAGTGAATTAAACCTGTTACTTACTGGGAAACCCCACAAGAACTGATTCCCACCCATATCTTCACCATAGTTCTGGGGGTCATATTGGTCATCCCATCCCCAATTAGAACCACAATGAGGGTGGTTTGGGCTGTTGGTAGGAGGGGGATAAAAAAAGCTTAAAATCATAGGATGGATTTTCGAGTGGCCCGATATTACAGAGCCCATACATATGTGTTCAACCAACCTTCTATCTTTAAAGTTGATAACAATACAGTCCCCCTCCACATTTTTAACTCTGCTTCCTATCCATCCCACTCTCCTGGCAAATAATATTTGGCAATGCACATTCCTAGGGAGAGGACTATAAGCATTCAACCAGTGGATGCATTTGTTTTTTAACTCAGGGTATGATTCTGTCCTATTAGCAGTCAGTTTAGGGACCCCAGTCAAAACAACCACATGTGGTGCGCTTTCCAGAGGAAGTTCAATGCATGGTAAAGTACAATGTGTACCATCGGTTGCCGTCTTCCTGTTTGACAGACCCCTGAAATCTCTCTGCACTTCTGCTCCCATCTGTTTTGGGACTTTCGAGTTTATGTTGCTAGCTGCCGTTGGGGTAGCCTTCATAGGATTAGTACAAGATGTGGAAGTTGGCCTTTTCTCAGGGGCAGAATGGCTAGTAGTCGGCATCATATTAGATCTTAACAGAGGCCCTTCTCCTGAGTTTGTTGCTCTTGGTTGGGCTGTTTGGTCCTTATTGCCCTTTAGAGTGTCAATGCTCCCTTCAATTTTAGTCAGCCTCAACTCGATTTGTGATAGTCTCCCCTCAAGGGGCTGTAGTAACAGCTGCAA
This sequence comes from Lissotriton vulgaris, assembly GCF_964263255.1. Taxonomy (NCBI): domain Eukaryota; kingdom Metazoa; phylum Chordata; class Amphibia; order Caudata; family Salamandridae; genus Lissotriton; species Lissotriton vulgaris. The sequence goes on from NC_141695.1 coordinate 1,335,401,876, forward strand.
GAGAGCACCCAGTTTCGTATAAAGTGCGTCCTCATTTGGGGATGAATCAGGACAATTGGTTGAATCAATAGGGGCAGTTACTATTGGTTGTCTGGACTGTCTGCTTACTAGGGCGCTGGGGACCAGGGCGGCAGATTCAGTGGTATTGTTAAGCTTCGGGAGCTTGTTCTTCCTCTCGCGCGAGGCTCCACCACCTCACTTCCTTTTAGGGACAGCGACTTCCAGACGCCCACGTAACTGTCTAGAGTTCAACCCTTCCACACCAGACACCGCTATGTTAGTTTCAGGTAATAACACCGAATCATCACTCATGTCATCCTGCAGCGGGAGCTCACCAAATGGAGGGAGTTTTCCTGCTCCCTGGACTATTTGCGTACGGTTCTCATTCACACTCCCCTCAGGAACAATGATTTGCGGTATGGGTAGTGTGTGCTCTGGTGTACGGGCGCTCGCCAATTCCCCCAGAGAAGATCTTTTAGCAAAAGCTAAATCCTGGGAGAGCCGGCGCTCCGTGAGGATAATTTCATGTTTTAAGACATTTGTGGCCCTTGTGATGAATTCATCTAGAGTCCCAGCCACATAGCCCCCTGTTGTCGATTTCTTACTCTGCCCTTCTTGCCCACAATGCTTAAGATGACTACTGGTACTCAGAGGATGGAGAGATGGCCTTCAAGGGGCCGAATTAACGATGTTAGAGGGGTTGCCCGGTCCGGTCTCCTCTGAGCTACAATGGGCTTAAACGAGCCCGTCCTTGGCCCGGGCTTCGACTGGCGCACGTCTGCGCATGTTCTGCGCAGCGGGAGCGACGAGGCGCTTTGTATGCGCCGGTCCCAGCAGCGGGAGCGAGGAGGCGCTTTGTATGCGCCGGTCCCAGCAGCCGTCAAGCAGGCTCAGGTGTGGTCAGAGTTGCAGGCCCCCTGGGACTCGTTGTCTTCAAGGTGGAAACATGCCCCAAACAACGAAGAGGCTTGCGCGACAGCGGGAGCGGCGAGGCGCTTTGTATGCACCAGTCCCAGCAGCCGTCAAGCAGGCTCAGGTGTGGTCAGAGTTGCAGGCCCCCTGGAACTCGTAGTCTGCAAGGTGGAAAAATGCCCCAAACAACGAAGCGGCTAGACAAGATGAAGTTCCAGTGTAGCCGCATTGGTACAGTGTTCTTTTCTGAAATTTGTTATTGCCAGGGCAAACTTGTTTTAAATGCGTCATAAGTACAGGGCACCTTCTGCCTCGCCAGACACAACTCACATGTTATTCTGTTCTGGTCAGTCTCTAGCACCTAGACATAACATGCTAAACACAGCTGCAAAACTGGAGACTCGTGCTTTGATATTACGGTTTTGCATGTGTTTTAACACACTTAGAGAAAGCATTTCCATGGAGAAGAGCTCCGCTGTTCCTATGATGTAAACCTTACACCCAGACTTTAAGGTATGGGGTCTGTTGTCAAAGATCAGGGATCTTCCTTTATATAAATAAACTTCTTCCAGTCAAGGGGAGGGTGGTTAGGCCGTATTCCACTGTCTTTATATGACTCCCCCTTTGTACTCTATGGAATTGTAACAATGCTAACTGTGTTGAGTTTATGCATTTTGCTGCTGGTAGTGACTTGTATACTGAAAATAAAAATGTTGAACTATTTTAGGGACTCTGCCAATTCTTATTGTGGACAAGTACGAGGGAGTGAGTGAAGGAGTATGTCTTGCTCCCGCGATTCCTGAGAGAATCGGGAATATTGTGTTCTGGGTTGTCTACTCATTTGTAACTTTGTGATATTTGGAGGAGAGCGAATGAGACACTATAGCTAGTCGGTTTTGGGATTTTGGGTACTAATGTAGTAGGTTGATACACCTCTATACACTGAGGTCTTTTTATCCTGCACATAGTTCTGTGTATGTGCAGAATTCCGGCAACAAATATATATTCTACTATTTATCATTTTCTGGAAAGTGTTATCTACTTCTGCTTGAAATCCTTATAAGTTAGAATATCTGCATCTTATGTAACTCATCTGTATTTTTGATGTGCATTTTCTGGGTCATGCATCAATTGCTGTCATAGTTCAGACATTTTTTCAAAAGTATTTATTTGTATTTGTTTGATTTCAGTGAGTAAAGGCAATAAAAACATGTAAGATAAAGTATAATATAAAATATAAAACAATACATATATAACATACATTTTCATTTTAATACGATTTTAAGATAAATTGAAAAATTCATCATCTGCCAAAGATATGAAAAATTCCCAAGCTTAAAACAGAGTAGAATAGCTTTGCAGTATATGGTATAAGTTAATTGGCTCTACATGTATTCATTTCTCTGAAAGATTTGGCAGTTTTGTATTTGATATTAGTTAATTGACTTTATATGTGTCTATTTCTATAAAAGATAATAACAATAAATCCCTCAATATCTACTAAGTACATCATAAAAACAAAACAGTTTTAAATGTTTGGGCTGCAGTATGGCATAGAAAACACCTTAAATCTTCAGACCTAATGGCTTACTGGTTAGTATCTTCAATGAAGATCGAGAATTCTGCCCCCCCCCCCATATGCAGTCTGTTCTACCAATGCTTCCTTACTTCGACAGTGCTGGAATCCTGGAAAGGCTCTATTCTGCACCCCATCCATAAAAAAAGGGTAATGCATCAGAACCAGAGAACTATAGACTGATTGCCTTGCTGGATTTTGACGGGAAGGCATTCACTAAAGTTAAACATACTTCCTGATCTCTCCATACAAAATAACAAAAAAGTATAAAGTGCGATGTCGTTTGTGATGATTTTCCATCGCAAGGGCAGTTTGGAAGAGTACGGTTCCACTTGACTATCTTGGAGAATGCAATCAAGTGATGGAGAGTGCCCAATCGTAATCTAGTTAAGAGGAACCTGTGTTGTAAGTATCTTGTAAACAATAAGTATGGTTGAATAGTCAAGAATGATGGCGCTTCACAGTATGATTTAACTGTCTGTTTAAGGCCCGGGTACTCATAGTACGGCCCGCGGGACACTGGCAGCCCGCCCGGCCTTCATTGCGGCCCGCGGACCTTGTTACAATACGAGTCCTTCCCATTAAGTTTAAACAGAGAAGATGGCCGCAGGAGCATACCTAGAGAATACGTATTCAAAACGTATTCACAACGTTTGCTCCTGCGACCATCTTCTCTGCTTATGCCTGCCTTTGATTGGCCTGAGCCTCCGTGACGTCGCACCCAGCGCGAAGCACAGGCCCTTTAAAAGTCAGCTGTAACTAGCGCTTGTACAGCTGACTTTTAAAGGACCTTTTAAGGAGCTTCCTGTGTCCGTTGTGACGATGTCGACGTCCTCGCAGCCCGCATCCCCGGAGAATCTTCACTGCAGCGGCAAAACCTTCAGCGTCTAGTAAGTGTAACCGCGGGCAGTACTATGGGTCATGTCACCTTTCCTTGTGTAACTATTGTCGTTTGTATTTTGTTTGCTTTTGATGAATGCACAATTGTCACTGTTGCCTCATGTAATGTTTGCTTTTGTAACATTCCCATTAGTAATTTTCTCCTGCTGTAACAATGCTGTTCCTATTGTGCGCTGTCCTCCTCTGAAACTGCACCCGCCCCGCTTCCCTCTCCCCTCTGTGTGATCTTTGGAATTCATGACTAGCCAAGATACAAAGCGTTGTCACTGGGAATGCTGTTTGCATGCATTTAAGGAACCGTTGCCTCCAGTTGCTGAGACCATGGTAGATTCCCTCATGCTGGTTGGTTTGTCCTCAACAGTTATCTAGTTTGCTCTGAAACTCTCAAGGCGTCCCGGAATTTAGTTTTACATACTTTTCAGATTGGTTTGTACGCAGGCATGATTTCTGTCTGCTGTAGTTAAGAGATGTGCTGGGCTGGCCACTGCATTTCTTCAGAAGAGAGTCTGCTTTCCTATTAAATTGTTTTTTACAGCCCTTTTAATAATCGTACAAATCGGAACCCTGCATGTTAATAATGGTTCCCCCTTTGCTTACTTTCGGATCTTAGATCATTTGCAGCTACGCCTTTTATCTTTTCACAAGCAACGCGTTTGTGGGAATAGCAATAGCTGACATTTGTAAGCCTTTGTGGTGTTTTTACTTTCAAATTCAGTTTTCTGTAGCAGTCAATAATTAGACTGTTATCTTTGGCATTTTATTCGTTAAATTCTTATTTTAAAACAATCTTATTGTATGGTGTCATGATTTATTATACTAGTTAGAAAAAGAGTAAAGAACTTGTTTAATCCTTTATCGCAGCCTACTGGACATGAAGTGTATGCATGAGTAACATTTTTTGCAGAGATTGTTACTCTCTATTAAACATTTTTTTGTATTAGTATAGGTGCCAAACGTCTTAGGCTTGACCAGGTAATGTACAACTCTAAGGGCCAGATGTAGGTAAATTTTATTTTCCGACCTCTTAAATACCGAGTCATACCGACTCGGTATTTCAGAGGTCGGAAAATAAAAGTACCGAGATGTAGGTAAATGCAGATGTGCAATTACCGAATCGGAAACAGTCGGTATTTTCCGATGCGGGAAATACCGACCAGTTAATGCCCATTCATTCCTATGGGCTTTGAAGCCCATAGGATTGATTGGGCATTTACCGGTCGGTATTTACCACATCGGAAAATACCGACTGTCACAAGGGTGCAGGGGGTGTCACTTTGACACCCTCTGGCACCCCCAAAAGAGGCTCGGGTGCCATGTGGCAGGCATACCTGCCCTAAGGGCAGGTCTGCCTGTCATATGGCATAGGTGTGCATGCACACATGTGCATGCACACCAGAAACAGTATTTTACCATCAAGTAGTATTTGATGGTAAAATACCGATTTTGTACTGCTTGTGGGACTCAGAAGAGTCCCACCTACATACCAATTTACCGGAATCCGTAATGATACCGACTCGGTATTTTACATACTCGGTAAATTTACCTATCGGTAAATTTACTGAGTCTGTAAAATACAGGGACCTACATGTCAAATTGCTCTAACCGGTCGGTAACGGCCGAATTCGGCCGTTACCACCCGGTAAACGCCTACCTACATCTGGCCCCTAATCTTCAATCTCATTTTCATGATTTCATTTTGACTGCAAGAGTCCCATGAAATCGCACCCCTGCGACCCAGGTGGCAGACTTTTAGGACATTTGGTAGAATTACTACATCATGAACATCCATGGGTACCAGAACCTTGAACTTCACGTAATGGTTACAGAGAGGAGTATGAAAGACTAAAAAAACCTTGGAGAGTTACAGATTGTATATGAGGTTTATATTGTATTTTTGCCCGTTTGGCAAATGCAGAAAGCCATTTGACAGGAAAGTATGCAAGATTTTTAAAGAACTTGGGAAATACTGTTGTATGGTGCAGTCCAGTTCCATCAGAAGAGTGAGCCACACAAGAGACACTTTTGTTTTGGCATCTTAGCTTTGCATTATTATGGAGGAAGGTTTGAATCGCTATTGTCCAGCCCACCTGTTTCAGGCTGGCCGCATTATCCTCGGTTAGTCAGTAAAGTACGCATTGGGGGTGCAATTCTTGCCTATGCTTTTCAAGATGGAAGACCTCATGGATACTTGAGAACTGTACTTCACATGCAGAATCTTCACTATTTGTATGTGTCCCGCTGTTTGTGTTTCTGTGAAATTCTCTCCCTCTTGTGCTTCTCCCACCACCACCACACTTGTGATGCCCCTCCTGCACCTTCTCTATTACCCACAACCTGACATCTTTGGTTCTTTATTGTTTCATAAAAAAAATTCATTGTTTTATTTACCGCCGGAAGCTGCATCCCACTATATTGGATAAGTTAAGAAAAAAAACTGTAAATTGTGCTTAGAATGTCACTCTGCAGGCGCACACATGCATTCTGATGCATGTGAATATCAGTGGAATTACGGTGATTGTTTTTTGTTTTTTTCTTTTTAGGGTTGTTTTTGACGATGCTGCACAATATCCCAATGCTGTACAGCACTGCGAAAAGCAATTGGCAAAGCCAATAGGTCCCATAGGCAAGAACTTTTGACTTTGACAGTGCTTGTTAAAAAATGTAACTGTTGAAGGGGTGCACCAGTTGGAACAACTGGGGCTTGCCTGTGTATCGATACACTCATATATGGAACTGGAACCATGTAGTTCTGTAGTAACGGATTTGGGAAACATTTTTCAGTTCAGCTGGTAATAAGCGGTAACTGGGGAATGAAATGCCAAACAAATACTAAAATTTAGGATGTTTTGCTCTTTCTGGCCACACCTGACTTTACCCACTGGCCCAATCTTCTGGTTATTCCCGCCCTCTGATTCTCTGCCCGCTCTACTAACCCCCACACGAAACCTGGCCCCTCCCCTCACCCATCCCCTCTCTACAGGCCTGATCATTGTATCTGAGCCTTTCAGATTGCTTTAGTTTGTCAGCTGCTCCACACCAATTAGCGCTGTCCAGATTAGCTCCTACCAAATGTGTTTCGACTCTGTATCCTTGTACTGTGGGTCCTGGCGGGTAGTGCCTTTCATCTATCTGAGGTTGATAAAATGAGTTGGGTAGCAATAAAAATCTGTTATTCAGCGCCAAGATACCTATGGGCGAACCTGTGCTTGTATATACGTGTGTGTGCATGCCATTTATTTTAAATCCCTATTGAGTGACACATTTCATGCATAAACCACTGGCTTTAGGAAAGCCACCTGTTTTCCATGTACAGGTTTACCCATTACTTTGTATGTTTAAACAAAACATTACTTTGCTGTTGCTCACAGATCTATTGCGAGAAGTGGTGTTGGTCCATCGGTCGTGACGTGGTGTCTGTCCAGGGGTCGTGACGCAGGGTCGGTCCATCGGTCGTGGGGCGTGTCGGTCCATCGGTCATGGGGAGGTGTCGATCCATTGGTCATCCGGTGGAAAAACAGATTCCTGGTCCTTGTTACTCGTTGCATAGTAACAAAGTAGCTGGAGAACTCCGCAATGGCCTACAGTCCCGTTTCCAAGCCTTGCAAACAACCCAGATCGATACAGAGCGAACGCAGGACCTTCCAGGAAGCATGGGAAGAAGAGTCCTTGTTTGTAGAATGTCCAAAAGAAAAAGCCACCTGTTTGTTTTGCAAAGAGAAAGTAAATGCTCTTAAGAGGTATAACCTGGAACGGCACTACAAAACGCGGCACTCTGGATACACTGCAAACTTCCCACTGAACTCAAACCTGCATTCTGCAAAAGTGGCATCGTTGAAGCAAGCTCTTCTTTCCCAGCAGAAGATCTTCCTTTGCCAGATGAAGGAATCTGAGGCTTTAACAGAAGCGTTTTTCAAAATATGCTACTTGCTTGCCAAACATAAAAAAAATTCTCAGATGCTGAGCTGGTGAAACAACGTTTCCTTTCAGCAGCCAAAATGTTATTTGACAACTACAGTAATAAAGCCAGCATTTTAAAGGATATCAGTGCATTGCAGCTATTGGATTCCACATGTGCACGCAGAATAGAGGCAATGGGACAAAACGCCCAGGAGCAGGTGATCAAAACAGTGAGAGAGTCACTGTTCTTCAGCATTGCCATGGATGAGTCCACAGACATAGGCAATGTGGCCCAGGTATTAGTTTGGGTGAGGTATCTGGACCAATCGCTTCATCCCAAAGAAGATCTCCTGTGCCTTCAACCACTGCTAGGGCACACAAGAATAGAAGATGTACTGGGCAGCATGTGCAACTACTTTAAAACATATGACAACACTGAACACTCTTGTCAGCATAACAACGGATGGGGCTCCTGCCATGGTAGGCCATGACAGTGGCTTCGTATCTATGCTTAAAAAGAAGCTCATAGGACAGACTGTGATAGACTACCACTGCATTATTCACCAGGAAGTGTTGTGTGCAAAATTAAAGCATGGAGAACTGAATAATGTCCTAAAAGGTGCTGTGAAAATTGTTAATTTTATCTGTGCCAAAGCTCTGAACCATAGACTTTTCAAAGCAATGCTGCAGGAATCTGAAGCGGAATATACCAACGTCTTGATGCACACTGACGTTCGTTGGGTAAGCAAAGGGAAGGTTCTGGAGCGGTTCATCGCATTGCTTCCTGAAATTGAACTCTTTGTGAACAGTAGAGGCCAATCGTTCCCAGAACTAACGGATGTGAAATGGCTTGTTATGCTCCATTTTCTTTCAGATATTTTCACACATTTTAATGCTCTCAATTCGACCTTGCAAGGTAAACAACAGCTTGTGTGCTCCCTCATGAATGGTATTTATGCTTTTCAAAGTAAGCTTGTGCTTTTCAAAGCACAACTGGATGATAGTGACTTCACCCACTTTCCAAAACTGTTGGCTGTGATGCAGAGGTTTCCAGATGCACAAGAAATTCTTGCAAACCTCGACCTTGGTGCATGTCTTGAGGAAATTTCCGGGGAGATCAAACAACGATTTTCACAATTCAGAGCCCTCACCCCTCTGTTCAGGCTGGTTGAAAACCCCTGCATGGTGAGTGCACGAAATCTTGATGTTGTTGCCCTTATTGGCATGGAAAGGGCTCAAGCAGAACTAGAGCTCATTGGCATGCAGCACAATTCAGCCCTTGAAGCTTTTTTTTGAGGGCAAGCACCAGAATAATTCTAGAAAATTGTGCCCCCTAACAAGTTTGCTCCTTTTTTTTTTCAGTGCCCAGAAGGTACCATGTATGTTTGGGTCAACATATGGTGGCGAATGTTCATTTTCCACAAAGGGACTGTTGAAGAGCAAACTCAGAAATAAGCTCACAGACATACATCTGGAGCAGCTCTTAAGGCTTGCAGTTCCCAACTTGGTACCAGATTACAGAAAACTAATTGGGGACATGAAAAGTAAAATAAGTTCGTAGTGTTTGCTAACATACCTATTTTTGGGACTCTTAAGCCTGTGCTGCACTGGGCATGTGTTGAATATCTGGTTGCTGCAAATTGCCGTGCAATCCCCCTTAAGATTGCTATTGTCTGCTAATAAAAAAATATTATAAACATGTGCTGCATGTAGTTACATCTGCTTTGGAAATACAGCATTGTCAAGTAATGTTTCGAAACGGCAGAGATTTTCCCCCCCTATAGCCCTGCCCTCAATGACCCCACCCCCAAAGACCCCGCCCCCCAAAGACCCCGCCCCCACCAGTGCGGCCCTCGGCCACAAACTACACTTTAAATTTGGCCCGAGAGAAAGTTTGTGAGTACCCATGGTTTAAGGCAAACTACTGCACGTCTTAATGCATCTCTTGGTTCTGTGAGCCTCAGTTTTAAATCCATTTTGCTATATTTATGGATCGACATGGGATCTTTAAGGTCGACATCCACCTTACCCTCAATTTAAAGCTTTTGAATATGCTGTAGCAGGGGATTTCTTTATAGTGATCTGGGGCTAAACAATCCATTATAATCTCCTTTGTGAATTTGGTTTCCTATTTAGTACAGATTCCATGCCAGAGCATGAGAGCTGCTATACTAATGTATTCACTAATGTTGGAGACGGACAGTTCCTTATGGGCTATATATGAAGAGGTGGATTCAAGAACTGCAAGAAGTATCTTTAGGAATTTGTTTTCCTGAGATTGCAAAGGAGTGTTATTAGCCAACCCCCATAATGCCGCACCATAGCAAGTTCATGTGAGGCATTTACTCCTATATAGTGTCAAGATTTTCCTTATTGGTTTGTTCCCAATTTTGGGGGGAAAATCTAAAAATAGCTTTAACTAGGCACGTGAACTTCAATTTAAAAATGTTCAAATGAGCACCCCAGCTTCCCTGGCTTGTAAAAAGGAGGCCTAACTGCAAAAAGGAAAATGTTCTTTCTATAAAAACGCCTTCTACATAGTGGCTTGTATGTTTACTTTTCCCTCTTCCACAAGTCATAACGAAAGTTTTGTTAAGATTAAGGATTAGATCTTTTCCGTTTATGATTTGTGCAAAGTTTTCATTTCAATCATTGTAGTCCGTTGGCTGTCCTTGATAGCAGGACTGCGTTGTCCGCGTACAAGAGGACTGGGGTTATATGATTACTAATTCTTTGGGCGTCAGCATGAAAATTTTGCAGGGATATATCAATGTTATTGATGTAAAGGGAAAATAAGAGGGGTGCAAGAACGCACCCTTGGCGAATACCTCGAGTGACTCTAAAACTGGAGGTACAATCGCCATTAAGGCCATATCGGACTCTAGAGGATAATATAGCATACATTTGTGACAGATAAATTATAATGTCTTTAGAGGCACCCATCCCTGATAAGGTCGGCCATAGTGTAGCATAGTTTACTAGATCGAATGCACTTGTCAGGTCTATGAAGCAAAGATGTAGTTTGCCCCCCTTAGCCATATCATAACTTCCGATCAACAGTTTGAGGTTGACACTTTGCCCAACCATACCTATACCCCTTATGAAGCCATATCGGTTCTAGGTAAGAGTGTTGTTCTCTCTTACCCAGGATTCTAATCTTTCCAAAAGGATTCTTCCCATCAACTTAGATGTTGAGTCGAGTAGGAATATAGGGTGATAGCATTTTGTGTCCCCTCTATCTCCCTTCTTAAAGATAGGGATTATGGTACTTTCCTCCCAACTAGGGGGCAGTACCCCGCCAGCTGTGGCGTTACAAACCGTTAATAATATAGGGGATTCAAAGGTTTAACAATGTCAATTGGAACCCCGTCCGGGCCAGGTGCCTTACCATTTGCAATTTTTTTCTAGGGCAGCTTCAATTTCTTTTAACGTAATAGGGGACTGGTTAGAGGGAGCAACAGGTGTGGTATAACTGTTATTGGGAATTAAGGGGACCTCTTTATTTAGGTTAAATATGGATTGAAAACGTAATACCCATTCTTCTGGTAATACTATGGTCTCAATCTTAGTGGCTGACTCATCTTTAAAAAAGGGATGATCTAACGTTTTCCAGACTAGTACAGAATCTTGTGTCTTTGCCGCCCGGATCAATTTATCCTAAGCTATTTCTTTAATTTCTACTTTCCTTGTGTTTAGGATTAGCTTCTGTGTTTCACGTAGAGTGTTCACCCTTTCCCTGTCCCTAAGTGTAGATTTCAGCTCTTCTTTAAATTCCTGATTTATTCTACTACACTTTTGGTCAACCATCGTGGGTGGGAGGAGACATATCTCTTGTTCTTTGATTTTAGATCTCCAGAGATAGTGCCCGCTGTATTACAGAAAGCCGTTATGACACGTAAATCCGCAGAAGATCTTCTCAGGCAGATAGAATTGTCTTCTTGGCTTTTTGTGCGAAATTATCCATAAAAATGAGGGAATTAACACCTGACAATTTTATGGACGTGCCGTTTTCTCCCTGGCTTTTAATATTAGGTAAGCTTAAATACCAACGATGGTGGGTGATGGTTGCTAAACGAGTTTATTTGTACTTCAAATTTTCTACTATACCCTTACAGTTCCCTGAAATTATGACGTGATCTATGTTTGATGAGGAACGTGCTCCTTCATAATTTGGACAATAATTTCACCCTTTTTTCTGGGTATCTCCAAAAGTTCTAAATTGTATTCATACATTGAACTATTAATAGTGTCTTCATATGCGTTATGGGAGAAGTGGGAGCAGGGGTCGCCATATTCATCCCCATGACCACAGTGTTCACCATTTAAAATTTTATATTTCTCGCTGTTAAAATCACCCGCAAAAAGTTAGCAGGTAATCCCCCCCTAATGCCTTTTACAAATTTGTCTAATTCCTCCTCTAAGGACAAAACTACCTTGTATTTGGAACTATCCAAAATATTATTATAGAAATTGATAATTATTATACATTGGTTCCCTTTTGTACAAAGATATAAAAACTGAAAAAACTGTGAGTTAGTATAAGATTTCTTTAATATTTATTTCAAATCTTTTTTATTAAAGTTCAAGAACATAAGATTACAAAGAAAAAGAAGGCAGTCATACAATAATTAGCTCGCATGAGAGATACGATGAACAATGCATGGATAAGTACAGTTAATGCATTCAGCAGTAAATAATAAGATGCTAATGACATAATACACCCGTGGGAAATACACAATTGATCCATATAATTGTAAAGCAGAGAGAGCATTGTATCAGATATCCATACATACAATCTCTGTCTCATGGAGCGGAAATAACTAAGAAGACAAAGAAGACAAAGAGGAAAGAAGAGGGGAAGAGGTTAAACGAGGAGAGGGGGAGAGATCGAGTAGCAGCAACAAGGTTTGAAGAAACTGCTTGAGTCCGGACATACGTCATACATACCGGAAGTAATGCCCGATGTAGCAGCTGCGACCAAGAAGGGACATAGTGGGTCCTTTGGCAGTGCACCTAAGGTGGGTCATAACAGAGTTCCAATGAGTCGAGCAGACTCCAGAGTTAGGATTTCTTTAATATTAACTGCAATATAACCGAGATCAAAACTACCAAACCTCCTTTGGCTCTCCCTAACTTTGAAGGAATGGCGTCAGTGGAAATCATTTTATAACCATAAATACAAAAGGCTCAGTGTGCCAGGTTTCCTTTTTTTTTTTTTTTTTTTATCATACAACAATTTGTCATTTACATACACAGAGATCACAATACACAATATAACCCGAATATTACTATGTATATAAAAAAAAATTATAGGTCATCAACACATTCAGGTGGAAAACTTAAACAAGCCTTATAAATTATTAACCAAGGGGTACCCTTACTCTCTCTTTCCACCGATATATAGGATTCCAAATTTTTAATCCCATTTTTCTAGTTCTTTTTCCCTTCCTGGCGTATATACCTTTTTCAAGGTTAAATATCCCCAATAACAATGCAATCCATTGTTGTAATGTAGGGGGAGTAGGATCCCTCCATGCTCTTGCAATTAGTAGCCTGTACACTGCCATCGCTAGGAATATAAATTCAGTATTATCGTCCCTATGTCCCATAACCCCAAGCAAGATAACCATTGGTGCTAAAATCACATTTACACCCAGAGTAAGCCTCATAAAATCTTCAATCCCCTTTCGTAAATTCTCTAATTGGGGGCACAGTGCAAAAATGTGGATACTGTCTGCTACTGGAGCATTGCAACGAAAACAAGTTGTCCCTGTGGTCGCCCCCCACTGTGCAATGCGGTCCGGTGTGTGATAGAGTTGAAATACAGTTTTAAAATGCTGCGATTGAAGAGGAGCAGAAGACAGCACAGAGCATCCTAGCTCAAGTGAATCCAAAAAAAGATGACTCTGTACACCTAGTTTCCCTGCCCATTTGTCTCCAAATTTCTCAGTATCGTCTTTTTTTAGGCCTGCTAGACTGGCATAAAAGGATCGAATAGAACACTCTCCCCCCTGAGCTAAAGATTCCATAAGGTTACTCTTCCGAAATCCACATTCTCCCCCCTTTTTCTTACCCAAAAAGCTCCTGATTTGCAAATACTTAAAAAAAAACTATTTCTTGTAATGCCATATTTACCCATCAAATCTGAAAATTGTAATATATTCCCATCCACTCCCAACAAATCCCCTATACTTTTTAAGCCTTGCAAATCCCATTCCCCCATTATAGGATCCGAAAATATCAAGGGGGGTAGTGTTCTATTCCTATACAATCTAGTATACCTATTGTACCTTCCTAGTCCACATTTCTTTGCTACTGCTATCCAAATGTTGTATGCAGCTTTAACTGTTTTAAATCGTGTATGCTTATAGTAAAGGAAATCTGCGTGGTTTAGGAAGGCATTCGCGGCATCTGCCCCCATAACAATAGAATATACCATTGTCGAGCAAGATCTAACACTCAACTCTAGATTATCTGCCCCCAGCAGACCCTGGGTGTATTGTAGTACAGATGCCCAATAATATAGCCTGAAGTCTGGGACCCCCCACCCTCCTCTAACCCTTGGTAGCGTCATAAACTTATAGGCCCTTCTCGTTTTCCCATAAGACCATATAAATTTATTAAGTATTGATTCTAATTTACTAAACCAGCTTGTTTCAAAAAAGAGAGGAATAGTGCGAAAGAAATAAAGGAATTTGGGAAGAATAATCATTTTTATTACATTTGTACGCCCTACTAGCGAAAGTTTAAGCTTATCAATTCTGGCCAGGTCTGCACTTACATCTTTAATTAAAGGAGAAATATTCCGTCCTACCACTGTGTCCAAATTGGGTGATATCTCAACTCCTAAATACGTTGCCGCGGGGACCACTCGAACATCATTATATAGGACCATTGCGTTTTTGATAATTTGCGTTTTTGCGCTGTTTAATTTATACCCGGATATTCTTCCAAATTTGCTAGCCTCCAGCTCAACCTCCTCCACTACTTTGGCTGGGTCTGGGGTGATTATAGCTACATCGTCTGCATATGCTAGAACATTAACCTCCACTCCATTCGAAATAAGTGGTGGGATATTCGGGTTAGATTTTAAATACCGTAAGTATGGATCCATGTATAATGCGAAAAGGAGGGGAGAACTAGGGCAACCTTGCCTAGTACCTCTTTTAATTTGTACAGGTGCCGTTAAATCTCGATTTATTTTAATTCTGGCTGTAGGTGCCTTATATAAGACCTGAATTGCCCTTATAAATTTATCGCCAAAACCATATACTTTCAATATTTCCCATAAGTATAACCAAGCCACCCTGTCAAAAGCCTTCTCGGCGTCGAGGAACATGGCTGCCAATGGGCCGCCATTAACCTCCATAGCATCAAAGCAAGTGATTACTGTTCGAACATGTGTAGTGGTACCTTTTCCTGGAATGAATCCATGTTGCTCTGGTACGACTAGTTTTTCAATAACGGTAGACAGCCTTGTTGCCAGAATTTTGGAATATAATTTCACATCCGCATTCATAAGGGCAATTGGTCTATACGACCCTGGTGTTGTGGGAGGCTTGCCCTTTTTAAGAATGACAATGATCTCAGTGCCCCCCCATGAATCTGGGACTGAGACTTCCCTCTGAGCCTGTAAAAGAGTATCTAAAAGCTCCGCCTTTATAGAAGAAAAAAATGTTTTATAAAATTCAATTGGAATGAGATCTGGTCCTGCGGCTTTAGATGATGGGAGTTCCGAAAGTGCTGGTGCTACTTCCTCTAATGTTATATCGGACTCTAGCTTAATCTGATCTTCTATTTCCAACGTCTCTAGCTGTATATTTCCCAAATAATCTCTTATTTCAATATTTATTTCCTCAGAACCCATCCTGTTGTCGCTGTCATATAAGTTCGTATAGTATTCCCAGAATTCTTTCCTTATGCCTTTAGAATCTAATATAACATTTCCTAAGTTATCTACCATACTTTTAATGTCCCCAGCATTAGCTTTCTGCTTCGTCCTAACAGCAAGGATATGCCCCACCTTCTCGCTGTATTCAAACACCTGTTCCTTTTTTGCGAGATAACTTACGGCTGTTCTATTTGTAACCACTTCAGCAATGTCGTTCTTTAAAATCATTATTTCTAATAATTTTTGATCCAGTGGACTCTCAGCCATAATCAATCTATTAAGTTCTGCTTCTGCAGCCAAAAGTGAGTTCATCTGTTGTTCAGACTTCTCTCTTTCCACTTTCCGTCGAAAAGATGTAAAACTGATCGTCTCGCCTCTAATCCCTGCTTTAAAAGCATCCCAGACATTACCACTGCTTGTGCTACCCTTATTATTAAGCCAAAATTCGGTTATCCATTTCATCATATGTTTACGGTAGCTCTCATCTTTCAGCAGCGCTCTTTCAAATGACCATTTGTACACCTTTCTGCTTATTCCATTAAGATTCAATGTCAGTAACAACGGGTTATGATCAGACATCATACGTGGTAACTTTGTAATAGATGCATTAGATAACAACACGTTAGAAATTAAAAAATAATCCAATCTAACAGTAATTCTATGGGGCGCTGAAAAAAAAGTATCCCCATCACTCATTGGATTCAGATTTGCCCATACATCCGATAAAGCATTATGTGTAGCCAGATCTACTATCGCTTTATGTACCTTCTTCTTACGCCCCGCATAACCATAGTTCCTTTGAAGCTCTACGCTGGCAGGTTGATTAATATTAAAATCCCCACAAAATACTATAGGGTCCACCCATATTGTCAGTTCCTGGTCCAAAAACTCAAATATATCTGGTTCATCGGCTGTCGAACCATAGACTGAGACCAAAGTAAATCTAGCTCCTCTGAACACTACTTCCACCATGACCCATCTTCCCCACTTATCTACCTTCTTCCTAATCACCATACACTCTCTCCCCCTTCCCAGGATTGCCACCCCTCGTGTTTTTGAAGCTTGTGTAGTGTAAGCTAATACTTCGAACCCCAGCTGCCCTAAAAAAAAACCTTTACCTGGCTGTGTGCCAGGTTTCCTAAAGGAGTATTAGTGAACAGTTATTTATCATCATAAGCCATTCTCCATTATCTATTTTGTGTCTCGCCCCTGCCACATTCCATTAAATAATGGTCAATTAGTGGGGCAAGAGGGTGGAGTTGCATGTTTAATACTTGTCACACGCCTTTCCTCCTCTGGCAGTCAATCTTGTTTGCTACAACATCTTTGGGGCCAGAACCTGTTAGACTGGAGAGGTAACATGGGCAGATCTGTACAAGTTGTTTTTTTACTAATAGGGGATACATGGCTTTGTTCAGGATTATAAAAATACCCTAAAGGGACAGCGATAATGATGTCATTAGCATGGTTATATGATCTTACAAATGTTGCCAAAGATTGTTCAAGCAGAGCCCTTACAAGCCCTGGGTTGCGAAAGGTTACCACAATGCAGTCCCCTCAACGCGCTTCCTCATGCCACCCACCCAGCCAACTCGTTTTATAATAATAATGTCCTGGAAAAGGAGATTGGAGCTACATTTGGAGTTAGAAGCAAACAAATAAACAGTCCTATTATTTAGAGTCTCACAGGTCTCCATGGTGCTTTCTATCAACTTCTGTACATTTTTTAAAACGATTACATAGGGGGTAGCCTGGGGTGGTAGATGAAGGGTGTCCTTGCAGTGCTTTCAGCCTACGGATTTTATCAAGTTGATTATCATCAGAAATGGCGCTTTGAGCCGTGTAAGGTGGATTTAGCTGGTCGGCTTGCATCACAGATTGTGTCGAAGGAGTCACCTTATTTGCGAGCAAGATCGAAGTGTGGAATTGGTTGGCTGTCACAGGGAGGTTAAACCCTTTGCCCGGTTGTTGCAGCCGGGGTTTTATTAATTGTATTGTATTGGAGATATGGATACTAGTTTTGTGGGTTCTTGTTTCCTCTTTTTGGCGGGGGAGAGACCAGGTTGGTTCTATTTGACAAAACAGATATTTCCAGCGGGAGGGTCGAGATACATGGGCCTTCTTTTACAAGTCCCAGGCGTATTACTCTGATCCCCTTATTTCTGTCGGTATCTGCTGTACTTGGGTCGGACTCAATTAGCACAATGTCATGCCTAGTTTCTTTTAATTCTGCATCTAATGCTGTTTTTGTTGCAGCTAGGCGCTCCTCCGCATGGACAATTTCGTTTTCAATTAGGCCCATAGCACTTTTCAGATAATTGGTTTTTTGGGCATTCTTAATTCTCTTCCAGGGGATCCTCATCAATAGTCATAAGCATTAGAATATTCCCGCCCATGCGTGGGACCCCGGACACACTATATTATATGTGCCCCACATATGTATACTCATATATATATATATATATATATATATTCACAAGGCTTGTCACACCATCGGCAGCGAGAAACTGCCTTGTTCTCAATGAGTCGACCCGTAAAGTGCTGGTGCAAGGTGGTATATTTTAGTGAAGCCAGCGCTGCCGCCATTATATATATATATATATAAACATCAAATCACATCAGAGCTGAAATATGCTGTGAAGAATTTCCACCATACATGAATAATATGCATTAGAAACATGAGAAACAACACCAAAGATTGTTTAGAAACTGTTTTAATGCTTAGGCAGCAGTAGAAATTCTTATAACTCACTGAAAGCAAACGAAGCTCCCAGGCTGCATTGCAAACACACAGTCTAAAAAGACTGAAAAGCTAACCTGTAGCTGTATACAAAAAACTGACACTGTGCACCCTTGACCCCCGGTATCCCATCATGCCTCAGGGGTGACAGTTAGGTCAGTTGTTCTTTCCGGCTCCTTCAGGAAGGATCCTGGTTACACAGCTCCTCTAATTTCAGTTTTCTGACAGAAAATTACTTCACTTTGAACAACTTTTTCACTTACTTTGACATTTTTCAACTACTCAAATAAGGAACTGCCTTTTTAAGTCAGTTTAGTGGGCATTTTCAGCTTAAAATGCCTTCACTTTTTGATAAGTGTCCTTCTTGTGGCAACAAGAAAGCAAAATCAGACAGCCACGATGTTTGTATCCTGTGTCTGCCCGAGGAACATGATCCAGGCACCTGTCCTCACTGCGAGCACCTGTCAGGAAGAACTCTCAAAGACAGGGAGATAATACGCATCTATGGCCTGGCTCATAGGTCATCCAGAGGAGGGTCTCCGCGGAAGAAGGGTTCCAAGAAGACTAAACATCTTCAAAAGAAAGGCCTTCTATCCCTTCAGCATCAGCGTCAGGCTTGGCGCTGAGGAAAGAACCACCGGTGGATCGTTTGGCTTCAAAAATGCCGTCAACGGCGGGCTCGCCGTTAAAAAGAAGAACAGGTACGTTGACGACATCGAAGGATCCTGGCCGTCCTCGAGATCCCCTCTGCCGTCGTCAACCAGGCGACGATCGTCGTCGAGAGATGTGACTCCGCCGCCGTCAACCGGGCGACGGTCGGCGTCGAGATCAAAGGCCCCTCCGCCATCGTCAACCAGACGACGACCGGCGTCGAGAAGTGTGACCCCTCCGCCGTCGTCTAAGAAGCGGCGTTCGGCGTCGAGGACCAAGACCCCTCCGCCATCGACAGTAACACGTCGATCGGCGTCGAGGGAGCACTCTACATCAGTGTCTCGTCGACGCTCGGCGTCGAGGGTGTCCAATACCTCTCCGCCGTCGTCGCACAGGCACTCGACGTCGAGGCAGAAGGCTCCGTCGACGGCTGGTCATCGGCGTTCGACGTTGAGACAGAGAACTCCGTCGACGGCCGGTCATCGCCGTTCGGCGTCGAGACAGAGGACTCCGTCGACCACTGGACATCGTCGTTCGACGTCGAGAGACCATAGATCCTCACATCGATCGCCGTTGAGGCATTCGAAGTCGAGATTGATTGACCCGCCGACCCCCCAGAGGCATTCGGCAGCGAGAGAAGAACGCTCGAAGTTGAGACATTCAGAAAGAGACTCTGTGATCTCGCTCTCCTAGAAGGGATGAGCATTCAAAAAGATCTCGTGAGAGGAGGCACAGTGCTCACCGTAGGCGTCGACGAACTCCGTCTACTTCATCTACCTCTTCTACTAGGTCTTCCAAGAGGGATTACTCCCCTACGTTGACGGACAGTCCTACGTCTAGATCCTCCCCAGTGGACGACATTGGCACTTATCTGGATGTCCTGCAAAGAGGAGCTCAGAAGCTCAGCATTGAAATGTTTGTCCCTCAGGTTACTACGATAGTAATTTTTGAGACTTTGCACAAAAAAGCTATCTCACGTCCACTGCTGCCTTTAGTCCCGGGGATTATGGATCCTGTCAAAGAGGTTTTTCTAACTCCAGCGGCTATCAGAGCGGTGCCAGCCCGCATTCAGAAAAAATACAAACCGGCCTCTTCTGACCCGATCTTTGTAAGATCTGACCCTCCAGCAGACTCGGTGATAGTGGCAGCGGCGAGGAAGACGCATGCAGCTGCTTCTTCCTCTTCAGTCCCACCAGACAAGGACAGCAAATCTCAGGACTCCTGGGGTCGCAAGGTTTGCAACTCAGCTGCCTCCACTCTGAAGGTTTCCAGTGCAGCTGCACTTCTGGGTCGATACGACAGAGCCTTATGGGACTCCATGGAAAGGTTCAAATCCAAACTGCCAAAGGAAGACCAGAGGGATTTTGAAGAGACTGTGACAGAAGGATGTCTGGTGGCGAACCAGTTGATAAGCACAGCTGTGGATGGGGCAGTGCTTGCGGCGCATTCCTACTCACATGGGGTTTGTCCCAGGAGGTCGGCTTGGTTGCGCCTCACAGGTCTGAAACCGGATGCTCAGCATCGCATCCTTAATCTTCCTTTTTCGGGTTCCTCTCTCTTCGGGGAACATGCTGACGAAGAGATGACCCGTATGAAGACGGAACTAGATACAGTGAAAGTGGTGAGTTTGGAAAAGAAAAAAGAATTCAAACGCCGCTTTAAGACCAACAGGAAGAGAGGGGCTCAACAGAGGGTTCAAACCCCTCAGTGGTCCCAAAGTAAGAATCAGGGTAAATCCCAGTTTCGAGGCAAAGCCAACAGGGGTAGAGGAGGTCACCAACAGTCCTCTAACACCACACGAGGAGGAAAGGCCTGAGCAGTGGCTTCCTCTGGCGCCGTTGTTCACTCCAGTGGGAGGAAGTGCTTCACAACACCTGGCAGAGTGGGTCAGCATCACAAAGGATCAGTGGGTGCTGAATATACTGCGCAATGGATACAGGCTACGTTTCCGTGCGCTTCCGAAGAGCATTCCTCCAAAGAACTCTTGCCCTCACCAGCTAAGCTTGCTCCGAAGAGAGGTGAAAGTTCTACTACAAAAAAGAGCTATAGAGGAAGTTCCTCCCTCTCAAAGAGGAAAGGGAGTCTACTCCAGGTACTTTCTTGTCCCCAAAAAAGATCAGGAGGACAAGTTCAGACCAATACTTGATCTGCGTCTATTGAACAAAGTCATCGTCAAAGAAAAGTTCCGCATGTTAGCGCTTCACCAAATATGCCCACATCTTCAAGCCGGAGATTGGATTGGATGTGTTCGGTGGATCTGCAAGATGTGTACTTTCACATAACAATTGCTCTACAACATCGCAAGTACTTGAGGTTTGTCGTAGGGAACAAACACTACCAGTACAAGGTGTTACCCTTCGGTCTCAAGTCCGCACGACGAGTCTTCACCAAATGCATGGCAGTGGTGGCGGCTTTTCTTCACAAAAAGGGACTCTTCATCTACCCATACCTGGACGACTGGCTCCTAAAGAGCCCATCTCCGGTACAGGTAACGCACGATCTACAACTTTGCCTGCGCCAGTTACACAGACTCGGTCTCCATGTGAACCTGGAGAAGTCAGTCCAGTGGCCTACACAGTCCATCCACTACCTAGGCTCCGTTCTGGACACAAAACTGGGAAAAGCGTTTCCTTCGGAGGAGAGACTTTTTTCCATGAGTCAGAAATGTGAGATTCTGCTAGAGTCTCGGTTTCCAACAGCCAGACAAGTAGCATCCCTGCTGGGTTCCATGGCGTCCTGCATTTTTCTCATCCCAAACGCCAGGCTGAGAATGCGTCCTCTGCAGCAGGCTCTAGAGGACCAGTGGGACCAAGCGACAGGGAGTTGGGAAGATCGTATCACTCTTTCCCAAGCGACAGAGGATGCCATCAAATGGTGGACTCGGAGGAGGAATGGGCTGGTGGGAGTACCGTTTCACCAACCTCTTCCATCCCAGTCTATAGTGACGGATGCCTCTCTGCAAGGCTGGGGAGTGCATATGGGTCCGCTTCAAATTCAAGGCCAGTGGTCTGCGCAGGAGCAGACATACCACATCAATATGCTGGATCTCAGAGCGGTATTCCTGGCTCTCAAAGCTTTCTTTCCAGCGATCGAGTCCAACTCAGTCCTAGTTCAGACGGACAATACGACCACCATGTTCTATCTGAACAAACAAGGAGGCGCACGATTTCGCCCACTCTCTCGAGAGGCTCAGGCAATCTGGCATTGGCTTCTCTCTCGAGACCTCACAGTAGTGGCGGTGCACCTTCCAGGTGAGTTGAACTTAAAAGCAGACGCACTCAGCAGGCACTTCGAAGATCAGCCAGACTGGGTGCTAAACGACAAAGTGGTAGAAGAGCTTTTTCGTTCTTGGGGTGGTCCAACCATAGATTTGTTTGCAGACGACGAAAACGCCAAATGCCACGCCTTCGCGTCCAGGTTCCACCGGCCAGGAAAGCAGGGGAATGCTCTCCTGATGGATTGGTCGGGAACATTCGCTTACGCGTTTCCTCCCCTGGCTCTGATTCCGAAGGTAGTATCCAAACTTCTCAGGTCGAACATGGAGATGATCCTGATAGCTCCAGATTGGCCACGGCAGTGCTGGTACCCGGACCTTCTACATCTGTCTGTGTGTCCACACAGACGACTTCCTTGCAGGCCGGACCTTCTGAGCAAGATGAACGGGAGGATAATGCATCCCAACCTCCCATCACTGAACCTAACAGCATGGCTCCTGAGGTCCTGCAATATGGACATTTGAACTTACATCCCGAATGCATGAACATTTTAAAGGAGGCTAAGAGGCCTTCCACGAGAGCGTCCTATGCGTTCAAGTGGAAGAGGTTTTACCTATGGTGTAGGGATCATCACTTAGATCCTACTAAAGGGCAGGAGGAGGTCATTCTGCCATACCTCCTTTCCTTGGCAACTTCTGGATTGAAATATGCTTCCATTAGGGTGCATTTGTCAGCCGTAGTAGCATACAGAAAATCACCTGATCAGATTTCTTTCTTTCAGGTTCCAGTGGTTAAGGACTTCCTCCAGGGGTTGAAAACGGTCTATCCCCCTGTGCGAAATCCTTCTCCTCCATGGGATTTGAACCTGGTTCTATCCAGGTTAATGTCGCCTCCTTTCGAGCCCATCCACAAGGCCTCCTTGCAACATCTCTCTTGGAAGGCGGCCTTTTTGGTGGCGATTACCTCTGCGCGCAGAGTAAGCGAGATACAAGTGCTCTGTGCGAAGGAACCATATACTGTTTTCCACCACAATAGAGTAGTCCTAAGGGCTCATCCATCTTTCTTGCCAAAAGTCATTTCTGATTTTCATATAAATCAGTCCATTTCCCTCCCTTCGTTTTTTCCAAATCCTACGACCCCAGCCGAGCGGTCACTTCACTCCTTAGATCTTAAGAGAGTGCTCAAGTTCTATTTGGAAAGGACTAAAGGGATTAGGAAAATGAATCAACTGTTTGTGAACTATGGTTCAATGAGGACAGGATTTCCAGCGGCCAAGAGGTCCATTTCCAGATGGATTGTCTCTTGCATTAAATTGGCCTATCAGCTTGCAGGCAAGCCTTTGTTGGTGTCACCTGGAGCGCATTCCACTAGAGAGAAAGCCGCTACAGTAGCTTTCTTGCATGACATTCAATGTCGGAAATATGCAAGGCTGCAACCGGGAAATCGGTTCATACCTTTACGAGGCATTACTGCCTCGAATCTGATTTCAGGGCCGATACTCAAGTAGGGCAAGCCTCCTTGAGGAATCTGTTTGGGTAGCCTATAGCCTACTCAGATTTGTTGATGAGATTACTGTCTTATCATTCCTTTGCCCGCAGGGAAGAGGAGAGGCTCGCTATTCTATTCTATTCTAATGCTTATGACTATTGATGAGGATCTCCTGGAAGAGAAGGATTAGTTACTTACCTGTAATCCTAGTTCTCTTCCAGGGGTATTCTCATCAAAGTCATAAGCAACCCTCCCGCCTCCCCGGGCAAAGGATACTCTTTAATAAGGAGATATTGTTAACCTATTTTGTTACTGGGTTTGTTTTCAGTCTCCGAAAAGAACAACTGACCTAACGGTCACCCCTGAGGCATGATGGGATACCGGGGGTCATGGGTGCCTTAAAGGCACGGTGTCAGTTTTTTGTATACAACTACAGGTTAGCTTTTCAGTCTTTTTAGACTGTGTGTTTGCAATGCAGCCTGGAAGCTTTCTATGCTTTCAGTGAGTTATAAGAATTTCTACTGCTGCCTAAGCATTAAAACAGCTTCTAAACAATCTTTGGTGTTGTTTCTCATGTTTCTAATGCATATTATTCATGTATGGTGGAATTTCTTCACAGCATATTTCAGCTTTGATGTGATTTGGATGCTATTGCATGTTTATATATATATATGTATATATATATATATACTCGCAGCCCGTCCCGACCTTGTCCGGGAGCAATCAGGCTTCCCCGACCTCCGCTCGCCCCGACATTGTCCAGCAGCCCGGGACCCTGCCCGCCACGACATTGTCCAGCATCCCGGGCCCCTGTCCGCCCGGTCCCCTGCCTGCCCCGTCCCCCGCCTGCCCCGACCCCTGCCTGCCCCCACATTGTCCGTGGGTCCCCCCCAGCCTTACCTCAGCCGCCGTTCCTCCCCCGCGCTCCTCAGTTCACCGCTCCACCGCTCCTTGCCGCTTGTCACCGCTCCTCCCGCCTGTCCGCCGGTCCTCACTGCCTGTCCGCCTCTGGTCACCGCTCCTCCCCAGCGCCATGTCCGCCACTCCTCCTCGCGCTCCTGGACGCCGCTCCTCCCCGCGCTCCTGACGTCAGCACGCAGGTCGCGGCCGGCGCTACTTTGAAGGGACTACTTTTTTTTACGGTACATTTTTTAAATAACGCATATTTTTATAGTTTATATAGCCTATGTCCATCTGCACACCCTGACGCTTACAATTATGTATTGGGTGTGTGGATTGGTGCTGTGGTTCTTGAGTTTAACCGCCTCAAAGGTTTAAAGTTCTTGCTTTATAATAGTAGTATAGATATATTATCGCTCAAACTCTTCTTCGTTTCGCAAGAAGGAGGCAGCACTCGTAGTCCAAGAGTCAACCAAAGTTTTAATCAAAGGGAAGCACATATATATATATATATATATATATATATATATATATATATATATATATATCAACCATCGTGGGTGGGAGGAGACATATCTCTTGTTCTTTGATTTTAGATCTCCAGAGATAGTGCCCGCTGTATTACATAAAGCCGTTATGACACGTAAATCCGCAGAAGATCTTCTCAGGCAGATAGAATTGTCTTCTTGGCTTTTTTTGTGCGAAATTATCCATAAAAATGAGGGAATTAACACCTGACAATTTTATGGACGTGCCGTTTTCTCCCTGGCTTTTAATATTGGGTAAGCTTAAATACCAACGATGGTGGGTGATGGTTGCTAAACGAGTTTATTTGTACTTCAAAATTTCTACTATACCCTTACAGTTCCCTGAAATTATGATGTGATCTATGTTTGATGAGGAACGTGCTCCTTCATAATTTGGACAATCATTTCACCCTTTTTTCTGGGTATCTCCAAAACTTCTAAATTGTATTCATACATTGAACTATTAATGGTGTCTTCATATGCGTTATGGGAGAAGTGGGAGCAGGGGTCGCCATATTCATCCCCATGACCACAGTGTTCACCATTTAAAATTTTATATTTCTCGCTGTTAAAATCACCCGCAAAAAGTTAGCAGGTAATCCCCCCTAATGCCTTTTACAAATTTGTCTAATTCCTCCTCTAAGGACAAAACTACCTTGTATTTGGAACTATCCAAAATATTATTATGGAAATTGATAATTATTATACATTGGTTCCCTTTTGTGTAAAGATATAAAAACTGAAAAAACTGTGAGTTAGTATAAGATTTCTTTAATATTTATTTCAAATCTTTTTTATTAAAGTTCAAGAAGATAAGATTACAAAGAAAAAGAAGGCAGTCATACAATAATTAGCTCGCATGAGAGATACGATGAACAATGCATGGATAAGTACAGTTAATGCATTCAGCAGTAAATAATAAGATGCTAATGACATAATACACCCGTGGGAAATACACAATCGATCCATATAATTGTAAAGCAGAGAGAGCATTGTATCAGATATCCATACATACAATCTCTGTCTCATGGAGCAGAAATAACTAAGAAGACAAAGAAGACAAAGAGGAAAGAAGAGGGGAAGAGGTTAGACGAGGAGAGGGGGAGAGATCGAGTAGCAGCAACAAGGTTTGAAGAAACTGCTTGAGTCCGGACATACGTCATACATACCGGAAGTAATGCCCGATGTAGCAGCTGCGACCAAGAAGGGACATAGTGGGTCCTTTGGCAGTGCACCTAAGGTGGGTCATAACAGAGTTCCAATGAGTCGAGCAGACTCCAGAGTTAGGATTTCTTTAATATTAACTGCAATATAACCGAGATCAAAACTACCAAACCTCCTTTGGCTCTCCCTATCTTTGAAGGAATGGCATCAGTGGAAATCATTTTAGAACCATAAATACAAAAGGCTCAGTGTGCCAGGTTTCCTAAAGGAGTATTAGTGAACAGTTATTTATCATCATAAGCCATTCTCCATTATCTATTTTGTTTCTCCCCCCTGGCACATTCCATTAAATAATGGTCAATTAGTGGGGCAAGAGGGTGGAGTTGCATGTTTAATACTTGTCACACGCCTTTCCTCCTCTGGCAGTCAATCTTGTTTGCTACAACATCTTTGGGGCCAGAACCTGTTAGACTGGAGAGGTAACATGGGCAGATCTGTACAAGTTGTTTTTTTACTAATAGGGGATACAAGGCTTTGTTCATGATTATAAAAATACCCTAAAGGGACAGCGATAATGATGTCATTAGCATGGTTATATGATCTTACAAATGTTGCCAAAGATTGTTCAAGCAGAGCCCTTACAAGCCCTGGGTTGCGAAAGGTTACCACAAAGCAGTCCCCTCAACGCGCTTCCTCATGCCACCCACCCAGCCAACTCATTTTATTATAATAATGTACTGGAAAAGGAGATTGGAGCTACATTTGGAGTTAGAAGCAAACCAATAAACAGTCCTATTATTTAGAGTCTCACAGGTCTCCATGGTGCTTTCTATCAACTTCGGTACATTTTTTAAAACAATTACATAGGGGGTAGCCTGGGGTGGTGGATGAAGGGTGTCCTAGCAGTGTTTTCAGCCTACGGATTTTATCAAGTTGATTATCATCAGAAATGGCGCTTTGAGCCGTGTAAGGTGGATTTAGCTGGTCGGCTTGCATCACAGATTGTGTCGAAGGAGTCACCTTATTTGCGAGCAAGATCGAAGTGTGGAATTTGTTGGCTGTCACAGGGAGGTTAAACCCTTTGTCCGGTTGTTGCAGCCGGGGTTTTATTAATTGTATTGTATTGGAGATATGGATACTAGTTTTGTGGGTTCTTATTTCCTCTTTTTGGCGGGGGAGAAACCAGGTTGGTTCTATTTGACAAAACAGATATTTCCAGCGGGAGGGTCGAGATACATGGGCCTTCTTTTACAAGTCCCAGGCGTATTACTCTGATCCCCTTATTTCTGTCGGTATCTGCTGTACTTGGGTCGGACTCAATTAGCACAATGTCATGCCTAGTTTCTTTTAATTCTGCATCTAATGCTGTTTTTGTTGCAGCTAGGCGCTCCTCCACATGGACAATGTCGTTTTCAATTAGGCCCATAGCACTTTTCAGATAATTGGTTTTTTGGGCATTCTTAATTCTCTTCCAGGGGATCCTCATCAATAGTCATAAGCATTAGAATATTCCCGCCCATTCGTGGGACCCCGGAAACACTATATTATATGTGCCCCACATATGTATACTCATATATATATATATATATATATATATATATATTCACAAGGCTTGTCACACCATCGGCAGCGAGAAACTGCCTTGTTCTCAATGAGTCGACCCGTAAAGTGCTGGTGCAAGGTGGTTTATTTTAGTGAAGCCAGCGCTGCCGCCATTATATATATATATATATATATATAAACATCAACTCTACAGTTCCGTTAGGAGCAACCGCTTGTTACCCCCGGCGTTCCCGACTGAGCGAAAATACGAGTGGCGCCAACAGTCCTCACGGCTGTGAAGGATTATTTGGCGCGAGGAGGAATTCGCGGCTTGTGCAGTGGAATAGCCGGTGCTGGGGAAAGGTACACGCAATGAGCATAACCATTGTGGTGAACAGACACGATTGCTCGAAACGTGTACGCGCATACATTCTTGAAGAGAAAATATTTCTCTGTGCACCATCATGGACGCCGACGACGTGGTCAGAAGAAAAAATAGAGAGGAAGCGGCAGTAAGCCTGTTTGATGACAGCCCCGTGATGGAGGTCCAACAAGCAAGTGTCAGCGCGACATCTGTGACCGGAAACAGCCAAATCAGGGAGCTGTTCAAGCAATTGGAAAAGGCCATGAAAATGGAACAAGCCAAGTGGTGGGAGCAAAAATCCCTCACTAGATACTTGGAAGTGGGGAGAGTCCCTCGTGGCCTGAGGATCATGCTGGCCCCCAGCTTTGAAAACCCCGACCCAAAGATGCTCCATGATTGGGCACAATGTAATTTGGACAATTCCAGTCGCCTTATGCGAATCTTGGTGGGATACGCTGAGAGTGATGGGGCCAAACTCCAGATGCAGGTGAAAGAACTAAACAACCAAATTAAAGCTCTGAATGAAGAGAAGTTGGAGAAAAAGCTAAGAGACGATGACAACAAGACTCTCAAAAGAGGAGGACATAATTATGAAAAGAAAGGCCTTCAAGTTCCAAAGGGACAAATTAGATTATTTAAATGGCCGTATTTACACCTTTTCAAAGAAATTTGATCCTCCGACATTGATTAAAACTCCTAAACAACCTCAGGCGAGTGCAGGAAAGAAAACACCTTCAATTTCATCTACGGATTTAAGCACGATTCCGAGTAGTGACTCCGAGTTTGAACAAGATTCGACTGCGGCGGAGGCGGGTTTTACAAAGCGGTCGTTGGGACAGGAGGTGGAGTGCCTCCAGAACGACCGCAAGAAATCACTAAGGTCCCATGCCTCCAAACCTGGCACAAACAAAGGAACAATGCCAAGCGAAACCAACGAAGGAAGCACAACGCAGCCAAATCAAGGCACAAAAAAGAAACCATACAGGAGATGGAATCGTCGTTGAATCCACAAGTAAGTGACAACATGACGATTGTAAACTTAACTAACACTCGCCTAAGTGAAAAAGAACAGAAAATTTTGTCATTAGGGTTATCATTCTGCCCACCATGTGAGTTTGACTATGCCAGAACCAGAATGGACTTTTTTAAATTCGTGAGAAAGCTGAAACTTAGAAAACTATTCTTGGTTAACAAACAAAAGGCACGTAAACCTCAAGAAATTAACATGGGGGAAGACAATGGTTTAACAGTAAGGGAATATGAGTTACAATGCGATCTACAAGACCTCCTTAATGAGGGGGACCTACATAACATCCAAGAGACAGCGAGTACAGTAGTAACCAATTTCCCTGGCAATACATCTTTTAAACCAAAATCAATGTATAACCCAATAATGGCACATGACAATATTGACGTATTCAGTGATATGGTAATCTCAGAGATGAAAAAATTGAACAAAAAAACTCTGATGACAAAGAAAAGCATGTTACAGCACAATAACCCCTTTGGCAGCCTAATGAAAAAATTACAGACTGATGAAAAAACTGTGATTAGGCAATCCGATAAGGGGGGTAACATTGTTCTTTGGCCCTTGTCTTCATATCTGGAGGAAGCGCTGAAACAACTAGGCGACAGACTCTGTTATAGTAGATGTGACCGATCAGCATTCAAGCAAGCTTGGGACAAATTAAACACAAAACTATACACATGGAGGGGACAAGGACTCCTGAGTGGGGACGAGTTAAAATTTCTAAAGACTAACCACCCCATAACTCCGGTGTTTTATTTGATCCCCAAGATCCACAAAGACAGTGCTAAGCCACCTGGGAGGCCCATAATTTCAGCTTGTGGGGGGACATTTGAAAAAGTGTCCAGATATATTGATCACTTCCTTCAAGACTTCATGAAATCCCTGCCATCATACATTAGAGACACTATGGACTTCTTGCAAAAAATCAAATCAGTAGTGTGGAGCACAGAGTATTTACTGGTCACACTTGATGTTACTGCACTCTACACAAGTATCAATCATGTGGATGGAGTGAGGGCAGTAAAACATTTTTTGAGCAAAAGGCCTATGTGTATGCTGGAACATAATAACATGCTGGTGGAGATGCTGGAAATGTGTCTCTACAACAATTATTTTCTTTTTCAAAACCAGATGTTCCAGCAGTTACGGGGAGTGGCAATGGGGGCCTGCTTCTCTCCCAGTTACTCATGTCTGCACATGGGGCTGTGGGAGGAGCAGGTCCTGGGCAATGCCTTTAGTGAGGTCATGTCTAGTAAAGTGCTAGTGTGGTACAGATTCATTGCCGATCTATTCATAATTTGGAAAGGGACAGCAGGTGAAGCAGAACAGTTCATCAATGATATCAATCAGAATGAATTGAATCTACACTTCACAGGCACCATCAGTGACAGGAAGGTAAACTTCCTTGATGTTGAGGTTTATGTAGAGGAAGGGAGACTGCACACGAAATTACATCGCAAAGAAACTGCAGGTAACACTATCCTCCATGCCTCCAATCAGCATCCCAACCACCTAATCCGCAGCATCCCCTACGGGGAGATGATGAGGATTAGAAGAATCTGTAGCACTGATGAAGCTTGCTCAATAGCACAGAAAGAAAGCAAAATCAGGTTCTTACAGAGAGGCTATACAGAAAGTGTAGTGTCTAAAGCAATGGAAAGGGCCAACAATGCAGTAATATCTCCAAAAACATCAATGGAGGTAGGTTCAACGGCGACAAATATAGTAGTGGACCAACCAAGATTTATTCTGGGTTATAGTAGCCAGCATAGACAACTACAGAAAATTGTAAAGAAAAACTGGCATATAATCACAGGGGATCCTGTGATTGGTAAAACTATGTCCACTTTTCCGGCTATTACATATTGCCGTGCCAGGTCCATGAATGACATGCTAGTCAGTAGTAGCCCAGAAATACCAACTCGGGGTAACTGGTTAGGAAAAAGTAAGGGTTTCCTAAAATGTGCAGTGTGCAAGGCGTGCACCATAGGGAAAATTAAGACAACGTACTATTCCCCATTTAGCGAGGCAGAAATCCCCATCACCAAGAAAATAACATGCAAATCAGACTTTGTCATCTATGTCTTGGAATGCGTTTGTGGACTTTGCTACGTTGGTAGCACTAAACTGCAAGTCCACAAGCGCATATTGCAGCATATGAGGGCAGTCATCAATAAGGACGAGGCTTACCCTGTGGCCAGACATGTCAATCTATGCCATAAGGGGGATATGAACTGCCTAAAATATTATGCTATAGATATGGTGCAGCCTTTACGCAGAGGTGGAAACAGGGAAGCACGTTTACGAATACTAGAAACCCGTTATATCCTTGAATTAGACACTAAGACACCATATGGCCTTAACGCGACAGAGGATCTGTATACCTGCTTACATGTGGAATGAAAGCTATAGCTGAATACAGGGATCAGAGAATGGAAATGTTCATATGAATTGGGGCGTAGGTTCATCAACACAGGCTATGTTATGAAGTACTGCCAGATTTTAAAATAGTTGCAGGGAATACACAATATTGGGTAAATCACACATTTTTCTTTTTTATGGTGTCTGGATAGAATAGGAAATAACCAAGCAATGTAGAAGCAGTGGTCCGGATGAATGTTAACCATGCCCACTTGGGCAATATTAGTCAAATCCCTGTAACATAATAGATTCCCTTGAAAAAACTTGCACAATGCACTTTATTTTTTTGCTAATATTGCACAGAACATGTTTGTATATATTCGATCCACAGTGATTGGTTGTACATAGGTGTATTGCTATTTTGCACAAGTGTAAATATTGATTTTAAAATATTTATTGCAAAATTTTGCACATTTCCTGGGATCGGTTGTCAGCATAAACTAAGGGAAAAGGGGATTTTTATAATGAATGCAATGTAAAAATTGTTGGTTACACATTCCGGTCCAGGCTGAAGTATTTTCTCTATTTCTATAGGCTTGGAACCATGTGACTAGTCCAGCACTACAAATCACTGGGTGTAATTCGACCATGTCATGTGATCAAGGGCTCCAGGGCCCGAAACGCGTCATGGCGATCGAGAGGGTGCACGGAATGGAATAAAAGCGCTTTAAATCAACTTACATGGGTCCGTTTTGTTATTTGGCTTCCTGTTGGTTTGTGCTGAATCTCGAACTTCCAGTCATATATATATATATATATATATATATATATATATATATATATATTCACAAGGCTTGTCACACCATCGGCAGCGAGAAACTGCCTTGTTCTCAATGAGTCGACCCGTAAAGTGCTGGTGCAAGGTGGTTTATTTTAGTGAAGCCAGCGATGCCGCCATTATATATATATATATAAACATCAAATCACATCAGAGCTGAAATATGCTGTGAAGAATTTCCACCATACATGAATAATATGCATTAGAAACATGAGAAACAACACCAAAGATTGTTTAGAAACTGTTTTAATGCTTAGGCAGCAGTAGAAATTCTTATAACTCACTGAAAGCAAACGAAGCTCCCAGGCTGCATTGCAAACACACAGTCTAAAAAGACTGAAAAGCTAACCTGTAGCTGTATACAAAAAACTGACACTGTGCCTTTAAGGCACCCATGACCCCCGGTATCCCATCATGCCTCAGGGGTGACAGTTAGGTCAGTTGTTCTTTCCAGCTCCTTCAGGAAGGATCCTGGTTACACAGCTCCACTAATTTCTGTTTTCTGACAGAAAATTACTTCACTTTGAACAACTTTTTCACTTACTTTGACATTTTTCAACTACTCAAGTAAGGAACTGCCTTTTTAAGTCAGTTTAGTGGGCATTTTAAGCTTAAAATGCCTTCACTTTTTGATAAGTGTCCTTCTTGTGGCAACAAGAAAGCAAAATCAGACAGCCACGATGTTTGTATCCTGTGTCTGCCTGAGGAACATGATCCAGGCACCTGTCCTCACTGCGAGCACCTGTCAGGCAGAACTCTCAAAGACAGGGAGATAATACGCATCTATGGCCTGGCACATAGGTCATCCAGAGGAAGGTCTCCGCGGAAGAAGGGTTCCAAGAAGACTAAAACATCTTCAAAAGAAAGGTCTTCCATCCCTTCAGCTTCAGCGTCAGGCTTGGCGCTGAGGAAAGAACCACCGGTGGATCGTTTGGCTTCAAAAATGCCGTCAACGGCGGGCTCGCCGTTGAAAAGAAGAACAGGTACGTTGACGACATCGAAGGATCCTGGCCGTCGTCGAGATCCCCTCTGCCGTCGTCAACCGGGCGACGATCGTCGTCGAGAGATGTGACTCCGCCGCCGTCAACCGGACGACGGTCGGCGTCGAGATCAAAGGCCCCTCCGCCATCGTCAACCAGGCGATGACCGGCGTCGAGAAGTGTGACCCCTCCGCCGTCGTCTAAGAAGCGGCGTTCGGCGTCGAGGACCAAGACCCCTCCACCATCGACAGTAACACGTCGATCGGCGTCGAGGGCGCACTCTACGTCAGTGTCTCGTTGACGCTCGGCGTCGAGGGTGTCCAATACCTCTCCGCTGTCGTCGCACAGGCACTCGACGTCAAGGCAGAAGGCTCCGTCGACGGCTGGTCATCGGCGTTCGACGTTGAGACAGAGAACTCCGTCGACGGCCGGTCATCGCCGTTCGACGTCGAGACAGAGGACTCCGTCGACCACTGGACATCGTCGTTCGACGTCGAGAGACCATAGATCCTTAAATCGATCGCCGTCGAGGCATTCGAAGTCGAGATTGTTTGACCCGCCGACCCCCCAGAGGCGTTCGGCGGCGAGAGAAGAACGCTCGAAGTTGAGACATTCAGAAAGAGACTCTGTGATCATGGTAACGGAGTCAGCTTCTCGTCATTCCACTTCACAGTCGTCTTGCTCCTCAACTGCATCTTCAAGGTCCAGAAGTCCTGTGCGAGGATCTCCTGTGCGTCATCCAGTTCCTTCGGCTGAGCAAGTCAGACTGTCACCTAGATGGTACAAGTCTTTGGACCATTGGCGAGATACTGGGGCTGCCAAACGTATGCAAGAATATGTCAGCCCACAACACAGGTCTCCTCTTCAGAGTCTGGTAGAGGAGATGGACAAGCGTAGTCCTCCCAGGTGCAAATCACCTGTGAGAACACCAACCAGATCACCCAGAAGGGAACTTCCAGTTAGATCCCGATCTCCCAGAAGAGAAAGTCCGGCCAGGCCTCGTTCAAGAGATCGGGTCAGATCTCGCTCTCCTAGAAGGGATGAGCATTCAAAAAGATCTCGTGAGAGGAGGCACAGTGCTCACCGTAGGCGTCGACGAACTCTGTCTACTTCATCTACCTCTTCTACTAGGTCTTCCAAGAGGGATTACTCCCCTACGTTGATGGACAGTCCTACGTCTAGATCCTCCCCAGTGGACGACATTGGCACTTATCTGGATGTCCTGCAAAGAGGAGCTCAGAAGCTCAGCATTGAAATGTCTGTCCCACAGGTTACTACGACAGTAATTTTTGAGACTTTGCACAAAAAAGCTATCTCGCGTCCACTGCTGCCTTTAGTCCCGGGGATTATGGATCCTGTCAAAGAGGTTTTTCTAATTCCAGCGGCTATCAGAGCGGTGCCAGCCCGCATTCAGAAAAAATACAAACCGGCCTCTTCTGACCCGATCTTTGTAAGATCTGACCCTCCAGAAGACTCGGTGATAGTGGCAGCGGCGAGGAAGACGCATGCAGCTGCTTCTTCCTCTTAAGTCCCACCAGACAAGGACTGCAAATCTCAGGACTCCTGGGGTCGCAAGGTTTGCAACTCAGCTGCCTCCACTCTGAAGGTTTCCAGTGCAGCTGCACTTCTGGGTCGATACGACAGAGCCTTATGGGACTCCATGGAAAGGTTCAAATCCAAACTGCCAAAGGAAGACCAGAGGGATTTTGAAGAGACTGTGACAGAAGGATGTCTGGTGGCGAACCAGTTGATAAGCACAGCTGTGGATGGGGCAGTGCTTGCGGCGCATTCCTACTCACATGGGGTTTGTCCCAGGAGGTCGGCTTGGTTGCGCCTCACAGGTCTGAAACCGGATGCTCAGCATCGCATCCTTAATCTTCCTTTTTCGGGTTCCTCTCTCTTCGGGGAACATGCTGACGAAGAGATGACCCGTATGAAGACGGAACTAGATACAGTGAAAGTGGTGAGTTTGGAAAAGAAAAAAGAATTCAAACGCTGCTTTAAGACCAACAGGGGGAGAGGGGCTCAACAGAGGGTTCAAACCCCTCAGTGGTCCCAAAGTAAGAATCTGGGTAAATCCCAGTTTCGAGGCAAAGCCAACAGGGGTAGAGGAGGTCACCAACAGTCCTCTAACACCACACGAGGAGGAAAGGCCTGAGCAGTGGCTTCCTCTGGCGCCGTTGTCCACTCCAGTGGGAGGAAGTGCTTCACAACATCTGGCAGAGTGGGTCAGCATCACAAAGGATCAGTGGGTGCTGAATATACTGGGCAATGGATACAGGCTACGTTTCCGTGCGCTTCCGAAGAGCATTCCTCCAAAGAACTCTTGCCCTCACCAGCTAAGCTTGTTCCGAAGAGAGGTGAAAGTTCTACTACAAAAAAGAGCTATAGAGGAAGTTCCTCCCTCTCAAAGAGGAAAGGGAGTCTACTCCAGGTACTTTCTTGTCCCCAAAAAAGATCAGGAGGACAAGTTCAGACCAATACTTGATCTGCGTCTATTGAACAAAGTCATCGTCAAAGAAAAGTTCTGCATGTTAGCGCTTCACCAAATATGCCCACATCTTCAAGCCGGAGATTGGATTGGATGTGTTCGGTGGATCTGCAAGATGTGTACTTTCACATAACAATTGCTCTACAACATCGCAAGTACTTGAGGTTTGTCGTAGGGAACAAACACTACCAGTACAAGGTGCTACCCTTCGGTCTCAAGTCCGCACCACGAGTCTTCACCAAATGCATGGCAGTGGTGGCGGCTTTTCTTCACAAAAAGGGACTCTTCATCTACCCATACCTGGACGACTGGCTCCTAAAGAGCCCATCTCCGGTACAGGTAACGCACGATCTACAACTTTGCCTGCGCCAGTTACACAGACTCGGTCTCCATGTGAACCTGGAGAAGTCAGTCCAGTGGCCTACACAGTCCATCCACTACCTAGGCTCCGTTCTGGACACAAAACTGGGAAAAGCGTTTCCTTCGGAGGAGAGACTTTTTTCCATGAGTCAGAAATGTGAGATTCTGCTAGAGTCTCGGTTTCCAACAGCCAGACAAGTAGTATCCCTGCTGGGTTCCATGGCGTCCTGCATTTTTCTCATCCCAAACGCCAGGCTGAGAATGTAAATGTAAATGTAAATGTATAGGCATTTATATAGCGCACTACTTACCCGGAGGGTCCCAAGGCGCTTCGACCGCTGCGAAACCCTTCCTGGCTTCCCTGAGAGATGGTCCCTTAATGGGTATCTCCAGGGTGAGACCAGGCATCCCCGGCGGTCTGGTGGGGCCGTTAGTGAAGATGAGGCAAGCTAATGCCCAGAGTTGCCGAGTGTGATCACTGATCAGAGTGGGCACCGAGGCGAGAGAATTATCGAGTCCGCTGACCCTGGTCCAGAAACCTGCCGCGCCGGGAATCGAACCCTGGTCCCGGGCCGTCCTCTGCTCTCGGGTCTGCCGCCTCTAACCAGTGAGCCACACTACTGCGTCCTCTCCAGCAAGCTCTAGAGGACCAGTGGGACCAAGCGACAGGGAGTTGGGAAGATCGTATCACTCTTTCCCAAGCAACAAAGGATGCCATCAAATGGTGGACTCGGAGGAGGAATGGGCTGGTGGGAGTACCGTTTCACCAACCTCTTCCATCCCAGTCTATAGTGACGGATGCCTCTCTGCAAGGCTGGGGAGAGCATATGGGTCCGCTTCAAATTCAAGGCCAGTGGTCTGCGCAGGAGCAGACATACCACATCAATATGCTGGATCTCAGAGAGGTATTCCTGGCTCTCAAAGCTTTCTTTCCAGCGATCGAGTCTAACTCAGTCCTAGTTCAGACGGACAATACGACCACCATGTTCTATCTGAACAAACAAGGAGGCACACGATCTCGCCCACTCTCTCGAGAGGCTCAGGCAATCTGGCATTGGCTTCTCTCTCGAGACCTCACAGTAGTGGCGGTGCACCTTCCAGGCGAGTTGAACGTAAAAGCAGACGCACTCAGCAGGCACTTCGAAGATCAGCTAGACTGGGTGCTAAACGACAAAGTGGTAGAAGAGCTTTTTCGTTCCTGGGGTGGTCCAACCATAGACTTGTTTGCAGACGACGAAAACGCCAAATGCCACGCCTTCGCGTCCAGGTTCCACCGGCCAGGAACGCAGGGGAATGCTCTCCTAGTGGATTGGTCGGGAACATTCGCTTACGCGTTTCCTCCCCTGGCTCTGATTCCGAAGGTAGTATCCAAGCTCCTCAGGTCGAACATGGAGATGATCCTGATAGCTCCAGATTGGCCATGGCAGTGGTGGTACCCGGACCTTCTACATCTGTCTGTGTGTCCACACAGACAACTTCCTTGCAGGCCGGACCTTCTGAGCAAGATGAACGGGAGGATAATGCATCCCAACCTCCCATCACTGAACCTAACAGCATGGCTCCTGAGGTCCTGCAATATGGACATTTGAACTTACCTCCCGAATGCATGAACATTTTAAAGGAGGCTAAGAGGCCTTCCACGAGAGCGTCCTATGCGTTCAAGTGGAAGAGGTTTTACTTATGGTGTAGGGATCATCACTTAGATCCTACTAAAGGGCAGGAGGAGGTCATTCTGCCATACCTCCTTTCCTTGGCAACTTCTGGATTGAAATATGCTTCCATTAGGGTGCATTTGTCAGCCATAGTAGCATACAGAAAATCACCTGATCAGATTTCTTTCTTTCAGGTTCCAGTGGTTAAGGACTTCCTCCAGGGGTTGAAAAAGGTCTATCCCCCTGTGCGAAATCCTTCTCCTCCATGGGATTTGAACCTGGTTCTATCCAGGTTAATGTCGCCTCCTTTCGAGCCCATCCACAAGGCCTCCTTGCAACATCTCTCTTGGAAGGCGGCCTTTTTGGTGGCGATTACCTCTGCGCGCAGAGTAAGCGAGATACAAGTGCTCTGTGCGAAGGAACCATATACTGTTTTCCACCACAATAGAGTAGTCCTAAGGGCTCATCCATCTTTCTTGCCAAAAGTCATTTCTGATTTTCATATAAATCAGTCCATTTCCCTCCCTTCGTTTTTTCCAAATCCTACGACCCCAGCTGAGCGGTCACTTCACTCCTTAGATCTTAAGAGAGTGCTCAAGTTCTATTTGGAAAGGACTAAAGGGATTAGGAAAATGAATCAACTGTTTGTGAACTATGGTTCAATGAGGACAGGTTTTCCAGCGGCCAAGAGGTCCATCTCCAGATGGATTGTCTCTTGCATTAAATTGGCCTATCAGCTTGCAGGCAAGCCTTTGTTGGTGTCACCTGGAGCGCATTCCACTAGAGAGAAAGCCGCTACAGTAGCTTTCTTGCATGACATTCAATGTCGGAAATATGCAAGGCTGCAACCGGTAAATCGCTTCATACCTTTACGAGGCATTACTGCCTCGAATCTGATTTCAGGGCCGATACTCAAGTAGGGCAAGCCTCCTTGAGGAATCTGTTTGGGGAGCCTATAGCCTACTCAGACTTGTGATAAGATTACTGTATTATCATTCCTTTGCCCGCAGGGAAGAGGAGAGTCTCGCTATTCTATTCTAATGCTTATGACTATTGATGAGGATCTCCTGGAAGAGAAGGATTAGTTACTTACCTGTAATCCTAGTTCTCTTCCAGGGGTATTCTCATCAAAGTCATAAGCAACCCTCCCGCCTCCCCGGGCAAAGGATACTCTTTAATAAGGAGATATTGTTAACCTATTTTGTTACTGGGTTTGTTTTCAGTCTCCGAAAAGAACAACTGACCTAACTGTCACCCCTGAGGCATGATGGGATACCGGGGGTCATGGGTGCCTTAAAGGCATGGTGTCAGTTTTTTGTATACAACTACAGGTTAGCTTCTCAGTCTTTTTAGACTGTGTGTGTGCAATGCAGCCTGGAAGCTTTCTATGCTTTCAGTGAGTTATAAGAATTTCTACTGCTGCCTAAGCATTAAAACAGCTTCTAAACAATCTTTGGTGTTGTTTCTCATGTTTCTAATGCATATTATTCATGTATGGTGGAATTTCTTCACAGCATATTTCAGCTCTGATGTGATTTGGCTGCTATTGCATGTTTATATATATATGTATATATATATATATATATATATATATATATATATATATATATATATATATATATTATCGCTCAAACTCTTCTTCGTTTCGCAAGAAGGAGGGAGCACTTGTAGTCCAAGAGTCAACCAAAGTTTTAATCAAAGGGAACAGATAAGCACATATATATATATATATATATATATATATATATTCACAACGCGGAAATCCCCAGTCCTCGGGATTTTCAAACATTAAGAGCACTCAGAGCCAGTATAGCGTAGGTTCGCCAAGTGTTTTATTTTCAGAACATTTCTGCAGATCGAGTCAGTTTACAGAAAAAAAAAAAAATATATATATATATATATATATCAACCATCGTGGGTGGGAGGAGACATATCTCTTGTTCTTTGATTTTAGATCTCCAGAGATAGTGCCCGCTGTATTACATAAAGCCGTTATGACACGTAAATCCGCAGAAGATCTTCTCAGGCAGATAGAATTGTCTTCTTGGCTTTTTGCGCGAAATTATCCATAAAAATGAGGGAATTAACACCTGACAATTTTATGGACGTGCCGTTTTCTCCCTGGCTTTTAATATTAGGTAAGCTTAAATACCAACGATGGTGGGTGATGGTTGCTAAACGAGCTTATTTGTACTTCAAATTTTCTACTATACCCTTACAGTTCCCTGAAATTATGATGTGATCTATGTTTGATGAGGAACGTGCTCCTTCATAATTTGGACAATAATTTCACCCTTTTTTCTGGGTATCTCCAAAAGATCTAAATTGTATTCATACATTGAACTATTAATGGTGTCTTCATATGCGTTATGGGAGAAGTGGGAGCAGGGGTCGCCATATTCATCCCCATGACCACAGTGTTCACCATTTAAAATGTTATATTTCTCGCTGTTAAAATCACCCGCAAAAAGTTAGCAGGTAATCCCCCCTAATGCCTTTTACAAATTTGTCTAATTCCTCCTCTAAGGACAAAACTACCTTGTATTTGGAACTATCCAAATATTATTATAGAAATTGATAATTATTATACATTGGTTCCCTTTTGTGTAAAGATATAAAAACTGAAAAAACTGTGAGTTAGTATAAGATTTCTTTAATATTTATTTCAAATCTTTTTTATTAAAGTTCAAGAAGATAAGATTACAAAGAAAAAGAAGGCAGTCATACAATAATTAGCTCGCATGAGAGATACGATGAACAATGCATGGATAAGTACAGTTAATGCATTCAGCAGTAAATAATAAGATGCTAATGACATAATACACCCGTGGGAAATACACAATCGATCCATATAATTGTAAAGCAGAGAGAGCATTGTATCAGATATCCATACATACAATCTCTGTCTCATGGAGCAGAAATAACTAAGAAGACAAAGAAGACAAAGAGGAAAGAAGAGGGGAAGAGGTTAGACGAGGAGAGGGGGAGAGATCGAGTAGCAGCAACAAGGTTTGAAGAAACTGCTTGAGTCCGGACATACGTCATACATAGCGGAAGTAATGCCCGATGTAGCAGCTGCGACCAAGAAGGGACATAGTGGGTCCTTTGGCAGTGCACCTAAGGTGGGTCATAACAGAGTTCCAATGAGTCGAGCAGACTCCAGAGTTAGGATTTCTTTAATATTAACTGCAATATAACCGAGATCAAAACTACCAAACCTCCTTTGGCTCTCCCTATCTTTGAAGGAATGGCATCAGTGGAAATCATTTTAGAACCATAAATACAAAAGGCTCAGTGTGCCAGGTTTCCTAAAGGAGTATTAGTGAACAGTTATTTATCATCATAAGCCATTCTCCATTATCTATTTTGTGTCTCGCCCCTGCCACATTCCATTAAATAATGGTCAATTAGTGGGGCAAGAGGGTGGAGTTGCATGTTTAATACTTGTCACACGCCTTTCCTCCTCTGGCAGTCAATCTTGTTTGCTACAACATCTTTGGGGCCAGAACCTGTTAGACTGGAGAGGTAACATGGGCAGATCTGTACAAGTTGTTTTTTTACTAATAGGGGATACATGGCTTTGTTCAGGATTATAAAAATACCCTAAAGGGACAGCGATAATGATGTCATTAGCATGGTTATATGATCTTACAAATGTTGCCAAAGATTGTTCAAGCAGAGCCCTTACAAGCCCTGGGTTGCGAAAGGTTACCACAATGCAGTCCCCTCAACGCGCTTCCTCATGCCACCCACCCAGCCAACTCGTTTTATAATAATAATGTCCTGGAAAAGGAGATTGAAGCTACATATGGAGTTAGAAGCAAACAAATAAACAGTCCTATTATTTAGAGTCTCACAGGTCTCCATGGTGCTTTCTATCAACTTCGGTACATTTTTTAAAACGATTACATAGGGGGTAGCCTGGGGTGGTAGATGAAGGGTGTCCTTGCAGTGTTTTCAGCCTACGGATTTTATCAAGTTGATTATCATCAGAAATGGCGCTTTGAGCTGTGTAAGGTGGATTTAGCTGGTCGGCTTGCATCACAGATTGTGTCGAAGGAGTCACCTTATTTGCGAGCAAGATCGAAGTGTGGAATTGGTTGGCTGTCACAGGGAGGTTAAACCCTTTGTCCGGTTGTTGCAGCCGGGGTTTTATTAATTGTATTGTATTGGAGATATGGATACTAGTTTTGTGAGTTCTTGTTTCCTCTTTTTGGCGGGGGAGAGACCAGGTTGGTTCTATTTGACAAAACAGATATTTCCAGCGGGAGGGTCGAGATACATGGGCCTTCTTTTACAAGTCCCAGGCGTATTACTCTGATCCCCTTATTTCGGTCGGTATCTGCTGTACTTGGGTCGGACTCAATTAGCACAATGTCATGCCTAGTTTCTTTTAATTCTGCATCTAATGCTGTTTTTGTTGCAGCTAGGCGCTCCTCCGCATGGACAATTTCGTTTTCAATTAGGCCCATAGCACTTTTCAGATAATTGGTTTTTTGGGCATTCTTAATTCTCTTCCAGGGGATCCTCATCAATAGTCATAAGCATTAGAATATTCCCGCCCATGCGTGGGACCCCGGACACACTATATTATATGTGGCCCACATATGTATACTCATATATATATATATATATATATATATATATATATATATATATATTTTTTTTTTTTTTTGTAAA
This sequence comes from Lissotriton vulgaris, assembly GCF_964263255.1. Lineage (NCBI taxonomy): Eukaryota > Metazoa > Chordata > Amphibia > Caudata > Salamandridae > Lissotriton > Lissotriton vulgaris. Next base: position 1,335,444,035 of record NC_141695.1, read on the forward strand.
CAAAGGCAAGGACGCGGCACTCTTCTTGAACACGAGTATTTATTTCAGGTCTCTCAGCAAAAACTGCTACGCGTTTCGATCTCGCGATCTTGGTCACGGCAGTGTTCTACAAGAGTCCCTTTTCACTTTCCACAATTTATACTATTCACTCAGTTAATCAAAATGAGGAATTGTGGGCCTTGTAGTTATACATTAAACGTATGTTTCAAAAAACAAAAGTACATTTGTGTGGGGGTTGCGTGTGGGTAACATTTCTTATAAGAAATATTAAACATAAAATTTTATGAAATAAAATTATATGCTAGTAGATAAATTCAAAAATAAGTCCATTTGGTGCTTTAACAATAAACACTTTACATCAGGGACCTTCTTATAATGTATTACGTTATGATTCGTTACACGGGCTGAGTGCCCTATGTCCCACACTGTTACCCCTTAATTTGAACGTTATGGCCTTTACTGTATTCCTTCACACAGGGTTTCTATCAAAGTCAATAATCAAAGTTTTTAGAGATGTACATGCATCTCCTCATCTGCGTTCAACCCTCTCGGCTGTCTTGTTTTAAACTTTATTATAAGTTTCGACTCCAATCGTCTTAATTTCAAAAGTCTGTCTCCCCCTCTTTCCTGGGTGGGGATGGATGCTAGTCCCAAATATTTAATGTCTTCCCACGTTTTGCCAGTGTGTGTTCTCAGATGATTAGCCATGGCATAGGTGTTGTCATTGTTTTGTATTGCCCGAATGTGTTCTAAAATTCTCTTCTTTAGAGGGCATTTGGTACTTCCAATGTATTCTTTTCCACATTGGCACCTGAGCATATATACAACAAAGGAGGATTCACAAGTTATTTTTGTTTTGATTATGAAGTCTTTGCCTGAAGGGTCTGCTAGGGCTGTTGTATTTTGTCCTATTCTGCATGCTTTGCATGTCTTACATTTGGTGAATCCAATATTTCTTTTTTGCAGCCAGTCTTTTTGTTTTGTCAATGAAAAATGGCTGTTTACCAAATGGTCTGAGAGATTAGGCGCTCTCCGATATGTGACTAAAGGGCCAGTTCCAATGTCACTGCCAATGTCTGGATCTTTCATTAAGATATGCCAATATTTCGCAAGAATTTTTTGGATTTTGTAACTTTCTTTGTTATATGTTGCAATCATTCTTGGTTTTTCTTCATATTCTGTTGTTTGTTTGTTTGTTTTAGGCTGTTCAGTTTCTTCTGAGTCAATGGTTGGTTTTTCCAGGTTTAGTGTTTCCAATCTTGTTTTGCATTTAGCTTTGTCTTCCCCGATGGTTATATCTCTGTATTTGTAACCTCTTTCAAGAAACCGGTTTCTTGTGTCGTCGAATTTTTTCTCCATTTCTTGTTCTGTTGAGCAATTTCTTCTCATGCGGAGAAATTCACCGTAAGGTATACTTTTAACCAGTTTTTGGGGATGGAAACTCAATCCGTGCAGGATGCTATTTGTTGCTGTTTTTTTTCTGTGGGTGGTTGTCTCAATCTTGTTGTCATGTAATAGGAGACATTAGAAGAAACTGAACAGCCTAAAACAAACAAACAAACAACAGAGCTGAGAGACCTGAAATAAATACTCGTGTTCAAGAAGAGTGCCGCGTCCTTGCCTTTGTTTACAAAATTACGAAGGAGACACGCTCCCGGTCTCCAAACGCGTGCACCAGCCAACGGAGTTCCCTCTGCTACGGGAACAATTGTGAGGAGATATATATATATATATATATATATATATATATATATATTCACAAGGCTTGTCACACCATCGGCAGCGAGAAACTGCCTTGTTCTCAATGAGTCGACCCGTAAAGTGCTGGTGCAAGGTGGTTTATTTTAGTGAAGCCAGCGCTGCCGCCATTATATATATATATATATATATATATATATATATATATATATATATATATATATATATATATATAAACATCAAATCACATCAGAGCTGAAATATGCTGTGAAGAATTTCCACCATACATGAATAATATGCATTAGAAACATGAGAAACAACACCAAAGATTGTTTAGAAACTGTTTTAATGCTTAGGCAGCAGTAGAAATTCTTATAACTCACTGAAAGCAAACAAAGCTCCCAGGCTGCATTGCAAACACACAGTCTAAAAAGACTGAAAAGCTAACCTGTAGCTGTATACAAAAAACTGACACTGTGCACCCATGACCCCCGGTATCCCATCATGCCTCAGGGGTGACAGTTAGGTCAGTTGTTCTTTCCGGCTCCTTCAGGAAGGATCCTGGTTACACAGCTCCACTAATTTCAGTTTTCTGACAGAAAATTACTTCACTTTGAACAACTTTTTCACTTACTTTGACATTTTTCAACTACTCAAGTAAGGAACTGCCTTTTTAAGTCAGTTTAGTGGGCATTTTCAGCTTAAAATGCCTTCACTTTTTGATAAGTGTCCTTCTTGTGGCAACAAGAAAGCAAAATCAGACAGCCACGATGTTTGTATCCTGTGTCTGCCCGAGGAACATGATCCAGGCACCTGTCCTCACTGCGAGCACCTGTCAGGAAGAACTCTCAAAGACAGGGAGATAATACGCATCTATGGCCTGGCTCATAGGTCATCCAGAGGAAGGTCTCCGCGGAAGAAGGGTTCCAAGAAGACTAAAACATCTTCAAAAGAAAGGTCTTCCATCCCTTCAGCTTCAGCGTCAGGCTTGGCGCTGAGGAAAGAACCACCGGTGGATCGTTTGGCTTCAAAAATGCCGTCAGCGGCGGGCTCGCCGTTGAAAAGAAGAACAGGTACGTTGACGTCATTGAAGGATCCTGGCCGTCGTCGAGATCCCCTCTGCCGTCGTCAACCAGGCGACGATCATCGTCGAGAGTTGTGACTCCGCCGCCGTCAACCGGGCGACGGTCGGCGTCGAGATCAAAGGCCCCTCCGCCATCGTCAACCAGGCGACGACCGGCGTCGAGAAGTGTGACCCCTCCGCCGTCGTCTAAGAAGCGGCGTTCGGCGTCGAGGACCAAGACCCCTCCGCCATCGACAGTAACACGTCGATCGGCGTCGAGGGCGCACTCTACGTCAGTGTTTAGTCGACGCTCGGCGTCGAGGGTGTCCAATACCTCTCCGCCGTCGTCGCACAGGCACTCGACGTCGAGGCAGAAGGCTCCGTCGACGGCTGGTCATCGGCGTTCGACGTTGAGACAGAGAACTCCGTCGACGGCCGGTCATCGCCGTTCGACGTCGAGACAGAGGACTCCGTCGACCACTGGACATCGTCGTTTGACGTCGAGAGACCATAGATCCTCACATCGATCGCCGTTGAGGCATTCGAAGTCGAGATTGTTTGACCCGCCAACCCCCCAGAGGCGTTCGGCAGCGAGAGAAGAACGCTCAAAGTTGAGACATTCAGAAAGAGACTCTATGATCATGGTAACGGAGTCAGCTTCTCGTCATTCCACTTCACAGTCGTCTTGCTCCTCAACTGCATCTTCAAGGTCCAGAAGTCCTGTGCGCAGATCTCCTGTGCGTCATCCAGTTCCTTCGGCTGAGCAAGTCAGACTGTCACCTAGATGGTACAAGTCTTTGAACCATTGGCGAGATACTTGGGCTGCCAAACGTATGCAAGAATATGTCAGCCCACAACACAGGTCTCTTCTTCAGAGTCTGGTAGAGGAGATGGACAAGCGTAGTCCTCCCAGGCGCAAATCACCTGTGAGAACACCAACCAGATCACCCAGAAGGGAACTTCCAGTTAGATCCCGATCTCCCAGAAGAGAAAGTCCGGCCAGGCCTCGTTCAAGAGATCGGGTCAGATCTCGCTCTCCTAGAAGGGATGAGCATTCAAAAAGATCTCGTGAGAGGAGGCACAGTGCTCACCGTAGGCGTCGACGAACTCCGTCTACTTCATCTACCTCTTCTACTAGGTCTTCCAAGAGGGATTACTCCCCTACGTTGACGGACAGTCCTACGTCTAGATCCTCCCCAGTGGACGACATTGGCACTTATCTGGATGTCCTGCAAAGAGGAGCTCAGAAGCTCAGCATTGAAATGTCTGTCCCTCAGGTTACTACGACAGTAATTTTTGAGACTTTGCACAAAAAAGCTATCTCACGTCCACTGCTGCCTTTAGTCCCGGGGATTATGGATCCTGTCAAAGAGGTTTTTCTAACTCCAGCGGCTATCAGAGCGGTGCCAGCCCGCATTCAGAAAAAATACAAACCAGCCTCTTCTGACCCGATCTTTGTAAGATCTGACCCTCCAGCAGACTCGGTGATAGTGGCAGCGGCGAGGAAGACGCATGCAGCTGCTTCTTCCTCTTCAGTCCCACCAGACAAGGACAGCAAATCTCAGGACTCCTGGGGTCGCAAGGTTTGCAACTCAGCTGCCTCCACTCTGAAGGTTTCCAGTGCAGCTGCACTTCTGGGTCGATACGACAGAGCCTTATGGGACTCCATGGAAAGGTTCAAATCCAAACTGCCAAAGGAAGACCAGAGGGATTTTGAAGAGACTGTGACAGAAGGATGTCTGGTGGCGAACCAGTTGATAAACACAGCTGTGGATGGGGCAGTGCTTGCGGCGCATTCCTACTCACATGGGGTTTGTCCCAGGAGGTCGGCTTGGTTGCTCCTCACAGGTCTGAAACCGGATGCTCAGCATCGCATCCTTAATCTTCCTTTTTCGGGTTCCTCTCACTTCGGGGAACATGCTGACGAAGAGATGACCCGTATGAAGACGGAACTAGATACAGTGAAAGTGGTGAGTTTGGAAAAGAAATAAGAATTCAAACGCCGCTTTAAGACCAACAGGGGGAGAGGGGCTCAACAGAGGGTTCAAACCCCTCAGTGGTCCCAAAGTAAGAATCAGGGTAAATCCCAGTTTCGAGACAAAGCCAACAGGGGTAGAGGAGGTCACCAACAGTCGTCTAACACCACACGAGGAGGAAAGGCCTGAGCAGTGGCTTCCTCTGGCGCCGTTGTCCACTCCAGTGGGAGGAAGTGCTTCACAACACCTGGCAGAGTGGGTCAGCATCACAAAGGATCAGTGGGTGCTAAATATACTGCGCAATGGATACAGGCTACGTTTCCGTGCGCTTCCGAAGAGCATTCCTCCAAAGAACTCTTGCCCTCACCAGCTAAGCTTGCTCCGAAGAGAGGTGAAAGTTCTACTACAAAAAAGAGCTATAGAGGAAGTTCCTCTCTCTCAAAGAGGAACGGGAGTCTACTCCAGGTACTTTCTTGTTCCCAAAAAAGATCAGGAGGACAAGTTCAGACCAATACTTGATCTGCGTCTATTGAACAAAGTCATCGTCAAAGAAAAGTTCCGCATGTTAGCGCTTCACCAAATATGCCCACATCTTCAAGCCGGAGATTGGATTGGATGTGTTCGGTGGATCTGCAAGATGTGTACTTGCACATAACAATTGCTCTACAACATCGCAAGTACTTGAGGTTTGTCGTAGGGAACAAACACTACCAGTACAAGGTGTTACCCTTCGGTCTCAAGTCCGCACGACGAGTCTTCACCAAATGCATGGCAGTGGTGGCGGCTTTTCTTCACAAAAAGGGACTCTTCATCTACCCATACCTGGACGACTGGCTCCTAAAGAGCCCATCTCCGGTACAGGTAACGCACGATCTACAACTTTGCCTGCGCCAGTTACACAGACTCGGTCTCCATGTGAACCTGGAGAAGTCAGTCCAGTGGCCTACACAGTCCATCCACTACCTAGGCTCCATTCTGGACACAAAACTGGGAAAAGCGTTTCCTTCGGAGGAGAGACTTTTTTCCATGAGTCAGAAATGTGAGATTCTGCTAGAGTCTCGGTTTCCAACAGCCAGACAAGTAGCATCCCTGCTGGGTTCCATGGCGTCCTGCATTTTTCTCATCCCAAACGCCAGGCTGAGAATGCGTCCTCTGCAGCAGGCTCTAGAGGACCAGTGGGACCAAGCGACAGGGAGTTGGGAAGATCGTATCACTCTTTCCCAAGCGACAAAGGATGCCATCAAATGGTGGACTCGGAGGAGGAATGGGCTGGTGGGAGTACCGTTTCATGAACCTCTTCCATCCCAGTCTATAGTGACGGATGCCTCTCTGCAAGGCTGGGGAGTGCATATGGGTCCGCTTCAAATTCAAGGCCAGTGGTCTGCGCAGGAGCAGACATACCACATCAATATGCTGGATCTCAGAGCGGTATTCCTGGCTCTCAAAGCTTTCTTTCCAGCGATCGCGTCCAACTCAGTCCTAGTTCAGACGGACAATACGACCACCATGTTCTATCTGAACAAACAAGAAGGCACACGATCTCGCCCACTCTCTCGAGAGGCTCAGGCAATCTGGCATTGGCTTCTCTCTCGAGACCTCACAGTAGTGGCGGTACACCTTCCAGGCGAGTTGAACGTAAAAGCAGCCAGACTGGGTGCTAAACGACAAAGTGGTAGAAGAGCTTTTTCGTTCCTGGGGTGGTCCAACCATAGATTTGTTTGCAGACGACGAAAACGCAAAATGCCACGCCTTCGCGTCCAGGTTCCACCGGCCAGGAATGCAGGGGAATGCTCTCCTGATGGATTGGTCGGGAACATTCGCTTACGCGTTTCCTCCCCTGGCTCTGATTCCGAAGGTAGTATCCAAGCTTCTCAGGTCGAACATGGAGATGATCCTGATAGCTCCAGATTGGCCACGGCAGTGGTGGTACCCGGACCTTCTACATCTGTCTGTGTGTCCACACAGAAGACTTCCTTGCAGGCCGGACCTTCTGAGCAAGATGAACGGGAGAATAATGCATCCCAACCTCCCATCACTGAACCTAACAGCATGGCTTCTGAGGTCCTGCAATATGGACATTTGAACTTACCTCCCGAATGCATGAACATTTTAAAGGAGGCTAAGAGGCCTTCCATGAGAGCGTCCTATGCGTTCAAGTGGAAGAGGTTTTACCTATGGTGTAGGGATCATCACTTAGATCCTACTAAAGGGCAGGAGGAGGTCATTCTGCCATACCTCCTTTCCTTGGCAACTTCTGGATTGAAATATGCTTCCATTAGGGTGCATTTGTCAGCCATAGTAGCATACAGAAAATCACCTGATCAGATTTCTTTCTTTCAGGTTCCAGTGGTTAAGGACTTCCTCCAGGGGTTGAAAAAGGTCTATCCCCCTGTGTGAAATCCTTCTCCTCCATGGGATTTGAACCTGGTTCTATCCAGGTTAATGTCGCCTCCTTTCGAGCCCATCCACAAGGCCTCCTTGCAACATCTCTCTTGGAAGGCGGCCTTTTTGGTGGCGATTACCTCTGCGCGCAGAGTAAGCGAGATACAAGTGCTCTGTGCGAAGGAACCATATACTGTTTTCCACCACAATAGAGTAGTCCTAAGGGCTCGTCCATCTTTCTTGATAAAAGTCATTTCTGATTTTCATATAAATCAGTCCATTTCCCTCCCTTCGTTTTTTCCAAATCCTACGACCCCAGCCGAGCAGTCACTTCACTCCTTAGATCTTAAGAGAGTGCTCAAGTTCTATTTGGAAAGGACTAAAGGGATTAGGAAAATGAATCAACTGTTTGTGAACTATGGTTCAATGAGGACAGGTTTTCCAGCAGCCAAGAGGTCCATCTCCAGATGGATTGTCTCTTTCATTAAATTGGCCTATCAGCTTGCAGGCAAGCCTTTGTTGGTGTCACCTGGAGCGCATTCCACTAGAGAGAAAGCCGCTACAGTAGCTTTCTTGCATGACATTCAATGTCGGAAATATGCAAGGCTGCAACCGGTAAATCGCTTCATACCTTTACGAGGCATTACTGCCTCGAATCTGATTTCAGGGCCGATACTCAAGTAGGGCAAGCCTCCTTGAGGAATCTGTTTGGGTAGCCTATAGCCTACTCAGACTTGTTGATGAGATTACTGTCTTATCATTCCTTTGCCCGCAGGGAAGAGGAGAGGCTCGCTATTCTATTCTAATGCTTATGACTATTGATGAGGATCTCCTGGAAGAGAAGGATTAGTTACTTACCTGTAATCCTAGTTCTCTTCCAGGGGTATTCTCATCAAAGTCATAAGCAACCCTCCCGCCTCCCCGGGCAAAGGATACTCTTTAATAAGGAGATATTGTTAACCTATTTTGTTACTGGGTTTGTTTTCAGTCTCCGAAAAGAACAACTGACCTAACTGTCACCCCTGAGGCATGATGGGATACCGGGGGTCATGGGTGCCTTAAAGGCACGGTGTCCGTTTTTTGTATACAACTACAGGTTAGCTTTTCAGTCTTTTTAGACTGTGTGTTTGCAATGCAGCCTGGAAGCTTTCTATGCTTTCAGTGAGTTATAAGAATTTCTACTGCTGCCTAAGCATTAAAACAGCTTCTAAACAATCTTTGGTGTTGTTTCTCATGTTTCTAATGCATATTATTCATGTATGGTGGAATTTCTTCACAGCATATTTCAGCTCTGATGTGATTTGGCTGCTATTGCATGTTTATATATATATGTATATATATATATGTATGTATATATATATATATATTATCGCCCAAACTCTTCTTCGTTTCGCAAGAAGGAGGCAGCACTCGTAGTCCAAGAGTCAACCAAAGTTTTAATCAAAGGGAACAGATAAGCACATATATATATATATATATATATATATATATATATATATATATATATATATATATATATATATATATATATATATATATATATATATATATCAACCACCGTGGGTGGGAGGAGACATATCTCTTGTTCTTTGATTTTAGATCTCCAGAGATAGTGCCCGCTGTATTACATAAAGCCGTTATGACACGTAAATCCGCAGAAGATCTTCTCAGGCAGATAGAATTGTCTTCTTGGCTTTTTTGTGCGAAATTATCCACAAAAATGAGGGAATTAACACCTGACAATTTTATGGACGTGCCGTTTTCTCCCTGGCTTTTAATATTGGGTAAGCTTAAATACCAACGATGGTGGGTGATGGTTGCTAAACGAGTTTATTTGTACTTCAAAATTTCTACTATACCCTTACAGTTCCCTGAAATTATGATGTGATCTTTGTTTGATGAGGAACGTGCTCCTTCATAATTTGGACAATAATTTCACCCTTTTTTCTGGGTATCTCCAAAAGTTCTAAATTGTATTCATACATTGAACTATTAATGGTGTCTTCATGTGCGTTATGGGAGAAGTGGGAGCAGGGGTCGCCATATTCATCCCCATGACCACAGTGTTCACCATTTAAAATTTTATATTTCTCGCTGTTAAAATCACCCGCAAAAAGTTAGCAGGTAATCCCCCCTAATGCCTTTTACAAATTTGTCTAATTCCTCCTCTAAGGACAAAACTACCTTGTATTTGGAACTATCCAAAATATTATTATGGAAATTGATAATTATTATACATTGGTTCCCTTTTGTGTAAAGATATAAAAACTGAAAAAACTGTGAGTTAGTATAAGATTTCTTTAATATTTATTTCAAATCTTTTTTATTAAAGTTCAAGAAGATAAGATTACAAAGAAAAAGAAGGCAGTCATACAATAATTAGCTCGCATGAGAGATACGATGAACAATGCATGGATAAGTACAGTTAATGCATTCAGCAGTAAATAATAAGATGCTAATGGCATAATACACCCGTGGGAAATACACAATCGATCCATATAATTGTAAAGCAGAGAGAGCATTGTATCAGATATCCATACATACAATCTCTGTCTCATGGAGCAGAAATAACTAAGAAGACAAAGAAGACAAAGAGGAAAGAAGAGGGGAAGAGGTTAGACGAGGAGAGGGGGAGAGATCGAGTAGCAGCAACAAGGTTTGAAGAAACTGCTTGAGTCCGGACATACGTCATACATACCGGAAGTAATGCCCGATGTAGCAGCTGCGACCAAGAAGGGACATAGTGGGTCCTTTGGCAGTGCACCTAAGGTTGGTCATAACAGAGTTCCAATGAGTCGAGCAGACTCCAGAGTTAGGATTTCTTTAATATTAACTGCAATATAACCGAGATCAAAACTACCAAACCTCCTTTGGCTCTCCCTATCTTTGAAGGAATGGCATCAGTGGAAATCATTTTAGAACCATAAATACAAAAGGCTCAGTGTGCCAGGTTTACTAAAGGAGTATTAGTGAACAGTTATTTATCATCATAAGCCATTCTCCATTATCTATTTTGTTTCTCGCCCCTGGCACATTCCATTAAATAATGGTCAATTAGTGGGGCAAGAGGGTGGAGATGCATGTTTAATACTTGTCACACGCCTTTCCTCCTCTGGCAGTCAATCTTGTTTGCTACAACATCTTTGGGGCCAGAACCTGTTAGACTGGAGAGGTAACATGGGCAGATCTGTACAAGTTGTTTTTTTACTAATAGGGGATACAAGGCTTTGTTCATGATTATAAAAATACCCTAAAGGGACAGCGATAATGATGTCATTAGCATGGTTATATGATCTTACAAATGTTGCCAAAGATCGTTCAAGCAGAGCCCTTACAAGCCCTGGGTTGCGAAAGGTTACCACAATGCAGTCCCCTCAACGCGCTTCCTCATGCCACCCACCCAGCCAACTCATTTTATAATAATAATGTACTGGAAAAGGAGATTGGAGCTACATTTGGAGTTAGAAGCAAACCAATAAACAGTCCTATTATTTAGAGTCTCACAGGTCTCCATGGTGCTTTCTATCAACTTCGGTACATTTTTTAAAACAATTACATAGGGGGTAGGCTGGGGTGGTAGATGAAGGGTGTCCTTGCAGTGTTTTCAGCCTACGGATTTTATCAAGTTGATTATCATCAGAAATGGCGCTTTGAGCCGTGTAAGGTGGATTTAGCTGGTCGGCTTGCATCACAGATTGTGTCGAAAGAGTCACATTATTTGCGAGCAAGATCGAAGTGTGGAATTTGTTGGCTGTCACAGGGAGGTTAAACCCTTTGTCCGGTTGTTGCAGCCGGGGTTTTATTAATTGTATTGTATTGGAGATATGGATACTAGTTTTGTGGGTTCTTGTTTCCTCTTTTTGGCGGGGTAGAAACCAGGTTGGTTCTATTTGACAAAACAGATATTTTCAGCGGGAGGGTCGAGATACATGGGCCTTCTTTTACAAGTCCCAGGCGTATTACTCTGATCCCCTTATTTCTGTTGGTATCTGCTGTACTTGGGTCGGACTCAATTAGCACAATGTCATGCCTAGTTTCTTTTAATTCTGCATCTAATGCTGTTTTTGTTGCAGCTAGGCGCTCCTCCGCATGGACAATTTCGTTTTCAATTAGGCCCATAGCACTTTTCAGATAATTGGTTTTTTGGGCATTCTTAATTCTCTTCCAGGGGATCCTCATCAATAGTCATAAGCATTAGAATATTCCCGCCCATTCGTGGGACCCCGGAAACACTAGATTATATGTGCCCCACATATGTATACTCATATATATATATGAACAGAACAATCTTCAAGAAAACCACACTTCTGTGGAAACGAAGACACGGACCCAAATGGCTGCAGTCAAGGAGATTTTATATATATATGCTGCAAGGCTCGTCTTCAGGGAGACAAAAAGACGAGGAAGACCCAAATTTAGTGCAAGTTTTTTAAATATTTATTTTCGTGCTTGCCATATCGTCACGCATATAAATATATATATATATTCACGAGGCTTGTCACACCATCGGCAGCGAGAAACTGCCTAGTTCTCAATGACAAAGAGTCGACCCGTAAAGTGCTGGTGCAAGGTGGTTTATTTTAGTGAAACCAGCGCTGCCGCCATTATATATATATATATATAAACATCAAATCACATCAGAGCTGAAATATGCTGTGAAGAATTTCCACCATACATGAATAATATGCATTAGAAACATGAGAAACAACACCAAAGATTGTTTAGAAACTGTTTTAATGCTTAGGCAGCAGTAGAAATTCTTATAACTCACTGAAAGCAAACGAAGCTCCCAGGCTGCATTGCAAACACACAGTCTAAAAAGACTGAAAAGCTAACCTGTAGCTGTATACAAAAAACTGACACTGTGCCTTTAAGGCACCCATGACCCCCGGTATCCCATCATGCCTCAGGGGTGACAGTTAGGTCAGTTGTTCTTTCCGGCTCCTTCAGGAAGGATCCTGGTTACACAGCTTCACTAATTTCTGTTTTCTGACAGAAAATTACTTCACTTTGAACAACGTTTTCACTTACTTTGACATTTTTCAACTACTCAAGTAAGGAACTGCCTTTTTAAGTCAGTTTAGTGGGCATTTTCAGCTTAAAATGCCTTCACTTTTTGATAAGTGTCCTTCTTGTGGCAACAAGAAAGCAAAATCAGACAGCCACGATGTTTGTATCCTGTGTCTGCCTGAGGAACATGATCCAGGCACCTGTCCTCACTGCGAGCACCTGTCAGGAAGAACTCTCAAAGACAGGGAGATAATACGCATCTATGGCCTGGCTCATAGGTCATCCAGAGGAAGGTCTCCGCGGAAGAAGGGTTCCAAGAAGACTAAAACATCTTCAAAAGAAAGGTCTTCCATCCCTTCAGCTTCAGCGTCAGGCTTGGCGCTGAGGAAAGAACCACCGGTGGATCGTTTGGCTTCAAAAATGCCGTCAACGGCGGGCTCGCCATTGAAAAGAAGAACAGGTACGTTGACGACATCGAAGGATCCTGGCCGTCGTCGAGATCCCCTCTGCCGTCGTCAACCGGGCGACGATCGTCGTCGAGAGATGTGACTCCGCCGCCGTCAACCGGACGACGGTCGGCGTCGAGATCAAAGGCCCCTCCGCCATCGTCAACCAGGCGATGACCGGCGTCGAGAAGTGTGACCCCCTCCGCCGTTGTCTAAGAAGCGGCATTCGGCGTCGAGGACCAAGACCCCTCCACAATCGACAGTAACACGTCGATCGGCGTCGAGGGCGCACTCTACGTCAGTGTCTCGTCGACGCTCGGCGTCGAGGGTGTCCAATACCTCTCCGCTGTCGTCGCACAGGCACTCGACGTCGAGGCAGAAGGCTCCGTCGACGGCTGGTCATCGGCGTTCGACGTTGAGACAGAGAACTCCGTCGACGGCCGGTCATCGCCGTTCGACGTCGAGACAGAGGACTCAGTCGACCACTGGACATCGTCGTTCGACGTCGAGAGACCATAGATCCTTACATCGATCGCCGTCGAGGCATTCGAAGCGAGATTGTTTGACCCGCCGACCCCCCAGAGGCGTTCGGCGGCGAGAGAAGAATGCTCGAAGTTGAGACATTCAGAAAGAGACTCTGTGATCATGGTAACGGAGTCAGCTTCTCGTCATTCCACTTCACAGTCGTCTTGCTCCTCAACTGCATCTTCAAGGTCCAGAAGTCCTGTGCGCAGATCTCCTGTGCGTCATCCAGTTCCTTCGGCTGAGCAAGTCAGACTGTCACCTAGATGGTACAAGTCTTTGGACCATTGGCGAGATACTGGGGCTGCCAAACGTATGCAAGAATATGTCAGCCCACAACACAGGTCTCCTCTTCAGAGTCTGGTAGAGGAGATGGACAAGCGTAGTCCTCCCAGGCGCAAATCACCTGTGAGAACACCAACCAGATCACCCAGGAAGGGAACTTCCAGTTAGATCCCGATCTCCCAGAAGAGAAAGTCCGGCCAGGCCTCGTTCAAGAGATCGGGTCAGATCTCGCTCTCCTAGAAGGGATGAGCATTCAAAAAGATCTCGTGAGAGGAGGCACAGTGCTCACCGTAGGCGTCGACGAACTCCGTCTACTTCATCTACCTCTTCTACTAGGTCTTCCAAGAGGGATTACTCCCCTACGTTGACGGACAGTCCTACGTCTAGATCCTCCCCAGTGGACGACATTGGCACTTATCTGGATGTCCTGCAAAGAGGAGCTCAGAAGCTCAGCATTGAAATGTCTGTCCCTCAGGTTACTACGAGAGTAATTTTTGAGACTTTGCACAAAAAAGCTATCTCACGTCCACTGCTGCCTTTAGTCCCGGGGATTATGGATCCTGTCAAAGAGGTTTTTCTAATTCCATCGGCTATCAGAGCGGTGCCAGCCCGCATTCAGAAAAAATACAAACCGGCCTCTTCTGACCCGATCTTTGTAAGATCTGACCCTCCAGCAGACTCGGTGATAGTGGCAGCGGCGAGGAAGACGCATGCAGCTGCTTCTTCCTCTTCAGTTCCACCAGACAAGGACTGCAAATCTCAGGACTCCTGGGGTCGCAAGGTTTGCAACTCAGCTGCCTCCACTCTGAAGGTTTCCAGTGCAGCTGCACTTCTGGGTCGATACGACAGAGCCTTATGGGACTCCATGGAAAGGTTCAAATCCAAACTGCCAAAGGAAGACCAGAGGGATTTTGAAGAGATTGTGACAGAAGGATGTCTGGTGGCGAACCAGTTGATAAGCACAGCTGTGGATGGGGCAGTGCTTGTGGCGCATTCCTACTCACATGGGGTTTGTCCCAGGAGGTCGGCTTGGTTGCGCCTCACAGGTCTGAAACCGGATGCTCAGCATCGCATCCTTAATCTTCCTTTTTCGGGTTCCTCTCTCTTCGGGGAACATGCTGACGAAGAGATGACCCGTATGAAGACGGAACTAGATACAGTGAAAGTGGTGAGTTTGGAAAAGAAAAA